>NC_139018.1:0-1200000 GCF_964374135.1 Grampus griseus | reverse complement strand
CACAGGAAGGGCACCGCCAGCGGGACCAGGCCAGGGCTATGCTGCACGGTGCCCACTGGGGGGCGCCACAGAGCCCAGCTGGCAGCACCCCGCACAGACCCAGGAGGGAGCCAGGTGAGAGCCACTCAGGGGCACAGGTGACGCTCACTCCCCATCTGGGAATGAGGCTGCCGGAGCAGAGAGATTCCCCAAAATGGACGCGGGCGGAGACCCCGCTGCAGGCGGGCGTGGGCCGTGGACTGAGGCCGGGCAGCGCGCACTGTGGCCCTGGACGGGGGCTGGGGGGGGCGCCCATCCCACCCACCCGTGCTGTGCGCTTTCAGCGCTCATTCGAGTACGGTCCCAGGCAAACCAGGCAGCGGGTGACGTCAGAAGCCCCGGCCCCTCTGAACCTCGTGTTTGGTGTGTACAGGGTGGGTGGCCGGCGCACTCAGCCATGTCCCAGGCCACTGGTGCTCTGAGCCCCTCCCCCGCGGCCAGGCCTGACATGAGGGCCCCACCGGCCCTTCATCCACGTTCCTGCCTGAGGCCATGTGCAGGCGAAGCTGGACTGTGGGTCCCTCCACGCTCCACCACGCGAGGACCCAAGCCTTCCGAGGCACGGGAGCCAGGGTTCATGGGATCTGGGTACCTTGCACGGGCCGCGGCACAGGCTGCAGGGTCGGGCACTGACACCAGCAAGCCTTCCCAGAGGTCCGCGGGGGCCCTGCTGTTCCCAGAGGGAACAGATGCGTTACTGGGGTCACTTGAGCCCAGGCCATGGCTTTTGGGCAGCCCCAGAGACACGGCTCTTTTCTGAGCTGACTCCATCAGAGGGAATCCGGATCCCAGCCCACCGTGCACGTGGGGCTCAGGGCGCAGCATTTATTTGGCACTTGCTGTGTGCAGGTACCCTGGGAGGCTTAGCTCTCCATCTCGACGGCACTCTGGACAGTGGGCAGAACCTGAGGGCTGGAAATTGGGCTGATGTGGCCGGTGTCTGGGTGGGGGTCCACCTGCCCTATCACCTGGGGCTCCCGAGGCCGAGGTTGGCTCCCCCACGCACCCAGCAGGCACACAGCCATCACCCGGTCCTGCTGCCACCCCACGTCCTGAATGCGCCCTAGAAAGGCGTGGGCCTCGCATCTCAGCGTGGAAGGGGCCTCGGGGCCACCGGGCCAGTTCCCACTCTCTGGATCCCCACGCCGGACAGGCCTAGGGAGCAAGGCCAGCCCCCCGGGGCCTCCCCTGGCTTAATTCAGACATGGTGTGATCTGGGAAGCTGCCAGGCCGTGAGCTCTGGGCTGGGAGCAGCTGGGAGCCAGCCGCCCTCACTCTGCTCCCCGCCCTCCAGGGGGAAGGCCAGCATGGGGGTGTCCACCGCCTCCGTCCCGTTTCCCAGCTGAGGAAACGTGCAGCTCGTGGTCTCAGGCCCCTTAATTCAGCCAAGCTGCTCTGGGCAGGGGGTCAAACTGCCAGCAGACGCCTCAGGGCAGGACAGCCCAGAGGACCGCTGAGGCCACTGCCCCGTGGCTGTAATGGAAACTTCTCGGCTGGCCTGCGAGCCGCCGCAGCTCCGGTTCCCACTGTGCCGGAGGCTCTAATCACCAGCGGATTATAGGCCGTCAGGTGCGCGAGCGCACGCAGGGTTGCGACAGCTGCAGGAACCCAGGTGGGCCGAGCAGTGTGCGTGTACGTGTGTGTGTGTGTGTGTGTGAGAGAGAAACGTGTGTGTGGGATGTGGTATGTGCATATGTGTACGAGTGTGTGTGTTTGTATGTGATATGTGTACATGTGGATTGTGTGTGTGTGGTGTGTGCGTATGAGTGTGTGCGGCTGTGGGGGTGTGTGTGTGTACGTGTGTGGCATGTGTTGTGTGCATGTGTATGTGGTGTGTGAGTTGCGGCGCAGGAGCTCAGCCTCCCCGGCAAGGTCCTGGCGGGCTCTGCCAGCCCCGGAGCAGGTGTCTGCTGCAACAGGACAGCGGGAGGGGCCCGGCCGTGGCGCCGCTGACCCAAGCCCAGGGCTCCTGGGGGCTGTGGGACTCGGCAAGCTTGTCCCCTGAGCCCTGGGGTCCCCACGGGCGCACAGGCACAGGGAGGGTTCGAGGGGTGATGGAGCAGGTGTGGGTGCTGAGCCGGGTGCCAGGCGTGGGGTCAGAGCCAAGGAAGGACCCTCCCTGTGCAGGGCCGGCACCGCACCGGGGGTCTCAGAGGCCCCTCAGTGAGGACAGAGACGTGCCAGCGGGCCGCGGGGGCCGGAGCGGGGCCCCGACAGCCGGGCCCACAGCAGGCGGGCCAGTGAGCGGCGCCACAAGTGGTGGGGCAGGTGCAGGCAGCAGGACAGGTGGCCGGGACCCGGGACTCAGCATTGCTTGAGGCGGTGAACCAGGTGGAGCGGGCCCCGCCCAGCCAGCACCCCCCTGGAGGCTGGGAGAGCGGGCGGGGTGGGGTACAGGGGTGGAGAGCTGGGCTGCAGGGCCCCCTGTGGGTGTGATCGCTGTCTCCCAAAGGCGTCGCGTCAAGGTAGGGCGGGAGGGAGGGTGCTCGCCCAAACCGCGCGGACCGTCAGGGGTGGGGGTCTTGTGGGCGTGTAGTCCTGGCCAGACCCCCTTCTCCTGGAACGCGGGCGGAAGCCTGAGGACCCCCCGCTCGGCACCCTGCAGGGCCTGCAGCACTGTCACAGAAGCTCTGGGGGAGCCCAGGGCAGGTGTCCACCCTCAGGGGGCGTGCCCTCCCCAGGCAGAGGCGCGGCAGAGCGGGGGTGACACTCCGCAGGCCCAGGCCCAGAGCTATTTTCCACCCTTTATCACCCATCTGTCACGAGGCAGCCTGAGAGCCAGGGCGCTCCTATTACACGCTGTCCCCGCCAGAGCCCAAGGCCTCTCGCTCCCGCATGGGGCCCTGTCCTCGCCATCCAGCCGGGGTGGAGGGGGCCCTGCTGGCGCCGGAGGAGGCCTGGGAGGCAGGCGAGAGGTGGTACCCGGAGCAGCCTTTACCTGCTGAGCCAACCAGAGCTGCACACTCCTCCTCCGTTTTCCTGGTGGGGAAACTGAGGCCTGGGGCAGGCCCTCCACTTGACCGAGGCTCCTGAGACAAAAGGGCAGAACCCAGGACTCAGGCCAGTCCTGGGGGTCTGCAGAGGCCCCACTTCCTCTAGGCAGGGGGGAAGCTGGAGCCTGAGCAAGGCTGCCAGGCGGGGTGAGGACGGGGGCTCGGGGGGCTCGGGGAGCACCTGGGACCAGAGCAAGGCCCAGGCAAAGGCCCAGGCCGGAGAGGGCCCAGGGCTCCTGAGAGGCGCGGGAGAGGGGACGTCCCACAGGAGGCTCTCACCGTGTACGCAGGCTCCGTGCCAGGTGGTCACGCCCTCTCCCTGAGTGATGACCACGGCTGATGGCCGTGAGCGCAGGCGGGTCCCCAGGTCGCCTCTGAGCCCTGACGTGAGCTGCCTCACTCACCCCCACCGGAGCCACGGGGGAAGCTGCTACCGCTGTTTGCATTTTCAGCCGAGCAAACTGAGGCACCGGGAGGTTAAGAGACTTGCCAAGGTCACACAAGGTCACAGGAGGCACAGGATGGAGCCGCTGCCTGCCCTGGAAGCACAGAGCTGCCAGGGACACACACCACACTGCACTTGCACACACGCATGTACACACACGTGCACACCCAGTTGCAGGCACACACATGCATACAGGCACACTCACATACACACTCGCACATGTGTACACACAGCACGCGCACACACACGTGCACACACGTACATCTTTGGACACCCACACGTGCACACTCACAAACGCACAAGTGCTCACACGGCTGTGCACACACACACATTGTCCCACCACCCCCGGCCTGGGGGGAGGGCCCTGGGCACAGTAGGGGCTCGACAGCTGGGCCCACTGGCAGTGACGCTGTCACCTCCTCCCCCCCCCGCCCCCTTCCCCCCCCCGCCCCCTGTGCTGAAGCTGGGCCCGGGTCCTTCAGATAAGGCCTCCCCCCCCGCCCCTCCTCCCCAGGCCGGCGGCTCCCCCAAGACCCTATTTGCAATAAAAAGCCGATGCTCAGATAGGCGAAAATTGCTCCTTTTTTAAATAACTGAATGGCCGGCCTGTCATCTCCCAGGCGGAGAAAGCCCTCCCCCAAACCGCCCCCCTGGCAGCCCTCCCCCACCTGGCAGCTCCCCTTTGGGGAGGCCCCGAAGGAGCTCATCTGAGGTGCCCGTACTCAGCTCCATCTCAGCCCCTGGGGGCAGGGTCCTTGGAGGGTGGATGGAAGCCAGAACCCTCCTCATAAAGTGCAAACATCTGACCGCACAGGACGGGAGCAGTGATGGCCGCCAGGGACCCAGACCAGAGACCCCTGGCAGAGCCTGGGGCTGGGGATAGGAGGGGAGATGGCTCCCGTGCCACCCCACCCCGTCTCATGGTCCAGGGGCAGGGGGGCAGAGAGGACCTGGCACCAGCCCCTGGTGTCCACGTTGCCCCGCATGTACAAGGAGGCGGGGGTGGGGGCCATCACCCCACAGGGCCCTCAAAGGACTGAGGCCAAATGCGTGCGGGGCTTCACCTGCTCAGGCCCGGTGGGAGCAGGACAGGGGGACGTCTCAAAAGTCAAGGACCTTCAAAGGATGTGAAAGAAAATTCACACCAGAAGGGCTGCAATTAGTGAGGAGAGATGGGAGACGCTGCAATCAGAGGCTCACTGATGAGAGAGGGCAGGTACCACCTTACACCTAGTACATGAGCAATCCGAAATCCGGGAGAGAGGGGGGAGGGAGAGACAGAGAGAGTCTAGGCAGCACTGAGGGGCGGGCCCACCAGCTGCAGCCCCCACGAACCCCTGGAGAAGGCTTTCCTAGCCCCCATGAAGCCCTGACAAAGCCCAGCCCTGGACCCCATCATTCACGCCTGGAGCATCCCGAGAAGCAGGGCAGCAATGATGCTTATTGCAGTCTTATCTACGGCCTCAGAGAATTGCAAGTGACCTAAAGAAACCGCAAGTGACAATAAAAAAATGCAAACCTCCGGAGGAGGGTGGCTGTAAATCATGGGATCAGCCCTGTGGAATATTACGCAGCCATTAAGGCTGGTAATTAGGAAGATTGGCAGCAGGGGAAGCTGCTGACGTCTCGGTGTCGAGCAGGCAGGATTCCTCTGCACCCGGAGCACCTCAAGGGAAAGCAGCGTCTGCTTGTGGGCCAGGCTGATGGGAAGAGGGAAGCCAGCCCAGCTTCCTGGGAAGAACCTCTCCTCCTTTTATTTCCGTCCTATGAGGAGTGTTCCGTGTGCAATAAATAATGTCTTTGCTTATCTTAGGACCATGTTCCAGTAAATGAAGACGGCGGCACACGCCCTGAGCCCCGACTCCCTGCCAGAGACGCGGCATCGGACCAGAAAGAATGAGGAGGCGGCTCCAGGCTCACCCGTGCTCAGGGCGGGGAGGGTGCGGCAGGGCCCTGGGTGGGCGCTGGGCTGGCGGAGGGGGCCTCAGCTGGAGGCAGGGAGGGAGAGCAGAAGAGGGAAATGTGGTCCCTGCCCTTTCCCCGAGCTGTCCGCAGCCCCAGGACCCCCGGGAGGGAAATGGCTGGGTTGGGGGGCTGGCAGAGAGGGTTAGAGGCCCCCAGGCTGGGGCACAGAATGACCAGGAGTGCACAGCATCTGGCCAGGGCTGAAGGTGGGGGTAGAGCATACAAGGGGCCTGGAGGATGGGTCAGAGCAGAGAGTCCCAGGGGCTGGGAAGGGCGGCAGAGGCAGAGGAGGTGGGAGCCATGGAGGGCTCGGGAGCAGGGCAGCAGCAAGTCTGGTGGCGCAGGGAGGCAGGTGTTGGAGTGGGGGTGGGTGGAGACAGTAGGACAGCGAGGTGACAGGACGCAGCCTGTCAGGACCGGGTCCAGGACGAGGGAGAGTTGGCAGCAGCAGGAGAGGGAGGGAGTGTAAGGGGGTCTCCCCAAGGAGCAAGTGGGGCCCCGACTTCAGGCCCTGAGTCCTGATCTAGCCTCTGAGCTCGTTGCTGGCCAGGGCAGGCCACAAACTTAGGTGTCCCAGCCGCGGGAACAGGACAGCCATGAGCTGGGCCAAACCCTGGGCCCGGGTGGGTCTCCCGCCCCTGCAGGACCGCCTCAGCCCCGAAGGCCAGTGGCAGGCTCACTCAGCCGGTGGCCCCCCCAGCAGGAGGCCGTCTCACAGACGGCCCCGACTCACAGGGTGTCCGTGCAGAACAGCCTGCTGCCCCCATTTGATGGATGGGAACACTGAGGTCGGGGCGGGCTGCTGACTCCTGGCTCCACCTTCCAAACACACAGTGGGTGGGAGGGCGGCCCCTGGGTGGGCTGTGTCCAGGCTCTGCCCCCCGCCCTGGGCCAGTGGTCTCCTGCTCAGATACCTCCCCTCGTTCACAGGTAAGCGACCGCGGCCCAGTGTGTGGCGAGAGCTGTCCCACGGCGGGCTCCAGGTGGTGCTGCTGGGCAGTCACAGGGCGCTGAGCTCGGGCAGGGCCTCCCCTGGACAGAGGAGGCCATCAGGCAGAGCCCCCGGGGGCGCAGGGAGGTTCCGTGTGTACAGCTCAGACGTGAAGGCAGTCAGTCCTCGGGGGATGCCAGCCACAACTGCTGTCACTGTTACTGACATGGAGAAGTGATGCCGGACCCCGTCGGGATGGGTGGGGGCAGAGCCAGGGCGGGAGACACAGGCCTGCGTGATCACAGACCGCACCCGTCCCCGCTAACACGGCCATCCAGTCGTGACCAGTCCCGGTGGCTTTGTCCCAGCCCTGACCACTTGCCAGCAGCCCTAGGGGGTCAGACGGCCAGGCTGGGGCCGGGGCAGGTCCGCAGAGGGTCTCCACGCCCCTGTCTGGTCCCTGCTGCATAAAGCCAGAGGAGACGGCAGGGACGCCGCAGGGGCTGCCTGTCTCCAGCCTCGGGGGGGCTGGGCAGGAGGGGCTCACTCCTGCCTGCCTCCCTCTGCTTCCCACCACCCAGGAGGACGACAGGAAGGGCCCCCCCTCTATCCTGAGACGAAGCCCGCAGGAGCACCACAGCCATGGGGCCGAGCCACGGAGGACCACGAGGCACGTGCGGTTCCGCGAGCCCCTGGAGGTGGCCGTCCACTGTAAGAGGCGAGCGGGCCAGGCGGGGTGGGGGGACATCACCCAGGATCTCACCGAGGGCTGTCCGCAGGGACCACAGTCACTGCCCTGTCCTCACAGGTGTAACCCCAATAAAACCCAGGCCCACGGGGTCGGTCTGAACAGAGTGCTGGTCAAAGAAACAGCGACTGGCAGGAAAGATAGAACCAGAGCTTCCCAAGTCATTACTGTCTTCCTGAAAAAGGCCAGTGGCTAGGCGTTCCCAGAGCCCACCCGCTCTTCCTTCCCGCAGCTCCTCCCACCCCCTCAGCCTTCACTGCCCACCTCCCAAATTCTCCCCGCCCCCTGGCCCTAGGGTCCTGGTGCTGCCCCCAGAGCCCCCTCTCCACCCGTCTACCTCACTCCTCCTCCAGCCTTCCCGTGGGACAGTGCCCTTGTATCAGCTAGCGATGCCTCATAACAAATCAGCACAACATAGCAGCTTCAGGCAACGCACACCGATTATCTCAGTGGTCCCGTGGGTCAGGGTTCTGGGCACAGCAAAGCTGGTCCTCTGCTCAGGGTGGCACAAGGCAGGCATCAGGGTGTCAGCCAAGGCTGGGCCCTGCCTGAGGCTTGGGACCCTATTCCAAACTCACAGCGTTATTTGCAGAATTCGCGTCCTTGCAGCTGTTTTATATGACCCTCTTTTATAAAGAGCTCGCCTGATTAGGCCAGGCCCACCCAAGACAATCTCCCTTTGATTGACTCAGTCCGCTGTGGGGATTTCCATCACAGCTGCAGAACCCCTGCCCCTTTGCCATGTTCTGTTGGTAGAAGCAAGTCACAACCCCCCACACTAAGCAGAGGGGACCCCACAAAGGTGAGGACCTGGGGGGATCGTGGGAGCAGCTTAGATTCTGCTTCCACAGCCCCCCAAGGAAGGTGCTCCCTGAGTCCCACCAAGTTGCGGATAAAACTCACTCCCCCGACGTGTGTCAGTGTCTCCCTTGAAGGCCCATCATAAACGTCGGGTCCGGGCCTCCCGCAGGGGTCCTCACCCACCCTGCCCTCCCCGGTCCAGCCCCCAACCCCCAGAGCACAGCTCAGCGCCCGCCTCCAGAGCTTCCCAGCAGCCCCAGAAGCAGAGACTCTCAGGTGGGGAGTCAGGGCCCAGACAGTCCGGGGCTGGTCTGGGGTCCCCCAGTGAGCTAAGTGGAATGGACAGGAGGTGGGGGGTCCTGCCTGCCTCTCCAAAGTGCCAGGCCCTGCTGCCCCCCAGGACCCCTGCAGCCCCCTCCTCCTAGGCTGCTGCAGGGGACACCCCACACTCCCGCAGGGCCCCCGGGAGGCTCTGAGAGCAGCGCCAGCACCTGGAAGCTAGAATCTGAATCAGTGAGGCTGGGGCAGAGCCCTGGGTGGTGTCGGGCAGCCTGGCCGGCCGGGGGATATGAACAGCCGGCCGGGTCAGGACCCGCGGGGACCTGAGTCTCCATCTGTAAAGCGGGGAAGCTCTAGCTGACCCAGCCCGTCTTGGGGTCCTTAGGGTAGGCGGGTGAGAGGAGGGGCCCCGGGGGCTCTGGCTGGCGGAGGCAGCGAGCCTTCCGAGCGGGGTGGCCCCCCGCTCCGCCCGAACCCACCCTCCTCTCCTCCCCAGACATCGCCTGCAGGGAGCCCTCCGCCACGGCCAGGGGTAAGTTCTGAGCCCTCGGCCCTCATCCCTCAAAGCCCCTGCCCACACGCTTGCCCAGCACAGCCCCAGCTCCAGGCCACGGCCAGACCTCCCACTGCTCCAGCCGGGCTCCCCACCCTGGCAGGGCCATGGGTCCCTGACAGTCACGGGTCGGCGGCAGCACCCCTGGGGTACCGTCTGCCCCCCTCACTCCTTCCCCAGGGAGGGTGCGAGGGCAGAGCCTACGGGAGGCCCTGTTGCAAGGAGATCGCAGGCCCAGATAGGGACGGGGAGACCCTCGCCGCGGGGGCCCACCCGACGGGCAGCACCGAGGTGCCCGCCCACCGCAGCCTCCCCACCAGCTCTGCGGGGAGGCGGGCGCCCGAGGGTCCTCACTATCCCCCTCGGCCCCAGCACCCGGCCGGCGCAGGCCCCGCGACGGCGCCCTGATCCTGCGGCTGACGGCGTGCGTCCTGCTGGTGCTGGCGCTGGGGCTGTGCTGCAGCCGGGCTGAGCCCGTGGCACTGGCCCTGGAGGACCTCCGGGCCCGGCTCCTGGCCCTCCGCGTGCGTCTGCAGCTCGTGGCCCTGGCCTGCTGGCGTCACCTCCTGCAGCTCTGATGGCCGGCGCTCACCTCCCCCGGGCCCAGGGGCAGCACTGCAGAGGGAGAGCCCCAGGTCAGGGCTGGGGGCTTCCAGACAGCCCTGAGCCCTAGACTCAGCGGGGCTGCTGCAGGCAGGGTGACTGGGAAAGGGGGCCCCACGGCTTGAGATCAGACGTGGGGTGCTGCGGCCTTGGATACGGCAGGCAGCCCCCCAGCTCCAAGCAGGCAGCCCCTCCTATTTCACATGTTAGGGTGCCTCGTGAGGTTTTAGAAGAACAAGAATTCCACCGCTGAAACTCAGGGACCCACAGCTTCCAGCCCCCAGGCTACCCCTTGGGCCCCTCCCTCGCCCCAGCGGGAACTCTTGGTGACTTTGGGCCCGGCCCAGATGTGGCCGTGTGTAGCCCCTCGAGGACGGGGGCACCCTCCCTGTGTCTGTGGGAGTCCTGGGAGGAGGTACAACCGGGCTTTTGCTGCTTGGGGCCTGCAGCCCAGACCCCGAAACCCCTGTGGGAGAGGCGCTGGCTGCGGGGCGGGGGGTACTCCCTCCTGCAGCCACGTGCAGGGCATGGCCCCGGAGCCCCCAGCTTGTCTGACACCTGCACCGGGCCCAAGGCCTGGGGATCCCCTCTTGCCTAGCCGTCGGCCTGGGGATGTGGCCGGCGCAGAGAGGACATCGGGGGGCCGAGAGGACCCCACCACCCTCAGGACACAGCCGTCTGCGCCAGGGTCCCAGCCGGCGCCGCGCGGCCTGGGAGTCCCATGACTGTGTAGACGCCGAGCCTTCAACCCCGTTCCAGGCCAAGGAGGCCACGTGATGACAGACCCCAGGGTCCCCTCAGACGCTGCATGGAGCGGGGCCCTGAACGAAGCAGGGAGGCCCAGGGTCAGACACCAGGAGGCACCGCTAGGGGAGAGGCTGCACCCCCATAACCTTCAGACGAGTGTCTGCGCAGCCGCGGGCGCCGTGCCGCGCGCGCCGTGCCGCGCCTCCCGCGGGCCTTCTCTAAGCGTCTGTTCCCACGGCTTACGTGGGGAGACGCCGATTCTCTATTAAAACACGCGGCCACCTCTTTCAGTCTGCGGACTTTTACCCAAAGGAGGGAGATGGGGACTGATTTGCGGTGGGAGTCACTCCAGCGGCTGAAGCAGAGGTGGGCAAGCCGTCCCCTCTGGCCTCGGGGACCGGGGCGGTAGCTCCGGGGTCCCTTCGGGCTTCAGGACTTGGGGAGCCCCCAGTGGGGAGCCCAGCCGAGAGGGGCCCACCTCCAGGAGCGGTGGCCTAGGGGGACCACGGCGGGGCTCCGGGCCCTGGCCCTCTGGGACCCTCCAGCATTACACACCCCCAGCCCACCCCACCCCTAGCCTCATCTCACCTGCCCCCTGAAGAGGGTAAGCAGGTTAATCCAAGTGCCACAGCCCTGGGGCAGGTACTGGGGGGCGGCGTGGGGCGGGGAGCCACCCAGAAGGGGCTGGGCTGCGGCACTCCCCTCCTCGTGGCCTGCTGCGCTCAGCTAAGGGCTGTTCCTTCACTGCAAAGACATGCTCAGCCCTGGAGGGTCCCAGAGACCATGACCCCCATTGTTTTCGGAAAAATATTGCTCAAGGTGTACCCGACAACCCCAAGAATTCCAAAGTTTGAAATCCATCCTCACACCCGTGAAGTCTCGACGGGAAGCAGTGAGAACGGAACCCATGAGAGAATGTGCGGATGTGAGGGTACAGCCACTGTGGGGGAGGGGGACCAACTCCCAGTTCCTAGTAAGTTTCGGGAACTCCAGGAGCAAACAGGGAGTGCAGTGCTTTAAGTCTTGAATCGAAAGCAGATAGAACAATGGAGAAAAGGCAAACTGGAGGCGGAGAAAAGACGGGCAAAGAGATTCCTGCTTGTCCACTTCAGAGGCTCAGGTATTTTTGTTTCTATTTTGACTTGAGAAATAGATGGATACATTTAAGTTTAAGAATCTTTACTTTCAGTTAAGCCAGAAGTGGAAGTAAAACACGATGTCCATTATCAAACAGCAGCGGGGAGAAGCAAGGCATCATGGAAGCGATCGGGTGGACCCACCTCAGGAGCCTCAGAGGCACGGCCACCCCTCCTGTCCAGCCCCGGAGGGTCCGTCCCCTGCCCACTGCGAGGGCGCGTGGCTCCTGTCCCAGTACCCCCTCCCCGGGGCCAGCTGTACCTTTCCCAGAAGCCCCTGGGGTGGGGATGTCTGGGGGTGCCGGTGCAGCCAGCCAGTGTGTCAGCAACAGGCCCGCTCTGTAAGTGCACGCAGGTGTCTGCTAGCCTGACCAAGGTGCTGCTCAGGCCAGCTCCAGGCCACCCACAAGTGTCAAATCCGCAGCAGACCCTCGGGCTCCAGAAGCCCACATCCTGGCCCTGCTCCTCCCTCCAGGGCCCAGACGGCTGCTACCTGATGGGGGACAAGGCAGAGCCACCCCACCTTCTGCTGGAGACCAGGAACTGTCCAGGGCCAGACAGGGTCCCCACGGCCGGCGGACTAGGGCGGGCGCATCCCCTCGGGGGCCTCAGGTTCTGTCAAAACACCTCCCCAAGGACCCTGCTGCTCTTCCCAAAACTCTGAGCCAGGCCCGGGGCCAGAGCATCTGAGATGCCAGGAACCTCAGTCGCCCTGGTCCCAAGCCCCCACTCCCAAAAGGTGCCAGCCAAGCAGGTCATGACAGGTGACCTGCAGCCTCGCCTCCCGGGCCCGGGCTGCCCGCCACACCTGGCACCTTGACCCAGGCACAGATCCGTGGCCTCTGGATGCCCCGTTGCCCCGCTTTTTGGGAGACTGAACCATCCACTGGTGGTGAGAGCCATGGACATGGGGAGCGGGGGGCTCACCTTCCCCTGGAGGGTGGGGGGCAAACTGGCATGCGGGCTGGACCAGGAAACTATTTACTAAGCTCAGGGGAGGGGCGGGGCATGCTTACACCTCGGGCACCCCAATCCCGGACAGGACACGGAGGACAGGATGCGGAAGCCGGGGAGCCCCGAGAGGAGGGAGGGCCACAGCCAAGCAGCCCCCTGGTGGCTTGTCACCGAGCCCCAGGGTCCCGGTTCCCCTCCCAGCTCCTCCACCTGCTGCCGAGGGGGCAGGACCCTGCCCTCGAGGCCTCCTGAGTTGGGAAGGCAGCCCCCTCCTCTGGGGTGCAAGGGGCCCTGGGGGCACCCGGGGACGGGGTTGCAGACAGCTGCCCGCTCTGGTCTCCACCCATACCTGCACACTCCCACACACCTGTGTATGGGCACGCTCACCTGCACACTCACACCCACATTCACACACGCTCACGCCTCGCCATGCAGGCCCATGTGCCCACACACACGCACACCCTCACGTGCCTCACAGGCACACAGACACCCACAGTGGCACCTGGCCCCCGCTCCCCTGCGAAATGGCGTCTCCACATCTGGAGTCCATGTCTCCGACCCCAAGCCCAGGCCCATCCCACACGGGGGCCCCCCCGGCCTCCCCAGGCAAGTCCCCAGGACGCCCGCGAAGCCACCACCTGACCCCAGGCCCAGCCCCCCGTCCCTGTGCTTCTTGAGCTGAGTCTGGACCCCGGGGCTCTGGAGCCGCAGCCGAGTGGACTCAGCCCTGGGTGGGGACCACCGGGGCCAGAGGGCAGCTCCGTCCCACACTCGCCTCTATCTCGCAGATGGTGGGATTCTTGTCCACACGCGGCTCAGGCTGGGAACGGGGCACCTGGTGAGGGGGTCGCTCAGTACACGCAGTGCCAAGGGGAGGCATGCAAGTCGCGGGGGGCCGGGCAGAGCCCCGGCCGCGGCCCCAGGGCAGGCCATGTGCCCTGGACGGGGCGTCTGGGGCCAGGCCTAGATGACGGCGCTCTTCTCGCCTTGGAAGGAGGCGTGGGGGGCCGGCCTGGCCAGCAGCAGCTCCTTCTCGTGGACCAGCTTGTCCAGCAGGTCCTCCTGGCGGTAGTTGTGGTAGACTTTCAGGAAGGCCAGGATGGTGATGGCCAACCAGGCCAGCCACGAGGCCCAGAGGCCGAACTGTGGGGGGCAGAGGGCGGGGTGAGGGGGCCAGCCAGACCCAGTGGCCACCACCCACCCCCGGGAAAAGGACGGACCCGCTGGGGAAGGAACGAGGTGCTGCGGGGACAGGACAGGACGGGGACGTCAGCCCCGGCATCTGGCGGCCCTCCCGGCCCCCAAGCTGTGCAAACGCTTTGGGAACTGCCCACGCTTGCACCCCGACAGGGCCCGCGAGGAGCTGGGGCCGCGCGGCTCCAAGGGAGCTCGTTCCATCCGTAATGGAGCCTGTTCCAGTCGCCGGAAGAAATTGACCTTTATCTGCTGTTTCCAAACAGTTGAAGGGGAAACAGTTTAATCAGAACCGCCTCGAGCTGCAATTAAACTGGCTCAGTTGAGGGTGTCTGTCAGCAGACTTAGCCTGTACCTTCCTGAGCTGATCGGCATAAATTCCATAAATTCAGGCGGGAGCATCTCCCACTACATTTGCGTGAAGGTGTCTCTGGCAGGCTCAGCTCATCTCAGCTGGACCCACACGACGTCCAGCGCCCTCCACAGGGCTCCTCACCATAGAAAGAGGCCTCAGACCAGCCACTGGCCAACGCGGGCCCAGAGGTGGACTGCAGGCTGGTGAGTCCTGCCCCGTGCTGAAAGGACCCGCCCCCTGCCCGGGGGGCCCCGTCATCCCTGCCATCAGGGTCATCGTCAGGGTCAGCAGCAGATTTTGAGGGACAGGCCCTCTCTGACCACATGTCCCGACATGCCTGTGTTCCAGCAGACAGGGCCCCCAGAGTTGCCCCGTGGTCTCCTGGAGGGTAGGGGACGAAGCTGGTACAAGGGCAGGGTTGGAGGAGAAGGGTCTCCCTGACAGTGGCTGGGGGCTCCTCCAAATGCAGGGGCGGACCCCCTCCCGGGACCCCCTTCCTCAGACACTGCCTCGGCATCCCTCTCTGAGGACCCACTGTGAGCCCTCAAGCATCTATCTGAGGGCCCACCTGGTGCCAGGACCAGAATCCAGACTCCCGGGCCCGGCACTGCAGACCCAGGATGACGCCCGGCTCCCTTCCCAGCGCCACCCGGCACAGGGCCACCCCCTCACTCCCCAGGCCTCCCCGCTTCTGCACTTAGCTCAGAAGCTAGCTGTTCCCTCCTCCTAGGACGCCCCACAGCCCACCCCTGCCCACCCCCTGCAAACATCCTCTCAGTCTCCAAGATCCTGCCGACCGCCGGGAAGCCTTCCCGACTGCTCCCCCAGCCCAGTGCTCACCCAGCTCTATCTCCTCTGCCTGGCACCGTCCTTAGCTACGAGTGTGTTTCCTGCCCGGCTGGGGTGAGGGGATGGGCTGTGCACTCGGTGAATGTTAGCAGTGAATGGCCCCCTGCCTGGCGATGCACGCCTCCCTTCTGCCCAGGCAGCTCCACCCACCTGGGCCATCGCGAACTGATCATAGAAGGCGGAGTTGTCCACGTTCAGTTCCAAATCGATGTCCTGGAGCTCTTCGCAGCTAAAATGACAAGACGCAGGGTGGATGGGGACTGCTGGGGGACCAAGCATGGGGGGGAGCAGAGCATCACCCCCGAACGGCGAGGGGCTGCCCCCAAGGTGGGGCAGACAGGTGGGGTGGGGCCCCACCTGTGGGGCAGGGAACCTGCCCACCCGGCCCCCATCTGGCGCTGGACAGTGGGGGCCACCAGCGCTGCCTGTCACTCTCCTGGAGACTCCAGCCTTGGCCCCCGCAGCTCCACAGCACTGCAGAGCCAGGGGCCTCAGAAGCAGGGGCGCAGGGCTGCTGCTTCTAGCCCCTTGGTCCCCGGACTGAGCCACACAGTAGCCCGGCTGAAGCGCCGTGGGCGTCCATGGGGGCAGCCCCGCCCACCTGACCTGCTCACGCTTCACCTCCTGGGGCTGGCGGCACGGGCCAGTGCAACAGCGGGGAACAGCAGGGCAAACTACAGCGTGCTGGGGACCTGCACAAGCTCCTTGTGTGTAGACAGGCTGGGCCAGGCCAGCCTCAGAAGCCTGGAGTGAATGAGGCCTGGGCTCAGGGGCCCGTAGCATCCCGAGATGTCAGGACACGTTACCGGGAGCGTGAGGCCTGGAAGAGGGAGGCCCAGAGGTCCAGGCAGGCCCTGGAAAGGCCTGGAGGATGGGGTTTAAGGGCTGGAAATGGAGTTTGTGAGGGTAAAGAGACTCTTTCTAGAGAAGCCCAAGGCCATACCCAGGGGCCTGCCCATGCTCCGATGGCTCTGGGGGGTCGAGGGGGGGCGGGGCGAGAAAGCAGGTGGCCGGGGGCCCATCAGCCAGGGCACAGCTCAGCATGGGCAAGACCCCAGCCCACAGGGGGCTGCCCTGGTGTGGACCGCAAAAGAGCCACCCACCCAGGGTGCCTGAACTTTCCTCTGCTGTGTGCCCCAAGCTGCTACAGAGGCGCCCCGGGGCCCCCAAGTTAAAGGTGCAGGATAAGCAGGTAGATGCGCCCGGCCCCCGCCCACTTCGGATCTTCCGTCCATTCTATACTCTAAGGTTCCAGATCTGATTTTTCTCAAGGAATCTGGAGTCTCTGGAAGAGGTAACCCTGGGTCCCTGCCTTTCCAGGGGAATGGCCTGGGGCACTGGATGATGCCCCTTAGGGCTGGGCAGTGGGCAGCCCTTTGCTGGGGGTCAGGCAGTCACCATGCTCCACCTTGGGCCGCCCCCAAGCCAGAGATGGCCCCTGGCTCAGGGCCCACAGTATCCGTCCCAGCCCCGAAGGCCTCTGTCCCCGACGCCCTCCGACCAGAAACTTCCACTCCCGTCCCTCACCGTCCCCACCCCCTCCATCCTTACACTCCACACCCTCCTCATTACCACCCCTGGGCCCAACGGCAGCACAGGGCCGGCTCTCCAGGGCCTTCCGGGACCTGGAGCCCACCCTAGGGGGTCCCGTCACCCAACCGCGTGTCAGCAATGACGGGGAAGCCAGAACCTCCGACCTCCTAGGCCTCCATCCCCCACCATACCCTGATCCACCCCCAGGGTCTGTGGGGCCCCTGCTATTGTGTGAAGCTGCTGTGGGCTCCCTGAACTGGGGAGGGGGCATGGGCCCCAGGGCAGGGGTGGCCAGGTGTGCACAGGGCGGGGATCAGGCGGGATGAGCAAAGCTGCGGGCTCAGGGTGGGGTTCGTGCAGGAAGCCATCATCCTAGGACAGGCGGGCGGGGCCCAGGGCGCACCTGTGGGGCACGGTGCCCTTCTCAGTGACAGCATCACACCACATGCTGAAGCCCACGCTCACGATGGTGCTGGCGATGAAGACCAGGCAGACCACGAAGGCGCTGACCAGCAGGTTCAGGAAGGCGTGGAGGAAGGAGCTGCAGCGAGGGTGGGAGGGGCGGTCACCGCGCCACCCCCGTCTCCACAGCACCCCTGCGGGCCAGGCGGCAGCAGGAAGGCAGCCCCCGACCCGCGGGTTCCCAGCTGGGGTTGGGCCCCCGATGACAGAGGTCGCTGCCCCTCCGGCAGCTTTCCTCACCCCACCGGCCCACGCGCCGGCCAGAGCTGCCCAGCCCGTCCTCCCAAAGCCCGGGACGGGGGACCGTCTTATAGCAGAGTCACGGCCACCATTCAAACCCAAGGCCGCCTGGTTCCGAAGCATCGGAACCAGCACCCATGCTGAAAAGGTCAAGGTGGATCACCCTCGCGGGTACCCACCAAGGCCATTTACCCACACAGTCATCAATGCGGCTGGCCTGCACCTGCCTGGGGGTCTGTGACCCTGCTCTGATTTCTCCACTGAGACCTGAAAGGCCAAGGGGTGACCAGAGCGGGCACCTGGGGGACCCAGGAGGCAGGGCCGAGAGGGCAGAGCTCGCTCAGGGCCAGGCTGCAACGCCCCATGGGTCAGGGCCTCTCCAGGGTCCACAGGAGCGCGGCCCCCACTGGGGTGCTTTCAGAGGGCGCCGACGTTTGCCCTCCGATGGCACGGCGGGTGGGGGGAGGGACGTGGTGGGAACACCCGCCCACCAGACTCTCCTGCCGGCCCACAAGCATCCACCGTCCCACCATCTCCAAAACACCCCCTGGAGATCCAGAGTCCTGCAGGAGAGCGGTCGGCCGAGCTGATGCTGCAGGGGGCAGGGGGCGCAGGGCTGCCCCACGGCAGGGGCGGGGTGGGCAGAGGGAACGCCCCCACGTGGGACAGCATCTAACCTGCTGCAGGTCTGATGTGGACAGTGCTTGCCGTACATTGAATCTGAGGGAAATGACCGACCAAATCTGGCTCCACGGGGAACATTCACTAAACGAGGTGGCAGCTGGGGTTTCAGCCAAGAAAACATCAAAGTTGTCGTCACCGGACGCGGTGACTCGGCCGAGGTTGAGCGGCGATGGACGCGCCGCTCCTGCGCCTGTTGTTTCTTTCTTCCGTTTATCCACCCGCCGATGCTCTCTGGGCCTCCACCCACCCTGTGCTGGGCCCCGAGGACAGCGCAGCATGGACGCCGCAGTCCCGGCCCAGGAGCTGCCTCAGAAAAACGGGCAGATGGTAAACCGAGGTCACCAGTGCCCGACTCACAGCACGAATGACCGGGCTGCTTTGTCACAGCCGGGACCGTCCGCATCCCCAGGGAAAGATCCCTCAGGGCTGCTGTCGACAGGCCCCATCCAGGGCCGCCCCGCCGAGTGCCAAGGCTGGAGGGCTTGAGCCACCCCGACAGCAGCGTCAGGGGAGGGGCGAGCGCGTTCCTGAAACCCCAACAGTCACCCCTGAAAGGGCAGGGACAGCGGGTCTGGCCCCATGTTTGCACTCGCACCCCCGCATACACGTGGGGCCTCCACACCCAGGATCCAGGCCAACGGGACGAAGGTGAGAGCCGTGCGCAGGAAGCTGCCACAGCCCCCCATCCGCGATTCTCCAAAGGCTGGTCCAGGCGGCGCAAGCGCGCCTGCACTCACCGGGCGTCCGCGGTCCTCGCCCAGCTCAGTGTCGGTTGTGTGTTCACTGTGCTTGAGCTTCAAGCCGCCCACGCCCTGCTGTGTCTCACCCCGTGAGGGCGGCACCACAATCCCTGCCCGAACTGGACCATCGTGTGCAGCTGCTCTTCAGATCCCGGCCCGTCCATCCTCCGCCTGGGGGGCTGAACGGAGGGCGCTGCCCTCTCCCTGGCTCCTGGTTGCATCCAGCCAATGGGGTCCCGGGGGGACGTGACAGTGGGGGTGGGGGGTGTTCATCACCAGGTCCCTCCTGGGGGCAGCCTCAGGCTGGCGGCGTCCCTCCACCAAAGGTTGTCCCTCTGGGCGGCCTCATCCACGGAACCCTGCCCAGCCCCTCGGCCGGGCATGGCGACAGGGCCCCACACCTGGCCCACACCTTAGTCCTCAGGTTTTCCTCACTTGGGCGGTCATCAGTCTCCACCTGGGACCCTGATGGACACAATTCTGAATGGCAAAATCCATCTGGCCCTGAGAGCTCGAATTAGGGGCCAGGGGCCTATAGTTATGAAGAGAGGTACGTTATGGCCCATCCCCCTCCGACGCTGTCACCGAGCGGAGGCGGTGTCAAGCCCGCCTGCCTTTGGCCAGCTGTGCGACCTTCACTCTGCAAGGCACTCTGGGGGCCTCAATTTCTGCTCTGTCACATCGGATTACGGTGGGAACTGAGGGAGCTTATGTGGGTGAAGGGCACGTAGCTGCGGGGCGACTCTTGAGCTCTCATCCCCCCAGGACAGACCTCAGCCCATCATCCAGGCCGGGTCGGGCTCACCGCCCTCTGACCCCCAAGCCAGGGGCACAGCTGGAGCCCTCGGGCTGGGGCCTGTGTTGCCCCAGAAGATGGGGTGCGGGAAGCAGGGATGGAGAAGCTGCGGAGTCGCCCTTGGGAACCAGATTTGGAGACGGGCTCACGGCCAGCTGTGCCCCCCGTGGGGCAGCGTGGGGCTGGGTGGGGCTGGGGGGTTGGGGAAGGCCCAGCCCACTGGAGCCCCCCTTCCCAGGAGCTGGTGCTCCGAGGAAAGCAGAAGTTACGCAGAGCCTACGCCCCTGGCGTCTCCATCTTGGATGGAACTCGGCTCCAGCCAAGGAGAACATGGCGGTCCCAGGGAGGAGCCGCCACAGGCAGAGCAGAGGAGCAGGCCGCTCTCGGCACAGAAGTCCAGCCCCCTGGGACGGCCGGTTCCCTAGGTGCCCTCTGCCCGCTGACAGCCCTCTGCCGTCCCCCCAGGAAGCCTGTCCGCAGCGGGGCTTGTGGGAGGAGGGACGGCCAGGGTGCAGAGGGCAGGCCAGCGGGCGACCAGCCGGCGTCAAACCCTGCTCCTCCTCGCTGGGGGGCCCCAAGAGGCCCAGGAGGGCCGCTCACCCCGTGTGCACAGCAGTGCCCTCGTGGGACCCCTGGCACAGCAGGCCTGAGACACAGCCGACCCGTCAGAGAGCTGCCCCTTCCCACCTCTCAGGGCTATTTACAGCACAGTCTCTGAGAGCCACAAACCACCGACACTCCGGCCGCATCCCTATTAAATGGGCACAGTTTTGGGGTCTCCATCCCACGAGACAGGGAAGGGCCCGTGCTGGGGTCCTGCCAGCCAGCAGCCTCCTCTTACCCTTCCCCTCGGCTTCTGGTCATTTCCTTGGCATGTGCTCTGGCTTTACAGATTTCTGAAGAATCGGGTGTGTGAGAGCCTCCCTTGGCCCCGGCCCCCCAGCGTTCACAACACGACTCCCATCCCCTCCTCCCAACGACAGGCCGGGGCAGCGGTCAGGAACGGGAGCCCAGCACTCACAGGGTTAACTTCATCTTTCTCCCGCTGCCTGTCAGGGTGCCCCACCTGGACGCGCCATCTCCATGGCGACAGCTATCCTGGGAAGCCCTGGGAGCGACCTGCAGGCTGAGGGACACGTGTGGGCAGGCAGATGGGCCGTTTGAACCCAGCGCTCCCCAGCCGTCAGTCACAAACCACTGCAACGTGGACCGGCAAAGCTGCCCGGCCCCCAGGCCCGACTCACCCTCAGCTCAGCCAGGGGCCCGAAACAGCAGTGACCCCGGAAGCCACAGGGGCCACTGATCCACTCACTGCTTCCCCCAGCCAGCAACCGGGATGACACCCCCTGTACAAAAAGCTGCCCCGACCCCCTACCCTTCACATCCCTGGGCACCAGCCATCAGGGGTCCCCAATTTGCACAGAGACACACTGCACGAGGAGGGAGCTGGCATCACGGACACTGCGTCTGACCACGAGCTCGAGACCCAGCCGTGAGCCCCTCACACAGATCAAAGCGTAGGGTTCCACCCTGGGTCTCGGTCTGAGGTTGGACTCTTAGGAGAATTAGGGTGCACACTAAACCCTAAACAGGGAGGGCCCCCTAAAACCCAAGTCTAGGGCTTCCCTGATGGTGCAGTGGCTGAGAGTCCACCTGCCAATGCAGGGGACACGGGTTGGTGCCCTGGTCCTGGAAGATCCCACATGCCGCGGAGCGGCTGGGCCCGTGAGCCATGGCCGCTGAGCCTGCGCGACCAGAGCCTGTGCTCCGCAGCGGGAGAGGCCACAACAGTGAGAAGCCCGCGTACCGCAAAAAAACAAACAAACAAAAGAACCCAAGTCTAAGGAGGGCAGTGGTGTCCTTCATGGGCCGGATGTCCGGTGGCCATCAACACCCCTGAGAGCCATCGTCCATCACACTGCTCTCTCCACCTGCCCTTCCCGGCTTCCTGGCCGTCCCGAGTCCCTTTACCCACCCAGCACCTGCTCGCTTGGTCTATGCAGCTTGACCAACAACTGTGCCGGAACTGGCTGCCTCAGCTGACCGTTCTGCCCGTGGCTGGACGAGGCAGACCCAGCCTTCCCACAGGTCCAGACCTGGCTGACACAGCGAGCCCAGAGGGCTGAACCCTTGGTCAGACTGTGAATCTGCAAAGGCATCCGGGCCCGTGAGTGGCTGTGAAGCTGCAAACCTCAAGGGGCAGGAACCTTGCCGTCATTCACTCAACAATCACTAATCTGGTGACTCCTGGGCACCATGCCCCGTGCTCAGCCCTGAGCACACAGAGGTGAACAGGTATGCGTGCGCCTTGGGTTCAGCCAGCCCAGGGTCCCCTCAGGTGCATAGCCATGGCCTGGACATCCACAAGAGCTTTGACCTGCTCCTACAACCCGAACTAAGAAGAAAGGATGACACTTGTGACAGATGTCATCACAGCTGACCAACTGGCTTGTGTGGTGGACAGGGTGGGAACAGGCAGCGGGACAACCTGTGGCCTTGGGCCGGAATTCCTGAGGGCTGAGAAGGACATTCTGCAACAGATGTCCCTGGAGAAGAGAAGGGTGGCCCAGCCTTGGCTGCCATGGTCGAGGCCGTTGGTGGCAGGACAGATGAGCCCCTAGGACTGATGCAAAGGGACAGAGGACCCTAAGTGTTCCTCCAGCCAGGCCGCCTCCATGGGAGCACAGGTCCCCTCTGTCCTCAGGGGACGGGCACGGTGAAAGGGCACGGGAGGCATGTACACTCCCAAGCCTCAGTTTTCCGTCTTTAAGATGGGGATGGGGATGGTTTCACAGAGCTGACGGACACCTTCTATGAGATGACAAAGGACAGAAGCTGTCCCTAGGCTCCTAGGTTTGCTGCCCAACTTGTGTGAAACAGGCGGTCCTGCGTGACCAGGATTCCTTCCTTGCAGGCTCTGGGCTCCTAGCTCCCAGCCCCTGGTGGTGCCTCTGAAATCTTCCACCACTCAGAGCCACGGGGGGCTGGGCCCCACCTACAGAGCTGCTTACGCGTCCTCACCAGGTAGACCCTGAATGCCTTGAGGTCACCTGTCTTGTAGGGACAAGCTGGAACCATGGGCGTCAGCTGATGACCAAGCCGTGGCCCCCGCCTGGCCTGTGCCCACTGCCCTCAGCTTCCCAGACTGAAGGGACCTCAACCTGCCCCGCCTGCTGACCGCCCCTCCTCTGCCTCAGACCCTGTCTCGTAATCAGAGATGCTTCTCCAGGCCCAACCTGCACTGGAGGCTCCGACCGGCACCACGTGGCCTTGGCACCGCAGGTGCAGATGTGTCGCAAAGCCTCCTCGGGACACCAGCCATCGTGCGGTGGAGGGAAGGAGAAGCAGGGCAGGCGCCCCCCCGGGACTGGCCCGGGCTCACCCTGGGAAGAGCTCCCACCCCACACACGGCACCTGGAGGACGCCCCGGGCTGACACATGGCTTCTGCAGACCCCGAATGCAGAACTTCCGTGCACTGGGTTGAATTGCATCCCCTGACAACGTATGCCCACATCTGCACCCCCAGTACCTGTGAATGTGACTTATTTGGAAACAGGGTCCTTGTGGGTGTCATTAAGCTAAAGATCTCAGGATGAGGTCATCCTGGATTTAGGGTGGGCCCCAAATCCAATGACTGGCATCCTTATGAGAAGAAGGAAAGAGAGAAGAGGCCATGTGGAGAGGGAGACAGAGATTGGAGCGACACAGGCCTAAGCAAGGGACATCAGGGGTTGCAGCGGCCGCCAGGAGCTAGGAAGAGGCCTGGAAAATATTAACCCCCCAGAGGGAAGCAACCCTGACAACACCTTAATTTGGGGCTTCTGGCCTCCAGAACTGTAAGAGAATAAATTGTCTTAAGCCCCAGTTTGTGGTGCTCTGTTACAGCAGCCCCTGGAAACTCATACACATGGGTTGCTGGGATTTCACCCCCTCCCCCCAGCCTCAGCTGTCCCTTTCCCCCTCAACCTGCAGCCCCCCTTCCTCTCTCCAGCCCCTCTCTCCACGCCAAAGCCAAGCTGAGAGCTCTCAGGAGTCCCTGCCCACTCACAGCCTCAGAGCCCCGCTCCCCGGAAGAAGTGAAAAGCCACTAAAAACTACCAGCGGATGATGGATGGGGGTGAGGGTGGAGGCAGAGTCTGGGAGAAGGCGTGGACTCCCCACGTAGATGTGAGGGCAGGCAACAGGCAGGAGCGGCCTCCCGGGGCCTCTGCAGGAGACCTGGCCGCTCCAGGGCGCAGGGATCCGCAGCCTGGGCGTGGGTGGGGCGGGCCACACAGGGTCCCACAGGGGTAGAGGCCCAGGGAGTGTTACTGGCTGAGAACCCCAGCCCAGGGACCCACATCCCACTCTCTCACAAAACAGAGCCAGGACAGGACAAGGTGAAGAGAAAAATGGAGCCCAGGGGGGTGGGGGGGAGGGGGGCGGAGGCTAGCGGGGCCCCACACACCTGCTGCTCCCTCTCCCCCATCCCCCAGCCAAGGTGTGTGCCATAGCGGTGGGCCTCGAGGGCTTCCCTCCGGCTTTCCTTCCCAGGAGGATGGGAACGGGGGAGGATGCCCTGTTAGCCGGGTCGGCCCCCTGCCTGCCTGGTCCCTCCCCCCTCCACCCGGAGCTGGGAGCAGGCCAAACCCGGCTGGGAGCTCTCCGCGGTGCTGACGGGCGTGGGCCCCGCTGGGCCAGAGAGGGAGGCCCAAATCGGTTCCGAGATGACGATGCAACACTTGCACCCCGGGGTGTGGGTGGTGATGCGCGCTTGGAGAGGGAAGCACTGTCCTGGTACGGAGAACGCCATGGCCCCTCGGTTCTGCGTGTAGACAAAGGGCGGTTTCCGTGGAAGTGGTGAGGGCCGATGGTTGATATTTTCGGGCCTCTGAGACCATGGGGAGACGCAGGGACTCACCCTCCTCCTTGTCAGGGAGAGCCTGGGACGCTGTGGGCACGGAAGGGGGGCCGTGCCAGGGATAAGGGCTGCGTCTGTCGGTGCAGGGCAGCTGCGAGGCCCCCACTTACCCCTCGTGTCCCTTGCAGAGGAAGAAGAGCGTGCGCCAGGCGTGCGCCGCGGCGAGCAACAGCGAGAGGAGGCTGGCCAGCAGGCTGAAGCGGCAGGCGGCCGGCGGGCCCCACTCCTGCACGGTGAAGCGCTCGCCCTCCTGCGCCGTCAGGTTGGCGCTCAGCCACATGCCCTCGGTGAAGAGCAGGCAGCGGCCGCGGAAGTCGTGGCCATTCTCGGACAGCGGCACCACCACCACGAAGCTGAAGAGAAAGGCCAGGAAGTAGCAGACGCACTGCGCGAAGAGGAAATTGTTGAGCGCCATGGCGGGGCCAGGCGGGCCGAGGAAGCGGCCGGAGGAGGCCGCGGGGCTGGCTGGCGACGCGGGACGAGGGGCGCAGGCCGGGAGACGAGGCCGCGGGAGTCTCCCGGCGCCGCGCGCAAGCCAGGCCGGATCCGCGCGGGAGGCTGCGCAGTGGCGGCGCCGGCGGGGTCCTGCGCGCCCCGCCCGGGACGCGTGCGCAGCGGCCAAGCGCGGGCCGCGCCTGCGGTCAGCACCACGGACAGCTACCGGCGGGCTCGCGGCGCGGAAAGGGGGCAGAGGGGACAATGGGTGGGTGTGGGCCACGCTGGAGAACGGGTGTACCGATGCAGAAGCGGAATGGAAACCAGGAGAGGGAATGGGAAGATTGCTATGTCGGCTTACCGAGACCCGACTCTGGTACCAGGAGCTATACCTGTGCGGGCCTCACATACGATGGTTCCCAGGTCCCCAGTTGCCCCACTGGCGTTAAGGAAAGGAGGCTAGGAGAGAGCGATTCACAGGGACTGATTCAAGATGCCCATAATGAGGGGTGGCAGTGAGGTTTTCAGTCCGGACTGGAAGGACTCTTTTTCGGGGGTCCTGGAGTGCACCAAGTATACGGGAAATGGGCCGGAGAGGGGAGGATCTGGGGTCGAGGAAGTGGCACAGGGGTCGCCACGGAGAGATGGGTGCCGAGAGGACAGAGTGGCTCTGTTAGCTGTCTGTGCTTCTCCAGCACAGCACCCTCAGAAGGGACATCTCTCACTGCCTGACACAAGCAGAACCCTGAGTTGGTATTTGTAAGATAGATAACGGATGCCCCAGGCACCTCATTAAGACAGCCCTTCCCGAGATGGAATGTGCTGATGCGTTAGTCAGTGGAAGTAGTGCCTCTTCTAGCTCCCTTTAAGACTGAGCCACATTTAGTGCAACTCCCAGAGTGAGGGAGCCTCCTTCCAAAAGACACTGCCAACTGGTTTAAAATTACATCGGCTTTTTTGTTGCAAGCGCTGAAAAAACCTTTTTGTTTTATTGCCAAAGTAATATATGCCCATTTTAAGAGTCAAGCCACATAGATGTTATGTATAAAATAAAAAGACAACGTCTCCTTCTTGCCCTCCCCACCCCCATCCGGCCACATGACTGGGGTGACCACTCTTCACAGTCTGACTTCTACTTTTCTAGACATTTTGCTAAGCACATAAACGCCCACAATTTACACGAGTGCTTCATACGATACACACCATTCTGCAGGTTGATTCCTTCATTCGGCAGTATGTCATGGACCTTATTCCCTGCCCACACATAGAGATCTACTTCATTCTTCTTAATAACTGTGTAAGAGTCCATAATCATGAAGATTCCACAATTTGCGTAACTATCCCTCTTTGGGTAGCTGGTTAATGTCTTCCATTTTTGCTAGTTCAAATACTGTTGAGTGAGCTTCCTTGTACACACATGCCTGTGCACTTGTACAGGTACTTCCTAAAAGAGAAGTTCTTAGGAGGGGAACTGCTGGGTCATGGGGTGTGCACCTTTAAGAGTTGACAGAAATTTGTACCAACTTACCTTCTTATCCATGCTGCAGACACCCTCTCCAACACTGAGAAAATCGCTGTATTTAAACTCTATCAGTCTTCATTGAGGTGTGACCTTGGGTTTCCCTGTCATCGTGGGGTTGAGCATCTTTTCCTGTGCTGGTACTACGTGTAAGTTGTCTTCCGTGCATTGCACATTCACTTTGCAGTCACTTTAAAGCACACATCGAAGACCAGCCGTGGGTCTGGGACAGCAACCCTTCCCTTGGAGAATACACATGGGGTTTCTGCTACTGTTGGGTTCCCCGATTCAACCAAAGGGAACCTGCTCAGGAAATTCAGTGCCCCCCCCCAACTTGGACCAGAGTTGAAATCCCATCCAATCGTTATCCAGTGGACTAATTTGAACACATCTGGGGGTCTTACACTTTAAGGGTTAGGCCAAAACAAAAGAGACCATGACAATTGAGAGGCAGGTGGCCCAAAGGGAGAACTGCAGAATAAATTGGAAAGATTATTAAATATCTACCATTTTTTAAGAGATCTTTATTGGACTATAATTGCTTCACAATACTGTGTTAGTTTCTGTTGTACACCAGAGTGAATCAGCCATATGCATACATATATCCCCACATCCCCTCCCTCTTGAGCCTCCCTCCCACCCTCCCTATCCCACCCCTCTGGGTCATCGCAGAGCACCGAGCCCATCTCCCTGTGCTGTGCTGCTGCTTCCCACCAGCCACCTATTTTACATTCGGTAGCGTATATATGTCGATGCCACTCTCACTTCGCCCCAGCTTCGCCCCCACCCCGTGTCCTCAAGTCCCTTCTCTATGTCTGCATCTTTCGTTCTGCCCTGCAACTAGGTTCATCAGTATCTTTTTTTTTTTAGATTCCATATATATGCATTAGCATATGGTATTTGTTTTTCTCTTTCTGACTTACTTCGCTCTGTATGACGGACTCTCTGTCCATCCACCTCACTACAAATACCTCAATTTTGTTTCTTTTTATGGCTGAGTAATATTCCATTGTATATATGTGCCGCATCTTCTTTATCCATTCATCTGTCGATGGACATTTAGGTTGGTTCCATGTCCTGGCTATTGTAAATAGTGCTGCAATGAACATTGTGGTACATGTCTATTTTTGAATTATGGTTTTCTCAGGGTATATGCCCAGTAGTGGGACTGTTGGGTCATATGGTAATTCTATTTTTAGTTTTTTAAGTAACATCCATACTGTTTTCCATAGTGGCTGTATCAATTTACATTCCCACCAACAGTGCAGCAGGGTTCCCTTTTCACTACACCCTTTCCAGCATTTATTGTTTCTAGCTTTTTTGATAATGACCATTCTGACTGGCGTGAGGTGATACCTCACTGTAGTTCTCTAATAATTAGTGATGTTGAGCATCTTTTCATGTGCCTCTTGGCCATCTGTATGCCTTTCTTGGTGAAATGTCTATTTAGGTCTTCCATCCATTTTTTAACTGGATTGTTTGTTTTTTTGATATTGAGCTCCATGAGCTGTTTGTATATTTTGGAGATTAATGTTTTGTCTGTTGTCTCATTTGCAAATATTTTCTCCCATTCTTAGAGTTGCCTTTTTGTCTTGTTTATGGTTTCCTTTGCTGTGCAAAAACTTTTAAGTTTATTTAAGTCCCATTTGTTTATTTTTGTTTTTATTTCTGTTACTCTAGAAGGTAGGTCAAAAAAGATCTTGCTGTGGTTTATGTCAAAGAGTGTTTTTCCTATGTTTTCCACTAAAAGTTTTATACTGGCCGGTCTTACATTTAAACCTTTAATCCATTTGGAGCTTATTTTTGTGTATGGTGTTAGGCAGTGTTCTAATTTCATTCTTTTACATGTAGCTGTCCAGTTTTCCCAGCACCACTTATTGAAGAGGCTGTCTTTTCTCCATTGTATGTTCTTGCCTCCTTTGTCGTAAATTAGGTGCCCAAATGTGCATGGGTTTATCTCTGGGCTTTCTATCCTGTACCATTTACCTATATTTCTGTTTCTGTGCCAGTACCATACTGTCTTGATTACTGTAGCTTTGTGGTATAGTTTGAAGTTGGGGCACCTGATTCCTCCAACTCTGTTTTTCTTTCTCAAGATTGCTTTGGCTATTTGGCGTCTTCCATATTTCCATATGAATTGTAAGATTTTTTGTTCTAATTCTGTGAAGAATGCCATTGGTAGTTTGATAGGGATTGCATTGAATCTGTAGATTGTTTTGGGTAGTATAATCATTTTCACAATATTGATTCTTCCAATCCGAGATCATGGTATATTTCTCCATCTGTTTATGTCATCTTTGATTTCTTTCATCAGTGTCTTATAGTTTTCTGAGTACAGGTCTTTTGCCTCCTTAGGCAGCTTTATTCCTAGGTATTTTATTCTTTTTGTTGCGATGGTAAATGGGAGTGTTTCCTTAATTTCTCTTTCTGATTTTTAATTGTTGGTGTATAGGAATGCCAGAGATTTCTGTGCATTAATTTTGTATCCTGCAACCTTACCAAATTCATTGATTAGCTCTAGTAGTTTTCTGGTGACATCTTTAGGATTTTCTATGTATAGTATCGTGTCATCTGTAAAGAGTGACAGTTTTACTTCTTCTTTTCCAATTTGTATTTCTTTTCTTCTCTGATTGCCATGGCTAGGACTTCCAAAACTATGTTGAATAATAGTGGTGATGGGCTTCCCTGGTGGCGCAGTGGTTGAGAGTCTGCCTGCCAATGCAGGGGACACGGGTTCATGCCCCGGTCCGGGAAGATCCCACATGCCGCGGAGCGGCTAGGCCCACGAGCCACGGCTGCTGGGCCTGTGTGTCCGGAGCCTTGCTCCACAACGGGAGAGGCCACAACAGTGAGAGGCCCACATACCACAAAAAAAAAAAAAAACAGTGGTGAGAGTGGACATCCTTGTCTTGTTCCTGATCTTAGAGGAAATGCTTTCAGTTTTTCACTGTTGAGAATGATGTTTGCTGTGGGTTTGTCATATATGGCCTTTATTATGTTGAGGTAGGTTCCCTCTATGCCCAGTTTCTGGAGAGTTTTTATCATAAATGGATGTTGAATTTTGTCAAAAGCTTTCTCTGCATCTATTGAGATGATCATATGGTTCTTATTCTTCAATTTGTTAATATGGTGTATCACATTGATTGATTTGCATATATTGAAGGATCCTTTCATTCCTGGGATAAATCCCACTTGATCGTGGTGTGTGATCCTTTGAAGTGCTATTGGATTCTGTTTGCTAGTATTTTGTTCAAGATTTTTGCATCTATGTTCATCAGTGATATTGGTCTATAATTTTCTTTTTCTGTGATATCTTTTTCTGGTTTTGGTATCAGGGTGATGGTGGCTTCCTAGAATGAATTTGGGAGTGTTTCTCCCTCTGCAATTTTTTGGAAGAGCTTGAGAAAGATCAGTGTTAGCCCTTCTCTAAATGTTTGATAGAATTCACCTGTGAAGCCATCTGGTCCTGGACTTTTGTTTGTTGGAAGATTTTTAAATACGGTTTCAATTTCATCACTTGTGATAAGTTTGTTTATATTTTCTAATTCTTCCTGGTTCAGTCTTGGAAAATTG
Source organism: Grampus griseus (assembly GCF_964374135.1). Taxonomy (NCBI): domain Eukaryota; kingdom Metazoa; phylum Chordata; class Mammalia; order Artiodactyla; family Delphinidae; genus Grampus; species Grampus griseus. The sequence goes on along the minus strand of NC_139018.1, from coordinate 1,170,525 downwards.
TAGCTTTCCAAGAATTTGTCCATTTCTTCGAGGTGGTCCATTTTATTGGCATATAGTTGTTTGTAGTAGTCTCTTATAATCCTTTGTATTCCTGCAGTGTCAGTTGTGATTCCTCCTTTTTCATTTCTAATTTTATTGATTTGCATCCTCTCCCTGTTTTTCTTGATGAGTCTGGCTAAGGGTTTATCAGTTTTGTTTACCTTCTCAAAGAACCAGCTTTTTTTTTTTTTTTTCGGTACGTGGGCCTCTCACTGTTGTGACCTCTCCCATTGCAGAGCACAGGCTCCAGATGCGCAGGCTCAGCGGCCATGGTTCATGGGTCTAGCCACTCCGCGGCATGTGGGATCTTCCCAGACCGGGGCACGAACCCGTGTCCCCTGCATCAGCAGGCGGACTCTCAACCACTGCGCCACCAGGGAAGCCCAAAACCAGTTTTTAGTCTTATCGATCTTTGCTATTGTTTTTTTCATTTCTATTTCATTTATTTCTGCTCTGATCTTTATGATTTCTTTCCTTCTACTGACTTTGGGTTTTCTTTGTTCTTCTTTCTCTAGTTGTTTTAAGTGTAGGGTTAGATTGTTTATTTGAGTTTTTTCTTGTTTCTTGAGGTGAGATTGAATTGCTATAAACTTCCCTCTTAGAACTGCTTTTGCTGTGTCCCATAAGTTTTGGGTCGTCGTGTTTTCAGTGTTATTTGTTTCTATGTATGTTTTTATTTCTTCTTTGATTTCTTCAATGATCTCTTGGTTATTTAGAAGTGCACTGTTTAGCCCCAATGTATTTGTGTTTTGTACAGTTTTCCTTCCCCATGTTAGGGAAGTTTTCAACTATAATCTCTTCAAATATTTTGTCAGACCCTTTCTTTTTCTCTTCTCCTTCTGGGACCCCTATGATTTGAATGTTGGTGTGTTTAGTGTTGTCCCAGAGGTCTCTGAGACTGTCTTCAATTCTTTTCATTCTATTTTCTTTATTCTGCTCCTTGGCAGTTCTTTCCACCATTTTGTCTTCCAGCTCACTTATTCGTTCTTCTGCCTCAGTTATTCTGTTATTGATTCCTTCTAGTGTATTTTTCATTTCAGTTATTGTGTTGCTCATCTCTGCTTGTTCTTTAGTTCTTCTAGATCTTTGTTAAACATTCCTTGTATTTTCTCAATCCGTGCTTCCATTCTATTTCTGAGATTCTGGATCATCTTTACCATCATTACTGCGAATTCTTTTTCAGGTAGACTGCTTATTTCCTCTTCATTTCTTTGGTCTTGTAGGTTGTTACCTTGCTCCTTCATCTGTGACAAATTTTTTGCCCTCTCATTTTTTTTTTTTTTTTAGTGGGATTGTGTTCCTGTCTTACTGGTTGTTTGTCCTGAGGCTTCCAACACTGGAATTTGTAGGCTATTGGATAGAGCTGGGTCTTGGTGCTGAGATGAGGAACTCCGTGAGACCTCACTCCGATGAATATTCCCTGGGGTCAGAGGTTCTCTGTTAGCCCGGTGGTTCGGACTTGGAGCTCCCACCACAGGAGCTTCCGCCTGACCCCAGGTTCCCGAATCACGATCCCGCAAGCCGTGTGGAGTGGCAAAGAGAGAAAGAGAGAGAGAACAATAACAAAGTAAAAAGTAAAATTAGACTAGGAAAGTAACAGATATGTTAGAAAGAATGTAAAAAGAAAAATATAGATGATTCAACAACTGGAAGGTACATCAGTACCACAATAGTAAACAAGAGGAGGAGGGAAAAGACAAAAAAAAAAAAGAGCTGGGGGGGAAGGCCTTGGCTGTGGAGGGCGGGGCCTAAGCAGGGGCGAGGTTTGGGCAGTGGGCGGGGCCAATGCTCAGGACCCACGGGGCTGGAAAACGCCCTGGGGGCTGTGGGAGGTGGGGCTTAGGCTCAAGGAACAGAAGGGGCCCAGGTGTGCTCCCCACCCCTGGTCTCAGAGGGCAGGGACCTCGCCTGGGAGCCCAGCAGGCTTCCTGGGCCCGAGTGGGCGGGGCAATCGCCCTCCTCTCCTGTCCTGCTCCTCCTGGAGGGCCCCTCCCGCCTGCCTCTCCTGATCCCCCGGCCTCCCTCCTATGCCCCCAGGACCCACGCGGCCTGGAAGGGGCTGTGGAGGGCAGGGGAGCTCACCTGGGAGCTCAGCAGGCTCCCCGGCCGAGTGGGCCAGGCGATCGCCCTCCACTCCTCTCCCGTCTTCCTCTTCCCGGAGAGCCCCTCCCGCCTGCCTCTCCTGATCTCCCCCACCTCAGGGGCGCAGAGCCTGTCTGGCCTCCACTTCTCCTCCCTCCTCGGTCCCCCTACGTCCGTCCTACCAGTTCACTCTGGGGTTCCTTCCGTCTCCTTGGGGGTCAGGGTCCCCCAGCAGCTGCCGGCAGGCGCCCTAGCGGTGGGGAGACGCTAACTCTGCGTCTGCCCACACAGCCATCCTGACTCCGCCCCCCCTAAATAGCTACCGTTTTAAAAGGCACAAGACACCAGCAGTTTTAGAGGTGAGTTCTACTTACCCGTCAAAAGTCATGGAAGTCCCTTGTCCTTAAAATAATTTCAATCTATAGAAAATCTGGAAAACTCCAAAATTCATGTTGTAAAAGTCAGCATCACACTAATGCTAAAATCCTATTAGAATAGTGAAGGAAAGAAAGTAACAAGGAATTTCATTTACAAATATTGATGTAAAAATTTTCAAAGAAAATATTGGTGTATTGAATACAACCCAATGTATTAAGAAAACAAGAAAATGTGAACAAGCAGAATTTATTAAAAATGTAAGAACAGCTTAGCTTTAGGAAATTTATCAATAGTTTATTACACCAACAAATAAAGGAGAAAACCACAAAGTTTTTTGTCAAGAGATACCTAAAAGTCAGTCACACAATTAAATATCCATTCTTTTTTTTAAGTCTATGTAAAACAAGAAGAAATGTACCTGAATATGATTTTTTAAAACTGCCTATAAACATTGAAACTCTCACCCACTCAAATCAGAAACAAGATGGGAATTCTCATTGTCACAACTATTATGGCGATTTGTTTGGCAATTCTACCTAAGGAAACAAGTCAAGAGAATAAAATAAGCAGTATATCTATGGAAACAAAGAGGCAAAATTATATTTATTGGAGGATAATATGATTATATACCCAGAACACTCAAGATACTCTATTTTAAAAATTACTAGAATTTACAAGAGAATTTTGTAAGATAATTGCACACAAGATAAACATACAAAATTCAGTAGCTGTTCTCTAAACTAGCATCTTAGGTCAGTTCCCTGGGAAGCAGACTCTGAGACTCTGAAGTCTACATGCAGCAACGCATGGCGTGAAGAAGCAAGGGAGCAGAACTGGGCGAAGGGGGACGTCGGCCTGTGATGCAGCTGTCACGGAGGCTCAGCCTATCCCACAGGAAGCTCTGAGCGCTGGCAGACGTGTCCCGAGCTGAGCCGTGGAGACCGAGTCAAGGGATGCGGCCCTGGCAGGGATGAACTGTCTTGGGTGAGGCAGCTTCCCATGGCAGAGAGCAATTTCTAGAGAGTCACAGTTGTGGTCCATTAGCAGGTCCGTCTGTCCTGAAGCGGGTGTGATCCCCTGACCACGGCATTCACTGCAGTCGACACCCTGAGCAGCCCAGCCCTATGTGTTATGCATAGATCCCGAACTTCTCTAAAGCTCTGCTCACCTGAAGCTTTCCGCTCACCTCTCCTTCAGGGCCAGACTCAGAGGTGGAGCTATAGTTTGTCCCACAAACCTCCCTCTTGTGAGTTCCCAGGTAGTTGGGAACAGAGTCCCGCCGGTGCCTCTCACCTGTGACTTTCACCGTGATGCTCCTGGTTGAAATATACCCGTTTCCACGTTCCGGTGGACCGCCGCTGGGTGGGCGTGACCTTGTGATATAGTGGGTCAGACAGAATCCAGCTCATGCTAGTCAGTCCTGGCTGTGTGGTAGCTGACGCCCCACGGTTAGGCCCTCTGTCTCCACCAGGGCCAGTGGCAAGTCAGGAGGTGTTGCATAAATGGTGTTCAGTTCTCCCGTGTGGACGGCGGGCCCTCGCTCCAGAGCCTTAGGGTCTACACTGATGAGCCTACCGGGGCTTATAAACTCCACATAGCATCCTTTCCCCCCATAAATACCGCTAAGGCCGCAGGCACGAGACCTGCCCATTTGTGCAGCCCAAGCACAGGGGCCACTTGTGTCCAGCTTAGAGTTTCTACAGGGTCTCTCCTGCTCCGGGACCCAATCAAAGGTGGTGGTCTTCCACGTGACTCAGTAACTGAGTCAGAGCAGGGCCCCAAGTGTGGGATACGTGAGCTTCAGACCCAGAGAGGCCGCTGAGCCTTGTCCCTCCTCCTCCGTGGTGGCGGTGCCGGAGGCGGTGCTCTGTCCTGCGCTTCACAGGGGGTGCTCCAGCTTGCAGGAGGCACTGGAACCCTAGAAGGATACGGATGCGGCGGGCGCCTGAGTCCTGCGCAGCTCGGGCGTCCTCCCGAGGCCCCCGGCACACGTGCCGCTGCCTGCTCCTTCCCACGGAGAGGCCTCGCGAGAGTGTGCAGTTCGCCCAGACGGCTCAGGCCCTTCGGCTACGTGATGACAGAAGACAAGAGTTAACGCATCCCTGGGCAAGACTGTGATGAACACCGCTGCTCCTCCCACGTGACTGCAAACCGTCTCTGGTGGGGATGGAAAGGAATATATTCACCGGATCAGTGGCCGGATGCCCCGTACCGGGGGGCACCTTACCCTGCTCTGGCAGAGACGCCACATCCAGACGGGGCTGTGGTTCAGATTTCCACGTGGTTTCATTTGTGGAAGTTCGCTGTCATCCTCCAGAGCCCATCGGCTTATTCAGGGGGTTTCTATGGGGAAGCTGGGGACCCCAGCCCGCATCCTTCAGGTCTTCAAGGTGGTTCTCATCTCTGTTGTCCCTCCCAGGATCTGAGATTTGTCTTGGGGGGAGTGGGGGTCACTTCCAGAGGCTCTCAATTACCTCTCCCTCCAAGGGACCAAAGAGTATATTCTCCCAACAATGTTTATCCATTTCCAACCTTTTACACATTTGAGATCTCATTGTGAGCCCCAAACACCACTTGTTAGCTGGGCCTCTGCTCTAACAAGAAGGCCAAGACGAATGTGTCTCCCCAACCCTGCAGATTAATCTCAGCTCAGACCCTGTCCCGGAGATGTAGGGCTGCCTCCCTCACCACTGAGTGAATAACTGGCTGAGACCCCCCGGGAAGGGTGGGGCAGCACATCAAACGTGAGTCTCGGCGTGGTCGGTCCTCCCCTCTGCCCCCTGCCCATCCTCCAGCTGGGGCTGCTGGCGCTGAAACCCAGCTCAGGTCTGGAAACCAGGCGGGGGGTCATGGCATCTCATGTGCGGAGGGACTGCTCTCAGGAACGTCCCCTATTCACCCTTTACGATGGTCTGGAGTGTAGAGTTACGACATAGTCGGCCCCCGCGGACGTTGAGGGGCGCATCCGCCTCCCTTGCTCTCGGCCGTCGGGATGCCCGGCTCCCACCGTGACTTTGCTGCCGGTTATGTACCTGAGCCAACCTTGCCTCTGACAAGCGGGTGCTGCCACCTGGTCTGTCTTACCTGGGGACCCTGTCAGCCCCACTGCCATCCCGGGCCTACAGCGGAGGCCCCCCTGAGCTTCTCAGCAATGCTGGGGCCCCTTCCCAGCCTGGCCCTGCTGCTCTGGTAACTGGAGGGTCCAGTGCAGCCGAGCCCTTAGAACACGGGCCTCTGGCAGGCGTTGCAGCCTCAGGGAGCGTTTCCACTCAAGCCTTTCCTTGCCTTTCTGGGGTTCTGGAGGCTCCCCACAGCCCTTGGTCCACAGCCTCCCAGCTCCGTCCTCAAAGCCAGCAAAGGCAGTCAAGTCCTTCCCACACTGCCGTCTCTCTGGTGCTCTGCGGGGCCACCTGGATAACCCGGGATCATGTCCCCATCTCCAGGTCCTTCCATGGAAGGGCGCCCGTTCACAGGATGCAGGGACTGGGCACAGACACCTTCAAGGAACAAGTTAGCACCCTGCCAAGGGCCCTGCCCAGAGCTAAATCCTGTTTTCCAGGCGTGTCCTCCCTTTTCTACAAACTCCTCCGTACCCAGCGTCACACTCTGCTCCCCCCGCCTCGCCCAGCACCTGGCACAGCCCCGCACATGCTGCCTGCCTTGTGCAGAGGCACGTTCTTAGGTCCTGCGGGTCCCCTGGGGCAGGCTCGCTTCCCCCAGCAGCAGCTAACACTGTGACTTAACATGTCATTGTCCCATGGGCAGCGCGGGGGGTGGGGGAGGGGGAAAGGCAGACCCCTCCAGGGTTCTCTGGCAAGGCAGACACGGCTGCATCATCAAGCAACATGCTGGAGATTGAGCCCCAGAAAGATATGTCAGGGTCCTAACCCTCCCCCCGGGGCCTCGGCATGTGACCTTACTTAGAGACGGGACCCTTACAGAGGTGGTCAAGTTCAAATGAGGTCACCAGGGTGGCCCTCATCCACCATGACTGTGTCCTTATTAAAAGGGGACATTTGGAGCCAGACACGCACACAGGGAGAGACCTGTAAAGACAGAGGCCGAGGTCAGAGTGACGCTTCTACGAGCCCAAAAGGCCAGCGACAGCAGCAACCCCAGGCCTAGGAGAGAGACATGGAGTGAATTCTCCCGCACAGCCTGAGAAGGGCCAGCCCTGCCCGCGCCTTGACCTCGGACTCGCAGCCTGCAGAACTGCGGGAGAATAAACGTCTGATGTCCAAGCCGCCCGGGCTGTAGGCAGGAGGGCGTGGGGGACCGGGGAGGGGCCTCCTGGGAAAACACCTGTGAGTGACCAAGCGCAGCAGGACTGGGCCTGGAGAAGCTGCTCGGCGACGCAGACGCAACAGAGAACTAGCCAGCCCCACGGCGGTGGCCCTCCAGACGTGGCCCAAATCAGGGCCAGGGGCTGGGCCTTTGGACGCCCAAATCGGCCAGTCACTGGACATGGGCCCCTCCCAGGAGGCGTTGAAACCTCAGAGGAGGTGGCCTCCGTCTTCAATTTCCCTCAGACTGGCCGAGGGGGCGGCAGCTGGTGGGGAGCAGGCACCCCGGTCCTGCGGGGCCTCCATGTGGCTCATCCCAGCATCCCGGGAACCAGTGACCAGCTGACACCAGCTGCGAAAGCCCTGACCTAGAGAAGACTGGACCAGAGGGGCACGTGGTCTAGAGGAAAGGCCATCCACGGCACTAAAGGACAGAAAACAAGGCTGGAGGCTCGGAGGGAAACACCAAGCTTCTGGACGAGCTGTCTTTCCGCAGCTGAAGGCCAGTCCTTCCCAGACAAGCCTGCAGAGATATCGTCACTCCCACCCAACTCCTATTTTTCACTTTGAAGTTTATTATAAAGAATGAATGTGCAGTGATTGCCAGAACTTTCTGCAGAAGTTAGGGTTCGCATGAGGCTGTGCTAGCCTATAGACAAACAGGTGCTGTGTAGGACATAACCAGGGAAACGGACAAGAGGGACCAGAAACCAACTCAAGTACATGGGAACCTGGTAGAGGAAAAAGTGGCCTCTGTCCCTTTGGGGTTGGGAGAGGGGAGGGCTCACTTCACAATAACGTTGTCACAGCCGACCAGACACAGGAAGGAGAACGCACTTAACCCTTCCGTCACACCGATAGGAAAACAAACGCAGAATGCTTTAAAGGACCAAAACGCAAAACAAAGAAGAAACATCTAGTAGGAAAACAAATGGGGGACTTCCCTGGTGGTCCGGTGGTTAAGACTCCCTGCTTCCAATGCAGGGAGCGTGGGCTCAATCCCTGCTGGGGAAACTAAGATCCCAATGCCATAGCGCATGGCCAAAACAAAGAGAGAAAGGAAAAAAATGTAAGACTCTATTTGCATAACTTCAGGTGAGGGTGACACTTCCAAGCAAGACAGGTACGTCCAACAACAAGAAAAGAGAAGACAGAAAGATTCAACCATATAAAAATTTTAAATCCTCTATGGCAAAATAAAACATATTAGTATTTTTTAAATATTTTTCTACTTAATATTTAATATTTCTATTTCATATTTTTAATATTTTTCTATTTTCTATACATATTAAATAGAAAAATATTACATTCGTATATTTTAAATATATAGTATTGAGTCAAAAGACAAACGCCAGGACCTGTAGCTTTCAGAGCTGTCTTTCCGATTGCAACAGAAAACACGTGCAGCCCATGTAAACAGGCGGTTTGATTCCGCACCTGTTCCAAGACCTCCCACAAACCGAAGAGATGAGGCATAAGCAGAGGGTTCACAGAAGTGGAAACGTAAGCGTGGATACAAAAAGATGCCCGCGCTCTCTAATAGTGAGGAGATGCAAATCAAAACAAAAATCAAACACCACTCTCTTGGGCTTCCCTGGTGGTGCAGTGGTTGAGAGTCCACCTGCCGATGCAGGGGACACGGGTTCGTGACCCGGTCCGGGAGGATCTCACGTGCCGCGGAGCGGCTGGGCCCGTGAGCCATGGCCGCTGAGCCTGCGCGTCCGGAGCCTGTGCTCCGCAACGGGAGAGGCCACAACAGTGAGAGGCCCGCGTACCGCAAAAAAAAAAAAAAGAAATTTATGCCAAGGGCAGAAAATGAGAAAATGTAGTTTTTCCTTTAAAATAAAGACTTTGCTTAAAGTGAAAAAAACAATCAAATACCAAAGCAGTAAAAGGTCAGTCGTGTTGGTTTGCCGGGGGGGGGGGGGGGGGGGGGGGGCGGGGGGCGGGGGGCGGTGCCGGATGCTGGCGTGTCCCAGCCTGGAAGCGGATGCTGGTCTCCGGGGGCAAAGCTGAGAAGCCACCCTCTGAGCGGTCTTCTCACCACCCCGCCCCAGCCCCCGGCTCTTCCTCTTATGAGGACATATGTACATGAATGTTTATTACAACGCTCTGTGCCGGCCCGACACGGAAACAAGCAGAATGTTTGCAAACCAGGGAGAGGCAGGACACATTTCAGGGCCCCCTTGTGATGGGAAACGACACACCATGAGGCAGAAGGAGTCAGGGCTGTGGGCTTCGGCTTGAAGGATTAACTGTCACAGAGTTACTTTTTTTTTTAATTGCCAAAAAAAAGCCAATTACAGGGGGCTTCCCTGGTGGCACAGTGGTTAAGAGTCCGCCTGCCAATGCAGGGGACATGGGTTCAAGCCCTGGTCTGGGAAGATCTCACATGCCGCGGAGCAACAAAGCCCGTGCACCACAACTACTGAGCCTGTGCTCTAGAGCCCATGAGCCACAACTGCCGAAACCCACGTGCCACAACTGCCGAAGCCTGCGCACCTAGAGCCCGTGCTCCACAACAAGAGAAGCCACCGCAATGAGAAGTCCGTGCACCGCAACGAAGGGTAGCCCCCACTCGCCGCAGCTAGAGAAAGCCTGCGTGCAGCAACAAAGACCCAACGCAGCCAAAAATAAAATTTTTTTAAATAATAAATTTTTTAAAAAAACAAAACAAAAAGCCAGTTGCAAAGTAATGTGTACAGTGTTATGCATTTTTGTACCTAAGAAGTCTGGCTATGTGTTGGACACATGTGTGAGATGTGTGCACCCAGAGGGAGAGGCTGCAGGCCAGCCCACTGTCCCTCAGGGAGGACACAGACCGCCCGCTGCCCACGTTCACATCTGTCTGTCCCGCTTTGGCCCACAGGTATCTCATGCTACTGGCGACTGAAGGAACACTGCGGGAGTTCAAGGCAGTCACCCCGGAGTTAAATGCAGTGGCTTCGTTCAGGACCTGACAACAGGGGCCAGCTCCCACCAGCGTCCTCAGGGCAGAGCCTGTGCACTGCCTCTGGTCAGGAGAGTGGCGTGGAGAAGGCAAGCCCAGCCTCCCTCCAGCCTCATCCCGGGCCTGCAGCCTTTGCATCTTCATCTGCAAACTGGGGCAATATCTCCCCACCCCAGGCCAGGAGTGTACAGGGGCAGGGCCACTACCCAGAGCTATTCTCAGGATGATATTGACTTAGGGGTCCCTCCCTCCCCCTACATGGACCATTCCTGGGCACCTGCTCCATTACGGCCCTGAGCCAAGCACTGATCCCCCCTTCAGGGCCCCCAGAGGATGGGGGGACAGACTTCTAACTTAATGAGGTGTAGGTACTATAGGTGCCCAAGCCACAGGCCATGCTGGGCCAGAGGAAGCCGTTGATCCGACTGGAGTCCAGAAAGATCCAGGAGAGCTGGGTGGGGCCCGGGTGGGAGAGTCAAGAAATTCATACAGGGTCAAGGCACACCTGAGAGCTCTTTAAAGTGGGAGAATTGTAAATGGAAGGCTCTGGAAGGCACACCCCCATCAGACACCACCACCACATCTGGAGGACACAGAGCTGGAGGGGCAAGATCTTCCACCAGGATGCTGGGTTTATAAACCCCTTGTTGCTTTGCCTGTGTTTCATCACGTTGCAGTTGATGGCGCTCATGTGTTCTTCATGAGCTCTTCTAGTTGCCCGTTAGAAATACCCTCCTCAGCCCCTTTTACATACTTTGCCCTGCATTTTATTTGTATGATGAAAGTATTGCTAGGATTACTTACCTTTTCTTGGCACTTTTGATAGTCTTTTTTTCAGCCTTTTTTATTTGTTTCTATTCCATCTGAGAGTCTCTATCTTTTAACATGCTTGTTTAACCCATTGACATTTATTGTGATTTGAGGTAAAATAAAATCTTACTTTATATTTTCTATTTTATTTGTTTTTCCCCTGTCTTACCTTATTTTAGAGAAAAATCTTCTCTTATTCCATGTTTCCCTCAACTGGCTTTGAAATGTTTACGTTCTATTTCCAATCCTCTCTTGATGGCCTATAGATTTTGGCTTACATTTTTCTGGCAGTGGTCCAAGCCTAGATACCTCAAACCAAGACAAGGCCCATAGCATAATTTTACTTCTCTCCACGCCTCACATCACCCCCAACCTTCCCTGTTGACCCCACATGGACTTTTAGTTTCAGATAGCTAACATGTTTCATACAGTCAATACCTACTTGAAGTTCACAGCGTGCTAGCATTTTTGCACCTCCATCCTCCCCTGTGAAATGTGAATAGCAGCACCTGACCCATAGCATTGCTGTGAGGACTAAATTAGGTAATCCGCGTGCAGCACTTAGCAGAGAGCTAACAGTAACAATAACCATCGCCAGCAGCACCTGGGTCCCCTTTCTTCTTGCTAAAACACATCTTCTAGCAATTCTTTCAGAGAGTGGTGGACTGTGGGAGCTAGATGTGTTTTTTTTTTTTTTTTTTTTTTTTTGGCCTTATCACGCAGCATGCGGGATCTTGGTTCCTCGACCAGGGATTGAACCCGTACCCCCGGCATTGGAAGCGTGGCGTTGTAAGCACTGGACGGCCAGGGAAGTCCCTAAATGTCTTTTGTTTTGTTTTGTTTTGTTTGTTTTTTGCAGTACGCGGGCCTCTCACTGCTGTGGCCTCTCCTATTGCGGAGCACAGGCTCCGGACGCGCAGGCTCAGCGGCCATGGCTCACGGGCCCAGCCGCTCCGCGGCATGTGGCATCTTCCCAGACCGGGGCACGAACCCGTGTCCCCTGCATCGGCAGGCAGACTCCCAACCACTGCGCCACCAGGGAAGCCCTAAATGTCTTTTTTATTCACACATAAATAATGAATTATCCAGGGGGTTGCCTCAGAACTGGGAAGATTTTGCTGTCTTGTTTCCAGCAGTGAGAAGACAGGTGTCAATCTGGTCCCTGTTCTTTTTCAGTAAAGTCCCCTACCTCCTCCTCCACACACACCCCCAACCTGGAAGCCTTCAGGATTTTCACTCTGTCTCATCAACGATCCGCATTGCACTTTGATGTGTCCAGAAGCCAGTTTGGGGGTTTCTGTTTGTATCTGTCCTGCTTAGCACCTGGTGGTCTCTTTTGGTGAAGTCAGTTTACCTCTGGAAAAGTGCCCACCCCCACCTTCCCCTGACTGTCTCCTGGAATCCTTGCAGATGGCTACAGGGGCTTCCAGACCTGCCCTCCACGTCTCAGCTTATCCCGTGCGTCCCGATTCTGTCCTGACTCTGTCCCTTTGCCCCCATTCTAGCAGAACCCTCGGCCCCACTCCCAGCCCACTGCCTCTGCCACGGCACCTCCAGTCTCCACTCAACTCATCCACAGACACATCTTTGGTTTGTTCCTAACGACTTTATTTAATTATTTATTTATTGGCTGCCCTGGGTCTTCGCTGCTGCGCGCAGGCTTTCTCTAGTTGCGGTGAGCAGGGGCTACTCTTTGTTGCAGTGTGTGGGCTTCTCATTGAGGTGGCTTCTCTTTCTGCAGAGCACAGGCTCTAGGTGCGTAGGCTTCAGTAGTTGTGGCACGTGGGCTCAGTAGTTGTGGCTCGCAGGCTCTAGAGTGCAGGCTCAGTAGTTGTGGCTTGCGGGCTTGGTTGCTCTGCGGCATGTGGGATCTTCCTGGACCAGGGCTCGAACCTGTGTCCCCTGCATTGGCAGGCGGCTTCCTAACCACGGCGCCACCAGGGACGTCCTCCTAACGGCGTTTTAAACCCCAGGCCTCTCGCGCTCTCTGAAGTACCTTCCTGTCTCATTTCTCAGGATCCCAATCCTACTTGCTTCAGGTCTGCCCTGCTGGCTCCATTAACTCTGCTGCCCTTTGTCCTCGTGGAGGTTCACATCTCTCAGAAACTGTGTGATGCCCGATGGTGAGCTCACCTTAGCAGTGGTGCCTCCCCATGATGCATCTGCTGCACCATTTGCCACAACCCTTGGGGGTGACAAGGGCCCCTCGTGACCAAACTTCAGTCTCCTCTGAACCCTCTTTGCAAATAAGCCTCGTCCTTGGCCTACTGAGTCCAGTTGATCAAGAACCCCTCACCACTGGGACTTCCCTGGTAGCACAGTGGTTAAGAATCCACCTGCCAATGCAGGGGACACAGGTTGGATCCCTGGTCCGGGAAGAGCACACATACCGCAGAGCAACTAAGCCCGTGCGCCACAACTACTGAGCCTGCGCTCTAGAGGCCGCGAGCCACAACAACTGAAGCCCGCGTGCCTAGAGCCCGTGCTCCGCAACAAGAGAAGCCACCGCAATGAGAAGCCCGCACACCACGGTGAAGAGTAGCCCCTGCTCGCCACAGCTAGAGAAAGCCCCCGCACAGCAACGAAAACCCAACACAGCCAAAAATAAAAATAAATAAATAAATTTATTTTTAAAAAAAAAAAGAATCCCCCATCCCTGATACCCAGCCAATCCCCTCTTGCCCCACCCTTGATACCTCCTGCATCCCTCTTGGTAATTCTCCATCCATTCCCTCACCCTGCCCACCTGTCCCTGTGTATTCAGAATTGAGCCCGGCTTCTCTCTCCTGTTGCAACAGTCTTGAATAAAGTCTCCCTTGCGATTTTTTAAGTGTCCAGTGCAGTTTTTTTTCTTCTACAAAGAGAAGGCTGAAGCTTGGTGAGACTTAACTTCAGTCTCCAGTAAGAGTGGGGCGGGCGGGCCACGTCTGATTGGGGTTACTGGGTGCAGACCGGGTACGGGTGCGCCACGGCCCTCCCAGGGTCACTGGACCCCAGGACATGCCCTGTCTCTTTGAACCAAGATCCCACAGCCATTGACCCTGGTTTAGGCAGACCCTTGGTCACTGAGCCTGACCCAAGGTGGGGAGACGGGGCTGCGAGTGTGGCCAGTCACTGCCCAGGCGAGAAGGCTGCATTTCCACACAGGCAGCGATTTTTTTAAGAGGTCTAGAGAACGGTTTGTACAGGGTGGAGGGAAGCCTTCAGGGAACAGAGGGGCCTTTCCGTGCACGGAGCAGACCGTGTTTGATTCCTGGGGTGGGGTGGGTCTCCCACCCACGGGCCAGATGTCCCCACTCACTATTGTTACAAGTCTGTGGCCACAGACAGAATGTGGAAACAGTCTCCAGTTGGAGAAAAACTGGCTGGGGCGGGGCAGTGCGGGGAAAGAGGGGGAGGGGCCAGTGCAGGGGGAAGGGGGGGGAAGGGGCCAGTGCAGGGGGAAGGGGGAAGGGGCCAGTGCAGGGGGAAGGGGGGGAAGGGGCCAGTGCGGGGGGGGGGGAAGGGGGGAGGGGCCAGTGCGGGGGGGAAGGGGGGAAGGGGCCAGTGCAGGGGGAAGGGGGGAGGGGCCAGTGCAGGGGGAAGGGGGAAGGGGCCAGTGCAGGGGGGAGGGGCCAGTGCAGGGGGAAGGGGGAGGGGCCAGTGCAGGGGGAAGGGGGAGGGGCCAGTGCAGGGGGAAGGGGGGAAGGGGCCAGTGCAGGGGGAAGGGGGGAAGGGGCAGTGCAGGGGAAAGGGGGGAGGTGCCAGTGCAGGGGTAAGGGGGGAGGGGCCAGTGCAGGGGGAAGGGGGCGGGGCAGTGCAGGGGGAAGGGGGAGGGGCCAGTGCAGGGGGAAGGGGGGGAGGGGCCAGTGCGGGGAAAGGGGGTAAAGGGACGAGTGCAGGGAAGGCAAGTTTGGAGAACTTCCACCCTTAATTTGGCACTTGCTTTTTTAAAAGAAAATGTTTGTAGCACAGGAAACCAAGAGAAGAACCAAAAATAAAGACTGCTGTGCCCTACTGTCGACGGCCAACGGCGACGCATTGAATTTGCGCCCAGAGGCAAAGACATTGTTCCTGAAAGAAGTGCAAATTGCTACTTCGCTGCATGTAAATGAACCACTAATTGCTCTTTGCAAACAGTATCTGAGCAAATGGTGCCCCACTCTGTGCAGCTGCGCCTCTAATGCACTCACGTCTCCGTTTGTCACCACCCACCCCTCCTCTCATGGAGCTGCAGGACCGCCACCACACACCCTCCTGCTCTCTTCCTCTGCGGTCCTGGGGCCCCTCTCTGCCGCCTCCTCCCCCCTCTCCCCACAGCGCCTCTGCCCCAGGCTCCCCATCCCTGAATCCTGCCTTCCACACGTACAGGTCCTGCTCTCAGATCTCCTGTCCCCAAGTGAACATAAAGGCCTAACGGCTCACCCTGCACTCAGAGCTGACAACATCGCTCCACCAGCAAAAGTAACAGAAAATCTAGGAACCTGGGAAAATTTTTTGCAAGACATGTCACAATTTTCCTAACACGTAAAGACTTTCTAAAAATCAATAAGAGAAGGGCCCACAAGTCAATAGAAAGAAATTTTCAAGCAAGAGGAATCATTACAGAAAATAAAATCAACTGAGTCTTAAACACGTGACAGGGATCTGTAAATCATTCTCATAAAGAAATGTACACTAGGGCTTTCCTGGTGGCACAGTGGTCAGGAACCTGCCTGCCAACGCAGGGGACATGGGTTTGAGCCCTGGTCTGGGAAGATCCCACATGCTGCGGAGCAACTAAGCCCATGCACCACAACTACTGAGCCTGCATTCTAGAGCCCACGAGCCACAACTACTGAGCCCACATGCCGCAACTACTGAAGCCCGCACGCCTAGAGCCTGCGCTCTGCCACAAGAGAAGCCACCACAATGAGAAGCCTGCACACCACAACAAAGAGTAGCCCCCGCTCGCCACAACTAGAGAAAGCCTGCCCACAGCAACGAAGACCCAACGCAGCCAAAAATTGATAAATAAATTTAAAAAAAGAAAAGAAAAGAAATGTACACTAAAGCTACCCGAAGAGCACTTGGGGCAACCAAGGAGCACAGATGCTGCCTGGGTCTGCATTACCCTGTAGAGCCTCCAGACTCAGTGCAGAGCAAGAACAAATAAATCGACACGGAAGCCGCGCCCTCCGCGTAACCAGAAGATAGGGATGCCCGACGCCAGAACTGTAAGTGCAAAAAGAAAAGAAGAAAGAACCAGAGATGCCAGCAGGCAGTTTCCCACCCTTTGCAGTGAGTGAGGGCCCCCCAGGATGACTGGGGGGTGAGATGAAGGTGAGGGCTGGTCCCGCAGTCTGCACAGGTGGCCCCACGTGTGCGCACACTGAGCACGCTTCCGATACGCCAGAGCACTGACTGCAGAGACGGGACTTAAAAGCACGTCTGTTTGAAGGAAGTCTTTGAAAGGCAGGGTGTCAGGAGAAGCGAAAAGCAAAGCAGAAGCGAGACATGCCCTTTAGGCGTCACGTGGCAAAAACAGACAGGAGTAAAAGAAGGAGGCTTCGGATCCCGTTAGAAAGACCGAACAAAACCTTGGAGGAAACGCAACTTGTCCCACTCCCACCACCACCAAATACAAATCCATTAAGGAACCTGGACTTTGCTCTTTGCTGCACGGATGCAAGAGGGGCCATTGAACCAGGAATCTTGTCAACCACCAAAATCCACAAAATGAACAGATGAAAATTACCTCTATTCTAAGTTACTACAAAAATCAGAACATGAACATGGACATATTTAAGCTGATTAAAAAAAAAAAAAAAAAACACTTCCCGGGAAAAAACAAATGAAGCATTAAAATACTGTGAGGCAACACTCCCAACTGAATTAAATATACTTGCAAAAGCATTTGGGGATAAGGAAACTCACCTTGAGTCAGAAATTCAAACTCTAAGAACACAAATGGACAAAAGCGAGAAGAAATGAAAAGGTTGGTGGAAATCAGAAAAGAAAAGGAAAGAACAGGCAAAATCATCCACGAAGTAAAGACTAAATTCAAGATGCCCGAGAAAGAATAGGTTTGAATTTACAAAGGCATCAGAGGAAAAGAAGAAGGCAACCAGCAGCCTGAAAATGAGATAATGAAAGCAGTGCAAAGGGGCCGGGGAGAAAGAGATGAATGAGGAAAAGAAGCAAAGAAGGAATTCTAATGCATAATTGCTGCCCCTAAGGAGGAAACGAGACAGTGGGCGGGGATAATGTTTACAACCGCAGCCCAAGGAAATGGTCCAGAAACAGAAGACTGGAATCCTCACTGTGAAAGCCCACCCCCGTGGAGATCTGGGATAACTAACCTGAAATGATCAACTCTGGGACATTTCCTAGAGGAACTATTACGCGTCTAAGAAAAAGCAAAAATAACTCACAGGAGCGAAAGAACTGTCTTGGCTTCAGAACTAACAGCGAAGCAAAGCAGCAATGGGCCACCCTTCCCAAAATATCAACGAAAGTCTGAACCAAGGCGTTCGTATCTGTGAGAAAATATTTTTGCATTTCCACAACGCTGTGGCCTTCTGAGCCGGAAGTACTGACTTGGGTTAAAGGGGGCCTGGAAGGCAGACCAGCCTTGAAGTGTCCGATGGTGACACACCCAGGGGAGAGGACCCCAGCTCTCTCTCCCTTTGCTGTGTCTTTAGATTTCAAAGTGGGATACAACGGAGAGCCATTCCATTACATCCCCGAGGGTGGTGAACGAGGGACCTTCCCTTCTGTTCTCTGCGTTAGAAAGAGAAGAGTCATTTCTCTGGCTCCTAGAAGGTGGGTGCTGGGCTGAGGAGGGGGTGATCTGTAGAGCAGTTCCTATACAAGCTGCCAGATTCATAATTTTGGGTCCCTCTCCAGTGGGAAAAACTAGCTTTTGCACAAGCAGCGTCCATCCTGCTCTCACCTGCTGCCTGGAGTGGGGACCGTTCACTGGGAACCGAAGCAGAGATATTCTGTAAGCAAATCCTTGGTCTTCCTCTAACCCAGAGATCTCGTGCTTACCTACGTTCAGGATGAAATAAATGAGTTTAGATACAAAACTGTATCAATATCCAGTCAAGGTGTTCTTCGAGTATCAAGGCCATAGGAAACAGTTTCAAACATACAAGAACTTGTGATGTTCTGAACCAGGAGCCCTTCTTGAGGAATCTTCTAGATGATTAACTTCATCCAACCCAAAGGATGACTCAGAAAACTTCAGCAAAAGGACTAATGTTGGGGGTGTGAGGAGGATGGAAAACTAATTCACTAATATTGTGTGTCGTGTCACAATAGGAATAACGCCCCTCTGCAAAGTAGGAGGAGAGAGAGAAAAAGAGGAGAAGAGAATGCACTCGTCAGCGTTGCACGGACAGTAAGGCGGAGTGAGCTACCATCAAAAACTGACAAACCGGGCTTCCCTGGTGGCGCAGTGGTTGGGGGTCCGCCTGCCGATGCAGGGGACGCAGGTCCGGGAAGATCCCACGTGCCGCGGAGCGGCTGGGCCCGTGAGCCATGGCCGCTGAGCCTGCGCGTCCGGAGCCTGTGCTCCGCAAAGGGAGAGGCCACAGCAGTGAGAGGCCCGCGTACGGCAAAATAAAAAAATAAAAAAAAAAAAAACCTGACAAACCAACAGCAAGAGTGTAAATAAGAAAACAGGAAACTACTAGAGAATGGACTTGAGGATATGGGGAGGGGGAAGGGTAAGCTGTGACAAAGCGAGAGAGAGGCATGGACATATATACACTACCAAGCGTAAAATAGATAGCTAGTGGGAAGCAGCCACATAGTACAGGGAGATCGGCTCGGTGCTTTGTGACCACCTAGAGGGGTGGGATAGGGAGGGTGGGAGGGAGGGAGACGCAAGAAGGAAGAGCTATGGGAACATGTGTATATGTATAACTGACTCACTTTGTTATAAAGCAGAAACTAACACACCACTGTAGAGCAATTATACTCCAATAAAGATGTAAAAAAAAAAAGAAAACAGGAAACTTAAAGGGCACTTAAAAAGTACAAGTACAGAGGTAATCATGAGAAAAAGATACAAACCCTTACAAAAGCAACAACAAAAAGAGCAAAGAACACACATCACATAGCAAACATTATAACGCACGTATACTTATAAAAGGTAACAGCTGACGCCAAACCTGCGAGTCACATTAATAAACGTTAATGGACACGCTATTAAAAGAAAAATATTCAATCTAGCTCACAAGCTACAGCCTACTATACACCCTACAGGAGGGACACACCTGAAGAGGTGCGGTAGGCACGCAGAAGCTGTAAGGAAATAGGTGGACAAAGTGGACGTCAGGACAGAAAGCATTCAACATGACAAAGAAGGACTTTTAATGCAAAAAGACACAATTCCCAACAAAATCAGAACAATTATGCAGCAAATAACAGCAGCCACCTGTGTGAAGGAAAAGCTCAGGAATTCAAGGAGTCGTAGAGACACAAGAGCTGGGGGTTCACCACATCCCCTCAGGATAAGACAGACCCGGGGGACAGGGAAAGAAGGAGGGATGTCAGCGTGGGTCCTCCAGGAAGCAGGCGGGAGGGGAGGCAGGAACGCAGGAGGCTTGTCAAAGGGTAGCGTTTGTAAAGGATGAAGGGGGTGGTCCACAGGGTGGGACAGGAAGAGGCTCAGACTGGAGACACACCGGGGAGATGCCACCAATCCCTCAGCCACTGGGAAGCCAAGCCTGCACGTTAGTGGAGCCCACGTGGGGCAGCGCTGGCAGATCCCAGGGCCCCACTTGGCACTGCTGTTGTCGGGACACCCAGGGGGTCAGGGCAGGAAGTGGCTGTGGGAACTTAGTGGCTGTCCACCTATTTCTGGCGGGAATGCCTGAGGGACACACCTCCATGCGGCCACAGGTTACAGATGGCCCCATAGATCTTACATTCACACACACACACACACACACACACACACACACACACACACACAGAGTAAGCCTGTGGAGAACCCCAAACGCACCTTCTCGGGGACTCATGGCACAGTCACAAAATTGGTGATAGATGAGGTCACAAAAAATCAGTAAGTTTCATAAAGTAGAAATATTGCAATGAACAATCAACTCACAGGGCTTCCCTGGGGGTGTAGTGGTGAAAGAAACCACCTGCCAATGCAGGGGACACGGGTTTGAGCCCTGGTCCAGGAAGATCCCACATGCTGTGGAGCAACTAAGCCTGTGTGCCACAACTACTGAGCCTGTGCTCTAAAGCCTACAAGCACAACTACTGAGCCTGCGAGCCACAGCTACTGAAGCCCGCACATCTAGAGCCCGTGCTCCACAATAACAGAAGCCTGACTGAAAAGTGAGGGGATGGAAAAAGATATTCCATGCAAATGGAAATCAAAAGAAAGCTGGAGTAGCAATTCTCATATCAGACAAAATAGACTTTAAAATAAAGACTATTACAAGACACAAAGAAGGACACTACATAATGATCAAGGGATCGATCCAAGAAGAAGATATAACAATTGTAAATATTTATGCACCCAACATAGGAGCACCTCAATACATAAGGCAAATACTAACAGTCATAAAAAGGGAAATTGACAGTAACACATTCATAGTAGGAGACTTTAACACCCCACTTTCACCAATGGACAGATCATCCAAAATGAAAATAAATAAGGAAACACAAGCTTTAAATGATACATTAAACAAGATGGACTTAATTGATATTTATAGGACATTCCATCCAAAAACAACAGAATACACATTTTTCTCAAGTGCTCATGGAACATTCTCCAGGAAAGATCATATCTTGGGTCACAAATCAAGCCTTGGTAAATTTAAGAAAACTGAAATTGTATCAAGTATCTTTTCCGACCACAACGCTATGAGACTAGATATCAATTACAGGAAAAGATCTGTAAAAAATACAAACACATGGAAGCTAAACAATACACTACTTAATAACGAAGTGATCACTGAAGAAATCAAAGAGGAAATCAAAAAATACCTAGAAACAAATGACAATGGAGACATGACGACTCAAAACCTATGGGATGCAGCAAAAGCAGTTCTAAGAGGGAAGTTTATAGCAATACAATCCTACCTTAAGAAACAGGAAACATCTCGAATAAACAACCTAAACTTGCACCTAAAGCAATTAGAGAAAGAAGAACAAAAAACCCCCAAAGTTAGCAGAAGGAAAGAAATCATAAAGATCAGATCAGAAATAAATGAAAAAGAAATGAAGGAAACAATAGCAAAGATCAGTAAAACTAAAAGCTGGTTCTTGGAGAAGATAAACAAAGTTGATAAACCATTAGCCAGACTTATCAAGAAAAAAGGGAGAAGACTCAAATCAATAGAATTAGAAATGATAAAGGAGAAGTAACAACTGACACTGCAGAAATACAGAAGATCATGAGAGATTACTACAAGCAACTCTATGCCGATAAAGTGGACAACCTGGAAGAAATGAACAAATTCTTAGAAATGCACAACCAGCCAAGACTGAATCAGGAAGAAATAGAAAATATGAACAGACCAATCACAAGCACTGAAATTGAAACTGTGATTAAAAATCTTCCAACAAACAAAAGCCCAGGACCAGATGGCTTCACAGGCGAATTCTATCAAACATTTAGAGAAGAGCTAACACCTATCCTTCTCAAACTCTTCCAAAATATAGCAGGGAGAGGAACACTCCCAAACTCATTCTACGAGGCCACCATCACCCTGATACCAAAACCAGACAAAGATGTCACAAAGAAAGAAAACTACAGGCCAATATCACTGATGAACATAGATGCAAAAATCCTCAACAAAATACTAGCAAACAGAATCCAACAGCACATTAAAAGGATCATACACCATGATCAAGTGGGGTTTATTCCAGGAATGCAAGGATTCTTCAATATATGCAAATCAATCAACGTGATACACCATATTAACAAATTGAAGGAGAAAAACCATATGATCATCTCAATAGATGCAGAGAAAGCTTTTGACAAAATTCAACACCAATTTATGATAAAAACCCTGCAGAAAATAGGCATAGAGGGAACTTTCCTCAACATAATAAAGGCCATATATGACAAACCCACAGCCAACATCATCCTCAATGGTGAAAAACTGAAACCATTTCCACTAAGATCAGGAAAAAGACAAGGTTGCCCACTCTCACCACTCTTATTCAACATAGTTTTGGAAGTTTTAGCCACAGCAATCAGAGAAGAAAAGGAAATAAAAGGAATCCAAATTGGAAAAGAAGAAGTAAAGCTGTCACTGTTTGCAGATTACATGATACTATACACAGAGAATCCTAAAGATGCTACCAGAAAACTACTAGAGCTAATCAATGATTTTGGTAAAGTAGCAGGATACAAAATTAATGCACAGAAATCTCTGGCATTCCTATACACTAATGATGAAAAATCTGAAAGTGAAATTAAGAAAACACTCCCATTTACCACTGCAACAAAAAGAATAAAATATCTAGGAATAAACCTACCTAAGGGGCTTCCCTGGTGGCACAGTGGTTGGGAGTCTGCCTGCCAATGCAGGGACACGGGTTCGTGCCCCGGTCCGGGAGGATCCCACATGTCACAGAGCGGCTGGGCCCGTGAGCCATGGCTGCTGAGCCTGCGCATCTGGAGCCTGTGCTCCGCAACAGCAGAGGCCACAACAGTGAGAGGCCTGCATACTGCAAGAAAAAAAAAAAAACCTACCTAAGGAGACAAAAGACCTGTATGCAGAAAATTATAAGACACTGATGAAAGAAATTAAAGATGATACAAATAGATGGAGAAATATACCATGATCTTGGATTGGAAGAATCAACATTGTGAAAATGACTCTACTACCCAAAGCAATCTACAGATTCAATGCAATCCCTATCAAACTACCACTGGCATTTTTCACAGAACTAGAACAAAAAATTTCACAATTTGTATGGAAACACAAAAGACCCCGAATAGCAAAAGCAATCTTGAGAGCGAAAAACGGAGCTGGAGGAATCAGGCTCCCTGACTTCAGACTATACTACAAAGCTACAGTAATCAAGACAGTATGGTACTGGCACAAAAACAGAAAGATAGATCAATGGAACAGGATAGAAAGCCCAGAGATAAACCCACGCACATATGGTCACCTTATCTTTGATAAAGGAGGCAGGAATGTACAGTGGAGAAAGGACAGCCTCTTCAATAAGTGGTGCTGGGAAAACTGGACAGGTACATGTAAAAGTATGAGATTAGATCACTCCCTAACACCATACACAAAAATAAGCTCAAAATGCATTAAAGATCTAAATGTAAGGCCAGAAACTATCAAACTCTTAGAGGATAACATAGGCAGAACACTCTATGACATAAATCACAGCAAGATCCTTTTTGACCCACCTCCTACGGAAATGGAAATAAAAACAAAAATAAACAAATGGGACCTAATGAAACTTCAAAGCTTTTGCACAGCAAAGGAAACCATAAACAAGACCAAAAGACAACACTCAGAATGGGAGAAAATATTTGCAAATGAAGCAACTGACAAAGGATTAATCTCCAAAATTTACAAGCAGCTCATGCAGCTCAATAACAAAAAAACAAACAACCCAAATCCAAAAATGGGCAGAAGACCTAAATAGACATTTCTCCAAAGAAGATATACAGACTGCCAACAAACACATGAAAGAATGCTCAACATCACTAATCATTAGAGAAATGCAAATCAAAACTACAATGAGGTATCACCTCACACCGGTCAGAATGGCCATCATCAAAAACCTAGAAACAGGGCTTTCCTGGTGGCGCAGTGGTTGAGAGTCCGCCTGCCGATGCAGGGGACACGGGTTCGTGCCCCGGTCCGGGAGGATCCCACATGCCGTGGAGCAACTAAGCCCGTGCGCCACAACTACTGAGCCTGTGCTCTAGAGCCTGCGAGCCACAACTACTGAGCCTGCGTGCCACAACTACCAAAGCCCACGCACCTAGATCCCATGCTCTGCAACAAGAGAAGCTATTGCAATGAGAAGCCCGTGCATCACAACAAAGAGTAGCCCCTGCTCGCCACAACTAGAGAAAGCCCACGCGCAGCAACGAACAGCCAAAAATAAAATAAACTTTTTTTTAAAAAAAGTTCTTAAATATGGAAGGGGGAAGGAAAAACAAAAACCCACTAGACACAAATGGAGAAAAAACATGAACAGAAAATTCCCCCAGAAGATGTAAAAATGGCCCTTAAACCTATGAAACGATATTCAACCTCACACATAACTAAAGAATGCAAATTAAGACCCCCAGGCCTCAAAAATGAATGAAATTCTGACACAGGCTGCAACATGGGTGAACCTTGAGGATGTCATACTGAGTGAGATGAACCAGTCACCAAAGGACAAATCTGTATGATTCCACTCATAGGAGGTCCCTAGATAGTCAGATTCAGGGACAGAAAGTAGGATGGTGGGTGCCAGGGGCTGGGGGAAGGGATGGAGAGGGAGTGTTTAATGGGGACAGAGTTTCCGTCTGGGGAGTTGAAAAGTTCTGGAGATGATGGTGGGGATGGTTGCACAACAGTGTGAATGTAGTCAATGCCACAGAACTGTACGCTTAAAAGTGGTCACAGGGCTTCCCTGGTGGCGCAGTGGTTGAGAGTCTGCCTGCCGATGCAGGGGACACAGGTTCGTGCCCCAGTCTGGGAGGATCCCACATGCCGTGGAGTGGCTGGGCCTGTGAGCCATGGCTGCTGAGCCTGCGTGTCCAGAGCCTGTGCTCCGCAGCGGGAGAGGCCACAGCAGTGAGAGGCCCGCACACTGCAAAAAAAAAAAAAAAAAAAAAAGTGGTCACAATTGTAAATGTTTATTTTACCACAATAAGAAAAAACCTACACTGGGATACAATTTCACACTGATGAAACCAGAAAGGATGACAAGTCATTCTGCCAGTGAGGCTGTGGAGAAAGAGGCCCCCGATACATGCTGATGAGAGTGCAAACTAGAACAAACGTTTTGGAGAGGATTAGGCAGTGTCTTACAAAACGATACATGCTCTTACCTTGGGACGCAGCCGTCCACTTTCAGGGATGCACCTGCAAATCAAGGGCACAAGGTTATCTACTGCAGCCTTGTTTGTAGCTGCAAAATGTCAGAAGCAACCTCGATACCCACCTGCAGGCACAGAAGAGCTGCTGACTAAACCATGATGCACTCACACAGTGAAGGGCTGGGCAGTTTCAAAAGGAACGGTGCTCACGGCCGCGATGTCCTCCAGTCAGAGAACACAGAGCAAGAGCATCAAAGGGAAGAGGCACACGCGGTGACGTCTGAGGAGACCAAGCTCCCAAGAGTCCACTCCCAGTGGAGTCACACAGGACACACTTAATTCTTACAGCAACTAATCGTGACATGTATGAAATGACTGCCAGGGAAGCTCATCAGAGCCCCGGGGCCTGGGGTTTTATTGGGAGCTGCTCATGTGGGCAGCCTCTACCCATCTGTGGTTCAGCATAAACCATACTGTTTGCACAACCAAAAGTGGCAGGAACTCTCCCGAAATCCAAGTTCCCAGAGGTCAGCCAAGGGTCATTCTTGCAAGCAGGACTTTCTAAGGAGAGCAGTCTCAGCCCCTCTGTGCGAACCCTTTTCTGCACAGATAGTGGCTGAGAAGTTTCCAGAATTGATAAAAGATGGATTCTCAGATCCATGACTCAAAAGTTCTAGGCAGAATTTTTTAATTAATTATACACCTAATTATATCACAGTATAACTGCAGAACATCATGATAAAGAAAATATATTAAAAGCAAACAGAGAGGAAAGGAGATGTATTATAGTTTGCTAGGGCTGTCATAAAAAACATATCACAAACTAGGTGGCTTAAAAAAACAGAAACTTAGAGGGGTGGGATAGGGAGGGTGGGAGGGAGATGCAAGAGGGAGGAGATATGGGGATATATGTATATGTATAGCTAATTCACTTTGTTATAAAGCAGAAACAAACACACCATTGTAAAGCAATTATACTCCAATAAAGATGTTTAAAAAAGCAGAAATTTATTTTCTCACAATCCTGGAGGCTGGAAGTCCCAGAACAAGGTGTCCCAGGTATGGTTTTTCCTGAGGCCTCTCTCCTTGGCTTGAAGGTGACTGCCTTCTTGCTGTGTCCCCACATGTGCACACACACACATGCCTGGTATCTCTTCCTTTTCTTTTAAGGATGCCAGTCATGTTGGATTAGGGCCCCACCCTAATGGGCTCATTTTAACTTTGTCACCTCTTTAAAGACCTTATCTCCAAATACAGTTACAATCTGAGGTCCTGAGGATTGGGGCTTCAATACATGAATGGCAGTGGAGGGGCGGCAGGGGTGGACACAACTCAATTCCTAACAACAGATAACCTACAACAAAGCCATAATTAAACGGACAACATTATTTCTCAACAGCAGCCAGAAGAAAGCCAGAAAATGTCTTGACGATGCTGAAAGAAGATATCTGTCAACTTGGAATTTTATACCCAGCTAGATTACCAGTCAGGATTGGGAACCATATAGATAAACCTTTCAGCAAACAAAAATTTAACATTTGCATTCCCTCACTGAAAAAACTACTAAACGATACTCTTCAAAGAGAAAAAAAATAATAAAACCAAAAGAAGGAGTGAGATTTAAGAAACAATGATGGGGGGAAAAGATAAAATATGCAAATAAATCCAAACAAGATTAATTATTATTAAATAATAACAACGGAAGATTTTCTGATATAAAAATAAGATGAAACTAAACTAGTTCAGAATAACATGTAAAACAGAATCATATAATAGGAACTGAAACATCCTCAGGTCCCTTTAATGTTCCAGTGGATTGTAGAGATTTGGACTGAATTTAACTTTGTTAAGCCAAGTGTACATGTTTTTATAAATAGAATCGAAATAGAATCTAAAAAGTCCACACCATGTCAGGGAAGAAAAAATAATAAAGAAAAATTAATCCAGTAGAAAGCAGAAAAAGAGAGGGAAAGGACAAAGAAAAATCACAGATAAATGGAAATCACAAAATAAAATTATAGAAATAAATCCAAATACGACAATAAATATAAATGAACTGAATTTGCAAGTTAAAATGGAGATGTGACAAAAATCAAGTCCAGCTCAGTACTGTCGTAAGAGAAACGCATAAAATATAAGGACACAGAAAGTTTTCACTGCAAAAAGGAAGAAACAAATAAATTTAGCAAATACTACTTTATGTCCCTAAAGTTTATAGAGCTACATTAATATCAGACAAAACAGATTTTAAGGAAAAAATCATCAGTAATGATTTTAAAAATTACTATAGAATGGTGAACATAGACTCAAATATGTATAAATCAAACATTTACAGTAGTACAATGGAAAATTGACAATTAGAGTAGGAGATTTTAATATGACTCCTCAGTAACTAAAAATAATAAAAACGAGTAAGAATAGGAAAGAAGTGACAAGCACAATTAAGCAGCATAATCTAATGAGGTGCAGCCAAAGCAGTAATTAAGGGAAAATTTGTAACCTAAGATTGCAAATATTATTATAGAATAAATAACACAAATCCATGAGTTAAGAATCCAATTCAAGAGGTAGAAAAATGATAGAATAAACTGAAGAAAGTAGACGAAAGGAAACCACAAAAGCAGGAACAGAAATCAATAGAACAGAGAACAAAGAATCAATAAAGAGAAACAACAAACTAAACACTGGATTTACCCAAAGATGCACAAAACAGATGGCCTCTCCCCCACTTTGCCCCACAAGTTTTGATAAGTAATTACCGTTGAGATCTAAACATGTTCCCATTTCCCTTATGAGCTCCTCTTTGAAGCCGGGTTATTTAGAAGTGTTTTTTCATTTCGAAACTGCGGGTTTTGCTAATCCCCTTGGCTATTGATTTCTAAGTTCACTACTGTTTGAGCAGAGAATGTGGCCGGCAGGCCCCACTTGTCGGTATTTTTGAAATGTGGCCAGTTTTTGTAAGTCTTCCATCCTTAAGAAGGATGACGTCTTATTAGTGCAGTTGCCCACGTACGTTCGTGCGATGACACTACGGAATTGTGTTTTTACATCTTCCCTATCCTTATGCATTTTTATAATTATCAGTTCGTGCGACTATTGAGCCTTTGAAATATCACCAACGGGTCTGAGAAACTGAATTTTAGATTTTATTTAATGACAATTAGTTTAAATGTAAATAGTACGTGCGGCACTGGGCTACCTCACGGTAGTGTTGGCACAAAGGTAGGCTTGCTTCACAAATGGCACGGGGGGACTTCCCTGGCCGTCCAGTGGTTAGGGGTCTGCGCTTCCATTGCAGGGGGCACGGGTTCGATCCCTAGTCGGGGAGCTAAGATCCCCCATGCCGTGTGGCACAGCCAAAAAATAAAAATAAAACAAATGGCACCAGGAACATTGACTTTCCACACAGAAAGGATACAATTCAGTGTCTGTCTTACACTATGTACACACTGAATTCCAGGGGGATTAAAATCCGACCGAGATGTGAAAAGGCAAACCATAAAACTTTTAGAGGAAAACAGAGAGAGTACGCTTAGTATACTGGTGAAGCAAATGATTTCTTAAACAAGGCAGAACATGAACAGACAATAAAGAACATAATAATAAGTTTGTCCAGCTTGCATGTGAAACTCTGAATGCCAAAAGCATTCCACAGAGTGGAAAGCAAAGACAGACTTGGAGAAAACTGCTGCCATGCATGTGAGTAATGAATTACTAGACCCCAGAAGATATAAACAACTCCTATAAACACTGACTTGAAAAGGAAAAAGACGTATAACCCAGTTGAAAAAGGGAGCCGAGGATATGGTCAAGGGGGGCACTGGGTCTCTGGCTACTTCTATTCCTGCACATGGCCTCCTGCTTGGGCAGCGGACACCGACTTTACTGGAACCCCAGCCTTGGCTGTCACCCTGTCAGCGTGGCCAGCCGTGCACCTGCTGTCACTCTCCCATCACTGAAGTCCTCCACCTGGTTTGTAACAAATTCAGCCCAATCCATTTTCCCTCCCAGTGGCATTGATCAAACACCTGTATCAGAGAACACCCATCGCCGTCTGATGAGAAATCACTGCTGCTGGTTGTCCCGTTGGGCTCTGGGGGCGGCAGGGTGGCTGCAGACCCAGCCGTCCGACTGCTGGCCAAGACCCCAAGCCCCAGGCCGCCCGCAGCCCGAGGTCTCCACAGCAGGCCAGGCGGTGGAGACAGGTGAGCAGGGCCAGCTAAGAGACCACGCAGCGAGGACCGGGGCCACGTCCACCCAGGGCCACGTGGATGCGAGCCGCTGGGCCCTGCAGGCGGCAGAACCCTCCCTTCATCTCTGTCCCACACAATCCCGCCGGCCCCGGCCAGGACCCTGGGTTCTCTCGAGCCCCACCCAGACCTTGACTGAGCCGCTGACCGTGGACCAAGGCGGCATCAGTGGGCCAAGGCAGCATCCTTAGGACCTCACTTAACCTTAATTATTTTGTCTCCAAATACAGCCACCCTGGGGACTTCCCTGGTGGCGCAGTGGGTAAGACTCTGCGCTCCCCATGCGGGGGGCTTGGAGTCGATCCCTGGTCAGGGAACTAGATCCCACATGCCGCAACTAAGACCCGGCGCAGCCAAAATAAATAAATATTTTTTAAAAATACAGCCACACTGGGGGTTCGGCTTCCAATAGGAACTTGGGGGGACACAGTTCAGTCCCAGCAGCCTGTCTCCCAGTGCCTCTGTGGCGCCAGCCTGGCCCTGGAGGAGGTGCCCGGCCACCCAGCACCCGCTGGCCGGGAAGCAGGACAAGGCACTTCCCGCCAGGTGAGCAGACCCACCCGGGCCAGCTTGCTCCCACGGGAGCCCGGCACACCGTCTGCAGCAGCCCGGGACTCTAGCCCGAAGTCAGCGGGGAGGGCAAGCGGGAGTAGCACAGGGATGGAGAGGAGGGGTGCCGGACGCGTGTGGGCGGGGCTTCTCCCCCAGGGGCACCGACGGCCGAGGCAGCAGGTCCCAGGTCCAGATGGGCTGGGTGGGAGGAGAGCTGAACCCACGCCCGACACTCACGCCCTTGGGGAGGCCCCGCCCCAGTGTCTCCCCCGCCCACCCGACGGCTTAGACGCAGATATTTCACACGGTGCTTTGAATTTAATGCTTCACACGGGCTCCTCTCTGAGCTACTGCCTTTAATTTACGACCAAATTAACACGATCTACACACGAGCGCGTTTCACATGCCCGCGAGGAGCGGGAAAGCGCCCGTCCTTCGGAGCAACGCATCTGCAGCCGCTTCCATTCGTCTTTCCCGCTGACCTTTATTCCCAGCCCGGCTGCTGGCCTCAAGCTCCCGGAAGATCGCCGGCCGCCGGTGGTTTTATGGCCCACTAATCTGCTCGTGTCTGGGATAAATTGGGCTTCGTAACTTTTATATGCAAATCAATAAAAAGCCTTTGCTATCTCATTTAAATCAGTGAATAATGAACCAGGCTGGCCCCAACCCTGATTTTCAGCAAACCCTGGAGGGAGGGAGTGGCGCTAGGGGTCAGCTCTGGCCAGAAGAACCCCCCGAGAGCAACCAGTGGGCAGCGTCACCCACGGCTAGCCGTGTGGCCTGTCCTCACGCCCACCCCGGCAATGGGCAGCAGCTCTGCTGGGCCCGGGGGCCTGGGAACTGACCAGTCTAGTGGTCCAGGGGATTCCGCCTCCTTGCGCGCACAGCCAGCTGCCACGCAGGACTACCCTTGTCTGGGATGTGGTCTGAACAGTGACCTTAGCTGCGCTGTTACGACCCCTGACCTTGACCCCGAAACGCCCCTCCCTCTCTCTCAGAGAATCAGCACCGGAGAGGGTCCACGGGCAACAGGCTCCTGAGAAGAGAGGAGGCAGTGGCAGAGGGCCTGTCCAGAGAGGCAAGGACACCGAGAGGCCCAGTGGAGTGCCGCCACCCTCCCCCTCCCTCCCTCCTCCCGCCCCTCCCCCACCCCTCGCTCCCCCGTTCCCGTTCCGGTACCCAGCTGCCCCTGACGCCCACCATGTGCTGGGCCCCTGGCAGAGCACAGGGACACCCAGGCAGCCCCAGACACCGGTGGTCCAGCTCAGGGCGGCCAGGCGCTCTGCACGCCTGTGCTTCCACCAGGCACTTCCCGCCATCCTGCTGGTGGGGCTCAGGGCCCCGGGTGCCAGGCCTGCGATGCACAGGGGTCCCTCACCGTCCCGGACCCAACAAGGACTCACAGGAGGGGCAGCTTTTCCAGGACTGTCCACGTTCCCTCCCCTCCCAGCCTGGGCACAGGCTCTAGTCTTCCCCTGCTTTGCAGGTGAGACTTGACAACTCTGCAGGTAGAAAGCTGATGGCAGCCTGCGGGAGGCTCCCGGGCCTCAGAGCCCAGAGCCCAGAGCCCACACTGCACACAGCCTAGGAAGGAGGGGGCCGGGTGACGGCTGTGCGCCGCGGGAGAGCGGGGCCCCCAGTAGGGGGGGAGGGCTGTGCCCTGGGGGAGACCAGGGTCCCCAGGCTGGGGGATGAGGGCTGTGCCCTGGGGGAGACCAGGGTCCCCAGGCTGGGGGGTGAGGGCTGTGTCCCGGGGGAGACCAGGGTCCCCAGGCTGGGGGGTGAGGGCTGTGTCCTGGGGGAGACCGGGGTCCCCAGGCTGGGGGGTGAGGGCTGTGCCCTAGGGGAGAACAGGGTCCCCAGGTGGGGGGGTGAGGGCTGTGATCTAAGGGAGACTAGGGTCCCCCTGCTAGGGGGTGAGGGCTGTGCCCTAGGGGAGACCGGGGCCCCCAGGCTGGGGGGTGAGGGCTGTGTCCTGGGGGAGACCAGGGTCCCCAGGCTGGGGGGTGAGGGCTGTGCCCTGGGGGAGAACGGGGTCCCCAGGCTGGGGGGTGAGGGCTGTGCCCTGGGGGAGACCGGGGTCCCCAGGCTGGGGGGTGAGGGCTGTGCCCTGGGGGAGACCGGGGTCCCCAGGCTGGGGGGTGAGGGCTGTGCCCTGGGGGAGACCGGGGTCCCCAGGCGGGGGGGTGAGGGCTGTGCCCTGGGGGAGACCGGGGTCCCCAGGCTGGGGGGTGAGGGCTGTGCCCTGGGAGAAACTGGGGCCCCAGTCAGAGGAACAGCAGATGCAGCAGCAGAGGTGTGGGGGTTCATGGCCTGTTCTCCATGTGACAGAGGTTACTGTTCCCTGGAGGCCAATCCAACGTGGTGAGGGGGTGGGTGGAGAGAGGAGGACGGAGGGGCACCGGGAACCAGATGCAGGGAAATGTCTTAGCTCAGGTGGCCACAGCAAGACACCAGACAGGGCTAAATGCCTCCAGGACATCTGTGCCCCCTGGTCCTGGAGGCTGGATGTCCAAGGTCAAGGTGCGGGTGCGTCTCTGTGTCCTAGTCTAAAAGGGCACCAGCCCCTTTGTGAGGGCCCCACCCTCATGACCTCATCTCACCCTAATCACCTCCCAGAGGTCCCACCTCCTAACAGCATCACACTGGGGGTTAGGGCCTCACATCTGAACTGGGGGGCACAAGCATCAACCCGTAACAGGCCCTGAGCCGCAGTCTAAGGGACCATCCCATTCCCTCCCCATGACAGCCAGCTCAACACAGCAGAGACCGGCCCCATCTCCCCTTCAGAAACTCCCCCCCAGAAGAGACAAGAGATGCAGCGGGCCCTGGTCAAGCCCCTCAGACCGCTGGGCGGGTGGCCCTGTAGGACACTGCCCAGGCTGGGCTTCCTGCCGCCTCGGCCGGGTCATCCCGCAGGCCTGCCTGCGTGTTCACACACGTGACCTCAGGTGAGGCCCCTGGCCCTGTGCCACTCCCAGCTCGGCCACACTCTCCTCCCCATGGGAACTGTGGGGTGTGGCCAGTTGGTCAGGAGTGGGGTGGCCCAGAGGCTGCTCACAGGGCGGTGTTGCTGGGGACGCCCCTTCACCATGTGGCCTGTGCCACCTGCAGGGGTCCGTGCAGAACCGAGCTCAGTGCCCGGGCCAGGGAAGGGTGGGCGGGTCAGGACACAGGACAGCCAGCGTCCCCAGCGAGGGGCTTCCCAACCTGGCAGGGGCAGCAGTGTGATGCGGCCACGGTGGCCGGCATGGCCTGGTGGTCTGTGAACAAAGCACGGAAGGGCCATTTGGGGAAGGAGCGTGAGTCCTGGCCACTGTCTGACCGCCTTCCCCGATGGGTTCTGGAAAGATCACAGAAGCACCGGCGTCAAACCTCCAGGCGCTGTCAGCAGCTGGAAGGAAAGCCCGCAGGACGGGGTGCATCTCCTCAGGAGCGCAGTGTGGCCCACCCTCCCGAAGGACCGGGGACCGTTCCGTGCGGAAAACAAGGACCCGATCACTCAGTGGAAAGTGATCCAGGGGGGCCGCTCCTGAGCACGAGGACGTCCGGGGCCACCTGAACCCACCCCGTCACTCTTATTCTCTTCTTACGTATGCATGGGCGAGAGCTACGATAAACCCCACGATCAGGGATGTCCAAAAGAGTGCCTGGATGAATATAAATAGAGCTTCTCCACGACAGCACTGGTTTCCGGTTTTACAGGCGGCATTTTTTCTTTCCTAGAGGTCCATAAAATAATGGTGTTCCTCGTGATCGATGCCATTCCACAAGGTGTGCTGAAAAATAACACCAATCCAGAGTCTGGACGGCTCGCCCTTAGATGAACTGTCTCCTGAAAGGACCAAAGGACAAAAAAGACACAGGAATTAACTTGACAGACACAGAAAAGGTCTGTACAAAGTTCAACACCTATTCATAATTTCTAAAAACTCCCAGAAGGCTTCAAATACAAGAGGACATCCTTAACTTGATAAAACCTATCTTCCAAAAATCCCTCAGGAGATATCAGACTTAAAAGAGAAATCGAAGACATAATCTCTTCAAGATCAGAAGTAAATCAAGAAGGTCCCTTGTCACCACTCTTTTGAACATAATCTTGAAAGTCCCAGGAAACGTGCAGGACAAAAAAATGAAGTCAGAGGTGTGAAGATTGGAAAGGAAGAGATAAGACCCTTGTGACTCGTGGATAATGTTACTGTCTTTGTAGAAAGTGTAACCAAGTCAACACAAGAACCCCTGGAACTAACGGGTCACAAGATAAACCTACAGAAATCGTAGTAAGACTCCACACCAGCAATAAGCAGAAAATAAGACACCACTCACAACGGCAGCCGAAACCAGGAATTAAGTACCAAAGAGCAGACGCGCAAGTGAGCTTCTTGGGACTCCACAGAAGGACACGGATGAGTGACAGAACGGAGAAAGCGCCTCTGCCAGGACAGCACAGCTGACAACTGTCTCCAAGTTAGTGTCTAGACCAATGGCGTGCAAATCCAAACCCAGCAGGCTTTTTTCAGGAAACCCCTCCTAAATCTGCCTGCGGAGGAATAAAGGCCCAGAAATGGGGACGTGAACTGGAAAAGAGCAAAGAGAAAGCACTCACTCCCCCAGAATGGAGACAACCCCAAAGCCACGGTCACTACGATAACATAAGTGACAGGCCAGCTCTGCCAACAAAGGAGCAAGGTCACCCTGAACAGGCCTGGGGACACGTAGGCTCCAAAGGGGACCAGTGACCCACGACCAGGTGACATGTGCTGGGGACATACATGGCTCATCACGGGGGGGAGAAGGTTGGTCTTTATAAAAAGCTGGCTCCAGATGGATCGCAGGCGTGGACCCAAAGGCGAGGGCCCATGGGCACCGGCCCACGTGGGGAACAACGGCCCACGGGCGGCCCACGGGGAGCCCCAGGGTGCTCTGGGCATCAGAGCAACGTGCTTGGTGGGGCTGCATTGCTGGGGGTCCCCTGCATCGCCATTTCAGACAGCCAGCCGCGCAGAAAGGCAGACAGGAGGGTCCCCACCCCTGAGGGTTACAAAAGGCAGGGAGTTGCAGGGCGCCACCACAGTAAGTGGAGTCTGGGGTCTGCCCCTGGAGCCGCACGCAGAGAGCCGTGCAGATGGCATTTGTGAGTAAACCCACACCCCCGCCCGCCCACCCTGGCCTTTGTACACGGTCCCAACTTATTCAAGAGTTCTCGGAGTGTGAGCTCTGAGAGTGCGAGCTCTGAGTGGGGGCTGGGCAGGGGCTGTGGGGATGAGGCATGTGGTGTGGACAGGCTGACAGAGCAGGGGACTGAGGTCCACCAGGAGCCAGACCTCCACATCAACACGCAAAACCCACCGAGGAGGAGACCCTGCCACTGCCCCCTGGAGCCCGCAGGGACAGCTCCAGGGCATCGCCAGCCTGGGCCCGAAGGGCGGCCCGCTTACCCTCTTCTGCTAGACCCTCACCCACCCCCTCCGCCAAATAAACCTCATGAGATGCCCACGACCGGTCTCGCAGGTAGATCGCTCAGGACACGGACCTGGCAGCGGGCACGGGAGCCCTGACCACGGGGGCCCTGCAGGTGTCAGTGGCGACCCCTCGGCGGGGCTTGGCGTGGGGAGGGGGCACAGGCCAGCTGCTGGCTAGGGCCCAGGCACAGAGGGGAGTCGCTCCACGGCCAGACCCCATCCCCGCTCCCGCCCCTCCCTGGAGAGCCCACTTCCCCCGGCCACCAGCAGCCCCAGCTTCAAACAGGTTCTTTGAGGGGGAGGAGAAACCATCTCCTTCATATAAATGTTTAATTGGGAATTAATATTTATGAGGCGCTTGAATGACGGGGCTGCGGGTTGAATAAATATTAACAAGGGATGCGTCCCTCCCCCACCCCGAGCCGCGCAGTAACCTCTGTTTGTGCAACATCCATTATTCACCGCGAACCTCAACTCTGCCTCAGGGAAGCGGGTGGGACCTGCCCCCCACTTCCTGAGGCTCCTGGCGGAGGGGCTTTCTCGCGGGAGGGGGAGGGGGCCGTGGCCGTGGCCTCCGGGGCTGACGAGTCCACGAGATGGATACCTCTCCACGGGTGGGGTGAACTCTGACCACAAGGCTGCCCACGGGCCGTCTCTCCTAAGCACCGCACCACCCGCGGCCCGCGGAAATCCACATCCCCACGCGGGCTGCTGCCAGAGGTGCCGCCTCCCTCAGGAAGCCCTCCGGGCCTGCTCGGAGGAAGCAGCGCCCGGCCTCCTCCCTCCTTCCCATCCTCATCCGCTGGCTGGGGGTGCCAGGCCCTACGACCTGGCCCAGCCCAACGATCCCCCGCCATCGGCCCGGCGACCCCCGCCCCGCCCGGTGTGGGTGGGCTGCTCCCAGCCCCAGCTGACCTGGGCGCCCGGTAAAGGACCAGGTTTTCCCATTGGAAGCCGAGTGAGTAGGGGTCCCGGAGGCCGCACCCACTGCCCACCTCCCTCCGGCGCGGGGACCGTGGGTGGAGCTCGGGCGCCCTCGCGCGGCCAGTGCCGGCACGACCTCCAACGAGGACGCGATGGAGACGAGGGACTCGCGGCCTAGGGAGAGGCAGACCGCACGCCCACTAGGGTCGACCCCACCAGCGGCCGGGAGCCCGCGACCCGGCCCTGACCGCGCGACCTGAGGCAGCCGCCCCTGCCCGGGCTTCTCTGCGACCCGGGTCAAGCTGCCTGCTGACTGTCCTGCAGGACCTGGGGGAGGAGCCCAGAAGCTCTGCCCCCCATTCCTACTGAGGCAGCCCCGCCCCACCCTGGGAGCCTGGCAGTCCTGGCCCTCCCTCCTCCCACCCAGAAACACCTCTGGGGTCACTGTGCCTGGGGGACCCGCTTCCATCTATGGGATGCCAGGCCCTTCTAAGCGACTCTTACCAAGGGTGGGGTCCCTGTGGCCTGGTCTTTGCACCCTGCCGCCCTCCTCTCCCCCAGGAAAGGGGGGGATCCGTGGATTTCCAGGGGAGGGCAGGACGAGCCCCACGCCCCACCCGCCCTGGCTCCTGTGCTCACCCCATCCCTCCACCTGCTGCCCTTCCCCTGGGCCCCACCAGTGCCTGGGAGGAGGAGAAGGCTGGGGAAGCAGCCCCTGCGGAGGTTTCTGAGCTGGGGCGCCAGCAGAGCCCACCCGCGCAGCCCCCCCTCTCAGGTGGGGCTGGAGACCAGCTGTCCCCGGGGCCCAGCACCACGGCCTGCCTCTGCGCAGCACTGGCTCTCCCCGCCCGGCCTGGCTCCCACTTCCACGTGACTGCCCCCACCCCCAGCATCCGCTCTCCCCCGGATGCTCCCTGTTCCACACCTGCCCCCTCCTGCTACACAGGCAGCCAGAGGGATCTTCCTAAATGTCAATTTGTCCCCAGCACCACCCTGCCTAAAAACCATCTTCTTGCCCACCCTGCCCTGCCTAGCCTGGCCCCCACTGACCTCTCCACATCCCCGGGCAGCTCCTCAATGCAAGCTATTCTCAGGCCTCAGAGCATCCTGACTTGCTGTTCCCCACCTGGAACAGTCTTCCCTTCCTTTTCCCTAGGTTTCACTTGCTTGGATTTTAGGGCTGAGTCACTTCCTCCAACAAGACCTCCCCAAAGTCCCAGGTGAGGCCGGAGCCCTCTGTCCTCCCCGACATGTTCACTGGCTGAGTCAGTGAGACCCGGATATTTGGCTGAAGGAGGCCATGGGCTGGCGAGAGCCAAGCGCAGGTGAGCAAGGTCACACCTCAGGTCCAAAGGCTCCCGTGCTGTACAAACGGTGACCCCACAGCCAACACAGTCAGTATCTGGCAAGGATCTCGGCTCTGGGGAGACAGAAGACCCCCCTAATGACCACACTCGTTACCCGCCGGGTGTACTGTTAGTTACATTCTGACCAATCTAGTCCTTTACTTACAAATATAAACATAAAACTAGGAACCCCCAGATAACTGAGGAAAAGCAACAAAGTGCAAGAGAAGCACTAAAATTGTAAACAGATCTCCATCCACAGAGGAACGGATAAAGAAGATGTGGTACATATATACTATGGAATATTACTCAGCCATAAAAAAGAAGGAAATACTGCCATTTGCAGCAACATGGATGGACCTAGAGGTTCACATACTGAGTTAAGTAAGTCAGACAGAGAAAGACAAATTTATTTATTCCACTTATGTGGAATCTAAAAAAAGGGTACAAATGAACTTATCTACAAAACAGAAACAGAGTCACAGATGTAGAAAACAAACTTATGGTTACCAGGGGTAAGGGATGTGGGAGGGATAAATTGGGAGATTGGGACGGACACATACACACTACTATGTATAACATAGATAACTAACAAGGACCTACCGCATAGCACAGGGAGCTCTACTCAGTACTCTGTAATGGCCTATGTGGGAAAAGAATCTAAAAAAGAGTGGATATATGTATATGTATAACTGATTCACTTTTCCGTATGGCAGAAACAGTGTTGTTACAGAAACAACACTGTAAATCAACTATACTCCAATAAAAAATCTTTGAATTAAAATTTAAAAAAAATTATAAACAGATCAGGACTTCCCAGTTGTCCAGTGGGTAAGACTCCGCGCTCCCAATGCAGGGGGCCAGGGTTCGATCCCTGGTCAGGGAACTCAATTCACATGCCGCAACTAAGAGGCCACATGCCGCAACTAAATGTCCCGCAAGCAGCAGCTAAGACCTGGCACAGCCAAAATAAATAAATAA
Organism: Grampus griseus; assembly: GCF_964374135.1. Taxonomy (NCBI): domain Eukaryota; kingdom Metazoa; phylum Chordata; class Mammalia; order Artiodactyla; family Delphinidae; genus Grampus; species Grampus griseus. Next base: position 1,132,475 of record NC_139018.1, on the reverse strand, counting down.
AATAATAAATAAATAATTTTTTTAAAGAATTGTAAACAGATCAACTCACAAGGAGATAGAGATAATGCAGGAAACAGAAGGAAAGTTCAAAGAGTTCATAAGACTCCACAGAACCAAACGGGCTGCCGGGGAAGAGCATCGGAGAGCTCCCGGGGTTAGAGGTGAAGTTCCACGGAAAGACCGGCAGCTCAGATGAGACTGAGCACCGAGTGAGGAATCGGGGAAATGCGGTCACAGAAGTCTGTCTGGACACGAGACAGTGAACGACAAGGGGCATCTATTGTACCTGACAGTCACTAGCTCTTGCCCCTTTGCCCGACTCCCACCCTGTGGTCTAAAAAAGTCAACATTTCATTTTCCCAGTCTCCTTTGAAACGAGTGTTGTCACATGACGTGCAGTTGGGGATCTGCTGAGGGGTTTCTGGGAACGATTTCTCTCTTACGAAAGAAGAAAGGCTTGTGTGGAAACTCACACCACACTGGCGTCCCCTGCTTCCTGCTGTTAAACACAGTGTGAAGCCGTCATCAAGAGGCAACAAGTCTACATGCTGAAGACAGCAGAGAGGGAGGAGGATACAAAAGCCTCAGACCTGGCAGAGTGACTCAGTTCGACATACACATGTATCTATTCTTTTTCAAATTCTTTTCCCATTTAGATGATTGCAGAGTATTGAACGGAGTTCCCTGTGCTATACAGCAGATCGTCGTTGGTTATCTATTTTAAATATAGCAGTACGTACATGTCAATCCCAAACTCCCAATCTATCCCTGCCCCCCACCCTTCCCCCGTGGTAACCATAAGTTTCTTTCTCTGTGAGTCTGTTCCTGTTTTGTAAATAAGGTCATTTGTATCATTTCTTTTAGATTCCAGTATAAGCTATATCATATGATATTTGTCTTTCTCTGCCTGACTTATGGAATTACTTTTTTCTTTAAAGGAAACACACCCAGGGGCTTCCCTGGTAGCGCAGCAGTTAAGAATGCGCCTGCCAAGGCAGGGGACACGGGTTCGAGCCCTTGTCCGGGAGGATCCCACATGCCACGGAGCAACTAAGCCCGTGTGCGCCACAATTACTGAGCCTGCGCTCCAGAGCCCGGGAGCCACAACTACTGAAGCCCGCGTGCCTAGAGCCCGAGCTCCGCAACGAGAGAAGCCACCCCAATGAGAAGCCCGAGCACCAAAACGAAGAGTAGCCCCCGCTCACCGCAACTAGAGAAAGCCCGCGCACAGCAACGAAGACCCAACGCAGCCAAACGTTAATTAATTTTATAAATAAATAAATAAAAATAAAGGAAATACACACCGGTGAAAATTCGGAACTCCAGGGATGAAAAAGAAAAGCTGTCGATGTGAATAAACAGACTACCTGGTGAGCAACGCACACCAGGTGGGCAGAGGACGGCTCCTTTGCAACCCCAAAGGCCAATAGATAGTGAAGCACCGTCTTCCAAAGGAAAACATCTATCAGAGGAAAATATTTGTTTCCTAGACCTCAACACCCCGGCCGATTATGATTCAAATATTGGGGGGTGAGGAACGATATTCTCAGATATGCAAAGACTAGTAAATTACTCAACCCCTCTCTGGAAGCGCAGAAGCACGCGTGTACCTGCACCTGCAAAACAAAAAGTAAATTCAAGAAAGAGGGAAAAATCTAAATCAAGAAATGAGGATGAGCAAAGAAGCCCTAAAACGTAGAATTATTCTTGATCATTATCAGCAATGCGGTCATAACGTTTAACGTGATTATTAAAAAGAGGATTCCTAAAAATAGTAGATATTTAAGGTAAAAGGCATTAATAACAGCTAGAAGCTAAAATTCTGCAAGACATCCACCAAACAAGAGATGAGGGTGAAAAAGAAAGGACTAAGTGTGTGTCAAACATCGTGTCCTGTTCCAAGGGAGGAAATAGACATGACTAAAATGCAATGTGAGTGGAAAACACGCTTCGATGCTTTTATTTTAAAAATTTAAGGGAATTCCCTGGCGGTCCAGTGGTTAGGACTTCGCACTTCCACTGCTGAGGGCCTGTGTTCGATCCCTGGTCAGAGGAATAAGATCCTTCGTGCTGCGCAGTTCGGCAAAAAAGAATTTAAGGCTGACGACTAATAAAATGCAAATGAAATGTAAAACTTCCAGCAGGCCTGGTGTCTATTCCAACCCCTCTGCTCCACGCTCTGCGGCCTTGGGGACTTAACTTCACTCCTCTGAGCCTGGGAGGAATAAGCTTCAGCTAAAAGACGGCTACGAAGATTGAGGCCCCCGGGGGCGCTCTCCGACGTGTCCTGTAGTGAGAGGGCAGGACACACCACGAGCACAGAGCAAGACAGCAGGACCCCGAGGCCGGACGTACACTCAGCCAATAAACGTAAACGTGGCAAACGCTCCTGACGAGACACAGCCTCTCAAATCCAGTGGTTTTCAATCCAGCTGTGTTGTTTCCAGGGGACGCACCAAAAACAAAATGCCGCAGTTTGACTATGTAAGGATGGACGAAGAGATAACAGGGAGTTAAAAAAAAAAAAAAAAGAAGAAGAAAGATAGAAAACAAACTTATGGTTAGCAGGATGTAAGGGGGGAGGAATAAATTGGGAGATTGGTACTGACATATACACACTGCTATATATAAAAGAGGTAACTCATAAGGACCTATTGTAGAGCACGGGGAACTCTACTCAGTACTCTGTAATGGCCTACATGGGAATAGAATCTGAAAAAGAGTGGATATATGTACATGTATAACTGATTCACTTTGCTGTACGCCTGAAACTAACACAGCATTGTATATCAGCTCTACTCCAACAAAAGTTAAAGAAAAAAAAGAATGCAGAATTTGTGACAATGTCAGTGTCCAACTAAGTTGACTTCGAGGTAAAAGTACTAAATGGAATAAAGAAGGTTTTCTATTTAGACCCCGTTGGCGAGCCCTGGAGGACAGGCTGGCCTCCAAGGAGAGGGTAAGCCCCCTGCGGCCCTTGCAGAGGCACAGATGCTGCACCCACCCATAGCACCCATGGCACCCATAGCACCCATAGCACCCATAGCACCCATAGCACCGCCCGGCCAGCCCCAACAGCCACGTATTTCCTCCGTGCCTCCCAGGGGGCAGGGTCTGCTTAGGAAACCAGTCCAAGCATCTCAGAACATGAGGACAAACTGAGGGGTCCAGCAGTCTAGAATATAAGTAGTACATTAGTCAGGGTTCTCCAGGGAAGCAGACCGAACAACCAATAGGGTGTGTGTGTCTATGTCTATATCTGTATCTATATCTATATCTACATCTGTGTCTACGTCTATATGTATATGGAGAGAGGGAGAGAGAGGTTTATTATAAGAAACTGGCTTGTGCAATTACAAAGGCTGACAAGTCCCCAGCTCTGCAGCCCGCAGTCTGGAGACCCAGGGCAACCAATCATGTAAGTTCCAGTCTGAGTCCAAAGGCAGGAGACTGATGTCGCAGCTGGGAGACAGTCAGGCTGGAGAAGTTCCCTCTTACTCGGCCTTTCATGCTAGCCGGCCCTTCAACTGTTTGGGCGAGGCCCACCCCCACTGCAGAGTTCAATCTGATTCATACGTTAATCACATCCAGAAATGCCCTCATAGACACACTCAAAATACTGTTAGACCACAGAGCTGGGCCCCCTGTGGCCCAGTCAAGGTGACACGTAAAATGAGCCCTCACAGGCAGCCCGCCCACCGTCCATCCCTGGACACTGTGTGGGCTCTGAGTTGCGGGTACCTTGATCCTATGCCTGTGACCACGAGGGGGAGGCAGAGCTGCCCATCACAGCCGTGGCTGATTTCCGCCCCTGTCATGATGTCAGCACCTCCAACGGCAAACACGGCCCCATCTGTGAGGCTCCCAAGCCCAGCCCACAGCGGGCCTCCCGGGGACACTCCACAGCCGCCTGGGCAGTCCCAGTGGGGACACACACTACCTGAGCTTGGCAGCAGTGAGCAATGAAGTCGTCAAATCAAAAGTCCCAGCTTCCAGGGGATCTGGGAACCGAGGCCAAGAAGAAGTCCCAGCCACTTATTTATGAGACCTGAGCCTTCTCTCTACCAGACAAGCAGCTCCCAGGCAGGACCAGAAGACAGAAGGTCTCGGAGCAAGAGAACCTCCCCGCAAATCCAGCTCAAGCACCACTCTGTGCTCTATTGCTTCCCGGGCTTCAAATCTATTTTAACTGGTATAAGAAGCTGGGACGGTTGTTTTGTTTTCTAAAATCCTTAAGGAGCAAAATCCTACACAGTCTTGTAGGAAATTAAATTTAGAAATTGGATGCTAGGTTGGCAGAGAGCATGGTGGAGCCCCCAGCTGGGCCAGACTGACACATCCACTGAGACCACATCACAGTTATTAACCTTTTGCTCCAAAACATATGGAGAAAAGCTGTTAGAAACCCGGGGAGAATTTGCCTAAATGACAGTCACAGTGGGAGATCAACACACCTCGAGCAGCAAGATCAAAAAAAATGAGTAAAGGAGAAGAGAGAATATTAATAGAACAATTAACCACCACAAACTAGACATACAGGACTTTACAGTCCACAGTGAAAGAAAGCGCGTTCCTTCCAAATACCAAACAAACGAAGAAACAAAAGAGCATGTGTGAGAATCCCAGAAAATCTCAGTAGATTCCTAAGATCGGAACTCATGCAGGCAGTGCCCCCTGAACACATGCAGTAAAACACAGAACTAACATCAGATAACGTTTTTAAAGTTATGACCTCTTGTCCGCTTGGCAAAGCAGAGTACGCCCAACCTGTTCTGCCACTTACAGGCTAGATGATTCTGCCTCTTCATCTGCAGAAGGAGGGCCTCTCTGTCACCTGCACTCTTCTGTGGTCCAAAGATTGAACATGATGAAGCGCTTGGTAAACGTGGCACACAGAGGGCACTAGGTAAATGTCGGCTGCCGCCACTAACGTAAGATGAGATGCACACAGTCTTCTGAATTAAAGAAAAAATGAAACGCCCCATTACAGACTCTCGATAAATTTGATAATGAGGACACTACCTGTCAAAAAATGTGAGTGCAGCCAAAGCAGCTCCCTAAGGACAATGGGTAGCCTTAAGGAATTCCGATAGAAGGCAAGAAAGAATGAAACTGTGCTTTCCTCTAAGAAGTTCTTGTGCGTAAGGCTTCCTTTACTCAGCATGCTTTTGAGATTCACCCATGATGTTGCACATATAGGTGCACTGACATTTTGAAAATAAGTGTTGGATCGGTCTTTTAAATATATCCAACAAAATCTAAATATGGTGATTTAAAACCCACCATCATCGATGATTTTAAAAAAGGCAATTGTTTAATAGGCATAAATACTTTTCTAATTTACCTGTAGTTTCATTCCACTTTTCCCTCTGAATTTTATCCTAATGTAATGTATTTTGTGTTCATCTTTGTTAAAAATAAGGAAGGGGGGCTTCCCTGGTGGCACAGTGGTTAAGAATCCACCTGTCAATGCAGAGGACATGGGTTCGAGCCGTGGTCGAGGAAGATCCCACATACCGTGGAGCAGCTAAGCCCGTGTGCCACAGCTACTGAAGCCCACGTGCTTAGAGCCCGTGCTCTGCAACAAGAGAAGCCTCTGCAATGAGAAGCCCGCGCACCACAATGAAGAGTAGCCCCCGCTCACTGCAACTGGAGAAAGCCCGCGCGCAGCAACGAAGACCCAACGCAGCCAAAAATAAAATAAATAATAAAAATAAAATAAATTAAAAACAAAAAAGCTGTTAGCACTAAGCAACTTTTTTCCCATGAGTAGGTATACAGGAACAAAAATTTTGTTACAGCAATTCCAAAAATTACCTAGAGATACATTATCAAAAGTGACTTTCACGGTCAGCTGCTTGCAGAGTCATCTGCCGCCCGGCGCTGGTGTCACTCACGTGGACCAACCCGGATTTGGAGACCACCCCCCGCCGCCTCCCCCCATTTGGAAACTCCTTTCAGCGAAGACAAGAAATGTGACGCTCGTCTTGCCACCAGAGGGCGCGCCGGGCCCCAAACGGACCAGGACGGGTAGCAGAGGGCTCGAGAATGCCTGCATGGGGAGGGGTCTGGTGGCAGCTTTGGGTGGTCCTTGCAGTTGCCTGGGGTGAGGGAGGGGCGAGGCTTCAGCAGCAGGGAGCGCCATGTACCTGCCCTCCGTGTGCCTGCCCCGGGTGGAGTGGGCTGGAAGCCCTGAGCGCCGGTCCTGGCTCGGCCCCAGGCGCCCTGGTCTCCCCGTCTCCTGGCTGAGGGCTTGGCTGGAGCCCTGGCCAGCCCCCTCCTCTCACTGGCCGCACCCTGGGGCAGAGCAGCTGGGTCCAGTGGGACTGGTGACGTCACAGTGCCCTGGAGCTGTGGCTGGGTGTGGGGGTCCCCCGAGCAGGGTGGATCACCTCCCCCAGAAAGACCCCCAGGACCTCCTGCTGGAACAGGGACCATCTGAGGTGCTGGGAGGGGCAGGGGGCACGCAGCCCTCTCTGCAAAGCACCTGCCCCTGAGCTCCAGGGAGCGGGTCCTGTGCCGCTTCAGGGAATGACAGGGCTTCCCGGAGTGGGGGAGGGGGGCAGTCGCCTGGACTGAGCCCTGGCGTGGTCAGCTAGGAGCCGGGTGACCCCCCCCCCACGGTCGTGGCCTAGCCCCTGACCCGCCGTCTCAGGTCTGCATGTGGTAACAGCGGCTCAGTGTAGGGCGGAGTGCGCCCCCAGGCCTCCGCCGGGGCGTGTCCCCTCTGCCCCGCCCACCCGAGGCTGGCAGACGAGGCCTCCGCCAGGAAGCCCCGAAAGCGGAGGCCCGGCTAGGATCCTGAACCCCACGGGCCCCTCAGTTCAGGGCAGGGCGCCCCCGCCCCGAGGGCCCAAGGACCGGCCTGGCCCACGGACCGGCCTGGCCCACGGCCCTCACCCCGCCACCTTCTCCATCACAACCCAGCGCTGCCTGGGCCACGTCACCTCCCAGGCCTCAGTTTCCCCCTCTGCAGAGCAGGGGGTCGATGGCTTCTGCCTGGGGGGCAAACAGGTCGTGCGCTGAAGCGCCCTCTGCCGCCAGCATGTAGCAGGTGCTCGGGACATGGCTTTTCTCCTGCCTCCCCTCTTCCGGCCTGGGCCCAGCCAGGGGTGCGGCCAGCCCTGGGAGCACGGGGCCTCGCTTGGGGGCCTGGGGGGGGGGGGGCTCACCCTGGGACTTCCCCCAGGCCCTGAGCCTTTCTGTGCAAAGTGGGCGCAGGGTCCCTCCTTCCTGGCCGGTCGGGGGACTGGCCGGTTGAGAAGGGCTTCTGTCAGGGCTGCAGCCACTCCTTAGAAGGGAACCGGGTGGAAACCGGACCTGACAGCTGACATGGGGTCAGGGGGTCTCTGGGCATTCCCAGGTGGGCAGGGCTGGTGTTAGCCTGCGGCCCAGGGACCAACCTGGGGCCTGGGATGGGTGACGAGGGCAGAGGTCACTCGGCCAGGAGGGATACGGACAGCATGCGGTCAGGAGAGATGAGCTCCCGCTCTGGGCATGTGGCAGAGCTGGGCAGACAGAGGGGCCACAGAGGGACGCTGCTGGGAGGGTCCTGCCCAGAGCCCCCAAGACCCGTTCCAGCCAGAGAGAAGCCTCCTTGCCCCAGCAGTTCCCAGGGCCCTGACTGTCGGCGTCCCTTGGGACTGGCGTCCAGTGGGGCCCTTGAGCACGCGTCCCTCCCGGGAGTCCCGGGGCCTGTCTGGGAGGTGGGTCCCCGCAGCCCCACGCCCGCCCTGCCCAGTGCGCTGGAAGCAGCTGGGGAACTCGGGACCCTGGAAGGGGCCAGCCCAGGCCTCGGGACTGGCAGGGGCTAGGGCCCCCCTCCCCGCTTCAGCGAGGAAAGTCCCAGAGGCCCGAGGGGAAGGGCCCGGCCGGCCAGGGCCAGGTCTGGGGGAGCAGATGATCGCCGCGCGGGCGGGTCCTCACTGAGTCCCCTCGGGTGAGCAGGGGCCCCCGTGGGCAGCCGAAGCCTGGCTTCCCAGCCGCCCCCTCCCAGCCTTGTCCTCCTGTCGGAAGACGGAGAAGAACGCAGGCTCGCAGGCTCGGGGAAGCTGGAGGCCGGCCTTACAGCGTCAGAGGTTCCAACACACTGACCCGCGTCACGTGTGGCTTCACACACATACACACGCCCCCACGTGTCCCCATGTTCTACCCACACGTCCGAGCGGGCTCGGGGCCCTGGTGAACGGTTTAGCCTCCCTGAAGTGGTGGAAGCCGCTGCTCGGCCCTGGAGCATGGAGAACGGGGCGGGGAGGGGGGGGTGGACACCGTGGTCCTGGGAGCTGAGCTCACAAGGGTGTCCATGCAGGCCTGGGGCAGCCAGGCTCCGCCGGGTCCCTCCTCTCAGGCCGCCTTGCTAGACGGCTCACCCTCCGCTCCACATCCTGGGCCCCCATGGAGTGGCTCACCCTTGAGGGGGTCTGACCCCATGGGGCTGGCTCAGGTGACCTGGGGACCCAGGAGGAGGAGGGGCTGCCGGAAGCTCTCCACCTCCCCCGACAGAGGAGACCAGGGTGCTGGCCCGTCCTGTGTTGTGTTGTGTTGTCCTGTGTTGCCCTGTGTTGCGTTGCCCTGTGCTGTCCTGTCCCGTGTTGTGCCGTGTTGCCCCGTGTTGCCCTGTGTTGCGTTGCCCTGTGCTGTCCTGTCCCGTGTTGTGCCGTGTTGCCCCGTGTTGCTCCATGTTGCATTGCCCTGTGCTGTCCTGTCCCGTGTTGTGCCGTGTTGCCCCGTGTTGCGTTGCCCTGTGCTGTCCTGTCCCGTGTTGTGCCGTGTTGCCCCGTGTTGCCCTGTGCTGTCCTGTCCCGTGTTGTGCCGTGTTGCCCCGTGTTGCCCTGTGCTGTCCTGTCCCGTGTTGTGCCGTGTTGCCCTGTGTTGCCCTGTGTTGTGTTGCCCTGCGCTGTCCTGTCCCGTGCCCATGTTGTCTCACGGTGCGCACAGGCGTCTGCGAAGGCCTCTGGTCTGTCCTCACAGCCCGTGGCTCTGCGGGTCCCTGCAGCTGAGGCAGGGCCTCTGCCCACACAGACCGCGGCTCCTTCGCCCGGATGGGCGTTTTCCAGGATTTCCTTAGTTCCTTAGATATTTTAAGGCCTTAGAGCCCCAGATCCTCCAAGTGGAAACTACCACATGGGCGATTTGCAGACACATGTGTCCTACAGACAGGAGACCCTGACAGCCCAGGGTCCTGGCACAGGCGTGGGCGTCCCATGACCTCAGACTGGGGCGCCCCTGGCAGGACATTCTGGCCTTTCACTGGGGGAGGGTGACCTGGAGGTGGACAGAGAGAGGGACAGTCAGTGCCCGGCCAGCTGAGACCGCAGAGCCGTCAGGGACAGCGGCTTGGGAGCCAGAGTCGGGGAGGGGAGCCGGGGACAAAGGACAGACGCCCAGGGGCTCGTGGCCTCTCGTCTGGTGCCCCCACCCCAGGTCCTGCTGATTGAGCTCAATTATCCTGGGAATATATAAAGGTCGCAGGCCCCAAACGTGTGGCTGGCGTGCGAGAAGGAGGTGGGCGGGGCACAGGGGCCCCGCCCCTCACGCCGGGCAGGGCCAGGGCGGCAGCTGCGTGGCCGCCTCTCTGCGGTGTGGCTGCACCTTGCAAGCATCTGTTTCTCGTATTTTCGGGTCTGGAGTCGGCCCTTCCTTCCTCCAAGAGGCCCTGGCTGCTCCAGTGGGAAAGGGTCTTTTAGGGCCACAGTCTGGGCACAGGGCTGCTCGCAGCCTCAGGTCAGCACTTCTCGGCCTGTGGACATCTGACAGCAAGAGAAGTAACTCTTCCCCACACGCGCAGAAGACTTCCGTCCCCGGAGGGCCGCCCAGCCACCTTGATATTCCTGATCCTCTTATAAACGTGTCTGTTCTGTCTGTCCTTCCACCTGGCATCTGCCTGCTACTTCATTAGGAGCTAAGGACGCGCTTCACCGGGTGCCGGGTTGTTTGTTGCTAAAGGCTGTTGAGGCGCCCCTGATACCTTTGCAAAACTCCTGCGCTACGTGACGTAAACAATTCGAGGAGTTCGGAGCAAGTGCTCATCTTGACATCTGCGTGAGGCTCGTAACTTTCCTCGTCTTTGGAAATTATCGTTGATCACGTATAACGTATTTCTCGTCACTACTCCAGGCTCAGTCCCACCGGTAAACAGCTATCTGTGTCCGTTGTTGTTGTCTGACGTGTCTCTCAGTGGATTCTAACGAAGAGACGGTGGGGACAGTATCCCTAAACTCTAGTGTGCTGATGGCAGTCTCTCAGCAGCCACTGTATGTGCAAGTTATTCGGCCAGACACGAAAGCCCAGCTCCCTTGTGCCCCCTTTAGTGTCCTAAATATATCACTGCATTTTCTTCCTACATATACCATTGCTTTTGAAAAGTCGCAGACGATCTGATTTTCTTCCCCTGGCAGACGACAGGCATTTTGCCTGGCTGTCCACAGGATTTTTTTCTTTAATATCCAATAATTTTACAAAAATATGTCTCAGGGTTGGTCATTCTGGGTCAATCTCCCTCAGTATGGAATGTGTCCTTTCAATATATAAGTTTCAGATTTTTTCTTTTCTTTTTTTTTTTTTTTTGCAGCACGCGGGCCTCTCACTGTTGTGGCCTCTCCCGTCGCGGAGCACAGGCTCCGGACGCGCAGGCTCAGCGGCCATGGCTCACGGGCCCAGCCGCTCCGCGGCACGTGGGATCTTCCCGGACCGGGGCACGAACCCGCGTCCCCTGCATCGGCAGGCGGACTCCCAACCACTGCGCCACCAGGGAAGCCCAGTTTCAGATCTTTTTATGCTAGATGAATCATGCTTGATTTTAATTTTTAGTATCTGCTCTCTTCCAATGCTTTTGATTTTTGGTTTTGTTTTTCCAGGAATTCCTTGTATATGTACGCTGGCTCCTGTTCTTTCTTTTCTAAACACCTTGACTGAGATATAATTTACGTCATGAAATCCACCCATTTAAAATGTACAGTTCAGTGGTTTTTAGTCCATTTGCAAAGTTGTGCAACCAAACCATCACCATCATCTAATCTTAGGACATTTTTATCACCCAAAAAAGAAACGACATGCCTCGCAGCAGTCCCAGCCTCTGGAAAAATACTTTCTGTGTCTGTAGATCTCCCTATGCTGACATTTTGTATAAACGAAATTATACAACCTGTGGCCTTCCGTGACTGGCCTCTTTCGTGCAGAATGGTTTTTAAGGTTCATCACGTTGTAGCAGCTGTCAGTACGTCATTCCTTCTTACAGCATGATAATATTCCTTTATATAAATGTACCATATTTTGTTTACCAATTGATGAGCATTTGGGCTGTTTCCACTTTGGGGCTACTATGAATAATGCTACTATGAACATTCACATACCAGTTTTTGTGTGGACATAGATTCCAGTCCTCTTTGGTGGATATCGAAGAGTAGAAACGCCGATCATAGGGAAACGCTAACATTCCAAGGACCCGCTGAGCTGTTTGCCCCGGGGGCTGCCCCCTTTCACATCCACACCAGCGACGGTGCACGAGGGCTCCACCTTCCCCACATCCTCGCCGACACTTGCTGTTGCCTTTCTTTTCATCTTAACCATCCTATTGGGTATGACGCAGTATCTCACTGCAGTTTTGACTTGCATTTCGCTATTGTTGAGCATGTTTTCATGTGCTTGATGGAGAAATTCATACAGTCTTTGTTGGAGAAATTTCTATTGGACCTTCTTTGCCTGTTTTCTGTATTTTCCATTTTCTTATGAATGCTTTTCATGTTTTTCTTCATTTCTTTTTACCTTTCTCAAAGTGTTTTCTTTTACGTTTGTCCACTCTTTTGTTCCCTCTGGTGTAATCTTAGTTTCCCAGAATAGTTTTCTTTTTATTGCTTATTCTTTTCTAAGTTTTTCTAATACTGATTTCTACTTTTTTCATATATTGTATCATTTTCTTACCATCTTTAAGTTTGTTTTGCAGTATTAGGTTTTTTCGTCCAAGATGGCTCGTTAATCCTCGGATCCCAGCATCCTTGCTCAGTGGAGTCCCTGCCCACGTTAAAATGAGGTGGACTCGTGTGATCAGTAACACCGGCGGACGTTACAGTGTTGACTCCTGGTCACAGGTACAAAGGGACTGCAGCCTCCCCCCGCTTGGTTTCTTGGTGCGCTCGTCCTGGGGGAGGCCAGCCGCCTTGCTGTGAGGACACTCGACCATGATGTGGAGGGGTCCACGCAGTGAACCTGACTTGCCCCCAGTGAGCCAGTTGCCTTGGAAGGAGGTCTCGAGCCCCAGTCCAGCCTTCAGATGATGGCGACCCAGGCAAACATTGACCACACGGGGGACCCCAAGCCTGAGCTTCCCAAATGAGCCCCTAAGGGCCAGCCCACAGCAAGCATGACAGACGGTGGCTGGGTGTGTTGTCATGACCACCGTGTGGTGGGTGGTTCCTGTTGCAGCAAAGGAAACCCATGCAGTCGGCTGCGCGGGCGTCCTTCTCGTGTCTGTCCTTGTCTGCGGGGCTGCTGTGCTACGCCTGGCCCTCTCTGTTCCTGGAGTGTCTCTGTGCAGGGTCGGGAGCTGACGACACGCCATTTCTGTTGCTCACTTTTATGTTAACCGGGTTCCCTGTGCTTTGGAGCCGGATGTGGTTCAGACGTATTTCCAGCTCACGACCCTCGAGCTCCCCCTGGTGCTGATGTTGGGAAGTGCTCCACCCGCGGCGGCAGCTCCGACGTTCCTGCCCTTCCTCGGCCTGGACTTCTTCCTACTTCCCTGTGCTTCCCAGTTTGGGTCTATTCCCAGCACTCTCTCCTCTGAGAGCTCATGGGCCGGCCCGACTCTGCTGGTCCCCTAACGAACGCACCCCACTGCTGTGTCAACCCCTCCCGGCATTCGCTGCTGCTTCCACGGTGGCTCCTGAGCATTTGAGGAAGTTCTCGCTGGGACTTTGGCTTCTCAGGCCCGCCGCATGCCCAGCTGCTTCCCCCGGCTTCCTCCTGCTCCAAGGCCACAGGTCTCCACTCTGCTGGCGGGGGTTTCCTGCCACCAACAGAGGGATGCCCTGACACCTGGCTTTTTGCAGATGGTGTCCGAGCACTTTGGTTTTGCTGTCCTGGTGGATTTGTGGGTTTGTGGGGTTTGGGGAGAGCTAAATCCTACGCCACTTCTAACACATCCTTCCCCAAGTCCAGGACGTTAGAATGTTTCAATGCCTTAGAGCAACAAGCATCACCTATGAGCCAGGAATCCAGGCTATAGTGGTAATGGACTGTTGTCTTGGAAAAAAAAAAAAATTAAGGAAATAAAATGCTTGTAAACCACATTGACGTCTTCTTTTTTTGGCTGCATTGGGTCCATTGCTCCACGTGGGCTTTCCCTAGTTGCGGCGAGCGGGGGCTACTCTTCGTTGCGGTGTGTGGGATTCCCATTGCGGTGGCTTCTCTTGTTGCGAAGCATGGGCTCTAGGCACGCGGGCTTCAGTAGTTGTGGCACGCAGGCTCAGTTGTGGTTCACGGTAGGCTCAGTAGTTGTGGCGCATGGGCTTAGTTGCTCCGCGGCACATGGGATCTTCCCGGAACAGGGCTCAAACCCGTGTCCCCTGCATTGGCAGGCGGATTCTTAACCACTGCACCACCAGAGAAATCCTTGACTTCTTATACTATGTGTATGTATAAAGTTGGTAGAAGTTAGAACTTTAAAAAAACAGCTGACTCTTGGATCTATGTAGGTGTGTAAATTTGATTAAAATGAAAACTTTAAAAAAATTAGAACTGCAAACATAAGCAAGGTACACGAGACTACCAAAAATTATCAGACAGATAATTCTCCCGGACCGGGGCACGAACCCGTGTCCCCTGCATCGGCAGGCGGACTCCCAACCACTGCGCCACCAGGGAAGACCCGGGAAGCCCCTAGACAGGTTTTTTAAAAGACTGTTATAGACTTTCAACTTATGCATCGTCACTGAAATCTGAAACTTGATTGATCGGTTTAACAGCAGATCTGATGTAGATGCAGAAGGAATGGTGAACCGGTGGACAGTCCGAGAAGGCCCCCCAGGATCCAGCAGAGAGAGGAGGGGTCACAGAAGGGAGAACGCGAAGGCGCGGCGCTTCTGACTGCTTCTCCGAAAGGCAAACACATGCATAATGGGGAGAAGCAACAGGCAAGGGGCCGTGGCTGGGGACTTTCCAGAGCTGATGAACTATTGGAACCCAATAATCCTGAGCAGGATGAAGGTGCACTAACTAGATCCCTCATGATGAACCTGCAGGAGCCCCATTAGAAGGAGGGGCCGCGGACCAGGGTGGTGGCGGGAGCCGTGGTTGCGACGGAGATCTAGGGAGCAGACAAGCCCCTCCGCGTGTGAGGGTCAGGAGCGAGGCCTGGTTTGGAGTTCCCCCAAAGTGTTGGGGTGATTTATTGGGATGGAAAAGCCTGCAGGGGGAAGGGGACGGGGCGGAGAGAGGGTCACGGGCTCTCTTCTGGCCTCGGCAAGCTGTGCTTCCCCTCGGGCTTATACGGGGAGAGCGGAGGGAGGGTGGAGGCCTGGCAGAGCTCAGGAGAGGGACCCAGGGTGGAGGGACCCCTGGGGTCAGCAGCAGGCAGGCAGTCTTCACAGACGGGCAGGATGCAGCCACCCACATGTAAAGGGACAGAGAAAAGAGAAGTGGCCCAGGACCACGGCCCGGGCACTCGGGTCTTTGGAGGCGGGACAGGGACTGAGATGCTGCAGCCAGGGAATAAGAGGATGTTCTGGATGGAACTGTGTCCCCCCAAATCCACATGTTGGAGCCCTAGCCTCTAGTGTGACTCTATTTGGAGACAGTGTCTTTGGGAGGTCATAAAGGTTAAATGAGGTCGCGGGAGTTGGGCCCTAATCCAACAGGACAGTGACCTCACAAGAAGGGGAAGACACCAGGGGCACAGGTGCAGAGGGAAGACCTTGTGAGGACACTGAGGGAGGCAGAGGGGAGAAACCAACCTGCCGGCACCTTGACCTTGGGCTTCCAGCCTCCGGGCCTGCAAGGCGTTCATTTCTGCTGTGTGAGCCCCAGCCTCCCGGCCTGTAAGGAGTTCATTTCTGCTGTGTGAGCCCCAGCCTCCGGGCCTGTAAGGCGTTCATTTCTGCTGTGTGAGCCCCAGCCTCCCGGCCTGTAAGGCGTTCATTTCTGCTTGTGAGCCCCAGCCTCCAGGCCTGCAAGGCGTTCATTTCTGCTGTGTGAACCCCAGCCTCCGGTATTCTGTTGTGGCCGCCCGAGCAGGGGACAGAGGGGAACCATGACCGTGTGGGCCGGCACCCACAAAGGCGGGAGAGGAACCGGTCTACAGCCTGCAGAAAACCCCCGAACGACTCCTCGAGGAACGGCCGGGGCAGGGAGGTGCAGCCTCAAATCCATATTTAGGAAAGAAGCATCTTCCTGGCTCACTCAGGTGCTGCTGAGAGGCGGACGTGCCGGGACAGCCTCCATCCCCACGGGGCAGGCTGCGTTCCCCAAAAGTGGCCGCACAGTGTCTCCCGCCCCATATGTCCTCCTAGCACCTGGTCCGGAAGGAGAGTCCCCTCCCCTTGAATCTGGGCAGGCCTTGGCAACAGCAGAAGTGATGCTGCGTGACGTGGAAGCCCCTCCCCGTGCTCCGCAGGGAAGGCCGCTCTTGGACCGGCAGACCCTTGCTCACGTGTGAGTGGACCACCAGAAGTGGATCCTCTAGCTGCCAGTAGAGCCACCCTGGCCGTTGCCATGTGGACAGAGATGAGGCGACCCTGCTCACTGCAGATCTGTGAATCAGAGAAGCGGTCACCGTTGTTTAAGTTTGAGGACAGTTTGTTCCGCAGTAACAGATGCACTTTGCCTGTGGCCGGGCAGCCCGCGGCAGGACTGGTTACTCTGCAGAGACCCAGGCACCCCTGGGTCCTGGTGCTGGCATCGGGATGCCCCGTTTCTCTATCAACAGTATCCTGGTTCGGGGCTTCCCTGGTGGCGCACTGGTTGGGAGCCTGCCTGCCGATGCAGGGGACACGGGTTCGTGCCCCGATCCGGGAAGATCCCACATGCCGCGGAGCGGCTGGGCCCGTGAGCCATGGCCGCTGAGCCTGCGCGTCCGGAGCCTGTGCTCCGCAACGGGAGAGGCCACAACAGTGAGAGGCCCGCGTACCGCAAAAACAAACAAACAAAAAAAGTCTCTCAGCAAATTAGGAATAGAGGCAAAGGAAACATTCTCAACTTGGTAAGTTCACTGAAAACCCAGCACAGGGCATGTCTTAGGGCCTATTCTGTGCAGCACTGAATGGTGGATACAGGGCACTATGATTTGCACCATCCATAGAACTTTCCAGCAGGAGAGCAAACCTTAGTGTATGCAAATTTAAAGTCATTTAAGAGGTCTGGTGCCCTGGGATGGGATGCAGACAGTGACAAGAGAATTTAACCATTATTACAAATGTATGAAACAACCTCTTGGAAGCCCATGGAAGAGAAAGATGCTAACCTAAGTAACTTGGGGAATGAGCGGAAACCGGAAAACTAAAGCCTGTGAAACTTAAAGAAGTACATGAGCACGGTTGTTTCCCACGGGGGTACAATTCTGAAACCACTCGCCACGGACACTGGAGTGTAATGATGAAGTAAGTGGGAGGTGGGTGGGGCCAGTGTCTCACTGGTGGGTGGGAACTTTCAGGAGAGCAAGGGGAGGAGTTCAGAGCGACGGTGGATTTGAGGTGGAGACGCCTGTAGGAACTCACGTGTAGCTCAATAGGGATGCAGGTGGGCGCACATGGACACACGTGCAGACATGCGTTTATGTACACGGGTTAGTACACACACGTATTCCCTGGCTCTGTCAGCCGAGAGGGCCAAGCAGCAGCAACACCCCAGGAGCAACCAGCATGCCCAGGGCCCAGACCTTGCTTTCTAACAGAATTCTCCAGTAAGAGGAACCAGGGCTCCCTGGAGCAATGGCTGATCCTAGGGCTGGGCCAGAGAAAATTCCAGAGAACCTGCAGCTTCTTGTCGTGCCAGAAAGTGAGAAAGTATCAACAAATAAGCATGTCAAAGACACAGGAGCCACACAAAGGGCTCAGTGGCCAAGACCGGAACAATTTGAACAATAAAATAAATAGCACTGGCTCTAGGAGCACGGGCTTCAGTAGTTGTGGCACACAGGCTCAGTAGCTGTGGCTCGCGGGCTCTAGAGCGCAGGTTCAGTAGTTGTGGCGCATGGGCTTAGTTGCTCCGCAGCATGTGGGATCTTCCTGGACCAGGGCTCAAACCCGTGTCCCCTGCACTGGCAGGAGGATTCTTAACCACTGAGCCACCAAGGAAGCCCCTCTGCCTGCTTCTTGTTTGTAGAAAAACTTTAGCCTCCTGGGCCTTCCCCAAGTTCCAAAGAACAAATTTAATCAAAGAAATGAGAAAATACAGGAAAAAAAAGGAAACAAGACAAAATAATAATAGTTTAGCCATTAAGCAAAGTCAAGGACCTTTAGTTCCTCCTCAAGGGCAATAGGTACTATTCTGAGCCACGTCCTGTGAGCTGTTTTGCAGATACTGAAACCCCCACCAGGTGGAAGAAGTTAACTGTATGCTGCCCAAAAGCACGTAGACCCCTGGAACCAGAAGGACCAGGGGACCAGAGATTTAAGGCTCGGATAACGTTCCAATCACAACTGAGATGTGACAGCTGCTTAAAGCCACATAATGGAGACAAGCATCTCTAAAAATAGAAGATCACCCCCTCCCCAGCACGTAGCCCCTTCCTCTTTTCCCTGTATAATCTCCAAGCAAAACCCGGGGGCGGGGGGACTCGGTTCTTTGGGACGTGAGTCGACCTTCTCCCCAGGATTGCCAGCTTCCTCAGTAAATCTGCCTTTCCTTTTACCCAACACTTGTCTCTCAGTTTTGGATTCCTGAGCGACGAGCCGCTGACCCTGAGTTGGCTAACACCTGCAGAAGAATTCCAAATAGTTTATGCAGATGCTCAGGGAAGTGGAGGGTGACTCCCCAGCCCTCAGGTGTGGGCTGCAGGGTGACCTCCTTCCAGAGGACAGTGTGCTAAGTGGGGAAAGAGTCACTCAGCAGAGGAGACACCTGACAAGCACACCTCAGCCAGGTGGTCAGGATCAATGTCCAGCATGACACGTCACGGTAACACCGAGTCCTCTTGGAAAGAAGTGATGGAAACAGCACATCCCCTCTGTGCTCTTCTTCCCCCAACCTGTGACGCCAGTGTAACCACGAGGAGAACATCAGACAAACCCCAGTCGAGGGACGTTCTACAGATACCTGCCCAGTTCTCCTCGAAACCACCCACAGCAAGGGCAAGTGTAAGAACCGTCTCCACGCAAAGAACCCTAAGACCACACGATGACCAGTGGAATGTGGGGTCTGCACGGGGTCCTGGATGGAAGAACACATTCGTATAAACTAAGGAAATCTGAATAAAGCAGACTTTAGTTGACAGTAACCCGTCGAGGACTTCCCTGGTGGCGCAGTGCTTAAGAATCCGCCTGCCAATGCAGGGGACACAGGATCGAGCCCTGGTCGGGGAAGATCCCACACGCCACGGAGCAACTAAGCCCGTGCGCCACAACTACTGAGCCTGCGCTCTAGAGCCCGCGACCCACAACTGCTGAGCCCACGTGCCACAACTACTGAAGCCCGTGCGCCTAGAGCCTGTGCTCTGCAACAGGAGAAGCCGCCGCAATGAGAAGACCGCGCGCTGCAATGAAGAGGAGCCCCCGCTCACCACAACTAGAGAAAGTCCGCGTGCAGCAATGAAGACCCAGTCAATGCAGACAAAAATTAATTAATTAATTAATTAATTTTTAAAAAGTAACTCATGGATATTGGTTCAGTGGTCGTGACAAAGGTCTCCCTAACGTGAGGTGTGAACATTAGCGGCATTCGTACAGGGTAGACAGGAATCCTGTACTATTTTTGCATGTTCTCTGTAAATCTAAAACTCTTCTAAAGTAAACAGGCTTTTTTTTTCCTTTTTTGGCCTTGCAGCGCAGCTTGTGGGACCTTAGTTCCCCGACCAGGGATCAAACCCATGCCCCCATCAGTGGAACTGCAGAGTCTTAACCACTGACCACCAGGGAAGTCCCAAACAGGCTATTTTTAAAGTACATTTAGTACAGAATCTTTTAGACCCATTCCCTCCAAAAGCCAGAACAAGAAACAAAGAAGGAAGTGGGGAGCCGGGCCCTTCCCCGCTGCCCTCAACCCCCATCTCCAACCAGGGGCTCACCCCTGGCTGAGCTGGTGAGAAGTTGGAGGGTCCTCAGTCCACAGACAGTCTTTCCAGCCAGGCTCCCAGGCCAAGGCCAAGGCCAGAGGCTGGAGTGGGCAGGACGAGGGCAGCCAGCCGCCCAGCCCTACTCAGCTAGTAGGTTATGCAGGACTTTCAGCTTAAGTTCAGAGGAGATGGACAGATTCTCTCTTCATACATTTACCTGGTTTTAGAGTCAAGGTTGATTCTAGCCTCATGACACAAGCTGGGCCACCTTGCTTGTGGTTCTTTTGTCTTCTCTTTTCTGAAACAATTTGTCCAGGAAAGGAATTAACTGATCCTTTAAAGTTCGGTAGAATCCCCTGTACAACCACCTGGGCCCAGGTGTGTGTTTTGGCGGGGGCAGGGGGTGGGAGTCTGACTACCGTTTCCATTTCCTTAGTACTTATTAGTATTTAAGCTCTCTATCTCCTCTCGTGCCAACTTTAGCGTTTCACATTTTTCAAGGAGTTTACCCACTTCCATCTAGGTTTTCAGATCTATCATCGGAGATGACGGTACTGCGCACAGCCTTCCTCTAATTTAGAACCTATTGTTTTTATAAGCTTCTTTCTGAGGACTGCACAGCTGGGCCTTGCAAATCTTGGCACTTGGTGCAAACATTATTTAATCCTAAGAATGTCCAATTTCCTGTTGGACCCAGCGGTCCTGAAGCAGCCGTAAGTGTGGTCGCGTGTGAGACATGGGATGTGCCATGACTCACCTATCCTCCCAGCAACTCTGTAAAGTTGGACCTTTATCGCCCCTGTTTTACAGATGGGGAAACTGAGGCATAGAGCAGTGCCGTGCCTTGCCAAGGCTGTGCAAGTGCATTAGCCGACCCCCGGTGGTGGGGGCGGGTGCTAGCCTTTTCCACAGCCCCTCTGGGGAAGCCTGCAGATTCCCTTCCCAGAACTCGATTTGTAAATACATAAAATAAAACACACAGAGTTGCAGAGGAAATCACTTACACGGAAATACGGTTGCCAAAATAACACAAAATGTAATTTCTTACACGGTAAGGAAGGAGCCTTCCCACTAAGGTATTAGGGGAGACCCAGAGGCCAGTCTCATGACCATCAGTGCTGAAACATCACCCTAAGTGCCGCTGAGCCCCTGCGGCGGCTGGACCGTGACAGGGCATTCGGGGCTTCCTCCGTCTTCACAGGCAGGCACGGCTTACGTGAGGGGTCCGTGAAAGTAAGGGTGGGACGCTTCCCGTCGGAGTTCACGGACGTCCCGAAGTCCGTCCCCAATGCATTCCAGCTCAGGCATTCGGTGTAGTTTACACCCGAGTGCTGTGAATACAGGGCTCCTTTTCCCTTAGTCCTGAATGTTCTCGGAGGACCTTAATCTGAACCGAGGCGTGGGATAACCCTCCTTCCCACATGCCTTGTGGGGGAGGAGGGACGTCCTCCCGGATTCCTTTCACTCCCCGCTGAGTACTTCCTCCAAAGAGGTTTTCCCTGCGGGCCTCTGTGGAGCAAACTTCCTGCGTCTTTGTGGCCTGAGAACATTTTCTTTCCCCCTCGAGTCTGGGTGTGGTTTGACTACAGGCTCGGGTCCAACTCTGCCAACACTGTTCCACTTCTCGCACCCAGAATTGCTGTTGAGACCCTGGGTAGCAGCCTGACTTGTGCTGTTTGGTGGGGAATCTTCTTCTCCTTTTTTTGGAAACATCTAGAATTTTCTTTTTGTCTCCAATATTTGGAAACAAAAACATGCCAGATGCCCTTACCTCTCCCGTCCACATCTGAGCCCGTGAATTCTCCCAGCACAGATTCTGAAAAGGTCTCCTCCTTATGTTTTCAAATGCTCCCTCCCACCTCCCACCCCAGAACTCCTGTGTCCCAGGACTGGCATCTCCACTTTGTCCCCTGCGTCCCTCAGCTTTTCTCGCATATTTTCAGTCTCCTCTCGCCATGGTTTCCTGCTGCCCTCGGAGGCTGTCTTGGCCCTACAGCCCGCTCGTGGGTTCAGCTGTATCCATCCCGCTATTTGTCTTACCTGTCGTGCGACATATTTCGACAATCGCGGTTGTCAAACCCAATATTTCCGCTAGGTTCTTTCTTTCTCAATTCGCTGCTCGTTTCTTATCATTGCTCTCCTCCTTTATCCACGTAAGTAGATCTATCCCATCTGCTCCACTTTAATCTCATGCTTAAGTCACATTCCTGGTCCACCTGTTCCGATCATAGCGCCTGACACTGTGGGTGTTGTTGGGTAGCTGGCGTCCCTTCTGGGGTCGTGTTCCTGGTGAGAACTCACGTTCTGGTTCTGGTTCTGCAGGGCTGCACCTGCTGCTTTAGTCCCCAGAGCCCAAAGGAGGACGAGTGATGTGCCGCCCTGTGATGTTGTGATTTACAATGGAAATATATACATATTTAATCTTAATCCCCGTTTCTGGCATTTTTAGAGCTCCTAAAACCCTCGGCATTTCCTAAGTGAACAGGGTGGTCAAGGTGTCGTCTGTTGTATGGAGGTGGCTTTGGAAGCGCCTGAGGGTGGGCACTGGTTGCCAGTAGAACCAATCACGTGATGACAGGGGTGGAACTGTCAGTCCCCACCCACCCCACCCCCCATCCCTGATCTCCGGGGAGGGGAGAGGGGCTGGAGGTGGAATCAACCATCAGTGGCCAATGTTTTAATCAATGGCACCCATGCCCGAAGCCTCCACGAGACAAAAGGACAAGGTTCGGAGGGCTTCCTGGCTGGTGAACCTGTGGAGAATCGGGGAGAGTGGCTCATTCGGAGGGAGCCTGGAAGCTCCTTGCATTTTCCCCACACCTCGCCCCAGGTGTCTCAGCACCTGGCTGTTCCTGAGTTATGTCCTTTTATAACAAACTGGTGATCTAGTGAGTAAACTGTTTCCCTGAGTTCTGTGAGCAGCTCTAGCAAATTAATGGAACCCAAGGAGGGGGTCGTGGGAACCTCTGGTGTAGCCACGCGGTCACAACCTGGACTCGAGACTGGGGTCTGAGGTGGAGGGAGGCGGCAGTCCTGTGGGGCTGAGCCTTTAACCTGTAGGATCCGACACTGTTTCCAGGTCCAGAATCGAGTTGAATTGTAGGACAACTGGGTGGTGTGGAGAAGTTGTTTGGTGTGGGGAAGAAACTCACATGGGAATTGATGTCAGAATCATACTCCCCCCGTACCTGTTCTTCCAGGAAGCCCTCCGTCGGCACCTGGCCTTCCCCCCCCACCCAAGTGCTCCCTCCCACCAGCATGTGTAGGTGCACCTGCCACGCGCACCCTGCAGCCTGGCCGTGGCTGCCCCCTACCGCGTCCACCCCATTGAAGATGACCTCGATCCCAGGGGTTTCCCTGGGGTCTTGCTGGGTTTTTACGGTTCCCTAGATCCATCATTGCCTGCCCTCTGTGGTTTCCCGGGGTGGACGGGGGAGGAGCCCATACTAACCATGAATCCAGACAGGATGGGGAAGACAGGCCCCTGGGGGGACCTGCATGGGGAAGACTGTGGACCCCCAAATCCACGAACCCCCTCCTGTGCTGTCTGAAGCTTCGCCAGGTAACGATGTCTTAGCCTCTGCAGAGCAGGCACCTGTGGCTGGTTAAAGGGAGACCTGCCCGGAAAGGATAGCGTGGATGAGGTCATCCCCCCCACCGTGGGGCAGGGCATGGGGAGAGAGAAAGGGGTCCGCTGAGGGGGTCTAATGCCCAGGGGGGCTGGGGCCACCCCGTCCCAACACACACGTGTGCACGGACACACACACACACACACACACACACACTCACAACCTTCACACCGTCCTCGTGCTCCCGTCGCTGGGGGGCATTTTCCACAGTGTGATTAGCGGGGAGATCTGCGGGGGAATCCAGGGCAGGGAGGGGCCAAGGTACTCATTAGGCTCAATAAACAAATAGGAACCCAAGCGCTTAACAGAGAGCGCGTTCACTTCTCGGTGCGCCCAGAGCAGTAATCCTGCCGCGGGCAGGTGCGTTCGCTCTCAGGCCCGGTTCCGGGCTCCCCCCAGAATCAGGCCCCGCCTCCGAGGCCAGCACGGCTTGGGGGCTGTGCAGAAGAGCAGCCTGGGCTTGGAAGGACTGAGCCGGCAGAACTGCGGGGGTCGCGCCTGGCGACACCTGGGGGGGGAGGTGAGGAGCCCAGGACTCCGCCTGCAGGAACCACCCCCAGCAGGGCAGCGGAGCACGGCCACCCGCCCCGCGGGCCCTGGCCCGGTGCCCGAGTGTTGTGCCCCCCAACTTCACTGGTGAAGCTCCACCCCCAGTGTGACTGTATTTGGAGACGGGGTCTATGAGGTCGGAAGGGTGGGTCCCGATTCCACAGGGCTGGCGTCCTCCCTCATAAGAAGAGGAACAGACACCAAGCTCGAAATCTCTCCCCCGTGTGCACGGTGAGAAGGCAGCCGCCTGCCACCCAAGGAAGGAGGTCTTCCCAGAGAAATAAACGGCTGTGGACTAAGCCACGCAGTCTGTGAGGTTTTGGCAGACACGTCCCCGAGGCCAGCTGCAGCCCCCGGAACCCGGCACTGCGCTCCGCCCCCAGACTAAGCTCCTCTCCCCAGAGTCGGCCCACCCTGCCTGCCACAGGGCGTGCGGCAGGTTAGAGGCGCCGCCCGCCCGAAGCCGTGCAGCCCCGGCTGGGTCCAGGGAGCAGCTGACACTTGGCCGGCAGCTCAGAAGGAAGTGCCCCGCCCCCCCCACCCCAGGAATGCAGCGTTGCTCCTCTCCCGCCTCCACTGCAGGGCAGAAGACGCCTCTGGTACAAAGGTCTTCTGTCCCTCTGGCCAGGTGACCCCAAGCTGACACGGGAGCCGGGGGATGGGGGGGGTAGCCTCGGGCCGGGCGGGCCCCTCCCGCTGCAGAGCCCCCCCCACCCGCTCCCCAGGCCAGGCCTCTTTCCCGCAGCCGCCCGCCCGGCCGCAGGGCCCGGAGGTGGGGAGGATGTGGACACGCCTCCCTGAGGACCGGCTGCACACACAGCTCCTCTGATCCGTGTTTACCCACAGTTCGTCTTAGGCCAGAAAGAAGCCCCGGGGTTTCAGAGGAGGTGGAAACATGCCTTGTTCCGGGTGGGGGTTACACGGGCTATTTATTTCTCAAAACTCATCAAACTGCACACTTTGGTCTACACATTCTACTGTATGTAACTCACGCTTCAAAAACACAGAATCAAAAAATAGTCATTATTTAAAAACTCAGAAAACACAGACAACCAGAAGATACTAAACAACTGCGCCCTGAGTCCACGGCTGTGCGAGCAGGTGCGCGGGCCCCTCCCCCAACCCCGCGGCGACGTGCCCACGAAGGCTTCAGACCACACGCGGACTCGGACCCTGCACACTTCTATCAACAGTAAAGCCCGAGCGTGTTTCCACTACATCTGCCACCATACTTTTAACGACTACACGACTTCACACTCTGCATAACCCAACATTTGTTTTCAACAAGTTACCAATTGTTCTACAGTTTTTCTTTCAACATTCGAAGTAGTACTGACGTAAACACCCTGGCTGCTTGATATCTGAGCACATTCGAAAGTCTTGCCTTGAGATGAAGTCCCAGGATTGGTATGCTGGGACAAAAGACACTCGCATTTTTTTTATATATTTATTTTATTGGGACTTCCCTGATGAAGCAATAGTTAAGAGTCCGCCTACCAATGCAGGGGACACGGGTTCAAGCCCTGGTCTGGAAAGATCCCACATGTCGTGGAGCAACTAAGCCAGTGCGCCACAACTACTGAGCCTGAGCTCTAGAGCCTGCGAACTACAACTACTGAGCCCGTGTGCTACAACTACTGAAGCTCGCACACCTAGAGCCCATGCTCCGCAACAGGAGAAGCCACCGCACTAAGTAGCCTGTGCACCTCAACGAAGAGTAGCCCCCGCTCGCAGCAACTAGAGAAAGCCCGTGCGCAGCAACGAAGACCCAATGCAGCCAAAAATAAATAAATAAAATCTATTAAAAATGTTTGTATTTATTTAGTTGCGCTGGGTCTTAGTTGAGGCAGGCGAGCTCCTCAGTTGCGGCATGCATGTGGGATCTAGTTCCCTGACCAGGGATCGAACCCGGGCCCCCGGCGCTGGGAGAACCACTGCGCCACCAGGGAAGCCCCGGCACCTGCATTTCAAAGGTTTCTTTTTTCGTTAAACACCGGCCGGGAAGCAGAGGCTTGGACAGGGTTTTTCGTGTTTTGTTGTGGTTGTTGTTGTTTCTGATCTCTCATTAGATCTTTACAATCCGAAGGAGGCTGAGCCTAGAGGGAGCATCGGGAACAATCCACTTTGGATTTGAGGCGAAATGACAGACAGGAAGCAGACCAGAACGGAGATAACAAGTGCAAAAATAATTACTGGACATCCACTTCTGAGGAGGAAAGGGTGGATCCCACACGGAAGGCAGTCCTGAAGACAGCCACTGAGAGCGGCCGGACACATTACAAAAATCCTGCTGCGGAGGTCAGAGAGCTGTGGCGCCCTGACGACTTAAGGAGCCGAAACTCTGGGGACGGGAGAGCTGTCCAGATGCGCAGATGGCTCACAGCCGTCTTGTCCCCTGGGGACACTTATCGGTCTGGGCGCCGGGCCGAGGACTGGGCCTGGCCCCAGAAGCTGCAGAGAAGAGGAATCAGCAAAAGTTTTGCACAGTCCCAGGAGCAAAAGTGTCCAAAGTAGAGAATTCAGGGGCCTTAAACACACCGCTGGCCTCCCACCCCCACTACAAAACGTTTGTAAGGTCGTGGTGCTGCATTCGGCAGGAGGCTGACCTGCAAGCTCTCAGGTGAATCTCTGAAGAGACCAGTCCCCAAACCAGACAAGCCCCTTCCTGCCCCAGGTCATTCTTGATCCGGCTGTGGGATCTGCCCTCCTCCAGCCCTGTAACTGCCTGAGGGTTTGCTCCCAGTAGCGGCCAGGTGGCTCCAACTGGACCAACTCTTGCACAGATAACAACTACAATTGCTGGACACAAAGACAACTGTCTGACAGCACCGGAGAGCAGCCAGGACCAGAAAGAGGCTGTAGGGGATGGACACAGGGGAGAAGGGAACAGCTGGGGTTCCCGTGTTCCGAGGGCAGCCCCGTCTGGGCCGCACAGGGTAGCTAAAACCATGATGAAACATACGGTCTTACTGACGTGAAGAACCAGAGGACAGAGTTTGGGGTGACTAGAGCAGCTAGAAAGTGAGGGGAAATCCCAGAAAAGAGAGAGCCACAGGACTTCCCTGGTGGCGCAGTGGTTAAGAATCCGCCTGCCATTGCAGGGGACACGGGTTCGTGCCCTGGCCTGGGAAGATCCCACATGCCACGGAGCAATTAAGCCCGTGCGCCACAACTACTGAGCCTGTGCTCTAGAGCCCGCAAGCCACAACTACTGAAGCCCGTGTGCCTAGAGCCCGTGCTCCGCAGCAAGAGAAGCCACTGCAATGAGAAGCCCATGCACTGCAACAAAGAGTAGCCCCCACTCTCCCGCGCGCAGCAACGAAGACCCAACGCAGCCAAAAATAAATTAATTAATTTTTTTAAAAAAAGAGAGAGAGCGCCACAGACAGGAAGCCCCAAATACTCCACAATAAACTCATCTCAAACCTCTGGCTGGTCTGTGAGCTGTGCTCGCACAGGACAGATTCCAAACAGCTCTGCAAACAGAACAGAGATTTTACCCACCAACCACCACGGGGGCGACGGTGTGTATGGTTCGAGTTCAGTCGAGTTAACCACGGAATAAAACAAAGAAATTAATCTTAAAGAGAACACAGCAGAATCCAGAGTCCCTACAACAATGTGCAGGGGAGAAAACCATAAAACCAATGCGCATGCAAAGAAGCAGGACAGTGTGACTAGACTCAAGGAAAAGAACTGATGGAAGTCAGGAGACAAAGGAATATATCACTAAGGTGCTGAAAGGAAAGAAAACAGCCAACCTAAAATTCTGCACCCTTCAAAAATATCCTTCCAAGATGAAAATGAAATCAAGACTTCAGAGAAAGAGAGC
Organism: Grampus griseus; assembly: GCF_964374135.1. NCBI lineage: Eukaryota > Metazoa > Chordata > Mammalia > Artiodactyla > Delphinidae > Grampus > Grampus griseus. The sequence continues at coordinate 1,105,264 of NC_139018.1, read as the reverse complement.
TCCCTGGTGGCACAGTGGTTAAGACTCCGCGCTCCCAGTGCAGGGCTTCCGGGTCAATCCCTGGTCAGGGAACTAGATTCCACATGCTGCAACTAAGAGCTCACCTGCCACAACTAAGGAGCCCACGTGCCGCAACTAAGACCTGGCACAGCCAAATAAAAATAAATAAATAAATAAATATTTTTAAAAAAACAAACCTGAGAAAATTTAAAAAAATAAAAAGACCTCAGGGCTTCCCTGGTGGCGCAGTGGTTGAGAGTCTGCCTGTCGATGCAGGGGACACGGGTTCGTGCCCCGGTCCGGGAACATCCCACATGCCGCAGAGCGGCTGGGCCCGTGAGCCATGGCCACTGAGCCTGCGCGTCCGGAGCCTGTGCTCCGCCACGGGAGAGGCCACAACAGTGAGAGGCCCGCGTACTGCAAAAGAAAAAAAAAAAAAAAAAAAACTTCAGAGAAACAAAAACTAAAACTATTCATCTTTGCCAGATCTGCATTGAAAGGAATATTAAAGGAAATTTACTTAGGCAAAAGGAAAAGGATCCCAGAGGTAAACATGAAAATGTAGGAAAAAATAAACAATACCAAAAAGGATAAAATTTGTGGGTAAATTGAAATGAATATAGACTGCAAAACAATACTCATAATATCATTTTCTTTTTTTTAATAAATTTGTTTATTTATTTATTTGGCTGTGTTGGGTTTTCATTGCTGCGTGCAGGCTTTTCTCCAGTTGCAGCAAGTGTCGTTGTGGTGCGCGGGCTTCTCATTGTGGTGGCTTCTCTTGTTGTGGAGCATGGGCTGTAGGCACGTGGGCTTCAGTAGTTGTGGCATGCGGTCTCAGTAGTTGTGGCTCATGGGCTCTAGAGTGCAGGCTCAGTAGTTGTGGGCCACGGGCTTAACTGCTCCGCGGCATGTGGGATCTTCCCGGACCAGGGCTCGAACCCGTGTCCCCTGCATTGGCAGGCGGATTCTTAACCACTGTGCCACCAGGGAAGTCCCTCATAATATAGAATTTAAAAATATAAGTAAAGCTACATGCATAACAATAAAGGTGGGGGATATCTGCAATACACGTGCAGCAAACCACCAAAGACTTAATGTCCAGAACATATACATATATAAAGAACATCTACAAAGCAACAAGTAAAGGACAGACAACTCCATAGAAAAATGGGTGAAAAGACCTGAACGGACACTTCACAGAAGAGGAGAGTCAAGAGATCAGTAAACATACAAAAAGTGACCCAATATCATTAACTGTCATGGAAATGCAAATTAAAATCACAATGGAATATCCCAAACCCACAGAGTGGTCAAGGTGATATAGATGAAAACTTCCAATTACAGTAAGTCCCCTACATACAAACAAGTTCCTTTCCGAGAGCACATTCATAAGTCCAATTTGTTCGTAAGTCCAACCAAGTTAGCCTGGGTATGCAACTAACACAATCGGCTATATAGTGCTGTACTGCAATAGGTTTATAATACTTTTCACACAAATAATACCTAAGAAACAAACACAAAATAACAAAAACATTTTTAATCTTACAGTAGAGTACCTTGAAAAGTACAGTAGTACAGCACAACAGCGGGCATACTGGGGCACGTTCGCATCTTTTAAAGTTCTCAACTTGAAGGCTCGTACGTAGGGGACTTACTGTATGGGCAAGGATGTGGAGTAAGAACTCATGATCACTGGTGACAGGAAAAGCCGGTGTGACCACTTAGGAAAACTGCACCTACACAGACACACACCTAAGATTTACCCAACAGAAAGGTCCAGACCAAAGACAGGTGCCTGAGTGTTCAGAGCGACAAAAGAAGCCAAAGCTGGAACCCCTGCAGTGTCCATCAGCCTTAAAACGAGATGGCGGGGGGGGGGGGGGGGGGTGACAAATCCAGGGCCATGCACCGGGGAAACAGCATTCGGCAAGGAGGCCAAGAGCGACACCCCCACACCTGGTTCTGAGTCCAGTAAAGGGAAAGCAACCGAACCTGAAACTCATGGCCCTCCCTGGGTGGGGTGCCGATGGGAGGAGGGGTGAGGGGCGCTCTGAGGGGGGCTGGGATGGTCCCCTTGATCTGCATGTGGTTACGGGTGTGTTCAGGGTGTGTGAAAATGCATGGGGCCCTGCTTACGTCGGAGCACTTTCCTGTGCGCCTATTACACGCGGAAGCAGAGGGAGGCGTGTGTGTGGCCAGAAGCCCGGAGGTGCCTCCCCTCCTGCTCCTGGGGGCTCAGTACCTCTGGATCGCTGTCCATTCCGTGGCTACATAAACATGAGGACGCCCAGATTTTAAAGCATGACTATGGAAACATGCAGATCTTTCAGGAACCCGTCTCCTTTGTTGTCATAAAATATATTTGCAATTCAGCAACCCCTTCTATTTAAATGCAAATACAGTCTGACATGTTAGAGTAAAGCGCTATAGTATTAGCCCAAGCCGCTCTGCCGCTATTTCCAACCCTCTTCCCTCTGTGTAACTGTGAAGCAAGATGTCTGGGTTAGGGTGGGGCAACTGAACGATGGTTACCTCTTAGTGCTGGGATGTCAACTGACTTTTGCAGACTTCCTTTTCCGTCATTTTTTGCATTAATAGATATTTTAATAATCAGCATTTTTCAAGATGATGAAACTGCTCTTTTGTGCCCCTGGTTTAGCCACTCCTAGCTGGGCAACCTTGAGGAGGTTCCTTAACCTCTCTGAGCCTCTCTGTTTACAACTTTAAAATGTAGATAATAATATTACCGAGTTCATAGATTTTTGTAAGAATTATATTAGATCATTTTCCAAAGCACCCATAGAGTGGGAGAGGCCCCGTACGGCGCCGCAGCAGCTGCTGCTGTTGCCAGGCGCGAACAGGGGATAAAACAACAAACGGACTCAGCCTTTGCTGCAAGGAGATTCTAGACCAGCAGCGCGAGATGGGGGCAAACACCCACGCCCAGCCCAGTCAACCCCCTGCTGCCTTGGGGGTGGCCAGCGAGCAGCTGTGAGGGGCAGAGAAACGGGGCCAGGAGGGAATGGAGAGGTGGGCCAGGGCCGGGGGTGTGAGGGGCGGCAGGCCTCCTGAGGGGCCCGAGACCACACAGAGACAGCATCCCACCCCAGGGGCACGGGGCACTCAGTGCTGGGCAGGGCCCCAAGACCAGAAAGTCAGGAATACCTGCACCCAGATTCTCCCAGCCTGAGAGCGAGGTGGGGGTCCTGGATTTCTCTTTACTGTAGCTGCAACACTCCTCAACGGTGATGCTATGCTTCTGCTCACCTGGTATAACCAGCACTAACCCTGTGCCCAGCACATGGCAGCCTTTCAATAAATGTTCGGGGGCTTCCCTGGTGGCGCAGTGGCTGAGAGTCCGCCTGCCGATGCGGGGGACACGGGTTCGTGCCCCGGTCCAGGAAGATCCCACATGCCGCGGAGCGGCTGGGCCCGTGAGCCATGGCCGCTGAGCCTGCGCGTCCGGAGCCTGTGCTCCGCAACGGGAGAGGCCACAACAGTGAGAGGCCCGCGTACCGCAAAAAAAATAAATTAAATAAAAAAATAAATAGAAAAAATGTTCGGTAGATGGTTGGATGGTGGGTGGATGGATGGATGAATAGACAGAATAGATGGATGGATGGGTGTTGGGTTCTGTACAGGTTTTAACGCTAACCAGCCTCAGGTATCTCGTGACAGAGCGAGGACAGGAGCAGAGGAAGCGCTTGCTGGTGGGAAGACCCCTAGCTCTCACACATCTCACTCTCTCTGGCACCGTCCTTTTCAGCTTCTGTATGTGTAAACGGGAAGGCTCTGTCGTGCCCCAGACAAGAGGAAGCCAGTGTGCCAGGGCATAGGCTGCGTGCTCCTGACATGGGGAGGCGGGTAACGTGACTTGCCGGCAGCCTTCAAAGCCCCGCTGAGATCCCTGACTTCCCAGCCTCGACCTTCACACAAAGGTGACCAGGACCAAGGAGCTGCTCCCAGACGGCCGACCACGCCCGTGGCCATGGCCAAGCCCGCCAATGCCACCCTGCAGCCCTGCAGAGGCCTCGTCAGCCCTGGTGTCCGGGAGGACACACCTCCCCCGCCTCGGGGTCGGGAGCCACGGGACCGAGTCTTTCCACCCGTCGGGAAGGACCCGTGCCAGGTGCATCTTGCTGCCAGCTACGCCTCCCTCTTTTGGAGAGCTGCCCCCCATAAACCAGGCATTGAAGAAAAGGTCCCCCATTCACAGCACCTTGCCTCCCCTGACCCAGGCCACCCCAGACTGCCCAAGGGTGGGGTGGGACCCAGGCTGTCCTGAGAGTCCATCCCCAGGGTTCTTCCTCCGAGGGCCCCAGGCAAGGAATAGCGGGCGGCAGCTACAGGAGGACGTGGCACCAGCCTGACTGGGGCACCAGTCGGGTGCGGGAGGACGACGCTGACGGGGCAAAGCTGAGCCAGGGGATGGAGGGGTCCTCCCGACCCACGCACCCCTGCCCTTGTGACTCCCGTCCGTCAACTCCTCTTTCTCTCCTCCACCAGGTTGGGGTTCTGACCCTGGCAACCAAAAGGCTCTTGACTACTTCCGCATCCCTGGACAGGGACCACAAACGGTCCCCGGCGCTGCCCCTCCGCAGGACTGGGCCCAGCCCAGCGGCGCCTCTCCCGGCCTCTGGGGTCGCGGACACCATTCCCATCTGGTGGCTTCCTGCTGACTCTGACCCGCCTCAGGTGCAGCAAGGACCATGATGAACGTCCTCTGCCCCGCCAGTCCCGTTTCAGACGGGAAACCTGAAGGTCAGAAAGGTGAGTGCATCTAGGAAGGGGCGCCCCACCCACGTCTGCTCGAGGGGGCGCACGGCGCAGGGCAGGCTGAAGCTCGGCTCCCAGGCGCCAGCATCTATATCAGCTCTCACCGGACAGAGGTCTCGCTGCTGAAATACGCCGAAAGCTCCACACCTTAGAACCCCCTGATCCAGCCCAGCTCCTGTTTTTGCAGCCGCGGAGAGACCTGCAGTGAGACCAGGGGTCCAGGAGCCCCTTCCCCTCTCAGGCCTCAGCTGCCCCGTCTGCACATACCATGGCAAGGGGAATCTGTCATCATTTCAGGAGCCTAAGGGGGTGCCCCAGTCAGAAAGAGCATCCCTTCCACCCACCCAGCCCCACGGGCAGGGGCTGCCACAGAGGCCAGAGGAGGGGCTGCAGAGTCACCCCACTCATACCCAGCCCCCACCTGCAGAGCGGCCAGGGCGGTGGTCTCAGGGACGTGTTGAATGGGAGGCTTGGGGCTGCTCAAAGGCTCTGAGTCAAGGCTTCCCAGCCCGGGGGAGGGGGGACATCGGGTCAGGGGTGGGGGCAGGGCAGTTGGCACCCTGCACCGGGCTGGGCTCAGGAGAGCCCTGCAGGCTCTGGGGTCCCTGGTGAGGGAGTCCCCAAAAAGACCCTTCACGGGAGCGCCTGGCGTGGCCTGGGTTTGCTATGCTGAGCATCAGACATCCGTCCCTGTTGACTTGCGGGGTCCCTCTGGGGGCTGAGGCTGAGCTGCTTTGGGGAAGAGCCTCTGGGGACAGACAGGGAAGAAAGGTCCGAGGTGCGGCCGCTCCCCCTCCCCCTGCCCCCTGCCCCCTCCCCCTGCCCTCTGCCCTCTCCTCTCCGTGCCCCCGCATCTCCTCCTCCTCCTCCTCTTCCCGAGGAGCCAGATGGTGGTGGAAGCGGCCTCTCATTTTCCGGAGCATGACTCAGATGCAGCTGCCTTCTCAGCCCCACACACCAGCCTGCAGCCTGCCCTCCCCCACCCCAGCAGGGGCCCAGGGGCTCCCAGGCCCCCCCAGACTCCACCTGGGGGCCGCAGGGCGGAGGAGCTGGAAAATCTCTGCCAGGACCCCCACCCCAGGCCCGGGGGCGGGGAAGGGCTGCGTGTCCCCCCCAACCTGGGCTGACCCTGCGGAGGCCTCTCCCGCCCCCCTCACCCTCTGGCACCAGCACCCTACGCCCAGGCAGTAGGGAGACGGGCATGTTCTGGGCCCCCCTAGGTGTCTGAGGCAGGGGGAGAGGCTTGGGGAGCGGGGCAGTGGAGGGGCCTGGACTGGCCCAGGTGCCTGGGCTGAGCTCCGGTACTCAGGGACACTGCCCTGGCCCGGCGGAGGGCTGAGGGGAGGGCCGCGGGGAGTCCCAAGCCAGGACTAGAGAAGCTCCAGACGCAGGAAGTCTGACCTGCAGGGGTCCACGCGGAAGCAGGCAGGCTGGCCTCCTCCCAGGAGAATGTGGGTCAGAGGGGAGCAGGCGTCACCCAGGAATCCCCTCGGGTCATTACCTGCTCTGAACGCAGGACAGCGTCCCCTCCCCCCACCAAGTCCTCTCCCTGGAAGCCCCCAAAGACACTCTTGGGTGGGAACCCGGAAACCTCTGGGCCACCACTGAGACCTCCGGCAGCTCAGGGCCCTTCCAGGGCAGGGCTGGGCCTCGTCTCATTTGCCCACCTGGCTGCCCCCTGCACGCTCTGGGGCCCTGGGTACTGGCCCACATCCATCAATGAGCTGAACCACGAAGCCAGGCCACACTGAGCCACCCAGAGAAAGCCAGAGAAAAACCCAGCTCCCAGGGTCCCGGGCCTGGTATGTTTCTGTCGCTCTGATGGCTTTAAGTCCAGGACCTGCCAAGGGCTGGGGGAGAGCCGGCCACCCCTGCAGGGGTTTCTGGCCTTTCTCTAGGCGGTCACGGGGTGAGCGGGGACTGAGGCCCCAGGGGAAGGCGGCACCCTAGTCTCTCCCAAGTATCCCCATCCTTTGTAAATTGCCCGCTGTCCCCAGAGTCCTCAGCTTACTTCAGCCTCAGTGAATACCAAGGGCCTGGCAGCCTCCACCGCTGGGCACCTGCGTCTGTTCCTCAGCCCCCCCCCCCGCCGGAAAACTGACCTCTCAACAGGCTCCCACACGTGCACTCACGTCTAACCCCACCAGGCCTGCCAGCACGGCCCCTGCGTCACAGCCTCGCCTGGCCCCGCCCCCCACCGTCTGTCCCTACGCCAGGGGCTCTTTCACACCATAAGTCAGGGTGCCCCACGCCCACCCCTGCTTAAACCCCTTTGCCTCCTTCCCCGATCTCAGAGTAAAACCTACTCTCCTCGCCCTGCGCCTGCCTGATATTCGCACTGGTTCTTGCCCCTCCCTCCCCCTGGTGTGTCCAGAGGAACTTTCCCTGCCCCCAACAAAGTGGCCCAGCACCCCCACCCCTGGACTTCGGCCAGGTCACTGAAGGGCTGCTGGCAGCTCAGCCCCATCTCCCACCCACACCTCAGGACACTCAGCTCCATGTGGCTCAGAGGACCCCATTCAAGCCTCCGTAGCCCCAGGCGGGGGACCCCCAGCTCCAAGCAGCAGAAACAGGATCTGGGCCCAGGCTGTCCGGCTACAGGGTTCCTGGGCTGGACCATTGGGCCACACTGCCCACTGCCCACAGGGGTGTACCTGGCCTCCAGCAGGGTCCTCCCTACACAGGCCACGACAGGCTCTGAGCTCTGGAATTTGGCCTGTGGGCGGCGCACAGGGCCCTGCTGGGCAGTGGCGAGGCTGCACCCATCCCCCAGGGCCTCTGCACGCCCCCAACCTAGGCGGAGCCTGCCCCTCCCCCAACTCGCCCCTCCCCCCTCAGCTGCTGTTCCAGGGGATGCAGGCCTGAGGCAGCGGCTTCAGGAGAAGGGCGTGGCCACTTCTTTGCCAACACGAGGTGGCGGGGTGGGCGGGCGGGGGCTGAAGCGCCCAGGCTCTGTTAGCTGGGATCAGCAGGGACCCCTGGCCACGACTGAACCAACCACACCGTTGCCCCTTCCCAGAGCCCTGGAGGCCTCTCCCGGGGAAAACGTACACACACACAAGGCCCACCCTGGGCGGAGGTGGGGCCGGCCCAGCGACAGCCCAGCCCGTGGAAGAGGAACCGGGGACAGTGAGGTGGGGTCTCCCGGGGAGGAGCTCTCTGGGCTCATCAGCCACATGCCCCCCAACCCATACCCAGCTATCTGCCCATCACCCAGCGCCCTCCGAGCCAGGCCCCGTGCTGGGCACAGGAGCAAATGAGGAAACGGAGCTGTGCCTTGGGAGGTGCGAGGTGGGAGGGCAGCACGTGGGGGTGGGGGGATCCACAGACGCATCGCGGGAAGAAATAGCGCTGGGGTTAGGGCCTCCCGAAAGCTACAGCAGGCAGGGGGCATCTTGCTGCCTCTCCTCCGCCCCTTACCGGCTGGTGACTCTGGCTCTTAAGAATGTATTCAGTGTTCAATTAGGAAATTGATCCAATTTAAAATGCGAAAAAGAAAATCCCTTGAGAGCCATCAAGAGAAAGCTTGTCCCTCGCCTTCGTGGCACCAGATGCGGTGCTAGTTGCGCCCCAGCTGGGCTCGCGTGGCCTGGGGAGGGTCGGGTAGGACTCATTGTAGAGGGGCCCCGGCTTAGCACCCGGCACCCCGCGCGCCCCGACGTGCGCGCCCGCGGAGCCTCCCACCCCAGGGCGCGCAGGGAACAACCCGCGTCCCTAACCGCCTTGGAGTTACCGCCTGCTCGAGGTAGTGCTCAGTCCCCGCGCCGCTCCTCAAATTAGAACTTGATTTCTAGTTAATTTCAAGAAAAAAAAATATGGCCAAGGTAATTAAGGAACTGATGGATGAAAGGAAACGGTGACGCCGCCCGGGACGGCCACAGAGGGCCTCCCTGGGGAGGGGAGGGGCGGGGTGCCGAGCCGCGGGAGGCTGGAGGACGCGCAGGGCACGGAGAGCCTGGCGGGGGCCTGAGCTGCACCGCGGAGTGCGGCCAGTCCGGGGCCCATTCTGAGGCACCCCGCAGAGACAGAGTGGGGGGAGCTGGGGGTGAGGTAGGGGCTGGAGCTCACTCGCACCTCCCACACCCCCACACACCGGACACTCCAGGGCCGCCTGCACCCTGACTCTCAGCCACAGCCCGCCTGGAACTCACAGTCCAATCAGGGACACGGATGACGGACGCCCACACGGGCCTGTGCAAGGAGAGCAGAGGTCAAAGTTTCCTGGGAGAGAGGGGAACACAGTGATTCCTCCTGGGGCTGGAAGGGCGTGGAGAGGTGGAGCGTCCCCGTGGAGGGGGTCCTTGCGCAGGGCCAGCGGAAGTTCCCGGGGAGTGGGGGTGGGGGACGAGGGCAGTGGGCGGCAGCCCGTGCAGAGCCCACGGCCTGTGCAGAGCCCACGGCCTGTGCAGAGGGACTGGAAAGATCGCGAGGTCTTGGGCTAGGAATCGGCAAGCCAGGCCGGTGTATGCGGAAGAACCATATTCGGGTTTTGGTTTGGGGGTTATTTTTAACCCTTAAACCTCCCCACTGGGCTGGAGGAGAAAAGGAGAGTTGTGATGGGGTCAGGAAGATGCTGAGGAGGAGACAGCGAGGGGGTGGGGGCGGGAGGGGGTGGGGTAGAGCCCTGTCCTGGGCGCTGAGGGAGTGGAGCCCCCTCCTCCATCCCCGCCTGAAATCTGTGAACTCTTCCTCCCCGGGAAAGCTCAGATGCCAGCGGGTTCTTTTTCCACACAGGAGAAGAGGCTGGGAGCCTAATTCAAGGATGGCTGGGAGCCGAATGGAACCGGTTATCCTGGGAGGAGCAGGGGACTGCCGCGAGGGGGGGCCTGGAGGCCGGAGCCCGGAGCCCGGAGGGGTGGGACGCAGCGAGGCAGGTGCGCCAGGACAAAACCTCCAAGACCTGGGAGGCCCAGGCTTGGCGCTGCGCCTCTGAGAGACACAGCCCAGTGGCCAAAACCAGCATCAAGGATTCCGGCCTTGATTTCCACCTCTCAGCAAACACCAGGGGGGACCCGGTTCTTCAGCCTAAATGCCCTGTCCCCTCCCTTCCCCCCAAGTCACCTCTGCCCCTCAGCCCTCTGCCCAGAGCCCTGCCTCTCTAGAGGGGAGAGGGAAGACCCACCTTCTGAGTTTGCAGCCTCAAGGCCAAGGGCAAGGTGAGTCGAAAACTGCTACGTGGACGGAGACACTGGGTTTGGGGCAGGGTGGGTCTCAGGCACCTCCCCACCGTCGAAGCCCTAAGGAGGCCCCTGGGATTCCAGCGGGTGTGCCTGCCGGCAGCCACCCCTGCCCCCTGCAGTGCTCCCAGAGCCAGAGCTGCACGGCCCTGGTTTCTTGCCTCTTTTCCTGCAGAACCTTTATCTTGAGCTAAAGATGCTTCCCCACGCCCCATATAAAGAAGTCAACACTGAGCTGCTGTGTGCCCCCGTCACGCTGGGTTATCTCTGCAGAACCAAGGAGAAAACCACAGTCCCAACTAGACCTTCGCTGGGTAACTGAGGCAACGAAGGGAGTCCAGGAGGCGAGGGACAGTCCAAGTCTTGGTGGGTCAGCGGAGGCCCCAGGCCAGCCCCTCTCTGCTCTGCAGGCTCCATCTCTGGGCATGGCCCCAGCACTCCCCAGGGATGGCCACCCACTGCCCTAGGGGACTGCAGGACTACTGGCCCAGCTGCTCAGAGAGGCACCAGAGGGGAGGTGGCCATGGACACAGAGAGCAGGAGCCCAGAGGTCGGCCCGCTCTGCCGACACCCCCGCCCCTCTGCCTCGTGGCTTCCTTGGCTGGACGGGCCCGCAGATGCGGGGAGGTCCACGCGGGAGCCCATGGGCCTCTTGCTGCGACGCGGGAGCCACACAACATCTCGGCCAGCCCCAGGGCGCAGCGGTTCTGGTCTATAGAGTCGCCACAAACACTGAATATTGGAGAACTGAGCCATTGCCCAAGGGGGAGCCCAGGGTCAGTGTCCCACCAGCCTCGGACCACATTCTTTCAGCCAGTTGATACGTAAGCTGCTTCTACATGTTCTTGTGTTCTTGTTTAAAGACACTGTATTTGTTACGACTGTGTTGTTCATGAGTGTTGAACCCGCGGCGGCTGCCCTGTAGCTCACGTGGACAGGATGCCCCTCAGACACAGGTGTTTTCTCTGTGAGGCACGTCCAACCTCCCTGTGCTAAGAGCCACTGGACACACTTCAGGGCTATGCTGGGGGCCACTTTAAACGGGGAAATCTCCTCCCGAAAAAGCACAAAAATGTGGAAAACTGAACACTAAATTGGCCGTGTTTGCAGCATGCGATTAAACGAGAAGGCACAGAGCATCGCCTCGTCCGACCTCAGCTGGGGACTCACAGAGTTTTTGCCGGTCTACACATGTCAGCAAAAGACTGCAAAACAAGTAGTGATTTTTAGGGTCACAAACAGATTTTAGCGAGTAGGCAAGTTCCCAAATACAGATCTGCAAATGATGAGATCTCCTGAGTGTGTGACTGCTACTCAGAGGAAGAGGCTGGAGGTTACTGACCCACCCGAGCCTCTGACTGACCGGCCCACCCACTGTCCCTTCTGAGAATCTGGTCCCGGGTCCCACCTCCCCTCTCCAGACCAGGGATGGGCCCTGACTGACGTCACCTCTGGCCACGAGGGGGTGTTGAGGCTACAGTGGCCAAAGCTGCTGGGCTACAGAGGAGAGGCGCTGAAGGAGAGACAGGGATGCTGAGAAGAGCGGGGCCCAGGGCCGGAGCCTGCAGCTTGGGCCGTACTACAGCCCACCTTTCTGGAGGCGACCAGCGTGGTCAGGTTCCTGCCAACAAGAGCAGAAGCAGAACGGTTGCCCGAGGTGCCGTAGCTGCTCTGTAGCAGAGCTAGGTACCCCAGGTCTTACTCACCAGATAGACCTAGTCCTGCAGTGGATGAGTGGATGGATGGATGAGTGAGTGAGTGGGTGCGTGGGTGCGTGCGTGGAAGGAAGGATGGGAAGATGGAAGGTGGATGGTGGGTGAGTGGATGGGTGGGTGGGTAGGTGGATGGATGGGTGGTAGATGGGTAGGTGGACGGGTGAATAGGTAGATGGGTGGTTAGGTAGGTAGGTGGGTGGGTGGGTGAATGGATGGGGGGCACAGTTCTGCTGACTTCATTCTGTAGCAGTATCAGGGGTCACATCAGGGCACCCCAACAGGATAAAAAAGGAAAAACATTTCAAAAGGCAAATACTGAAAAGCATCCTGGGAGCTGAACTGACACAGGAAACGAAACCCAAGGCCAGGTGGCTGCTTGGGGTCCCGGGTGGGCCCCAGGCTCCCCTCTTGGCCCACGAGTGCCCGCCCACTACACTCAGGTCTGTCCTGGCATCAAACATGGGGCTGGAAGGCCTCTGTCTCTGAGAAATTCCCGTGCCTGCGGGGCTGCTCCCAGCGCTCACGCGTCAGCGCCCGAAGCCTGCGCTGCTCCCTCCTCCGGATCTGTTTTCTGCATCCCAGCGGGAGGCAGTGACAGGCTCTCCGCAGGCTCACTGTGGCCCAAGCACGGTGCCGTGGGTGCGCGCTCTCTGCGGGTCAGTCTCAGGCCTGCGCGAGGGCCACCGTGGGTGTATGCTGGAGGGGGCCGGGTGCGGTGAACGGACCGGACCCTCGGGTAAGGCCACGCAGGACACCCGCCAGACCAGGACAGCCGGGACTGTGCCCACCTGCCCCAGGCTGGAGCACAAGGCAGAAAGCCCTGGGCAGGAGCCAGCTCTGGGGGCGAGAGAGCTTCCCTCTTTTCCATCAGGGGAGGGGTCCTCATGCCTGAGTGTGCCACAGAAGGGCTGACCCAGTGGCCAAGCCATAGATCCCTGGCCAAAGCCAGGCCTCCCGCTTCAGCGACTTGGGGAGGCCCAGGGTTCTGCCTGCTCCCCGCCCCCAATGGTAAGGGCTGGGGGCACAGGGCACCGGAGGCCCCGCTCGACAGTGCTCTCCCAGCTGGGTCACCCTCCCCAGCCCAGCCCGAAGGCTGGAAAGTCACTCCCCACCTTCCCCCCCTGCACTTCTCCATCCGCTGGATCCACAGACACACCCACTGACCACAGCCGGCTGCAGCCAGGAGCCAGGTTGGGGAAGCAGTGAGTCAGCGACTGGTGTCACCCCCAGAGGTGCCCACTGCTGGGATCCAGGAGGGCATGGAGGGGCCTGAAATCCAGCTCGGGGGGGATAGGAAGGCTTCCAGGAGGAAGCCACACCTGCTCCACGGGAGGGTCGAGGAGAGGGGCCGGGAGCCAGTAGGGGCGCTGGCCAGCCCTCCAGGCAGAGGCAGGCCCGGCCCTTAGAGAAAGGACGGGCGCATTCCAAGAACAGCAGAGTCCCGGCAGCGTCCCGTCAGGGAGCGGCCTCCACATTCACACGTCCCCTGGCTGGAGGGTGTCCGGGAGCCAGCGCACCCTCCTTGGCGGCTCACCTGGGCGTGCCCAGCCCTCAGGGGCCCTCGTTCCACACCGGCCTGTTGCCAGAAGCTGCTCCCTCACTGGGGCCGAGCCAAGGAGACTTCAGGCGCTGTACACGCTGCTCTTATCCCCAGCCGACAGGGGCAGGCTGGGTGCCGAGGGGTATGGTTGGCCCCAGGGAGAAGCGGGAGCAAGGTTGTGGAGCCGCCTGGACCTGGCGCTGCGCCCTCTGCCCTGAACGGCCCATCATGAGCCCTCTCCACCCACACTACCCCCACCATGGTCCAGACACTGCAGGTCTCGGGAGAGATTTGGCAGGACAAAACCACAGTGGAGACACTTCACCACGTGTGCTCATCTCACCTGGTAACCTTTAGGCGTAATTGTCAGTCTGTTTTACAAATGGGGGAGCAGTGGAGCCCAGGGAGGGGGCGGACAGTGAGGGCTGAGGTGGGGAGACCACTTCCAGATGTTTCCCAGGACGCCCCCACCCCTTCCCCGCTCTGTGTGTCTCACTCCCCAGCGGCACCCCGGCCCACGAACAGCGAAACTGGCAGGGCCGGGAACCTGTCGAGCCGCGGCGGAGGCGGCCCGGGTATTTATAGCCGCGGGGAGATTCCCTCTGCGCCCCGGCCCAACTGGCAAGAGCGGGCGGGGCCTCTCCCGGCGCCCCCCCCCCGCAGACTCCGCCCCGGCCGACGCCCGCTCCCCACGTGGCCGCCGGCGGGCGGGGCTGGGCGGTGCCTCTTCTTCCTCCCGCGCGCCCAGCGGAGCCGGAGCCCTAGCTGTGCGGAGCCCCGCAGTGGGCCGGCAGTCCGCGGCTCCTGACTCGACGCGGACCGAGCACTGGCCTAATATACCCGCTCTCCGCCGCCGTCCCCTCCCGGTAAGTCGGCTACCTCTGGGCCGGCCAGGAGCCGCGGGGAAACTGAGTCCGGGCCATGGGGGCGCTTGGGGTCGGGGAGTGGGGTTGGGGGAGCGGCGTGTGCGCCCGGGGTGGCGCCCAGCAGCCCCGTGCCCAGGGCGGCGGGATCCCGGCTCCCAGGCGGGGACCCTGCGGCGCCCCGGCCCCGACGGTTCGCGCCCCACCCCGGACTGCCGGCCCCGGTGCGGAGACGCCGCCCGAGCGCGCGCTGCCCTCGAGTGGTGGGGCCCAGGGTCGGCCGGGCCTCTGCCCTGTCCGGTGCCGGCAGAATTTACCCGCCTCGCGGCTGCTACATCCTGACCATGAATCAGCCACAGTTGGGGAAATAAACTTCAACTTCAAGTGGCACCACAAGGTATGCGGCGGCCTGCGGCCCCGCCTGGGCTGCTGGGTCTGTAGCCGCCTGGATGCAGGTGGGCGCACACGGGGCCCTGGCACCCCCATAGGCAGGCCTCGGGGGAGCGAGCCCCCGTCACTACTCCGCGTTCCTCCAGAATGGGGCTGGTAGTCTGGCCCCGTGCTGCTCCGGTCCCACTCCTGGGCCCCTTTCCTGGGGAGGAACCCGGGAGGGACCGTAGCCTCAGGAGGGAATCCGCGCTTCCGCCAACACTGGCTGCTCCTGGGGAGGCACGTAGGGAGACTTGCCTGTCTGGCCTCCTGAGCCTCTGTGACCCAGGCCCCAGGCTGCATGGTGGCCGGCCTCAGTTGTGACCGCAGCTTTAGTGCCCCACCCCAGCTGGACACACACACCAGGAGTCAGGGCACCTAAGGTGGCCATGACCCCGCCCCAGCTGGGAATCAGGAACAAGGCCAGAGGTCAGGCACACCCACGAAGGAGCTGGAGTTGCGAAGTCCCCTCCCCACCAGCCCCGCCCCCTTCTCCCTCTGGCAGTGGGAACCGACCAGGACTCTGGCCTTCTCTGGGCCTCAGTCTCCCCACCTGCACCCTGAAGGGTGGGGACAGTTGCTCAGGCGTGAACCTCCTCTGTCGCCCAGCGGTGAAGGAGTTGGGGACCCAGAACAAAGCCCCAGACCCCGACATGGTGCTTCCCAGGGTGGCGGGCTCTGGGTAGGGCACGCTGCAGCCCTCTTGTAGCAGCTGTGGGTGGGCGTCTGGTTCCAGGTCTGGAGCCTGAGACTTCGCACTGTCCCCACTCCTCTCCAGGCCGGCATCAACCTTCTGCTCAAAGGGCCAGGTTGGTGCGGTAGACCCGTCCCGACCGCTGCCAGGCCCACCCTCCCGTCTCTTCCACAAGAGTTCCTGGCCCCCAGCTCGGGGCTGACAGGTCATCGGGGCGGGTGGGCAGGCGGAGGGGGCACTGCCGGGGGGGCGTGAACCCAGGTGACCAGGTGGGGCTGCCCCTCCCGTGACCCATCCAGGCCGCAAGTCCTTTGAGGCTCCGCTCATCGGCGGCAAAGAGTTAACCGTCAGGTGGGGGCCCCCGCTTTGTGGAGGTGCTGACAGGCTGTCGGAGCTAATTGCACACACCTCACACTTAGGACCTGGAAGCTGTACCCTGAATAGATTCCATTTGCCTTTCGTCAAAGTGCAGTTGTTTTCCAGGTTGGAAAAGTTAGTGGTTTGTGGAACCGCAGGAGGGATGGATGGTAACTGGTTGATGATGGGCCGCCGCCCTGGGTGCAGGTGTGACCAGCTGGCCTGGCCTGGACCCTGGCGGGGGGCTTTCCCTGAAGTGAGCTCGAGCCCCTGGCTTGTGAGGGCACCCAGAGGAGGAACCCCGAGGCGAGGTCCCCCCACGGTCTGAGAGTCTGTGGGCTGAATGAAGGAAGGAGAGGAGGGCCGAGTGAACCAGCCTGCCGCGTTCCCACCGTGATCTCTGACCCTCACGCCGTCCTGGGTAAGGGTGGGTCTTGGGATTCTTGTCTGTTTCACGGGGAAGAGGAGACTGAGACACGGGGTGGTTCGGGGACAGAACCAGTGCTGTGCTCCTGGCAAGAGATGTCCGTGAAGCCCCCGCTGTGTGTGTCAGGCTCATGCTCCCCTCGCCGCTGTGGTGGCCGGAGCGTGGCATCCACCACGCTGGGCGTGCGGGACGTGCTGCCCCGGGGGCCGGGGGAGAACTGGCCGGCCCCCGGGGAGCACTTGGAGGCCAGGGCTGTCCCCCTGCCCCTTATCACCGCCGCAGTTCCCACAGGAAGAGCAAGCACATGGGTGCAGCAGCCTCTGGGTTCCAGGCCTGATGCCCTAGGAGTTAGGAGAGTTTTGTCCTGGCCAAGCAGCGCCCCCTGCCCCTGGCCCCCAATGCGGGGAGGGGGTGCCGGCCCACCCTCAGGGCACCCACCTGTGTGAGTGCAGAGCAGAGCAGCCAACGCGGATGGACAGCTGCCCTGGAGCCCGGGAGCCGCCGGCCCATCAGGGCGGTGGACCCTCCTGGCAGTGGCCGGGGGCGGGAGGGGCGGAAGCAGTCGCAGGTGGGTGACTGACGAAAAGGCCCCTCTCCCTGGGCTGTCCGAAGCAGGAGGGCAAGGGCCAAGGCCGCTTTTTTCTTCCGCCTGCCCGGGCTGCCCGCCCCATCGTTCTTCTTCTGCCTGCCCGGCCGGCCCCGTCACAGCCCTCTGCCCCAATGCAGCTTTCCCAGCGGCACCTCCCGGGTGCCCTGGGCAGCGGCCGCTGCTCACAGGCTGCCAGAGCGTCCTCAGCCCCCCCATCCTGTGAGCTGGGCCCAGTGGGAAGGGAGGGGGAGGGCAGGCTGGAGGACCACCGGCTCCCAGGAGGTTGTGCCCGGGCCCACCCGCTCGGGAAGGTGGAGGCCTCCCTGGTAAGGGGTGCAAGGCCAGCGCTGCTGGAGGCCAGCTGGCCGGGGCCATGGAGCGAAGCCCCGCGTGGGTGGGAGGCGCACGCCTGGGGAGGTGGAGGCTGTTTCTGCTTCCTGTTTTGCAGGTGGCGCCGCCGAGGCCTAGCATCGAAGGGGAGCGCTGCGGCTAGAGGGTGCAGTGGGCCGGCTAGAGGGTGCAGTGGGCCGGCTAGAGGGTGCAGTGGGCCGGGGGCGAGGGGCGGGGCCGCGTCACAGCCCTGGGCGTGGCTTCCCTGCGTTTCCTCTGAGACCCCGCTCGGCTGTGAGCAGAGGCCGGCCCCAGCCCGCGCTGTGCCACACAGTGCTGGTTCCCCCACTCCACGCGCGTCACGCCGTCCCCGCAGACCCAGCGGGTGGGGCAGGGGCTTCTCCATCCCTGAGCTTGACCTTGGTCCTCGCCAGGTGCTGGTGGATGTGGGCGTGAGTGCCAGCATGGGCCCTGCCCAGCTGGGTGAGAGGGCCTCAGTCTCCCCGTCCGGCCTGGTCCCGGTCCTCTGGGGCCCTGGGATGTGGCCTCGGTGTGCAGCCTGCCTCTCCCACCATCCATGTCCCCGAGCCCGTGTCCCCATTTTTGCTCCAAGTATGTACAGCTCGGCACTGCCGCCTGCGCGCCGCAGCCGGGAAACCGACATCTGCTCTTCACCCAGCCCCGGGGTGGGGAGGGGGTGCTGCCCGTCCCCCTTCCCGGCCTGGCTCCGCCGCCCCACGTGCACAGGCGTGAGTGGCCTGAGAACGCCAGCCCCGTGTGCCCAGATCGGATGTTGCCCGCTTTGGGGACATCCATGGCCCCTGCCTGGTGTTTCCAGGCTATCGACGCAGGGGCCGGGCCAGGCCGTGCAGCTGGAGGCAGAGCCGTCGGTGCCGCCTGTGGCAGGGGGCAGAGCGATGGGAGGGACGGCCGGGACGAAGGCCCAGGGGTAGGACCTGGGAGGTCGCCTCCGAGAGGAGTAGGGGAGCCGCCTGGGAGGGGCCTTACTGGCCAGGCAGGCCCGGCACCTGTGCAAACCGTACTGGCCCAGCCGACCCACGGTCCCTGGACAACATTCTGGCCATTTTGCAGACGAGAAAACCAAGTCCAGGATGGGCCTGGCCCCTCGGTGCCCGGCAGGGAACAGCACACAGCGTCTTGTGCCCGATGCCCAGGGTCCCACTTGCCCGGTAGGGCCGGGCTCCTGGCACGGGCTCTCGGGGGTGGGTGGCCCAGGGTCCCACTTGCTCGGTAGGGCCGGGCTCCTGGCACGGGCTCTCGGGGGTGGGTGGCCCAGGGTCCCACTTGCCCGGTAGGGCCGGGCTCCTGGCACGGGCTCTCGGGGGTGGGTGGCCCAGGGTCCCACTTGCCCGGTAGGGCCGGGCTCCTGGCACGGGCTCTCGGGGGTGGGTGGCCCAGGGTCCCACTTGCTCGGTAGGGCCGGGCTCCTGGCACGGGCTCTCGGGGGTGGGTGGCCCAGGGTCCCACTTGCCCGGTAGGGCCGGGCTCCTGGCACGGGCTCTCGGGGGTGGGTGGCCCAGGGTCCCACTTGCCCGGTAGGGCCGGGCTCCTGGCACGGGCTCTCGGGGGTGGGTGGCCCAGGGTCCCACTTGCTCGGTAGGGCCGGGCTCCTGGCACGGGCTCTCGGGGGTGGGTGGCCCAGGGTCCCACTTGCCCGGTAGGGCCGGGCTCCTGGCACGGGCTCTCGGGGGTGGGTGGCCCAGGGATGCTGAGCGGGACTGGAGAAGGGGCACGCGCCGTCCCAGCTCAGTGTCGGCCACGGCAGCCTGGCCGAGGTGGCGTCACGCACAGTGGACTGGTAGGCAGCGGGGCACAGCACCTCCTGGCAGTTACGGGCCCGCTTTGCAGGTGGCATCCGTGGATCTGTCGGCAGACTGGGGTGGGGAGGTGGCACCAACGTGCTCGTCCCTGTGTGAGGACAGAATCCAGGGCCCAGCAGGTCCTGTGTGTTGCCCAAGGGACACGGCCAGTCAGCAGCAGAGCCTGGTCTCAGCTAGAACTTGAGCTGTCCCCTGCCCCCAGGCCCTGGCTGCAGCCCGTGGCAGTGCCAGGCTGTGCAGGCTGGGCCCCTCCCTGCCAGTCTGCTGCTTTGTTCTCCCTACTCTGGGCAGGCAGCCTGGAATGGGGACGTAGGACAGGCGGGGGTGGGTGGGTGGGGGCCCCCTGGGGCAGGCAGTGGGTGGCCTTCATGTCCTACCCCAAGACCCTGAGGCCTAGACAAGCACAGGGCGATCAGGGCCTGAAGCTGGCCTACCCCTTCCCTTCCCTGGACACCAAGGGTCCTCCTCCCTGCTGGGAGAGGCCTTTCCTGAGGGCAGCAGGGGGCCGGGGGGAGGGACACAGGGCTTCCTGGAGGAGGCTGCTCTGAGCTCTGTCTGGTCTTGAGGGAGAGAACCCATGCAGAGGAGACGCTGGTGGCGAGCCTGAGGTCTGCGTGCGGCCCAGCGGAGCCCTGCAGGTGGAAGCTGTGGCCAGACGCCGCCTTGCCACCCGCGGGGCCACCAGGTTCCTCGCCCTCGTTCACTCCCTGACCGCAGGTCTGCACCCATCACTTCCCTCAAGTGTTCGTTGTCAGAGCTGACTCACCGCCAGAAGGCGGCAGTGGCCTCTGTCACCGTTGGCCCCTGAGCCGGTCCCCTCCCTCCCGGCCTGGGATCCCCCAGAACCTGGACCAGAGCCCTGAGACTGGCAGAGGTGGCCAGGCCCTCTGGGCGCTCCCCATTGGCTCTGCCTGTGTGCAGCTGGGGAGGCCGAGGCCCAGAGACCAGGTGACAGCAGGAGGCGAGGACAGACCCGGTTCCTGTGAGCCTTCAGGGCAGTTGGAAGCAAAAGCCTGGCTTCCTGGTGTGGGTACCTCCACCCTTCCTGTCCTCTCCCTGCATCCGAGCTGGCTCATCCCCAGGGAATAGGGCTCCCAGATCACCCCCAGCCCCTTACCAGAAGCCCAGACACCCACAAGGCCCAGCTCAGGGCTGCACTGCAGGGACCCTCCTCCCAGTGAACCCAGGTAGGGCGGCACCACCTGCCCCAGCTCCGGCTGCTTTTCCTGTTCACCCGAGTCAGTTCCCTGCTCCAGGACCCTCCCTGTGTGGCTCCCACCAGCTTCTGCTCCTAACAAGGAGGGTGTGAGCCGGCCACGTCGGTCATGACTCCAACCTGGTCCAGATCCCTGGGCACGGTGGGCCACCTGGGCCCCCGGCCCTTCTGCACTAACTAACCGTACAGAAGACCCAGCTCCCAGGTCCATCCCTTCACCCCTGGTGCCCCGAGCTGGGGGTGGGCCTGCTCGAAGCCCAGCTCCCTCTGTGAGATGCTGCTGGTCTCCTTCTGTCATTTTGCTTGCTCTGTCCCTTTATAATCACGAAAATGACCATATTCACCGTGGATGCATCATCTCTTAGCGTTTGGCACGTGTCTCGTGCGACACGTCACATTTCACGTGGCTGGAATCCCACACAGTGCGCCTGGCACCCTGGTTGTCACCTCTGGGTTTTAATTTGGTGCTGCCGCGAATGTCTTGGCGCCCACCCACCTCCCAGCGGGCCCCTCTGTCCCGCTGCTGGATGCAGTGAGGGCTCCGGAGGCAGGGGCCTCACACCCCATCCTGGAGACGGCAGGTGGGGCGGGCAGGAGGGCTCCTTGGACGGGAGACGGGCCAGGGACCTGTGAGGACCCTGCACACTCCACGCCCAGGTACGGGCAGGCGATGGGTGGACGCGCAGTTCCTTCCCGGGGGCCCACTGTGCACAGGACCCCCTACCGGGGATGAGCCCACGGGAGGTGACCCACACAGTTGAGTTGAGGCACCCTGAGGGCTCGGGGCCTGGTGAAGATGACACAGGAGCCGAGATTCTGGAAAGGAGGGGTAATGGGGTCACAGCAGGGCAGCCTCAGCTCCCCCTCCTACCCAGCAGGGCCCGGGCTGCCCCTGAGCTCCAGGAGCTGCCAGGAATGTAATCCAAGAGTTGCCAGGCAGTGGAAAAATTTGGGTTCTTGTAGGAGCTAAAAATACAGTGTGGCAGCCCCTGCCTTCCAGTTCCGGAACCCCCCTCCTGCCGTTTTACGCCCACCCCGGGGGAAGACGAGCTAACTCTTTGCACCCGCCCCCGCCCTCGCTGGCTCTGGGCCCAGAAGCACCCCAGCCCGTTTGCTGATGCTGGCAGGGCTACCCCAAAGCTGTCTCCCCAGCCTCCGGCAGCCAGTCCCCCTCACCGGCACCTTCCTTAGCCCTGGCCCCCGCTCCGGCCCCAGAGCCCCTCCTCCGCTAGCCCTTGCAGGGACTGAGGAACAGAAGGCCTCACCCACCTCCACAAGGTGCCAAGTGCTTACCCCGAGTCTGGGCTTCCCCACCCTACCATGCTGCTCAAAGTCCAGTGGATCCGTGCAGGGCCTCCCAGCAGCCGTGCCCAGGACACAGCTCAGCGCCCAGTGCCTGCCTGGACCAGCTCGCCCTCTCTGGCTCAGTTTCTCCATCTGCAGGGGCTGGTCTGGGAGGCCAGCTTTGACCCTGCCCCCGCCGTAGGCACGCACTCAGGTTGATGACCGCCAGGCAGGGGTGGTGGCTTCCCGAGAGTGCCCCGCTACCCAGGCATGAGGGTGCTCAGGTGGAGGTACCAGGCTGGCCGGGTGCAGGAGGAGGGCCAGACGGGCGTCTGACGAAGTGGCATCTGTGTGGGCTGGGCGAGTGCCCATGAGCAGGACACCCGGATCGGTGGGCTGACCCTGGGAAAGCTCAGAGGGAGACCCTACCTTCTGGAGTCCCCGTCCGAAGGGGAAGGCATGACCCGGTCCAAGTGGAAACTCCACGTTAATGGAAGGAAAAAGGTGAACGTTAAGGATCAGCCGGCAGCATCCCACTGACGTCAGCCTCAGGGTCTCTCTGCAAAGGGTCACTGCCCCTGTAGCTTCGGTGCAGGGGTGGGGCGGACTGCTTGGAGGACAGAGGGGGGTGCTTCAGTCGCCAAGGGACGGGGGCTGGCCTGAGCCACTTGAACTTGAACCCCTGGGAGCCCCAGGTGGTCGTGCTCTTCTTAAGCCTGCCGCGCTGGCTGCATAAAACGGTCTGCCCTTCCAAATTCCCGTGCTGGCCCTGCTCTGGGCAGGCTGGCCACACCCCTCATCTGGGGGGGACCCCCCCCCCCGCAGAACTGGGAACACATTCCTGAGCTTGGGGCCCCGCCCTGACTAGACTACACTGGCTTGGTCCCCGTGGTCCCGCCAGGTCTCGGCGCCTGGACTGGCTGCGCGGTGGGCCAGGGCTGAGCGGGGCCCGAGGGCAGAGAGGCAGGCATCCACGGACAGGACGACAAGAGCCGGGAGAGCCTGCGCGCTCGCTCTGCCCACCGGGTGCAGCCCTCTGAGACACTTCGCAGATGGAGAACAGAGGGGCAGAGTAACTTCCCTGGGCGCACAGCCGGTGAGCCCAGGAAGGAGGCAGCAGCCTTCCACCACGCTCCCTCCCACGCAGCGTCCCGGGTGTTGTCAGGAAGGGCCGTCCCCACAGCCTGTGCTCCTGAGGGCAGTAAAGGTTGATTTCCTCCGGTGCTCGCTTTGGAAGCGCTCAGCCACCGCCCGGACGGGAACAGGCAAAGGCTGTTTATTCCAGGCTGCTGCGGCCAGGGAGTCGTCTGCTGGCTGGTTACTACAGACCTAGAATGTTCCATACACAGCCATCTACATGCGTGTTATATAATATATGTTAATACGTTAAAATATCTTCTGTGTACAGAAAGCTTCTTTACAGGAAAAAGGGGGCCTCGGTCGTGATGGGGGCTGCGGGACTGGGAAGCTGGACGGCCCATAAGACACGGGGCATCCACATGATGGCTGGGGGCACGTCCGGTTTTCTCCGGTTGGTCCTCAGTCAGAAGCGAGAACAAAGACCATGGACGCCGTGGGTTACGGATCAAGTCCCGGCCGTGGGGGGTGTCACAGGGCGGCTGTAGGGCTTCCTGGGCTGTCGCTAGAGATGGAGGTCTGACTTCCTGCAGGTCTGGCGCGGAGGGAGCTGCTTCCTGGGCTGGTTCCTGTGATGGTGGCTGGGTGTTGCGGGCTGGTGGCTGCAGCTGTGGCTCAGAGTTCCGTGTTTATATATGGTCTGGTCGTGGTCCATTTATGTATTCAGTCTTTATCCTGAAAAGCAGTTGGAACATTTCTAGGAGGATGTCCTTGGCCCAGGGCCTGACAGCCCTGGACAATGTTGGGCACCCTGGTGGGCATCACAGAGGGAGAGAAGCCGCCCCACCTAAGCCTCTGGGTCACTAGCTGAGCTTGCTCTCCCAGCTGGATGCCCTGTGCTCACTGGGCCATGGCCAGCCGAGCCCTGCGCACCGTCGCTGCCCCACGCGGCGCCTGGGGCAGAGCTCGGTGCCAGGGCACGTGGCGTAGGATCCTTCGTGGGCAGGTGGCGGGCAGGGCTGGTCCCCTGCCTTGCTTCCGCTCCCGCAGACCCAGGGCTCCCGTGGGGGGCGTCTTTCAGGACAGCAAGCCTGTGGGCCCGGGGATTGGGTGTGCACTGGGAGGACGGGGCAGCACCGGGAAGGGTGGCTCTGGTGACATGGGCTGCCTCTGCTTCCAGGGACCCCTGGGGCTCTTGGCTGGCGAGGACACTGGGAGGCCAGAGCGCTGGCCTGGGAGAGTTCGCGCTCTGTCCACTCAGCCTGTGCCAGGCAGCCAGGGACTCGGGCCAGTGGAGGCGGGGCGGGAAGGGAGGGTGGGTTCTGGGTCCTCCTTAAGCGGCAGCACCCGCGGCGGGTGGCAGTGTGTGCGGAGGTCCGTCTGCCGCGCTCTCCGTGTCCTGGTGGGAGCGGCCCCCTCCCCTCCACCGAGAGGCTGCCTGGGAGGGATCGGGGCCACAGCTGGTACCGGGCAGCTCCGTGGTCAGCAGTGATGAGAAGCCAGGAGAGTGTGAGGGGCAGCCGGTGGCAAGGCCCAGAATCGATGGGCCGAGGCAGCCGGAAGGTCCTGAGAATCTGGGTGAGTGCCTGGGGGTCTGAGGCGGCCGGGCCTGGGAGGGTGCAGTCACGGGGCGGGCCCCGGCTTTTCCAGCCGGCCTGGCCCAGCACAGGACCCAGGCCGTGGGGGCCCCTGGGGGAGGGCTGAGGGGCACCCCACAGGCCCCTCGCCTCCCACCCCTCAGGATGCTGCCAGCAGCCCGGCGCTGGTGCAGATGAGGGAACAGGCTCGGCCAGGGGCTGCTGGGAGCGTCAGAGCTAGGGGCACTTGGGGGTCAGCCCCCTCTCCCCCCGGCCAGGCTGCTTCCTGGAAGGACCCCGTGGGTCCCGCAGGGCAGGTGGGCAGGGGGAGGATGAAGGGTGGGGGGAGGGTGCTGGACTCCTGGTGCGGACCCCCTGCAGACAGAGGAGGGGCGAGGAGGCCCAAGACCCTCACCCAGGCGGAGGGGGAGCAGGACCTCCGAGAGAGACAGCAGCGAGCGCTGGGGCCGCGAGCCCCGCCGGGGACAGGCCCCTGGGCTCCTGGCCCCATTCAGCCTGTCTCCTGTGACCTCAGGTGGCCCCGCGGGTCTCCCCTCTAAGCTACCAGGGCCAGCAGCCCTTTGGGTGACGCTGCACTGGACATCCAGCATCTCGAGGGCCTCAGGCCGCCCTCCGGGGTCCAACCTCAGCTCTGCCATTTCCATCTCTGGGGCCGTGGGCACGTGATCTGGTTCCCCTGGGTGCCGCCTCCGTGTCCGCTCCTGTGAAGTGGGGGCGTACTGTGCCCGCCTGCCGGGTGGTGGAGGCCAAGGGTCGGGGTGGGCAGTGCTGGCACCAGGCCCTGGGCATGAGGCACAGTGGTGTTGCCGTGCCCTGCCCCTGAGGCCTCCCTCCACGCTGCCCTTCTCACACGCTAAATATAAGACCCAAGCCATACATGGTCGCAGAAGAGCCTGGACTGCCCCTGATCTCTGGGGGCCAGCCCCAGGGTCTGTGGTTGGGGACAGCGTCACAGCCCAGGGCCCCAGGGAGGGGCCTCGGTGGCTGTGGTGACCTGTCCCGCTGTTCCGTTTGGGGAAGGGCACGTCTGGGGGTCGTTCTGGGCTGGGCCACCCCTCGGCCGCCGGGGGATGTTCTCTGGGCTGCGATCATACCTCCTGCAGTTGCATCCGGGTCAGTCTCCGAGAGCCACAGGCCTGGGGGACGCCGGTCTTCCACTGCACGCAGACTGACAGACTGAGGCCCACAGAAACTGGGGCCTGGCAGGGCTGCTCCCCACAGGGCCCTGGCCTTGCCCTGAATTGGGTGGGCGATGGACATGACCCTCGAGTCAGCCCCCCTCCCCAGGCACATTCCCGATGCTGTGGGCAGGCTAGAAATGACCAGGGTCTGGAATTGTCCCCGCCCACCCTATTGTCCCCATCTAATTCTGTCCACTGGGCAGGGGAAGCACCCTGGGGGCCAGATAAGGGAGCCCCGGAGACCCCATTTTTGCTGCCTGATCACTGCTGGGTCAGTGGTATTCCTGCCAGTGTAGCCTTCTGGGGTCCTGGTGCCTTCAGTGAGGACAGCGGTGCTGCCTCCTTGGTTGCCGTGATGATCGAGACCGGGATGGGTGTAAGCAGAGCCTGGCACAGGGGAAGCCCGTGGGCAGTGGCAGCCCTGGTGGGATGAGGGTTTGCCAGTAGTGTGTCCCCCGGGCAGGCCTGGGCATCAGCAAGGAACGCAATGAGTCCCAGTTGGCAGGTAGAGGCCTGGAGCAGGGGACGTTGCCTCCACTGACCAGCCAGGGGCCAAGCTGGGCTGTGGCTCTCCTCCGGGCCTGGGGCCGCGCTCGGGGCTGACACCCCTCTCCTCTGGCCCCACAGTTCAGCAAGATGTCGGTGAAGGAGGGCGCGCAGCGCAAGTGGGCAGCGCTGAAGGAGAAGCTGGGGCCTCAGGACTCGGACCCCACGGAGGCCAACCTGGAGAGCGCTGAGCCCGAGCTGTGCATCCGGCTGCTGCAGGTGCCCTCCGTGGTCAACTACTCGGGGCTGCGCAAGCGGCTGGAGAGCAGCGACGGGGGCTGGATGGTGCAGTTCCTGGAGCAGAGCGGCCTGGACCTCCTGCTCGAGGCCCTGGCGCGCCTGTCGGGCCGCGGTGTGGCCCGCATCGCCGACGCCCTGCTGCAGCTCACCTGCATCAGCTGCGTGCGCGCCGTCATGAACTCCCAGGAGGGCATCCAGTACATCCTCAGCAACCAGGCCTACGTGCGCCAGCTCTCCCAGGGTGAGGCTTCGGGCTGGGGAAGGCGGTGGGAGGGCTGGGGCACAGGAAGAAAGAGCTTGGCCCGGCAGCCAGGGAGGACTTCCTGGAGGAGGAACCAGTTTCCCATCTTCCCAAGTCTGAAGCCTCCAGGCCACCTTGGAGCCGTGATCCTCTACCAGCTGTACCTAGTTGCCCCCTCTGTTCTGTGCCTTTGCCCTGCTTTTCCACCTAGCCCTGTGCTAGTTTGGGCCCTGCCCCCTCCCCGGTCTCTGGCCTCCGGGCCCCTGTCCACACTGTGGCAGCTGGAGTCACCTGGGTCAGAAACACACGTCCACCTGAGGGGCCCGCTTCCACTCTGCCGGGCTCCGAGCTCCTCGGCCTCAGCCCTTCAGGTCTGCGGCCCCTGCCAACGGCGTTGTCCTCCACCGCCACCCCCCTCCCCGCCCCCATCCCTGCTCTGGCCACCTGGGGCTTCTCCTTCCCCAGCCGCCGGTCTCCCCGTCTCCACCCCCTGCTCAGGCTGCTGTGCCCTCGTGTGCCTGCCAAGTCCTGCCCGCCCTTCAAGTTCTGGTTCACTGTCACCTCTTTCAGGAAGTCTCCCCGGACTGCAGCCAACTCAGTCCTTGGGAGAGACCGCAAGTGGCCCTTGGTGGACAGTGGTCACTGCGTGCTCTTTGCCTACCAGGCTGTGCTGCTCCCACGATGCTCGGGGCTCCGGGCCGGGCAGGGCCTGTGTGGGCGAGCGAACCAGAGACCACCCGGCCCAGGCCCGGCTGTTGCTGTCTATAGAGTCCTTTGTGCCTCAGTCTCAGCAGGGCCAGCTGAGAGACACCCCCAAAACTTTCCCAGCTCCGGGAATGCAGTGGGAGGCAGGGGTACATGGGGACAAGCAGGCATCGCAGGCTGTGTCTGCTGTAAACACAGTTGGTCTAAGTTTGGAGAAAACACGGGCTCAGCCCTGGGAGGGCTGCCAATGTTGGCCTTGGGCCCGGAGCCCACAGGGGCCCCCTTAGACCTGAGGGCCAGCGGGAGTCGACCCCGGGTGACTGGGGCCGTGCCTGCCTCCACACCCCTCCCCGTGGTCCCGGGGACGGTCAGTGCGTCTGCAGAGGCCAGCGCCTGCTGTGGGCGGTGGGCTGATACAGGGCACCCCGGCCTCCACCAGCCAGGCACTTGGCAGCTAAAGTGTGGGAGCCCAGGATGGGCAGTGGGCACAGGTGGGGGCAGGGCGGGAGGAGGGAAGCCCGGGCAGGGGTCGGTGGGCACGGGTGGGGGCAGGGCGGGAGGAGGGAAGCCCGGGCTGGGGTCGGTGGGCACGGGTGGGGGCAGGGCGGGAGGAGGGAAGCCCGGGCTGGGGTCGGTGGGCACGGGTGGGGGCAGGGCGGGAGGAGGGAAGCCCGGGCAGGGGTCGGTGGGCACGGGTGGGGGCAGGGCGGGAGGAGGGAAGCCCGGGCTGGGGTCGGTGGGCCCCTCTGAGAGGCCCCCTGCCTTTGGCAGCTCTGGACACGTCCAACGTGATGGTCAAGAAGCAGGTGCTGGAGCTGCTGGCGGCCCTGTGCGTCTACTCGCCCGAGGGCCACGCCCGGACCCTGGACGCCCTGGACCATTACAAGGTGAGCGGTGGGTGGCCGGCGCCTGGGCGGGGCCTGGGGGCACGCTGACCCCGCCCACCCTGCAGACGGTGCGCAGTCAGCAGTACCGCTTCAGCGTCATCATGAACGAGCTCTCGGACAGCGGCAACGTGCCCTACGTGGCCACCCTGCTCAGCGTGGTCAACGCCATCATCCTGGGCCCCGAGGACGTCCGCGCCCGCGCCCAGCTGCGCAGCGAGTTCATCGGTAGCCCTGCCCGGACCCCCGCCACTGGGGCCCTGGCCGCCCAGCCCGCGCTGCCCCTTCTGGGGAGACGCCCCGTGCCCTCCACTCCAGGGCCCCAGAGGCAGGCTCTGCGTGGGCCCGGGAACCCTCCTGCCCCCACCTGCTCCCTTCGGTGGACCGAGGGCCCCGGGACCCCTGGACATTAGCCCTGGAGGGCTCTCTGTGCAAGGCTGCCGGGCAGTGGAGGGAGGCGGGTCCTCTGACGTCCAGTTCCAGCCCTGCTGGCTGTGCCAGGGACCGTTTACTGGGGACCACTGTGCGTCCAGTGTGGTCTCCCCCGAGAGCCCCATATCCCCAGTGTCCCGAGGGAATGGGCGGGGTGCTTTGGCTGGTAGGAGTGAGCCCAGGGAAAGGGTGGAGATGCAGGTGTCCAAGATGCGGGTGACCCAAGGGTGGGCTGCCCGAGCAGCAGCCTCTGAGACTTACCGCACCCGTCCGTTCCCAGGGCTGCAGCTGCTGGACGTTCTGATGCGGCTGCGGTGAGTCCCCACTCTGCTCCCCAGAACCAGGCCCCCCTTCCCCCTGGGTCCCAAGCAGCGCGTCCAGATGGGCAGGGAGGGGGCTTCCTGGAGTGGCCCCAGCAGGCCCACCGCTCCTGGGGCCAGGTCCCAGGGAGAACCCAGCTGGCCATTCCTAGCGCTGCTGGACAGGCCATTAAGCAGAACTTCCCACCCAGGGGCTTGGGAGCTGCCCCGAGAGACTAAGTTACCAGGTACGGTACAGGACGCCCAGTTAAATTGGATCGTAGGTAGACAACAGATCGCTCTGTTAGTATAAGTACGTCCCACATGTCGCACGGATATACTTGTGCTAAATATCGTTCAGTATTTACTTAAAATTCAAATTTAAATGGACATCTAGAAACCCGTGTAGCTGAGAAGCCCATCCCAGGCCTTGCCAGGACCACGCTCCAGGGTGGGGCCTCCACCCCCAGGGAGGTGGGCAGGGGGCCACCCCAGCAGTAGGAGCCCCAGCTGGTGCGACTGGGGCTACGCCGGCCTCCGCCAGAGGTCTGCCGGGCGCTGAGGGGGCGGCTCGTTGCCCAGGCTGAGGACGGGCCTGTGCTGGGCTCGGTGAACGCACAGCACCCCGCTCAGGCCAGAGCCCCACGCCTGCTCGCAGAGGCCGGGGGGACGCCTCGGGGGCAGCCTTGGTGCCGCCCTCCAGCACCCAGAGGAGGGCCTGCCCCCCCTTCCGTGCCCCCCGCGGCACGGCCCCTCCGTCTGTCCCTGCGAGTGTGAGAACTCGCGCTTCCTGTCCCGAGGGGCGCGGAGCTGACCGGGAGGCCGGCTGCCCCTGGCTACGGCGGCCACCTGCAGGCCTCGGGCCCTGCTCAGGGCTGTGTGCGCGCCTGTCGGGGGCAGGGAGGCTGGGGGAGCAGCCGCTGAGCCCGCCCGCCCCCCTCCCACCCTCCCGCCGCAGAGACCTGGAGGACGAGGACCTGCTCATCCAGCTGGAGGCCTTCAGGGAGGCCAAGGCCGAGGACGAAGAGGAGCTGCTGCGGGTCTTCGGGGGCGTCGACGTCAGCAGCCACCAGGAGGTCTTCGCCTCCCTCTTCCACAAGGTGGGCCGGGCGGGCAGCCCCTCCCGGGACTGTCTGGGGGAGAGGCCGGTGGGCCCAGGGCTGGAAGGGGCCTCCTGTCCTGCGCTGGCCATACCCTGCCCTGCTGGGGCCGGCGGGAGCCACATCCAGAGCTGAGAGGCCTGGGGGGCTGGAGAGAGGCAGAGGCTGGAGTCCGCTGCCTGGGGCCGGGTCTGGGCTGTCTCCGGCCAGAGCCAGGGCCACAGGACCCAGGAGGACAGGCTGGCTGCGCTGTCCTGGGCCCAGCCCACCGGCCACCGTGAGGGGTACCGAGGGGACTTCGGGACCAGCGAGTCGGGGCGCTGGGTTCTGGTCCAGCTCAGCCGCTCCCTTCACGGAACCCAGCAGCTCTCAGCCAGGGGCCAGCGTCCCCGGGGGCATCCAGAAACATCTGGAGACATCTGGGGTTGTTGTCACAACTGAGCACGGGTGCGACTGGCTTCGAGTGGGGGGAGACCAGGATGCTGCACATCCCACAGGGCACAGACCGCCCCCCCACGCCGACCTGACCCCAGGTGTCACCGGCGTGCCCGTCAGGGAGCCCTGACTCAGGCACATCGCCAGGGCCCCCGTGGGGCCTAGAGGGGTGACAGGGTGGACGCTCCTGGGGAGGCGATGGCTGTGACCCGTACTCCTTGCCCACCCCGTCCAGGTGAGCTGCTCCCCGGTGTCCGCCCACCTGCTGTCTGTGCTGCAGGGCCTCCTGCATCTGGAGCCCACCCTCCGCTCCAGCCAGCTGCTCTGGGAGGCCCTGGAGAGCCTGGTGAACCGGGCCGTGCTCCTGGCCAGTGACAGTGAGTGGGTGGGATGGGGTGTGGGCAGGGGCCCCGTGCCTGTAGCCCCCGCCCGCGTCCCCCTCCCTGACCCCAGCCTGGCGGGCACACTGGGCTCTTAGCCCGTGGGGGGGGGCCAGCCTCGGTCCCTAACCCGCCTCTGCCCGGGGGGGGGGCCTGCACCTTTCCGGATGCCCCCCACCCTGACCTGGATGTTCCCACCCCAGCCCAGGAGTGCACCCTGGAGGAGATGGTCGAGCGGCTCCTGTCCATCAAGGGGCGGCCCCGCCCTCACTCCCTGGACAAGGCCCACAAGGGTGTCCAGGTCAACCTCAGCCAGAGTCGAAGGGGCAGCTCCCCCGAAAACACCGGTGCCCCGACAGTGGGTGTCGGGGGCCAGCAGCCAGCGGCAGCCCTCGCCGGCCTGCACGTTGCCAGCGTCCAGGGCGAGAGTGGCAGGACGGCGCCACAGCCCACAGCCCCGGAGCAGCTGGCGCCCACCCCGCCCCCAGCTGCACCCCCCCTCCCTGGCACCGCAACCTGTCCCCCGCCCCCGCCCCCCCCACCTCCTCCACCCCCGCCCCTGCCGAGCCTGGGGGCCGCGTTTCCCTCACCCCCACCTCCCCCACTGCCTGGCCCTAGTGGGACCATACCTCCCCCGCCTCCACCCCCAGGCCTGGGGTGCCCACCCCCGCCCCCGCCCCTGCCGGGCACCTCCGGGCCCCCTGCAGCGGGCGGCATGGAGGAGATCACCGTGGCGCACAGCCTGGGCTCCGCCTGGCTCCCCAGCCACCGGCGGGTGCAGCCCCCCACCCTGCGCATGAAGAAGCTGAATTGGCAGAAGCTGCCGTCCAGCGTGGCCCGAGGTGAGTCCACGCCCCCAGGGGGCTCCCCTCTGAGGGCAGGGGCTCGGCCGCCATGGGGGGCAGCCGGGGCAGGGGCAGGTCAGGGGTCCCAGCGTGGCCCGAGGTGAGTCCACGCCCCCAGGCGGCTCCCCTCTGAGGGCAGGGGCTCGGCCGCCATGGGGGGCAGCCGGGGCAGGGGCAGGTCAGGGGTCACCTCTGAGGCCCCTCTCCTCGCACAGCTGCAGGCCAGTATGTGTCTCTGATGCCGCCAGGGGCTGAGTGCTGATGGCTCAGAGGAGGTCAAGGCCGAGGCTGGCTAGAGGCCAGGCCACCTGCCAGCCTGGGCGCAACGCCCCACCCAGTGCAGCCACACCCGCGTGTGGCGTGGCAGCCGCTGGAGGGCTTCCTTTGCCAGGCACTTATCAAGTGCCCGCTGTATGCTTGCCCTGGGCTGGGCCCCAGGCAGGGCATCCCTGCCAGCCCTCCAAGGCCCGGGCCACCTGCACCCCAGACTCCCGGGGTAGGTGTGAGCCTGACTGGCGGCCCCTTGCCCGCAGAGCGCAGCTCTATGTGGGCGTCACTGAGCAGCCCGGACACCGAGATGGTGGAGCCTGACTTCTCCACCATCGAGCGGCTCTTCTCCTTCCCCGCGGCCAAGCCCAAGGAACAAGCAGTGGCCCCAGCCAGGAAGGAGCCCAAGGAGGTAGGGAGGGGCCAGGGCTTAGACAGGGCTCCGTGGCTGCCCTCCAGGTACTGATGGGTCAGGGATGTTTTTCAGATCACTTTTCTGGACTCCAAGAAGAGCCTGAACCTCAACATCTTCCTGAAGCAGTTTAGATGGTGAGCTGCGAGGATCTGAGAGCAGCTGGTGTCGCAGAGCCGGCCCCTCCCGCCAAGCCCCAGTCAGACTCCCAGGCCCCGCCCGACCCGGCCCCGCATCTTGGGCTCAGCAGTGCCCTCTGCAGGCCACCCTGGGAAGTTCACATGCCATCCCTGGGGCTACAGACAGCGCGGGTAATAGCCACAGAGGACCCCAGCTGGGGGCTCTGAAGACCACTAGGCCAGACTCCCTGGGGAAAATGAGACCCAGAGAGTGGTGGGGACCCTTTAAGCCACAGACAGGCGGTGGCCAAGCCAGGCCGAGGACGTGGCCCAGCCTCCCAACCCTTGAGTCCTTCCCTGCAGCAGGTGTTCCGCCTGGGAGCTCACTGGGTACCGCTGAGCCAGCACAGCCACCTGTGTCCTGAGCAGCCCCCTGGAAGGAGGAGGAAGAGGGCGCTCTGGCAGATGGGGAGTGTTCCATTCAGCCGCCAGCGTCATTACTGTGTGACCCCGGGCAGGTGGCTTGCCTTCTCTGTGCCCCGCAGCCCTGGCCCCTGCGACCTCCTAGGTGTGGGAGGCAACCTGGGCATGACCAGCAGAGGTGTCGTGGGCCAAGGGCCGTCCCAGGCTGGCAGGGTCCCGAGGAGGCCAAGAGGGGTGCCTCGTGTGACCACCTCCGTCCTCTCACCCCTCCAGCTCCAACGAGGAGGTCACCGCTATGATCCGGGCTGGGGACACCACCAAGTTTGACGTGGAGGTTCTCAAGCAGCTCCGCAAGCTCCTTCCCGAGAAGCACGAGGTGAGTGGACCCAAGAGGTGTGTGTCGGGGGGGCCCAAGGGGCCTGCAGCTCCACCCAGAGCTGTGCCCGGTGAGCGGGCACCTCAGCGAGCCGCCGCAGGTCTCCTGGGTGAGCACGCGGGGGCCTCCTGTTGCAGGTTGAACACCTGCGCTCCTTCACAGAGGATCGAGCCAGGCTGGCCAGCGCCGACCAGTTCTACCTACTCCTGCTGGACATCCCCTGGTGAGCTCGGCGGCCCTGCACCCGAGGGCCTGCCCACGGGTGGGAGCTGGGCCCAGACCCAGAGGACAGAGCAGGGCTGTGTAGACGCGTCCCAGGGTTCCACGAAGAGCAGTCCCTAGCCGCGGGGCCCTCCAAGGGGACCCTGTGGGCCAGGGCCTCCCGGCCGGCGACGGCATTGGGGGTGGGCAGCGGGCAGGGCTGTGTGGCCTCCAGCAGGCAGGCCCAGGCCCCCCCGTGTGACCCCCGGGAAGGCCCCTGTTCTAGGAGCGAGGGGTGCCCCGCGGGGGAGCGCCTGCCCTTATCTTCGGCAGCCTGGGGCTTGTCCAGAGCGCCCTTCCCGGGCCCGCGCCAGGCCCGGGAAGCTGCATGCTGAACAGGGCCAGGCCGTGGGAC
Source organism: Grampus griseus (assembly GCF_964374135.1). Classification (NCBI taxonomy): domain Eukaryota; kingdom Metazoa; phylum Chordata; class Mammalia; order Artiodactyla; family Delphinidae; genus Grampus; species Grampus griseus. The sequence goes on along the minus strand of NC_139018.1, from coordinate 1,071,847 downwards.
CACCCCCCACCAGCGCTGCCGAGAGGACCCTGCGGGCCCAGGGCGGGTGGGTGGAGGCCCCCAGGCCCTGAGCTCCCGCCCTGCCGCCCCAGCTACCAGCTCCGGGTCGAGTGCATGCTGCTGTGCGAGGGCACGGCCGTCGTGCTGGACATGGTGCGGCCCAAGGCCCAGCTACTGCTCGCCGCCTGCGAGGGTGAGTGGGGCACCCGGCTGGGGGCGGGCAGGCCCTGGGGGTGCCAACCTTCCCCTCCCTGTAGACCACCGCCCCGTCTTGAAGCCTGAGCCGTGCACGCACTCACGCATGCCCACGCCGACACACATACACGCACACACACGCACACCGCTTTCCTTGAGCGAGGAGTCCCCAGCCAGCGGGCAGGGACACGGACGGGCCTGACCACCGAGGCATGGCTCGGTTCCGCTGGGGTTGCACGCCGGGTGGGGATGTCCCCTGTCGTCTTGGCCACAGACTGAGAGCCAGGGTGGCTGCAGGTGGCAGAGGTTCCCCTCTGTCCTCGCCCCCAGAATGGGCAGTGGTCACCTGCCCCCGGGGGCGTGAGGCTCAGTGAGCGCCCATGTCGCTCCTGCTTCCGGAGCCTCCAGGCTTGCTTTCAGTCACGTTTCCGCTGCCCTGCCCGCTCCCTCGTGCCCTGGAGCCTAGCGGGGAGGTGGGGTGCGTGGGGTGCGGGGAGGCAGTGAAGGGACGCCATCCTGCAGGCCTGCTCGCCAGCCACCGGCTGCCCGTCTTCTGCCTGCTGATCCTGAAAATCGGGAACTTCCTCAACTACGTGAGTGGGCAGCACGCAGCCCGCCCTTGCTCCCTGATCCCCACCTGGCCCCGGGCCCAGGCCGAGAGGCTCACTTCCCGCCCTCGCAGGGCAGCCACACCGGGGACGCGGACGGCTTCAAGATGAGCGCGCTGCTGAAACTCACAGAGACCAAGGCCCAGCAGGGCCGCGTCACGCTGCTGCACCACGTGCTGGAGGTGTCTGCGGCCTGGGGGGCCTTCGGGATGGCGCCCACGCCCCGCTCTGCCCGCAGCCCCTCGGGGCTCCCATCTGAGCCCCCGGTCTCCCCTTCACACCACTGCACCCCCCGCAGTCCTCACCCACTCCAACTGGCCACCGTCCCTCCCCAGACCCCAAGGAGAGCAAAACCGGCAGAATCCGGCCAGGCCCGAGGGAAGGCCTTGGAGGCCCAGGGTGCCGAGGGCTTCCGAGGGCCGTGAACCACAGCTGCTGAGGGTGGGGAGTTGCAGGGTGGCCTCAGCGGGTCTCACCGGACACGTCGTGTTGCAGGAGGTGGAGGAGAGCCACCCAGACCTCCTGCAGCTGCCCCAGGACCTGGAGCCACCCTCCCGAGCGGCAGGGTAGGTACCTCCTGCCCTGCCCCCCACTGCCCGCTCCCCAGCCAGTGGGGCGGCTGGACTAGGCTGGGTCGCACGTTGCGGCACCACCCCGGCCCCCCAGGATCTGCTGCCTGATAGACACTCTCACCCTGGGCAAGACCTCGCGTCCGCCGTGGCCTGTGCCCGTGTGACCTAGAGGAAGAAACCGAGGCCTAGGATGTTGGGGAGCGACCTGACTACGGTCACGCCAGGGGCTGGTCTAACATGACCTCTTCACAAGGTTAACCTTCAAGATGAGGCCATGCCACCCCACTGTACAAGGAGGGAAACTGAGGCCCGGGGAAGCAGGGCCGGGTCCATGGGGTCACATAGCCCAGGTGCAGCTCTGGGAGGGCAGCCCAGGCCATCCACCTGCAGGGTCCACACTCCCACACAGGCCCTGCCCGGCACCGTGCCACCGTGGAAGGTCCTCTTGTCGCGGGGCTGCTGCGCCTTGTGGAGGGTCAGGCGAGGACAGGCTGATCCGTGGGGGTTACTGTCCTGACGCCACAGACGCAGCACCTTGTAGGCTGGGCGCTTCATCCCAACCCACTTAGGCCATCTGAAGGCTCTGACGTGTTTCTGGCGGCCAGTGGCTGTGCAATCTGGGGTTCCACTGTCCCAGTGAATGTGCAGTCCGAGGGTCCCACTGTCCCTGAGGCTGTGCAGTCTGGGGTCCCCGCTGTCCCTGAGGCTGTGCAGTCCGGGGGTCCCCACTGTCCCTGAGGCTGTGCAGTCCGGGGGTCCCCGCTGTCCCTGAGGCTGTGCAGTCCGGGGGTCCCCGCTGTCCCTGAGGCTGTGCAGTCCGGGGGTCCCCGCTGTCCCTGAGGGTGTGCAGTCGGGGGGTCCCCGCTGTCCCTGAGGCTGTGCAGTTGGGGGTCCCCGCTGTCCCTGAGGGTGTGCAGTCGGGGGTCCCTGCTGTCCCTGAGGGTGTGCAGTCGGGGGGTCCCCCCTGTCCCTGAGGGTGAGCAGTCCGGGGGTCCCCCGCTGTCCCAGCAAGCCTGGACACCAGCCGTCCCCTGACTTTAACGGCCCTCTGGCTCCTTCAGGATAAACCTTGAGATCATCCAGTCGGAGTGCAGCAGTAACCTGAAGAAGCTTCTGGAGATGGAACGGAAGGTGTCTTCCTCCATCCCGGAGGTTCAGGAGCAGTACTCCCAACGCCTCCAGGCAGGTGCTGGGTGGGTGGGGCCCTGGGCGGGGGGCAGGTGAGCGTGGGGAGGAGAGAGCCAGAGTGAGAGACCCCCCTCCGGGAGGGCGGCCCCCTATTCCTGGTCCCTGATCCTGCGGCCGCAGTGCTCAGACCCTCGGTCCTGCTCAGAGACCACAACGCCGGCAGGGCCTGTGCCGGTGGCCATCCTCCTGCGGCCATGGGCCCCACCGCGCCCTCCCTGGGGCTCCAGCCTGGGCATCTCCCTATGACAGCAGGTGGTGCCCTGCGTGGGCCCCCTCAGGGCCATGACCCTGCCCCTGTGCCCCCAGGCCGGCATCACGGCCTCCCAGGAGGTGGAGGAGGTGTTCCAGGCCATCAGGCAGAAGCAGCTGGAGCTGGCCACCTACCTGTGTGAGGATGCCCAGCAGCTGTCCCTGGAGGACACGCTCAGCACCATGAAGGCCTTCCGGGACCTCTTCATCCGCGCCCTGAAGGTGGGCCCCCGCCATTGCCGGGTAGGGCGGGCGGAATGGGGGTGATGGGGGGCCGGGCTCACGGGCCGCATCTGTCCCGCAGGAGAACAGGGACCGGAAGGAGCGGGCGGCCAGGGCTGAGAGGAGGAAGCAGCTGGCAGAGGAAGACGAGGCCCGCGGGCTGCGGGGTGAGGGCGGGAAGCCTGGTGAGGCTGTGCCAAAGGCAGCGGGGGGGGGGGGGGGGGGGCGGGCCTGGGCCATGGCCACTCCTCCTTCCTTGGAAGTCTTGCAGCACTACATCCCCTCCTCTGGGGCGATTCCGCGGGTGGGCTCCAGGGACCCTCTGAGCCGCGTCTCTGGGCTTCTCAGTCAGGCAGGGAGGCGGGAAGCAGGAGGAGGTGTGTGTCATCGACGCCTTGCTGGCTGACATCAGGAAGGGCTTCCAGCTGCGCAAGACGGCCCGTGGCCGAGGGGACACGGCCGCAGACCCCCCGAGGAACAAGGCACCTGGTGAGACCCTCCCCCGCCTCCCTGTCACCACTTGCTTCCCGCCACCCCCGCGCTATGCCATCCTTGCAGCCCGGGGCCTCCCTTCCTCCAAGAAGCCCTCCTTGATTTCACAGGAGAGCCCACTCCTCTCCCCTGCTGCCCTGAGATAAGGGCCAGCTCACCCCCACAATGCTTCCGCGTGTGTCTGCTGCAAGAGAGCTCCCCGGCTGGTGTGACGGCCACCCGTCCAGCCCCCAGGCCGGCAGAGGAGTCGGGCCAATGGGCCCTCTGACAGATGCCCTGGGGCTCAGAGGGGCTCTGTGGTGGTGGAGGAGGCAGGCATGAGGCCCTGGGGTGGGACTCTCCACTCCTGAGAAGGCTGCCTTGGGCTCCTTGGGGACTCTGGGGGCAGGGGTGGCGACGTGCCATCGTCTCGGGGCCCAGCGTCCCCCCCCCCGACCGTGGACAGACCATGGACATCAAGGCCTGGGCCTGCCCTGTGGGAACCCGCACTCGGCCACCAGGAAAAGCTTCCCGGGGGGGGGGCTTTGCAGGGTGGGTGGTATTCGACTTGGGCAGGCTCTAGGGATGGGGATCACTGAGGGGCCCCTGCCCTCCACTGATGGGTACTCCATCCACAGCGGCCACCAGGGATCCTGTGGGAGGCACCAGCCTCCCCACGTCGGAGCCTGGTCTCGACGCCGCAGTGGCCAAGGAGCCCCGCGGCTGGGGTCTCGCTGATGCCGCCCCCAGCAGCCCCCAGCCCGCTGGAGACTCATCAGAGAAGGGTGGTCCTGGGCCCCTGGAGAGGCGTTCTTCCTGGTACATGGATGCCAGTGATGTCCTGGCCACCGACGACCCTCTGGGCCCCCAGCCCTCATTGGTGCTGGGAGGCACTCAGGCCCTGAAGCCGCTCAACTTCTCCAGTGACAAGCCCTCCAAGGCAACGGGTTTGAGCCAAGACACGGAGGAACCCACGGCCCCTCCGGGCGCCCGCCAGGCCGAGGCTGACACCACAGGCGAGGGCGCAGAGGATGCAACTGCCCACGGCCGCGGTGCTGGCCTCCCTGCCGCAGGCCGTGGCGGGGACGGAGACGAAGATGATGAGCACACAGCCCCGGACTCCGCCCTGGACACCTCCCTGGACAGGTCCTTCTCCGAGGAGGCTGTGACTGACTCATCAGGGTCTGGCGCCCTCCCCAGGGCCCAGGGCCGGACGTCAAAGGGCACAGGCAAGCGAAGGAAGAAGCGCCCCTCCAGGAGCCAGGAAGGTAACTTGGGGCCCCCCTCCCTCCTTGTACCCCGAGCAGGAGTACCAGGCAGGCGAGTCGGCAGGGCTCCGGGCATTGGCGCGTGATTGGAGCTCATTCGTCACACGCCAGGGCCCTGGAGCTCCCCTTGCGGCCGGCCGCTGCCACCCCTTCCCCCCCGCCCGAGTGTGGGCGATTCCCGGGGCATCTCTGTGTCCTGCCAGAGAGGAGGTGGCAGCGCCTCTGCTCCGGGAAGGGGCAGCCTTGGGGGGCACCGTCCAGCCAGCACACCTCTAACCCGCTGACGCCTGCCTTACGTGGGCCACCTCCAGCAGGGCGCGGCGAGGGGCCTGGGGTGCGACTGTGTTCCGGCTCAGCGTCCACGCTCTGAGCTCAGGGTCGCTCATGAGGGGCGAGCTGTTGAGCGCGTTTCTTTTATTTGGAAGCAGAGGTTGCCCTTGACCCTGACGATAATAAAACAAAAAGACTCTGTGTGATCCAGTAAGGTACGTACCAGCCTGGCGCTCAGCACTAACGGTGGCAGCAGAGGCAGGGCCCGCGCCCGGCCCTCCTGGACACTAACCCAGCTCCCCCAGCCCTCCAGCCAGCGTCCCCCGGGCCGCGGTGCCCGGCTTCCCCTCCCTCTCGGAGAAGGGCGGGAGCTGTGCCTCGCCTAGTTGGGGGAGGTGCGGCCTCAGAGCCTCCGCCGGGCCGACGGGGTGGACAGGGCCCGCCAGGATGCCCTTGGGGAGCAGGGCTCCAGGGCCCGGAGGGTGGGGACGGCGTGGCCCTCGGCCCGGCCACCAGGCTGAGGTCGCCCGGCCGGAGCCTCGTGCTAACTCCCGGCCGCCAGGCTTCGCTTCCCCCAAGTCTATCCACAGGGCACCCGGCCCTCCTCTGGCCCTGGCTCCAGCCACACGTGTCCCCAGGGAGACCGTTGAGGGACAGGGAAGACCCTGGAGGCCGCTGCCAGGGACAGGCAGGCCACCGGCCCCTGTGGGGATGCACAGGCGTCCTCTCCCTGGAGGCAGCGGGTGGGTCTGTGGGCACCTCCTGGGACTCCCGCGATGGGGTGGGACAGTCAGGGTCTTTGCCGAGGCTCACAGCTGCAACCGGAGTGACGGGCCTGGGTCCCCATGGCGTCGCGGCCTGTGCTGTGGGCCGTGATCTGGTGCAGGGCCCCGGAGCCCCGCCTGGGTGGGAGCTCTGTGTGGGGGGGGGGGGCGCCCTCTGTTCCTCACACACCTGCTGCCCGATGTGCCCGGGGCTTGGCCAGGGCATCGAGGTGAGGTCGGGCTGGTGCCGGAGCCCAGGGCAGGGGTGTGGTCCAGTGCAGCTGTGACCTAGTTCAGCCTTGCTGCGGGGCTCAGCCTTCCCCCTGCGCTGCGGGGGGTTGCCCCCCGGGGGGTGCTGAGCTGGGCTGTCTGCTTTCACGAGGGCACCCGCCTGTCCCTCGGGGCCAGGATTTGTCCTTGCAGCCCCAGCTGCTGGCCCTAGGTGTGGGGGACATTGGAGTGTGCAGTCCATGCGTTCGGGGACAGCAACCATGTGTGGCCACTGTCTGGTGAAAGACCGCTGTGCCCGGTGCAGGGTCTGCGCTCCCCCAGTCCCCCCCCACCCCCGGCCAGGCCTGGGGCTCCCAGTCTGCAGGCTCGTGGGCCCTGTCATCCCAGTGTTAGGACGGGAGGAAGAACCCCTACCCTCCTTGTCTCCCCAACTTCTTATTTGGAGAAAAACTTCAACTCGACAGGAAATTTGTGAGGAGGTGCCAATGAACAGCACCTACCCTTTACCCTGAAATTACGAAAATGTGGAAAACATAGGAGAATTGCTGACGTCTGCTGCATTGCTCCCCCACCCCCACAGCTTTACGGACCTACGTGAGGGTTGCTTATAGCCATCAGGATACTTTGTGCCGGGGTTTGTCCCCGGGGCCCCCAGGTCAGGGCCATTCTCCCGCGCACCCAGACACCGAGCTGTTTTTACCTGCAGCCCCGGCCGGGGTGACCCCTGGTCCCAGTCTACCTGTCATAGTCGTTGCTTTGCTTTTCTGGAAACAAAGTCCTGCCCAGGACCACACGTCCAGCCCCTTTTGTCTTGCATAACACCGCAGACACGAAGTCACTTTGGAGGTGTCCTGTTTGTCCCCCACCTGGGTCCAGGTTGCATTTAAGGCAGGAATCCTACACCCGTGACGTGAGTCCTCCCCAGAGCATCGCGGGAGGGGCTCAGGGGCCTGTCTGTCCCGGCGTCGGTGGCATTGACGCCGACCCAGACGTGTTACGGTGGTGGTTGTGGCAGAGCCCCGCTGCACAAGGAGTGTTTTCACTCTGATTAGTAAGCAGCAGGTGGGTGATGCCCGGAGTGACGGCCCCCAGTTTGCACCAGCATTTCTGTTCTGTCGTGCCATCTTTCAATCGTGCAAGTGTCGAGCGTGGGTGGTGTGTTCCGTCCTCTGCTGCAGTGCTCGCGTGGCCACGGCAAGAGTGGGAGGAGTGGCGTCAGGGCGCCTCCGCCCGCTCCTCTGGTCCTTTCCTGGGTGCAGCCCCGCCCCCGCTCCCTCTGCCCGCCCCGGCCCGGCCCAGGCCCACCTGACTGTCCCTCCTGGGCCTGCAGCCACAGTGTTGGGGGACTCTGATCCTCTACTCCTGCCCCATCTCTTTTGAGCTCTGGTCCCCGAGCCCCACGCTGCCGCCTGGCTCCGGGGTGCCGTGGGCGCAGGGCATCTGGGGGCAACAGCCAGGCGAGGGCCCCGGGACTAGAGAGCATGGAGGGCACTGGGTGGGCGCAGGGCCGGCCTGGGGCAGGAGCCACAGGTGTAGGGCCCGGTGCCCTGAGGACGGAGCTGCAGAAAGACACGGCAGGAGGCATCCACATGAGGGGCCGGTGGGGAAGTGACTGGGGCCTCCAGGGAGAGCTGGTGACAGTGGGGACCCGTGAGTACAGATGGAGTGAGACCTGGGGAGACCCCGCCCGCCTGGTGATGAAACGTGCTTTGTGAAACCCGGTCTGGACAGGTGGACGGGGGCAGCAGTCACCTGCTTCCTGTGTGAGCCTCGCTGCTCCAGAGAAAGGGCCTGCCGTCCGAGTGGACCTGGGGACACGCGGTGCAGCCCACTGGGCAGGGGGCAGCAGGGGGCAGCAGGAGCCTGGGGACCCGCTGCGGGCCCCCTGCCACCGCCCACAGCAAGGCTGCTCCTGACCGAGTTCTTTCCTCTCCCTCCCCGCAGGCCTCAGGCCCCGGCCCAGAACCAAGTGAGAGGACCCACAGCAGGACCGCTGGACGTGCTGCCGAGCGGGGCTCCTCCAGGGCCAGGCTGGGACTGGCCCCCGGGAAACCGAAACCCTGTGCCTTACCCAGCCAGTGCCGCGGTCTCCCGGAGCCCTGGCAGGGGCTTGCGGCTGGGACCCCAACGGGCACTGGGGCCCGGCCTGCCTGGCGCCTTCCTGGCCTGCCTGAATGCCCCCAGCCCCTCGCGGTTTGCTTTCTAAACGCCGATGCCCAGCCCCGACCCCACACCGCATGCACCACGGCGCCCGCCCGCAGCCTGCAGGAGGCAGGGTCCGGTGGCTGCGGGTCCAGCACCACTGAGCTTGTCACCCGGCACCCAGCTGCTTCTGGGGACAGGCCCTCACAGACCCCCTCCCCCTGCAGCTGCGGTTAGCCGGGGCGGGTGGGGGCGCTGGAGCCCCGGCGCCACAGCTCAGCCCCTCAGCCCACTCAGTTGGTCTGAAGCAGTCGTGTTTCACTGAAATGGGATTGTTTATGCGTTTCCACAGTTCTGTGGTGGCCCAGTCGGGGATAGGTAGGTGGGTGAGAGGACCCCAGGGCCTTTGGGTAGAGGCAGGCTGTCTGACAGTGCATGGGAGGGCCAGCGTCCCTCTACTCAGAAGGGGGGGGGGGAACCCCATGGAGTTGACACGCATCCTAGCATCTCCAGCCCTGAGGCAGGGAGGGGTCTGCCCTTGTGGCCACAGCCAGGACCTGGTCCCCTCATGGACAGCACAACCCGCCCTGCGAGCTGCTGCTCCCACCTCCAGACCCGGCTGGGCTGAGGGGAGGCCGGGATCCAGGCCTAGGGGACCGGACGGATCTAGCCAGAGGGGCTCCCGTCTCTGACCCCGTGGGGCCCCTGCCCACACTGCGCTCGCCCACCCCCCATCCTCCCCATCCCCCGCTGTGTGCTGCTGAGACTGGAGGAACTTTGGCCAATAAAGAGCAAAGCTTGCCCAGCACGTGCCCGTGTTGTATTCAGAAGCCGTGGGTGGGTGTGGTTTGATCACAGTGGCTGTGACGATGCGGGTGGGTGGATGGATGGATGGATGATGGACAGACAGGTGGATGGACAGACGGGTAGATGGAGGAAGGGAAGGACAGACGGGGGGGGAGTGAGAGGGTGGGTAAATGGGTAGAGGGGGGTATGGCTACATTAGCACATAGGTGGCTGTGTGCATGGGTGGACAGGTGGATGGATCAGGGGAGGGCGGGACAGCGGGAGGGGTGGGCCTGAGGGGCCCTGCCTGCTCCCACAGAGCCCCTAGAATCAGGGCAAGGTCCAGGACAGTGGTGAGATGAGCACAGCTCTCCGGGGCCGTAATTTACAGACACAAACCTCACCTGTTGTAAGTGTCTGTAATTCCAGCAGGTTTCCAAGATACTGCAGTCATCACCGTGACCCACTTTTAGTATATTTCCATCGTGCCCCCAAAGTCCCCGCATCCCCGATGTGGCAGCCGCTCCCCGTTCCCCCTCCCCCAACCCCAGCAACCACTGAAGTGCCTCCTGTCGCTACGGACTGGCTTCCCGTGGACATTTCATGGAAGCGGGATCAGACAATAAGTGGCCTTCTGTGACGGTTTAGCATGTTTTTGAGATTTAGCCGGGCTGTAGTGTGTCAGGACTCCGTTCTTTCGTGTGGCTGAAGAATGTTCTGTTCTGTGGCCAGACCACACGTTGTTCATCCGCTCACCTGTGGACGCTCCGGTGGTCTCCACGTGAGGCAGCGCTGCCGTGAGCACGTGTGTGCTGCCTGTGTGCTTTCGTTTCTCAGGGTTCGGTTCCTGAAACGAGAATGGCTGGGTCATACGGCAAGTTTATGTTCAGCTTCTTAAGAATTTGCCAAGCTGTTCTCCAAAGCGGCCGCGCCCGTTCCCGCTCCTGCCGGTGCACTGCTTCGAGCTCCAGGGGCACCTGTGTCCTGGGGCACCACGTGAGGTGGTGGGAACCCTGGGCAGCCGAGCGTGAGGTGGGAACCCTGGGCAGCCGAGCCTGTGCGCTTCTGCAGGGGGCTGTTCTAATTTGGGCTGGGCCATGTGACTGGCAGGGCCCCAGCTGCTGGGCCTGGACAGGGCTGTTTATAGAAAAGCCCGACTCCCCCCAGGCCTACTGGCTATTTATAGACCCGGGCTTGGGGGAGTTGGTGCCCCGGCCAGCGTCTGGCCCTGCAGAGCCCATCCGAACCCCCACGGTGCCCCCTGGGCCCCCCTGAGCCTCCATCTCACACCCGCTGGCCCAGAGCCCCGGTCTCCCGCAGGAAGGGCTCGGAGCCAGCAGTCCCCGCCTGGGGCCTTCAGCGCCACCCAGTGGTGGACAGAAGCATCGCCACCGCCCCCCTCTGATGTGACCTCTCCAGGGCTCCTGGGGGCCATCCCAAAGCTCAACTCCTGCATCCGGAGACAACAAAGAAATCTCCCAGAACGCTTTTGGTCCCTCCCGCTACAATCCCGCCCCCTCCTAGTTGACACAGCCAGCCTCCCACGCCCTCACTCCCTGAAACACTCCGCCCCCCGCCACAGCCCGCCCTGGCCAGCCCACGGTTCGCCCCATCCTCAGCCTCCTCAGCCCGCGGTGGCTTCAGAGCCTGGCACCCGGCCCTCCTGACCCTGCTGCAGCCGATTCCCGGGGCTGGTGGCCCACGGAAGGGCGGGGGGGGGGTGCTGCCCACCCGCGCTCCATCACTGTCATCCAAGGAGGCCTCACACCCTGCTTGTAAGCCCTGGTGTCCCCACGTGAGAGAAGAGGGACTGGGGCACGGAGGGGCCAAGAGCCCTGCCTAGGGTCGGCGCCAGGGCTCTGGCCAGGAGCCCAGGGGGCTGGAGGGTGCAGGGGTGGGGGGAGGGGGGCGGAAGAGCAGGTGCAGCGGTGCTGGGGCGTGAAGCACTGACTCTCCAGGAGTCCGTGACAAGCCCAGGGTCCACTCCCTTGCTCCTGGGGAGTATGTGGTCCCCTGCCTCTGGCTTGGAAGCCCAGGGAGCTCAGTGGCTCTCTGAGCCCTGGGCAGAGGCCAGTGGACAGGCTCCAGGCCCCTCTGCACTGAGAGTCCCCCCAGGAAAGGAACCAGGGGCACTGGCTCCCAGCTCTGGGGCAGGGGCCTAATAGGACACTCCTACCCCCAGGGGCCCATCCCTCGCCCCTTCTCCGATCCGTAGGGCCAGTCGTGTACAAGCCCAAGTCCACTTAGGGTGTGTATGTGGCAGGGTAGAGCGGGCGTTCACTCCGCTGGGAACACAGGAGCCCAGCAGCCCATGGTGCACCCTCTCTGGGCACCCAGTCCCTGCACAGGCTGGGGCAGGGAGGAGGTCTGGTGGGGCCTCTTAGACACCCCGGCCCAGTGCGGCTGGAGTGCATCACTGGCCGCTCCAGTGCCCAACCAGGTGACCTGACGGCACCGTCCCTTCTCCCTGGACTCAGGGCCCTGAGACCCGAGGGCAGCCGGGCTCCTGGATTTAGCCCGCCTGTGATACCAGGGTGCCCAGTGCCAGACGCCGGGGCCCCTGCCCATATGGGAGGGCGAGGGGAGGGGGGACGTTGGTGGGGGAGACACTCTGTCCTCTCTCTGCGCCCACCAGAGGGCGCCCGCGCCAATCTGGAGAACCCGGGTTCACCGCGGGGCAGGTGCGCACCCCGTACACCCCGAGTGGGGCGCAAAGACGCAGCTCCCCTTTGGCAAACCGCACTCCCGCCCTGGAGGGGACCCCCGCGGTTTCTGGAACGCCGAGGTCCTGGACCTAGCGTGGCCGGCGGGCTGGGTCGCGGCGTCCAGGCCTCGCCTCGGGGAAGGCGAGCGCGATAGCCCCCAAGAGCATTCCCGGGGCTCCCCCGGCCTGGCCGCGTGGAGGGACCCCGTAGCGCGCCGTCGGGCCTTGCGCCCCCGCCAACCCTGGCCCGGCCCGCGGCCCCACCCGGTTCCGGGTGGTTGCGGGGGCGGGACCCGGCGGCCTGGAGGTCACGGCGGCGCGTCACGGCGCCCGAGAGCCCGCCCCCGGCCCCGCCCCCCGCCCCCGGCCGGTTCCTTTTAATGGCGCGGCGCCCTGGTGCGGCGGGCTTTCGGGCGGCCCAGCGCAGCGGAAGAGTTGAGCCAGCATGTCGGGGACCCGAGCCTCCAACGACCGGCCCCCCGCCGCAGGCGGCGTCAAGCGGGGGCGGCTGCAGCACGAGGCGGCGACCACCGGCTCCCGGGTGACCGTGGTGCTGGGCGCGCAGTGGGGGGACGAGGGCAAAGGCAAGGTGGTGGACCTGCTGGCCACGGACGCCGACATCATCAGCCGCTTCCAGGTGCGGGCCGGGCGCCGGGTCCCTCCCCCACCCGCCCAGCGAGCACCCCTCCCCTCCCCTCGGACCCAGACGGACCCTGTCCTCCCTGCCCTCCAGCCCTCCTGGGACACGCCTCTTGGACGCCTCCCCTCCCAGGACACCCTTCCCAGCCGCCACCCCCGCCCCCTCACACGCACACACCACCCGCTCACAGCCCCCTGCCACTCGTGGGAGCACACGCTTCCCTCCCCCACTGCCTCCCCCAGGGACCCCGCCTTCCCCACCAGCCCCACCCCCCAGGGCAGTGGGCCAGGGGCAGAGCTATAAATACAAGTCGCTGAGTTGGGGACACCGGATCCTCAGGGGGTGGGGTGTGCCGTGGGTGTGACACTGGGCCCTGCAGTGTGGGGGGCAGGGACCCCAGCTTCCCAGTGGTTTGAGGGCCACGGAGACACCCTCCCTTCCTGGTTCTGTCTGGGTCTGGGACAGGGCTGGCTGACCACAAGGGGTCAGTGCACGCCGAGGAGGCTGAGTGCCCAGAGCCCAGGGTGGGAGCCAGCAAGGCCCCTCTGAGAGGGGTGGCCCTGGAGGGTCAGCCAAGCAGAGGCAGAGGCCAGGGCAGGACAGCGGGCCAGGTCCTGACGGCAGGCAGAGCAGGGACAAGGAAGAGAGGGGGGAGCCTCGGACTTACGGCCGGGGCGACCCCGTGGCTGGCAGTGCCAGCCAGGAGGCCAGACACAAGCTCCGTCCCCTGAGGGCCCAGGGCGGGGCCTCTGCCGGCTGCGGGCTGCTCTCTGCACCCCGTCTGTCCTGACTGCCACCGGGCAGTCCCTTGGGGCCCCGTGCCATGCTTGCTGCCATGGGCTGACCTACAGCTCGGGGTGCAGAGGGGTCAGCTTTGGGGTGCGTGCATTGGCGCTGCCAGGGTTTGCAGCCACGGGCGGGAACGCTGCCAAAAGTGAGGAAGGGGCGCCCTCCGAGCTCCTCCTCCCTGGCTCTGTGGCCTCATTCCTGAGCTCCCGCCAGGCGGCCTGGGGCTCTGGCGCCCCAGGGGAGACCAACGTGCCGGGCCTGGGGAAGACGCTGCCATCCGGACCACTCCTGCCTGACGCAGACAGTGGGTTCCTGGAAGGTGCTTCCTGGGGTGGCGAGAAGTCTCCCACCCTCTCTCTGCCCTAAGCCACGGCGAGCAAGTCCGCTCCTCTCCCCGGACCCTGCAGCCGGGCGCGTGGTCCATGTCCACTCTCCTCCCTCCCCAGCTCAGGGCATCCCCTCCTGGGGCCTGTCTGCTCCAGCAATGATGCCCAGGGCCCTCCGTGTGACCTGCCAGCTCTGGTCAGCCTCGCCCACCCGCCTGTGGCCGTCTCCCCTCCTCGAAGTGACCTCGGGGCTTTGCAGGTACCCGTGAGAGCCCTCATCTTGAAGCCACCGGGATGTCCTGGCTGTGGAGATGGTTCTGGAATGAGGCCCTCCCTGCTCTACCACCTGGGTCAGCAGGCCAGGCCCTGCCCTCTTCCATCGCTGGACAGGACCAGCCAAGGGCAGAGCAGGCTGGACCCCCCAACCGCCTGGGGGGCCCCCTAGTCACCCTCTCCCCCACCCATATTCTCCAACTGACATCAACTGACATCAACTGACATCATTTCCACCTGCAGGTCTCTGCTCTGCAACATGTGGGAATAATTCCCAGCTGTCCTGGGAGCCCGCTGGGGTTTCTCCTCTCCAGCCTCCGAACAAGCTGGTGAGGCGGGGCCTCAGAGGAGTTGAGCAGTTGGAATAAGTAGCGCTTATGGGCCCTCACGTGTGCCACACCCGCATGGCAACAGCGCTGGGCGTCGGGCTGGCACGGGGAGGGTCCAGCCCCTGCCCCGGGAAGGCTGCTTTTACTTAGAGCGTGTATGCGTGAAGCCCAGGGTCTTCGCCGTCACACTGTACCTTGACCCCAGGAGCTGGTCCGAGCTCGGGAGCGAGGGGCCAGGGAAGCTGTCGGTGGGGTCGCGTGCAGGGGGTGGGCTGGGCTGGACTGGGGCCCGTCTGGGTGGCTGCCTAGAAGGGCTAAAGCCAGCCGGCCCCAGTGGCCGGAAGGGTCCCCTGGCCTGTCACCTGGGCCTGGGGCCATCCTGAGTGGCAGCTGCTACCCCCGTGGCTGCCCTGGTCCCCGGCTCTGGTCTTGCCTCTGCTCACCCTCTGCCACCAGCAGGCCTGTCTTCCGTCTTGGCTCTGGTACAAGTGGGAAGCCCTTTGGTGGCCTTTGTCCACCTGGCTCACCTGGACTCACTCCTCCTGCCCAGAGGCGGCCTGGGGCCAGAGCCACCCATGCCCCCAGCGGCCATCCTCGTTTCTTCCCATCTCAGTGGTTTGGGGCCTGTGGTCAGCAAGCACCCCAAGACCCCCAAGACCTTCCTTATGGTCCAGAGACTCAGGCCTTAGGCTCCTCCTGCTGTTTTCTTTGACTCTAGGCCCCCTTTCCTGGCAGCCTCCCCTCTCCCCGAATGGAGGGTGCGCAGCCCTGCCCTTCACCAGCAGCAACCCTTCTGCAGCCTGGGCCCCCGGTCTGCCCCAGGGCTGGCTCCCTTCTCTCCTCATTCGCAGCCCAGCCCCCTGGGCTCAGGGATGGCCGCGCAGCCTCCCGCTTTCCTCTCTCTGGTTCAGCTCCTGCCGCAGCGCTGCGGCAGAGACCCCAGCGCCCATCCGTCAGCGGCCTCCCCGCGCTGGCGCCTCATACCCCCTCTGCTCTTTGCACCGACGGCCGAGGGCTCCGCTCACTCCCTGGGAGTCCCCGCCCTTCCCCTGGGCTCCGGCTTTCCATGTCTGCTGAGCGTCCTTCCTGCTGTTTGCCATCCCCCTCCGCCCGCCCCCCCCCCTCCGCCTCCGTGGTCCAGATAGGAGCCTAAGAGCTCACACACCTGGCCTGGCCGTCAGGCTTCGGTGCCAGCCCTCCTTCCATTCCCAGAGTTGCCTTCGTCAGGCTTTGGGCCCCCGCCCAGGACCCCGAGGCCTTCGCACGCACTGGGCAGGGTTTCAGATGCCCCTCCTTCCAAGGGCAGTAAGACAGCTCGGCTTGGCACAAGGGCGCGGGCGGGTTTCCCCGGGGGAGCGCCGCCGTCAGTCCCCAGGGAGCTGTGGCGATGGGCACGGTAGTCTCACTTGTTGGGGGCCGCGTCCTGCGGCTTGTTGGTGCTCTGGGTCCCCTCTTCCTGGGAGGGCGACTGGGAAATGCCTCACCTGGAGCCCCAGGCTAGTCCAGGAGCCTCCGAGGGGGAGGGAGAGTGGGGAAAATACGTGGTGTTGTTCCAGAAGCAGCCCCCTTCCACATGTACACCCTCCGATGACACCGGCCCCCCAGCAGTGCTCCAGGGGGAGGGCCTCCGCAGGGTCGCCCAGTTCCCCGCGCCCTCCTCCCTCCAGGCCTCACCCCAGTGCCTCATGGGACAGAGTAGCTCAGTTTGGGATGAGTGAATGAGTGGGTGAACGAATGAACGGCAGGAGCCCGCCAGCAGAGCAGACACACAGGGAGCTGAGGGCGGCCTGGGTGCGTGCACTCCATGGTTTCACCCCGACCCTGCTGGGGGTGGGGGCAGTTCACAAGGAGCTCCAGCTGGAGGGAGAGCCGGCCCCTCGCTGATAACACCCGCAGCTCCTGCCGCTGCCCAGAGGCCTCCTCGCCCGCCCGTGGCCACACCCTGTGGCATGGGAGCAGCTTCAGGGCCTCGGAGACAGTCGCCCCGCACTCAACCTCTGCCCCCAGAGAGGGTGGGCTGGAAGGACACCTGCAGAGGCAGGTGGGGTCGGGGCTGGTCAGATACCCCAGTGGGTTGGCCTTGGCCCCGTTCCTGTGTCCCTGAGCGAGAGCCCCCCTTTCTTAGAGTTCCTGTGTCCCTGAGCGAGAGCCCCCCTTTCTTAGATCCCTGCGGCCAGGGAAGCAACCGGCAGGAGCGCCCACCGGGGAGTTTGAGTAACCGGCCAGGCCACAGGGGTGGCTTCAGCTCCCTGGGCGCTCAGAGCTGCGCCTGACCCAAAGCTGCGTCACGAGGGGAGAACCTGGAGGCTGGCAGAACCTGGAGGCTGGGAGAACCTGGAGGCTGGCAGAACCTGGAGGCTGGCAGAGCCCTGAGCGTCCCCCGGGACACGGAAGAGGGGTGAGGCCAGCTCCAGCTCACGCTTGCGGGGCCCCGGGCACGGAGCTTCCAGAACCTGCCCACCCAGGAACGAAGGCCCTGCAGAGGCCGCCGGACTGGGCCTGCAGGGCTGGGGCCTTAGGAGGGCAGGTGGGGTGTCCCTGCCCCGACCTCACCCCTGACTGTGCGGCCAGGAGAGGGCAGACGGGGGCCTCTCTGGGCGGTCACCTGGACCTCTGCAGAGCTGCTGGGAGGTGCGCCCTGCGGGGCAGCAGACCCCGGGCTCAGCGTCCAGGGCTGGCTCACGGCCCTGCGAGTGGACTGTGACCTGACGCCTGGGCCCCGCGGCCGGCAGGGCCACCTGCCTCCCACAGGCCCACAGTGGCCTGCGCCTGTTCCTAGGCGCTGGTGTTTACCCCAAACAAATGTGGTGTGTGCTCAGGCCAGCTGGCGTTGGCACTGGGCACTCGAGAGCAGGGGAGGGAGGCGGGCCGTCTGGACCCCCACCAAGGCAGGCAGGATGCGGCTGGGGGGGGATGTCTGGCATACGGGGAGAGCATCTGCAAGCTGCCATCTGGTCTAGCTTGGGCTCTGCTGCAAACTCCTTTCTTGGGACCTCAGTTTACCCATCTGTCAAAGGAGGCCACGCACCGTGGGCTGACCCACCTACGGTGGGAAACCTGACCCTGGGTGTGAACTCCGCGGAGACCCTCACGTGAGGGAACTCACTGCACGTGTACTGAGGCAAGGGCAGAGCAAGGACAGAGGTCTCGGGGGGGCACAGTTGACCCCCAAGCCCGGGGCCCAGCAGTCACGGTGACTCAGATGGTCAAGGCTGAGCCCACTGCCCTACTCCCCCGCCCCCCACCTCGTCAGCATCAGCTCCCTTCCCTGTCTCCCTCCGTGGCGGCCCCCCCAGTTCACCCCCCAGCACAGTCTGCATCCGAGCCCCCCATGGCCTGACACCGCCTGCCCGCCCTTGCTCACAGGGCACCCCCTCCTTGGCCCCCAGCCCCCCGTCGTGCCCTTTGTCCTTCTGCTTTCCGCGTCATTTGTTCAGAGCCTGCGCTCAGTTCCCGCAGCCAACCACTTGGCTCGGGGCACCTGGGGAGGCGGCAGTCTGGCCTCCAGCCGTTGTCGGCCTTCGGGGGGCGGCTGAGCCGTGGGACCCAGCACCGTCGTGCAGCGGGGCCTCAGGGATGCACGGCAGCATCGCAGCGACCCCAGGAGTCAATTAGAGGCAAACCCACCCCAGTTCCCCAACCCCCGTGTCAGGCCAGACAGGCCTCCCCGCGTGCGTTTGACAAGTGGAACGCTAGGGTGTCTAGGGACCCCCGTGGAAGGGGCTGCTAGCCGGGCCGTGGTGGGGCCGTCTGGCACAGATCGCGGCCGAGCCCCAGGGCGAAAGGGGTATTGTGGGTGACGTTGGGCTCTGGCCCCGCTTCTTAAATTACCCGGGGGTGCGGTGAGGTCCAGGGGGAAGAGGCCCTGGCCGGGTCTCCTGGCGCCTGCGCCCCCAGCCTGGGCCATCTCGGTGGGGGGGGCGGCCGGGAGATGTGTAAGTTTCATCCATCCCCAGCCTGAGGAGTAGGTGCTCCTGGCGGGAGGGGGCCGCCCTCGTTCAGCCCTGCCTGCACCGGGCGAGGAGAGGCCTCGTATCGGGGGAGCCCCACCCTGCCGGGCCCTGCGGAGGCGGGGCTGAAGCCCTCACAGCCAGCAGCCACGCCGCCTCCACAAGGCTGGGGGACAGCGGGGCGTGGAGGACGGAGGCCCAGCCGTGGAGCGCCTCCGCAGACAGGCGTGTGCTTCTGGAGGAGATTCAGCCGGGAAGGTGGAGCCGGGCTGGGCTCCGAGGCTCTGGGGACAGAGAGGGCCCCACAGAGCAGGCCCACGGCCTCTGGCAGCAGCCGGAATGTGCCCCTCCCTGGGCCCTGCTCACTGGCTCTGGGGACCCACGTGCTGGGGCCCACGCTGTCCGCTAGTGGCCGGAACTGGGACTGGAGGCCGGTGCCCCTCAAGGGCAGGGCCTTCCCCTGGCTCCCCCGACTCAGCCCCGACAGCCGCAGAGTGGTTTTTCCCTCTTTATTCTTGGATGGGAGACACAGGCCCCAGGGAGAGTCCCTGCTGAGAGGGTGAGGGGCCCTGGCCCTGCTGGCCCATGCCAGCACCCAGTCCCCTCACCCGGCCCCAGAAGGGCTGTGCTGCCTGGCCTGCCCTCTGCTTCCCCGGAGCTCGGGCTGTGTGGCAGCAAGGGCCATGGGGGCCTGGGTTTGCTTCCCGGGATGGTTGGGCCCCTCATTCCTGCATCAGAGGACGAACCCCCAGAGGGACTCATGGGCAGGGCAGGCAGGGCTCTGAGTGTGTCCGCAGCTTCGGGGCTGCACTAGCCAGCCTCCCTGGAGCAGTGGCACGTGACGGTCCTGGGTGTGGGCCAGCCCCTCTCTTGGACCCGGTCCCCTGGCCAGGCCCCTTCACTCCATCCCAGGAGCAGGGCCCTAAGCCAGCACCCCAGACGTGCATCAGAGCCGACCACTGGACCAAACTCCCCAAGTCCAAGCATGGACAGCACCTCACACTCGTTGGGGGACAGGACACCACCCCGGGCAGCCCAGAGGGGACTCCTGAGCGCCTGCATTTAGAGCTGCCTGCAGCGAGGCCGGTTGCCGGGCAGGCCTGCCCAGGGTGGGTCCAGGCCCCTGGGCTCCTGGGTGCTGAGCCAGTTTGTTTTCTGTTCCCAGGGGGGCAACAATGCGGGCCACACCGTGGTGGTGGACGGCAAGGAGTACGACTTCCATCTGCTGCCCAGCGGCATCATCAACACCAAGGCCATGTCCTTCATCGGTGAGTGCCCGCCCCGCCCCGCCCCACCCCAGCCTGGGATCCTGAGTGTGTGAGCAGGAGAGACCTGGGACGTCATCCAGCCCAAGGGCCCGGTGTGAGGCCTGGATGCAGCCGGAGAGCTGGGCTGGACCCCCGTCCCCCCTGCCCTGCCCAGCGTGAGGACCAGGTGCTCCTGGCCAGGAGGGAATAACCTCAGCGGGGCCTCGGCCCTGGGCCGGGAGGTTCAAGGTCCAAGGTCCCCGCCTCAAGCGGGAGCCCTCGCAGAGGCCTCTGACCCGGCATCTGTCCTCAGAGCCCCTCCCAGAGCCCAGGACCCCACCCAGCCTGGTCCAGAGGGAGGGAGAGTGCGGGAGGCTCCTCTGAGCGCCCAGACTCCCGCAGTGTGTGTGTACAGGCCCGTGTGCCTGTCTGTGAGCGAGCGCACGTGCGAGCGTGCATGTGTATGAGTCTGCGTGCGAAGGTGCGTGAGTGTGAGCGTGTGCGTGCGTGCGTGCAGGTACTGTGTGTGCGTGTTCCTGTGCGTGTCCTCAAGTGAGCGTGCGAGCGGGCTCGGGCCTGGCTCCCCGCCGCGTCGCTGGAGACGGGTCTGTGCAGGGAAGCTGTCCCTGGCCTGCTCGGGCCCCTCTGTGGCGCCTCCCCTCGGCCCCTTCCCGTTGCCTTCTGCTGCCCACCCCCCACGGGACACGCTCTGGCAGCTCCTGGTACTTTTCCTTCTGGCTCTTTCCACGCCTGGACAGGCCCACACTCGTGACTTATCTGCCCCGCCCCCTCGCTGGCTGGGAAGCTGGGGAGCCGGGGTGGCGCGGCAGGTGTGTGCCCGGCGGTTGGTAGGGGGTCTGCCCTGCACGTGGGCCCAGGGACACGGCGGCAGAGGGGCCGCAGGGCAGTGGGAAGTCAGGCTGAGCAGGAGGAAAGGGTCTCCCGGAGCCTCCGCCGTGGGTGAGGACAGGGAGCGAGGACGCCAGCTCACCCGGGACCCCACGACCAGGGGCTGGGGCTTGGCTGCAGGAAGCTGCTCAGCGCCAGCCTCGGTTGCTGGGCCCCAGGCCCCTCCGGGAGGGAAACGAGGCCAAGGAGGCACCGCTCGACCAGGGGCGCTCTGCCCGGTCTCCAAGGAGCTGGGGGTGGGGGGGGCCAGCAGTCACCGGGGAGCATGGGCAAGGGCTCAGCTTGGCGGTCAGCACGGCCAGACGGCGACGGCAGCGGGAAGCCCCTTAGCAAGGGCAGAACGAGCTGGCACTCACAGCTGCCCCTCCAGCCCGGGTCACGGCCATTTCAGGCCTCGTGGCATTTAGGTGACCTTTTGTGCTCGGTCTGAGTCACTCCCGTCTGGACCCATGTCCCGTCTCCCTCGGCCAATCCGGGTGCTCAGGGGACGGGCTCCTCCCAGGAAGGCAGCGGGGGCCCTGCCCAGCTGGTTTTGGTCTTAGAGGAAGGGGCCAGCGTTGGCTTTAGCCTGGGCCCACGGTGACCTCGTGACCTTGGTGAGCGCCTTCCTTCCCTGGCCTCAGCCTCCGCCCTCTGTAGACCCTACTTCAGTTTTACGTGGATGGGGAAGCGTGGCTCCCCCGAGGCCCTGCTTGGGTCCGAGGAACGGCTGGAGGCTGCATTTCTCCGCACCTCCTGCTTTCCCATTTCTATGCCACTTAAATAAAACGTAACAGCTTTATTGAGGTATTGAGGTATAACATGAAGTTCACCCCTGTGAGGGTACGACCGTACCTCCATCGCGATTCAGTTCTAGAACATTTTCCTCCCCCTGAGGAGTTTCTCCTCCCCCCTCCCCCCCACCCCCGACAACCACTGATCTGCTGTCTCCGTAAATGCTTCATGATGGTTTTTGTTTTGTTTTGACCGTTTTCTTTGTTGTGATAAAATGTACATAATATAAACTGACCATCTTAGCCATTTTTAATTGTGCAGTTCGGCAGCGTTAAGTACGTTCGCGTTGTGCAGCCTTCACCACCATCTGTCTGCAGAACTGTGTCATCTCCCTAAACAGAAACTCTGTCCCCATTAAATACTCACTCCCCCTTTCCCTCTCCAGCCCCTGCCCCCGTCTTCATGAGTCTGACTTCTCTATGGACCTCATACACGTGTATCACACAGAATGTGTCCTTGAGCGTCTGGCTTATTTCACTTTATATAGTGTCCTCGAAGTTCATCCATGCTACCACCTGTGTCAGAATTACCTTCCTTTCTAAGGCTGGATAATATCCTATCATGTGGATGAACCCCATCCGCCTGTTGATGGACGCCTGGGTTGCTTCCCCATCTTAGCTATTTTGAACGATGCTGCAATGAACGTGGGAGCGCGAATTTCATGCTGTTTTTGTTTTTATTTATTTATTTTAAAAATAGGCCATTTTATTTTATTTTTAAAATTAATTTATTTTTGGCTGTGTTGGGTCTTCATTGCTGTGCGCAGGCTTCCTCTAGTTGCGGCGAGCGGGGGCTACTCTTCGTTGCGGTGCGCGGGGTTCTCATTTCGGTGGCTTCTCTTGTTGTGGAGCGAGGGCTCTAGGCACGCAGGCTTCAGTAGTTGTGGCACATGGGCTCAGTAGTTGTGACTTGCGGGCTCTAGAGCGCAGGCTCAGTAGTTGTGGCGCACGGGCTTAGTTGCTCCACGGCATGTGGGATCTTCCCGGACCAGGGATCGAACCCGTGTCCCCTGCATTGGCAGGCGGATTCTTAACCACTAGGTCACCAGGGAAGTCCCTGTTTTTGTTTTTAGATTTTTTTTTATGTGGACCACTTTTAAAGTCTTTATTGAATTTGTTAACAGTATGGCTTCTGTTTTATGTTTTGGTTTTTTGGTTATGAAGCATGTGGGATCTTAGCTCCCCGACCAGGGATTGAACCCGCACCCCCTGCATTGGAAGGTGAAGTCTTAACCGCTGGACCGCCAGGGAAGTCCCTGTGCTGTTTTAAACGTAAGGCCCCCGCGTCCGTGATGCGATTCAGTCTTGTGTCTGTGTTGCAGGCAACGGAGTGGTTGTCCACTTACCAGGCTTGTTCGAAGAAGCAGAAAAGAATGAGAAGAAAGGTAGGCCCGTGTCCCCGCAGACCCGCCCCGCCCAGGACACGTGCATGTTCCCAGCGGCCAAGTTGCCGGGTGGCTCGCCATGTGGTTTCTCCTGAGGGCGGCGGCAGGTGGGCAGGTGGGGCGGCTTCCACGGCTGGCCCCCTGCCTGGGCCTGCTGGCTCTGTCTGTGCAGGAAGCTGGGAGCGGGCAGTCCAGCGGCCCCAAACTCTGGCTCCAGGCCACAGCCTCAGTGTCGCAGGGGAGCTTTCGTGACACTGGGGACAGGTAGCACTGGGAGATAAAGACCAGGCTGTCCAGGAAGGAGCCCTGGAACCTGGAATATGTCCCTGATGTCTGGCTGAGACTGGGGACCATTGGACCGACCACGCAAGCAGGGAAGAATGTGGTCTCTGGGGGCTGTTCAGGGGCAGGAGGCTGGCAGGCAGTGACCGAGGCCACCAGCCAGGCATCTGGGCAAGTGGGACCCCAGTGACTGTTTAGAGGCAAGATGATGACACAGCAGCCCTGAGATGCCGTGGAGGAGGCATAGCCTCGGCCTCAGGGCTCAGCGCAGGCATGAAGAGAGCGAGTGGGGCCCTGGCCCTGGGACGTGGGCACCAGGAGGTGCCGGGATGGAGACCCCACGGGGAGACAGGCTCGCCGTGGGCACGTGGGTGGACGTCCCTGGGGGGAGGGCCCAGGACCCCCCCCCCAGAGAGGCCACCATGGGGAGGGCCCGCCGCTGACTGGAGGTGACTCTGTGGCCCGTGGCCAACCACGTGCCGTGTCCGCAGGCCTGAAGGACTGGGAGAAGAGGCTTATCCTCTCTGACCGGGCCCACCTCGGTGAGTCTCAGGCCCTCCCTGCCCGCCTGTGAATGACGCCCCCTCCCCACCATGGCCTGGGGCTCCCCCAGGCCTTCTCCAAGGGCTTCCGGGGGTGCCAGGTCGGGATCACTGCCCCCACTGGCAGATGGGGAGATTGAGGCCCGGGGGACCCCAGTGCATCCCCGGAGGCCCTGTAACCGTCTGTCTCTCCTGCTCGTGGTGCCCCCGCCGGCCCGGCCGGCAGTGTTCGATTTTCACCAGGCGGTGGATGGGCTCCAGGAGGTGCAGAGGCAGGCCCAGGAGGGCAAGAAGTGAGTAGCGCGTGTGCTCAGCTCGTGGCCCTCGAGTCCGTGGATGGAGAGCTGGGGGCGTGTGGGGTGGGGAGCGTGCGTCCATCCGAAGCCCCTGAGGACGGTGCCCGTCGGTTCACCCCAGGCCTCGCTGGCCCCGAAGCCCAAGTGAGCCGCCTCTCCCCGGGGCCGCGCCGTCCTCCCCGGCCTCCACCCCGCGGAGTGCCCGTGCTGTCTGTCGCCTGCTGCGCCCCCCACCCCTGCTGGGGTCGCAAGCCAGCCTTGACCATAGCTCCGTCACGGCGCCCCGTCCTGCCCACCAGCTCTCGGTGGCCGTTCACTGGTTCTCCAGAGATACTTGTTAGAAGGGGCCGGGGACGGTCCTCAAAGCCGGGACAGGCATGCAGCAGACCGGAGTACTGCCTCTCACACACACGCGCACGCGCCTGCACTGCCCGCATTCACACTGTGCACACGCCCGTCCACGAGCGCACACGTACATACACACACCGGTGCACGCATGTCTGCACACAAATGTGCACGCACCACATGCACTCACACGGCACACACGTGTGTGCGCGCGTGTATGCGCTGCACACATCTCACACGCTGCACGTGCTCGTACACAGGGGCACACCCACTCCCATGGAGCATGTGCACGCACAAACATGCACGCACACGCACAGGGCTCGGCCACGTGCAGGTGGCAATGCTGAGCCTGGCTGGGCTGTGGCGGGCAGAGCGTAGAGGATGGGCACAGCTGGGTTCCAGTCCCGGAGCAGCAGCCTCCGTGCCAGGCAAGAGGGAAGCCAGGGCAGGAGGCAGACAGGCCGGGGAGGGCACCACTGGGCACTGGGCCTCAGAGGGGGGGTAGGGGAGGGTCAGGGCTGGGACTCAGACCCGCGTGCCACCACCGCAGCCCCGGGTCCCTGGAAGCTGGCCCCGTGAGATGTCCCGTGGTTCTCATGGCCGTCCCAGACCCCCGGGTGCTGCTGCCGGGAGGGACCCTCAGATGCCACCCAGCTCGACCTTGATTTCTGGGGCTGGAAACTGAGGCCTGAGGGGCTGGCCGGGGAACCTGTGTTCCCAGGCTCCTCCCCCAGGCCCCGGGCAGGCTGGCCTGGGCGACCCGAGTTCACAGCCTGTGGCCTGTCTTTTAGCATCGGCACCACCAGGAAGGGGATTGGACCGGCCTACTCATCCAAAGCGGCCCGCACGGGCCTCCGTGTCTGTGACCTCCTGTCAGACTTTGACGAATTCTCCACCCGGTACCTGACCTGTCCGTGACCCCAGGGGAGCCTGGCCAGGGAGGTGGGCGCAGGGCTCCAGGGGGCCGGGGGTCTCAGTTGTTGTCGCTTCTGCAGGTTCAAGAACCTGGCCCATCAGCACCAGTCCATGTTCCCCACTTTGGAAATAGACGTTGAAGGTCAACTCAAAAGGCTCAAGGTACAGCCGGGCACCTCGGCATCAGGGCCGAGCCCGCCGAGGGTCCGCGTCCCACCGACCGTCCGTGCACATCCGTGCAGTGCACCTGTCGCGTTATCACAGGTCGCCTGGGCTTGGGGGCTGCGGGCCTCCCGTGGGCGCCTCCTGGCCAGCCGTGCTCATGGTGCCGTTCTCAGCAGGCCAGGGGCTCACCTGCTGGCCTGGGCCCTCGCCTCCTCTCTGAGGAAACTGCCCCAGATGTGCTGGGGGACGGAGGCCGACCCTGTATGTCTGGGGCAGGGGCAGGCGGGAGACAGGAGGATGTCAGCGCAGAGCCCTTCTGGAAGTTTCCAGGGCTGGGACCCCAGCTCTTCCACCCTCGTCTGGGGCTGTAAATGTGACAGGGCGGGACGAGCGGGGACACCTGCAGACCGAGCCCCTCGCTGGGCAGGAATTTGCTGGAAAAGAGAGGCTGTGGGGAGGAGGCCAGAGCTGGGTGGACACCCTAGTTCCTGCATCTTCCCCCTTCCCCCAGGGCTTCGCTGAGCGGATCCGACCCATGGTCCGAGATGGCGTTTACTTCATGTACGAGGCACTCCACGGTGCCCCCAAGAAAATCCTCGTGGAAGGCGCCAACGCAGCCCTCCTCGACATTGACTTCGGTACATCCACGGCCACTTCCCCACAAACCCCGCCTTTCAGAGACAGGCGTGGTGCGGCCTGCCTCCATGGCCGCGCTGCCATCCGTGCCCAGGAAACGTACCGCCCTCGTTTCCCTAACTTCAGCCGAGAGAGGAGAAGGGAGAGGCTGGGCTGGAGGGGAGGGAGGGAGGGCGAGAGAGACCGGCGGGGCCCCAACTGCCCCACGTGGGCCTCTGTCCACCCTGTCCCTGACCCAGGGACACACCAGCACCGAGGCCGCAAGGCGCAGGCCGGGGAGGCACGCACCGTCCAACCCCTCCCCCCCCAGCTCACACCCACCGCGCCCCGTGCCGGCCACTCCCCCGGGATGGTCCCCCTGGAGACCCTGCCAAGCGGGACCCCTGGGCCCAGGTGATCTGCGGGGTGGGGGCCTGACCGGCTGTCTCACAGGGACCTACCCCTTTGTGACGTCATCCAACTGCACGGTGGGCGGCGTATGCACCGGCCTGGGCATCCCCCCGCAGAACATAGGCGAGGTCTACGGCGTGGTGAAGGCCTACACCACACGCGTGGGCATCGGCGCCTTCCCCACCGAGCAGATCAACGTGAGTGCCCAGCCCCGCGGGACGGCGTGGGTACCTGGTGGAGGGGCCTGGGGAGGCTATGAGGTGCAGGACGCTGCCGCGCCGTGGCCGTACACAGCGGAGCCCCTCGGCTCGGGAAGGGCACCGGGAGCTGTGTCTCTGCTCCGTTCTCAGGGACGCAGGCCACCTTCGTCCTTGAGGGCCTGAGTCCGCCTGGGTTTGGTCTCAGGCAAGCTAGAGCAGGGCCAGAAGCAACCCCCCACCCCGCCCGGCAAGCTGCTCTCCAGCCTCGTGGGTGTTTCTGGAAGCTCAGGACACCGCCGGCCTTCCTCTCACCTGGCCTTGTGCCCTCATGGCCGGCGAGCACCCGAGACTCTTGTCCTGGGCAGGTGTCTGAGAGCCAGAGTGGGAAGGGGCTTGAATGAGGCGCAGGGACAGGGATGGGACTCCTGAGAAATAAACACACGCCTGCCCAATGCTCAGCTGCAGGGCCGGGTCCATCCACCCGCACCTGCCCACGAGGCCCAGGAAGTAGGTGCTGGTCAGTGCGGCCCTACCTGTGGGGCCTCAGCTGGGGCAGGTGTGCCGGGGACCAGGGAAGCAGGCGTGAGGGGGGTTATCGTCAGGGGCTGCAGGGGGGTCGGAGGGGAGGGCAGGGGAGGCACTGTGAGCGCCAGGCAGCCGGGCGCATGCTCCCTTTCCCGTGGCACCGGGCCCTCTCTGTCCCCACGCAGGAGATCGGTGACCTGCTGCAGAGCCGCGGCCACGAGTGGGGCGTGACCACGGGCAGGAAGAGGCGCTGTGGCTGGCTGGACCTGATGACCCTCAGATACGCCCACATGGTCAACGGATTCACCGCGTAAGTGGTACTTGCGGCACATCTGCTACTGAGCCCACCGGGTGCCCGTCCAGCCCGGGGTCCGCCCACCCCGGGGTCCGACCCTGAGTCCCCAGACATGATGGGAGCAGGGGAGCTGGGCCTCGGGGCTCAGGGCCACCGTCTCCCCACGTAGGGTGATGTCACCCGAGGGAGACTCTTCTCCACGGCATGGCCACAGTGGGGTGACGTGGAGGCCCACGCGGGGCACCGTGGAGCTGGCCCTGCGTCCAGCCCTGCATCTCCTCCTGAGCACAGACAGGGCTGGGGCTCCCCCACGAGCTGTGCCAGCGGCAAACGCCATCACTTCACTTCCCCCAAACCCCCAGGGTGACACTGGGCTCCTAAGAAGGGGGCAGAACAAACCCCCGGCAGGAGAGGCGACGCTTGAAGCTTGCAAGACCCCGCAGAGAGGCGGCCGTGAGGACGCAGCCTGCGCTGGTCCTGGAGAGCGGCCAGCTGGGTTTACAGCCCCTCGGGGGCCTCCGCAGGTCCCCCCGGCTCTGGGGCCCCGGTCTGTGAGGCTGTGGACAGGAAGATGACCCCGAGGGGGCCGGGAGCAGGAGCCCCCCTCCTCCGAAGCAGTACCCCCAGGGGGCAGGGCGGGCCCCCCACAGTGCCCCCGAGACCAGCCAGGCAGCCGGGCTGCTCTTGGTGATGGTTGTGGTTCCGGCGGCTCAGACCTTGCCCGGGGAAATGAGGGGCTTCATGCGAACGGAGGACTTCCTGCTTCCTCCCCAGAAAGACGGGCCAGGGTGCGAGGTGCACGCTTGTCACAGCGCACGGCCCACGAGTTAACCACAGCCGCGCTTGGTGTGTGTGGGCCGTCCGTCCGCGGGAGGCACAGGGACGAAGTGGCCGAGGACACGGGGTCGGAGGCCCCCGGCCCGCAGTCCTTGTGTGCAAAACGGGGAGATGCAGCCTCCCGGGGCCCCGAGGGTAACAGCCCAGCCCGGGTCAGGGCAGTGGCGCTGCGCACGGTGGCCCACGTGGGCTCGGGAAGCCCAGGGACACCCACCCAGAGGCCCTTGAGGCCTGGCCGTGCAGAGATGAGGAAAGGAAAGGGAGAAACTTGCATGAAGCCTGGGCTCCCTGGCCCTGGGCGGACGGTGCGGGAGACCCTCAGGGGTGGACGACGTCATGGGCACCGGTGGTCTCGGCCCGGGCTCGGGGTCTCCCGGGTCAGAGGGGCATGGACGGGCACAAGGCTCACATGCCCAGACCCTCAACGCGGCCGTGAGAAGGGCAGAAAGGACAAGGCCACCAGATCGGGGTCCCCACGGGGTGCTCAGGGCCAGGTGGGCCAGGTGGCTGGAGCTGGGTTCCAGCCTGGCCATGGGCGGCCTTTTCCATCCTCCTCTCGATTCCTGGCAAGTAGAAGAGAAGCGAGGGGTGGAGCCCGACAGGAGAAATGACGGCGTAGCTGAGCGCCGCTCGGCTTCTCGCTGTGGTTCTGGACAGGCTGGCCTTAACGAAGCTGGACATCCTGGACGTCCTGGACGAGATTAAAGTCGGCATTGCGTACAAGCTCAGCGGGAAGCGGATCCCCTACTTCCCAGGTACGAGCACGGCGGCTTGCCTGTCCTTGGCCTGTCTCGCGGGACCTGGGAACAGACGTGACCCGTGGTTTCTGGGGCGAGGGGACAGGGTGTACGTGTTGAACACGCGGGGTCAGTGCGTGTCTGGGAGACTCATCCCGATTCTGTCTGTGGCAGGTTCTCACCCCGATGGGAGGCCTGGCCGGGCCTTGGGGCAGTTGCCAGGCATCCATGGTCTGGGAAGGGCTCAGAGGGACCGGCCTGACCCCGGGACCCTGGGGGACCCTCAGGAGCCTGGGGTCAAGGCCCACCTCCCGGGAGCTGGGGACTCACCTGAAATAGCCGATGTCAGGTCTGGACGCTCAAAGCTCTGGGCAAATAGGAAGACGACTTTGACCTAAGAAAACATACATTTTTGGTTAGACTCCTTAAGGTTCTAACTGGAGTTTCTGTGACCAAGGAAGCATCCTTTCTTTTAAAAAGCATAAAGGCAGTGCTGTTTTCCTGGGGTCACAGTTACTTGTGCATCTGCACCGGGGACACGTGACCCCACCCTCACCAGTGGCCATGGGCGAGCTGACCCCCGCTGCCCCACCCCCAGCACGTGTGTACACCCGCCAGCACCGGCGGCTGTGGGAGCCCCGTGCGTCCTCTCGGCCAGTGTGCCCCAGCCCTACTGACCCTGAGCTTCGAGAGGGCTCAGGGGAGCATTCGAACTTGGAGTGCATCCAGGGCCCTTGCAGTGGACGGCCCCTTGCAGCATCTTCTGACGATAAGGGGTGGTTGGTGTCTGCTGTAGCCCTGGAGGCCCCGCCAAGTGGGGTCCCTGCGCTGAGGAGGGGGATATAGATCCTTTAGGACCTCTTGACACTTCAGGACCCTAGATCCCCTTAGAATTTCCAAGCGGGGGCCTCAGAGTTCCTCTGATGATCGCTGTGGACGTTGCAGCAGAGCGCGTAGTGAATCCGTGTCCAGGGTGGCATGTCCCCTGGGCTGGAAGGGGTACAGCCAGTGTCCGAGAACCACCCCAACCCCCTGAGTAAACCAAGCAGGGCGGCTTGCCTTTCCCGCCTCTGAGCCCCGGGGCAAGCGGACCCCAGGCTGGGGGTCCCGGCCCCGTGGCCGAGCTACTGTCCACAGCACGTGGTTCACCCCCGCCCTGTGTGTCCCCAGCCAACCAGGAGATTCTGCAGAAGGTGGAGGTGGAGTATGAGACGCTGCCTGGGTGGAAGGCGGACACTACGGGCGCCAGGAAGTGGGAGGATCTGCCCCCACAGGCCCAGAACTATATCCGGTTTGTGGAGAACCACGTTGGAGTGGCAGGTGGGTGCCCTGAGCCCTGGCTGCCCCCTCTCCCCGCCGTGCTCTGGGCTGAACCTCCCCTTTCCCTTTCAGTGAAATGGGTTGGCGTTGGCAAATCCAGAGATTCGATGATCCAGCTGTTTTAGACAAAGACAGAGCTGATCCCGGCAGGCCACGTCCACGCCAGCAGCCACAGTAGTGTTCTTTCCCCAGCCAGCAAAACCAACGCCGTAAACAAAGAGATTTGAAAACTATTTTCTGTACTTTTATATTTCTCTTTAAGCCTTCAGCTCCACCCACTGATTTCTACAGCTTGAAACATCTGAAAACCGGTGTTGGGTACATGTTAAAATCTGCTATTTCAATGAGCCGAAGCGCTCAAAACAGGGACCTTTTATGGCACGCGAATTGTCACATGGTTGTATGCCCGGTTGGAGCCGCTTAGTAATAAACAAATCCGACTTCCGCTGACCGGTAGCGAGCAGCGCCTGTTTTGTTCTGCCTCTGTCGTCGTCATTTTGACTTTTAAACGCTGGAAGGCGCCACTTTGCCACATCAGCAGTCTGGGTGACACACATTTTCTTTTGTTTTTTAATAGATGTATTTATTTATTTTTGGCTGCGTTGGGTCTTCGTTGCTGTGCGCGGGCTTCCTCTAGTTGTGGCGAGTGGGAGCTACTCTTCGTTGCGGTGCGTGGGCCCGTCATCGCGGTGGCTTCTCTTGTTGCGGAGCGCAGGCGCACGGGCTCAGTTGCTCCGCGGCATGTGGGATCTTCCCAGACCAGGGCTCGAACCCGTGTCCCCTGCATTGGCAGGCGGATTCTTAACCACTGCGCCACCAGGGAAGCCCTGACACACATTTTCGTGTCACGAAGCCAAGCCGTGAGTTTGCTCAGACCACAAAACGCAACCAGCCCAGGGGAGAGAGACCACGGGCATTAAACAGGTTTTCCAGAACCAACCACTTCAACGGATTCACCCTAGCGCCCCGAGCCCTTCCCCGCCACCAGCAGTGCCCTCCATTTCGGTGGGACAGCCACTGGCCGCATCCCTCCTGAGTCCCCTGGGCTAGGAAGCCACTTCTCAACTGGCTGAGGCTGCAAAGAGCCTGCGGTAGTCTCTGCTCAACCAGAAGCCGAGTGGTAGCTTCCTTAACCCTTCACAGTT
Organism: Grampus griseus; assembly: GCF_964374135.1. Taxonomy (NCBI): domain Eukaryota; kingdom Metazoa; phylum Chordata; class Mammalia; order Artiodactyla; family Delphinidae; genus Grampus; species Grampus griseus. The sequence goes on along the minus strand of NC_139018.1, from coordinate 1,040,926 downwards.
TGGGGTAAGTTTAGAAAAATAACAGGTCTTTTGGTATCATTTCAGAGAGGGAAGGGATTATACATATGGAGAGACCTAGAGTCTGCCGGGCTTAAATCCTAGGGTTTTTTTTTTTTTTAACTATTTATTTATTTATTTTTGGCTGCATTGGGTCTTCGTTGCTGCGCGCAGGCTTTCTCTAGTTGCGGCGATCGGGGGTTACTCTTTGTTGCGGTGCACGGGCTTCTCATTGCGGTGGGTTCTCTTGTTGCGAAGCGCTGGCTCTAGGCACATGGGCTTCAGTAGTTGTGGCTCACGGGCTTAGTTGCTCCGCGGCATGTGGGATCTTCCCAGACCAGGGCTCGAACCTGTGTCTCCTGGGTTGGCAGGTGGATTCTTAACCACTGCGCCACCAGGGAAGCCCTAAATCCTAGCTTTTTAGAGCTGAGGATGCCAGCTGGGTTCACTGACATTGGGCCGCTGCCAACCCGGCTTGCTTCCCATGGGCCCTGCCGGCCCCGGGCGGTTCCGCAGGGTCCGGTGTCACCGGCTTGCACCACGGAGTCCCAAACTCATGTGAGAGCATGTTGGGTGAAAGGGCCACAGATCGGGTGTGTGGCTGCACACCTGCCAGCGAACTTTTCCAAGCAGCGCCGAGAACAGCCTTCAGTGGTTTGAAAGGTGTCAGGGGCACGCGTGCGGACCAGCTTCCTCGGGCAGCAGGGCTGCAGGTGAGACGCGCCCGCAGAAGCTCATCTTGGCGTTTCCCAAGAATTATTTCCCTCCTCGACAGAGCAAGAGGGGCGAAGGGAGAGGCCGAAGGCAGGGTGAGTTCTTAAGGAAAGAGGAGGTGGGCCCCAGCTCTTCTCCCTGCCCCCGGGGATACTGTGCTTCTCCTGACCAGATGCCCATCCTGCTACGGCAGAGGGATGCGCGCTTCGGGCCATCAACCAGAGCAGGCGTTTTCCAAAGAAATCATTTCATTCCGCATGGAAAGCTGCACCCCTGGCTCGGCAAGCTCACCCCGCATAAATGACGAGCTGCACAAAGCCGCTGCGTTACGTGGTAGCTGCTGAATTCTCCACCCGAATACGCGGTGTTCTTTCCTTTGATCTCGGGACAAAATCTTGGGGAGGCAGCCCCAGGCGATGTCTTTGAGTGTCTGCAGGTGTTACACAAGGTGAAAAGACACCAGTTTGGAGGGGAAATCATTCTTCCCCGGCACCAGCTTCCTCACTCCCGTGTGGCCCAGGGATGGGAGGCTCTGTCCTCTGGGTTGGGTTAGGACGCACAGCCCCCCTTTTTCTCAGTATCAGATGTTGTGAGGGTCTGAGTAATTATAATAAGGTGCCCTCTCTTCTTTGCACCAATAACACAGCCCCATTGTACACGAGCTCACAGTGGTCTCAGGTCAATACATGGATAAAAGACAAGTAAGTGATTTGATAACGTTGTTTGATAAAACGCGTTTTTCCAGGGACTTCCCTGGCGGTCCAGTGGTTAAGACTCTGTGCTTCCACTGCAGGCGGCAACGGTTCGACCCCTGGTCGGGGAGCTAAGATCCCACATGCCGCGGGGCGCGGCCAAAATGTAAAAAAAACAAAAACAAGAAAGTGTTTTCCCAAACACTTTGGGAAGCTGCTGGTTTGCTCAGAAGTTTAACATTCATCTGCCCTACCATCAGATAGCCATTCCACTCCTAGGCACTGACCCACAACAAATGACCACGAAAGTACAGAAAAAGCCTTAGACGAGAACGTTCAGAGCGGCTGCCCTCATCAGAGCCAAAACCTGGCACAGCCCAGGTGTCAGTCGACAGGCGAACAAACTGTGGTCCATCCACACACGGAATACACTCAGCAACGAAAGGAATGGACCACTGAGGAGTGCAGGACGGTGGCCGGTCTCAGAGCGAACTGACGGAAAAAGCAGACACAAAGGTGCACGTGCAGAAGAAGACCGAGCCTGTGAGGTTCTAGGACGGCAGCGTCCCTGTAGGGATGAAAACAGAGCAATGGTCACTTCTGCCCGGGGCGGGGGAGGGGCGACGGGGTCATCGTAACTGGCAGAATTGTATACATTTGCCATCTGGGCATTCCACTGGGTGTAAATACACACAGCCACACTGTAAGTAAATTATACCCCAATCTAAAAGTTACTCAAAGTAACCATACAACCATCTTACATAACTGAGATGATCATTACAATTTTAGGACCCCGAGGCAACTCTGATGAAACACATTAATGAATACGTTTCCTGCCAGCCTTACCCACTCTGCATTTGTTGGAGGGGAAGTTTGCTGCACTTCTCGTGGGAAAACAGAAAGCGTGTTCCTTCCTCATCTGACACATATTCACTTCCAGAATGTCCAACTTTCTAAGGTCAAATTATGCCATTCCGCAAATGCTTTGCATGAGTTCGGTTTTCCTGGGATATCGCCCCGCCCCGGGCAAGGCAGTTCTCCTTACTGTGCTTCCACAGCTCCCGTCCTTCCCCTTTTGTGACATTTGTCCCACCAGAGGGCAGGGACCCCGCTGGCTCTGCTCCACACCACCCCTAAGGGCCTTAGCACAGAGCACGGTATCTATTAAGGGCTGAATTGTGTTCCCCTAAACTTCACATGTTGATGCCTCAACTCCCAGTACCTCTGAATGGGACTGTATTTGGAGGTAGGGACTTTGAAGAGGTCATTTTTTCCGAAGCTTTATTGAGGTATAACTGACATATATTTAGATATAATTGATATAGAACATATAATTGACATATAATGTACACCTTAATTGTACACTGTTGACTAAAACAATAAAAGAGACCATCAAAATGGGTTTATTTGGGAAGGGCAAAAAATTGCAATTTGGGACGTGTAATCTATGGCTAACCACAGGCAAGTCTGGAGAACAAAGGAGGGAAAACTCTTGAGAAGGAGGAGATGGAAGGGGCTAGTCTGAGCAAAGAACCCATTGGTGGAAACTGGGAGTTGGACATGTAAGTGGTCTTTCATTGGCTGAGTTGTGACAGACTCTTATTGGCTGGGCTGTTGTCGGGCAAGGAGAAATTCTTCCTCCTGCTGGGTAGTAAAGTAGTAACCTTCTTCTTTGTAGATGCAAGGTACTCTTTTTCTATCGGGTCTGCAATTAATGTAGTTCAGTAGGGCATGCTTGCTCCCTCTTCTGGCCTCCTGACTCTTTTTTTTTTGGCCACACCATGCGGCTTGCAGGATCTTAGTTCCCCGACCAGGGATTGAACCCAAGCCCTCTGCAGTGAAAGTGCGAAGCCCTAACTACTGGACCGCCAGGGAATTCCCACTGACTCCATTTTAAATGAGGTTTCTCTTTCTTAATTTTTACAACATTAAGGTGTACAGTGTGATGATTTCATACACATACATATTGCAAGCCATAATAAGGTTAGATAATACATCCTTCACCTCATATAATCACCATTTTGTTGTCGTTGTTGTTGTTATGGTGAGAACAGTTAAGATCTACTCTTAGCAACCTGCACATACACAATACTTGCTAACTATAGTCACTGAGCTGTACATTAGATCCCTGGAACTTACCTACCATATAACTGGAAGTTTGTACCCTTTGACCAACAGCTCCCCATTTCCCCCAAGCCCAGCCCCTGGCAACCACCATTCTACTCTCTTCCTATGAGTTTGATGATTTTTTTTTTGTTAGTATTTATTTATTTACTTACTTACTTACTTACTTAGGCTGCGCTGGGTCTTAGTTGTGGCGTGCGAGATCTTCGTTGCCACATGCGGACTTCTTAGTTGCGGCATGCACGCGGGATCTAGTTCCCCGACAAGGGATTAAACCCGGGCCCACTGCATTGGGAGCACAGAGTCTTATGCACTGGACCACCAGGGAAGTCCCAGGTTTGATGATTTTGGATTCCACATATAAGTGATATCATACAGTACTGTATTTCTCTTTCTCTGACTTATTTCAGTTAGCAAAATGTCCTCCAGATTCATTCACGTTATTGCAACTGGCAGAATGGCCTTCTTTTTTATGGCTGAATAATATTTCATTATATGTATATTCCAAATATCACATTTTCTTTATCCACTCATCCATTGATGAACACTTAGGTTGTTTCCATGTCTTGGCTATTGTAAAAATGCTGCAGGGAACATGGTGCAGATAGCGCTTCAAGATAATGATTTCAATTCCTTTGTATACACAGAAGCGGCATTGCTGGATCAATTGCAGTTCTATTTTCAACTTTTTGAGGAACCAGGAGGTAATTAAGTTTTAAAGAGGTCATATGGGTTGGCCTTAATCCAGTCTGACTGGCGTCCTTATCAGAAGAGGAGATGAGGACACAGAGGGACCACCACGTGAGCACAGGGAGAAGACGGCTGTCTGCAGGCCAAGGAGAAACCAGCTCTGCACACACCTTGATCTTGGACTTCCAACTTCCAGAACTGTAAGAGAATAAATGTCTATTGTTTAAGCCCTCAGTCTGAGTGCTTTGTTACGGCACCTCTAGAAAACTAATCCAGCACTGACTGGGCCTTCAACAAATATTTCTTAAATTAAAATTAGGTTGAAATAGAAGAGCTAACAAGATTCTCTTTTAATCACAATGTTTTGCATCTATCTACTGTGTCTTAAACGATCCTAAGGCAGTTTCAAATCTGAACGCAAAGAAGTCTTTTAAAATTCCCAAGGCCTGTAAGATTAAAAACAATACTACTGGGAATTTCATCTATTTCTGGGCTAAAACCAGTCAAGCGTCTTTTTGTCACAGTGACCGCAGACCGCTAACGGGTATAGTACCAGATCATGCGGTCACGCAACAGGAAAAACGCTGGCCGAAGCCCCACTTTCGGCCTGGTCTCCCTAGACCCTCCATGCCTGGCGGGCCCCATCCCTGCGGGTGTCCTGGGCTGTGATGTGCATCACGTGGGGTGGTGTCACGTGAGGGGTGTGTCGCGTGGGGCGTGGCCTGTAAGACGGAGGCCCTCGGCTTGTCAGCGGAAATCCAGGCGACAGGAACGAGCTGGACGACCTCGGGGGCAGCGGACAGGACGAGGGTCGGGCGGGTAGGCGGCCGGCAGAGGCCGAGGTGGGGCCGGAGCCGCACGGCTCTGTCAGAGCCCGACATTACGTCAGGCCTGCCCCGCATGACGCAGCAGGGCCCGAAACCCGGCCCGTGACGTGTATCCAGTGCGTTCATGCGGCACTCTCCACGTGTGAGGGCGGGGCAGTCCTCCAAATTAAGAATTACAGAAAAGTGAATCAGCCGCGAACTTTTGGTGATTTAAACGGAGAAGTATAACCAGTTTCGAGAGTTGTTTGGGGAGCAAAATTTAAAACAGCCGAGGGCTTCCCTGGTGGCGCAGTGGTTGAGAGTCCGCCTGCCGATGCAGGGGACACGGGTTCGTGCCCTGGTCCGGGAAGATCCCACATGCCGCGGAGCGGCTGGGCCCGTGAGCCATGGCCGCTGAGCCTGCGCGTCCGGAGCCTGTGCTCCGCAACGGGAGAGGCCACAACAGTGAGAGGCCCGCGTACCGCAAAAAGAAAAAAAAATAAAACAGCTGAGACGCCCTTCCCTTCCGCATCCTCGTACGAGTCCCTCCCACATGTCGCCTCCGACCTATCACGAGCCACCCCTCACACGAGTCCCGCCCCCGATGTCGCCCCCAGCCCATCCTGCGGCGCGTGCGCACCACACCGCCTTCCCGCTTCCACGCCCCCGGGGCGCCCACTCCGACCCTCGCCCTTTCCCGGACTTTCCCGCGTCTCCGAGTCCCGCCTCCCGGCGCACGAGCCCCGCCCCCTCCCCGGGCCTATCCCGCGCCGCGCCGTGCAGCAGCCCCGCCCCCCCCGCCCTCTTCCCGGGCCTATCCCGCGTCGCGCCGCGCACTAGCCCCGCCCCCGCCCCGCGCAGGGGTTGGCGCACGGCTGTGACGTCACGGGCAGGCGAGGCGCGGCCGCGGAGCTGCGCCGCTGCGGGCCGCGGCCATGCCCAAGCGGGGCTGCCCCTTCGCGGACGCGGCCCCGCTGCAGCTCAAGGTGCGTGTGGGCCGGAGGGAGCTGAGTCGCGGCGTGTGCGCGGAGCGCCTCACGCGGGAGATCTTCGGTGAGTGAGGGGTAGCGGGGTCGGGCAGGCGGTTTCCGCAGGCCGCGCCCCCTGGAGCCGGGGGCCGGGGCCAGTCGCCCGGCCGGGTTTGGGAGCAGCAGTTTGGGCGCTGTGAATGCGCCCGCGTCCACGACCTGTCCCCGCCCTCCACCTTCCCGAAACAGGCGGCCTCCGCGTGGGGCCGAGACGTGGCACTGTCCTTTGGGAATGCTGGACTCGCGCAGGAGCCAGCCCTGGTCTGACCAGCCCAGCGAGAGGCCGGGGAGTGGGATGTCCCGGTGGAATAAGCCGGTAGAAGCACCCGTTCTGACCCGAGAGGCGTTTGTGGAGCGCGCCTTCCTTGCCAGGCGCTGCGGCTGCGGGAGACCCTGCCTTGCTGTCTACTGGGGGGCCAGCCAGAGAAGAACTCTCCAGAGGTCATCAGGGCAGGCATGGGTCGCTGCAGGACCACCTGCAGGCTGTTAGAGGTCTCGTGGAGGAACAGGGTCGAAGGCGAATCCTTCAGGATTAGGCAGGCAGAGAGAGAGAGGAAGGGAATTCCAGGCAGAGGGAACAGCCTATGCAAAAGCCGGGAAGCCGGAGAGTGCTGTCCGGTTCATTGTGGCTGGAGTGTCCAGTTCCAGAGATGTAAGGACACTGACCTAGGAAGCCTTCTCTGGCTGCTTCATGCAGGTTTTTGGGCGCATTGATATTATTGATCATCGCTTTGGGGGGCTTAATACCCTGGGGTAACTACAGAGTGGAATTTACCTTAACTAGTGGTTGGAGGCACGAGGTTTGTGCGTGTGGAACAGTCAGATGGTTACCTGGGTGTCTGACTGAGTGGTGCTGCCGTGTACTAGGGATGTGGGGAAGCGCCTAACCTGGGGAGACCCTGCTTCTCTTTGTCCTGCTGCTCCCCACCCCGCTGCCCCCATCAGCAGCTGCTGTGCCCTTTCTTTTCTTGCACATGCAGGGTTGCAAATGCAAATGCCTTTCGAGGCCGTGCAGGTGATAAAAATGAGTGAAGCTGTGAGTACTATGGCCAGACTGCAAGTGTTATCCTCTCAGGACCTTCAAAAAATGTAAACACTGCAGACAGAGAGAAGAATTAAAAATAAACGCGGGCTAAGTCAGTCTAGCTCTTGACCACGATGTTCTGGAGCATTTGCAGGGGCTTGTCCTTCGCAGGGCCCCGTCACAGAGGGAGTGCGAGGCTCCCTGGACATCTAAGAAGGGCAGGACATAGACCAGCATGAACTCGTGTTTAATGAATTCCAAGCCTGAACCCTGGTCTCTTTATCTTGAACAGACCACAGACCCTTGAAGACAAGTCTTAGCCTCACCACATGACCTCCCTGCAGTCCCACCCTATTATAAGTGGGGATGGGGGGGATTGGAGGAAGAGGAACTGGGTATGACGGGGCTGTCATCAGCCACTCCATTTGAGTTACCCAACTGTGTGTTTCTGTCGGTTTCACTTAGCACCAACAGCTTCTAAGGTCTCCACCCTGGCTCTGTTGGGACAGGGCAGAACACCACAAACAAAGCATTTCTGGGGCTGGCGCCTGGCATTTGACCTTGTGAAAGCCCCCAGTGCCCTGATGGAAAGCCACTGCTCTGGTTGCTGAGAAACCACCTCAGCTCTGGGGTCGGGGGGGTGTCCAGGGCCCACAGAGGTCTGGAAAGTTCTGGGGCACCTTGTTCCGAGCTGGTTGCTGCCACGCCTTCTGCCAGCAGCTCCGTGGTCAGTGAAGGGGTGCGTGCTGGCTGGGGTGTGGGCTCAGCCCTGAGTCTCTCGGCTGTGCGTTAGTTAGCACTCCACAGCGCAGAGCTTCGTCTGCTGGATGAAGCCGGCTTGTGGGTGCTGGGCAGGAGATGAACGGCAAGGAGGTGAGGCCACCCGTGTGGAAAATGAGCAGAGTGATAGCACAGGGAGCCCAGGTGGGGCTGCAGCGTCCGGCACCTTCCTGGAGGAGGTGGCCGCTGAGCCCAGGCAGGAGGTCAGGGTGGGACCCAGCTCGCCAGGGAGCAGCGTGCTCTGGGGTGGCTGGGTAACCAGAGGCCCGGCCACGCGCAGCTCGAGGGACAAGGTGGCCATGCAGGTGCTTCCGTGCTGCAGCGATATAAGCGGGGAAATGGTTGCCTCCGCAGAAAAGACCACGCAGCTCCTCTTCCGCGGGGCCCAGGCCTGCATGGACCCCGCGTGGGAGGAAGCCTGCGCCATCGTCCATACCCCGGAGTCCCCGAAGCCTGGCCCCACAGAAGCCCCTCGGGCCGCACGCGGGCAGATGCTGATCGGGCCCGACGGCCGACTGACCAGGAGTCGAGCCCAGGCCTCCGAAGCTGGTGAGTGAGGCCCACGGCAGGCGCTTCCCAGCTGTGTGCTAAGGATGCGGTGTGGCAGGGGCTTTTCCTACCTGGGCTGGAGGGGGCTGGGCCCGAGTCTGACGATACGAACAGGGCGAGGGCCTGCAGGCTCCTGACATTAGGAGGCTCTGCTGTCACCAACATCCACGTCTGGTAGCTGCAAACAGCTTCTAACTGTTGGATCAGAAAGGAACAGAGACCCCTCTGGGTGACCCTTCTGGGTGTCCTGCCTGCTTTCCACCTGAAGCTCTCCCACGGAGTCCCACCTGGCTGGGTGGGAAAAGCCTGTTCGGGTCCCTGTGCAGTGTGGTGTGCGTCTCAGACTGTCACCTGTGTCGCTGGTTAAAAACTCTCCCGCCCCCGGGTCTGGGTGGGGCAAAGGGACCCCTGTGTTAACCCGTGATGCAGGGACCACGCTTTGAGACGCAGCTGGGAGACACACAAGGGACGAAGGCCTAGCGACTTCTGATGCAGGCGGTCAGGAGAAGGGCTGACCCTTAGGTACCGACATTTGGGTGGTGGGAATTGTAGGTGGGAGTCACGGAAGCCAGCTGGGATCTCTCCCTGGTGAACGGGTCTGGGTGCTTTGCTAATGCACAGGTTGTCGTCTTAGGACCTAGTGGTCAGTCAGGCGCAGGAAGGAGGGTGGCCCCCAGCCCCAGCGCTCCAGGTCCCCTTTGGGCTGATGGGTGTTTCTTCCCCACAGACCCAGCCATGGCGGCATCGGGAGCCTGCTCGTCGTGCGTGCGGGCTGTGGACGGGAAGGCGGCGTGCGGCCAGTGCGAGCGGGCCCTGTGCGGGCGCTGCGTGCGCACCTGCTGCGGCTGTGGGGCAGTGGCCTGCGCCCTGTGTGCCCTCGTGGAGTGAGTGCGGGCCCTGTCGGGGAGTGGGGGCGGCAGGCCCATCCCGCATTGCCCGGTGGGACGATGTGATGCCAGTAAATGCTTTGCTCAGCTTGAGTTTTTCCAAGACCTTGAGATCCTTTCTGGAGGAAGTCCAGACCTTGTAGGTCAGCTCTGCGCTGTCTGTGGTCTGTCCCAGACCATTTGTGCTCTAGTCCTTTGAGCCCTGGCATCAGGAAGCCTCACATGGCCTTCCTGTGTCGCGCGCTCATTAGCGGAGGACACCTGACAGGTGAGGGCAGGAAGTAAGTGTTTTGTCTGGCTTGGGTGAGCGCGTCCGCCACAGCCGGTGGGCCCCATCCCTGCCCAGGAGGTTTCGGGCGCTGTCCTCGTCCCAGCGGCCACTCCCGGCTGACGGGTGGGGATGGGCAGTGCCCCGTAAGAAAAGTTCTGCAGATCTCAAACCAGTTTAGTCCCAATGGCCTTTAAAACCAACTCACCCCCCCACAGCCAAAAAAAAAAAAAAAAACCAACCCCAACTGTGGAAAGTTAAAAACACGCCTCCCGAGAGGTGGGTTGCTCCACGGTTGGGACGCGCTGGACAGAAGGACGGAGGCCAGGCGTGGGCCTCCCGTGCTGGCCGGTTCAGGGGTCAGGTGCTGGGCGAGTCATGGGTGTGGAATACTCTTTCTATTGACTTTGCCAACTCAGTTTTCTTTTCTTCCTGTTTATATGTAAGCTGAGACGGGCAGGGCCTTGCCAGTGGCTTTTCCCTGGAGGGGGAGCTGAGCACAGCACAAGGGCCAGCTGAGGGGCCAGGTGGGCGCCCCACCTACTGGCAGCTGCTTCCCTCCCCGGGGCCGTCCGCATCCTCAGGGACTCCCGTGGCAGCCTCCCCCGCCCCTGCTCTCTGCTGCCTGGCCCCCAGGCACCTGCAGAGCCCGCCACACACCTGCCTGTTTCTCGGGCCCCGGCGGGCGGGGCTCTCTGACCCGGGTGAGAAACAGACGACACGTTCGGGGTCCCCTCTGGAGGCCACGCCTCAGGCCTCCGAGCTTCAGCGCCACCCTGGAAGCAGGCATCCTGCCCGCACCTGGTGGCTGCCTCGTCCCCAGGGTCAGGCACGGCCGTGGGTGGGGCATCGCCACCAGGAGCTGGAGCCAAGCTCCTAGCCCTGGACGTGGACCCTTTGCCGCTGCACCTCAGGCGTGCTGCCGTCTCCTTTCAGCATGTCTCCCGAAGCGTGTCCCCTGCCATTCGCCGAGTTGCCATGTCCCTACCCTACCTGAGCTGCTGCCCCTGTGAGCTATCCGGGGCCAGTCACCCCTGCTGCACACCTGGCCACCGTGAGACCGGGGCTGAGCCCCGGGGGCTCCTTAGCTGTCAGTCCGTGAGGGCGGCTCCGGCAAGCACCCCAGACGTTTCCCCTCGTGCTCGAGGCAGATGCCTGTCGGGAGGGCTGCTCCTGGAGTCCCGCACTCTGCGGGTTCCGTGCTCCGGCCTCTCCCCGGGCCCTCGAACCGCCCCCCTCTGCGGGTGTCCTTCTCCAAGGACCCGGCCCTGTGGGCCCGGCCCCCTGCGGCAGTGGGGCCTCTTCTTAACTGGTTCTGTCTGGGCCAACAGCCCCGCCTCCAGATAAAGTCGAGGGACCAGGTGGGGTCGGCAGCTCCCGTGGAACTCAGCCCTAATGCCAGCTCCTCTCCCCCAACCTCGCGGTGTCGCAGCTGCAGTGACCTCCACGAGAAAGTGCTGTGCGCCAGCTGCGCCATGTTCGAGGCCTGAGGCCAGGAGAGGACGGCAGCCCTGCCTGGACGACCTCGCCGCCGTCCACGCTGAGGAACTGGGGGGAGGGGCGGGAAGGGACAGCCTTTCTATTTTGTATTTTGTTCTCCTGACCACAGAAGAGAATAAACCCTTTATATTTGGACAAGAGGACTCACTCGTCAGCGCCCCTGGGGCCCGTAGTCTGCCCGGCTCCCACCTGGCAGCGCCCTGAGCTTCATGCCAGGTGCCGCCAATCGCCCCGTTGACAGGTGGGGACACTGAAGTCCAGAGCGTGTGAGCCCAGGTGGGGCTCCAGTGCCCCTCGGGGGTGGGGCCGCGTCCCAGGCTGTCCCTGAAATGCCACTGTCATGCGCCGCTGTCTGGGTGGCTGGGCCCCGGGTGACCTGCCTGCCAGTTCCGTCTGGGTGGTGCGGCCCGTGTGGCCCGAGGGAGGGCAGTGGACGAGAGGGGGAAGGGAGGGGCACAGCCCTGCACGGGGCCTCCTCACCTGGGTCTCGGGCCCGGTTCCCACGCGCGGGGTCCTTGCGGCGCCATGGGCCCAGGCCCTCAGGGTGAGTCCGTGGGTAGTCAGTCCCAGCCCCTCCAAGAAACCCTGGAGGGGAAGAGAGGTTCTTTGGGGTGGGCAGCGGGGGCACCCACTGTTGGAGGGTCAAGTGACTGACTCTTGGAGGGGGCTGGGCCAGGGTGGGGTTTGCCCCCAAGTGCACAGCCTAGGACCCCTGAAGCAGGAGCGGGGGCGGGCCACAGGGAGGCGTGAGGTCTTGGGGGCGGCTGCAAGTGACCCCATGGGTCTCCCTGAGCTGAGAACATTCAGAGGCCTCCCCAGCTCGGCCGCGTGAGTGCAGCACGAGCCCTCATCGTGGGGTCACCTCCCCTCACCTGCTTCCTGTAGAGGCCCTGGGCCTCCGTCCCAGTGCCCACCTGCAGACCACGACCCCAGCGAGCACGTGAAGAGATGCTCAGCGTCGCTCAGCATTAGGGAAACACAGCTCAGTAACAAGAGATGCTGCCTCACCCCCGGCAGGGGGCTGCTGTCCAACAGAGAACAAGGGCCGGCGGGGCCGTGCGGACCCGGGAGCCCTGTGCGCTGCTGTGGGGATGCAAGGGGACGCGGCCTCTGTGGAGCAGAATGGCAAATACCCAGCAGGGATTCGAGCAGATGTCTGTACGCCTGTGTTCATCGCAATAGCGTCCACAAGAGTAAAAATGTGGAAACAAACCACGTGTCCACGAAGGGATGAATGGCTAAGCAAATCGTGGTCCATCCATACGATGGAATATGATTTGGCCTTAAAAAGGAAGGAGGTCCTGACGCAGACTGCAGCACGGATGGACCTGGAGGACGTCAGGCCGGGTGAAGTAGCCAGTCACAAAGGAAGGTCCTGTGTGATTCCACTCCTGTGAGGTCCTTAGAGCCGTGGGGTTCACGGAGACAGACGGGAAGGGTGGGGCCGGGGAGGGGCAGTGAGTGTTGAACGGGAGCAGAGTTTTAGTTTGTGAAGATGAAAAGTTCTGGAGACGATGGTGGTGCTGGTGCCACAGCCACGTGAATGCATTTAATGCCACTGAACTGGCCACTTAAAAATGGTTAAAGCGGTAAGTTTTACATATATTTTACCAAGTAAGAATATTTAAAATGTTAAAAAGACAATTGTTGAAGGCAAAACTAATAATGTGTGTTGGGGAGTTTGAACATGTGGAAACAAAAGTGTCCACAGCACGGAGACAGCAAGTGGAGGTGTGTGTTCTGAGGACCGTGCGTGTGAAGGGCTGAATTTCACTCCAAGGCAGGCTGCTGAGTGAGTTACGGACTGACATCCGACAGGTCGTGGCTACAGTCGTTCCTTCGGGAGAGATTTGTTCTAAATTCCACATAGGATCCTGGGTTGGATCCTGGAACAGAAAAGGAACATCAGTGAGAGAGTTGGTAAAGTCGAAATAAGCCAGTAAAAGAGAGAAAATGGGGGACTTCCCTGGTCGTCCAGGGGTGAAGAATCCGCCTTCCAATACAGGGGACGTGGGTTCGATCCCTGGTCAGGGAACTAAGATCCCACATGCTGAGGAGGAACTAAGCCTGCGTGCCACAACTCCGGCGCTCGCGCGCCTCAACAAGAGAGCCCACGTGCTGCAACCTACAGGGCCCACGCGCCCTGGAGCCCGAGTGCCACAACCGGAGAGAGAAAACCCACATGCCACAACTGGAGAGAAGCCCACGTGCCGCAACTAAGACCTGACGTGGCCAAAAAAATGAAATTTTTTTTTAAAAAGATAAAATGGGTTGTTAAAAAATAGTTATTTAATCCAAAATGAGGGTGAAAAAGAGGAAGGAAGGCACAAAGATCTAAAGGGACACACAGAGGAACAGCAAGGTGACGTTTAAGCTCAGCCACGTCTAGATCCCACTCCTGTACGTGACCTAAGCACCCCCGAGGGGTGGAGACCCACAGATCGTCAAAACAACAGTTGAGACCCAGCCAGCTCTGTTGTCTGCAACAAATTCACCTTGAGTATGAAGACAAGCAAATTCAAAGGGACAGGGTAGACTACCTGTTGAATGATGACCCGTCTTTGAGCAGACATCCCCCGAGTGGCATTTACTGGGAGGCAGACCCCGCCCCCATGCCGTCCCGACACCCCAGCCTGGCTGGCTCCTTGCTGGGAGCTGCTGACCTACCCGCAGCCCCCAGGGCCTCGGCTACAGCACGCAGCCATGCCTGCTGAAACGTGGGCACTACAGGTGCTAAAGGCACCTCTGTTCCTGTCTTGCTGTCCCTCCGGAGGCCCGGCCTGCTGCTTGGAAGGGCTGGGTGCGACATGGGAGGGCGTTCGGCCCCCGTGCAGGCCAGGCCGTGGGACCTCCACCCTGCTGGTCCTCACTGCCCCAGGCCGCTGTTCACCAGGCCCCTCCGGCTCTGCTCTGGCCCTGCGGCCGGGACCGGATAGCGCCCAGGAGTTTCCTCCCCGAAGTGCCGGTCTCCCTGCACCCCTACCACTCCACCCCGAGGCACCTGCGCAGCCCCACCTCCGCGAAGGCTGGGAGGCCCTGGGGTCTCCGGCCTCGGCTCTTTCCTTCTCGGCCCCACCCACCCGGATGGGACACACCATCAGGGTAAGTTTGTGCTCATGTCCATGCCCATGACCTTGAAGCCTGTCCCAGGCCAAGGAACGTCCCTAAGGCCATCACCCGCATCCCCGTTATCCCCCAACCATCCCCCCATCATCACCCAAGGAGGCCCCACGAGAAAGCGCAGCTCGTGCCCCTCCGCCTGGCCAGCTGGCCGCCACCCCCCCACATGCCCCAGCTCCAGCTTCAGAGGCACCTCCCGGTTTTCCACACCACATCTGACGCTTTGGGGTACCATTTGCTCGAAGTTCGAGGATAATGGAAAGGTACCGCTGTAGGTTCTGGTGTCTACAATATACATTTTTTTCCCTTTTTTTATGTGTTAAAATACACACCTCTTCAAGACCCTGCCTTCAGCTCTTTGGGGTATATGTGTACCCAGGAGTGGAATTGCTGGGTCACATGGTAGTTGTTTTTATTTTTTTGAGGAACTTCCATACTGTTTTCCGGAGGCTGAGCCATTTTACATTCCTACCCACAGTGCACAGGCTTCCAATTTGAAGGACGTTTTTACGTATCTGAAATCTGGATCCAAAGCATCCTTTAGCAGGTAACATTTGGTGTGTTTGTGGTTTCCAAAAAAGCTGTGGGAGTGAAATAGTTCAGAGCCTATCAACACTGAGCAATCGGGCACCGCCCAGAGAGGCACCCGCAGGCCTGACTGACCCCACCCACCTCATGCCCCGCGCAGGCGCCCCTTCCAGCAGAAGGGGCAGCCACCCCGCCCCAAGGAATGTCTTGTCAGGGTCACGGGCCCCGGAGCCTGGAGAAGCAGGCTGCTCTGCCCCCTCCCCCGGGCCCAGGCGCCAGGCCCAGTGAAAGGTCCGGCCCTGTCCCGGCCACGCCTGCGGGGTTGAGTCCCCGCGAGAGAGGAGGCGCTGAGGTTCCGCCCACCCCTCTCTGGGCAGGCGCCTGGAGGCCGACGCGCGGGCCAGCGCCGGCAGCCGGCTCCTCTCCGCACCCACCAGGTGGCGCCCGCGGCACGTCCCGCTGGGCTGCTCGGGCGCCCCGGACCCACTCCCGCCTGTCCCGCCTGACCCAGGCTTGCGGTGTGACCGCCGGCAGGCCGCTCTCTCGGTCCTCCTCGGGCCCTAGGGCCTGGCAGTGACCCGAGTCTCGGCCTTGGCCAGCTCGGGGCCCTGCAGGATGGCTGGTCCTTCCTGGTGGTCGGGGTCTGCGGCATTGCATGGACAGAGCTGGTAGGCAGACGGCTGTGCAGTCTGGGTGGCTTCCTTGGGGCATGGGGCTGGGGTGAAGCCAGGTGGAGACAGGGACGGCCAGGGCATCCCCCGCTCCGGTGAGTCCCGCCGGAGTGGGGTGGGGGGACATCGTCCCTCAAAGGTCATCCCTGGGGCCTCTGGGCAGGAAGGACAGGGCGCTCCCCTCAAGCGGACCGGCCACATGCTCCTTCACCTGCCACCCAGCAAAACAAGCCACAGAGTTGAAAAGCAATTTTTATTGAAGAATTTGGAGGGAAAGTCTCATAATAGTAAAAATACTAAAGTTGAGTATAAAAAAACGCCACGGTGCAGCGCAGCGTCCAGCCGGGAGACACGGAGGGTGCAGCGACGGCCCCTCCGAAGGGTGTCAGGTGGGGGCAGGGCAACAGCAGGAGAGTGAAGCTTCTATAAGGACAGGTGCTACCAGGGGAAGCCATCGGGTGAGACGGTCCCAATGGGGAAGGGGGCGGAGTGAGGGCCCTCTCCTGAGATTAGAAACCCCAGTATGCACGTGAACAGCGTAATACTCGGCAACAGATGTCACCTGGCTCTTCTATCTTGCCGGCGAACCCCGGCCCAACCCCATTGCAGGGGCCACCCTCCTCCAGCCTCAGTGCTGGGGCTGCTGCGTGCCCCACCCAGAGCGAGAGGGGGCCAGGCCAGCGCACCACGGCAAGGTGGCTTCTGGGGCCCCCGGGCCGGGCTGGGCCGAGGCCGGGGCAGCCAGGGACAGCCGGCGAGAGGGACGGAGGGGCCGCGGGCAGGGCCCACCCAGGCCCGATTGCACTTGGCTGCAGAAGTCCTCAACGTTTTCCTACGTGAATCTAATTGTTCCGAAGGCCGCGGCCTTCGCCGCGGAGAACTGGATGAATAAATTAAGAAAAACCGCAGGATGTCTTCCTCCCGACCTGGCTGGCCGAGAGGACACCGCCCCCAAGGCGGGCAGCCCTGCCCACAGCACAAGGCATCTTCCCATCCGTGTTGGAGGACAGCAATGGTTCCGCCCAAACGCATCCGGAAATAAGAAACACTAAATACAGATCATCCGTGCGAGGCTTCCTCCCGAGTCTTCCAAGCCCTCGTCCGGAGCACGTGGCTGCCCACGGCTGCGTCCCAAGCACGCCGGCTGGCCCCTCAGGCCGTGCCGCTGGCCGAGTAGGAGAACTGGGGGAAGTGAGGCCTCCGCTCGCTGTCCACGCCCTCCATGCTGTCGTCTGCGGGCGGGAGGAGCGGTTCAGCTCCGGGCACCGGGCAAGTGAGGCCGGCCGGCCCCAGGGCTCGCCTCCCAGACTCCGCGTCCAGCCTCAGCGAGCCCCCATCCCACGATCCCGGGGCCGGGGGCCGCGGCCCTCCCGCCCTGACGGCCACCCGTGAGGGAGCCTTCCCAGTAAAATGCTGAGCACGGAGTTCTGTTGCCCGGAGAGGAGGAAGGCGTCGGCAGGGAGGCCCCCTCACCTCGGTCGGGCGGCGTGATGGTGATAATCTGGGCTGTGAACTCTTCGTCAAAATACCTGGTGTCCGTCTCGGACGTGACCTGAGGCTTGAAGGGTGGGCTGAGCTGCAGGAAGGGGGCTGCGTTACAGGTCTCACCCTGTACTTTCCGGCGCACCTGGACCTGGACCTGGACCTGGACCCAACTCAGGACCCACCCAGGAGCCAAGGCTGGGGCCAGGCCTTCCTCTGCCCACGTCCCCTCTGGGGCCTCGCCCTTCAGGGATCCACCTGCGGGGCCACCGGCCTCACTCGCGGCCCCCGGATGGCAGAGTGGCCCGGCAGCGTCAGGCCACAGAGAGGACTCACCACAACGCAGGACGCAAGGGCAACTGCAGAGGGACAGGCTGGCGGGAGGAAGGACCCCCACTCCCCCGACCCCGGGCCCAGGTGCAGGGCTGCCTGGGAACTAGCAGCAACTAGCAGGGGGTCTCTCGGGTCGGGGCTGGGACTAGAGCGCTTGGAGGGCAGGCCCAGGAGGCGGCAGGACCCTGGCTGGAGCAGAGCAGGGTGGAGAGCCCTGTCTCACAGGGACAAAGGCCCAGCCGGCCATGTGTGGCCTGCAGGGGAGGGGTGGGCTGGAAACGGGGTGGAAGCATGCTTGGAGACAGGCACCCAGCAAGCCTAGGGGCAACCGTCCTGAGCCTGCTGGCCACCCCACCAGCACGGGCCAGGGCCTGGGGCTCCCAGGTCCCTCCGAGGGCAAAGTGCAGAGGCACACGTGCAGGAAGCAGCTGCCTCGCTCCTCGGAGGCCTCCTCACGTGTGCTTGTGGGGTGTGTAAGCAGGTATGTGTGCGAGCAGGTGGGTGTGAGCGGGCGTGTGCGGGGGGAGGGGTGTACACAGGCCCCACGCACCTTCTTCTCATACACATCCTGCCACACGATGCTGGCGAAGAAGCGGTGCTGCATGATCTCCTTGGCGTCCTCGGAGCCCCCACCGAGCCTGCGGGGAGACGGAGGCCACGGTGACGGGGTCGCCACCTGCGGGGCCCAAGGTTCGGACCCCTCCTCCCACAGGCTGAGGTCGGCCGCCAGGCAGCAGCCCGGGCAGCTGCAGGGTGCTGGGTGGGCAGGAGCTGCCGGCAGGGCCGGCTCTTCCCGAGCAGGTGTGAGCAGGCCCTCTGCCCGGGCCAGCCCAAGCCGAGGACATCACACATGGCCACCAGCACGGTCGTTCCCTGGGGGTTTCGGGGGACAGCCCAGGGCAGGGCTCACCGCTGCTTGGGGTCCTTCTTGAGCAGCCCTGAGAGCAGGGACTTGGCCTCAGGGCTGAGCGTGCGTGGGAAGCGGATCTCCTCCATGAGGATGAGCTCGAAAAGCTTCTCGTGGTCCTGGTTGTAGAAGGGCAGGCGGCCGCACATCATCTCGTACATGACCACGCCCAGCCCCCACCAGTCCACCGCCCGGCCGTAGTCGTTGTCCTCCAGCACCTGGGGTTGCAGGGCACGGGCTCAGAGGGCACCTGAGACACGGGGACTCGGGGGTCGGGAGGGGGGAGGGGGGACTCGGGGCGCGGCAGACGCGCACCTCGGGGGCCAGGTACTCGGGCGTCCCGCAGAAGGTCTTCATGGTGGCGCCATCCTTGATGCCCTCCTTGCACAGCCCGAAGTCCGTGATCTTGATGTGCCCGTCCTTGTCCAGCATGAGGTTCTCCAGCTGCAGGAGGCGGCCTCCGGGTCAGCCCGCCTCCACACCCCGCCCCAGCCCCGCCCCCAGCCCCGCCCCAGATCCCCGGCCCCGCCCACCTTGAGGTCCCGGTACACCACGTTCTTCTCCGAGTGCAGGTAGTCCAGGGCAGACACGATCTCGGCGCCGTAGAACCGGGCCCGGTCCTCGGGGAACACCCGCTCCCGGGACAGGTGGAAGAAGAGCTGCGGGACGGGGAGCCTGAGCGGGGCCGGCGACCTGGGCCAGGGTCACAGGGCGGAGACCCTAACCAGGCGGGGAGCGGGGAGGGCAGCCACCCAGACACCCGAGGCTCAGAAAGGGCCGCCCCGGGACCGGGCCCTACCTCGCCTCCGTTGGCGTACTCCATGACGAAGCACAGGCGGTCGTGGGTCTGGAAGGAGTACTTCAGGGCCTGTGAGGGAAGCAGAGCTGGAACCCGGCCCTCAAGCTGGGCAGGAGCTCCGCCCTGTTCAGGGCGGGGGATACCCCGCTGCCCCACCGGCCGCGCCCGAGGACGAGTGGCTGCACGTCCAGGGACCGAGAGGCGGCGCCCCTTTAGGGCCGCCTTGCTGCCCTCACACCTCAAACCACAGGCGGCCTCGCTTTAAAAGAAAGGCCCGCTGATGACCGCTTGCTCACAGAAACACGGACGGGAGATCCTCCCCGGCTCTGGGCTCCCGCACGGCCAGGCCGGCCGCACCGACCAAGGAATCTGCGGAACGCGATGTTAGCGTCCCGTGCGGGGATCCACTGGAGGGTGGAGGGCACGACAGAGCCTGGCCTTTTCCTCACAATCCTCCAGCCAGACAGAGGGAAAAAGGGCAAAATGAAGCAGACGAGGCAAAGCCACGGTGACGAGCAACGTCTGGACGAGCAAACACGATGTCTGCTCTTGAAGTCATGTTTCTCATAAGAAAACGTCTCAGGAAAAACATCGCTGCAAGCCTGACCACTGCTCTGCCCCTGCTTCGGATCAGGCCGTCCCCTGGAGCGAGGACACCTGTGCTGAGCGGAGGGGACAGGCCCACAGTGGTCCCGGGCACAAGACCTCGGAGGCCGGCGCCGGGTCGCCCAAGGCCTGAGTCCTGAGCCCTGTCCGCCTGACTGCTGACCTTCTGGGGGCGGAGCTGGCTGGGCCTGGCAGCCTGATTCCGGGCACTTCCCTGTTGCTCCAGAAGGCCAGGGGTTTTCCATACACCCCTCCTGGCCCAGGTTCCCCTGGGACAGGGACCTCCTGGAGGGAGCCTCAAAGGGGAAGCAGTGCAAGACCGTGCAGAAGGGTGGGCATGGGGGGCGTGGCCCCCCAGGGTCTCAGCAGGCCAGAGGGCAGGCCAGGCCTCCTGCCCGCTCTGTGCACCAGCGACCCCGCACCACGCACCTCCACCCGCCCCTCCTGGAGGCCCGCCCGCCGTCCACGGGGCCCTGAGCCCGCCAGATTCACAGGGGAGGAGGGGTTGGTGCGAGTGACCGCGCGACCCCAGCACCTGGTGCCCGAGCCGTCCCCCCGGGGTCCAGAGGGGACTCACCGTCAGGAAGGGGTGCCGGGAGTTCTGGAGGACGCGGTTCTCCGTCAGCGTGTGGGCCACCTCGTCCTGGAAAACAGAGCCCACTGAGCCGCCCGCCCCGCCTGGCCCGGCGCCGGCCCCGGCCCCCAGTCCCGGCCCCCAGCCCCGGCCGTGGCCCCTACCTTGGCCACAATGACCTCCTTCTTCAGGATCTTCATGGCATAGTAGCGGCCCGTGGCCTTCTCCTTCACCAGGATCACCTTCCCGAAGGTGCCTTTGCCCAGCAGCTTCAGGTACTCAAACTCATTCATGGTCTGAGGGTAGCGGGCAGGCACCAGGGTCAGGGGGCAGCATGGTGAGTGCTGGAGGCCCAACAGTGGTGAGGGGTGCCAGAGGCCGGGGCCACCGCGGCCAGCCTCGGGGCCGAGCACAGGTGGGGCCCGAGGGGTCCAGGGCTCGTGGGAGATCACGGGGTTGTGCGCCCCGACTTGGAGCCCTGGGGTTCGGGGGGACGGTGGGAGCAACGGCACCCGGGCCTTCCCGAACCTGGCGTCCCTCCCTCACTCCTGTGCGAGGAGCTGGGCGGGGCAGGGCCCCAAGGGCAGGGCCGGGCCTCACCACGCGGTGCTTGGGCTTGGCCAGCGCCACCTCCATCTCCTCGGCCCCTGAGTTCTCGCCAGGCGAGCCCGACCGGAAGTCCATCATCTCCTCCTCCTGCCTCTTGAGCCCGTCGGCCACCGTCTGGATGGCGGTTGTCCACTCCTCCCTGCAGGGCAGTCAGTCGGCTGAGGCCCCAGCCCCGCCCAGGCCTGGGGCCTCCCCCTCCGAGGCCCCTGGGCTTGGGGCACCGGGACTCGTCTCCAGCGCGTACCGCTCCTCGGGGGTCTCTACGTGGAACGTGCGCTCGATGACCGTGGTCCACTGCAGACAGCGGATGATGAAGGTGTTGGGCCGCGGCCGCTCCGTCTTCATCAGCTGGCATTCTGGGGGCAGGCGAGCATCTGTCTGCACTGAGCCCTGGCCCACCCGCCACAGCCCAGCCCTGTAAAAGGGGGCCAGGACCCCCACTCCAGCTGGGACCCTGCTCAGAGAGCTCAGCGGCGCTCCTCAGGGGGTGTCTGGGGGCCGGTCAACCCTCCGTGGTCCTTCCTTGGGTCTCCAAGCCCCCCTGCCAGCCAGGACACGGCCTTCAACCAGCCGGAGGGTGAGGGGTTTGGGAGGGCAGCTCGCCCTCCCCGAGCAGAACCATCCCACCACTTTCCCAGCCTCACGATGACCAGCGCTCTGCCTGCCCCCTCTCGGCGCAGGGCCAGTCCCAGAACAGAGGGGGATAGTGACTCACCCTCCGGAGAAGCTGCCTGTCCACCCCCGAGGCCACTTGGGCTGCACCCTCCCCACACTGCTGCCCATGCCCCCAGGTGCACACGGGAGTGAAAACAGGCACATGCACACCTGGAACACGCACACCTGCAGCCGAGGAACCGTGGAGGTGCCCCAGGCCCGGAGAGGGGCTGGATTCCAGCCCAGCCTGTATGAGGCGGGAGGGGCCGCGGGGCCAGCGCAGGGGTCTCCGACATTCCAGCATCTAGGCCCTGGCAACCGCGAGGGGCCCCGGCCGGGCTCAGCCAAGCGCAAGGGAGCGAGGAATGGTCTGCCAGGCCGCGGGGCCAGGAGGGGGCTGGGGCCCAGCCTTACGCGGAGGGAGGCCTGTGTCTACACGGGGCAGGGAGAGAGGAAAACCTGTGCGGCCAGCCTTCTGGGTCCCCACATGCCCCCTCCCACTCGCTCAGCCCATCGGAGACCACCAGGAGCCCCCAGGGCTCAGGCGCCTGACACCTACCCAGGGCCTGACTTCTCATCTCTCCACCCTGGAACCCATCCCCAAAGAAGAGCCCCTGGCACAGAGGCCCCCGCAGAGCCGCTCCCCCCTCCCGCACGCCTCTGCTCCTGCGCCTGAAGCCCCTGCTGGCCTAATGCCCGGGTCAGGGCCCCAGTCCCACCCACTGCTCAGGAAGCCCCTCTGGGCGGTGCCCACCTCCCATGCGCCTCCTGAGAGCCCCCCCCCCCGTGCTCCCCTGCATTCAGCCTGGGGAACACTCCCGAGGGGCCTCAGCCCCCCAGCAAGGCAGCATCCCTCTGGCCGAGGATCCTTCCCAAGCCCGGAAGCCCCCAGGCTGACCCAGGAGGCCCTGCGGGGAGCCAGACACACTGCAGTGAGGCTCCCACGCGGCCACAAGGCTGCGGGGACGGGGGTCTACCTCCTTGGCCTCCCCTCACCCCCAGGCCCCCGTTCTACCTGCTGCTTTGCTGAGACTTGAGGAGCCCGGGAGGGGGTTCAGGGCTCACAGGAACCAGGCCCTGCTAAAGCACCCCCAAGGGAGCCTCCCTTGTGGCGCAGGGCCTCTGCTCCTCCCACTAGAAGCCCTGTAGCACGGGGCCAGGCACACCAGGGGGTGGGCAGGACGGCCCCCATCTCAGAATATCTGCAGGCGCGGAGGCTGGGAATCCTTCCCCGTCAGCCGAGGACGGGCCCCCTGTGCTATGCCCCCTCCTGAGACCCTGGACCAGAACCTGCGGTCTGGCGGCAGGGGGTGTGCGTGCACCCAGAGGACCCCGAGCTCCCAGGCACGTGGCAGGGAGGGCAGAGCCAGCCGGAGGGTGGGGGTTGAATGAAGGAGCCTGGGGTGGAGCCAGGACTGTGCTCTGCACCCCAGACAGCAGCCCAGGCGGACCCCGGGGTGTGCTGGTCGACAAGCCCATCACTAACTCACCCATCAGGCCCGTGTCCCGGGCCAGCCCGGGCAGAGCACCGGGAACAGGGACCAGGCCGGACGGCCCGCCCGGCCCAGCATCCCACCCACCCACCCGTCCCCATGCCTGGGTGCCCCCCACCATGGGTAGGGTCACACCTGCCGTCCCCCTGCAGGTACGTAACGAGCCCACAGTAGCACTTGGTTTAGAAAACGTGCAAGTTTGTTCAGCGTCCTGAGACGCCCCAGGCCAGCAGTGCTGCACCCACCCACCTGGCACCCCAGCTGAGGGTGGGAACAAACGCACTGCCACAGTGGACTGGGGTCTCTGAAAACCTGTGGTGGGCACTCGTGCTGGGGCGACGGAGGCCCCGGGAAGCTGGCTGCCCCCCACCCCCACACCCTCTTCCTGCCTCTGCCGGGGGCTTTGGGGAAAGAGGCCCTGGTGGGCTCGTCTGGCCCCCACTGGAGGAGGGGCCCAGGTCGGCCAGCTGCCCCAGGCCAGGCCCTCCGGTCTCCAGAAGTCCACCCGGAACAGCGTTGGGCTCGGCTCGGAGATCCCTGGCAGCCGGAGCCGACCACTGAGCAGTCCCTGAGGTGACACAGGGCCTCAGGCCCAGCCTGGTCCCCGGAGGGCTGCTGGCCCCAGACACAGCGGCCGGGGGGACCCCACGTGGGGCCGCTGGGCCCAGAGGGCTCTCTCCGCCCCGCCCACCGGCCCAGCGCCCTCATCCCAACCCAGGGCGGCCGCCGGCACACTTACGCGCCACGGAGAAGTTGTTCAGGGGCGACTCGCGCTGCTCCACGTCCTGCGGCCGCTCCTTGTAGCCGATGAAGGTGCCGTCGTTCTTCAGGAGGAAGTACCGGGGCCGCCAGGTCTTGATGTACTCACCTGAGGACAGGCGGGCGGGCAGCACTGAGGGGCTGCAGCCGCCGGACCACGCTCCCCCTACACAGCCCGCTCCCCGGGGTAAGTCACAGCTGGTTGTGCCGGGACAGATGCGCCCAGGATGCCCCAACTCCAGGCACTGACCCCGATTCCCCTGGGGCAGGCAGAGGGTGGGTGGGAAGACAGGTTTCACTGTATGAAAGCACCGCCTCTGACCAAGTGCGAACCCTGAACCTGTGATTGAAAGGGGGCCAGGCCGGCACCTGGGCCTGGGGGAAGCGGTACGACTGACAGGAGGCCGGCCCGATCCAGAGGGCCTTCCTGGAGGAGGTGGTGCCAAACCAGCCGGTCTCCAACCAGAGCGCGGGGACCAGCTACAGCCACCCGCCAGGGGCTTCAGGGCCAAGAGGCCTCCCCACCCACCCTGGGTGCCGCCAGGGGGTGGACGCGGCAGCTACTGTGATGACCGTGGCGACTGGGCTGCCCACCGCAACTGGCCCCCGCCAAGAGGATGGAGCCTAGCTAGCATCCAGCAGTGAGGGGCCAGCATCACACTCAGAGTGCGATCACGGGGGCTTGCCTGGCAGACACGAGCCCACCTGCAGCACGTCCCCAGGATGGGCACTCGGGACAGAGCCCCCTCTGCCCGCGTGACAACACTTGCTGTCCAGGGGCCCTGAGCGCTGTTGTGAAGCCAGACCCAGAGGCGGCTGTATGGTCCTCGGGCTGGGACCTGCCGTCCTGGGCCCCCGCACCCACCCACGGGTCACCCAGGTGCCCAGGAACGCTCTCCCCGAAGCTCTGCAGCGTCAGCCGTGAGCAGGCGCTCGCGCTCAGAAAGCAGAGCAGATGTCCTCTGCGACGCGCCGGCAGTGCCATTTTTCATATTGACACCCGGAAAAAACGCCTCATTTACATTTTGCCGAGCCAGGAGTTTGAACACCGCCGAGGAACTTACTGATTAGGCGCCCGCTTCAGCAGAGGGCCACCGGGCAGCAGGAGGGGAGGGGGCTGGACTTCCCTACGAGCTGAGCCCCGCACGCAGCCACCTGGAGGGCGAGCAAAGGCCCAGCGCCCCGCGCCTCGGTCCGCTCTGCCCCTCCCCCCGCCTCACCGCCCAGCTCCCACCCTGCACGACCCAGGGCCTCTGGGGGCTGCTGGGCAGTCGGGGCCTCCAGCCACTCCCTTCCTTCCCCAGGGAGCCCAGGCAGGGGTCCCCACCGGGCCAGACACCACTGGGCCAGGGAGGACCCGGGCGTCGGCCGGTAACCTTCACCCCAACAGCATTTAGCGGGGTCTCCACCCAGGTCTGAGCCCTCCAGACCCCTGGGGACGTGGGCTGGGAAGGTGGTGAGGCCACCCTTGAATGCTGCCTCCCGTCCCGGGCCCGGGGACCGCCCCCTG
Source organism: Grampus griseus (assembly GCF_964374135.1). NCBI lineage: Eukaryota > Metazoa > Chordata > Mammalia > Artiodactyla > Delphinidae > Grampus > Grampus griseus. The sequence continues at coordinate 1,015,822 of NC_139018.1, read as the reverse complement.
GCCACTGGTCCCAGCCAGCCTCCCCGCCCGGCGCAGGGTGGAGCAGAGCTGGTTCCGGGGGCTGAAGGCGGCCCACCCCGCTCCATCCCGGGCGCCCGCTGCTCGCTCCCACCCGCCTGCGCTCGTCTGGAGCTGTCGGCCCCTGATGGAGTGCCTCCCATCCCGCCAGCTGCCGCTCCCCGGGACGCTAAGTGCGCGGGGAGAGTGATGAGTGCCTCATCCGTGCAGCCCCGAGAATCCATCTTGATCACCAACTGCTGGCGGCCCCCACCGTGCCCAGCATGGCGGCCCCCCAGCGCCGCACCCCACGCGGGCAGTCGGCGCGTGTGTGCCCACAGAGGCGTCCGCGCTCGGCAGGACCCGCACGCCCCGGCCTGGGCCTCGGACCCCACTGTGGCTGAGGCCCTGGGAGGGGGACCCGCCCCCAGCCACGTGACCCTGCACCCGCCCTCCAGCTTTCACCCCACAAGCCCACCCAGGGCGCTGAAGGGGGGCCAGGTGACGGGAGCTGGGCAACACACGGGTGGAAGCGACAGGCGGGGAGGCAGCCCCACTCGGGCCCTGGCCCTCAGCAGCCGGCATCCGGACCCCCGGAGGAGAAGCCAGGACCGCGGCGGGGGCGGGGGGAACGGGCGGGGGGACGGGCGGGGGAGGCCGGGGCGGCCAGGGCCACGGCGCTGAGACCCACAGACCCCTTTCTTCAGCCTCTGGGGCACTCCCGCCTGCAGACATCCAGCCAGGCCCCCAAGTGACCGCCAGCCGCAACCTGGGCCGTGGCCTGCATCTGAACGAGTTCAGTGCGGACAGGACGCCGGTGGGTGGCCAGTCCAGGGACGGGGGGGTCACAGGAGGGGCGAGGGGAGGAGGTGGCCGCCCTGTGCCTGGCCACGGCTGTGCTCTGTCCTCTCGGCTGTAACACCTGTGGGCCAGCGAGGGGGATGAGGCAGCACAGACACAAACGGCTCCTGCTGGGAACAGGCGAGAAGGCCCAAGTCTGCTCTTCAGATGCCGCGCCGTAAACTGGCGGGTGGGGGGGGGCCCTGGTCTCTGGGGCCAGATGACCACCCACCACCGGGTGGCCTCCCAGCAGCGGCCACACCAGGGGTCAGCAGGGACTGGCCTGGACCTGGGCCCAGGTCGGGTCCCCTCGTCCCTGCCACTCCCACCCAAGCCCAGGACTCCCACCCACCCCATCCCACCTGAGCGAATGCTTCAGACCGGGGCCCTGGAGCCCCACGTCACAGCTGGCCCAGCTCCCCTCCGCGCAGGGCAGGACAGCACCCCGGTCGGGAGACCGGAGCTGGGGGTGGGCACTTGGAGGCACGCGTGGTCTGGTGCCCACCCCCACCTGGAGGGTCCATCCTCAGCCCCCCCCCCCCGAGGTGGGGGGCTCTTTCAGAAGCCCAGCCCTGGGCCAGGGCAGGGGAGGGGCCCTACAGCACCACACCCACCCCTCCCAGACACTGGCGCCCCACCCGGCCACCAGCGAAGGGGACCCACGCCCCCTGAACCCCGAATGCCCAGGCCTGGCCACCTGCCTCCCAGGCTCCAGATGAGGAGGCAACTGCCCTGGGTGGGGTGGGCGTTGGGGGGTGCCCAGGTCAGCCGGGCTCCTGTGCCCAGGGCAGGGCTTCCCTCCTCCTCCTGCCCCCCTGGGACTCCCAGCCCCCAGCCCCGGCCCCCTCAGCGTCCCCGTGTGTCGTCCACCGGGAGGGCCCTTCCGCCATCCCAGCTCATCCCCAGGAAGGGGCTGCAGGACCCTCAAGGAAGGGGGATTCCTCGCCAGCATCACGTGCCTCCCACAGCCCAAGTCACCCTGACGGGGCCACACAGCCAGGATCAGGGACAGGAAGGGTGCCGGCTGACAGCCTGCGCCTCTACACCTCCCAGCCCGGGTCCCAGGCCGCGCTGTGGGTCAGGGCACCCCCGGCAGGAGACGCGGAGGCCAGGACCCGAGCCGCTGGGGGCCCCAGGGGCGCAGCGCGCAGGCTCCCCGCACCCCAGGCCTGCCACCCGCGAGTCCTCCCCTGCCTGGCACCTCAGCCCCTCTAAGCCCCCAGCGCAGGCCGCCGGCTGCCACACCCTGAGCTCCATGGACGGTCTGAGTCCCCAGCTCCCGGGGAAACTGCTGGATACACGCTTTGCCGCAGCGGTGGCAGGCGGCGCTGAGCTGTTTCTCCACAGCGAAGGGAGCCCCAGCAGGCCGGGGGAGCGGGTGCCAGCTGACGGCGGCCACCACGCGGTCCCCCGCCACCGCCACATCCGTCGCTCATGGACAGCTGCCACACGCCATCACCCCCCTCCCCGGCGCCGCGGGGCGGGCGCGGGCCTGGCTCATCGCGTGTCCCCACGTCCCTGTGCCCACCGGCAGGACACCAGACCACGGACAGTCAGCGAAAGCCTGAGAACCGGTGCCAGGGAGGGGGCACGCCCCACTCAGGCGGAGCCCAGGCCGGGCAGGTGAGCCACGCCGCCTGCTCCTGGGGACGCTTTCCCAGGGCAGCTCTCTCGGGGTCCTCACGGGGGCACGAACGGCCAGTGTGGACAAAGGAGAGGAGAGGTGGCCACTCCCGGCCCAGCAGCGGGGGGACAGGTGGAGGACGGGGGTTCCCCCGGCACAGCCCCCCGAGCCCAGCTGGGCCGCCCCCAAGCTGCCTGGCAAGCCGAGAAGGTGGGATCATTATGACCAGTCACTCCCGGGGGAAAACGAGGCCCAAGGGAGAGGGCTCTCAAGGTCACGGAGAGGCAGATGGTGGCCAGAGTCCCAGGTCCGGCTGCCCAGGCGGGGCTCACTCCTCGACACAAACCGAGAACTCTTCGCAGGTCGTTGGTTCTGCCATCGGGCAGGCAGGGGCCCAAGGCCTCAGCCCAAGGCACACAGACTCAAGAGGAACGTGGGGAGGCGGGGTGGGAGGGAGGGATGCAGTCAGGGAGCAGCGCTGTGCCCCGCCCCCCACCGTCACGGTGCAGCAGACAGCTCTGGGGTCTCCCCGCCCCTTCCTGCTGCCCCAGGACGGCGCCAGCTTTCAGGCCTCTCACCAGCGACGACCAACAGCCCCTCTCGCTGCAGCTGCCCGCATGTCACCTGGGCCTGGACGTCCCACCCTCCTGGCCGTCCTCGGAAACCCTCCTCCTCGGGCACCACACATCACCTGCTGCACAGGCCAGAAAAAGGGGCCACCCCGACCCCAGCCCGCCCCGCCACCCGCCTCCCCCGCGCTCTCTGCCTGATGTGACCTGGCCTCACCACTGCAGGGTTCAGGGGGGCTGCGTGGAAAGAGCTGGGCTGGGTCCAGGGCTCAGGGCAGCCACAGCCATACCTCTGCCTGCAGGGGCACCTGAGGCCTACACTTTCCAGGCCGGGTGGGCCTGGGAGGCAGGGCAGGCAGCCCCCAGGCCTGTCAGTCCACCAGCTTCCCCCCATCTGCTGGCCCCTTGGGTCACAGGCCCTGGCAGAGGGGACTCTGGCCACCACCGGTCCTGGCCCAGGCCCTCAGGCAGCGTCTGCCCAAAGCCACACGGCACTTAAGTTCTAGGTTTCCAGAATGTTTCCCTAGGGACATGCCTCTCACTCCTGTGCTGAGAGCCCAGGATAAACCCAATGAAACCAAGGGAGGTGTCGGGGCTCCCCGGGCAAGGCAGAGGCAAGGAGGAGAGGGGGGTGGTGAGAGTGAACAGACGGGCAGCACGGGCTCCTGGGAGAGCAGGTGGGGTGGCAGCAGAGCCCTCCCTGCAGACACAGCTGCAGGAAAGGAGAGCCCCGTGGGCACCGGCCCTGCCCAGACCCCCCTCCCTGCAGACCCTCAGAAGAGGCAGAGCAAGACCCTGGCGTCTAAGTGACCCCCAGCCTCCGTGAGCCAGGGCCCTCCCCGGGGCACGAGGGGCTCCAAGCACCAACTCCACCTCCCCCAGGAAAAAGCACCACCTACACAGGGGAGGGGGCAAGGGAATGAGGGACAGGTCGGGGGGACCCTCCAGAGAAAGGGCCTTCCACCTCCCAGCCGCCCAGCTCTTATTTACTTATTCCCTAACTGGGAGCCACGTCGTGGTGCGACAGCCGTGAGGACAGCAAGACCTGGCTAGGGACGTGGTGGGGACATGGGGACATGGTGGCAGGCTGCATCCTCCCAGCTGCCAGCCCTGTCACCTCATGCTCCCGGCCACACCCACCCTGGCCCCAGCCCCGATCGAGCTCATCACAGCCCCCAAACTCCAGCTCACAGCATACCCCGCCCCCCAGCCCGGGGTGGAGCGCCAGCATGGGGCCCCCACCCCTGCCAGGAACAGCCGGCTGAGGCCTCTGGGCCGGCGAAACCAGCCGGGAGGAGGCTGGGGGCCGGGGGTCTGTGGTCCTGGGCCTGCTCTGGGATCTGTGCGCCCAAACCAAGTGCCCAGGGGGACCGCACCCCAAGGCCCCCAGGGGTGGCAGAAGAGGCACCAGACAACCCCCCATCAATGCCAACATTCCTGAAACACGAGCGTTATTTCGGACGGTTAAGGAGCCCCGCGTGACGCAGGAAGAAAGGCAGCAGGGGCGTGGCCGGGTGGGCGTGGCCGGGGGAGTGCACGAGGCCCTCTGCCAAGCTGCTGGGGGCCAGGTCGGGGCCGGGCTGGGGGCCTATCCGTGGGGGTGAGTGGGCGGGGGCCCGGGGCACCCACCGCTGCGGGTGCAGAGGCGGCAGGCGGCCGCCGGCTCCAGTTACGGGAGGGCCCGCGGGGAGGGCGCTGGCAGCGAGCCTGGCCGGGTGCGCCCGGGCAGAGGGGATGCCAGCCGCGCCGGCGCCCCCGCCCCCACCCCCACCCTCCCAGGGCACTTCTAGGAACTGGCCTGACGCGACCCGGCCCAGGCCCCTCCTGAGGGCTGGCAGTGGGCAGGGCCCGGACCCAGGGCCCCCTCCCCTCCACGCACAGGGCGCACACTCAGCTCCCTGGGGCGGCTGGGCGGCCGGTAGAGGCCCCCTCCTCGCCACCACAGGACCAGGAAGCAGACAGGAACACGGCCCGCTCAGGGCCCCTCAGGCCCGGGGCAGCGGTGACCCCTCATCCCCCAGCGCAAGGACGCCCGAGCTTCCTCTTTCGTTGTTTGTTTTGAAGGGAAAACTCAACCGGCTCACAAAACAGGAAACTTGGTCCCACACAGGCCGGCAGGCCTCGGCCTCAGCCTCGTGCCACCGCCCGCGGGCTCAGGGGCACCCCTCCAGGAACGTGCCCCCCTCCCAGGCACCGTCCTACGGAGCAGAGGCCCCCGCACCTGCCCCCACCCTTGGGCCGGCCGCCTGCACGCACCTGCCTCAGTGGACCAAGGGGACCCCCTGGACCAAAGCCACGGCCGCTGCAGCGAGACATGGAGGGGACCTGGGCATCCCTCGCCTGAGCCAGGGACGCTGAGGTGCAGGGGGAGGAGGGCCCAGGACAGCTCCAACCTCCAGCCTGGGGCACCGGGCGAAGGGAGCAGCCTGCCTCCCCTGACGGTCCCGTGAGCCCCTTGCCCAGCAGAGTGGCCCGGGGCCGCGCACACAGATGATTCCCAACGACGGGCCCCCAGGCAGGTGTGCTCAGAAGTGGGTTCAACAGGCCCCTGCAGGCCTTGGCCCCAGCTGTCGGCTCAGCAGAGCCGCGCCCCCTCCACGGCCCCGCTCCATGGGAAGCCCAGGACTGGGGATGGGGGGAGTCTGTGTCAGCAGCTTAGAGCCACCTGGGGGGCAGGTGAAGCCCAGGGCCGCAGCCAGAAGCAGGACCTGGCCAGGACCAAGGGAGGGTAGGGGGGAGGAGCCACCGCAGTCCGGAAGCCCGCCCCCCACCAGGATGCCTGGGACCCACACAGCAGGATGGTAAGGGCCTGGAACCGGGGGAGGGTCTGGGCCAGAAATGGGCTGCGGGGGGGGGGGGCAGCCAGGCCTGAGACGTGCCAGGGACCAGCCCCACCGAGCCCCGTGAACACACGGCGCCACCAGGCCCGCCGCTCCTGGGGTGGGGGGAGTTAAGCTGACGCACAGACGCTAGCCTCCCACGTGTGCGCGCACCGGGCAGACCTCACTTGGGGTCACGTCCAGGGAGGGTCCTGGACGGGGGACCCCGTGCCCACAGGCCCGCTCTCCTGCACCCCGCCCCTCAGCCCCCACCTGCCGGGCTGCGGCGTGGTGGCTGCCCTAACGGGCCCTCCTGGCCAGGCCAGCAGCTGGCCCACGTGAGCCCAGGGGTCCCCGAGGCCGGTGCCCCACCCCCACCCAGACCCTCAGCCCCTTCCTTCACCCCGTGGACAGCTTCTCGCTGCCGTCCTCCCTTCTCCCGGCCCGTGTGGCCCAGCTGGCGCGTCCATGGGCTGGAGACGACTAGGACGCCCACAGACCCTGCGCCCTCCACGGGCTCCAAGGGTGGGACCCGCAGGTGGGGCTCTGCTGGGGCAGCTCTCTGTGGGGCTGGGCTGCAGCTGAGGTGGCGCACGGCCCGGCGGGCACCAGGGCAAGTGGGCAGGGACGACGGGGCCCTGGGGACACATCCCAGAGCAGCTGCACGGACTCAGGCCCGTGGCCTCGCGCACCGCACACAGCCTAAAGACAAAACTGGAGGCCGCAGGCCAAGTCCAGCCAGACCTGCATCCTGAAGGAGGACACGGTTTTTAAACTGTCAACCTTCAGACATCAGGAGAGTGCACATAATAGACCAAACCTTTGGAAAGGCGACTTTCTGAGCCACACCGAGCCCACCGGCCCCCAGCACCAGCGGCTGGAGCTGCACGGCAGCTGCCCACCGCTCGGGCTGTCCACCCACAGCCTGGGGGGTCTGCCCGTCACTCGGGATGCCTGCCTGTCACTCAGAACGTCCCGCTTTATCAGGAAGGCTGCCCACCTCTGGGGACACCCACCCATAGCTCGGGCTGTCCACCCGTCTCGCAGGACATCTGCACACGGTCCCTGCGGCCCCACCCGGCTCAGCCCTCCTCACCACCTTCTGAGCCTTGGGCAGCTGGACCCCTCTCTCCTGGGGACAGCCGGGAACACCGAGGCCCAGAGGGCCTGCTGGGTGCCGCAGGGCAGCACAGCGCTGGGACTCGAGCTGCGGCGTCAGCCGCCAGCCCGGGCTCTCCTCTGCCCCTCGGCGGCTCTGGCCCAGAGTACACGCATCAGGACACCAGGGCCGCAGCCCCGGGCCCTCCCCAGAGATGGGAGGGAGGGAGCCCATGTCCCTGAGGGGCGGGAGAAGGAGCTGGGGGCCGGGGGTCTGTCCTGCCCCGACCCTGGCCAACGGGCCGTTGGGTCAGCTCTCAACACCCACTCAGCCCCGAAGGTTCCTTCGCCCCTCACGTGCAGGCCCTGGGCTGGACGCAGGGCAGACACAGCACGGTGGGCAAGGCAGGCCCTCATCCCACAACAGCCCCCCAACCTACGTAACAAGAAGCAACAGCGTGGGGGGCCTCGGGTCTGCGAGGAGCTGGAGGACAGCCGGAGCTCCCCAAACCCCCCTGGGGATCAGACCCCCGGCGGGGGAAGGGGGCAGGGCGGCGGTGGCACCTCACACCACTGCTGCAGGAGCCCTCCGCCCGCTCCCAGCCCAGGGACCCCCCAGCTCTACCCAGAGCCACCCCACAGGAGGCCTGGCTCCCTCTTCCAGCCAGTCCTGAGAGGCGGGGGGCAGGGCCGGGGGTGGACGTGACGCTGCAGGTGAGGGAGGGTTCTGGGAGCGGAGCACGCACACAGAAGCATCTTCAAACCGTCCACCCTCCTGCCCGTGACGCGGGGTTCGGCCTGCACGTCCGCCCGCCCACAACCAAGGCCAGGACGCTATCCACACCCAGGAAGGGTACGCGAGCCCCCCCGCCCCAGTCTCAGGAAACGGCACCGCTGCGTACCTCCAGCCCCAAATCGGGGTCCTCCTCGATCCCCCAACATCTAACCCAAGCCCACCCATTTCCCACCCCTCGGCCACATGACCCCTGTTCCTTTCACCCAGTCACCCCAAAGTCCAGCACACAGGAAGAGCCCACGTTTGTGGGAAAGCACAGATTCGTAAAAGACGGACAAGAGGACAGAGAGAACGAGACAGCAGTGGGGGCAGTGGAATGAGCCTGCAACACACAGAGGTTCCCACGGGGTCACTGGGAACGGGGAGCGGAGGGCAGGCAGTGGAGGTGGGACACGGCACAGCCCCTCCCGGGCTACAAGAGGGCCAGGGCCACATCGCCGCCCCACACACCGCCTGGGCTGGCACGTGGGCTGGAGAAAGAAGAGTGGAGGCACGTGGGCACGTAGGACCCTCTGTCCCGGCCCAAGTCTGGCTGCACTCTGCCCCAGGGCAGACCCCACCAGGCCCTTGCCCACCACCACACCCACTGCACCCGTAGGGAAACCAAGGCCCATGGAGTCAACAGACTTGCCCTTGGAGAAGGACACAGGGATGGGGCAGCCGAGTCAGGTCAAAGCCCAGCTCCCTGGATGCCCCGCTGGGCCCGACACCCCGAGCCCCCAGCGCACAACCCAGGGCGGCAGTCTAAACGTCACCCAGCGTGAGAGGGGCACTCCCACCCGAGCCTGGCTGGCCAGTGGATGCCCCAGTAACTGGGACAGGAGCCCTGGCAGCCCTGAGGCCTAGGTATCTCCTAGGTCAGTCCTTAATCGAACAGTCAGTTAACAGTAGCCAAGGATTAAGGGGTACCGGTCCCCGTGTGCTCTTGTGCTGCCACCAGGCACACAGGGGAGGACGGAGACCAGGGTCAGAGAGGGCATCCTTGCCACCAAAGAGGGCTGAGGTGAGGCAGACAGAGTAGGACCCGATGGGGAGCAGGGGTGGGAGGCTCCAGGCACAAGAAGTGGTACTCCTGGGGGTCAGGAAGGGGTAAACATTGGGGGAGGGGATCCAGAAGGCCGCTGGGTGCAGGAAACCTTGGAGGGGCTCGCCACGGACCACAGGCCCCTGCGGCCACCTCACCTCCGTCTTGAGGCCCAGTGCACTGTCCTCCCTGCAGCCGCCTAAGTGAGCTCTAAAAACACACAGCAGACCACATCCTTGATCCCCTGCTTCGCGCCCTCTGCAGCCCCTTGAGGTCTCAGCTCCATCCCTCCTGTGCTGCCCACCGCAGCTCCTGCAGCTTCCCAGCCTGCTCTGCCGGGAGGCGCCTATGCATCCCACAAAACCCAGTCTCGTGACACCCACTTTTGCCGTGCCTCCCTGTGTGCTCCACCTATGTCTGAGGCTCCCCCTCCCAACAGCCCGTGGGATCCCGAGGTGGGGACGGGGACACCCTCACCAGAAGGTGTGCATGAAGAGTGGCGTGGCTAGTGGCTAGCTAGCATGGGATCGCCAGAGCTTTGGGAGGGAACAGGTCTGGAGGAAGAGCAAGTTGGGGGAGCAGGTGGTGACTGGCCAATCCCCGCCCTGGAGCAGGAGGGAGTGACTTACTCAGGCACCTGGACAGGAGGCCTGTCCAGCCCCCAACCACCGGCCGCTAAGCAACAGAGGGCCGTGGGGCAGGCAGGGCCAGAAGGTGAGGGGCCCAGGCCCAAGCTCCCGTCCCAGCAGCTCCTCACTGAGCCCCTCCCTGGGCACAGGGCCATATGAGTGAGCACAGGGGAGGCTGAGGGGGCTCCAGGCCAGCTGGCTCAGCAGCTCCAGCGTAAACCCGCCCCGAGCTGGGCCACTGGGTGGCACGGAGCCCCCTCCCGCCTACAGCCAGGCCAAGCAGCCCTGCCCTGCCCTCAGGAGCCCTCGGGCAGCGCCCCGGGCCACTAATGCGCCAGGCCTTGGACCGGCCCCAGCGTCCTCACTGCCTTCCAGGAAAGCGGGTGGCTCTTCCCGCCCACGGCCCCAGCCAGGCAGCCACTCACGGGCTGCACGCCGGCCCAGGGCACACGTCCCCGCCCGGGAGGTCCCACGAGGCCATGCCCTCCCGGCCGTGGGGACACTGGGCCCAAAGCGCACCCGGGCCGGTCCAGGAGGGTCCAGGAGCCCAGGGAGGCCTCGCTCGCCCGGCAGCCACGGCCCAGGCCACCCCCAGCCACTGAGGAGCCGCAGGCCCACTTGGGACCCTCACCCCCGGCCGGCCCCGCGGGCACTGACCTCGTTTGTGCAGCCAGCCCTCCTTCACGATGGCCACGTCGTTCATGGTGCCGGGGCTCCCGCAGGCCTGCGTGGCCCAGACCTCGCTCACACGCCTCTAGCAGGGTCCTCCCAGAGCCCAGCGGGCTGTCAACAGCCTCTGGAAGAAGAAGAGGGAAGTGTGAGGCTGTGTTGGGCTTGGGGACACTCCTCGGACCTCGAGGTGAGCCCAGGAGGCCCGTAGCGCCTGGGGACTCAGCCTGGGTGTGCCTTCCCACACGACCTGTGCCCGCTTAGCATCCAGAGCCCCCGCTGGCCCCCGCTCTGCCTTCCCGCCACGGCACCTGATACAAAGTCACTCACACTGCTCCCTGGGCCCAGGCCTCCCCTCCCCCTGGGCTTCAAGCCCCTGCCACCACCCCTCCTGGAACCCCAAGCCCTCAGAGCTCACTGCCCCCCTTACCGACCCATTCCCACCTCCCCTGACCTTTGTACAAATCACTCCTGTCCCCAAAAGGCCCTCCTGGTATATCCCAGCCTCCCTAACCTGCCGGCCCAGCGGAGGCCACCTCTTCCAGGCAGCCCCTCTGACTGCTTCAGCCCACACCACTCAGCCTCCCCAATCCCCTGGTGAGGGTGCCCAGTTCTCCCTGTCCATGGTGTTCCTGCCCAGAGGCTGGGGTTCCCAGGCAGAGTCCAGAGCTCCTCTTCCCTGCCCCAGATTGGGAAAGGAGAGAAATTCAAGCGTGACGTCTCAAGAAGGCAGGGGCAGGAGTGCAGGTAATTGGTACAAAGGAGAGCCCAGAGCCCTCCAGGGTGACATGAAAACCCCCTACACACACCCATCCCACAGAAACGCCGAACCCCTCCTAAACCACAGCGCCCCCGCCGGTCTGAATCTGGTTCATTCATTCGGCCAATATGTGCCGGGCATCTCTGGTTTTGCCAGGCTCAGCGCTGGGCACTGGGGACAAAGAGAGGTTCCGACGAGTCCCGTCTGTAAGGAGTACCCAGTCCAGGGTGGTTACAGACCCGTAATTACAGCTTCCAGGAGGCAACAAATGGGGAGGACTGTGCAAACTCAGAGGCACTGGCACCCGCCCTTTGGAGGCCCACCAGCAGCCTTCTCTTGAGCAGACACTTTGGCCATTGATCCTTTGTGGCCCACCCCATTGCTCCCCTGCTGGATGAACTCCTAGGCATCCCTCAAAACCCCGTTCTCACATCACCGGTTCCGAGCATCCTGGGAAAGAGCACTCTCCCCATGAGCAGTCCTCTGCTACCCTTCCAGTTGGGCACTCATGAGGGCAGGCCAGGAAAGACTCCTCTCGGGGACACCCAGGCCGGGCAGAGGCCCTGAGTACCTCCAACATGGGTCTTCCTACAGCCACCTAGACACTCTCCCGCAGCCCCCTTTACTGGCCTCCTGAGGCATGGGCTAAGCACCAAGAGAAGGCCGCTGTGCACTGACTGTCTTGGGCTAAATTTGGAAGGACAGGAAGACCCACTCACTGCCTTGTGTCTGGGACAGGGAAGACGCTCCTTGCCCAACACACTCAGCAAGCCCACAGGCAGGGATGGCAAGTAAGACTGGAAGAGGTACCACCAAGGACAGGGCTCTGAGCCCCACCTGGCAGGCACAGGGGGCTCTGGTGACGCTTGAGTAGGCGTGGCCTGGAGGCAGAGGGCTGGACTCAAAGACCTCTGGATGTGCCCCTACCCCCACCGGGGCCTGAGCAGGGCCGGGTGCTGACAGAGTCAGACAGCTGCCGACGGCCCCGTGTGTAAAAATATATCTGCACATACACAGGGTGGTGTGCATGTGCACAGAAACACACACACCGAGCCAAGGCCTGGGCTGCTCTGGGCACAGGGTGGGCGGCACGGATGGGACCTCTGCTTCCCGCCGCTTGTGTCCTGTGAGTGACTTCACCACAAAGGTGAATTACTGCTATTATTAAGTCACAACCTTAAAAAAAAAATAATAATTTGTGCTCTGAAGGGCCCCCTCCCCCTGCGTCCAGAACACTGGTTTATGAACCGGATGCTCAGCTGGGGGGCAGGGAACCAAGCCCCACAAGTGTACCCCACCCTTCACCTGGACCAGAGCTCACAGCAGTTAGGGGTGGCCTGAGCAAGGTGGGAGAGGGCCAGGAGTGAATGTCGGGGGCCCTCTGGCCACAGAGCACAGGCCCAGGGTCCCAACTCTGTCCACCGCGACAATACTCGGGAACCAATCCCACCCACCAAGTTCATCAGCTGCCCCGGGCCTCTGGGTTGGGTGGGCAGCACCTCCAGAACCCACCCAGCTCAGGAACAAGTCTCAGGGCCCAGGAGGGCTGCAGTCCTTTGTGGGAGGGCCTGGGCACCCAGCCACCATGGACAACTTTTTGTCTATGGGAAAATGAGGTCCCTTCCAAGGGCCCACCCACAAACTTCAACAAGGGCCGGGGCGAGCCTTTTCCTCGGCCCCCTGAGCACCTACTGTGCGCCGGGGCCCCCCTGGCCGGGCGCCCGGGCAGCTCCCGGCCGCAACGGTGCCCCGGCCCCCCGCGCGCGACCGCACCCCTCCGCTCCGGCCCGGGCCTCGCCCGGCGGAGCCGCTTCCCCAAGGTCATGCGGGAGGCCGGGGCCGGAGGCACGCACCCCCAGCGCCGGCGCGGCCCGCGCCCTCCCCGCCCAGGCCGCGCTCGGCCACTTCCTGCTCCCGCTCCTCCATTCCAGCCGCGCGCGGCCCTGGCCCCGGCCCCGGCGGCCGCGAACAAAGCGGTCGGGCCGCAGGGAGGAAATCCGGGCCCCGGCGGCGGGCGGCGGGCGGGCGGGGACTCACCGGGCGCCGCGTCCGGCGCGAGCGCGGGCCTAGCCGGGCCGCGGCCTCCGGCGCCCGCCGCTCCGCATCCCCGCGGGCCGGCCGGCCGGGGCCGGGCTGGAGGCCGCGGCGGGCGCTGCTCGGGCGGGCCTCGCGCGCCGCCGGACCCGGAGCTCGTGCGCGGCCGCCGGCTGGCTCCTCCGGGCTGCGCTGGCTGCGCTGCTGCGCTGGGCCGGCCGCCCGCCCGCCGCGCTCGGTCCCGCCGGCCCGCCCTCTCCCCGCCCCGCGCCCGCCCCGCCCGGCCGCCCGCCCACATCCGCCTCCGCCGCTCGGGGCGGCCCCACCGTGGGCCGAGCGAGGGCGCGGCGCCGGGAGCGGGAGCGCGCAGCGGGCGGCCCTCGGGGACGGGGACCGCTGCGCTCCTCCACGGGGCCTGTCCCCAGGCCACGTCCTCTCTGGCCTTGTTTTCCCAGTTTGTCCGGTGAGCCCGCACTTCTCGGCCCAGTACTGCCCCGACTCTGTTAAAAGGGCCGGTCTGGGACGAATCCTGGGCTTCTGCCTCCGTCGGGCGGGGGTGGGGTTGGGGTGTAGGTTAGTGTGACTTTTAGAATGTGCCCCAAGTGGGTAGTTGAAGCTCGGGAGCTGAGGGCTGCAGGGGCCGGGATGGTCCTAAAAGACCCAATCCAAGGACCCTAACTAGTGCAGGTCCCCTGGGGGTCGTGCAGGAGGCTGGCTGGAAGGTGGGCGATCGGTCATCTGTCTGTGTGCCGAAGGCCTACTGTGGGTCTCGCCCTGGAGTGACCGGCAGTGCGAGGCCTGCTCCCTGGTTGGGGTCTGCCAGGAGCTCGCCTTCCCCGAAAGGAAAATACTGACACCCGGCAGCTACGAAAGTGGACGGGGACTTCATGTGGTGACAGAGGGAGAAGAGGGCCACAGGGGCCAGTGGAGGGGCGTCCAACTGGCACCGCTTCATCCAGCACCCCTGGCCTGGAGTGGCCGCCCCGAGTCGGGCACAGACACCCAGACGGGCTGCTGGAGGGGGCAGACTCCAGAGAAGAGCGGTCACGGCTGAGGCAGCCCAGGATCCTCCCTAATGTCTGGTTGGGCCCCAGGCACTCACGGTCCACTGGGGGACAGCTAAGGGGCCAGCAGGACACTGCAGACAACTCCCCACCCTGACCCCTCCCTGGGCCCTGTTGATCGCAAGTTTCTCCAACAGCTGCCCCTCCCCCCAACCCTGAGGCCTCCAAGTTGATGGTAAGCCTTTTGTAAAAGGAAGACTTGTGGGCTACCTTTCTGGGGTTGGTATGTATTTGGGGGGAGGAGGACATTTTTGTTCCTCGTCCAGGGTCAGAGTTCAGCCTGGGGGGTATAGACACTTCATCTGGGTCAGAGGTAGGAGCAGCTGAGCACCCAGGACAGCGTCCGCAGCTGGCACTGGGGCTCCGCCGTCCCTTCCTCTTGGGGCTGACCGAGAGAAGGCCGCTCCTGAGGGAAGGACTGCCTCCCCTGCTCGGGGGGACACTCGCTCCTCCGGGGGAGGACACCCAGTTCTGGGCCTCTCCCCTTGGCACCCCGCCCTCCCACCCCAGCCAGCTGCGTGGGCTCTGAATGTGCAACCCCAGGCCCCGCCTCCAGGGGCCAGAGGAGAGGCCCGACTGGCGCGTGCTGCTGGGGCACCTGGCCGTCGCTCACCCCCTTCTGGGGCCATCCCACCCACCCACCGTTCTCCCAGGAGGGGTTTCCGCACCCACCACCCATCCTGCGCTGGCAACGCTGAGGAGAAGGCAGAGGAGGCCCGGTGGCCTCGAGGGCCACTGGGGGCCCCGGGAGGGCGCCCTCTCGTGGATAACGTGGCGACTCCCCAGGCTGTCCTCGGGCCTGCTGGCCATTTGAAGACAGCATCTTGGCCAGAGGTGTCATCACGGTGGTGCAAAACCTCCAGGCTTCCTCACCGCTGGCCCATCTCCAGGAGGCCTCCCTGCCTGGTGCGCCCACCAAGGGCCCGTGACCTGCGGTGAGCCCCACACCCCATTCCGTGCAGCGCCTACATGAACCTGCCCTGTGGCTGGGGCATCTCTTCGGGCAGGGCCAGCGCCCTCCTCTGGCCTCCGGAGGTAAAGCAGAGTCCCTCTCTAGAACACCTCCTGCCTGCCTCCCCAGACAGAATGTCAAGGAGAGGACCCAGACCCACCGGCCACCCTGGCTGAGGCTCAGGCCGCGGAGGAGCCCCTTAGACAGATGTTTGCAACAAAAACTGCTGCACCGGCCCCTGGGGAGGAAGGCCACCTGCCCCCTCCTAGAGCACAGGGTCCTCCGGCCCTGTCACCTTCCGCAGCTGCCGGCCATCGGGCAGGACTCAGGGGCCGGAGCCCCGGGCTGCCTAGTCTCAGCAGCAGCTGCAGGGCGGGGCCTCCAGGCAGCTCCCGGGCCAGATGGCCGCCTGGCTGGCTGCGTTCAGGGAAGCTGTGCCCGCACCACTGCGACAGCCTCCTGTCATCCTGGTACCCGAGACCGTACCAGGCCAAAGAGGGGATCTGGGAGCCGGGGGCTGCTCGCTGCCGAGTGCCATCTCGGGGCTGCCTGGGACGGCCCCTCCTGGGCCTTAAGGAAGACTTAACTCCAGGAAGACTTAAGACCCTCCGACCAGAAAAAGGCAGGGGCCTCTCTCCCCCATCCCCTCCTCCCAGTGAGGTTTCTCCTCCTTTAGCCATCCCTACCCAGCACAACCCCAGCTTCTTGCTGGCAGCGTCCCCTGCTGCTGCTGCTGCGATCCCTGTCCATGCCCCACAACCTCTGTCAGGGCCCCAAGGAGCCCTCTGTCCCACCAGCCAAGCAGGGCAGGCCAGGACACCCTGCCCGCCCCAGGGCCTCACTCCTCGCCTGGCTGGGGAGGTGGGCACGACGGAGCAGCCGGGATTAGGTTGGCAGCACCCGTGGACATCCCGCACAGATGCCTCTGCCCCGCTTTCACTCAAGAGACACAACGGCACCCGCACTTTGTGCCACGCCAACTTCTTAGCAGCAAGGATACAGCGGGGAGTGGGGGGTGCCAAGGTCACATTGACATGGGGAGCACTCTGGAGAAGGCTAAGGCCACAGAGGAGATTGTGGGTTTGGGGGGACCTGAGCGGGGGTGATCAGGAAGGACCACTCCCAGGGGGTGATGCTGGTGCAGAGACAGGACTGGGGAGGAGCCGGGAAGGGCTCTCCGGGGAGAAAAGTGTGGAACCTGAGGACTGGCCGTGAAAGGGCCTGGAGTCTTGCTGTGTGCCAGGCCCCGCAGTTAATCTACCCATTCTGCAGGTGAGAATATTAAGGTTTGAAGAGGTTAAGGGTCATGCCCAAGGCTGGGAGGGGGCAGGGGCAGGGCTCTGATGCAGGCAAGACCCCAGGAGGCAGTCCCCTCCAGGTTCACTCTGAGCTGACTTGAAATCAGCTCCCCCCGCTGGGGTGGGGGGGCGTGGGTGTGGGGGAGGAGGTTGGCCCTCCTCAGGAAGGGACCCCCAGAGCGCCTGGGCCGTGGGAGCCAGGGCAGTCTCTGTGGCTCTGAGCACAGTGTGAGTCCAGGGTTCCAAGCTGAGACTGCCGAACCTAGGAAATAAAAATGCAAGCTGTCCGGTCAAGTTTGAATTTCAGGTAGATAAGGAACAGTATTTTAGTATAAGAACGTGGCTTTCCTTCCCTCAGACTTTTGGTCCTAACTGCGGTGGGCCCTGGGGCCTCTGGCCACGCCTCAGGTCCCCAGCCCACCAGGGTTTGAATAGGATCCCTGGGGGCTCCCACCACACCTCACAGCCGGGAACCCCCTCCTCCCAGGGGTCCCAGCCTTGCAGGAGCGTGGCTGGAGGGCTCCCCACACCTCTTGCCGCTTCCTCTGCCCTGGCATACCTGGCCAGTGGGGTCCCGGCCTTTGTAATCCAGCCCCTCCCCCAACACCACGCCCACTTCTGGTCAAGGCCCCCTTTCTACTCCTCCCCGGCTGCTGGGCTGTGCAGGTGAGAATTGAGGACACTGCCAGCTCTGAATCCTGGTTCAACAACTCACTGCCTGCTGCGTGGCCCTGGGCACCTTAGCGAACCTCCACCTAAACAGGTGTCATAATCAGAGTACCTGACTAGCAGGATTGCTGTGAAGAGCTGAGCAATGGTCCGCAGTGCCTCAGTCCTGCTCTGCGCAGGGTGGCTGGGAAAAGACCCCCACCAACAGCACACCCCGTCCCAGGGGCCCCAACCTCTCCAAAGTCACTTCTATTTTTCTCGGGCTCTTTCCTTCACGCAGCAGATCTGGGTGTCCCCTCACACCTTCACGGTGCCCTTGCGCCTGAATCGCCAAGCCCCGGGGGGCGCCAACCCAGCCCCTCCAAGGCGTCTCCTCTCCCTGAACGCTTTCCCGCTGGCTCTGGGGTCGGGGTGCACATTCCTCTGTCTCCATCACCGCGATGGTCCCCTCACCCCCATCACTTCTTCTGGGACGTGCCCAGCCCCCAATGCTTTCCCAGTACACCACTCAGCGCCTGGCTCCCAGCAGACGCTTTGCTGGGTGGGCTGACAAGATGAGAGTTCTCTGTTCAAGACTCCAAGGTCGAGAACCCGGCTGTTTGGAAGAGGGTCCCAGCTAAATTAACCTGAATTCAAAACGAGGCTTTCAACGAAAAGGGGGTGTCAGCTTTTCCATATTTACGACCCCCCACTCCTCCCTGCTCCATCCCAGGGCAGGCGCCCCGCGAGGTGGCAGGAGGCCGTGTCCCGTCTGTGCCTTCGGGTGATTTGCTTCAGCGCTGGCCGGGAGAGGAGCCGGTCCTCGGAAGGGGTCCCTTAACAGACGGGCGCAGTTGGGACCCCATGCGGGGGGGTGGGGTACCCTGAGGACGAGACGGCAAGTATCGCGAGAGAGCCCCCTCCCGCCCCCCCGCGCCGCGCCCCGCGTCCCCTCCCACCCCAGCGCCCCAGATGGCGGCGCGCGGGGCCCGGCCGGGCGGGGCGGACAGGGAAGGGGTGGCGTGGGTGACCTCAGCGGTTCCGCCGCTCCGGGAAGTCGCCTCGGCCCGCCCCCTCCAGCCCCCGCCCCGAGTTTCGCTCTCTCCGGGGCGGGGCGAGCGGCGGGTGCTGCCCGGCCAGCCAAGTTGGAGCGCGCCCCGCCCGGCGCCCTCCCCGTCCCCGCGCCCTCCCCGCCGGGGCGCGCTGCCCGCAGCTCCGCGCGCGCCGGGGCGGCACCGGGGAGGGCGTGCGGCGCGGGCAGCGGCCGGAGAGAAGCTCGGGGCGGCGGAGGTGAGCGCGGGGGGCGGGCGCCCGGCTCTGCCCGCCCCGCCCGCCGGCCCGCTCCCCGCGGCCGCGCTGCCATAAATGGGGCCCACGGCGGCGGCGGCTGCATCTGGCGGGCCGGGCAGCAGCTGGAGGCGGCGCGGGGGCGCGGGCCGGGGGTGGCGGTGGCGCGGCGACTCTGGCGTCGGGGGACGCGGCAGGCGGCCGCCCGGGAGTGAAGTTCAGAGGCGCCCTGGCGGGGAGGGGCACTCCTGGCGGGGACGCGCGCAGGTTCGCGCGACTCCGGCCCCCTCCGCCCGCGTCCCGGGACCCGCCCCCGCGGCGGAGCGGCTCCTGTTTACTTTCGATCGAGTTTTTCCTGCTCCGGGCAGGTGCCCAGGGCGGCTCCAGGCGGGCAGTTGCGCGCGGAGCCCCGCGCCCCTCTCCCCGCGCTGCCCGCACCCGGGAAGGGCTGGGGGCTGGTCGGGCGACTGGGGGTGAGCGGCGGCCGCGGCGTCTCCAGGCGCGCTCACGGGAGTCCCGTTTGTGCCCAGGTGATGACCGCGGCGGCATGGAGTTCCCGGAGCACGGCGGGCGGCTGCTGGGCCGCCTGAGGCAGCAGCGTGAGCTGGGCTTCCTGTGCGACTGCACCGTGCTGGTGGGCGACGCGCGCTTCCCGGCCCACCGCGCCGTGCTGGCCGCGTGCAGCGTCTACTTCCATCTCTTCTACAGGGACCGGCCCGCGGGCAGCCGCGACACGGTGCGGCTCAACGGCGACATCGTCACGGCGCCCGCCTTCGGCCGTCTGCTGGACTTCATGTACGAGGGCCGCCTGGACCTGCGCAGCCTGCCCATCGAGGACGTCCTGGCTGCGGCCAGCTACCTGCACATGTACGACATCGTCAAGGTCTGCAAGAACAGGCTCCGGGAGAAGGAGCGCGCACTGCCCCTGGAGACGCCTGCCCCTGGGGCAGAGCTGCCTGGCCAGCCCCCAGGCCCCTTGTCTGCCTGGTCCCCTGCACTCTGTCCAGCCGCCCGGAAGGCCAGGCTCCCTCCCGCTGGGGTCAAGGCCACGCGCCCTCCACTGGCACGGGGACCTCCCCCCTGGCAGGCTCCTGGAGAGTCAGACCGGGCCCTGGACCTGTCGCTGAAGCCTGGCCCGAGGCGGGAGCCAATCCACCCACCCTGCGTCCTCCAGACACCCCCTTGCAGCCAGATGCAGCCAGGGGCCCAGCCGATCGTGAAGGACGAGTCAGACTCACTGTCCGAGCAAGGGGACAGCAGAAGCCCTCGGTGCCCCCACAGCCCCCTGCAGCCGCCCTGTGTTCCTGCAGCCCCGCGCCTGGCCGGAGGCTTGGAGCCGCTGCCGGTCAGCGAAGTGGGCAGTGGGGAACTGGAGCTGGAGGCAGAGCGGGGGGCGATCGAGGATGTGCTGCGGCCGGCCGGGCGCCTCTGCCTCTGCCCGCTGTGTGGCAAGCTGTTCCCCAGCGCCCACGTGCTGCAGCTGCACCTCAGCGCCCACTTCCGCGAGCGGGACGGCGGCCGCGCCCGGCTCTCGCCCGACGGCGCAGCGCCCACCTGCCCGCTCTGCAGGAAGACCTTCTCCTGCACTTACACGCTGAAGAGGCACGAGCGCACGCACTCGGGCGAGAAGCCCTACACGTGTGTGCAGTGCGGCAAGAGCTTCCAGTACTCGCATAACCTGAGCCGCCACGCCGTGGTGCACACGCGCGAGAAACCCCACGCCTGCCGCTGGTGCGAGCGCCGCTTCACGCAGTCGGGGGACCTCTACCGCCACGTCCGCAAGTTCCACTGTGGCCTGGTCAAGTCCCTGCTGGTGTGACCTTCGCTGCAGGCGTGAGGATGGAGTGTGAGGGGCCGGAGCTCAGCAGGTGAAGCCCCTGAGGCTGGGCCCGCCAGGGGTAAAGAACCCTGCTTCCCTGGGAGCGCGGCCTCAGACTTGGGCCGACTGGGAGCCCCACGGACAGCCCTTCTCCAGCCTTGTGCCTCCGCCAACTCACTTCTGCTCCCGGCCGTGCCCTGACCAGACACCGTCCTCCTCTCCGTCCCCTCAGCCAGTCCCGAGGAGTGTCCCCAGCTCGAGCAGGCCCGTTGGCCCTCCACCCGGGCCTTTCCTGACCAGCTCCCCAGCAGGCTCAGGGGTACCCTGCGAGCCTGGCACCACGCTCGGTGACGGATGCACACTCACAGCTGCTGCCAGTGGGAGGCCCCGACAGGGAGCTCTGATGGAACCGGCTACTCCTGGTGGGTGGCAGTGGAAGCCCCTGTGAGGGAGGCCCCGGGCACAGTGAGAGCCAGCCGGGCGCAGCTGGCGTGACGGGGGTGCAGGCCCCAGCAGGGTCCCCAGGGCAGCAGAAGCTGCGCGTTACCGGCGCTGGGGTGGCAGGTCGGCCCTCCAGAGCTTTCGGCCCTGACCGCAGCGTGTCACAGGGCAGAGAAAGTGGGGACTTGGAAACGATTCTCTCTAGATGCAGAAGGAGCCCCGGAGCTTGCCAGATGTCTGCCCGTGGGTGATGGGCCATGCCGCTCCCCTGCCTGAGCACAGGATCCAGGGCGCCTCTGAGTCTCCCCAGGGCGGGACTGAGGGGGCGGGGAACGCAGCTGCCCGCCTTGAGTAGCGCAGGTCAGCGGTAGGCCTGACCTTGAAGGTCACTTCGCCTGCTCAGGGTCTCCCTGGGGCTGCTGGTCACTTCCCGAGCGCTGAGCAGGGGGGCCGCAGGCTGCTGTCTTTACCAGGAGCCGTGTTTGCAGTGATTCCCTTCCTGCGGCGGGGCCTGGGCGAGAGCAGCCGTCTCGCGAGGAGGGGCGGCGGGGGGCCTCTGGGCTGGAGCTCCTAAAACGCAGAAGGCCACCACATTCGTGCTCGGGGCGGAGCACCCCGCCGTGCCTGCCTGCTCACCCAGCAGGGCTCGCTGCTGGAACCCGAGGGGGTGGGCAGGGGTGGGGCTGCCCCAGCTTCTGGGGTCCCGCAGGTGGCAGAGCCACCTGGGCTCCTGGTTTCCCCAGACTGCATGGGCTCTTTCTGCTGTGACTGGAAGTGGCGCTGAGGTCAGAGTTCAAGTTTAAGTGATCTTCTCGGCCCCTGACAACACTTGATGTCGTATTTATTCGTTTGCCTGGTCTGGAGTGAGAAGACCATTGGCCTTTGCAGCAGGTGGACAGGCGGGGACCGTCTCCCTGCAAGCCCTCGGCTCTCCCGGTGTGTGGGCAACTGGCCTGCGGACCAGAGAGAGAGCTGGGGGAAGGGGACCTCCGCTTCTGACTGTCCTGCCCCCCCACCTCTGGAAGGGCTGGTGGGACCTCACACTTGGCGTGGTGTGCTTCATGATCGGATTTCCGTGTGTGTGTGTGTGTGTGTGTGTGTGTGTGTGTGTGTGAGTCTGCCTGTGTGGGCACCTGTGTCCAGCAAAGGCGGGGCCTGAGCCGGACCAGCAGCCGCGCACCCACCCCAGCAGGCAGCGGGGAGGTGAGCGTCGGGCCTGGTTTTCCCCAAGGAGTTTCCACCGGGGAAGAAATTTATTTTCCTGGGGCAGGAAGCCTGCCCTGAGTTATCAACACTGGATTCATTGTCTTTTGCAAACAGTTACTGTGAAGTTAACGTACAGAGAAGTGGTCAGTTTTACATTTAATAGCTGCCGCGGTTCAGATAAAATAGATGTACACACACACACAAGTATATTTAAGACGCTAATCGTGTGCCATCGTGTAGCACAGACGTGTGTAAATGCACTTCGGGTGGAGCCTGCCGTGTGGGGTCCTCCTGGGCGGCCCAGCCTCCTGCCCCTCGGTCACTGCTGTCCTGCCCCTGGGGGGTGGCTCTGGGTGCCCAGAGGACAGTTGTTGATGCTTAGCGTTCCGCGGGAGGTTTTGTG
Organism: Grampus griseus; assembly: GCF_964374135.1. Taxonomy (NCBI): domain Eukaryota; kingdom Metazoa; phylum Chordata; class Mammalia; order Artiodactyla; family Delphinidae; genus Grampus; species Grampus griseus. Next base: position 993,845 of record NC_139018.1, on the reverse strand, counting down.
TGCACATGCCCGCCTGCTGTGAAGGTCTGGAAATCAGTGCTGTCTTCCCATGTTCTCATCATCGTCTCAGTGACAGTGGTAATAAAGCCCACCCCAGGTGGAGATGGCCGTGATTATTCCTGGGGACAGGAGTGCGTGTGGGAATTGGGGGCACTGCCGGTCTTGCGGGGGACCCAGGTGGGGGTGGTGGGCAGTCTGGGCGCCCCGTCCCAGATGCTACCTGCTGTGTCTCATGGGTGGAGTGGACTGGGGCAGGGCGTGGACAGGTGACAGACACTCTCTCCCCAGATTTGTACCCCGTTAACCCTGAATTGGGGGAGGGGAGTCCCGGGGAGCAGGGTGCGGCTTGGGACCTGGTGAGAGGCCTCGTGGCTTCTCGCTTGGGGTGACTTCTGAGCACCCGCAGGCCCTGGGACTCAGATCTGAGGCTCCCAGTCCTGTGGTTCTGGGTCTTCCTGTCCCCCTGCATTCAGAGGCAGCCCCAGCTCCCCTGCCCTCTCCCCTCCCTCCCCTCCCCAAGCCCACCCTGTGCCCTCTCCCCTCCCCCTCCCCAAGCCCACCCTGTGCCCTCTCCCACCCCCCTCCCCAAGCCCACCCTGTGCCCTCTCCCCCCCTCCCCAAGCCCACCCTGTGCCCTCTCCCCCCCCTCCCCAAGCCCACCCTGTGCCCTCTCCCCCCCTCCCCTCCCCAAGCCCACCCTGTGCCCTCTCCCCCCCTCCCCTCCCCAAGCCCACCCTGTGCCCTCCCCCCTCCCCTCCCCAAGCCCACCCTGTGCCCTCCCCCCTCCCCTCCCCAAGCCCACCCTGTGCCCTCTCCCACCCCCCTCCCCCCCAAGCCCACCCTGTGCCCTCCCCCCTCCCCTCCCCAAGCCCACCCTGTGCCCTCTCCCCCCCTCCCCTCCCCAAGCCCACCCTGTGCCCTCTCCCACCCCCCTCCCCAAGCCCACCCTGTGCCCTCTCCCCCCCCTCCCCAAGCCCACCCTGTGCCCTCTCCCACCCCCCTCCCCCCCCAAGCCCACCCTGTGCCCTCTCCCCCCTCCCCTCCCCAAGCCCACCCTGTGCCCTCTCCCACCCCCCTCCCCTCCCCAAGCCCACCCTGTGCCCTCTCCCACCCCCCTCCCCTCCCCAAGCCCACCCTGTGCCCTCCCCCCTCCCTCCCCTCCCCAAGCCCACCCTGTGCCCTCCCCCACCCCCCTCCCCTCCCCAAGCCCACCCTGTGCCCTCTCCCCCCCCTCCCCAAGCCCACCCTGTGCCCTCTCCCACCCCCCTCCCCTCCCCAAGCCCACCCTGTGCCCTCTCCCACCCCCCTCCCCTCCCCAAGCCCACCCTGTGCCCTCCCCCCTCCCTCCCCTCCCCAAGCCCACCCTGTGCCCTCCCCCACCCCCCTCCCTCCCCAAGCCCACCCTGTGCCCTCTCCCCCCCTCCCCTCCCCAAGCCCACCCTGTGCCCTCTCCCACCCCCTCCCCCCCAAGCCCACACTGTGCCCTCTCCCCCCTCCCTTCCCCAAGCCCACCCTGTGCCCTCTCCCCCCCTCCCCTCCCCAAGCCCACCCTGTGCCCTCTCCCCCTCCCCCTCCCCCCTCCCCCCTCCCCCCCCCCTCTCTCCACACCTCATTTGTGCCTCTCCCTCCCTCTGGGCGGGATGGGTCCTCACGAGAGGTGGGCAGGCCTGGGAGGGGGCTGTGTGCCTGCTGCCCCCCATCCCCACCCCGTGGAGCCCAGCTTGATGTCGAGAGGGCCGGGGGGTCAGGCTGGCTGGGTGGCTGGGCGGGCCTGGCCCCTTGGTGGTTCCAGGATCCCCGAGCCAGCCCAGCTGGTGCCCGGGCTGATGGGCAGGTGTGTACGGGTGTTCCAGGGCCCCCCACCCCCCACCCCGCGGCTTCACGGAGGGGCGTGAAGTTGGTGCTTCCCTGAGCCTCCTGGGAGCCGTGCCTCCCTCACCAGGCCCGGGACAGATGGCAGATGGCCTTACGTGTGTCCCAGGCCTAGTCCTGGCCAAACACCCTCCAGGAAGAGCTGAGACAGACCCCAAGGGCAGGGCGGGGGGACCTTGCTTGCCTAGAGGTCCCCAGAGGTTGCCCCGAGCTGAGCTGGTGCCAGAAGTGCTGCTGGTTCTTGGGCCAAGCTTCGAGGCCTCCCCAGTCCTGACCCCAAGTGCAAGGCCTTGCTTCTGGGAGGCTGTACCTGGCACCTTCCCTCCCTGGCCCAGCCTGGCTCCTAGGAGTCTCCCTCCTGGACCTAAGCCACTGTCCTGCAGGGAGGCCCTGTCATGTTCCCAGTTGGGCCCATGACTCAGCCCAGGCCTTCTCAGAGCCCCGCGCCAGCCGCGTTCGCACTCTGCGCACTGACACGCCCACCCCCGAAGCTGTTGCCCCGCTCCTGGGGTGGGGGGAGGGCATCCAGCCTGGCCCCTGGGAGGCTCGTGGAGGGGACCGCTGGCCCGCAGTCCCGAAGCCAGGCCCTCTTTGCACAAACTTCGGGAACACCGGCGGTGCTGGACGCGGCCCCCGGTACGGAGGAGCCCACGGAGAGTGCAGAGGGTCGGACTCCGGGGCAAGAGGGGCTCCCCAAGGCCCCCTGGCAGGGTGAGCGCTCAGGACGCTCCAGGTGGACGCGGAGATGGGTGCTCCAGGCCGAGGGCCGCCGCTGCAGGGGCGTCGGAGCGAGGGGTCGTGTGCGAGCGGGCGCAGGGCTGTGACGGCCGGGGCGCTCCGGGGAAGCCACCGGCTTTGAGGCAGGGAGAGGCCAGGGCAGCTCGGGCCAGCCTCAGGCCTCCCTCCCCAGTTTCCTCCATCCCGCGCAGGGGGCTCAGCCAGCTGCCCGCTCCCCCACACCTGGTCTCGCCCCTCCCTGGGTTCATCCCCGCTGCTGAGGGAGGTTCATCCTCAGACAGCCGAGGACAGATGCACAGGCTTCGGACACGGCTCCAGCCCTGCTTCCCAGCTTCCGCTGGGCCCCTGGCACTCCTCTTCCCACCTCAGCCGCATGGTTCATTTCTCAACGCCCGACCCTGCACGGCCATTGTCATTGTCAGGGTCACTATACCTCCCCTCCCGCTCCTCCCCTACGTCCACCGTCACCTCCACCACTGCCTTTGTGGCGGGTCCCCACGGAAACTGACCCCTCATCTAGGCCAGTTTCCAAGCTGAGGGCCCGGTGCTCGATATCTGCAAGCCGAGATGTGGCAGAGACGGTGACGTCCTCCCAGTGGCGCTGCAGCATCTGTGCTCCGCTTCCTGCGCCCTCAAGTTCCAGGACCTTCTCAGTCCCTTCCCCCCCCACCCCCCTCTCAGAAAGGAAGATGTCTGTGCCTTCCCCACCCGACGCAGGCCACCTGGCCTCCCAGCACCAGCACGGAGAGAAGCCCTCCTCGGTCCCTGTCCCCGGGTCCCTTCCTCTCCCCCTCTCCGTGTCCTCACTTGTAGAACGGGCACCGAGGCGTGGCAGACAGCTGCTGAGGGGAGCCTGGGGCACCGTCCGATGGGCACACGGGCAGCGTTGCTGCTGACAATGCCACCCAGGGCAGAGGGTGGAGGGCTTGGCCACAGCGCCCCACGGAGCAGGCAAGCCAGTCCCTGGAGTGCTGGCCAGGCTGGGTCGTCGTAGTGTGACGGGAGGGCAGTTGGAGGAGCGTCGCCATTGGCCCCAGGCCTCCTGGGCCACCCCGCATGCTCCCCCCGCAGCTGTCCCTGCCCGGCCCCCGGAGGGCTCTGGAGTCGGGGGCGACGTGGACCGAGGAGTCCAGGACAGCTGGCAGGAGGGCGGGGGCCGGGCAGGGGCTGTTCAGAGAGGAAACCGGCTGGGCTGACAGTGTCCAGGCCCCCTGACCCCGGCTCCGGCCAGGCTAGCGGGTAGCCCCGCAGAGAAGTCAGTGACCTGAGGGATCTCGCGAAATCCGGGGGCAGGGCCTCGCCTCCCTGAGTTGGACCCAGATGGGTTTGTTTTCACCAATTTGAACAGAAATCTGTGTAAAGAGAAACCTGTTCCCTTGCCTCCTTGAGCAGACAGCTGAGGCCTACTCCATTCCGTGTGTGTGTGTGTGTGTGTGTGTGTGTGTGTGTGTGTGTGTGTGTTGGGGGCGGCGTTCGCACTCCTCCAGCAAGCAATTCTCTAACACCGGCTGGGCGTCCTGCAATTCAACTCCATTCCGACACTATCTATCCAGGTAAAGCCGGATCCCACAGCTAAGGGTTCAGCCCTACCAGACGGCCCACCCACTTGAGACGCAGGTCGTCACCTGTGCTTCTAACCCTCGGGCTATAGAGCAGAGGTTCCCACGACCCCTCGCTGGGTTTGATTGATTTGCTAGGGCAGCTCCAGAACTCCAGAGAAGCTTCCTCACTAGATCACCGGTTTATTATAAAAGAATATAACTCAGGGAGAGCCAGACAGAAGAGGTGCCGGGACGAGGGGTGGGGAAAGGTGTGAGCCTCCAGGCTCCCCCTGAATGAGCCACTCTCCCCTATTCTCCACGGGCTCACCAGCCAGGAAGCCCTTCTGGGGTATCGTGGAGGCTGCATGTGTGGGCATGATTGATGAAAACATTGGCTATCGATTTTTTTTTATATTTATTTATTTGGTTGCACCGGGTCTTAGTTGCAGCTCGCAGGCTCCTTAGTTGTGGCATGCATTTGGGAGCTAGTTCCCTGACCAGAGATCTCACCCGAGCCCGCCCCCTGCGTTGGGAGCGTAGAGTCTTACCCACTGCGCTACCAGGGAAGTCCCTGGCCATTGACCGTTGATTCCACCTCCAGCCCCTCTCCCCTCCCCGGAGGTCAGGGATGGGGGGTGGGGGGGGGTGGGGACTGGCGGTTCCACCCCTGTCATCACGTGGCTGGTTCTCCTGGCAACCAGTCCCCACCCTCAGGTGCTTCCAAAGTCACCTCATTCACACAACAGAAGACACCTTGACGACTCTCTTCACCTAGGAAATGCCGAGGGTTTGAGGGGCTCTGTGCCAGAAACAGGGACGAAGACCAAATATGTATTTCTTTTTTTTTTTCTGGCTGCGCTCGCTGCGTGGCTTGGGGGGTCTTAGTTCCCCAACTAGGGATTGAACCCGGGCCCTCGGCAGTGAAAGTGCAGAGTCCTAACGACTGGACAGCCAGGGAATTCCCTGTATTTCTTATTATAAATCATAATATCACAGCTTGTCATTGGTTTCTTCACTGGTGGTGCTAGTTTGCTAGGGCTGCTGTCACACAGACACCACAGGCAGGGGCTTAGACAACAGGCATCACTGTCTGATACCCTGGAGGCTGGAATCCCAGGTCCTGGAGGTGCAGGGCTGGCTTCTCCCGAGGCCTGGCTCCGTGCCGCGTAGACGCCGTCTTCTCCGTGTCCTCACGTGGTCGTCCCTCTGTGCGTGTCTCTGACCTCATCTCTTCCTCTTATAAGGTTGTGAGTCAGACTGGATTAGGGCCCACCCTAGTGACCCCAGTTTAACTTGATTACCTTTGTAAAGACCCATCTCCAAATGCAGTTACGTTCTGAGGTCCCGGGGGTCAGGGCTTCTACATGTGAAGTTGGGGCACAAAGTCCAACCCGCACCTTTGGTGTTTCAGAAGGGCATGGAGGCCGGAGGACCCTGGCCTAGGAGCCGGGAGGCCCAGATCCCAGCCTGGCTCTGCCCAGATCCAGACGAGTCACTGCAGTTTTTTGTCAGTGACATGTGTTGATGTTTCCATTTCTGCCCTCCAACCCATGGGCTGTGGGCCGCCCGGCACTCAGAGCCACAGCTTTGGGGACATCGCCCTCCTCAAGAGCCTGCAGGCCCGACACCAGTCAGCCCACACCCCCTCCAGGGGCCGCCATCGCCCCCGTTCCGTCGCAGGGCAGACTCCTCCTCCCCAGGGCGGCCCCTTGCCTGGTCCCACCTGAGCACCCCGCGCAGACTCTGCTTTCCTTCAGGGGGCACGGACGAGCCTTTTCTCCCATCAGCCCCCAGCAGCCGGGCCAGGAAGGGAAGCACATGTGTCCCCATCGCCCTTCACAAGACCCCAGCCCTCTGGAGGCTCGTGCCATCCTTGCCCCTCTGGGACCTCTGCCTGTCTCCCCTCCGCCATCTCCCTCTCCCGTTGCCAAGGCCTCTGAGATTCAACCCTGTGCAGGCAACGCAGTGCCTTCCCTGCCCTGGGCTCCCGGGCCTATTCCATCGCCCCCCAGGCCACTCCTGGCTCTGTCACCGCCAGCAACAGCATCTGCTCTGGGATCTGAACCTCAGACTCCCTTGCTCCCCGTTGACCTGATCAAGCTTCTCCGTAATAATTCTTCGGCCTCGTGGTTGTGAACCCCCTGACCTTGCCATCTTCTCACCACGTCTCCCGCCCTGCCCCCCTCTTTACTCACTCCCCCTGCCCAGACCTTGAGTCACTGGCCCTCTTTTTCTGTCAGACTCCTGGGCAAAACCAGAACCTGGACGGCTGTAAACATTCCCTTCGCTGTGGAGTCCAGGGAAAAGGCAGGCCTGATGGCGCTGCCTGACCTCCGTCATAACGGTATCGTAACAGAGACATGCAGATAAATCTCACAGCGTCTGCGATGCTGGCGGACCACGGCTGGACCGCCGCCCACCCCCACAGACGACAGTCAGAAATGCTGGACAGAAATATATGTTTTAAATAACACCTGGAAGGCACTGGAGAGCGAGTGAAGCAGGCAGAAACTGGACAGGAGCCCATCCTTGAAAAACAGAAGCTGCAACCAGCCAGACGCGCGCGTTTGTAGCCGCAGGGTCTAGAGACGTCCCAAGGGAAGTTACACACATAAATGGCTGAGAGGCACGTGGAAGAGTGTGAAATAAAACCACAGCGAGCCGTCACCACACGTCCATCCTGAAACTCAACGACCGACACCACCAAGCGTGGGTGGGGGACTTGGAGCCTCCGGAATGCTCCCACACTGCGTGCAAAAGGGATCGCGTTTCTCACCAAGGTCAGCTCTGCTCCGGGGCGCAGCCCAGGAGAACTGACACCCGTGAGCACAAAGGGACCCGACTCCAATGTTCACAGTGGCTTTTCCCTATTACCTGGAAACTAGAAACAGCCCAAATGTCTGTGAATGTGATGGCAGCACACTCACACCACAGCATAGAACAGACCCGAAGGGGACCAGCGAGTAAGGCACAATGTGGGTGAACGTCACCGTTCGGAGGGGAGAAGGCGGCCGGCCACGCACACTGACGGCAGGAAGCTTGAGGGCAGGAACAGCTGTCTAAGGGGGTCTGGGCGGAGGGGAAGGACGGACTGGGCAGGATGTAAGCAACCTTCTGGGGCGACGGACACTTCTAGAGCTTATTGGGGGTGTGCTGTGCAGGTGTAGCGTTTGTCAAGAGTTACAATTAAGCTTTGTGCATTTCAACGCATGTACTGTCAAGACTAAAACAGTTGCAGGAGGACAAGAGCAGGTGAAGGTCTAGACACAACTAGAATGGCAGAAAGAGGGTGGTCGCTGAAACTGGTTGACAGGTACAGGGAGTTTATTGTACTTAAAAGACACTTGTGTATTTGAAACTTTCCGTAATACGTTTATTTTCAAAATTTTTAATTTATTTTATTTTTGGCTGCCTTGGGTCTTCGTTGCTGTGTGCGAGCTTTCTCTAGTTGCGGTGAGCGGGGGCTACTCTTCCTTGTGGTGCACGGGCTTCTCATTGAGGTGGCTTCTCTTGTTGTGGAGCACGGGCTCTAGGTGTGCAGGCTTCAGTAGTTGCAGCATGTGGGCTCAGTAGTTGTGGCTCGCGGGCTCTAGAGCGCAGGCTCAGTAGTTGTGGCGCACAGGCTTAGCTGCTCCGCGGCATGTGGTATCTTCCCGGACCAGGGCTTGAAACTGTGTCCCCTGCATTGGCAGGCGGATTCTTAACCACTGCGCCACCAGGGAAGTCCCCCGTAATACATGTTCAGAGTAAAACAAATACACAGATACATTTTGCATCCGCCTGCCGAAGATAACAGCCTGGTACCACCCTTTCTTGGGGAGGCTGTGGGCATGACGGGCAGGGTGCAGGCTGGCACGTGTCCGATGTGGAGGGCGACTTGACAACTGCTGTCCACGTCACAATGGCAATGAATGCTTGGACCCAGAAGTTCTAGGAAGCTGTCCTACAGATAGGCTCACATATGTGCCGACGACTTATGTATAAGAGTATTTATCCGAGCGTTGTTCAATGTAGCAAAACACTGGAAACGGCTTAAATGTCCCGGGGCAGGGGACTTCTTGTGTGTATTCTCCATTGTTTCTTTTGTAAATACAGGCAAATATTCTTTCCCCCCATTATCACCCCCCAAAAGTGGCATACTATGTATGCTGTTCTGCACGTTGCTTTTGTTTTCTTTTCTCACTTAAAAAAGGACCACAGAGACCTTCCCGGGTCAGCACACAAAAATTTCCTTGACCCTTTTATTTGTCAGTGGCTGCTCGGTGCCCCCTGGTGGGGCTGTACTATTGTATTATTTGGTCGCCTAGAGATGGACACCTGGGTGGTCTCCATGCTTTCGGTGTCACAGCAGTGCTCCGGCTAATAACCTTGATCGTGCACCCTTCTGCACAGGGGGCATTCGGAGTACACGCCCAGTAGGTGAAAGCACCTATGATCCCATCAGGGGCCAAACTGCCTCCGTGGAGGTCGCACCTACCTTCACCCCCTGCACCTGCTTCCCTACCACCTTGCCAGCCCAGTGTGGTCTCAAACTTTGGGATTTAAAAATATCTGACAGGTGAAAAGCAGCCTCTCGGACTCGTTTTATTTGCGTGTCTCTTGTTACATGTGAGGTTCCCTGCTTTCCTGTGCTCAGCCCTCTGCCCACGTTCCCACAGGCATTTCTACCCCAAGGTTAAGGAATTCACCCAGTCCTTTCTAGCACTTTTACGGTTTCCCTTCTTTTACGTTTATACCTTTGATCAATATTTTCGTTTTAACTGGTACATGCTCAAGCTGAGGGTCTAACTTTCTCACTCTTCACACGAGCAACGCTTTACTGCAGTGTCCACCTTCCCCCTCGCTGACTGGAGAGCGGCCCCTCCACAAATCCCCACGCGCGTCCAGGTCTGGCCCCTCCCGCTGCTCTCCCACCCCACAGTCCCCGCAGCCGAGCTCCAGGGCTGGACTGAATGGGCCTCATCACGTGTTCTGATATCTGGCGGGGCCAGCGGCTCCAATCTCTCTTTTTTTCTGTTTTTTTGGGGGGAGGGGGCTATTTCTGCCTGTTCATTTTCCACTGAACTCTCAAGTCAGCTCATCTAGTTCAGGGAGAAGAGCTGCTGTTTATTCTGTAATCCTCTCCAAGCAGCTTCTCTCCCAACACACCACCGAAACTCCAGGTCACCAGGTCAGAGGCCCTGCTGTCATTGTGCTCTGTACCAACCACCCCCCTCAAACCCTCCTCCCCAGCATCTCCCAGTTTTCTCTCTACCTCCCTGGCTGCTCTCCACCCCATTCCCTCTCTGCACGTGCTAGCTCTCCTCAGCAGCCCTCCTAGGCACCACCCCTGGCCCCGCCACGGTTAGTGCCCCCTCCCTAGGGAATCTCATCCTTTCCCATCCTGCGGGATGCCATGTCTTGCTGAGGCCTCCTAAACTGACGCTGCCTGTCACGAGCTCCCCTCTGAGCCCAGTCACGTATGCAACACCCACACAACTCCTGAGTGCCTTCCAGGAACACAAAGTGAAACCTGTACTTCCCCCCACAAACCCACTCTTCACCCGGCTGCCCCCATTCGGTAAATGAGGGCATCAGCGAGCCTGCTGTTCAAGCTGAGAGCCTGGATGTCACCCCTGGGTCCCTCCTCTGCCTCACACCCCCGGCCCAGGCGAGTTCTGAAGCCTGTCCGCAGAACAGAGGTCCAATCTCTCTCCTCCACTGCCAACACCCTACTCCAAGCGCAAACATCCTCCACACACTCCCCCCCGTGGCTTAGAATCCCCCGCTGGTTCCTTACCGCACTGGCAAAGACATTCTATCTCCTTCCTCCCCGAGTGACCAAGTCCCTGCCCTCCCTCTGACCTCATTTCCCAGCATCGTCCGGAGCCTTTCCTCTCTGAGGCCTGGCGTCACAGCCCAGGCCCAGGTCCTAAGCGTGCTGGGTGCTTTCCTGCCAGGCTGGGTTTTTTTCTGGCGGGGATGGCTGTCCTAGCAGCGGCTCACGGGTGGCCGGGGTGGGGGCTGGGGTCCGCGGTCTGGGATCCAGGGTCCGAGGACTGGGATTTGGGACCGGGGGTCTGGGGTCCAGGGTCTGGGATCCGGGGTCCGGGGGCTGGGGCTCGAGGGCCCGCGGACCCCGCTCCTTCTCGCCCCCCAGGTTCCACGTTACCCGCTGCCTCCTCACTATTACGAACGACCTGCCTGTCCTCTGATGCCACCTGCGGAGGTTCGAGAGGGGACAACTCGCCACGCCCCCCTCCCCGAGTTGACCCTGCAGCCAGACGGGTGGCGACGAAAGGCGGGCGGCTGGAGAAGCTGCCCTGACAAGTCCAAATGAGAACAGCAGGGAGCTGCCAGGGCGGGCGGGGCGGGCAGTGGGCCTGGCGGGCCCCGGGAAGCAGCGACCGGGCGCCCCCGCCCGCAGCCCGCCCGGAAGTGACCGGCGCAGGCCGCGCATGCTCGCTCCCTCCCCCGGCGCGCTCGCGCGTCACGTGGGACGGCGCGCGAGTCGCACCGGGAAGTTCCCCCGGAAACGCGAGCCGCTGGGCGGCGGGTTCCGGCCGGCGGCAGTGGGCGGTGGGTCACGTGTTGTTCATGGCCCGTCCACGGCGCTGAGCGCCGCGGTGCGTGGTCTGAGCGCCACCGTCCGCTGGGCTCCCGTCGTGCCCGGCACGTCCTGCAAGCTAAGTGTGGGCGGCTGCAGGAGTGAAGGCTCAGTCGTTCGCTGACCGACTGACCGGGCGGTGGCCGGCCTTGTCCGGCCTGTCCATCAGTGTCCGGCACGGTCACTTCATGTTGGAGGCGTGAATAAGGGGGCATGGTAGATGGGTCATCCCTACGCATGCTGCGGCCATCCCGTGGGACAGCAGGACAGAAAGGGACAGGCCAATGCCTGTCCTGGGTGACTGGAGGAGAGACCGAAAGCCTACCCACGGATGGGATCTGCTGAGTCTAGGGCTTTGTTCAGGCCTCGCACCCCCTGTTGAGCCCTCCTGCTTCCCGTGTGCAGCTCCAACCCTACAGATGAGTAGCGACCGTGTGGTCCTGCTGGTCCTTGCTCAGCCCTGGGGCACAGGGGCAGGGCAGCTCTGTCCTGACTCTCAGCAAGGCAGTCTGCATTTCTTACTTCCAAGTCCAAGTCTCCAAATGGGAACCCTTCCACGGCCTGACTGGGCCCGGCTTTGGGGAGACATCTTGGTTTTGTCCCCAGCTGGGCTCACCGAGAGCTCACCAGGGCGGTTGGGTGATGGAACCAGCTTGCAGGAAGCTGCGGTGGAGCGTGGATTTCTCTCCAGGAGGCAAAAGAATGTTAGAGGCCTCAATGGGATGGAGGGGAATTCTGACCCATCTCCAAAGCCTGAGATAAGTGAGCTCTAGGAGAAGAACCTCCACTACTGTAGAGGGCTATAGTGCAAATGGTATCCCCATTGGAGAGCTTGGTTTTGTACAAATCTAGGAATTCTTCAAAACTTTCCATTTCCCTAATCTTACCTCTGACAGTAAACAACTTGCTACAGAGGACATCCCTGGCATGAACTCCTACTCCATGCCCACTTCTAACTTCCGGTTGGTTTCTGTGCCTCCTGTCTCCTCCAAGTCTCTCAAGTAAATTTAAGCAGATGTCCCTCATTTCCTTAAAACCATTGTTAACTCTAGGTGGATGGATGGATGGTTGGCTATGTTAACCAAAAACAAAATAGCCAGTTATCTTTACCAGAAAAACAAGTTTATTCTGGAGCAGTAAAGAATTGAAATTCAGGACTTGCGACTATGGCAAACCACACGGAAGTCTGGCAAGGCAAAGGAGAGGACACTCTTTTCTAGAGAAGGGGAAGTTGGGATGGGCTGTTAGGAAAAAAAAAGTCTGTTGGAGGAAACTGGGAGATCAGAGTATGGTGGGTTTTCATTGGCCAGATTGTGACTGTCTCTCATTGGCTGAGCTGTTGCCAGGCAAGGAGAAAAATCTTCCTTCCTCTGCTAGTGGTAAAGCAGTGTCACTTCCTGCTGGGGATGAAGGTACCGATCTTCCTGTCCGAATCTGTGTTGATGTGGTACATGTATTGAGTAGTACCTGTGTGTGAGCTCCTCCTTCTGGCCTCCTGATTCCATTTGAGTGAGGCTTCCCATTATTAATTTTCACAGATACATGGATGGATCGTGGGATGAATGGATGGCTAGTATATCAGTTAGAAGCACTTTTAGCTTCAAGTAGCAGAGATTATGACAAGTGCAGTGGTTTGAACCAATAGGGGTTTATTTTTCTCCCATAACAAGAATCCTGGAGACAGGCAAGTCTGCGTTAGTTCAGCAGCCCAGTCATGTCAGACCAGCATCTCTGCAATCATACCAGGCTTCCTTTGTGCTCACAGAGGGTTGCCACAGCTCCAGACACCGCATCCATGTTCCAGGCTGGACAAAGAGGGGAAAGGATAGTGAAAGGGATGTCTATCTCTTTTATCATGGAAACAAAATTCCGCTTCCGGCGGTGACATCTCACTGGCCAGAACTGTGTCCCATGACCAGCGCTACTGCAGCACAGCTGGGGGAGTGGGCATTAAGCTTTTCCGGTGTCTATAGTGGAAGAGAGAAGGGGAGAAGAGCGTGGAGTTATGACTGTGGCGGACGTCTGGCATTGCGACCGCCCAGCATATTTTGAATGTCCTCTCTGCAATTTGGTAGTTCCCACATCGTGAATTCTTTCTCTCCCACTTAGAATCCAGAAGGATTTCGTTGGTCAGCCTCCCCTCACCACTAGGGGCAGATGTCTGACTTGACCTGGGAGAGGGCGGCTGCACCAGGACCCCAGTGGGCTGCTGGGGCGACCGTTTTGCTGGACTGGTCCCAGCAAAGGCAGCTTATTTCTGGGGCGGGGGGTGGTGTCAGCTTCTTGCTGCTGCCGACACAGCAGCTCTGGGCGTGGTGGGGGCAGCAGAGCCTGAACCCAGACCAGTCCTGGCAGGGGTTTTGGGTACTGTTCCTGGAAGCTTAGCTAGATCCTCGAGCCCTCTCCCAGCCCCTTATAAATCCATATCTGCTTAAACAAGCTAGAGTGGATTCCTTTATCCACTACTGTTATGGGGTGGATTGTGTCTCCCCAGACGCTACGCTGAAGTCCCAACCCCCGGTACCTGCGAATGGGACCTTATTTGGAAATAGGGCCTTTACAGATGTAGTCAAGTTACGAAGACGTTATTAAGGTGGGCCTCAATCCAATATGCTAGTGTCCTTATAAGATGAGGGGAATTTGGACACAGACCCCCAGGGGAGAAGGCCATGTGACGGCAGAGGCAGACGTGGAGGGGCTGCGGCTTCGAGCCCTGGAAGGCCAGGCTGACAGCGGCCCCAGCAGCTGCAGGAGGCGGGGAGGACGCTTCCCTAGAGCCTTCAGAGGGAGCACGGCGCTGCCCACACCTTGACGTTGGACTTCTGGCCTCCAGAGCGCGAGAGAATAAACTGCTGTTAAGCCCCCGATTTGTGGTGCCTTGTTACAGCAGCCCCGGGACACGCATACAGCAGGTGAGGACCCCAACCCATCGTCCGAGCAACAGTGACCGGGTGAGTGGAGCGGGGGCCGCGGATGGACGTGTAACCAGGTATGAGTGGTGACGTCTGCTGTTAGCGGTGAGGCCCCCACACCCTGAGGAGAGCTGGAGCAGCTGACCCAGACTCCCCTCCCTGCGCTTTCAAAACAAGTTCTGCTGAGAGCTGCCACCCAGGGCCGCCGGCTTCCTGCCACGTGCCCCCACCCCTGACCTGTCCTGCCTGAGCCCGGAGAAGACGGGGTAGGGGGGGAGCCGCACAGCGTCCAGGCAGAGGCAGCGCCCCTGCTTCCTGTCAGCCCTGGAGCAAGGCGAGGGCCTGGCGAGGGCTCCACGGTCCAAAGTGCCCGCACGACAGACGGGCATCTCGCTCCAGCGGCGGAGTCCTCCGGCACCCACCCCGTCGGAGCAGAGCCAGCCGCAGGGGCTGGGTTTACCCTCCCTGAAGGCGGGCCGCACTCCGGGACACAGTGCCCACTCCCCGGAGTATTTCTGAGAGCGAGAGGCCCCTTAGAGCAGAGGGCACCCAACGGGTGGGAGGTGGGCCTGGCCACGGGGGGCCCCGGGGGCCGCAGAAAACAGCTCACTCTGCAGGTTCAGATGCAGAGGCGGCAGTCGGGGTGCGGTTCATAGGGGTGCAGGGCGGGGTGGGGGGCCGCTCTGTGGAGGGGCCGGAGAAGCTGGGCTGCTGTGCTCTGAGGGCAGTGGGCTTCCAGCCTCAGGGGCCTCACCCCCACCAGCCCTTCCACGGCTTTGGGAGGGACCCCAGAAATGTATTCTCATTGTCACATGTTTTTGAAAATTTGTAAAAGCTGTATAAAAAATGAATCTAAGTATATATGAAAGATATATGTGTGTGTGTGTACGTATAGATATATACATTATATATTATGTATATCTACATGCGCTTGGGCTGCCAAAACAAAGTACCACAGACTAGGTGGTTTAAACAACAGAAATCCGTTGTCTCCCTGTTCCAGAGGCTGCAAGGCTGAGCTCAAGGGGTCAGCAGGCACGGCGTCTCCTGAGGCCTCTCTCCATGGCGTGCAGACGGCCGTCTCCTCCCTGGGTCCTCACGTGGACGTTCCTCTGTGTGTGTCTGTGTCCTCACCTCCTCCTCCTATAAGGACACCAGTCTTGGGACTTCCCTGGGCATCCAGTCGTTAGGACTCGGCGTTTTCACTGCTGAGGGCCCGGGTTCCATCCCTGGTTGGGAAACTAAGACCCCACAAGGCACGCGGTGTGGCCAAAAGAAAAAAAATAAAGGACACCAGTCAGACTGGAGTAGGGCCCCCCTTAGTGACCCCACTTTAACTTGATTACCTGCGTAAAGACCCCATCTCCAAATGCAGTCACATTCAGAGGTGCTCAGAGTTCGGGCTCCAGCAATGAATGTTTTAAATCTGGGGGACACACAATTCAGCCCATAGCTATAACTGGATCTTTATATATATATTAAAAAGACTTTTTTTCTTAAAGAAGAGCTCAGAAACGTGTGCTCGTCAAGCCCAGGCCCACTGGCCACACCCGCAGGAATCCAGCAGCCAGGGAGCCAGGCGGGCAGCGGGCGGCACGCGGCGGTCAGGGGGCGGGAGGGAGGGACAGAGCCCCAGCAAGGCCCAGCCCTGTGTGGCCATTCCTGCCCCTTGCCGGGCTGAAGTCCCCCCACCAAGCAGGAGGAAGCGAAGTCACCAGG
This sequence comes from Grampus griseus, assembly GCF_964374135.1. Classification (NCBI taxonomy): domain Eukaryota; kingdom Metazoa; phylum Chordata; class Mammalia; order Artiodactyla; family Delphinidae; genus Grampus; species Grampus griseus. Next base: position 978,477 of record NC_139018.1, on the reverse strand, counting down.
CAAGGCCAGGGAGGCCACGCGCGCAACTGAACCCTCAGCTGAGCGCTGGCCTCCACTGCCGGCTCCTTGGGAAGTGGGGGGGGAGAGGGCGTCAAAAGAAACAGCAGATTAACCTTAAAGCCTGTGTCCCGCCAGCCTCCGCCCTAAGGTTTGCTGAGTGCAGGGCCAGGCACAGATGGGAGGCCCCACCCAACCTGCACCCTGAGGTCCCCCAAGGAGAGTGTCAGCACCCCAGCCTGTCACCGCCTGCACACACCAGAGCACCCCCCACCCTGGGCCAGACCCAGAGAAGGGCCTGGCAAGCGGGGGAGCAGCTCGGGCCATCTGGGCCGGAGCTCTGGGGCCCAGGTACCAGTGCCTGGTCGGGCAGGAAGGGGGATGGGCTGTGAGGGACACATCCCCCGGCTGCAGGCAACTCTAGTGAGCGGCCCCGGATGGGCCGCAGCTTCTGGGCCCGACGGCTGCACTGCCCACTGCTGTCCACACTGCAGAAGCCGGTCGTGAGGCCACTGTCGGCCACAGGCTCTGTGTGGGGTCGCTAGGCCTGACGTAACAAAGTGCTATACGCTGGTGGCTTACAGCTACGGTCTTTTCTCTCGTGGTCCCAGAGGCCAGAAGTGTGAGGTCAGGCTGTCGGCGGGCTGGTTCCTTCGGAGGCTGCGTGGGAGGCTGTCCCGGGCGTCCCTCTGAGCTTCTGGCGGTTGTGGCGTCTTTGGTTTTCCTTGGCTCGTGGAAGCGCCACCCTGGTCTCTGCCGCAGTCCTCACGTGGCTCCTCCCTGTGCGTGTCTTGGTCTGATGTCCCCTTTTGTGAGGACACAGTCACGTGGGATGAGGGCCGCCTGCTCTAGTACGACGTTGTCTTAACCCATCTCGTCTGCAGGGACCCTATTCCCAAGCAAGGCAACATGCTTAGGTGCCGGGGTCAGCACTGCGGCCTATGAACTGGGGGCATGATTCTCCCCATCGCAGCCTCTTTCCTCTCCGCCAGGTGCCACATGCTTCTCTCTCGCTGCCAGCACTTAGCCGGCTGGGGTTTTCACCAGATGGTGGGACCCGAACCCTCGTTCGCGAAGCTCCGGGTCCTCAGTGGTTCTCTCTGGGTCCCACAGTTTTTACGGCCCTTTACCACCACCCGGGAGGCTGTCATGTGGCCCCCGAGGCCCTGGGTCCCTGACACGGGGCTCTGTCCCACCCCACGTCTCCCTGGCAATGAGGACTGACCCCCTGGCTGGCACACTAGCCCCTTCACCAGCCGCTGGTCCCACAGCAGGAGGACGCCAGCGGCCCCGGGCAGTCTCTGCTCCACGTGCAGGAACAGTCCACGTTCCCTGGACGACTGGGGACCGGGACTCCCAGTCCTGTGGATCCCGCGTGGCCAGGACGGAAGGAGAAGATCCTCTGCTAGATTATCAGACGTCACAGTGAGTGGTCGTGCTGCCTCTACCCCGTGGTTCCCAGACACGTCATGCGTTGGTCCCTGTTGTGAGACTGTACCCCGTCCTGCTGGACGCATTTCAGCATCACTGGGGCCCCAGGAGGCCAGGCCACCTGTGTCGGGTGAGGGGCGTGGGACAAGCCCAGAGAAGTTCGTGGACACGAGGCCACTGCCACACGTCGTTGCTCTGAAATGAATCCCTTGATTAGAAGTACCGTTTGTAGAATGCAAGTGTCAGTCCGTTCGGGCTGTAACAAGGTGCTAGCGACTGCGTGGCTTACGGAGAACAGGAACTGATGTCTCGCGGTTCAAGGCTGGAAGTCCCACATCAAGGTGCTGGCAGGGGCCAACCTGCCTCCTGGTTCACGACTTCCTGTTGTGTCTTCTTGCTGTGCCCTCAAGTGGTGGGCGGGGCCGGGGGCCCCCGCGGGAGCTCTCTTATGAGGGCACTAATCCCACTCCTGGGGGCTCCGCCCTCCAGACCTAATCACCTCTCTAATGCATCACCTTGGGGGTGAGATTTCAACATCTGGATGTGGGGGGCACAGGTGTTCAGTCCTCCTCACCAGGATAGCAAGTGAGGCACCCTGCAAATCCGTGATGGCAGCGCTCGGGGGAGCTGTCCAGGGGGGAAACACGCAATCCTGGGACACAACCAGCCCTGACCCCTCCCCCTGCTTCCAGGAAGCTAGGCGGCCCCTGGGGATGGAGCCGCGTCTCTCTCTGCTGCTGAGACAGGCACCTGGCAGTGAGGGCCGCTGGAGGGGCATGGCGGGGGCCGGCCGGGTGTGGGGGCTGCGGCCACCATGCCTGCCGCCCTGAGCCCGCTGTGCGAGGGGGACGAGGTGACCGACGCCGCAGAAGGGGCCATTCTGTTGACCTGATCTTCGAGCGTCTCCTGGGCGGGTGTTGCTCCTGGGGGCGTTTCCATGGAACACGGGTGGCGTCAGGCTCTGCCCATTTCACGTGGTCCCTTAGAACACCTCTCGCCGACCCTCCGCGCCGCCTGCCACCCCACTCGTGAGCCCCACCTCGTGAACCAGGGCAGTCGTGCCCCAGGCTGTCCTTGTGACCTGTCTGGTAATGGCTTCACCACTGTCCTCCAGGGCCTCCCTGGGGGGCTGCAGCGCTGTGAGGACAGCTGCCCGCTCAGACCCCGTGTCAGTTCGTTCCCATCTTCTCTCTTCTGTTAACCCGTCAATTGGGCACCGCGTGAGGCCACAAACACACCCTGAGGGCGGAGGCTGAGCAGCGGCCTCAGCGTCTCAGGAGGCGCAGCGTCTCGGGAGGCGCAGCCGTCTCGGGAGGCGCAGCGTCTCGGGAGGCGCAGCCGTCTCGGGAGGCGCAGCCGTCTCGGGAGGCGGAGCGTCTCGGGAGGCGCAGCGTCTCGGGAGGCGGAGCGTCTCGGGAGGTGCAGCGTCTCGGGAGGCGGAGCGTCTCGGGAGGTGCAGCGTCTCAGGAGGCGCAGCCGTCTCAGGCAAACACTCTCGCCTTCTGGATCTGGGGGGCCTGGGCTCACGTCCACTGTCTTCAGTTAAGGATGGGCACGCTGCGAAGCATGCTCAATTTTCCATTTGTGTGGAGGGACGGTCAGCGAGGGCAGAGCGGCAGTCACCCCAGGGCCCGCGGTCTCATCTCCCGGGCCCAGCAGCTCACCAGGAGCCTCTCCCACGGAGAGCTATGAGCTGAAGGGAGCACGACCTCGCTCCAGACATCTCGGGGTCTTCCCTGTGATTCTCCTGTTAGAGCCGCCAGAGGTTCCCCACAGAGCTCCACCTTCTGTGGGCCCCTCAGCAGCGCGAACCCCGAAGGAGTCATAAGCCTCAGATGGCAGGACAGCCTGGACCATGCCTGGCCCCACGCGAGAGCTCTCTTTCCCGCTCTGAGCCCCACCCAAACCTGGAAGCCCACGTGTCACTCAGTAAATACGCTGGGGAAACATATCCAAACAGGGTACGTGCTGCCTCCCAAATCCAAAATGACTCACCACGGGACTTGCCAGGCCGTCCAGTGGTTAGGACTCCGCGCTTCCTCTGCAGAGGCACGGGTTCCATCCCTGGTCGGGGAACTAAGATCCTGAAGCCGCCAGGCGCGGCTGGCCAAGCACGGCGCCCCGTTTTTCGAGGTGAGCGGCACAAATGATAGCTACTCATCTTTCACTTTGCAGGGAGGGCTGGCCGCCACGCTCCAGATCACCAGACCCTGGAAACATCACCACCTGTACTTCCACGAGGCTCACCTCCCACCCTCTGACACACGTCTTCCCAAGGCATCTGGTGTCCTTACCGCTTCCTAATACTGGATCCAGTTAGGGTTATACAGTCAGTGCAGGGGCACAGGGCAATGTATCAATTGTGGCACGTCAGTGTGACCCAGTTCCCCGGGAGCCACGCCGGGACAGGTGCAGGGGGTGGGGGGGACGGTGCCATGAGGAGACCGGCAGCGTTCACTGATACCCCTGCCAAGTGAAAGCAGACGGCTTCTGATTTTCTAGGCTAGTCGGGATTGAGGGGAAACCAAAACAGAACACCAGACAGGTCACTAGCCGCGTGCTGGGTGCAAAGGGTGCAGTGGTTTGCTCCGTGAAGACACAACATCTGGAAAAGCTGCAGATGTCGCCACCTGATTAAAATGATCACAATATCCCGTGGTTCTTCCCGCCCATCCTGCAGATGCAGAGGGGGAATAAACACACCGAATGGGACGTGTGTTAGTTTGTGGTGATCAGGGGCTTCAAATAGCCCACGTTTATTCTCTCACGGTTCTGGTGGGCAGACGTCTAACATCAAGGCGTCGGCAGGGCTGTATTCCTTCCGCAGCCTCTGAGGGAAAGATCCATCCCCTTGTCTTTTCCAGCTTCTCGAGGCACCTGCGTCCTCTGGCTCAAGGCTTTTTTTCCACCCTCAAGGTACCGCCTAACCCCTGGTCCCTTTAACTCTGATCCCCCCTCCTCCCTTTTTTTTCTTTCTTTTTTTGCGGTACGCGGGCCTCTCACTGCTGTGGCCTCTCCCGTTGCGGAGCACAGGCTCCGGACGCGCAGGCTCAGCGGCCATGGCTCACGGGCCCAGCCGCTCCGCGGCATGTGGGATCTTCCCGGACCGGGGCACGAACCCGCGTCCCCCGCATCGGCAGGCGGACTCCCGACCACTGCGCCGCCGGGGAAGCCCTGTCCTCCTGTTGTAAGGACCCTTGTGATCGCTACGGATCACCTGGGTGACCCAGAAGCATCTCCCCATTTTAAGATCCTTGCACTAATCACTGCCGCAGAGTCCCTTTTACCACGTAAGGTCCCATATCCTCAGGTTCCAGGGTTTCAGAGGTTGGGACACGGACCCCTCTGGGGGACCATTATTCAAAGAATCACCGCCCCTGTGTTTTTCAAGACTTTCACAGTGACACTCCTTTCATTCCCCTCCGGGATATACCGTGGGTTTGCGTCACAGTTTTGGCGAGGTTGGAGTGCAGCCTTGTTCTGCTTGGCCCTTTCTACCCGCGGAATAATAAAAATGTATTTGGTCTTTGTCTCCGTTCCCGGCCCAGAGCTCCTAAAGCCCTTGGAATTTTCTGAGTGATAGAGTGTCTTTTATTCTTCACAAGGAGCCATTTTTGATAATACCTGGATTAATGCTAATGAGATGATTTGGGTTGAGGCCCCTAGATGGCTTCAGGATGGGGCTGGTCACCAGAAAGGCCCAGCCAGTGGCAGAGGGTTGGAATGCTCAGCCCCACCCACTGACCTCCTGGGAAGGGGGAGGGGCGCTTCAGATTAAGCTCTATGAAAACTCTCCAACAACAAGATGCGATGGACTTCTGGGTTGGGAACACATCCAGGTGCCGGGAAGGTGGCGCACCCCAGTTCCATGGGGATGGGAACTCCTGTGCCCAAGACGCTTCTGGACCGCAGCCTTTGGACCTCTGCATCCGGCTTTTCTCCTGTATCCTTTACAATAAACTGGTAAATGTACGCAAGCATTTCCCTGAGGTTTGTGAGCCGTTCTACAAATTATTGAACCTGAGGAGGGCATCATGGGACCCCCGACTTACAGCCTTTGAGTCAGAAGCACAGGTGACAGCGTGGACTTGCGACTGGTACGGTAAGGGGCATCCCTGTGGGACTGAGCCCTCAACCTGTGGGATCTGTGCTATTTCCAGGCAGATAGTTTCAGAATTGAGTTGAACTGTAGGACACCCAGTGGGTGTCCGCTGAGAACTGGAAGGGTGCTTGGTGTGGGAAAACCCCACACCTGGGGTCCAGAGTGTTGTGAGAAGAAATGAGTTTCCCTTAAACTAGTTTCTTAGCTCTTATCCCATAGGTCAGGGAGCCAATATGGAAATGACTCCCGTGCCACGTCTGTCTAAGTCCAATACATCCAGGAGCGGGGAAATGACCGGGACGGTCTACGGCCCACTGGCGTCACTATGAGATGGACTTGGGTCAAACTTTTTCTATCACTTGACCTTCCTAAGCCTCCCCTCTGACGTGGTGGCACTTGGAGGCCCAAGGGACTAGTTCAGAGCCAGTATGTGGCCACTCCCAGAGGATGTGGCTGTTCTCCTTCCCCAGCTCACGTGGTTGGTGCCCACGGTCCTCTGGGACAGGCCTCCCACGTGAGCACCCACAGGGCCCCACCCAGTCTCGCATTCCACCCTCCCTGGCCTCACCCCTTTGGTCTCATCCTTTCATGGACAGAATGATTCCGGAGTGCCTGCCGATGTGAATTGGGGAGCTCTGGTAACTCACTTGGTGTCCCGTTAGCTCCTCCTGGACCACATCTGCAGTGGTCCCCTGGGGTGTGCTGGGACGGCAGTGACAGTGGTGAGGCAGGGAAGTAGGTGACTGTCCACCCCAGGGACGTTATTGAGGGATGGTCAGGAGGCCAGGCCCGTTTCTCCAGAAAGGCAGCTGCATCTTACCCACCTCTGGCAATGACCTGCGTAACTGAGGTCACTGCAGGCATGGAGTCTCGGCGCCCCGTGGCCCCTTCATGGGAGCCCGCGCTTTCACCAGTCCCGAGATCCATTTGGAAGGTCTCTTTCCTGGGGACACTCCTGTAACCAGCACTGGTTCCAGGATCAGTCAGGAAGCTCTCTTCATCCCAGACCGTTTGAATGCAGAAACGTTACAAAAGGTGCTACTTATGGAGTTGTGGGCGCACCTTGGGAAGAAAAGGGGAGGTGGTGAGAGGCACTGGAGCCTCTCAAAGTCAGGAAACCGTCACCACCTTTCGAGCCGAAAGGATAAGGGTAGCAGCTAACGTTTCCAGAGCCCACAAGGAGCTGGGCCCATGGAGGAGGGCTGCCCAGGGGCTGTTGTCATGGAGGGGCGTGGCTGCTGCCGGAGACCTGGCACTAACGCTGGGCAGAAGCTCAGAGAGATTACCTAAACTACCAAAGAATTCCCTCCCAGGTCACTTGCTCGTGTCCCCTCGGGCTGAACCCGGCAGAAGCCTGCTGGTGTGGGAGCCCGCATCGGTGCAGTCCACAGGGGCCAGCCTCCCAGGGCACAGAGCAGGGTAGAGGCTCCAGTGAGGGGTGAAAGGGAGGCCAGGAAATGAGACACCCAGGCGGTCAGCTGGCTGGGGGCTGCCACCTTGGAGAAGGGCCTGGAGCCAGGGACTGCTGCTGGGGCCCATGGGACACACAACTGCCCTCTGGGGGCTCAGCAACGGGGGGGTCCGGCTGAAGCTGACTACTGCCCCAGGACAACCACAAATGATCCGCCACTACTGCGGAGACATCAAGCTGTAGGGATAACAAAGGCCGGGCAGGGGCAAGAGCAGAGATGTGTCCCCGCTGCGACGGCCCTTGCTGCCCGCCACACCTCCTCGCCCCCAAACAAGACGGGCCAGAAGCCAGGAGAGGGAGGGAAAGGCCTGCTCCGGAGGCAGATCCATCGCGCTTCTCCTCGGCCCGGGTTCTAGAGCAGGTGAGCTGACCACCCCCCACCCCCACCCCCACCCCCCACCCCCCCACCCCCACCCCCCCCACCCCCACCCCCCCCACCCCCCCCACCCCCGCCAACTCAGGTCCGGTGAGTCACGGGTGTGGCCAGCAGTGAGGGATTAGGGAGGGGAGCGGGGCTGAAACTGGGTATGAGATGGGTATTTTAAACTAACCGGGATGTTTTGATGCCCGAATGTTGTGGACCCTGCCTGAGCCTGAGATGTGATTATGGGAGGGAAAGGGGGGATTGGACAGAGCACAGGGACTGACAGAGACAGCTCATTACACCCTAATGACTGAGACGCCTCAGAAGAACTGACACAGGTGGATGTTTGGGATGGATGGATGGACAGGAAGAGGACTGGGTGGATACAGGTGGATGTTTGGGATGGATGGATGGACAGGAAGGTGACTGGGTGGATACAGGTGGATGTTTGGGATGGATGGATGGACAGGAAGGTGACTGGGTGGTTGCAGGATCACCAGGGATGTTGCCTGAGAGCTCTGGGAGGTTCAGAAACCTGGATCACGTCCTCCAGTGGATTACTTTGCTACCCTGTCTGCTCCCCGCTACCCTCTGCTCATGCCTGACTCAGTGACCTGTCGATGGGCTGAGAGGGCAGGAGGGGGGCAGCTTTCTCCTGGGCCAGGTTGGGGGCAGAGGTGAGGCACAGATAAGAAAGAGATGCAGGTATACTCTGGGGCATGGTCGGGGCTCTCCTGGGGAAGCTCACCTGGGGACTCCAGGGGACTCTAGAATGCCCCCAGGGCCCTTCTGGGTGGGAGTCATGAAGGCAGGTCGCAGGATCCCGTGGCCCAATAAGCAGAGAGAAAAGTAAATATTTGGGGTGCCAGCTTGGCATATTGGTGGGAGGTGCAGGGCTGGCTGGCTGACCCGGGACGTTTGAGCAGAGGCGGGAAAGATACAGGCAGAGATTGTTGGTGTGTTGCGGGTGCAGCAAGGAGGCCAGTGTGTCTGGAGCTGAGGCGGGGAGAGGAGGGGGGACAGGGAAGGGCACAGAGGCCTCGCCGCCATTGTAGGGATTTCGATTTTTACTTTGAGTGGGAGCCTCTGGAGGGTTCAATCCACTGGATTCTGACTGCATCAACTGCTGTGTGGACAGCACACAGGGCAAAGACGGAAGGAGCAGGGGACAGCGAGGGGGCCGCTGCGATAGAGCAGGACAGCAGTACAGGGGGGATGCTGGAGGGAGGGCTGGGCGCGGGGGTCAGCGGCGAGGCTGGAGGATCTCGGTTCTTACGCTCAGGCCAAGGCGGGCACCGCCCCGAGGGCTCACTCAGCCAAGCCCTGCAGGGTAAACTGAGGGCTTTAAAGTTTCCAAATGAGGGCTCCTGAGCGAAAGATTTGGTCTATTTGGGAAGTTGTGAGGACTGAGAAAGTTGGGCGTCCCAAGTCATCCTCAGGCCACAGGGTGGCCAACCCTGCGCTCTTGCTCTGCGCAGAGGAGCGCCAGCCTGGAACCAGGTGTCTGCATGGAGAGGCCCCTTTCCTGCGGCGCTCAGGCGCCCTCAAGCATCCCGGACGGAGGGCTCTCAGCATCGGGGGGCGCTGTCAGCATCCGCGGCGCTTCTAGAGGCAGAGCCGCCTGGTTCCCGCAACCAGCGCGCCACCTGGCGGCGTCGCTCCGCCATAGCACCCCGCGCGGGCCTCCCCTCTTTCCCTGCCGCTAACGCGCTTCTCCGCGGAAACCCCTAACCCGCGGGCTTCGGAGCGCAGAACTGTGAGCAAGCGCAGCCCTTTGAACACAGCTGACGCCGGTGGAATCTGGGTTCCCGCCCCGCGGGGAGCGGAGGGTCGCAGGATCCGGGGGTGGAGACCCGGAGCGCCCGTCGTCCACCCGCGCTGGGCCAGAGGGGTGGGAGAGGGCGGCGAGGGTCCGCGGGGGCGGGGGGCGCTCACGCCGGGGGAGCTGGAAGGCTGCGCCCAGTTCTCCGGGAAGGGGCGGGGCCGGGGCCGGGGGCCGCACCTGCCAAGACGCCGGCAGCCCGGACGCTCGGTCCCGCCTCACCCGGGCGCAGCAGCAGTCCTGGGGCTGCAGGTGACCAGAGAGGAGCGGGGTGAACGGGGGCTAAACTGTGTGGGGGGGTCCTAGGAGAAATGGGGGAGCACAGGGGATTTAAGCAGGCGCGACCCGGTCGGGTTTGCGCGCGGGAGGGCTGCTCTGTGCACTCAGCGGAGAATGGTTGGGAGAGTTGAGGCGGGGGCTGTCCTGGACGCCCCCACGAGTGCTGAAGGCCTCGGCGGCCGGTGGAGGGAGGGAGGAAGGGAGGGTGCCCGGGGCTGGGTAGCAGCTGGACGGAGATAGAGGCACCGGGGGCACTTCAGCTCTGGCGCTTCGATGGAACCCGAGGGGCAGAGAGAGGCCTGGGTGGTGGTGCCCAGGGTTTGGGAGCCAGCACGGGCCTGTGGTGAATCCTCGGGCCGGCCGCCCACCCCAGCCCGCCGGTGGGTGCAGGCAGGGCTGGAGGAGCGCCAGGGGGCACCCGGAGAGCTAGCCCTGGACCAGGTGCGGGTGGGGACCCGGCAACGGTCTCGTGTGCCGGGGGAGGGGGCGGGGTGATGTCCTCAAGGCAGCTCCGGTGCCCACACCCAGCCTGCCCTGTGCCCCTTCCTCCTCTTCTGCCCGCCGGGAGCCCGGGCAGCCCGGGGCTGAGGCCTGGTGGTGTGGGGACACACCAGCGCCCCGGGCTCCCCCATCTGCTTGATTCTCTCCGAAGCCATCACCAAAGCCGCTCCCTCTGGGGTCTCTGGACCCGCATGCGCCTCCGCGTGCCCCAGGCCCTGTCTCGGGTGGTCCCAGGTGCGGTGGGAATCCCTCGTGGGGGGGAACTGCCCGCAGCTTCTCGCGGGGTCGGGTCCTCCGAGAGGGGGCGGGGGGAGGGGGCGTGGCGCGGTGGCCTGGACGGCGGGGGCGGGGACCGCGCGGATCACTACCCCCTACGCGCAGGAGCGAGCGGGCTGGGGACTCAGGGAGGCCGGAGGAGAGTTCAGGGATCCAGGGCCCCGATGAGTTCGGAGAGAAAGAGGGATGGCCGGGTAGGTGAGCGGGGTCAGGGGAGGCAGAGAGGGTGACCCGGCCCCAGTGGCCGCAGGACTAGGGCAGCGCCCCCGGGTGCCCAACGCCGCCGCCTCCTCCATCGTTTTGCTTGGCCCCTCCCGGAGTCCCTCCCGGCCTCGGCCGCTCCCAGGATAAAGTGTTCATGTTGGTTAAAAAAAAAGTTTAATCTTGTTTCCTGTGTGATTTTCAAACTTACATGAGTAGCAACGTGCTAAAAAGCATGCTGTTTCTTTCTTCATGTAACGCATTTTTATTGCGGTATCCCGTACACGCAGTACCCGCCCAAATCTTAAGTGGACAGTTATATAATTTTTACTTGTGTAGACATCCCTGTAAACAACCGCGTTCTCCGTGCCCCCACTGGACACCCCTGTGCCCACTCAGCGCGGCCCAAGGGGACCACTTCTCTGGCCTTCACACCACACCAGCTTTGCCTTTTTTTGAACTTCCTCTGAGTGGACTCAGGGTACATCCTCTTCTGCATCCAACTCTTTTTTTTCACGCAATAACATGTCCACGAGATTCATCCACGATGTGCGAGGAGCGGTAGTTGGTTTTTCCTGGCTCAGCAGCTGATGGCCCATGTACTGACACTTGGATTTCTCCAGTTTGGGGTTATTAGGAATAAAGCCACTCTGATGGTTCTGGCACATTCTTTTGGTGGATACAAACATGTGCTTATTGTGCTTTTTTTTTTAACTTAACTCACTCATTTTTACTGCAAATCTCTCCATTTTTATTCATTCACTCATGAACATTTTCTTGAGAAAGTTTACAATGCAAGTTTCACTAATATGACCATGGAAAGAGGAGGTCATAACACAAAATCCTGGGTCTCCAGAAGCGCACAGCCTAATAGGCAAAACAGACTGGAGAGAAACAGGTGTCCTGGCCTCCCAGGGATTGGAAATGCAAACAGTATTCCACTTAAAAATGCGATCTGGTTCTCATAAGGTTTGGGAAATAGACTTTCAAACAGCGCACCCTCCAATATTCTAGGTATGCAACGCGAGGCGCACACAGCTTGAGACAGTGTATTCCTGATCGTCTGAGTCATTTCGATGAGCTCCTCATAGAAACCAAATTATATCTATTTTCCTTAAACTCCATAATTTCCTTATCAACCTTCCTCACATGTTTTGGAAAAAACTTGCAGGCCTTCCGCTTGCTTAAAACTGATTTGTCAGTTAGATGGAGACTTTCCTGTGCTTTGATCACAGTTCAATGTAGGATCTCATGTTTGCATTGAAAGACCATTTCCAGTGGATGCTTCCTTCACACTTCTTAACCACAGCCATTCTGTCACTTATTCTTTCGTGAGCTTGCGATTCTCACAGCTGGAGTCCCTTATGCTTCTACCTTACCTGCCACGTCGGTGTATTTCTCTAGTCCCCCATTTTAAGAGCCCCCCGTAAACGGAGGCATCTTTCCTCAAATGTCGACTCACTTTGCTGCTTCGTCTTCGTCTCTTTTCCCTTTGAGACGTGATCTTTATCTGGATACGGGTTCCAATAAGGTGCTAAAGTAATTTCCAAGCTTTCTGTGTTTTAAGAGGTAACTCTACCCTAACTCTTCTTCTTACCACATCTTTATTTTGTTGTATGCGTTGGCCAAAACGTTCGTTCGGGTTTTTCCATTACATGTTACGGAAAAAAACCGAACGAACGTTTTGGCCAACCCAATAGTTCTAATTTCCTGTTGACGGACCATAGTTTCGATTTGAAAATTTTCCCTTTCGTAGGTTACTCTTTGTTTTTAATATTTATTTATTTATTTGGCTGCACCAGGTCTTAGTTTCGTCACGCGGGATCTTCCTTGAAGCACGCGGGATCTTTAGTTGCGGCACGCGGGATATAGTTCCCTGACCAGGGATCGAACCCGGGTCCCCTGCATTGGGAGCATCCTTTTGCTGTTATTATGTTTTATTCCTTTATTTTTTGTTGACATATAATTCAGTATAATTTACAATGACAGGCGCAGATCTCTTGAAAAACGCCTGTAGAATATTGGCTATAACACAATGTCTGTGACGCCTCTTTTCAGTCTCTTTTCTTTTTAAGAACTTTGAACTGAGATATAATTCACAGACCATAAAATTCACCCATTTAAAGTGTATATAATTCAGTGGTTTTCAGTATATTCAGAGCTGTGCGAGCATCACCCACCACCAAGACCTAATTCCAGAACATTCCCCCTCTGCGCCTATGAAGCATTGCTCGTTGGCCATTTGTGTGTCTTCACTGGAAAAATGTCTATTCAGATCCTCCGCTCATGTTTTAATTAGGTTTCTTGTCATTTTATTATTGCTGAGTTGTAAGAGTTCTTTATATATTCTGGTTATTAGACTTACCAGATATAAGATTTGCAGATATTTTCTTTCATTTTTTGGGTTGTCTTTTAACTTTCTTGAGAGCGTCCTTTGAAGCACAGAAGTTTTAAATTTTTTGAAAAATTAAATTTATCTATTTTTTCTTTTGTGGCTTGTGCTTTTGGTGTCCTATTTAAGAAAACTCTGGCTAATAATCTAAGGTCATGGATATTCATCTCTATGTTTTCTTCTTAGAGATTTATAGCTCTAGCTCTTACATTTAGGTCTTTGATGCATTCTGAGTTAATTTTTGTGTACGGTGTACGGTAAGGGTCCAACCTCATTCATTTGCATGTAGATATCCAAACTTCCCAGCACCATTTGTTGAAAAGACTGTCCTTTCCCCCAGTTAAAGGGTCTGGACACCTTTGCGAAAAATCACTTGACCATATATGTGAGGGTTTGTTTCTTGGCTCTCTGTACTCTTCCATTGGTGTATATATCTGTCCTATGCCAGTACCATACTGTTTTAATTACTGTAGCTTTGTGGTAAGTTTCAAAATCAGGAAGTGTGGGTCCTCCAACTTTATTCTTTTTCAAGACTGTTTTGGCTATTTGGGGCCCCTTGCAATTCCATATAAATTTGAGAATTGGCTTTTCTACTTCTACGGGAAAAGGCCGTTGGACTTTTCACAGAGGTTGTGCTGAATCTGTAGATCCCTTTGGGCAGTGTTGACATCTTAACAATGTTGAGTCTTCCTGTCCATGAACACGGGATGTCTTCCCATTTATTTCATTTTTCTTTAATTTCTTTCAGCAGTGCTTTGTTGTTTTCAGCATACATGGCTTTCACCAAGTAGGTTAGGTTTATTCCTAAGTATTTAATTCTTTTAGATGTTATCTTAGATGGAACTGTTTCTTAACTTCCTTTTATCTCCGGAATTATCTGTGGTCTTAGGTACTTTCCACTACCTAACATTTTAAGTATATATATTTGCTTGCCTTCTGTCTCCTTTACAAGAATAAACTTCCATAAGGGCTAGAGTTTGGACTTGTTTGTTGCCATGCTAGCTTAACAGTGTCAGGCACACAGCTCAGTGCGTAACTGTTGAGAGCATTAACAATGACAACCATTTACCTATATCGGCGTTCACTTCCTTTACCGTAGCTTTTTTCTTGTGCCACGACAAAGAATGCTGCACTGGATAGCTGTGAACATATATTTCCTGCAATGGAGGTTTTATTTTTATGGCAGAAATTCTCCATCAAGGGATTGATGTCCACTTGTCTTTTTAATCGTATCTGCAGTTTTCAGACTGCTTTCCAAGGTGTTGTAATGATTCTCATTTCTGCCATCAGCATACAAGGGCCCCTGATCCCTTACACTCCCAGGACCACTAGGCCCGTTTTCAGTGTCTGGCAGCCTGAGGGTGGAGCTCTGTGTCTCTGGTGCTTTAATTGGCATTTCCCTGATGGCTCGTGACTTTGAACGTCTCCTCCTGTTTCTCAGCAGATTGTCAATGAGTTGCTCTTCTGTGAATTGCTTATTTATATCCTTTGTCCATCTTTCTACTGGTTCCTAAAAATCTGTTTCTTGTCAATTTCCAACAGCCTTCAGTCTATTATAGGTATTCATCATTTGTCCGTCGTCTGCTTTACAAATATGTATTTTTCCAAATTTATCATTTTTATATTGTTTGTTTATGGCTTCTTTTTCCACACAAAATTTAATATTCCTACAAAGTCAAATATATCTACCTTTCTCATATAGCTTTAGGGTACCTGGATTGAGGTAAGATGTTCTTCTTGACACTAGATTACATGCGTGCTGATTACATATGTGTTTTTTCCAGTTCTTTTGGCTTCTGCATTTATTACTTAATCAATCTGGCTCTAACGTTGACACACTATGTAAATTCTTCTTACAGATGGTTATCTGTTGTGCCAGCACATGGTTAGTAGATAACCCATCCTTTCCCACTGAATTTACCTTCCTCTTCTGTCATGAATGAAATTCTGCTGGAAAATAGTGACTATTTCTAGCATTTCTATTCTGGGGCATGGGTCTATTTATTTATTCCTAGATCAATACCGCATTTAATCGGATTAGTAGCTTTAGAGGTTGGCCTCATATTTGGGATGGCAGACCCTCCCTTGCTCTTTTTCAGTCTTTTCTTGCCTGTTATTGGGCATTTATTCTTACATACAAATTTTAAGATTATTTTAGCCATTGAAAGGACCTTCTTGGGCTCTGCATGTACTCCTTTCTTTTGTTCAGGTCTTGCTTTATGTCGTAAGATTTTATAGCTTTCTTCATATAGACACTGTGCCCTCCTTAGTGGACTTCTTAAGGTTGTGTGTTTGTTTGTTTTGTCACTGTAGGGAATGGAATACATTCCTCATTTCTAGAGGCTCATTATCGGAATAGAAAAAGTGATGGATTATTCTATATTCTTCTCTTCCTGACTGTTCACCAGATTATTTTATTCACTCC
Source organism: Grampus griseus (assembly GCF_964374135.1). NCBI lineage: Eukaryota > Metazoa > Chordata > Mammalia > Artiodactyla > Delphinidae > Grampus > Grampus griseus. The sequence goes on along the minus strand of NC_139018.1, from coordinate 963,216 downwards.
AGTAGTTTTTACTAGAGCCTCTTAGATTGTCTGGTGTTCAGGCATATCCTCCTCAACAAGAGGGGGCTTTTCACTCTTCTTTTTCATTGCTTATGCTAATCCTCCCACCTCCATCTATATTCATAAGTGGGGTGGCTATCTTTTTGTACCATCTGTCCTCAGCTGCGGGGGAGGGGTTCCGCCTTTCCCTGTGGAATGGAATAGAGTCAACGCTCAGGCTGTCTGTTCTCTGAAGGCGAGCAAGCAGAGGTCTGCTCTTCCTGCAGCCCCGCTCAGCCCCCAGCTGTCACCGCCCGGCCTGGGTTCCTGCAGGACAAACCAGCTGCCCCCACCAGCTCCCGGGCGGCCCTCCCCGCTCATCACAGGAGGCCTTGATGGCCGGTTCCTGCCCACCTGGAGCCAGGGGTCTTTTAGCTGATGGCTCCTCTCAGCCTGGGGTGTAACTGTGAGACCCCAACTTGTAGGTCTGGGGGCCGAGGAGGGGGAGCCCAGAGCCTGCCCCCCACCCCGGGGCGGGGCATGGAGGAGACAGGCCAGCCCCTCTGCTGGGCGTGTCACCCATGCTGTCACCCGTCAGGGTCACAGAGACTTCCTGGCTGGCCCACCTGTAAGTGGAGGTGGTGTGCGCTGCTCTCAGGGACAAGGCAAGGCCAGGCCTCCAGGGACCGGCACAGGGTAGTGCTCAGTCCTTGAGGGGTCCCTCCCTCCCGCCTGGGGCCAGTGCTGACTCTCTCCACCCCAGGCCCCAGGGCCCCTCCTACCGAGTCTGGGCTCCCTCTTCCGACACCTGCACTCTCTGCACGGACGCCCTTCGCTGCCCTTCCCATCCCCGAAAAGGAAATGGGGCTGAGCGCAACCCTGCCACCTCGTCCCAGCGGCCTCCATCCTCTCCTCCCCCGCTCCCTGTGGACCAACACCTTCCCGCTTCCTCTGGCCCGTGCTCTTCCCCAGGTGTGGCGAGGGGCAGGTAGCAGACTGGGGATTGGGGGGGGAGGTCTCATGTACTTGACACCCTGGCAGGCGCAGCTGAGCTTGGACCGGTTTCAGGGTCCTGGGCTCAGGTCCTCTGGCCCCGAGGAGCTCTGCAGGAACACAGCAGCCACCAGCTTAGCAGAGAGCTTCCCGGCCGCCTCGTGACTCCCCTGCCCTCTCCTGCCCGCGGTGACCCCAGGGCCTCTCGGGGTGGCAGGACACTACCTGTCCGCGTGCCGGCCCCCTGCCCCCTCCCCGCAGGCTAGTCCAGGGCCTGCCCCTACAAAGCAGAGCCCCTTCTCCACGAGCACCTGCTACTGAAAAGGAGAAGTGCGTTGGCTTTGAGACTAGGGTCTTGGTTGGGGATCTGGTCACTCGGAAGGGACAGAGGGACCATCTCCCCAGGTCCCTCCACTGTGTGCGGAGGTGTCTCAAAGTCCGGTTCTGCCACCTTCTCCCAACTTGGAAAAGAGCACACGTTTAAAACCTTCTTGGGCTTCCCTGGTGGCGCAGTGGTTAAGAATCTGCCTGCCAATTCAGGGGACATGGGTTCAAGCCCCGGTCCAGGAAGATCCCACATAACGCGGAGCAAATAAGCCCGTGCGCCACAACTACTGAGCTTGTGCTCTAGAGCCCGCGAGCCACAACTACTGAGCCCACATGCTGCAAATACTGAAGCCCATGCACCTAGAGCCCGTGCTCCGCAACAAGAGAAGCCACGACAATGAGAAGCCCATGCACCGCAACGAAGAGTAGCCCCCGCTTGCCATAACTAGAGAAAGCCCACGCACCGCAACGAAGACCCAACGCAGCCAAAAATAAATAAATAAATAAAACCTTCTCATCTGTCTCCACTTCCTGGCCAGGCTCCCACACCTTGCCCCTGGAACGGGGCCTCCCAGCTCCCCTCGACGCTCAGTGGTTCCAGGCCCTTGCCCCGGGCCGTGGCTGTGCTACCACATTCTCCTTGGCCTCCAGTCTCAGCATCACCCACAAATCAGCAAGCTTCCCCACGGAGGAAAGCGGCCGAGAACGACAGCTCGTCTCAAGGTGATTCCCTCGGTCAGGGTCTCCAGCCCCTCAAGTCCCGGCTGCCTCGGTTGCTCGCCGATGCCTTCAAACAGCTGTTTGGTTTTTAATGTTTATGTATTTATTTTGGCTGCGCCAGGTCTTAGTTGCAGCATGCGGGATCTAGTTCCCTGACCAGGGTCGAACCCTGTCCCCCTGCATTGGGAGCATGGAGTCTTAACCCCCGGGCCACCAGGGAAGTCCCCATCTGTGTATTTTTTAAAATCAATTAATTAATTTATCTGTTTTTGGCTGCGTTGTCTCTTCTCTGCTGCGCGCGGGCTTTCTCTAGTTGTGGCGAGTGGGGGCTGCTCTTCGATGCGGTGCGCGGGCTTCTCATCGCGGTGGCTTCTCTTTGTTGCGGAGCACGGGCTCTAGGTGCACGGGCTCAGTAGTTGTGGCACACGGGCTTAGTTGCTCCGCGGCATGTGGGATCTTCCCGGACCGGGGCTCGAACCCGTGTCCCCTGAATTGGCAGGCTGATTCTTAGCCACTGCGTCACCAGGGAAGTCCCCCCAGCTATGTATTTTTAAATATGGCTTTTAGAGTTGCTTTTGGTACAAGGTTTTGTCTGATGTTTGCTATCTGTCATATCTGGAAGCACGATTAAACATTAAGTGGTCTTATAAACTATAGTGAGTGCTATGGACTTGCTTGGTACGTGGTGAAAATAATCTACTTGATTTACTTGACGTAAGAAATTATCAAAATTGCGTGTGTGTGTGTGTGTGTGCGTGTGTGTGGCCGCGCCATGTGGCATGCAGGATCTTAGTTCCCCGACCAGGGATCGAACCATGCCCCGCCCCCAACATTGGGAGCACGGAGTCTTAACCACTGGACCACCAGGGAAGTCCCTGTGTGTTTTAAATTTTATAACAGTAATAAGAGAAATCAAGTTGCATTTATTTTAGTAAGAACTATATTAAGAAAGGAAACATATCAAGATAGAGTATTTATTTATCTTTTCTTTTCCTGCTCATGAAACTTCACCTGAGAGAGCACAAGAATCTTAAGCCCGTGTGATTCCCCAGGCGAGTGGTTTCTGCATGGGAATCTTACACCTAACTCAGCCCTAGTCCCATTCCAGAACAGTCTGAAAGCCGCTTATGTACCACAAAGGGAAGCAGCGTGCTAGCCACATGCAGAGTCTTGTTCTGATACCTGGGAGTTCGTTCGTCTGGCCTTTCCTGCCTCAGGGAGGCTGCAACCACTTATCTCTACTTGGAAGAATTCTGGTTTCTGCTTATTTGATCTGGGTCCGGTTTGAGACCATAAGATCTTGCTGCGTTTTAATACTTTCTGTTTGAGCCATGGAACTAGGAGAAACGAGTCTGCACAGCGTTATGTGTTTGGGGTGCAACAAACATTGATGGGCATCATGATATGGGCTGAAATTGTAAAGCAAGGTACCTGGCTTGGAGCAACAAGCGGACAGGGCCGTGGGCGCTGCCAGGGGACAGAGCAGATGCCAGGCGCCGGCCAGTGCGCACATGGGACTCCAAGGTAGGTTGTGCGTAACGACGTCTATAAATGCTGATGTAATGCAGTTCAAAAAATATGTTGATTTTTATTAAAATTTTACAACTGTACAAAGAGCACATGTACGTGACTTACAATACACAAAGGAAGTAAATGTCGAGAGTTAAAAAAATAATATAAATCTGAGACATGAAGCAAAAAATTCCATTCTGTGCATCAAAATGAAAAGGCATTTGCTTAATAAGAAGGGGCATTTCAATATATTAAGAAGTCCTCGGTTAGGGCTATCACAGAAGATGCAGTCTCACTGACTACAGAGGCACCATGGCGTTACCTCGGCAGCCCCGCAGGCTGCCACACGCATGTGCACGTGGCACCACGTTGGAGGGTTGTACACCGAATCCATTCTTATTAGCCCTTCAACAAATCACCCGTGGATGTTACCATTCACCTTCCAACGGGGAGACCTCACCTCCAGCCACTGTCTTCCTCCAGTGACCCTCAGTGGCCTGGAGTTCTAGTGGCAGTTTTCACTGTCCCACTTCAGATGCAGGAGGAGAAGCCAAGTGGCCACGAGGAAGGCCACCAGGCTGTCTGAGTGCCGCCCTCTCGAGCATCCTGACCTGTCGGGAGCCTGATTTCTTCTGCTGCTTCCTGAGGTAACACTCGGAGATCCACAGGCAGGTCTCAGCCCTGGGAAGGATGGCCGATAAGATGGCAGCACCACCACCCCGTTGGGAGAAGAGCTTCGAGAGGGTCACCTCTGCTACTACGCTGGCAGTGGTCACCATTGTCACCAGTGCCACCGCTCACCAGCGGTGGGTGGCACAGGGCATTTGCAAGAATTAACATCTGACAGAAAATTGCCAAACGAGTCTGTCGCATAGGAAGGGAGGGGAAGGGATGCCGTGCACCGTTCCTCCATGTTCACGGTGCCTCCACTCACATCTAACTCACGTCTAACACCTAACAGTGATGCTCCTAGTTCGAGGTCAAAGGCTCTGGAGGAACAGCACGTCTTGCAGATGTCGATGTGCTCTTTGCCTTCCGTCCTAGCATGTGCTCCTCAGCATGGCCTGAGGTGTGTGGGCTGATGGAATGGACGACACCCAGATTCTCAAAAGCTCAGCCCCAGCGGGGTTCTCCAGGTCTCTGGCACATGCTTCATCCTGGAGGAGGGCTAATGGAGCCTATGTCCAATGTCACCATCCCTAGAGAGAAGGGACCTCATCGGTGGTTTCCAGGTGGTCATGCTTGGTCGGGGGATGGGTACCACATTTTTATTAAAAAAAAAAAATCACCAAAATGGCCTTTTCTTTCATAGATGTAGTGATTACTAATATTCCAAGAACAGTTTGGAGAAAGCCGACCTGAACATGTTATGCTACACAGATGGCTGGGCTGCAATGAACACAGCATTCAACCCAAAGTAGCTTAAGAGACAATGAGGGCTTCTTGTCTGTCTGACTTAATAAGAATGAGGTGTTTATTCTGGGTCCAGTTCAGCAGCAAAGGCAGGGATCTGGACCGGCTTTGCTGCCCAGGTCCTGGTCTTCTCCTCTTGCTCATATCATGGCTGCTGGAGCTCCAAGCATCACACCTCAGCCAGCAAAGGCGGTGAGCAGATGGCTCACTGTGTCTCACAGTGTCTTACCTCCCCTCATCTCTTCAATGGGAGGAACAGCATTCCCAGAAGCACCCTTCTCCACTCCCTGGCCGACAGCAGAAGTCACCTCACTTGGGCAAAAACTGGGCCTGTGCCCACACCCAGCTTTGCGTCTGGCGCATCTTCCGTGAGATCAAGAGCTCTGCACTGATGGCTGAAAGCACCTGGTTCTGTTGGAAGGAACAGGGCGGGAGGCTTTGGAGTGGGTGCCCTCAGGATTGCCGTGGTGGAAGGAGGGCTGAGGCGGTGCTGCAGATGTGAGCAAAGCTATTCCTTGTTCCCTGGGGGATCCCTGAGAAAGGGTCACCCCGAGTCGGGAGGAGGTGACTCCTGCAGCCCTTCTTCACCCGCCTTGTCCGTCACGGGAGCTGCAGGGTTATGGGGGTGTGTGTGTGCGGGGGGAGTATAAGAGCCTGGACCCGGAGCAGAGATGGACTCTGCCCTCCAGCCTGAGGGCGCGAGAGAGGACACCCACAGCAGAGGAGCACAATGCTCACAGCACGTGGCCAGGATGTGAATGGGGGAGGGGGGCAAGGGGGGCACGAATGGGGGAAGGGGAGCAAATGGGGGAGGGGGCATACCTAGGGGAGGGGGCATGAATGGAGGAGGGAGAGAATGGGGGCATGAAGCCGGCGGGGTGTGTGGGGCGTGGCCACTGCCCTGCCCACCCTTGGGTTCCCTTTGAGGGGTGACTTCTGCGTGGGGTGCAGGCCGACACTGTGTCCTTCAAGAGGGAGGCTCAGGGGTTATGGGGATATAGCCTGGCAGCCCCTCCCACCTGCCCTCAGGTTTAGGGGTGCAGGGGCCAACGACTGTCCTGCCACAGTCCAGCACCCGCTGCTCCCATGCCAGGCCCCAGCAGGACTTGTGCCCCCCATCCCCTGGCCTGGAGCCTGACCCTTCAGCTGCGGGGCTCAGCTGGGCCGAATAATGAAACATGGACAAGTGCGGCCCAGGCTTTAGGACTGCCCCCCTGCCATTCGCGGATAATTAGGATAATTACCTCAGCCCTGAGGCTGAGCCCAGAGGACAGGGACAGTGGCCAGGGGTCCTCCCACCTCCGCTGGGCCACCTGCCTCCCCCCTCTGAGCGGGACCCTGCCCCAGCTGCCTGGCCCAGACCAGCCCCGCAGGACTCTCCCCGGTGTGGCAGGGCCCAGGCCTGCAGGCGATCCCTGTCGTGTCCTGGGCCGGGCAGCTCCAACAGGCCTGGGCAGCCATGCAGCAGACACACAAGTGGGAAGCCGGCCCCTCAGGAAGGCCCAGCTCCTGGCTGCAGCTGACCTTGGTGTCTGGTCAGCAAGGCCGGACAGACAATCGGGATGGGAAGAACGGGCCCTGCGCCTGACTCTGGGAAGGTGCAGGGGCTGGGCCCGTCACCTCTGTGTCAGCACTGAGGTTTCTTTCTCCCACTAGCAGCAAATGCACGTGAAACTAGGGACTAAATGCAAAAACCCAAAGGCAAAGGGACAGCCGGGGTTCCACGGTTCTCGACCACAGAGAACAGGGCCGCTAGGCTGGCAGATGCTCAGGTTATGTGAGTTCAACCAGAGAACCTCGGCGAAGTCCTGGCGAGCGGGGTACGGGGTTGAGGAGGAGGCCAGAGGAACGTGGGCCAGGCCGCCCAGTCCAGTGGCTTCAAAGGGCAGCAAGGCCCTAGGGCTGGGGACCGGATGGGAGGGGGATGGGAGGCCTGTTTTTATCTTTTCTCTGCATCCCCTGGCTCCACTCCCACCCCCCAGGGGGTCTGCAGCTCTACCTCAAGCCCCAGGCACCAACTCGGTGCCCCGCCCCGCCCAGCCCTGGAGCCACGTGTCCCCAGGATATGCTGGCCGCTCCGCTCCCTCGCCTCTTTCTGCACGGGGACCCTGCCCCCTCCTGACTATTCCCGACAGAAAACAGCAAATCTTGTCATTGTTAATACAGCTTCCTCGTTTAAAAAATTCGGGCCAAGGGTGGAAATGAGGTCTCCCCAACCCCAGTTCCCGCGTGCAGGGGCCACCCCGCGACCAGACAGTGCAGAGGAGGGAGAGGGGGCTGCGGGTTCTCTGAGAACACTGAGGAGCTGGTGCTGTGCCCCCCAGGGAGCCACCGAGTGGTGCCCACGGCTGCACGGCATCTGGCGTCCCTCAGCGGTGCCCTTGGACGGACCGAGGCCGAGCCGTTTTCTAGCTCTGCTTTAGGTGCAAAGCAGCGATGAAAATCTCGACTAGGCCTGGTGCACATGCGCGAGTATTCCTGCAGGACAGATCCTGGGAAGCAGACAGGCTGGCTGGACGAGGGCTTTTGTAAGGTGATGGGCACTGTCGCCCCACCTCCAACCTCAGACTCACACCCTAGCTCCCGTCTCCCCACCACTCCCGTCCCGTCCCTCTTCGAAACCTCCCAAGTTTGAAGGTCACGTGCATTTGCATTTCTCTGCTCATGGGTGAAGTTAAGCATCTTTCAGCTAACAGCCATGTGGGTTTCCTTCTGCATGCGTCTGGGCTGCTTGCCCAACTTCCAGTGAGACGCTCGGCCCCCATCCTTACTAATTCACAGGCCCGCTCTGCTGGGGAGTTGGCCCTTCCGTTGAGGTATGAGTTAGCAACAAGCTTTTCCCAGTTTGCGGCACATCCTAGGACTTAAAAGGTTATATCTATGCAAAATGTTGCAATTTGTAATTTACTTAAATTTATCAAAAAATTTTTTATGACCCGTGCTTCTATCATGCTGGGAAAAGCTTTCCTCATGGTGAGACTATTAAACTGTCTCCAGTCTCCTGTGTTTTCTTCAAATGCTTTTGTGGGTTTGTTGTTGGCATTTGTATTTCTGGTCCATGTGGAATTTACTTTGGAGTGAGATAGGAGTCCAATGTGATGTTTCCTTCCGATGGCTGCTCAGCTGTCCCAACACCCTTTATTAAAGAACGCCCTTTTCCTCGCAGATTTTAAATGCCAAATAATAGTATGCTAAATGATCACACGGACCTCTGATCTGTGTGTTCAGTCAACCACCTATAACAGAATGTTCTGGTCGGCTCTGTGACAGATTCTACCCTCTGGCAGGACTGGCGCCTTCTTTTTTAGAATTATACAGGCTATTGTTTTTGGGGTTTTGTTGTTGTTGTTTTTTTTTTTGTGATACGCGGGCTTCTCACTGTTGCGGCCTCTCCTGTTGCGGAGCACAGGCTCCAGACGCGCAGGCTCAGCGGCCATGGCTCACGGGCCCAGCCGCTCCGCGGCATGTGGGATCTTCCTGGACCGGGGCACGAACCCGCGCCCCCTGCATCGGCAGGTGGACGCTCAACCACTGCGCCACCAGGGAAGCCCAGGCTATTGTTTTTGGTTTTTTTCTTTACTTTTTAAAATTGTGGGGGCTTCCCTGGTGGTGCAGTGGTTAAGATCCGCCTGCCAATGCAGGGGACACGGGTTCGATCCCTGGTCCGGGAAGATCCCACATGCCGTAGAGCAACTAAGCCCACAAGCCGCAACTACTGAAGCCCGCACGCCTAAATCCTATGCTCCGCAACAAGAGAAGCCATGCCAATGAGAAGCCCATGTGCAGCAACGAAAGCCCAGTGCAGCCAAAAATAAATAAATAAAAATAATCTATAAAATTGTGATAAAACACATAAAAACATAAAATTTACCTTTTATCAAGAAATGTGAGCTTTCTTTTTTTAGTGTTTATTTATTTATGTTTGGTTGCGTTGGATCTTTGTTGCTGCGTGCAGGCTTTCTCTAGTTGTGGCGAGCGGGGGCTACTCTTTGTTGTGGTGTGTGGGCTTCTCTCATTGTGGTGGCTTCTCTTGTTGTGGAGCATGGGCTCTAGGCGCGTGGGCTTCAGTTGTGGCACACGGGCTTCAGTAGTTGTGGCACGCGGGCTTAGTTGCTCCGCACATGTGGGATCTTCCCGGACCAGGGCTTGAACCTGTGTCCCCTGAATTGGCGGGCGGATTCTCAACCACTGCGCCACCACGGAAGTCCTAAAATTTACCATTGCAAACATTTTTAAAGGTACAGTTCAGTGGCACTAAGTACATTCATGTCATCATACAACCATCATCACCACCCACTTCCTGAACTATTTTTTTTAATAAATTTATTTATTTTTTACTTATTTATTTATTTTTGGCTGCGTTGGCTCTTTGTTGCTGCACGCAGGCTTTCTCTAGTTGTGGTGAGCAGGGGCTACTTTTTGTCGTCATGCGCGGGCTTCCTACTGCAGAGGCTTCTCTTGTTGCGGAGCATGGGCTCTAGGCGCGTGGGCTTCAGTAGCTGTGGCACGCAGGCTCAGTGGTTGTGGCTCGCGGGCTCTAGAGCTCAGGCTCAGTAGTTGTGGTGCATGGGCTTAGCTGCTCCGCGGCATGTGGGATCTTCCCAGACCAGGGCTCGAACCCGTGTCCCCTGCATTGGCGGGCGGATTCTTAACCACTGCGCCACCAGGGAAGTCCCCTGAACTTTTTCTCATCTTCCTAAATCTGAAACTGTCTCCATTAAACACTCACTCCCCATCCCCTAGCCCCTGGCAACCAACATCCTTTCTATCTCTAAGAATTGCATTACTCTAGGGACCTCGTAGAAGTGGAATCATAAAGAATGTGCTTTTTTGAGACTGGCTTAATTCACTTGGCACAATGTCCTAAAGGCTCATCCATGTTCTTTCCTGTTTAAGGCTGAATAATATTCCATTGTAAGGATGGACCACATTTCGCTTATCCATTTATCCACTGAAGGACATTTGGGGTGCAGCCGCCTTTTGGCTATTGTAAAAAACGTTGCTATGAACACAGGTGTACGAATATCTATTCGAGTCCCTGCTTTCAATTCTTTTGGGCATATATTCAGAAGTGGAATGGCTGGGTTGTATGGTAGTTCTATTTTTAATTTTTTGAGGACCTGCCGTACTGTTTGCCATGGAGGCTGCACCATTTTACATTCCCCCCAATAATGCGTCGGGTTCAGTTCTCCACAGACATTCTCACCAACACTGATTATTATTATTATTTTTTGATAGTCGTCATGCTAACAGGTGTGAAGTGGCGCCTCACTGTGGTTTGGACTGGCATCTCTTTAATGACTAATGATGTTGAGCATCTTTCCACGTGCTTGTTGACCACTTGGTTATCTTCTTTGGAGACATGTCTGTTCAAGTACTTGCAGGCTAATTATTCTTGCACCTTTATTTTCCTCATGGATTTCAGGATAGGTTCACATAGTTATAAAAAAAAAAAATCCTGTAGCTACTCTTACAGGTTGCATTCAATGCAACCTTGGGGAGACTGTGGCCTCACCCCTCCTTGGGTTTCCTTTCCAGTCCTCACTGTGGATTCCTGGCTAGTCTACCTTGTTCTTTCTACCCTCCCTCTGGCTCCAAGTATCACCCACACCTGATAAGGCCTCCAGCTGCCCCTAGCTCTGTCCCGAACAGCTCACCTGAGTGTCCCCAGGTCTCTCCATCGTTCTGCATCAAACTCTCAACAGCTGACCCCTGCACACCTGCTCTCCTGGCCTGTTCACCTGTTTCCCAGTGACAGTAGGGGGTCCAGGTGACCACTGGGTGCCGTCTTTGCCTCCTCTCTCTTCCTTGACTTGGAGGAAGTCAGCGTCCTGGCAGGAGAAAGGTGCAAAGAGAGAAAAGGACTTTTATAAAAGGTCCATTTACCAAGGTGCAGGCAAGGGGTAGGCGAAACCAACAGGGTGGTGAAGACCCGGGTAGGGGCTGGCCTCAGAGCCCTAAGAGGGTAGAAAGGGCCTCAGGGTAGGGACTGGGGCCTCAGGGAGAGGACCTCAGGGAGAGGACCTCAGGGAGAGGAGAGGTTTGTGCCCAGCCGGGAGGGAGCTGGGGAAATTCCCCAACCTCTGGGCTGGCTTCCAAACTCACCCGGAAGCCAGGGGAGAGTGGGGGATAGGGCCACCGATGCGGCCCAGAGCGCAGGCCATGGGGACGGAGGAAGGTGGGTCTGGGGGGCAAACCGGGAAGGCCCAGCCCACTTCTCTGCCCCCACCTCTTCCATTCCAGGACTAGGATTGGACACCTGACCATTCCCCACCCCCCACTCCTGTTCTTCTTCCTTCCATGCCCTTTGGCACCTGGAGCTCTCTGAAAACCTCATGTGAGCAGGTCTCAGCCAGCAGCAAACGCTCCTTGGGCGCCACGTTGTCCTTGGGACGAAGTCCAAGCTCCTTGATCACCTGGCTGCAGGTCCCTCCCCTGGCCTGCCCCTCCCCCCACTACCCCAACCCCTAGCAGTCCGCGCTCCCAACTCAGGTTCTTCCGGTGCGTCCCGCACAGGTGGCGCCGCCCACCGTCCGGCACACTCCCTGCACCCTCATAGCTCTTCCCTCTGTAGGTGGGTTTCCACCTACGTAGTGGGTATGGGGCTCCCCTCTGTACTCGAGGGTGCTGGACCCCCTCCGCACTCCAACCCCCAGGCCTGGCTCTGTCGGGGGCTGGTGACCATGGGTTGGTGCTCCCGGTGTAGGGCACCGTGAACGCTCAGAAGCGCCAGCCGCCCAGGCCACAAAGCCCAGACTCCCCGGCACACGCCTCCTCAACCCCAGCTCCCAGGACTTCCCTGGCTTCGCTGCGCACCTCCTCCCTCGGTCAAGGCCAGTCCCCACCAGTAAAGCAGGAATGCCTGCAGGGCAAACCCCCACCTAGGCGTCTCCCACAGCGCCCCTGCCCGCAGCGTTAAGCCCTTTCCCCCTCTCGCTCTCGGGACACCGGATACCTCTATTGTAGCGCCCAGCGCGGAGCGAGCAGCGCGTGAGAACTCACTCCGCGACCCACGCCCCGCCCTCGGGCAGGGCCCGGCCCGCAGTCAGCAGAGGGTAGGACTGCGTCGACGCCCACGACCCACCTCACCCAGCCCGGCCGAAATCCCGGGGTTGGGGCGCGTGCAGCACGAGAGGGCGGGCGCGGGCCTCTGGGGCTCACCACACCTCCTTCGCCCTCCACCCCTCATTTGGGCGGGCGGGGCCAAAGGTTAGGGCCCAGGGGTGCGGTTCGAGTTTCGGGCTCCCGGAGCTTGGTTAAGCGTTAACCGCGGGCTCAGAGCCAAGACGCGGGGCTGCTGCGGCCACCGGGTTGCCCCCGGCACGCAGGGGCGGGTCCCCAAGCCGAGGCGGTACGAAGACCGTGAGGGGAGGGGTCTGGGGACAGACTTGTGGGGGCGAGTGGGGGAGGGGGCTGGGCCCGGTCGGAGGGGGTCGGGGGGGTGGGCGCGGGGGCGGGGCCCGTTGAGCCGCCGGGGGCGGGAGCCGCGCTCACCTGGCGCTCCGGGCCCGCCCTAACCTGGATTTCCGGGGGGCGGGGCGGGGGCGGGGCCTGGCATGGGCGGGGCGGGGCGCCCGCAGACGTCAGGGACCCGCCGCGCGAGGCCGGGCCGCCGCTCTGCCCGTGGGCTCGCCGGGCTGCCGCGAGCGTGCGGGCCGCGCCGGGCATGTCCTAGGCGGCGGCCCCGCCCAGCGCTCGGCCGGCCGGGCGGGAGGGCCGGGGCCGAGCCGGGGCCGAGTCGGGACCGAGCTGCAGGTAAGACGCGCCGCTCTGCGCCCGCGGCGGCCGGGCCTCCCTGCTCCCGCACCTGCGCGCCGACGGGGCCGCGCGGGCAGCGGGCAGGGGGCGGGCGAGCGGAGCCCGGTGGGCCGGACAAAGGCGCGGGGGTGGGGGCTGCCGGCGCACCTGGCCAGGTCGGTCTTCGCCCCCGCGGAGGCGGCCCAGGTCTGCGTCAGGCCGGGAGGGACCGCCGGGCGCGCGTCTACGCGGCCTGGAGAGGGGGGCGCTGGCCCGGGCGCCGGGGTCCCCGCCCAGGCACCGGCTGGGCCCTGGCCGCCCCCGGCGAGCGCTGATTCAGGAGAAGGCGTCGCTCCCTCCCCCTGCGGGCCCGGCGCTCCCGCCTGGCCTCCTCCCGGCCTGGTCTCCCCTCCCGCGGTCCCTCCCTCCGTCTTCCTCCACCTTCCTCTCTCCTCATTTCCCTTTGCCGCCGCCGCCTCTCCGCTGTCCCGGCCTCCGTTCAGTCTGCGCTTTCCAGCCGCCCGCCGCCGCTCTCTGCCCCTCCCGGCCCCTGCCCCTGGGCGACTCCACTTCCTCCCCTCCCCTCCAGGCGGGTGGTCCTTCTGGGGGGACAAGTTTGGGGTGTTTAGTATTCTCCCTCCTAGCAACGATGGCCAGCCTAGCCCTGAACCGGCCGCAGGCAGCTTGGGAGCGTCCACGACTCCAGGCCTGGGCCTTTTCGAGATGGGCTGGCAGCAGCAGGGGCGGCCTGGCTCCGCCACAGCCGCATAACCCGGCTCTGGGGGTTTGGCCTCCCTTTGCCATAAGCAGAGGCTGTGGCCTCCTCTGGGTGGGGTTCCCTTGCCAACTGCCCGTCACGACCTGGTGGCAGGTGATGGCAGAGTGTGGGAGCTGGGCTGGGCTGGGGGCTGGGTGGGGACTCTCCTGGAGAGAGCTCTGTCATCTCCTCCGGCTGTGCTGCTGAGGCCTCCGTAGGCTGCAGGGGCTCGGGAGTCCCCGCCCCTTCGGCTTCCAGAGCTTTGCCCCTCTGGCTGGACCCTGAGGAAGGGCAGGGGTTCCGGGATGAGGGGCTCTGGCCGGCTGGGGCTGTGTTCTGGGTGGATTTTTCGACATCTTCCCATTTGCTTGCCTGAGGTGACATGAGGGTTTGCCGTGGGTTACATGGTCACTTGGGCCTTCACCGATGGGTGGGGCCTGGTTTGAGACCTGGCTCGTAGGAGCCTCAGGCTAGGCTCTGGGTGTGGGTGTCGCAGGGACGGGGCCTGGGGATGCTCCCTAGGTCCTCTGCTCCCGCCAGGTGCCAGCACCATCTTCTCTCTCCCTCGTTATTGTCTCATGGCTTAACTAGCCTCCTGCTTGACCTGCCATCTGTTCTGCACACTGTGAGTCAGATCATGGACCCAGGACCTCCAGGGCTGGCCTCACGGGTGTGTGACACATGCTCTTGCATGGGCCCCGCACTCAGACCCTGCACTGGGTTTAGCATTCTGCTCCCGCTGTTTTGAAATCCTTCATAATTTTGGAACAGGCCTACTGCATTTGCATTCTGCACTTAGGGATGCAGCATGTCCTGGGCCCTCCAGGGCCTCCCCCTTCGCTCCCGGACAAGCCACAGAACTCCCGGGAGCATGCGGCCCAGCGTCTTGGCCCTGCCTGTTCCCTCTGCCTGGAGCACGGCCCCCAGATGTTCACATGCCTGCATCCGCCCGCTCCCAGTTGAGCCTTCCCTGACCACCCTCCGTAGATGGACCCCTCGCGGCTGCGCTGCTGTCCCCACCCCTATTTCTCTCTGTGTCACTCGCACCTTCTCACAAGCGGTTTCCCTTCTTGCTGCCCACCTCCCTGGCTGGAGGGAAGCCCCGTGATGCGGGGACAGTGTGTGTCTCTCAGATTCCAGGACACTACCTGGCGCATGGCAGCGCTCAGGACACGTTTTACCCACTGTGTGTGTGTGTGCGCGCACGCGTGTGTGAGCTTCCACGGGAGAGTGGCCAGGGCACTTGTAGGCGGTGCTCCGGGTGTGTGTGTAAGCTGTGTGCACATGTGTGGGGCGCAGGTGTGTCTGCACATTCTGGTACCTGTGCCCCTGAGACACGGCTCTGGGCAATTGGCATCTGTGTGAGAGCACGTGCACACTGGCTGCGTGGGGCCTCAGGCTGCCCCAGGGTCTGGTCTCGGGTGACATCGGCCCTTGTCATCACTCAGGCTGTCCCCACTGTGCCCCTCAGGCACCCTGATACTCCCCTGTCCGTCCTGACCATATCAGCCCCCAGGATCTCAGGCACCAAAGCACCACCTCCCTCCTGGGCACTGGAGGGACTGCCTGCTGCCCTGACCACCTGGTACTGTCCTGGCCTGGGGGCGTCTGCAGGGCAGTCACAGTGACTGCCAAGGGACGTTCAACCCCCTCTCAGTGGCAGGCGTATTGATGGCTCAGGGCTCCGGTCTCCAGCCATCTCCTCCTTGCCCCCTGCCTGGGCCCACCCCAGAGTCTCCAGCAGGGGAGGCAGAGGCTCTGGTTCAGAGTCTGTGTCCTGGGTGTGGGCCTAGCCTGTGGGGACCCTGAAGGGCCACGCTGAGTCCCACCTGGGAGCAGCTCCTGCAGGTCACGGGGACACACGTGGGTCCACACGCAGGCAGTGTGGCTAGCGCCCCATGCACCCAATCTCTGGCACCCAGAGAGAGAGAGAAGAGGCTATGTGTGGACCTAGAGTGTAAGGGAGGACCGGGCGACCTTAGCCTGGGAGGGGTCCACAGGGGACAGGCACACTCGGTGAGGGGCTGGCCTGGAGCCCAGCATTTCTGGAAGCGGCCACTGCGGTGGTGCCGTGAAGGTGCTTGAACCTCATCGGGGCAGGATCTGTGCTGGTCTTTGGGGTGTCCAGGGGCCCGGGCCCAGGCAGGGGAGCCCTGCTCTGATGACCCCTCACCCCCCAGGGCCGGACAGGCCTCGCCAGTGCCAAGATGAGCGCCACCTCCTGGTTCCTGGTGAGCGGCAGCGGCACTCGCCACCGGCTCCCCCGAGAGCTCATCTTCGTGGGGCGAGATGAGTGTGAGCTCATGCTGCAGGTGAGTGTGGGCACCTGGGCTGGGGCGGGGCCCCTGGGGAGGAGGCCGCCCTGGACCCACAGCGGGGCACTCGTGGGTGAGGGTCCCTGCCTCTGCGTATTGGACCGTTTCTGATGGGAAGGTGCTACCGGATTCTGAAGGTGTCGGGGCCCACCTTGGGAAGGTGCCCGAAAGCAGACCCGTCCACATCCTTGTCCGGGGGCCCCAACAGGGCCGTGAATCAGGGGGCCACAGGGTCAGCTCTGACCATCAGAGCTGTCCAGTGGAAGGCTGGTGCCCTGGGCTGGGGGCTGGGGGCCTTTCTCAGGCTCGAGAAGCTGGCAGGGCCCTAAGAGCCGGGACACCAGGCACTCGGCAATTTCTCTCTGGCCCTGAGTTTGAGTTGAGCCAACCTTGGCTTCCACGGGGTGCATGGGTCCGGCTCCTAGGAATGAGGAGGGGAGGGGGCGGGGGACTTGACCCTGTAGGGCCCACAGGGGTTCCCCACCCTCGTGGGGTGATTGAGTCGGGTTCCCTGCAGCCCTGACCCCTCCTCAGCATAGCACCTGCGTCCCTGTCCCCAAGCCCTCCAAGCTCCATGCTCCCACTGTGGGACTCTCAGGGGGTGTCCTAGGTGGGCTGCACTGCCCGGTCCAACCACGCGGCCCACTTGGGTGCAGGGTGAGACCCCTCCCCTGTTCCATGCGCCGCCCTGGCTGCTGCCGCCCACTCACTCCCTGGGATGCATGGGGTTTGGGCTGCAGCCGGGGGTCCCAACCATGTGCATGTCCACTTGGGCAGCAAATGAAGGCCTGTCCATGTCCAGACACCCTGACTTCCCCCAAACGTCCTCTAATTTGCCTGACTCCAGACGCAGCAGGACCCGCCCTTGCTTGTTCGGTCTTTTCAGTATCTTTGATCTAGGGCAGTCTCCCTTTTTGTCTTTGCTTCTTGCCTTGGAAGTCGGTGGGTCTGTGCAGGGCTGGGTGAATGCTTCCTGTAAAGGGCTGGGTATACATCTGAGGCCTTGCGGGCCACACGCCTCCATCACAGCCACTCAGCTTTGCTATTGTTGGGGAGACAAACGGGCGCGCCAGTCAAACTTTGTGTCTGTTGATATGTCAATTTCATATCATTTTCACCTGTCCTGAAAGTATCTTTTTTTTTTGACCACGTAAAGTGTAAAGACTGTTCTCAGGCCACATAAAGCAAGCAGAGGCCGTAGGTCGCCCCCCCTCGGCCTCCTGGGGTGGCCGATGCGGGGGTCTTGATGTGGCTGGTGGCTCCGTGATGGTGTCACGTGACATGACCTCTGTCGTCTGTCCATTGGTGAGAGATCCACAGGGGTCACCACATAGGGCCCTGAGCCCTGGCGGGGAGTTGTGTGTGCCCTGCTGTGACTGTGCGGCTTGTCGATGGCCCTGCCCTTCCCGGGGTGGCTGGGAGGGCCTCTCGTAGGAGGCGGCACTTGACGGGAGCCTGTGAGCGCTGGGGGCCCAGCGTGCTTGCTCCTCCCCCACCCGCCAGCTCTGTGCCCTGCACCAGGCCCTCACCCTGCCCGCTTCTCTCCCCAGGGGGTGGGCAGGGTGCGCAGTGTGAGTTTGGGGTCCAATTCCTAGTTTCTGGGCCGATCAGTGTGGAGCCCTGAGCAGGGTGGAGGGAGGGGGGATCCTCAGCCCTCCATGCTGGGCTGGCCCTGGCCTGGGTGCACCTGCGTTTCTGCCTCAGGCTGTTCTGGGCAGCGTGGCCATGTCTCCACCACACGGGGAAACTGAGGCTCAGGGAGGTCACGTAGCTGTAGAGTAGGTGTGGGAATGCCGCCCCCTCCCAACACCTCCCCCCTCCAGCCCACCTGCCCCTTGCTCAGGACGCCCATCCTCTTGCTGTGCTGTCCTGCCAGCCCCCTTCACCCCATACTCTTCTGTGGAGCCCCTGCTAGGGAGTTCCTCACCTGCACACCACGGCCTCAGTCCCCACGCCACCGCCCGGATGGCCACTGCACACGCCGTGCCCCCCGCCCCCCCACAGCTTCTCCCTAGGATGGCAGCTCCAGGCTCCCGGGCCTCTTGGCGCGTGCCTGGCGGCCCCTGCAGCTTTCCCACTTGGCCTGGGCTCTGGGTGTACGTGACCCCTCCCTGGAGGTCCTGTCCATACCCACAGCCTCGGTTTCCACCTCTG
The DNA here is from genome assembly GCF_964374135.1 of Grampus griseus. Lineage (NCBI taxonomy): Eukaryota > Metazoa > Chordata > Mammalia > Artiodactyla > Delphinidae > Grampus > Grampus griseus. Next base: position 945,309 of record NC_139018.1, on the reverse strand, counting down.
CTCACGTGATGCAAATGGTGTCTGTCACCGTGCTGTCCCCAGTCTCGCGCGTCATCAGCTCCTGGGCACCTCAGAGGCAGCCCGAGCCTGGTGCCGAACAAACCCCCTTCTCCGACGCCGCCAGGTGTTCAGGGGCAAACCCCGACCTTCCCTCTCCCTCCCTCATGCCTCAGGCATCCCCGGGTGCAGGGATAGGTACCCCCGGCCACTAGGCCTCCTGGGGGCCACAGCCTCTCCCCACCTGCCTGGCTTTCCGAGATCGTCCACGCCCGCCCCGTCCCCACCCTCTCCCTGCCACGTGCTCCCGGAGCACCCTGGCCTGCCCTCTGTGTGTCCTTGTGTCCATTCCCACATTTGTCACTCGATGGTCACTGGCCCCACGCTGGAGCCTGGGGTCTCCATTCCAGGGCTGGGCCGCCCACAAACACATAAGCAGGAGCCAGGTGACCCCCCAGGAGCCAAACCCAAAGGTGGCACCGGGTTTGGGACCGGGGTAGGGGGGGCTCTGGGGCCGACTGGACATGGCGACGTTGTGCTGAGAGCTGGGGAGTGGGAGGGGCGGTGCTGGCAGGGGGGCTGGCGGGGGGGGGCCCTCTGCCCGGCGGGGAGGGTGAGGCAGTGCGGCGCGAGGAGACGTGGCTGGGGAACAGGGGCCGTCCAGGAGGCTGCACCACAACCCAGGCAGGAGCGCCCACGTGTGGATCTCGGCGGTGGGGGGGGGGCGCTGTGTCCCAGAGGCAGAGTCGCCAGCCTGGCCTCGTGCCGCCACGCTCTCCCACCGGGCCGCCCACTCGCCAGGGGTCCTGGCCCCCAGGGCGAGCCTGGCACAAGCCGGGCCAGTGAGGACGTGAGCGGGGACATGGGCCCAGGTCTGCCTGGCGCCCGAGCCCAGGCTGCCTGCTGTGGCTCCTGCCCCTGCGTCCCTGGGCTCTGGTGCAGGGCGTGTGTGTGTGTACATGTGTGGGTGTGCGCGGGCGAGTACCTGTGCGTCGGCACACGTCTGTGCACACGTGTGCGCACGCAAACACGTATGCGCACAGGTGCATGTGTGCACATGTGTGTGGGTGTTGTACATGTCTGTGTGTGAGAGAGAGAGCCTGTGCGTGTGTGTGGCAAGGTGCCTTCTCTGCCTTCGCCTGGCTTGCCACGTGGGAGGGGGGACAGCAGGGATTCATCTGCACACGCCCTCGCCCGGCAGCCGCGGCCCAGAGGCCCAGCTCGGGACCCCCTGCACACACGCAGGTCGTGGGCGCTGTGGCCCCGCTGGGGCGGCGCTGGGTGTGAGCTGGCAGGAGGGTGTGCCCCGAGCCTGGGGTTTGGGCCGCTGCCCGATGCTGGGCGGGGCTTTCGCTCCTGGAGGGCAGATGCTGGGCGGGGCTTTCGCTCCTGGAGGGCGTCAGACCCAAGTTTTGGAAGCACATCTGTACTCCGCTTTAAAGTGACTACAGACAATTAGGTCCTTTTCCAAAAGTCCGTGTGTTTGGAGCCTCTTACAGCTATTTTACGCGTCTGCGCCCCATCCGCTCCACTTGCCACGTGGCCTGCTTTGTGTCCTTCTAAGTCTTGAGTCCTGCCTGGGCCAAGGGGCCACCTCCCCCTCTGGCGTGGGCTTCCAGCCTCTGGGCACCTGGGCTTGGGCCGAGAGGGAGGGAGGGCGGGCGGGCTCTGGCTGCGGGACCCTTCCTGCCTGTGCCCAGGGCTCCTGGCTCTCGGCAGTCTGGGGAGGGGGTGGGGCAGCCCAGGCTCTGGGTACAAGCGTCGGGGAGCCTGGGGCTGAGCGAGGCGGGGGGGGGGGCGAGGTAGGGGGGTGTCTTGCCGGGAAAGGGAAGGTGGGCACCGGGAGAGCGTGGCCCAGGAGAGGGCATGGCACCTGCAGGGGCAAAGTGTCTGGCCAGCAGGCAGGCCGGGGCAGAGCGGCGAGAGGGAGGGCTGGGGAGGGCTGCGGGATGCAGGCGGGGGGCAGATTGAGGGGTGCCGCTGCTGGGGCTGAGGGGGTGTGGCCAGAGCAGCCGGGGCTGTTGGGGGCTTGGTCGGTGGCCTTCCCCAGGGAGGCTGAAGGGCCAGGCGGGCAGGGAGGAGGAATTGGGTTTGGCCAGGCTGGGCTTGAGTTGGAGGTCTGAAACTTGGAGAGGGAGAGAAGGTGTTCAGGCCGGAAAGGTCAGCCCAGAAGCCCCTCTAGGGGCCACACCTTGGCAAAGGTAGTGGCCAAGCCTGAGGCACAGAGCACCCTCCTGCTGTCGGCCACCACGTCTGCCTCAGGCCGAGAAGAGCCCCCGTCCCGCCACGTCCCGGTGTGCAGCCACCAGCAGCCCCTCTCAGGCCTGCGGTCCCCGGGAGCCCGATACCCGGCCACGTGGAGGGCAGAGTCCGGCCCCAGTGGCATCCAGGTGTTGGGCAGGGCTGAGGCGGGCAGGTGGCTGGGCACGGAGGGGGCGCAGCCCCTCAGTGAGCCCCAGGCCTCCCAGCTGCCAGGCTGGACTCTAAGGAATGCCTGACCCACGGGGCCACCCAGAGGGGCAGCTCCCTGGCCTGCGGTGGGGCGAGCCCGAGCACGCAGGCCCCTGGGACACCTGCTGATCCTTGTCTAGGCCGCCCGGGGCCCGGGGCCTGGGGGCAGCTCTGCCAGCACCTGCAGCCGGGAGACCGAGGCCCAGAGGAGGGCGTGTGGGCCCCCCCAGCGTGCCCTGCCCCCACCCTGCCTGGGCCAGGACAGTGGGAAGGGCTGGCTCGGGGCCCAGCGGGAGAGTCCAGTGGAGGAGGTGGTGCCCACGTCCGGGGCACAGGCTGCGGCCAGGGTGGCCCGGAGCTGTCTAGCTGTGGGTGCCGACTTTGAGGAATTCGGGACGGGGAAAGAGATGAGGCCAGGGGCGCGGGGCAGGGGGTCTCAAGGTCAGACTCACCTCGCCAGAGACCCGTTGCTTTGGGAGGCAGGTGAGTTGGCACTGGAGCCCCGCCAGGATCAGCCCTGGGGACTTCCCGGGGAGGGAGGCCCGTGCTTCCCCTGGCTCACGGGGGTGGTGCTGGGGCAGGCGGCTCCGGGCTGGCCTCTGTGTCCAGGAGGCCCTGGCTGGCCCCGCAGACTCTGTGCTCGCCTTGAAGCCTCCCCTGCACCCCTGCTCCCTTCTGGAGGACCCAGGGTCCGTGGCAGCATGAGGAGTGGGCCGGGCCCCTGCTGCTGCAGCATCACTGTGCATGAAGCCAGCCACCTCAGGCCTCTGAGCCCAGGAGAGGCTGGAGCCCTCACAGGCCTGCCTGCTGCAGTCTCCTTGCCAGGCCCTGCCCTGGCACCTCGGCCAGAGCCCATGTCCACCCCACCCCACCCTGCTGTGCGCTCCTGTCTCTGGGTGAGGGAGGCCCAGGCCTGGGAGCTCCAGTCCTCGGGGGAGGGTATTGGGCCCCACCCCCCGGAAACTGGCCATTTCTGGACGGTGCCGGGGGTGCTGGGTAGGTGGAGAGAATCAGAGAAAGTGGCTCTGTGGAGGTGGCCTCTGGCTGGGGGAGGGGTCTGGGCACTCCCCTGTGAGAACTGAGAAGGTGGTGGCGGGTGGTGACGCAGGGACTCAGGTGCTGGCTCACCCTCCCAAGGGCCGGGCCATCCTGTCCCAGGCGGTGGGGAGCGAGTGTGTGGGTCCCGTCGTTCCCGTGACATGCTCTGGAAGTGGGGGTCCTGGGTGTCTCGTGGGAGCCCTGCCGGGCAGGTACTGTCATCTGCCCAGGGCTGGGCCCCAGCACCCCACGGTTGGCCGGTCCTGCCGGTGTTTCCTGGGGCTGCCCCAGGCCTGGGCTCCTCAGGTGGTGGGGGAGGGACGCAGCTGCCACCCAGACCCACGGGGCCTCCAGCAGTGAGGTGTGGGCAGTGGGCTGGGCGATGGTGATGCGCTCTGTGTCAGGACTGCCTGCCCCCTGGCTGGGCAAGGCGGCTCGTGCTGGCGGTGCCTGATGCAGCAGAATGCGACCCTGTGGCCCTGTCCCTGCTTCTCTGTCCCTGGAGTGGAGGGGCTGTGGCCTCCAGCTGGACTGTGTGAGGGAGCTGGGTGACTGTCCTTGGGGAGGGCTCCTGGGTCGGCTGGTGGCCAGGGCAGAGCTACCTGCATGTGTTCACGTGCGTGTGGCATCTGGGTGGCAGGGTGTGCTCAGGACGTGAGCCCTGTGCATGCGAGCAGAAGGCAGTGGGGTCTGAGGCACGTCACGCGTGTGTGCGCGTGTCCGTCACTCCGAGAGGTGTGCGCTGTGGGCTAGGCTGGTGGGGGGAGGGGTCAGCCCTCTGATCCTGCCGCCCCCGTCCAGCCCGGCCTGCCCTTGGGAGTGAACAGCGTGTCCCAGATCTTCCGAGCATTCCCAGCCCCTCCCACGCTGACCCAGGAGCAGTGGCTGGGATGGCAGGGGGGGCACTGGCCTCCTGGTGCCGTGGAGGGCTGGTCACAACGGGAGGGGCCCGGGAGGCAGGCTGGAGCAGGGGGAACCCCGCGGCCTGCTCCGTGGCCAGGACGGCTGGCCGGGTCAGGCCTGGGTGGGCCTTCTGGGGCACACACGCTTGAGGTGTGGAGGCGTGGGTGGGACCTCATGGGCTGCGTGGCCAGGGGCCTGGTGGTGGTATTGTGGTGGGGTGGGGGAGGGTTGGAGAGTGGGGAGCAGGGCCTCCTGCGGGGTGCCTCCACCTCCTGGGCCGCCTGGCCCGGTCGGCCACCCGAGGCTTTGTGTGTCTCCCCAGTCCCGCAGTGTGGACAAGCAGCACGCTGTCATCAACTACGACCGAGACAGGGACGAGCACTGGGTCAAGGACCTGGGCAGCCTCAATGGGGTGAGTGCAGGGCCTTTGTGCTGGCCCCACCCCTCTTCCCAGCCCAGTTCCACCCACACCCTGGCTCCACCCCATATTGTGGCCCCACCCCCTGCTCCTCTCCAGGGCCCGCCCCCTGTGCTGGCCCCACCCCTCCATGACCTCTCCCATGGTGCTGGCACCACCCCCTCATGGCCACACCCCTCTGCGTTGGTTCCCCACTCCGGCTGGGCCCCCCATGGCTCCATCCCCTCCATGGCCCTCCCCCTAGTGACGACCCCACCCCCGTTCATGACCCCTCCCTCAGTGCTGGCGCTGCCCCAGCTCCATCCTCACCCTGGGTCTGCCCCCTCATCACTGCCCCACGCCTCTGCTTTGTCCCCACCTGGCTCCCACCAGGACCTCCTGCTCCGGTGGCCTCCTTGGGAGGGCTCCCACTGGGTAGGGCCTCTGGGAGGTGGGGCTGCCTGCTGGGTGAGGAGGGAAGTGAGCCCTCTGGTGGGCAGGGGAGGCAATGGGACCTCCTGCAGGCTGGGAAATGGGGCTCCTGTGACGGATGGGGCTGTGCTGGGGTACCCTGTCCTAAGGGGTATATGTGAGCTCTTCTGTGAGTTGGGGGCAGCAGGGACAAGGAGGTGACCAAGAGGAAGTTCCTGGCTGCAGGAGCAGAGAGGGGTTCAGGTGGAGGCAGGGCGGGAGGGACAGGGCGGGGCTCTCTCCAGGGTCCAACACCTGTCTGGGTGCCTTGTTCTTTCTGTGTTTGGTCTCCTGGCCTGGGAGGCTGTTTCAGTAAGAAAACAAACGATCAGCCTCCACCCCCTTATACCAGCTGAGGAGGGCCCTTCCCCCTTCTCCCCCAGCCTGTGAAGTCTGACGCCCTGCGTCCTGAGCTTGGGGTCCCACAGCAGCCTCAGGCTGGCTCTGCCTCGGCCCTGTGAGCACACCAGCAAGTGCTGGCTGCCACCCCCCGGTCCCCCTCAGAGTGCCCCCAGCCGAGGGTCTCAGGCTCTGCTGGGGTCTCTGCCCCCTCAGCCCCTCCTCCCTCGGCACACCGTCTGACCGGCCTTGCCCCGGGGCCACCCTGTGGGAGTGCCTCCCCGCTCCTGGGGGCTTTGGGGGCCGGCACGAAGCTCTATGTGGATGAGAGAAGGGGCCGCCTCACAGGGTGTCCGTGGGTTCTGTGCTTGTGGGGCTGTGTCAGGGTCCCTGGGTGCTGGGTGGGGTTTGGCGCCTCGGCCCCCTCGGCCGGTCCTCCTGCGGCCGTCTGTCCTGTGGTCCCGTTGGGGTGTGAGGCTGGTGCACCCGTGCTGGGAGGACGGTGCCGGGCCCAGAGCAGCACAGGAGGGCCTGGTGGTCCACTTCTGGGGCCTCCAGAGTCGCCGGCCCGCCTGCCTCGGCTCATCTCCGCCACCTGCCTACTCCGCAGACATTCGTGAACGACGTGCGCATCCCGGACCAGAAGTACGTTACGCTGAAGCTCAACGACGTCATCCGATTCGGCTACGATATCCTTCCGGGGGCGCTCACCCCTCCTGGCCTCCCCCTCTGTCCCCAGGGCCTCAGTCGCCCTGTTATGCTGGAAGTGGGTGGGGGCCTCAGGGGGTTAGAGACAGGAGGGTGAAGCCCGGGCTAGGCTCCGCCCTGAACTCCAGCCCCTGCCGCCGCCTGCCCCCCAGCCAAGGCCCCAGCCACGGACACCTTCTGCCCACGCTCGGGGCTGAGCTCACAGAGAGCCCGAGGAATGGGAAAACTTTCCTGGGACCCGGAGTCCTGGTGTTTCTGGGGGCCGCCCAGGCATGGCTTTCTGTGCTCAGGACGTGGGTGAGTGGGGGCCATGCCTCCGCCCTGGGCACACCCGCTGGCGGGTGTGGACCCAGCGGCTGGCTCAGGCCCTCCGCACCCTGAAGCCTCAGGAGGCCGGGGGCTGAGGGGTGGTCTGGGACGGGCACTGGAGCTGGATGCAGGCGGCATGGCCTCTGGGGCCCTGCTGGGCTCCTGGGCTGAAAGTGGGGTGGAGAGCATCCCCGCAGACCTAAGGTACGTGTGTGCGGTGGCCTGGAGCAGCCCCTGTCCTGTCCCCTGACCGGGGACAACACGGCCTGCGGGCTGTCCCTGCAGTGTGGACGCATGGCCAGTGCACACACGTTGGGGGAAGTTTGCAGGCATCTGCACCAGCGCTCCGCCCAGCCCGCCTTCCCTCTTCATCCACCACGCCTGGGCCCGAGGGCCCCGCCCCCTTCCTGCATCCTGTTCTCCTTAACGCGCTGTCACATTCCAACATGTACGTGCTAGAGCGGGTGCAGCACCGCGTCCCTGAGGAGGCGCTCAGGGTCAGTACTGGTGCTTGGCCTGGGGCCCCTGCATCCCTGTGTCCCTACAGCCCTCCGCTTCCCACTGCCCATCTCCCCCAGGCCTCTGGGCCGCTGTGCGTCAGCCTGGTTTGGCCTGCCCTGCCGGATGGCCCAGTCGGGCAGGTGGGGAAGATAGTCAGGCGACCCGCCCCACCGCACCCCAGGCTGATGCAGTCACAGATGGCGGGTGTGGCTGGAGCCCCAGAGGAGGCTGCTTTGCCCAGCAGGAGGGGGTGGGTGGGAGGGAGGGCCCAGGCCCACCCAGCATCTTGGGTACCAGGAGGACCCTGATTGGGCTACCATGGGTGGAGGTGGCCAGGAGCAGTCTGGAGGCTAGCAGGGAGGCAGCCTTTGGGGACAGCCTCGTGGGAGGTCCTGGGTGAGGGGCACCCTCGAGCACCCTTCCTTCAGCTGGGGCTCGAAGGTCCCAGGGTCGGTCATGGCAGGTGGAGCCTCTCCTTTCCCCTTGCTCCGTTGTGCAGGCGTCATGGAGCAGACTCAGGGGACCCTGCCCAGAGCCGCACCCAGGAGCCCCATGGCGGGGGGTTGGGGGGGAGGCTTAGTCCCATTTTCCAAAGTAACCATGGGCAGCACAGGGAGCGTGGGTGGCCTGCCTAGAGTCACACAGCCAGTGAGGGGCAGGGCCGATGACCGCCGAGCTCAGCCAGGTGGGGCCCGGCACGCGCACGCGCACGCTCACGCACACGCGCACGCACGGACAGGCTGCTGCTCCTCACCTCCCACTGCTCCTGAGGGCTGTCCCACCCCCTCTCTGGAGGGGCCTATGGGTGGCAGTCTCCCCTCTGACGGCTGCTGTCCACTCCCTCCTGGAAGCTTGTGGCCCTGAGGATGCCCCCAGCCTTGGGTGCGGCCCCCCAGCTTCGAGCCTCGTGACACGGGCAGGCCTTAGGCTGTCTGCTCCGCGGGGGTTGTGAGGGGGACCTCATGCCACTGTGGGGCAGAGGAGAGGCCACGCAGGTGCCCTGGGCGGGGGCGTCCTGCCGAGGACGCGCCTCACCCCAGCCGCTGCCCACAGCACGAGAAGTACACCAGCCAGCTGCAGGTGAGCGTCAAGAGCCCGGCGCCCAAGACGGGCGAGGCTGTGCCGGAGCAGGCGCCTTACTGCGAGGCCGTGAACCCCAGGCCAGAGAGGGGGGACCGGAGACCGGGGCCAGGTAGGATGGTGTGCAGAGGGGTGTGGGAGGGGCGGGGTGTGCACACAGGCCTTGGTCCACCTCATCCAGGAGCTGACCTTTCACCCCGACGTACACACGTTCCCCTCCCCGCACAGCCCCCCAGCATGTGTGCCTGCACTCCTGCACCCCTGTAGCCACACTCACCGTGCACTCCTGCACCCCTGTAGAAACAGCCACCTGCCCCATGTGGTTCAGTCAGAGCGCAGTGGCTCTCAGCCCCAGGTCACCTATTAGTGACCCGAACCGTTTACAGGCCCTGGGGGAGAGGCCAGCCCTGGGTGGGGCTCGCTGCTGTCCTCCCGCCCCTCTGTCGGGCAGGCCCTAGGGGCAGAGGGCCCAGGCCGGGCTCAAGGGATTGCCTGCCCCAGGGCCGCAGTGCTAAGGACAGTGCAACCCCAGGGACGAGCCTCCCTGGAACAGCCGCCCCATGGGGAGGTTGTCACTGCCGTTGTCACCCACCAAGGTTGCAGAAATGGGGCTCAGGGTGGCTGGCCAAGGTTCTGGGCAGCTGCAGACCCGAGCTGGGAGGTGGTGCCGGGGCCCCCTGCAGACCCCAGCATCTTCCGCAGCTCCGGGTCTCCGCCTCTGTCTGTGCTGGGGCCACAGGGACCCAGGCTCCAACTCTTCCTCTGCAGAGGCGGCGGCCTACCGCACACCCCTGTACGGGCAGCCCTCCTGGTGGGGTGAGGACGATGGTAGCAGCCCGCCCGAGGAGCGGCGCCAGGATGAGCCCGACACGGGTAAGTCCTGGAGGGCAGCCTGCTCTGGAGGTGCCCTCGGCGGGGCCGTGGGCAGGGAGACATGGCGCCCATGGTCCTCGCGGAGGTGGGTGGGGCGAGGGAGCCACCGTGAGCACGTGCCTGGCCTGAGCACGTGTTCCCCCACAGAGCGGCCCAAGGAGCTGGCTCAGCGGGACAGTGACCTCGTGGGGACGACGGCCGCCTTCCGGGCCCCCGCGGAGCCGCAGGGCTACTCGTTCCGGCGGGAGCCCAGCTACTTCGAGATCCCCACCAAGGAGGTCCCCCCGTCGCGGGCCCCAGAGGTGCCGGCACACGAGGCGCCTACCAGGGATGCGGAGGCGGGCGGGGGCGGGGTGGCCCCCGTGGTGCAGAGCCACGCCTGCTTCACCATCGAGTTTGACGACTGCAGCCCCGGCAAAGTCAAGATCAAGGACCACGTCACCAAGTTCTCCCTTCGCCAGCGCCGGCCCCCTGGCAAGGAGCCCACAGCCATCGAGGTGGTCTCTGCGGAGACCAAGGTGGCCGACTGGCTGGTGCAGAGCGACCCCAGCCTGCTGCACCGGGCCGGCCCCGCCGATGACCGGCACAGCACCAAAAGCGACCTGCCGGTGCACACGCGCACCCTGAAGGGTGAGTGCACGGCTGCCCGCCCTCGCCTCGGTGGCCTCGTCTCCCGGGTCCGTTTACATTGCCCGAGAGCCGCCTGCTCTGTTGGGGGCCGTCCGGCCTGGTCCTGTTGCTTCTCTGGGCCATGTGGGCTGGGTCCATGGTGGGGCAGTGTGTCCCCGACCACACGACGGCGGTGGTTGTGTGTCGACCCCCGGGCGTCTCCTTTCCCTCGGCCTCACGCGTCGGGCCCCCGCCCCCTCCAGGCCACAAGCACGAGGACGGCACACAGAGCGACTCGGAGGACCCCATGGCCCAGGCGGCCGGGGCAGCTGGGGTCCCCTCGGAGGCTGGCGGGGAGCAGGTGCGGCTACAGAGGCAGCTCAGGCGGGACCCCCAGGAGCTGCTGCACGGCCAGCAGGCGTTCGTCATCGAATTCTTCGACGAGGACATGCCCCGCAAGAAGCGTTCCCAGTCCTTCACGCACACGCCGCCCGGGGACCCCAGGCCCGACAGGCGCCGCGGCCCCGGGCCGACCGACAGGGACCGCCCGGCCGCCCCCGCCCCGGCCTCGACCCGGGGGGCGGGCGGCAGCTCGGGGCCGCAGCGGGCCGGCTCTCTCAAGCGGGAGAAGGCGGAGGAGCGGCTGGGCGGCCCCTCGCCCGCCGCCCGGGCCCCGGCTCGCCCTTTCGGCAGCGTGGGGCGCCGCTCCCGCCTGGCCCAGGACTTCATGGCCCAGTGCCTGCGGGACGGCTCCCCGGCTGCCCGGTCAGGCCCCGAGAAGACGCCCCCGACGCCGCCCGCCCCCCCGCTACCCCGCGGGGCCAGCCCCGCGGCCCCCTCGCCGCCGCCGCCACCCCCTGCTGACCCCCAAGTGACAAAGGCACGCAAGCAGGAGGAGGACGACAGCCTCAGTGACGCAGGGACCTACACCATCGACACGGAGGCGCAGGACCGGGAGGTGGAGGAGGCCCGCCGGATGATCGACCAGGTGGGCGTGCTGCAGTCGGAGCCCGGGAGGCCGGCCTCGGGCGCGGGCTCTGACCTGCTGCCCGGCTGTCCTTCCCGGCAGGTCTTTGGGGTACGGGAGTCCCCTGAGCTCTCCAGGGCGTCCTCGGCCGCCTTCCGTCCAGTTATCAGAGGGGACAGAGAAGAGTCCGGTGACGGAGTGGCCCAGCGGATGGCCTTGCTGCAGGAGTTTGCCTCCCGGCCAGTGGGCGGGGTTGGAACCCCCCCGGTGGAGCTCCAGGTGTGTGGGACTGAGCCCAGACACGTCCCTGGGGAGGGACTGGGCGGGGAAAGGACAGCATCTGGGCCGGGGCCCCGGTCACTGCGTCCTGTGTGCACTCGAAGGCTCTGGTCCTGCCCGAGCTGTGGGCTCCAGGTCCTGGCGCCCACCTGTGCAGAGGGTTGGGGGTGCCTGCGTGTATGTGCCCACGGGCGGGGCCCGGCTGAGTCTTGGGGGGGCAGGGACCGCTGACCTCCAAGCCACTGAGCCGGGCTGAGACGTGGGTAGTTACGCAAGCCAGGTGAGGCCACGGGGGTCCTCTGGCTGCTTCTGTTGGGGGGCAGGTGTTGGGGCGGGCTGCCTCGCCCCCTCCTGCCCCCAGCACCTCCCCGTGGGGCTCGTGTCTCTCCCTGCCGCGGACACGCTCCTGCCCTCCTCTCCGTAGGGCCTCCCAGTACCGGGCTCCCCTGGGGGTCAGAAGTGGGTGTCCCGCTGGGCCAGTCTGGCCGACAGCTACTCGGACCCGGGCCTGTCAGGTAAGTGGCCCCAGTGCCGCAGCAGGGAGGGGGCAGCCCGAGGCCACCAGCTAGGCAGACGCGAGCGCAGGCCACTGTGCCCGGGGGAGGGCCGGCTCCTCGTGTGGGCCCGCGGGCAGCGCTCACTCGAACCAGCCCCCTTGTCTTCCAGACGACGGCCCCGGGCGCAGAGCCAGAGAGCTGGAGGGGGCCCTGCCTGTGCGCCAGCGAAGGCTGCTCCCACAGCTGCCCAGCGACAGGGCGGACAGCCCCGCCGGCCCCGAGGCCACCAGGAGGAGCGGGCCGGGGCCGCCAGAGCTGGGCAGCGAGCAGGCTGGCCTCTTGGGACAGGAAGACCTGGAGCCCGACAGCCTCAGTGACGCCAGTGGGTCGGACGGAGGCCGGGGCCCTGAGCCAGGCGGGGGCCTGCAGGAAGAAAGACGCGGGAGCCCCCAGGAGGGACCGGCGTGGACAAGGGGCCGGCGCTCACCGAGGGCCCCTGGGGAGCCGGCCCCCACCTCATTCTTCGCTGGGGACCAGAACGGGGAGGTGGCCTTCCCCAGGAAAGCGACTGTGGCTCCAGGGCAGGTGGAGGGCCCGGGGCGGGCAGCGCAGCCCAGCCCCCCGACACGGGACAGCGTGTACGTCAGCACCAGTGGGAGGATGGTCATCCAGCTGCGGACAGGGCAGCCCCCGGAGCCTGAGGGCCCCGCCCCGGCCCCCACCAAGGAGGCCCCGGCGTTCGTCCGGCAGGAGAGCTTCACCAAGGAGCCGGCCAGCGGCCCCGCAGCTCCTGGCCAGCTGCCGTACATTAGCACCCACCCCCTCCTGCAGGACCTGGCCGCGGCCCGGGCCTCACGCATGGACCTGCACCCTCAGGACACCCACCTGATCCTGAAGGAGACAGAGACGGCACTGGCCACCCTGGAGGCCAGACTGCTCTCCAAGTCCGTGGAGGAGCCGGAGGGTGAGCTGGGCGGCGCCCCTGGGCCGCCAGAGGACTCCCTGTCCGGGGACTCCGACGTGGACACGGCCAGCACCGTCAGTCTTCTCAGCGGCAAGAACGGGCCCAGCCCGCAGCCCTCGGGGCTGCAGAAGGAGAAGCCGCCGTCCCCGCCGGCAGCGCAGGATGTGGGGGGTGTCGGCCTGAGCAGCGCCCGCGAGCGTCTCTCAGAGAAGCAGCGTCGCCCGCCGGGCCCAGCGGACGCGGGACGCGGGGAGCCGGCAAGGCGCCTGGCCGCACGGCGTGGCCACGGGCCCCAAGGGTCCCTGGACTGGCCCGATGAGGAACGAGGCTCCAGCCTTGCCCACCTGCCCGGTGTGGACACGGTCACTTCTGACCACGAGACCTCCGGGGCCGTGGGGGCAGGGCGGCGGGGGCCTCGCCGGAAACCCACGGCCCCACCGCCGTCCCCTGCTGCCCGGGAAGAGCAGAGCCGCGGCTCAGCCGGCCTCCAGAAGGTGCAGCAGGCGCTGACCCGCTCCAACAGCTTGTCCGCCCCACGGCCCACGCGGGCCTCCCGGCTGAGGCGGGCCCGGCTGGGGGATGCCTCGGACACAGAGGCCGCAGATGGCGAACGGGGGCCCCCGGCCAATCCCGAGCCGGCGGGGCAGCCGGCTGCCGAGCAGGCCAAGAAGCTGTCACGCCTGGACATCCTGGCGATGCCCCGGAAGCGGGCCGGCTCCTTCACAGGGCCCAGCGACTCGGAGGCGGCCCCCACCCGCGCCGGCTTCTCCGGCCGCAGCGTTGAGTTGTACTGCGCCGGCCGCAAGCCCGCCGTGGCCGAGGCTCGGGCCACGGCCAGGAAGGCCGCCAACGCCACCACGCCCCCCCGCCAGCCCTTCAGCAGGGCCCGCCCGGGCAGCGCCCGGTACTCCTCACCCAGTGAGTGTGGGGAGCGGGAGGGCGGCCCTGGGTCCGGTCGGCACGCGCAGTGTGTCTGCAGGTCTCTGTGCGTCGGCCTTGCACCAGCTACGGGGCCCCCAGTGCTGGCCCTGGAGGAGCCCCTTTTCCCGTCGGCAGGTGTTTCTCCCTCTGACACACACACATACACGTGCACCCGGCTGTGCACGGGTGGCGGGCCTCCTGCAGCCCCCAGGCAGTCCTGGTGTGAACGCAGAAAACCCCGACCATCTCCAGCCTGGAGGGACTGCCCCGACTCGCAACCAGGCCTGGGTGACTGCAGACAGGGGGCTGGGCCTGCCCCTCCCTGGAGTTGTGGCCCCCGTGTGTGCAGCAGGGAGGGACGGCTGCCGTGGCACCGGAGCCGGCTCCTGCTGGGGTGGATGTGGGCATCCCTGCAGCCAGGCTCGCCCTGCGTGGGGACTGACCCATCCTCTGAATGAATTGGTTTAAGGTGTCAGCACTGCTGGTCCAGCCCCGTGCTGCTGCTTCCACACCTGCCCCAACCCCCGACCCCTCCCGCACCCACGGCCTTGGAGTTCGGGCCCCTCCCTGCCTGCCAGGTCTTCAGGGGGCCAAGGTGGCATCTGCCCCATGGCCAAGGGGTGAGGGCCACACCTGCTTGGTGGGAACCTGCTGCCCCACCCTTCCTTGTACTGTGCATGTTTGCGGCCGCCACAGGGGCTCAGCGCAGCGGTGGGCGAGCAGTCGGGGCTGAGGCGGGCAGGTGCAGGGAGGGGCTGCGGCGGCTGAGCTGGGTTCTGACCACGGGCTGTGCGGCCACACGTACGGTCCAGCCCAGGGCCGTCGCTGATCCACGTGTAGTGGTTTACCCCCACCCGGCGTGTCTGCAGACACCAATTCCCAGTTCCCTCACCCTAACTCTAACCAAGGGCGCTGGTTCTGCCTGATGGGCACAGACCCCTCCCCCAGAACGTGGCCCCTGCCACCGCCAACCAGCCACGACCCTGAGCTGCTCCACGAGGGCCCATGGACACGCCAGGCTGCCCGTCTGTGTGCGTGCTTCTGGGCTGGCAGTGACCTTGCAGTCCCCGGAGCCCAGCAGCTGCTGGCTTTTCAGTCAAAGGGCGTCTGAGTGCGGGGTGCCGGCCGCAGCACAGCTCATCCTGCAGCACCGGGCCCTTGCCTGGAGGGGCCTCGGGGCTGCCGCAGGTGCTGACGGCCGCTCTGTTCTGTTCTTCCTTTTGGAACCAATTCACTCACCCGAGACGTGCGTCGCCGGCAGCAGGGCTCGGATTGCACATCCACATCCGAGGAGGAGTATGGCTCCCACCACGGCTCCCCCAAACACGCCCGCCCCCATGCCTCAACAGCCACGCAGACCCCACGGGCTGGCAGCTCTGGCCGGGCCCGACCCCGGGCCCCTGGCCTCCGGGACACAGACGACGAGGAAGAAGAGCCCGACCCTTATGGTTTCATTGTGCAGACAGCCGAGATCGCTGAGATTGCCAGGTGAGTGGTGATGGGTGACGGCACACGCTGCTGATCCACAGGGCGCCTCCCCTTGGGACTGGGCTGGGGGTTCAGTTCCTAAAGGGCTTGAGAAATGCTTGTCGGGGATGGATAGGTGGGTAGATGGACGGATGATGGGTGGGTGGATGGATCGATGATGGACGGGTGGGTAGATCGATGATGGACGGTTGGGTGGATGGGTAGTTGGATGGGCAGTGGGTGGATAGATCGATGATGGACGGTTGGGTGCGTGATGAATGGATAGATGGGTGGGCAGTTGCATGGGTAGCGGGTGGCTGGATGGATGGATGCAGATCTGCCCAGAAGGGTGGGGGAACCTCTGGTACAGGAAGATCTTCACCAAGGTTTTTATTAAAGATGACTTCCTTCATGCAGTCATTCAGTGGAAGGATCGCCTCCAGGTCAGGCGTTGAAAAGGATGGTGCAGAGGTGGCAGGGAAGGAGAGTGGGCTTTCGCTGAGTGGTGGTCGGTGCTGTGAGGGCTTGGCTCTGCAGGCTTGTGAGAGGGCAGGAGGGGAGCGGGGCTGGTGAGTGGTGAGTGCGGAGGTGGCAGGGAAGGAGAGGGGGCTTTCGCTGAGTAGCGGTCTGTGCTGTGATGGCTTGACTGCAGGCTTGTGAGAGGGCAGGAGGTGAGCGGCTGGGGCTGGTGAGTGGTGAGTGTTGGTGCCAAGGATGCTGAGCTTGCGCTGGTGAGGCACCTGGAGGGAGGTGAGCGGGGGCAGTGGCTCCTAGGACAGTGGCCCACGTGGGGGATGGAGGTGTGGGCGTCACCAGCATGAAGACGGTGACCAAGGCTGTGGGCGGTGTGAGGGCGTGGAGAGCATGAAGAGAAGAGGGCTGGGGCAGGGCTCTCGGGACACCTGGAGGGTGGTTGGAGGGAAGTTGTCTGTGCAGAGTGATGCTTGGGAGGGGGCCGAGGGGCCGGCCCAGGAGACAGGGTGTGGGGTTCTGGAGGGGGTGCCGCACCTGGCTGAGGGGAAGGGGGCGGAGGTGGAAGGAGAGAGGAAGGGGAAGTGGGGGCCCCAGGGGGCTTCCCGAGTGGGCGAGCTTGAACACACCAGCCTGCAGGCTGCGGAGGACAGAGGGAGCGGAGGGCGGGGCTGGCTGGGGGCAGGGGCACAGGTCACCAGCAGTTCAAAGGGGGTCCTTCTGTGTTTTTGATGTCGGAAGCGTGGGACCAAGTCGGGGACCCCTATCTTGATGGGGCCTGGGGCAGCCCTTGGTGGGAGGCAGAGGCCAGCCGGGGAAATTTCTCCAGCTGTGCCCAGCGCCTGTCGGGAGGGGCTGTAGCTGCCGCGAAGAGTGGACGGGTACGAGGGCCGGCTCGGGGGGCGCCCTGAGCAGAGCTGGGACAGCTGTGTGCGGAGACCTGGTCCTTGGTCCTTGGTGGGTCCTGGGGTCCCGTCCCTGGAGTGACAGCAGGCGTCGAGGGCTGAGGGAGCCAGAGGCCGGAGCCCGTCCCCCTGCCCCGAGCCTGGCCAAGGGCTGGAGTAGCGCAGAGCGCGCCGGCC
The DNA here is from genome assembly GCF_964374135.1 of Grampus griseus. NCBI lineage: Eukaryota > Metazoa > Chordata > Mammalia > Artiodactyla > Delphinidae > Grampus > Grampus griseus. Next base: position 928,985 of record NC_139018.1, on the reverse strand, counting down.
GTGGGGCTGAGGTGCTCCGAGGGCGGGCGACGGAGGCTTTCGGCTCCAGCCCTGGGGCTTCACGGGCAGTCTGCGGCAGGGAGCTGCTCCCAGCTGGCCTGTGTCCTTTCCTGGGTGGCCCGGGAGTCTCTCAGGGAAGTGTGTGTTACCATCGGCGGGGCGGAGGGGACGGAGGTCTGCGCTGTCTCTGGGGCTGCAGGCTTGGCCTCCCTGCCCTGTGGAGAGTCCCTGGCCTCTGGGCCTGCTTGGCTCTGACCCTTGTCAGTGACTCTGCCTCCGTCTCCCTGCCTGTGGAGTGGGGCTCATGTGGCCCTGGTGGCCAGGAGCCTGTGGGTGTATCTGCCCATCCCTCCTCCCAGGGCCCCGCCCCAGCCCCCTCATCTTCAGGGGGTCGGGCGCTGAGGCGCCCAGTGGGAGTCCCCCTGGCACTGCTGCTGGTGGCTGGTTGGGTGTAGTTTGGGCCAGGCTGGAGGCTGTGTACCCCTGGCCCTGCTCCTGACCCAGTGGCTGCCTCCTGGGAGGGACTCCCACCCCACCTGGGCGGGGGGGATGGGGGTTTCTGCCTGTGGGGGGGGTGACGTCGTGTCCCGTCTGGCTCCTGTCCCCACACTTCCCTGCACTGAGGCCGGGCCCAGGAGGACCCCGCAGGACCTGTCTTCCCTCCTGCCGCTGCAGGCTGAGCCAGACGCTGGTGAAGGACGTGGCCACCCTGGCCCGTGAGATCCACGATGTGGCCGGAGACGGCGACTCGCCGGGCTGCCCGGGGCCTGCCCACAGCCCCTCTCGCGCCAGTGTGCCCGGCACCCCCGCCTCCACCATCTCCGCCCGCGAGGAGGTGAGCCTGCCCTCGGCAGCCCCTTGCACGCCCAGGTGGGGGGCCGTGGCTGTGAGCCCTCCCCGGGGCCACACCCCGTGCCCAGCACCGCCCCCCACCAGCCACCCTGAGAGTGCGGGCCCGGTACCTGCTCCACGAGGGCGGGGTGCCCAGGGACCCTGAGCGGCCGGGCGGCGTCTGCTCTGTCCACTGCCCGCCCCATGGGCCACGCCCCTGCTCCCCCACCTCTGCAGCTGGTGCAGCGCATCCCCGAGGCCAGCCTCAACTTCCAGAAGGTGCCGCCCAGCACCCCGCGCTCTCAGGACCTGGACCAGAACATGAACGACCGCTGCGAGGACCCGCTGGCCGGCAAGACGCGGCCTCGGAACCGCGAGGAGGCAGGCGCCCCTCCCCTCGGAGAGCTCGCTCTGGGCTCTGGGCCGCGTCAGGGCATGGAGGGCACAGGGCTTCCTGGGGCGTCCAGGCGCCGGGCTGATGCCAGGTCCTCGCAGGTGATCTTCGATAACCTGATGCTGAACCCCGTGTCGCAGCTGTCCCAGACCATCCGCGAGAACACGGAGCACCTCGCTGAGAAGATGAAGTGAGTCGGCCCGCGTGCCGCTGGCCAGTGAGAGCCCCTGGGACGGGCCGGGGAGCCACCGCTGCCTAGCGGACACCCAGCCTGAGGCCCTGACACGGGTACAGACGTGTGCCTGTGTGCCAGGACTGTGCCATGTGTGCGTGCACGCACGCATGCGCGTGCGGTTTGGCAACCAGACCCTGGGCCTGGGAGGGCCAGAGCCCCCAGGATGACCCGCCCCTCCCTCCCTGCCCCCTCCTTCCTCCCAGCTTTCCGCACATCAGGCCCAGAGACAGGACGCTGGGACCGGCCTGCCCAGGTCCTGCTCCAGGCCTCAGTTTCCCCGTGTGCCCAGGAGGGGCTGGCGTGGACCTCCCCGTGGCTGGTGGCGTGGCTTGGGAGGCTGCCATGCCTGGGTCTCTTGGTCACTGTCCTCTGCCTGTTCCCACCCCCCCCCTCGGGGTGCAGGATCCTCTTTCAGAACACAGGGCGAGCCTGGGAAGACCTGGAGGCCAGGATCAACGCGGAGAACGAGGTGCCCATCCTGAAGACGTCCAACAAGGTGAGGGGCCCCTCTGCGCCCCCGGCCCGCTTGGCTGCAGGGAGACTGGGGGGAGCTGCCCGAGCCCGGGACCCCAGGGAGAGGCGAGCGCTGGGGTCCGGCTCCAGCGGCCTCTTTCCCGCCTGCCCCCAGGAAATCACCTCCATCCTGAAGGAACTGAGGCGAGTGCAGAAGCAGCTGGAAGGTGGGTGTGGCCGTGCGGGGCGCTGGGAGGGCCGTCGGGGGCCTTGGGGAGCCTGGCCCACACTCACAGCTAACCAGCCGGGAGGCCCCCGGCTGGGCACGGGAGGCAGGGCAGGACCCTCCGGCCGGCCTGACCCTCCCCACCCCCCCAGTTATCAACGCCATCGTGGACCCCAGTGGGAACCTGGACCTGCTGACCGGAAACCGGGGTTCTGCGGGCTCGGCCCAGCTCGGGAGAGGCCGGCCGGCCTCCCAGAGTCCGTCCTCACCCCCGTCGGCCCTGCTGGCGAGGAGCTTCCCGCAGCGGGCAAACTGCGGGACCCCCGGCCTCCCGGACCCCTCCTTCCTCCCCGACACGGAGCAGTTCCTGATCTAGGTGTTGGGGCTGGGCAGCCTCCCCACACCCTGGGCCTGGACAGTTCACCACAAAGACCCCCACACGTGCCATAACCCCGTGGGTGCCCAGGCCCCCTCCTCAGCTCCCAGCGCCCCCCCGCCCCACTGGCCTCCTGGCCCAGCTCCCGCTGCGGCCGATGCCAAGGGCCAGTGTCCGGGCGTGTGCCCAGCCTCCTCTCCATCGCTGTTACTTTGTCGTTAGCTTTCAAGGAAGGAGTAGTTTGTGCCACTGTAGCAGCCTCCCCGGCCCGGGGGATCCCGCTCTGCCTCGTGGGCTGGGGGCACGTGCGTACCCGCCCTGTTCCTCTGTGCTGGCTGGGACCAGGTTGGGGGAGCGGACTGGGCGATGCGGTCTTTCAGTGCCAAACACAGAGCAGGGTGGTGGGGAGATGCCTCGTGACGCCCCGGGACTTGAGGCGGCAGAGTGCGGGCTGGGCGGGGCGATGGCAGCTCCCAGGCGCCCCAGAGTCCAGTGGCCCGGGGCGAGCACGCAGCCTGTGGAAACATTTGTGGCAGGAACCCCACTGCTTCGAGCCTTTGGTGCCAACACAACTGCCAAACTCACCGAGCGCGTGGGCCGGCGCCGTGCACACAGGCACGAGCACTCGTCAGGCACGTCTGCGCTGACACAGCCCAGGCTCAGGCCCCCACGCGGCACGTCCAGGGAGGGAGGCGGGACCGGCACCCGCTTCCGGTGGTTCTGGGCCAGAGGGAGGGGAGCGATTAACCAAAGTGACCAAAAACCGGGCTTCAGAAGCTCCCTGGACAACGTCCCCTCCCCCCGCTCCCCTCCCCGCTGTCCTGCGGACTCTGTGGGCATTAATTGGGTGCCTCCCGGGCCTCTCTGCTCCAGGTCCTGTGGGGGGGGGGGTAGGGGCAGCCCCCCAGGAACAGTTTTATTTCTCAGGATTCTTTCAGCTGGGAACGTGCCAGGCGAGCAGAGCCCAGCCCCCTCCCGGGGGCTGATGTTTCCGCAGCCTCGAAGCCAAAGAGCCCACTGGCTGCGGCGGGTGGGGCTGGGGCGCCCCCACCCTGCCTGGCACCTGCGCTGATATCGATCGCGGGGCAGGACCGACTGCGGGGGCCGGGGTCACAGCGGGCGCGGCTCTGGGGCCGCGGTGGGTGACGCGTGTGTCCGTGTTTACATTTAGCTGACGTGGAGCCCACGCCCCGGCCCTGTGCCTCCTCCCCGGTGTGTACGTGTGTGAGTGGCAGTGGGGTCCGCGGCCGGCCCCGTCCGCGAGCCTGCTGTGTGCACGCGGAGGGGGTGCTGGTCCTGGTACCCCGCCCCGCGCGCTCCGCGCAGCTGCCCACAGCCTGTCCCCCGGAAACGAGCAGTGGCCGTCCGTCCAGCACACTCCCATCCGCACCCCCCGCGGTCGTCGCCGCACAGTTGTTTTCTTCACAAATTCACGCTCCGCCCTCCAGCCTCCGCCCTGGGATTGGTGACTCGTTTGTCAGGCTCTTGGAGGCGCCTCCGTGCACCTTGTCCTCAGGTGGTCTATGGATGTCTTTCAGAAAATGGTTATTTTATATGATTTGTCATGGAATTTGTTCTAATAAATCATTCTTCTGTCACGTGGCAACATGCCGGCGTTTGTCGCCTTGGCCTTGTTTCTCCAGTGGTGGTGTTTGGTGCGGGGAGGGGCTCCCTGCCACCCCCGGGTGCTCAGCCCAGGGGTCTCCCTTCCTGGGCTGGAAAATCCCATTTGACCCCCAAGACCGGCACGGTGCGATGCAGACATGCTGCCACCAGGGGGAGACCTAGGCAAGAAAGCAAAGCAGGGAACTTTCCGGAGGTTTGCTCCTCAAAGAGAGAAAAGTTATTTTATTCAAGCCGTTCAGTGATGCAGGGTCCGAGAGCGCCCTATAAAATAGGCCATCCCGTGTGCACGTAGCGCAGGAGGGGCGCTGGCGCTGTGTGCTGGGGCCCAGCTGCTCCCAATTCCTTCTCCCTTTTTATGGCTTCAGAGGGGTCTGAGGCCTCACCCGCTCTGGGGTGACATCACATCACCCAGTGCCTCCAGCCCAGGGGCGATACTGTCCCCCACCTCCTGCTACAGGGAGGACCCAGAAGCAAGAGGGACAGGCAGCAGGAGCAAGCGGCCCACCCCAGAGCCTGCTCGCAGGTCACTTGTACCCAGGCAGCTCCCCACGCCTGCTCTGTCCCACACCTGCTCTGTCCCCTCGCCTGCCCTGTCCTTGCACACATCGTAAACCCCAGAGTCAGCTGTCAGTTCTTGTTGTTTTTTTTTTTTGCGGTACGCAGGCCTCTCACTGCTGTGGCCTCTCCCGTTGCGGAGCACAGGCTCCGGACGCGCAGGCTTAGCGGCCATGGCTCATGGGCCCAGCCGCTCCGCGGCATGTGGGATCTTCTCAGACCAGGGCACGAACCCGCGTCCCCTACACCGGCAGGCGGACTCCCGACCACTGCGCCACCAGGGAGGCCCTCGGCTGTCAGTTTTAAAGTCCATTTGCCTTTCCCTGCATGTACCTTTGGTATTCTACTTTGCCTCCTGGATTTCCATGTTTCCTTCCTTGATCATTTTCCGAAAGACCTCCACTGAGTTTGTTTTTAGTGGAGGTTTGCTGTGATGAGATGAACGCCAAGGATCATACTCAGCTGGATTTGGCCCAGGGCTATAGTTTGATGACCTCTGGCCCCAGCCACAGGCCCACCGAAGCGGGGAGTGCTACGCAAATCTGGGACCTCTGTAGGGGCTACACTCTCTGTGTCAGGATAGAAAGGCAAAAATCCACCTGTCTTCGAACTTTTTAAAAAAAATTATTGATTTAATTTATTTATTATTTTGGGCTGCATTGGGTGTTCGTTGCCGTGCACGGGCTTTTTCTAGTTGCGGAGAGCGGGGGCTACTCTTCATTGCGGCGCGCGGGCTTCTCACTGTGGTGGCTTCTCTTGTTGCAGAGCACGGGTTCTAGGCACGTGGGCTTTAGTAGCTGCAGCACGCAGGCTCAGTAGTTGTGGCTTGTGGGCTCTAGGAGCACGGGCTTCAGTAGTTGTGGTGCACGGGCTTAGTTGCCCCGCAGCATATGGGATCTTCCCAGACCAGGGCTCGAACCTGTGTCCCCTGCATTGGCAGGCGGGTTCTTAACCACTGCGCCACCAGGGAAGTAAGTCCCTGCCTTCAAACTTGAAGAAACCTGTCTGTCTCTGCCCCAGCTTTGGATGAAAAAAAAAAACCCCAACAAAAACCTCCCAAAACTCTCTTGTGTAAAGGATACCGAACAGAAAGCCTTAGGCCCTGCCTGGTATACGTGGAAGATAGTGGGACATGGGTTAGACACACGTAAGTGAAGGAGAAACGCAGCACCCCGTCTGTAGGGCCCCACAGACTTGCACAGAGGCAAGCTCGGCGGGTACTGACGGGCCGGCTGCGCTAGGAAAAGGCGTCAGGGAGGGTGTCAGCCACACTTTACTATCTGTAAGTTGATGCTTTATCACCCGCCTGAGGGCCTGTTAGCCATCGCTAAGCACATGAAGACTCGCCTGGGGTACCTGGAGTCCTCACAGCCTCAAGCTATACGCCCGTCACACTCCCAGCAGCTTCTGGGGTGGGGTGCCCTTCAGACATAACCGGCCCATCCTCAGCCTGCCTGCCCTGCCTCACCCCCCCTTCCCGCAGAAACAGCAACGAAGGCGCTTCCTCCCGGTTCTCCCCCTGCCTTGCGACCGGCCCAGCACTGCCCTGGGTGCCCTGTGGGGCCAGGTGTCCTCTCCCCGTGGAGCTGGAGCATAGGTGCAAACTACCAGGTATAAAGTGAGTAAGTTACAGAAATGTGATGTACAGCACAGGGAATTGTATTATAATAACTTTATATGGAGTGTAATCTCTACAGATGTGGAATCACTGTGTTGTACACCTAAAATGAATATAACATTGTAAGTCAGCTACACCTCAGCGGAAAAAAACCCAGGGAGACAGACCAGATCCCTGAAGATCTCTATGCCGTCAGTGGGAGACGGAGCAGATGCCATCTGGGAGCTCCCACCGCAAGGCCTCCTGGCTGGGTAAAGACTCGTATTAAGAGTTTCTGGGTCCAGGACTCGATGTCAGCTTGTTCTTTCATTAATCCAACTTGGAACCGTTGCGCCAGCATCTTCCAAACCTACAGAAAGAAAGAAGAGCCGTGAACGCCACCCACGTGTGTCTCTTCTCAGTTTCCTTTGTGTCATGTGGGCCTGGGGCTCAAATTTATGTATACAGCCCCAGATGGGTAAAGAACCTCCAGGATGAGTGATGTACACAGAGTGGTTCTGGGTTGGTCGCCATCCCGGGTTCCCACAAAAGCAAATGCAAATCATGTCTGGAGAAAGGCCTCTTCAGCCCAGGACCCTCCACTGCCCCACAGTACGGCTAGCCCAGGATGAATTCCTGGTCAAAGGTCATAAAACACACCATGAGCGACACTAGAATGAAATAACAAATAAAATTGTATTGGAACTTCCCTGGCAGTCCAGTGGTTAAGACTCCGTGCTTCCAATGCAGGGGTCATGGGTCTGATCCCTGGTAGGGGAACTAAGATCCCACATGCCGTGCAGATTGGCCAAAAAAAAACCCAAAAAAAGATTAGAAAAGAGCAAAAGAATATAAACTATAGCCAGAGCTGGAAAGGCATCACACTGAGAAAGATAATGACTCAGAAGAAAGCTTTGTAAAAAGCTCAATAAGAGAATTAAATAACGGGTTAGACGCAGCTAAAATAAGAATAAGTCAGCGGGGACTTCCCTGGTGGCGCAGGGGTTAAGAATCCACCTGCCAATGCAGAGGACACGGGTTCAAGTCCTGGCCCAGGAAGATCCCACATGCCACGGAACAGCTAAGCCTGTGCACCACAATTACTGAGCTCACGTGCCACGACTGCTGAAGCCCGTGTGCCTAGAGCCCGTGCTCCGCAACAAGAGAAGCCACCGCAATGAGAAGCCCGTGCACCGCAACGAAGAGTAGCCCCCACTCGCCGCAACTAGAGAAAAGCCCGCACGCAGCAACGAAGACCCAACACAGCCAAATATAAATAAATAAACTTATAAGAAAAGAAAAGAATAAGTCAGTGATGAGAAAGACGAGAGGAAGTTATCCAAATGCAATGCACAGGAACGTGGAAGTAGAAGCTATGAGATGGGTTGATGGCAGAGAGGACTGAGTGACAAAGTGGAACATATCTACTTGGTGTTCCTGACAAGGGAAAGGGAAGAGCAGGGGAGAGGACGTATTCACAGAGAGGAATTCTCCAGAACTGGGAAAGACATGTGCTGCGGGTTGAATTGTGTCCACCAAAACAATGTTAAAGTCCTAACACCCAGGACCTGCGAATGTGACCTTATTTGGAAATGGGGTCTTTACAGATGATCAAATTAAGATGAGGTCACTGTGATGGACCCTAATCCAACATGACTGGTGTCCTTAGAAAAAGGGAAATGTGGACACAGAGACAGATGTGTACAGAGGGAAGATGACGTGAAGACACAGGGGGAACGCCATAGACAGGCCAGGGAACCCCAGGGGCCACCAGAAATTAGGGGAGAGCCTGGACCAGACTCTCCCTCCTGGCCTCAGAAGGAACCAACCCTGCCGACACATTGATTTGCGTCTCCTAGACTTCAGAACTGGGAGACAGTGAATTGCTGCCCAGTCTGTGACACTTTGCTGCAACAGCCCTAGCAAACTAATACAACATGTATCCACGGCTACAGGAAGCGTAACGTATGCCAGGACAAAAGGAAGAAAAGGAAACTACACCTAGTTGCATCATGGTAACAGACATCGACAGCGAGAATCCGCTAAACACAAGCAGAGCAAAGGAGTCCCTGCAAAGGAGTGACAGCAGGTCTCCCAACGATGATGGAACCCGAAAGACTTTGGGGTTCCAGACAAAATGACTGTCAGTTAAGAATTCTGTACCTAGAAAAGTCCTGTCAGTAATGAAGGAGAATTAGAGACATTTTCATGTTACTAAAAACTGAGCATTTGTCAGCACGCTCCCAGTTCATGGAAAATAATGGGCAACTGAGAATTTTATCCCCAGCTGAACGGCTAGTCAAGTCTGTTGACGAAAATTCAAGGAACTATCAAGTTAAGAAGCAAAAAGGGAACTTCATTCAAGCCAACTGAGGATTCTCACTGGGGAAGCAGATCCTCAGACGCTCTGAGGACGGTCCTGCTTGCTCGGAGTGGAAGACACAGTCACGCACATTTTCAAGACAAAGGATCGTACGTCAGAATGACATGCGGCATTTTACATAAAGGTCACCAAGGAGGCACAGCCCAGGGAAGCAGGTACAAAGTGGGCAGCGGGTCACCGTGACCCTACAGAGCTGGGAAGGAACGCTATTCTTTACGAAGTTGCACTGCCAGCGTCAGAAGAAAGGAAAAATCAATCTCTACAGGGGGGCAGGCAGGCCCACCTTTGAGGAGCTCTGGCTAAGGTGTGACGCAGATGCACCTGGCACACTAGGGAGGGAGGAGGCCCAAACAAACACAGAGAGAGAACTTTACGTTTAATTTTTTCTTGTCCTGCCTTAAAATATAAATTTTATATAAAGTCCATTTTAAAAGATTATTTCAGGAAGAAGGACGGTGATCACAGAGGGAAGCTCTGAAATAAAAGAAGGAATGATGAGTAGATAAATCCATAAAAGTGAGTAATTCTTAAACACACCCTGAGTGGATAAAATAATTATAAGGTGCAAAATTTGTTGGGGGGGGTTTCTTTTTGTTTTTTGTTTTTTGGCTGTGCCGCACGGCTTGTGGGATCTCAGTTCCCTGACCATGGATGGAACCCGGGCCATGGCAGTGAAGGCCCGGAATCCTAACCAGTAGGCCACCAGGGAACTCCCTTTGGGGTTTTAAAATAATAATAATAATAGTATTACAAGCTGGAATTTAGAAAAAAAATGACAACAGCAGAATATAAGGAGGAGATCACTGGAGCTGAAGTATTCAGACGTCCTCACATAGTTCAGGAAGAGGGAAAGATGTTTCTTATGTATATATCTTCTCATGTCTGTGGGGCAAAATTGTAAAGCTAAGCTGAGTCGTGTGGAAACACACCACCTCCTAACACCGGTGGATCAGCACAACCAAAGCACAGTTACTGCTGATGCGAAGTCTGCTGCCGATCGAGCCCGAGGAGCTCTCCCATCGGGGCTGCACGGTCAGAGCCCCGAACAGACAGGAGGGAAGAGCGGTACTTCCTACACCCGGGATTAAAGGCTTCAGAAGAGAACTGACGTAACGCCCTTTCACTCACAATGCACTGGTCAGGACCTGTTTGGTGACCTGCCGGACCACAGGGTGGCCAGGGCAAAGAATCCTCCCCTGCCTCTGTGTGAGTTTCCATCACAAAGCATCATCCCCCAAAGCCTAGAATGAAGGGAATAGGAGAAAATGGAATAAGAAAAACAATCCAGAGGGCTTCCCTGGAGGTGCAGTGGTTGAGAGTCCACCTGCCAATGCAGGGGGCACGGGTTTGAGCCCTGGTCCAGGAAGATCCCACATGCCGCGGAGCAACTAAGCCTGTGCGCCACAACTACTGAGCCTGCGCTCTAGAGCCCGCGAGCCACAGCTGCTGAGCCCACGCGCCACAACCACTGAAGCCCGTGTGCCGAGAGGCTGTGCTCCGCAATGAAGAGTAGGCCCCTGCTTGCCACAACTAGGGAAAGCCCGTGTGTAGCAACAAAGGCACAACGCAGCCAGAAATTTAAAAATAAATAAATTTATTTAAAAAAAAAAAAAGGAAGGAATGAAGAGAGCAGCCGAAGGGAGGAAAAGAAAACCAAATCCAAAAACAAAAAGCAAAGAGAAGGGCTATTCTAAAGGCCGCTGTCTGCGGGGGCGGGGGGGGGGGCAGGGGGCATGGGGTGGGCGGGGGGTGAAAGGGTCCTGTATTCAGAGAGTCCTGGTCGGCGGGGTGGTGGTGGGATGGGGCAGGCGGAGGCAGAAATCCTTGCTGGGGACCCAGGCTGAGCACCAGCGAACTATAGCCAGGCCTGCCTTTGCAGGCAGCCCAGTAAGCCACCGACCTGCGTTCTCCCGGATGGGGGTCCTAGCTGCCTCCATTTCCCAACCTCCCTTGCAGCTAGATGCAGCCATGTGACTAAGTTCTGAATCATGAGACATAAATGGAAGTGCCCTGTGGGACCTCCAGGATGGTTCCTCTGGGATATCCCTTATGCTCTGCTAGGAACATGAGGTGATGGCTGAGCTCCAGCAGCAATTATGGGGCCATGAGGCTGCCAGTCAACCCTAGGGATTGGGAGCTGAGAGCTGGAGGGACCTGGCTCCTGATGGCTGTGGAGCCAACACCATCCCTAGGCTGCCAGCCCCAGAATCTGCTCAGTGTGATGGAGAAAAACAACGTTCAAGCCCTGGTTCCTCAAGTCAAGTGTCTCGGCACCAAAACTAACTCAGATGCATAAGCCTGTGACTTGGGGTTGGGGGGTGGGGAGGGATTTTCTCTGGATGTGAAAGTTTTCAGCCCCACCCCCTGGCTGGCCCACCCACTTCCAGATGTCTGTCAAGGGCGTGGAGGGAGGTACTCAGGAAGAAAAGCAAGTGGCCAGAAGGGGAAGCAGCAGGCTGCAGAGAGGAGGCAGGTGGGACCTGATCGGGCGCTCGCTGGCTAGCTGAGGGCCTGCGTCTGTGGCAAAGCCAAGATGAACGCCAAGGCAGGACCCCCGGAGGTAAGTGCCGGTGAGGCCAGAGGGGAGAGTCAGGCCAAAGGTCCTGAGACGGGGACTTTGGTCCACTGCCCCCTGGCCCCGTGCTGCCAGCAGCCCTGGGCCCAAAGGGTCATTAAGTCCAGCTAGGCCTGCAGAGCACCCATTCCTCTGCCAGTCTGTGCAGCCAGGACCGCCAGGGCCTCGGCGTCTCCTAGAGAGCTCAGAGCAGGCCATCCCTCCGCCCCAGCCTGAGCTGGGCAGCTGTGCCACATGCCCTGCGCGGCAGGAAGTCCCACCCCTTCACCCATGCCTGCAGGGTCCCACAGCTGCCCAGCACAGGGCTGGGGGGAGCTCAGAGCTGTCCCATGGGAGTCTCCCAGCCCGTCACGGCCCTGAGATGCCAGCACTAGTGGGTCATCCTCTCCCAACAGCCAGCCCCACCCCTGGACACGCAGGGTCCCCAGGGCTGCAGCTGCCCAGAGCCTCCTTGGACGGCTGACCTCCCCAGGCCCCGGTAGTTCCCAAGGGGATGGGTGGCCCGGCAGGTGCCTCGGCCGTGCTCCGAGTCCCAGACGGGGGCCGTGGGGGCAGGGCTGCCGCGCCCCAACCTTCCTGTCCGCCTGGGGCCCCGGGCGGTGCGGCAGACGCAGCATCTGTCCAAGGATGGCCCTGGGGCCCCGCCCAGGACCACACCCCGATTGCCTCTCCTGAGGGTCAGTGAAGGGGCCTGGGGCCTGTTCACTGTGAAGGCCTGATGCGGCCCCCAGCCCTCCCCAGGCAGGCAGGGGAGGGGCAGGCCCCCGAGCGCTCCTCTGCGGCGTGCGGGTGGGGAAGCACCCTGACTCCCCTCTATGGGGGCTCCTGGCAGGGAGGGGCGCCGGGCCTTGGGCACTCTGCCTGAGTCCCCCTCTCTCACTCTGCTTTCTGGGGCCCCCGCCTCCCAGTAACGGTTCTGGCTCAGGGCAGATGCAGCCCCCAGGCCCAGCTCCTATGGCCGCCCCTTCCCCACACGGAGGCGGGCCAGCGTGTCCTGTGGAAGGACACCTGCTCCCTGGGCCCCAGCGCATGGCCAAGCTGCACTCATGCAGGCAGCGCAGCCCAGGCCCCAGGCCGCAGGGACCACTTCCCCACCAAGGCCAGGAGGGAGGGCTGCACCCACCCCGCACCCACCCCGCACGGATGCCTCGGAGCTTGGCTGGCCGGGTGGGGCGGGGCGGGGGGTCCCTGTCGCTGCGCATGGGCCCCTCCCTGCCCTTCGGGGGGGCCGCGCTGACCTCGGGAGCGTCCCACTCGTGGTGGCGTTTGAGGCTGCTTTGGGGAGCGGCCCAACCCCAGCCGGGGCCCAGCCGGCCTGGCTTCCAGCTCCTCGTGGGAGTGATCACTCTGAGGGGACAAGACGCGTCCTCCGTCCCCAGCGGGCTGCAGAGTCCTGCTGCACTGGGAGAGCCCTGCTGGCAGCATCAAGGCGTCCCGACTCAGCCCCCAGCCCCGTGAACAGCAACACTCTCTCTGTGCCGGGTCTCCCCAGCCAGGACAAGGGCTGCTGCCTGGCGCCCAGGAGGGGCTGCAAGGGGCCAGGACGGGGGCGCCCAGCCCGGGAAGGGAAGCAGCTGTTTACAGGCCAGCCTTGAGAGGGCCGAGCTGGAAAGCAGAAGTGGCATCAGACTCGTTGAGGTTGTAACTGAAACAAGGAACTGAGATTCAGACACACACATGCCCGCTGAGAGGGGGTCCGAGAGGGAGAGCAGCGGGTCACGTGTGTCCCGGGAACAGACCGGGGCGCACACACACACACGCACGCAGACATGCACGCGCACTAGTGATGGGCACGGCACTCGCCAGCTTCAGGCCAGGCTGTGCTGAGGGCGTGACCGTGGGCAGGAGTGGGTGGCTGTAGGGTCCCCACGAGGTGGTGGCCCCTGTGCCCAGCTGCCCAGACCCTGTGGAGCCACTGCAGCCGGGCCTGGAGCTGTGGGTGATGCCAGGTCGCCCCAAGTAGGTGCGGATGCCTATGCAGACCACATTGGTGGCCCCCGCGTGGCCCCGATCCACGCCAGCCCGCAGCCCACGGGACAGGGGGGCACGCCCAGTGGGACTTGGGGGCCTGAGGGAGGGGGCTCAGCAGCCTCACAGGACCCCTGGGCCAGAGTGGCAAGGACAGAACTAGCCACGGGGGAAGCGGGCACCCTGACTGGAGGGCTGCCCGGCACCTGCCACGTGCCCTGTCTCAGGGGACCTGGGAAGATGGCCAGTGACCATGCGGCCCCGGGCTGCGCCCCGGCGGTGGGCTCGGACCTGCGTGGCCCCGTCCTCGCCAGCCCCGCCCAGCGGCAGCAGAGACGGTCTGTCTCAGCGCTGGAGAGGCCATCAGGCCCACCCGGAAGAGCACGGCCACGCCCCAGGGACCCCGTGGTGACGCCCTCCTCCGGTTGCAGGTGCGGGGGGCTCTGGCCCTGCTGTGTCTGAGCGCGGTGACCCTCACCTACGTGCTGTGGCAAGCGCTCTCTCCCTCCACCTGGGGCCACGTGCACCCCGAGGAAGGGCCCACCACGTCTCAGGGCCTTGGCTCCAGCCTGGCCTGGGCGCCCCTGGGAGGGGAGGCCCGGCGGCATCAGCAGAACGACTCCTGCCGGTGAGTGAGCCTGTGAGGTCTGCAGGGTGGCCACCGCCTGCCTTCCCCCTGGGGCTCCCCAGCGGGACGAGCATCGCCCTCTGCCACCTCCTGTTGGAAGAGGCAGGTTCCGGGGAGGGTGGGCTGTGAGGCAGGGGGAGTGGTCGGGGGAGGGGGAGAAGCCCCGAACTGTATGGGCCGGATTGGGGGCGGGGGCGGGGACGACTTGGGGCGCTCTTTGCAGCAAACGCAGGCTGCCACCCAGAGACTCCGACAAGGCCGCTAGCCCCGGTCCTACCTGGGGTGGAGTCGCAGCCCCCGCCCCTCCTGCCCCCTGGGGGGCCCTGGAATCCCAGCACACCCCCAGCATACCCCCACTGGCCCAGCCCTCCCTTCTGGGTCAGCCCGGGCGTCTCCAAGGCCTCCACAGCTGCAGGAGCCCAGACCCAACACCTCTGCCGGGCTCCGCAAGCGACAGCCCTGAGCAGACAGCACCTGGGCTTGGGGTGGGCCTGGGCCCCAACTTCCCTGCTCTCAGGCGCCCCACTCAGGCCCCTCCCTGGGGTGCTCCTGGGTGTCAGGCCTGCCCTGCCCAGTCTGGCCTGCAGCGCCCTCCCTGCACCCTCAGCCTGGGCTCAGCCCTCCTGCTTGGCTGGACGGGACGGAACAGGTGATGTGAGGCTGGCTGGTGGCTCCTGCGCTCACACCTGCCACCTCCCTCCGCAGGCTTGTCCTCGTGGAAAGCATCCCCCAGGACCTGCCGCCTGCACCAGGCAGCCCGTCTGCCCAGCCCCTGGCCCAGGCCTGGCTGCAGCTGCTGGACGCCGCCCGGGAGCGTGTCCACGTGGCCTCCTTCTACTGGTCCCTCACGGGGCCCGACACTGGGGTCAATGACTCTTCTTCCCGGCTGGTGCGCCACCCCTCCCCTGACTCGGAGGCTGCGGGCCGTCCAGGGGCCAGGCACACAGCAAGCCCGGCGGGCAGCACATCTGTGGGCGGTCAGAGGCGGCCTCCTGGGGAAGTCTGGGCCCTTTCTGGTGGGATGGGGGTGGCCTCTCACCGCTGGCCTGCTCTCTCAGGGAGAGGCCCTTCTGCAGAAGCTGCAGCAGCTGCTGGACAGAAACGTTTCCCTGGCTGTGGCCACCAGCACCCCGACACTGGTCCAGAACTCCACCGACCTGCAGGTCCTGGTGGCCCGAGGTAGGTTCCTGCCGTCCTGGGCCTGGGGACGGGCGAGAGCAGTGGGGCCGCCCGGTAGGGGGAGGCCGGGAGCCCAGCGCCGCAAGCGCCTTCAAGTGGGCTTCCCCGGGGGCTGGTTCCAGGGAGCCGGACGTGTCATTTCCCAGGGGGCAGAGCACAGGGTGGTCTCCGGGCCTTGCTGAGCCCAGCCGCTTCAACCTGTGGGTGGTGGCTTGGCCGGGAGCCAGAGGCAGCAGGGACAATCCTCACAGAGCCGGGCTGCCTGGAGGGACCGAGGCTGGTCAGTGCCTCAGTTTTCCCATCTGTAAAATGGGAGTAACAGCATCAACTGAGTAGGACCCGCTGTGAGGAGAAAGGAAGCCGCCCAGCTGCAAAGAAGGCTGAGAATCTGCCTCAGCACGGAGGGAGTTCACCGCACCGTCCTGCACCCTCGTCAGGTGCCCAGGTGCGACACGTGCCCATGGGAAGGCTCACCGGTGGCGTTTTGCACTCCAAGTTCTGGGTCGTGGATGGGCGGCACGTCTATGTGGGCAGCGCCAACATGGACTGGCGGTCGCTGACACAGGTGAGTCCCTGAGCCCCGAGAGGGGAGACCCCATGTTCCCATGTGGGCAGCCACCCTGGGGGAAGTGGCCATGTCTGTAACATCGCTGTGGTAGAAGCACCCGCAGACGGGTTACGGGATTCTAACGGCACTGAGCTCCTGCTGCGGGAGGTCATTTAACCGCCCGGGAAGATGCTCGCGGCACCTTATCCGGGAACCCATGCAGACAAAGCGCGACCCCTTCTAGGAAAAGCAGTGCTCTGGCCGTGAGTCCAAACGGGGGCAGCAGCTGCCGCTCAGCAGTGGAGAGGGATTTTGTTTTCTCTCTTCTCTGTGCATTTATGCGTTTTCTATTGTCTGTTGGTAATAAACACGTATTGCCCTTGGAATACAATGTTGAGGAGAACAGGGACCCGCAGGGCACCCCACCCCACGGCCCCCCCGCGCACCCCACCCCACGGCCCCCCCTGCGCACCCCACCCCACGGCTCCCCCAGCGCACCCCACCCCACGGCCCCCCCCGCGCACCCCACCCCACGGCCCCCCGCGCGCACCCCACCCCGTGGCTCCCCCAGGGCACCCCACCCCATGGCCCCCCGCGCGCACCCCACCCCACGCCCCCCCCCGCGCACCCCACCCCACGGCCCCCTCCCGCGCACCACCTACTACGGGTTCTCACGGGTGATGGCTGCACCTGCCTGGCACCCCCGGCCCAGGGGGTCCACACGGCCCCAGGGCCCTCCCGCAGCGCTGCCCCGGTGCCTGCAGGTGAAGGAGCTCGGGGCCATCATCTACAACTGCAGCCGCCTGGCCCAGGACCTGGAGAAGACCTTCCGGACCTACTGGGTGCTGGGGGTGCCGAAGGCTGTCCTCCCCAGACCCTGGCCGCGGAACTTCTCCTCCCACATCAACCGCTTCCAGCCCCTCCGGGACTACTTTGACGGGGTGCCCACCACTGCCTACTTCTCGGTAAGAGTGGTTGGGGGGCCGACTGGAGCCCCTGCTCTCCTGGCTGGCCAGAGGCACAGGGAGCCCCGCCCACCCTAGGCCTGCCCTGCAGACAGCCCAGAGTCTGCTAGGTCCTCGGGGCCACGGCTCCAGGACCTGGCGCCATGGATGGCGGAGGGGCAGGCCCGGCCCCAGGAGAGGACGCGGTCATCGTCATCCACGGGAGACAGGCAACCTGAGTGCTTGTGGGGGTCGTCCTGTGGCCCTGGGGGCCTCAGAGCACACTGTTGGATGGGGTCTGACTCAGGACCAGGGAGGGTGGGGGAGGACCCGTGCATCAGGCAATTGTCACTCTGGGGGGAGGAGAGGGGGACTGAGGGGCGGGCGGTCATGCCCACCAGCCACGGCCCCCCTCAGGGTACATGGCAGCTACCCCAGCGCTGGGCTACAGTGGAGACCCTGCCTCGGAGGCAGGGACGCTTCCCCAGATGTGGGGACCCAGGCTGAGCCGCGCAGGGGGCTTCCTCCGGAGTCAGGCCAGCCCGGGGCCCCTGTTTAGACCCGACGTCTTGTCTTCCTCCTGGTTCCCAGTGCTGGAGGGTGGGTGCACCGCGGCGTCACGGGTCCAGGGACCCAGTGGCTCAGAACCGGGTGGGCAGTGCCCTCAGGGACCTCTCTGCCCACACAGGCATCGCCGCCCGCGCTCTGCCCCAGCGGCCGCACCTGGGACCTGGACGCGCTGCTGGCGGTGATAGGGGGCGCCCGGGAGTTCATCTATGCCTCGGTGATGGAGTATTTCCCCACGACACGCTTCAGCCACCCTGCCAGGTAGGCCAGGAGGGAGCCGGGTGGCCCCGGACAGGGGAGGCCCCTCTGCCCGTGGGCAGCTCCTGGCCTGTCTCCTCGCCCACCAGGACCCCTGCCCACTCGGGGTGTGTGCGCAGGGCCCGGTTGACCTGAGGACCCTGACCCTCCCCCTCACCCCTCCCCAGGTACTGGCCGGTGCTAGACACGGCGCTGCGGGTGGCAGCCGTCAGCAGGGGTGTGCGCGTACGCCTGCTGGTCAGCTGCTGGCTCAACACGGACCCCAGCATGTTCCCCTACCTGCGGTCCCTGCAGGCCCTCAGCAACCCCGCAGCCAACGTGTTCCTGGACGTGGTGAGGACCCACCCCCTGGCCGGGCCGGGAAGTAGCCTCCCTGTTGGCTGACACACCCTCTCTGTTCCCCCAAGAAAGTCTTCATTGTGCCCGTGAGGAACCACTCCAACATCCCCTTCAGCAGGGTGAACCACAGCAAGTTCATGGTCACGGAGAAGGCGGCCTACATAGGTGAGCAGGGGGGAGGGCTGCGGGCAGCAGCTCAGGACCCCTGAGTCCTCGTGGGCTGCCGAGCGAGCGGACACCAGCAGAGGGCACACAGGCCTGCGGTGGCCAGGCCGGGTGCTGAAGAGGGCGCTGTTCTTCTGTCCAGCGTGGACCCCGGGCGGGGACCTGCTAAAGGGCTCAGGCCCTCCCCCATGGAGGCAGGTGGGGACTCCTGGCACCGAGCCCCCCGAGCACTGAGAGGCTGCAGGGCTGGAGTCGGACCACGGCAGGGTGGCCGCTGGGGCCATCGGGCTGGGCCAGACAGCAGAGGACCCCCCGTGCGGCCCAGTAACCCAGCGTCTCCGCCCACAGGCACTTCCAACTGGTCCGAAGATTACTTCAGCAGCACCTCGGGTGTGGGCCTGGTGGTCAGCCAGAGGGCCTCCAGCGCCCAGCCAGGGGCGGCCACCGTGCAGGGGCAGATGCGGCAACTGTTTGAGCGAGACTGGAGCTCCCGCTACGCTGTAGGCCTGGACGGACAGGCCCAGGGCCAGGACTGTGTTTGGCAGGGCTGACGTCCAGTTCTTCCTGGCTGCGGAGCCCCACTGTTCCCGACCAGGCCTCCCTGCCTGGCCCCCAGTCTGGACCCCGAGCAGCTCCATCCGCACAAGCCCTGGGCAGGGGCAGGACTGCCCAATGCAGGGCAGGCGCAAACTGTTTGCTCTCCAAATCTAGCCCCTCTTAAACCCCCACCTCCTCCACGGAGCCCTCCAGGATGCCCTCCCTGGGTCCCACAGAGCCGCAATTCCTGCCCACACACGGAGCCTTTACAACACTGTGTGCCTCCCTGTTTCTTCTGTGAGTCCTGGGTCAGGCTGCGTCCCACCTTCTCGGCCCCAGGCTGGAGTTCAGCCTCTACCCACCTGGGAGGCCCCTGTGTCCACGAGGCCACATTGAGGCGGGGCTGGGCTTCCGCCATGCTAGCCCCTGACTCTCCCCAGCGTCCAGCCTCCCGCCCACAGGAACCCCACAGGGACAGAGCAGGGGGCGGGGCTGGCACCTGGGGTGGGCCCAGGCCTGATGGGGGCGGGGCTGGAGCCTGGGGCGGGCCCAGGCCTGATGGGGGCGGGGCTGGAGCCTGGGGCGGGCCCAGGCCTGATGGGGGCGGGCCCAGGCCTGATGGGGGCGGGGCTGGCACCTGGGGCGGGCCCAGGCCTGATGGGGGCGGGGCTGGCACCTGGGGCGGGCCCAGGCCTGATGGGGGTGGGGCTGGCGCCTGGGGCGGGCCCAGGCCTGATGGGGGTGGGGCTGGCGCCTGGGGTGGTGGGCCCAGGCCTGTAGAGGCCAAGCTGCTCGTGGCACCCAGTCCTGGTGTATAAGGGGCCAGGAACCGGGCGGTAGAGTTGTAGAGTGGAGAGGACCTGGGTTTGAGCTGGGGGGAGGGTGACGCCAGCCAGGATGGGGTTTGGGTGCAGCCCCATTGGAGCTCACCCTCTTGGGCCTCGCCCAGCACCTGCCCTGCAGAGGCAGGAGCTGAATCCTGGTCTGACAACTCGGTTCTGGCCCTTCTGCTAGGAATGCTGGGTCAGAAGCCTGTCTCGGCCCTGGCCTCGCCACCTTCTGGTTTCTGACCTCGGCTTCAGAGCCCACCTGCCCTCGCAGAGGCCCCAGGGCACCCGAGGCTAGAGCTGGGGGCTGGCTCAATGTCCAGGAGACCCTGGCCGCTGAGGGAGCTGAGCGAGCGGACCCCAGGCCCACCCCGGGCCGCTGCTCCCCAGTTCCCGCGTCATCTCGGCCCCAGGGAGACCTGACTGGGTCCTCGTCTGCAAGGAAGATCCCCAAACCCAGCCCGTCTCCCTGCCCAGACCCGCGGGGATCTGGAGAGAGCGCCATGGCTCCGCGCAGCCCGAGACGCGCCCAGGGGCCCTGGGTGCTGGTCTGTGCGTGAGCTCCCCTGGCGGCACGCCACTCCCACCGCAAGCGTGCTGCAGGCCAGCGCCCCAGGAGCAGCAGACCCCAGGCCCGCTGCTCTCTAGGCTGATGGGCCGTGGTCCAGGAGGGCTCTGTGCGCCAGGCTGTGGCGGGGCAACAGGGTGAAAGGCCACAGCCAGCGCAAGCCCCCTTCACACACGGTGGGTCTGGTGGCCACACCTCAGCGGCAGCCTCAGAGGCCTCCAAGGCAGACCCCCGTCACAGGAGGCCCGGGGATGAGGCGCGAGAGGCCCTGGGACCCCTTCTGGGGTGTGGGAGACAGACCCTGCCTCCTGGGACCCTGGAACCCAGGCCCTTGTGTGACCCCTCCCTCGAGGGAGGGCACTGGCTGCCTCGCCTGCGACAGGTAGAACGCGCAGAGGTGGTTATGTGACATGAGGTGGTAACAGCATCTCGCCGGGGGCTGACCCTTGCTGTGATGAAGGAGACGCCCGTGAGCCGTCCTGTGGAAAGGCCCCAGGAGCAGCCTCCAGCCTCCAGCCAGCAAGAAACAGGGCCCTCAGCCACCCAACCTGCACCCAGCAGCCTTGTGAGGGTGGGAGGTGGCTCCTTCCCCAGCTGAGTCTGGAGACGAGGCAGCCTGGCCAGTGCCTCGATGGCGGCCTCGTACGACTGAGCTGCGCTGGGACTCCTGACCCAGAGACGGGGGGTCGTAAGTGTGTGTTGTTTCAAGCCACTCGCTTGTGGCGATGCTGTCACACAGGGCAGGTGGCTCACACACGTCACACGGAACAGAGGCCACACGGAAGGTGGAAGGCCCTGTGCTGTCAGTGGCTCCCCACAGGCTGACAGCCGCCTGCTCAAGGCTACGATACCTCACGCCTTGACTCTGGGTTCAGAGAGGAACGAAACCCACGGAGCCAGGCAGACGCCACCGCAGTGTTCCCAGGGGGCTGTGCTCCCCACGTCGGTCTGATGGGCGGGGCGAGGCTGGGGCTGGGAGAGGCCACTGCAGCCTCCTTGACTGCGGGACCCAGTCCCCACTGAGCTTTCCCTCCCCCGCCCCACCTTCCAAAGGGCTCCACATCCCCTACCTTGGGGGACCTTCCCAGCCGGCCACGGGAGATGGGACTTCCCATGGTGGCCAGGGGGAAGGACCCAGCCTCCCAGGCTCTCTCAGGGCAGCATGGGGAGGGGGTGGGGGGAGTAGCCTCGGGGGCAGCAGGATGCCCTCTGGGCCCAGCGTCCCCCCAACCCGCCCCGCCCAGCCCTGCTCTTTTTCCTGTAGCCGTAGCCACGAGGGCAGCGGCTCCTCTCCAAGCAGAAGGGAGGTGGGATAAGCTCCAGCTCCCACTCCGAGTGCCTCGTGCCCACGGGCCCCTGAGGGGCGTCCGAAGGCAGCCGGGAGGAGGTCTGACCCCTAGAAGTTCATAGGAAACTCCTCCAACTTGTTCCGAATCTGCTTCCCGTGGGCTGCTTGGGGTGGAGGGCCACCACGGCAAAGGAAGCCTCTGAGATGGGCCCCCACCGCGGCCGAGGACCCAGCTCCCCATCCCCGGCCCCCGAGGCCAAGGGCCCCTGTGTGCTGTCCCTGCTGTGCCCACCACCCACGCCTTGCGCTGCCTCCCCGGCCACACTGTGGACTCCTGGGCCCTCGCCTGCTTCCCCTTGGTCTCTCGCAGCCGCTGGCTCAGAGGAGGGTCTGGACAGACAAACGGATGAGTGAGCCGCCCCTGACTCTGCTTTCCCGAGCAACTTAGGACGGAGCGCGTGGGGGAGCGCAGGGATGGATTCCAACCAGAACAAACACCTCACAGTCAGCACTGGGGAAGCAGCACTGGATTTATTGCCCGTCCAGGGTCCCGGGAGCAGCCAGACAGGTCCCGTCTGCAGCCTGGCCGCAGCGGGTACACTGAGGGGCCGGGCACGCGGGGGGGGGGGGGGTGTGCCGCGGGCAAGCGGACGCCCACAGACCGTCCCGTGGGAACTCACGGCCTCTGCTGGCTCGCCCGCCCCCAGCCCAGGGCGCGTGCATTTGCCGCGCTGGCGGCCAGGCATCCAACAGCGGAGTGAGCTTGTTGCAAGCGAGCGGGGAGTGGGGTCTCCTGGAACACGCCGGACTCTGCCCGAAAGAGCGAAACGACCTTCACCAGGAGGCAGCAGCAGGACAGGAGTTGAACCCCAAACGACTTCTGCACCCATGGCCGTCACAGCCCCTTCTCCAAGCAGCAGTTGTGTTCTCGAGGGCCTGGTGGGCAGGGGTCTCGAGTAACACGTGTCTAACCAAGACCGTCAGGGGCACAGGACCCCGCGTGGGGCTGGGGTCGCGTGGGGCGTCCGGGTGCCGCCTCTGCTGCCGAGGCTCTGGGAGGCCGGCGTGTTTGGGGTCCCACTTCGGGGGGGCTGTGTGAGGGCGGGGCCCCGCCGCTCTCGGGCACCTCTGCTTCGCTCTCGGTGCTGTGAATCAAGGTGGACACGCGCGTCCTCACGGTGGGAGCTTCGCTGGGCCTCCTTTCGTCTGTCTGTCTGTCCTCACTCTGTGGTGGGCCCGGGTGCAGGTGCATCCCGCCCTCTGGGTCCTGCTCCAGCAGGACCAGCCCCGTCCTTGCCGTGGACGTGGCCATCGCTCTGGCGCCCGCAGTCTCCGCCGGCCCCCCGGCCCCCTCGCCCTCTGGAGAGAAGCTTTCTGGGGCATCAAAGAACGTGACCGCTTGTTCTTGGGCGTTTTGCTCTGCCAGAGCGGCCTCGTCTTCAGAGCTTTCGCTTTTCTTGGTGGGAGAGGAGGAGAGCCCTAATGTGGGGAATCGCAACCAGCCCGCCCTCTGGGGCTTCCTAGGGAGCTCTGCCTCGGGCCGTGCCCCAGGCTGTGTCTGGAGGGCAGCCGCCGCGCCGGCCTCGCCTTTGGAATCAGCGCGCGGCTCTTCGGCAGAGGAAGAAAAGCCAATGTTCGGAAGCCAGAACCTGAACAGACCAGACCTTCTACCTCCTGGTTTCTGCCCTGGAGCCGAGCCTTCCTCTGCCGGGGAGCTAGCTGCCTCCCCCCCGGCTTCTTTAGGGGGAAATGCAAGAACCTCTGCACCCTCGGCCCTGTCGGAGCAGCTGTCGGCACCCTGGCGGCCAGAGTGCACCTTGGGCGTGAACGTTGGCTGTCCAGGCACATCGACACTGGGCGAGATCACTTCAGACGGTCCTGCGGTGTCCGGCTGCGGACCTCCAGAGGCGGGCTCTGCTCCCGGGGCGGCTTGCTGGGAAGCCTCCTGCAGGCCGTCCCTCAGCCGGGAGTCTCGGACACTCACCCGCGTGCGGGGCTCCGGCATCTTCACCTTCAGCAACGAGAATCCGTAAGAAGCCGTTTGGATCTCAGACGCGGGGATCTCCAGTTGCCGCACGACCTGGGTGGAAATAGCCTCGGGTCCCGAGAGGTCAGCCAACTCTGCCGTCGCCCTGCTGTGGACGGCGACCTCGGGGCCCTCTCCCTGCGCACGCTGAACGTGCACTCTGACCTCGGAAATGGGGGAAGCTTCCGGGGAGAAGCCAAGGGCCACGGGCTGCCCCCCGGGGGTCCCAGCACCTGCCCTCAGGATGCTGGCGCCCCAGACTCCCGGGCTTCCCTCGTGCAGGGCGTGGGCAAGGCTGCTCCCCGGGCACTGCACTTCTGTCACGGCGGGGATAAAGACATCGGCCTCGGAGCTGGGGTCAGGAAAGGCGAACCTTGGCACGCTTAACCTGGGCAGTCTGACAGTTACCACGGAGCCTTCCCAGGGCTGACCCATGTTAACGACAGAAACCTGGGACGGCCCGTCGGTCCTGGACGCCTTCAGTTTAATGGGGCCTTCAGGCTGGGAGGGCCATTCCTCTGCCCGCCCCTGCCCCGCAGCAAGGCCCGGTCCTGCAGGCCCAGCAGGAGGGGCCTGGGTTCCTGAAAGCCTGCCGCTAGGCATCTGAAGAGGGAGGGAGCCTTCGCCTGGACGGACCCTGGCCTCGGAAGGGGAAAGGCCTGCAGCAGGTGCCCCTGCAGGAGAGAGGTGCAGCTCTGAGCGTTTGTCCCCAGGACCTCTCTTTAGGACGTCTGCGTCTGCGTGGGACGCGAGCTCCGCTGCTGCCTCGTCTGCCCCTGCCTCTGGGGGCTGCAGGGACATAGCTTCTTCCACCTCTGACCCAGGAACCCCCTGACCCCTGACTGGAACTGGGCTTTCTCCTTCCCTCAGTGTGCTGGCAGCAGGCGCGGGCACTGGCGCCCCCCGAGCCCCAGCCGCCCCCCTCTCCTTGGCGGGGCGCCGGAGGCTGGGCAGGCGGAGCGCGGGCATCCTGAACCAGCCCCCCTGCGAGGCCGCGCTCTCCACCGCGGGAGCGTCCACATCTGCTGGGCTGCAGGACGGCTGCTGGGGGTCTCCTACCGAGGGGGCCGTCGCCTCGCCGAGAGGCTGGCTTGCCGGGCCGTCCTGGAGCCCGTGCCCTTGGCTGCTGTGTCCCGGAGACGGAGGGTCAGCAGCTGACGAGCTCCCCCCCACCTTGGCCTTGCTGGGTCTGAGGTCGGGTCTGGCCAAGTCCAAAAGGGGAGCGTGGGCCTGTGGCAGATGGGGGTCCACGTCCACGCCTTCT
The DNA here is from genome assembly GCF_964374135.1 of Grampus griseus. Lineage (NCBI taxonomy): Eukaryota > Metazoa > Chordata > Mammalia > Artiodactyla > Delphinidae > Grampus > Grampus griseus. Next base: position 904,629 of record NC_139018.1, on the reverse strand, counting down.
GGAGCGCCACCCCCCGCCGGGGGCCTAGAGCGTGGAGCAGCGGGGTCTCCGCGTGGCAGGCCGGGCCCGCCCTCTGGAGTGAGCCCTGTGAGAGGTGCGTGTTCCAGCACAGCGCAGCCAGGCGACCCCACGCCACTCTCCTCTCCGTCCTTCTCCGGAAGCGCGTCCTCCACTGCAGACACAGGACACCCAGGGGGCACGCCCTTGTGACCCGTGTCCACAGCCACGCCGATCTCTGCGTCGTCCAGGCTGCATTCAGGGTCCTCTGGGGGCACCGCCCCCTTCTCTGGGGACCAGCTGAATGACGGAAGCTTGATCCACGGCATTTTTAAGGGACTATCTTTCCCTCCACGTTCAGTATCTTTAGCTGGGCTCTCACCTGCAGCCACTGCCGACGGCCACGCGCTGCGCGGCACAGCTGTGGAGTCCCGGCCCCGGGCAGGGCCAGTAGTGGACAGAGAGGGGGCACAACCCCCGGCACCGGCCCCCACCTCTGCATCGGCTGCTTCTGGGACAGAAAACCCGAACTTCGGTGGATGAAACTTAGGAAAACTCACCCGACCGTATGACGCAAGAAACATGGGGTCCACAGGGCCTGCGGGACTGTCAGTCTGGGATGCTGCAACTCTCTCCTGGGTTGGAAGACTGGCAGAACTTTCTGAGCTGGGAAGATAGGCATGGTTCTGGGAACAAGGGGCCGCTTCCAGAGGGAGCCCCGGGGAGACAGCGGCTCCAGGGAGAGTCACCTGGTATTTTGTGAGTACCTCACCCTTGGCGTCCTTCAGGTCCAGTTTGGGCCCCTCAATGTCCACCTTGGGCACCTTGATGCTGGGCTTCTCCAATTTGGGCAGGTGGCCTTTGAGCGCAATTCCCAGCGCCACTTCCCTGGGCTCTGCTCTGAGAAGGTGGCCCTCTGGGAGCTTCACGCCCACCTTGGCACCCTTGACCTCCAGCTCGGTGGAGGGCAGCTCGATGCTGAGGGCACTGGTCTTCACGTCGGCCTGCACCGAGGACAGGGTCACCTGGGCCGGGACATTGGGTACGGACTCTTCCAAGGCAGCTTCGACGGACTTGCTGGGAGCCGACACCCCAAAGGACGGTATCTTGAACTTGGGCATTTTGAACTTGCTGTCTCTGGCGGCCACCTCCTTGTCCCCAAAGGACACGTCACTCTCCAGCTTGGTTCCCGCAGCCTGGGTGTCCACCTCCACGCTGGGCAGTAACACCTCCACCTTGGGGGTAATCACCTCGCCCTTGGTGTCCTGCCGGTCCAGTTTGGGCCCCTTGATGTCCACCTGGGGGGCCTTGAGGTCCACCTCGGGCACCTTGATGCTGGGTCCAGGCACCTTGGGCAGGTGGTCCTTAAGCCCGATTCCCGCCACTGCTTCCTTGGGCTCCACTTTGGGCAGGTGGCCCTCCGGGAGCTTCAGGCCCACCTCGGCGGCCTTGACCTCCAGCTTGGAGGAGGGCAGCTCGATGCTGAGGTCACTGGTCTTGACGTCGGCCTGCACCGAGGGCCGGGTCACCTTGGCCTGGGCCTTGGGCACGGACCGCTCCACGGTGGCCTTGACAGACTTGCTGGGCGCTGACACCCCAATGGATGGCATCTTGAACTTGGACATTTTGAACTTGCTGTCTCTGGCGGCCACCTCCTTGTCCCCAATGGACACGTCGCCCTCCAGCTTGGTGCCCGTGGCCTGGCTGTCCACCTCCACGCTGGGCAGAGACACCTCCACATAGGGGGTCGTCACCTCGCCTTTGGCGTCCTTCAGGTCTAGTTGGGGTCCCTTGATGTCCACCTGGGGGCCCTTGATGTCCACCTTGGGCACCTTGATGCTGGGCATCTGCACCTTGGGCAGGTGGCCCTTGAGTCCGATTCCCGCTGCCGCTTCCTTGATCTCTGCTTCGGGAAGGTGGCCCTCCGGGAGCTTCACGCCCACCTCGGCGGCCTTGACATCCAGCTCGGCGGAAGGCAGCTCGATGCTGAGGTCACTGGTCTTGACGTCGCCCTGCACCGAGGGCAGGGTCACCTCGGCCTGAGTCTTGAGCCCAGACCCCTCCAAGGAGGCTTCGACGGACTTGCTGGGCGCTGACACCCCGAAGGATGGCATCTTGAACTTGGGCATTTTGAACTTGCTGTCTCTGGCGGCCACCTCCTTGTCCCCAAGGGACACTTCGCCCACTAGCTTGCTGTCCGCGACCTGTGTGTCCACCTCCACGCTGGGCAGCGACACCTCCACGTCGGGGGTCGTCACCTCGCCCTTGGCGTCCTTCAGGTCCAGTTTGGGCCCCTTGAGGTCCACCTTGGGCACCTTGATGCTGGGCATCTGCACCTTGGACAGGTGGCCCTTGAGTCCAATTTCAGCTGCCGCTTCTGTGGACTCCGCTTCTGGAAGGTGGCCCTCCGGGAGCTTTAGGCCCACCTCGGCGGCCTTGACCTCCAGCTTGGAGGAGGGCAGCTCGATGCTGAGGTCACTGGTCTTGACGTCGGCCTGCACCGAGGGCCGGGTCACCTCGGCCTGGGCCTTGGGCACGGACACCTCCACGGTGGCCTTGACAGACTTGCTGGGCGCTGACACCCCAACGGATGGCATCTTGAACTTGGGCATTTTGAACTTGCTGTCTCTGGCGGCCACCTCCTTGTCCCCAAGGGACACATCGCCCGCCAGCATGATGCCCGCGGCCTTGGTGTCCACCTCCACGCTGGGCAGCGACACCTCCACGTCAGGGACCGTCACCTCACCCTTGGGCTCCTTCAGGTCCAGTTTGGGCCCCTTGATGTCCACCTTGGGCACCTTGATGCTGGGCATCTGCACCTTGGACAGGTGGCCCTTGAGTCCGATTCCCGCTGCCGCTTCCTTGGGCTCCGCTTCGGGAAGGTGGCCCTCCGGGAGCTTCAGGCCCACCTCGGCGGCCTTGACATCCAGCTCGGCGGAAGGCAGCTCGATGCTGAGGTCACTGGTCTTGACGTCGCCCTGCACCGAGGGCAGGGTCACCTCGGCCTGAGTCTTGAGCCCAGACCCCTCCAAGGAGGCTTCGACGGACGTGCTGGGCGCTGACACCCTGAAGGATGGCATTTTGAACTTGGGCATTTTGAACTTGCTGTCTGTGACGGCCACCTCCTTGTCCCCAAGGGACACATCGCCCGCCAGCTTGCTGTCCGCGACCTGGCTGTCCACCTCCACGCTGGGGAGTGACACCTCCACGTCGGGGGTCGTCACCTCGCCCTTGGCGTCCTGCAATTCCAGTTTAGGCCCCTTGATGTCCACCTGGGGGGCCTTGATGTCCACTTTGGGCACCTTGATGCTGGGCATCTGCACCTTGGACAGGTGGCCCTTGAGTCCGATTCCCGCCACTGCTTCCTTGATCTCTGCTTCGGGAAGGTGGCCCTCCGAGAGCTTCACGCCCACCTCGGCGGCCTTGACATCCAGCTCGGTGGAGGGCAGCTCGATGCTGAGGGCACTGGTCTTGACGTCGGCCTGCACGGAGGGCAGGGTCACTTTGGCCTGGGCCTTGGGCACGGACACCTCCATGGCGGCCTGGACGGACTTGCTGGGCGCTGACACCCCGAAGGACGGCATCTTGAACTTGGGCATTTTGAACTTGCTGTCTCTGGCGGCCACCTCCTTGTCCCCAAGGGACACATCGCCCTCCAGCTTGGTGCCCGCAGCCTGGGTGTCCACCTCCACGCTGGGCAGCGACACCTCCATGTCGGGGGTCGTCACCTCGCCCTTGGCATCCTTCAGGTCCAGTTTGGGCCCCTTGAGGTCCACCTCGGGCACCTTGATGCTGGGTCCAGGCACCTTGGGCAGGTGGTCCTTAAGCCCGATTCCCGCCACTGCTTCCTTGGGCTCCACTTTGGGCAGGTGGCCCTCCGGGAGCTTCAGGTCCACCTCGGCGGCCTTGACATCCAGCTCGGTGGAGGGCAGCTCGATGCTAACACTGTTCTTGACGTCGGCCTGCATTGAAGGCAGGGTCACTTTGGCCTGGGCCTTGGGCACGGACACCTCCATGGCGGCCTGGACGGACTTGCTGGGCGCTGACACCCCGAAAGACGGCATCTTGAACTTGGGCATTTTGAACTTGCTGTCTCTGGCGGCCACCTCCTTGTCCCCAAGGGACACGTCGCCCTCCAGCTTGGTGCCCGCGGCCTGGCTGTCCACCTCCACACTGGGCAGTGACACCTCCACATAGGGGGTCGTCACCTCGCCCTTGGCGTCCTTCAGGTCCAGCTTGGGCCCCTTGATGTCCTCCATGGGCACCTTGATGCTGGGCATCTGCACCTTGGGCAGGTGGCCCTTGAGTCCAATTACAGCTGCCGCTTCTGTGGACTCCGCTTCGGGAAGGTGGCCCTCCGAGAGCTTCAGGCCCAACTCGGCGGCCTTGACCTCCGGCTTGGAGGAGGGCAGCTCGATGCTGAGGTCACTGGTCTTGACGTCGGCCTGCATGGAGGGCAGGGTCACTTCGGCCTGGGCCTTGGGCACGGACACCTCCACGGTGGCCTGGACGGACTTGCTGGGCGCTGACACCCCAAAGGACGGCATCTTGAACTTGGGCATTTTGAACTTCCTCTCTCTGGCGGCCACCTCCTTGTCCCCCAGGGACACATCGCCTTCCAGCTTGCTGTCCGTGACCTGTGTGTCCACCTCCACGCTGGGCAGTGACACCTCCATGTCGGGGGTTGTCACCTCGCCCTTGGCATCCTTCAGGTCCAGTTTGGGCCCCTTGATGTCCACCTGGGGGGCATTGATGTCCACCTCGGGCACCTTGATGCTGGGCATCTGCACCTTGGACAGGTGGCCCTTGAGTCCGATTCCCGCCACTGCTTCCTTGATCTCTGCTTCGGGAAAGTGGCCCTCCGAGAGCTTCACGCCCACCTCGGCGGCCTTGACATCCAGCTCGGTGGAGGGCAGCTCGATGCTGAGGGCACTGGTCTTGACGTCGGCCTGCATTGAAGGCAGGGTCACTTTGGCCTGGGCCTTGGGCACGGACACCTCCATGGCGGCCTGGACGGACTTGCTGGGCGCTGACACCCCGAAAGACGACATCTTGAACTTGGGCATTTTGAACTTGCTGTCTCTGGCGGCCACCTCCTTGTCTCCAAGGGACACTTCTCCCTCCAGCTTGGTGCCCGCAGCCTGGGTGTCCACCTCCACGCTGGGCAGCGACACCTCCATGTCGGGGGTCGTCACCTCGCCCTTGGCATCCTTCAGGTCCAGTTTGGGCCCCTTGAGGTCCACCTCGGGCACCTTGATGCTGGGTCCAGGCACCTTGGGCAGGTGGTCCTTAAGCCCGATTCCCGCCACCGCTTCCTTGGGCTCCACTTTGGGCAGGTGGCCCTCCGGGAGCTTCAGGCCCACCTCGGCGGCCTTGACCTCCAGCTTGGAGGAGGGCAGCTCGATGCTGAGGTCACTGGTCTTGACGTCGGCCTGCACCGAGGGCCGGGTCACCTTGGCCTGGGCCTTGGGCACAGACCCCTCCACGGTGGCCTTGACAGACTTGCTGGGCGCTGACACCCCAATGGATGGCATCTTGAACTTGGGCATTTTGAACTTGCTGTCTCTGGCGGCCACCTCCTTGTCCCCAATGGACACGTCGCCCTCCAGCTTGGTGCCCGTGGCCTGGCTGTCCACCTCCACGCTGGGCAGCGACACCTCCATGTCGGGGGTCGTCACCTCGCCCTTGGCATCCTTCAGGTCCAGTTTGGGCCCCTTGATGTCCACCTTGGGCACCTTGATGCTGGGCATCTGCACCTTGGACAGGTGGCCCTTGAGTCCGATTCCCGCTGCCGCTTCCTTGGGCTCCGCTTCGGGAAGGTGGCCCTCCGGGAGCTTCACACCCACCTCAGCGGCCTTGACATCCAGCTCGGCGGAAGGCAGCTCGATGCTGAGGTCACTGGTCTTGACGTCGCCCAGCACCGAGGGCAGGGTCACCTCGGCCTGAGTCTTGAGACCAGACCCCTCCAAGGAGGCTTCGACGGACTTGCTGGGCGCTGACACCCCGAAGGATGGCATCTTGAACTTGGGCATTTTGAACTTGCTGTCTCTGGCGGCCACCTCCTTGTCCCCAAGGGACACTTCGCCCACTAGCTTGCTGTCCGCGACCTGTGTGTCCACCTCCACGCTGGGCAGCGACACCTCCACGTCGGGGGTCGTCACCTCGCCCTTGGCGTCCTTCAGGTCCAGTTTGGGCCCCTTGAGGTCCACCTTGGGCACCTTGATGCTGGGCATCTGCACCTTGGACAGGTGGCCCTTGAGTCCAATTTCAGCTGCCGCTTCTGTGGACTCCGCTTCTGGAAGGTGGCCCTCCGGGAGCTTTAGGCCCACCTCGGCGGCCTTGACCTCCAGCTTGGAGGAGGGCAGCTCGATGCTGAGGTCACTGGTCTTGACGTCGGCCTGCACCGAGGGCCGGGTCACCTCGGCCTGGGCCTTGGGCACGGACACCTCCACGGTGGCCTTGACAGACTTGCTGGGCGCTGACACCCCAACGGATGGCATCTTGAACTTGGGCATTTTGAACTTGCTGTCTCTGGCGGCCACCTCCTTGTCCCCAAGGGACACATTGCCCGCCAGCATGATGCCCGCGGCCTTGGTGTCCACCTCCACGCTGGGCAGCGACACCTCCACGTCAGGGACCGTCACCTCACCCTTGGGCTCCTTCAGGTCCAGTTTGGGCCCCTTGATGTCCACCTTGGGCACCTTGATGCTGGGCATCTGCACCTTGGACAGGTGGCCCTTGAGTCCGATTCCCGCCACTGCTTCCTTGGGCTCCACTTCAGGAAGTTGGCCCTCCGGGAGTTTCACGCCCACCTCGGCAGCCTTGACATCCAGCTCGGTGGAGGGGTGCTCGATGCTAAGGACACTGGTCTTGATGTCGGCCTGCACCGAGGGCAGGGTCACTTCGGCCTGGGCCTTGGGCACGGACACCTCCATGGCGGCCTGGACGGACTTGCTGGGCGCTGACACCCCGAAGGACGGCATCTTGAACTTGGGCATTTTGAACTTGCTGTCTCTGGCGGCCACCTCCTTGTCCCCAAGGGACACATTGCCCGCCAGCATGATGTCCGCGGCCTTGGTGTCCACCTCCACGCTGGGCAGCGACACCTCCACGTCAGGGACCGTCACCTCACCCTTGGGCTCCTTCAGGTCTAGTTGGGGCCCCTTGATGTCCACCTTGGGCACCTTGATGCTGGGCATCTGCACCTTCGGTAGGTGGCCCTTGAGTCCGATTCCCGCCACTGCTTCCTTGATCTCTGCTTCGGGAAGGTGGCCCTCCGAGAGCTTCACGCCCACCTCGGCCACCTTGACATCCAGCTCGGTGGAGGGCAGCTCGATGCTGAGGGCACTGGTCTTGACGTCGGCCTGCATTGAAGGCAGGGTCACTTTGGCCTGGGCCTTGGGCACGGACACCTCCATGGCGGCCTGGACGGACTTGCTGGGCGCTGACACCCCGAAAGATGGCATCTTGAACTTGGGCATTTTGAACTTGCTGTCTCTGGCGGCCACCTCCTTGTCTCCAAGGGACACTTCTCCCTCCAGCTTGGTGCCCGCAGCCTGGGTGTCCACCTCCACGCTGGGCAGCGACACCTCCATGTCGGGGGTCGTCACCTCGCCCTTGGCATCCTTCAGGTCCAGTTTGGGCCCCTTGAGGTCCACCTCGGGCACCTTGATGCTGGGTCCAGGCACCTTGGGCAGGTGGTCCTTAAGCCCGATTCCCGCCACTGCTTCCTTGGGCTCCACTTTGGGCAGGTGGCCCTCCGGGAGCTTCAGGCCCACCTCGGCGGCCTTGACCTCCAGCTTGGAGGAGGGCAGCTCGATGCTGAGGTCACTGGTCTTGACGTCGGCCTGCACCGAGGGCCGGGTCACCTTGGCCTGGGCCTTGGGCACAGACCCCTCCACGGTGGCCTTGACAGACTTGCTGGGCGCTGACACCCCAATGGATGGCATCTTGAACTTGGGCATTTTGAACTTGCTGTCTCTGGCGGCCACCTCCTTGTCCCCAATGGACACGTCGCCCTCCAGCTTGGTGCCCGTGGCCTGGCTGTCCACCTCCACGCTGGGCAGCGACACCTCCATGTCGGGGGTCGTCACCTCGCCCTTGGCATCCTTCAGGTCCAGTTTGGGCCCCTTGATGTCCACCTTGGGCACCTTGATGCTGGGCATCTGCACCTTGGACAGGTGGCCCTTGAGTCCGATTCCCGCTGCCGCTTCCTTGGGCTCCGCTTCGGGAAGGTGGCCCTCCGGGAGCTTCACACCCACCTCAGCGGCCTTGACATCCAGCTCGGCGGAAGGCAGCTCGATGCTGAGGTCACTGGTCTTGACGTCGCCCAGCACCGAGGGCAGGGTCACCTCGGCCTGAGTCTTGAGACCAGACCCCTCCAAGGAGGCTTCGACGGACTTGCTGGGCGCTGACACCCCGAAGGATGGCATCTTGAACTTGGGCATTTTGAACTTGCTGTCTCTGGTGGCCACCTCCTTGTCCCCAAGGGACACATCGCCCGCCAGCATGATGCCCGCGACCTGTGTGTCCACCTCCACGCTAGGCAGTGACACCTGCATGTCGGGGGTCGTCACCTCGCCTTTGGCGTCCTTCAGGTCCAGTTTGGGCCCCTTGATGTCCACCTGGGGGGCCTTGATGTCCACCTGGGGGGCCTTGATGTCCACCTTGGGCACCTTGATGCTGGGCATCTGCACCTTGGACAGGTGGCCCTTGAGTCCAATTTCAGCTGCCGCTTCTGTGGACTCCGCTTCTGGAAGGTGGCCCTCCGGGAGCTTTAGGCCCACCTCGGCGGCCTTGACCTCCAGCTCGGCGGAGAGCTGCTCAATCCTAAGGTCACTGGTCTTGACGTCGGCCTGCACGGAGGGCAGGGTCACCTCGGCCTGGGCCTTGGGCACGGACACCTCCACGGCGGCCTGGACGGACTTGCTGGGCGCTGACGCCCTGAAGGACGGCATCTTGAACCTGGGCATTTGGAACTTGCTGTCTCGCTCTAGTCCACCTTGGCCTTTCACGTCCGTCTCTAACGTTTCTACTGTGATGCTGCTCTCCTTTTCCTTCTCTGTTTCCTGGAGTTGTGTCGCTTTGTCTCCTTTTGCCTCCTTCGCTGGCGACCACCCAAAGGAGGGCAGCTTGAACCTTAGCATTTTCATCTTCCCCTCCTTTTCGTCCGTGTGCGGGCCCCTGCCCTTGCTGTCCTCGTCTCTCTTCTGGGCTGCATCTTCCTCCGTTGCTCCTCCCTCTTGCGCTGGCGGATGGACTGGGGGTTGTCTGGGCCTGTGCTTTTCTGCTTCCCCTGCATCCTCCCCCTTGGCCTCCGTGCCCTCAGCAGAGACCCTTCTCTGCCGTGGTCCCTGCTGGAGAGCTGTCGCGGCTCCTTCTTTCTCGAGCACTTTTTCTTTGTAAAGTCCAAACTTGGGTGTCTTTAAAGTGGGTATGCGGCCATGGAATTCTGGTTGGTGGTTTTGGTGGGTGCCTTGGTCTGCTGAGTCTTGCAGAGACAGCCTGGCAGTGCCGAGCTCCAGCGCCTGCGTGCCTTCCCCGGCCCCCTCCCTGCTCTGTCCTGGCGCTGGGCCCAGCCCGGCTTCTCCCTGGGCCACAGTCTCCCCCCTGTCCTTGGCCTCTTTTGTCTTTCTTTGGGGTCTGGGTGCTGGGCCGGCCCCTTCCCCGGGGGCTCCCTCAGTGGGGAGGCCGGGCTCCGTGGGGGGCTCGGCGGCCTCTGGCACCCCTGCCGTCCCGTCCTCTCTCCCGCCATGGGCGGCAGCCCTGGAGGCCTCTCGCCCAGAATCCCGGGGCCCTGTCTCCACCAGGACCTCAGCCTGGACTGTCCCCCCGTGGGCTCCCCTGCCCGACAGCCCCTTCCCTGAGCCCACCCGGAATCTCAGGTTCGGGAAGCTTTTCTTCCGCTGCCTGCCTGGCCCTGCTTCCGGGAGCTGGGCCTCCGTGTCTGTGCTCGTGGGGGACAGGTCAGGCACGTCCCCTCGCTCGCTGGCCTCCGAGGAGCTGTGCGACCTCCGGGGCCCTGGCCCACGCTTGCTCTTCAGAGCTTGGAATTTGGGCCAGGAGAGCCGCTCCCTCTGGGGCTGCCTGCCTCTGCCCTCCCTGGGCTTGGAGATGAGCCTCTCCTGGTCTCCATCCTCCTGCAGCGTCTCCGTGGGGGTCTCCGTGCGCCCTTCGGCGATATCCTGGTCCTGAAACAGGGAGAGAGCACCTTTTGGGCCCCCGTACAGGGAGTCGAAGGCAGGGGCTCCGGGGACGGGAGGGGGCAGTGGGGGTCCCCTCCCAGCCTCAGCCTGGGCACCCGGAGCCCGGCCGGGGCCAGCTTTGCTGGCCATGCAAGCGCACCTGCTTCTTGCTGCCCCTCGAGCCCCGTGGAGCGCCGCCGGAAGCTCCCTCCTCGTCCTCCCGGGCGGGAAGCTGCCGCCTGACTGTGAACTGGGCCTTGTGCGGCTCCGAGTTCTGGAGGATTTTGAGGGCACCTTCGTATTTAATGTCGTCAAGGAATGTGGTCGTGCTGAGCAGCTGATCCCCTAGACAGAGACAGAGCGGTCCCCCCACCTCAGTGCCCCGGACCTCGTCGGGCCTCACGGGAGGGGTCCACAGGGGTGCGTGACCGAGGAGGCGACCCTGCTCAGGCTGCCCGGCCCCTTCCTTCTCTTGAGCCCCGGGTGGGAAGGAGCCCCCATTTCCAAGCAGAAAACCTGTCAGAGCGGGTGGCCCCAGCCCGGACACGGCTAGGTAGTCTCTAGGGACTCATCTGAGTCCACTGTGGCCCGTCCCCCTCAGGCCCCACCCGATCCTAACGGGACCACGGGGACGTGGGGGTGGGGTCGTGGCACCCGATCCTGATGGGACCACGGGACGTGGGGTGGGGTCGTGGCACCCGATCCTGACGGGACCATGGGGACGTGGGGATGGGGGACCACGGGACGTGGGGATGGGGGACCACGGGGACGTGGGGATGGGGCCATGCTGAGTCCACTGTGGCCCGTCCCCCTCAGGCCCCACCCGATCCTGATGGGACCACGGGGACATGGAGATGGGGCCATGCTGAGTCCACTGTGGCCCGTCCCCCTCAGGCCCCACCCGATCCTGACGGGACCACGGGATGTGGGGATGGGGGACCACGGGACGTGGGGATGGGGGATCACGGGGACGTGGGGATGGGGGACCACGGGGACGTGGGGATGGGGGGCCACGGGACGTGGGGATGGGGGACCACGGGGACGTGGGGTGGGGCCGTGGCACCTTCTCTCAGGCTGAAGAGCTTGGCAGCTGAGGACTCCTTCAGCACCTGCTTGACAAAGATCCCCTGGTCCCCGCCGCCCGTGACAATGTAGCCACTGGCTCCGGCCTCCACCTTGGTCTTCAGTGTCCCCTCCGTCGCCTCCTGCGTGGACTAGAAGCACATCGGGCCCCAGTGAGCATACGCCCGCCCCACAGTGGGCATGGCTGCTGGGAGGCTGCCTCCCCTGAGGCCAGGGACCCCGGAGTCCTCCGTCATTGGGCAGCTGAGCCCGGGCACGGGGTCCAGGCTCTGGGGGAAGCCAGCTGCCGCCGTCTCAGCTGGGAGCAGCCTCCCCTGTCCCCGACCCCTCCTGCCAGGACTCAGGAGCAGCCCGGCCCCGACCGTCCGGGCCCAGCAGGGCTCGGCAAGCAGCGGGGACAGTTTTCTGCCTGCACGTGGCCAAAGCGCTCCTTCATCAGCTCCTGGCTCACCGCCGCCCTCACTCCAAAGCGCTCCTTCATCAGCTCCTGGCTCACCGCCGCCCTCACGCCGAGCACCAGTTACATACGAGGCAGCTGGTGCTCAGACCAAGGAGGGCCATAAACGCTGAGGAAAAGACCGGAAGCGGCAGGGCCAGCCTGGCCTCGGACACGACAGCTCCTCTGGGTCTGGGAGAGAGTTAGGATTGCTGGGGCCGCCAGTGACAGCAGGCAGCGCACCCTCCTGGCTGGGAGCCTACAGAGCCCAGCCACTTCCGTGGCTCTGGACGCAGCAGGCAGCAGCCGTACCCACTGTACAGCTGAGAACACTGAGGTCCGTGCGCCCGGGTCCATCTGGTCAGCAGGCTGGGCCCTTCACCGTGAGAGCAGAGGGGTCTGGGGGCCGGCCTGGACCAGTGTTCCGGAGCCCCTACCCACCCCCGGGCCTGATGAGGGAGGTGGCACGCCCGTCCGCAGGGCACAGGGCCACACTGCCGGCTTTCCGGCTCCTCGCCTTCTCGCTCTGGCCCTGGCTTCCCCCGCCGGAGCCCGTGTGGACGGGCCGCCCCCCCACATCAGCTCCTGGCACACCCACCTCCAGACGGCTCATCCTGGAAAGCATCTGCGAGTCCCCCGAATCCCGCTTCCACCAGGACCTCCGCCTCCTTGGCGTGTCTTCCTGCAGCAGCGACAGACAGCGGGTCACCAACCTGCCCCTGCCCAGGGGACGGGAGGGACTCGGGGAGGCCCCAGCTCAGGGGCTAGATCCCCCAGAGTGTGCTGTGTGCAGGGGAAGCTGAGTTCCTCCAGGGGGAAGGTGACTCTGGGCCTTTGTGATTCCCACAGGGCCCAGCCCCCGTGTCCGCAAGTAGAGGGGGCAAAAAAGAAACAGTACAAGAAGGAGGCCTTTGGGACTTCCCTGGCGGTCCAGTGGTTAGGACTCCGTGCTTCCACTGCAGGGGGCACGGGTTCGATCCCTGGTCAGGGAACTAAGATCCCACATGCCGCCGCACGGCACGGCCAAAAGAAGTAAGTACGTAAACAATTCTGAAGAAAGAATGAGGCCTTCAGTAAACACGCCTGGTCCATGCCTTCCCCCAGGTGTCTCCAGGGGTGGCCGCGGGACCCTGTCTATGTCTCCTCGTCAGAGAGGGCACGTGTGTGCACATATCCTGTGCCCCATCGCACGCAGGAGCACGAGGTCTGTTCCCCACGCACACACACGTGTGCCATCTCAAGTGCGTCCTGGCCAGCTGATGGGAGGGCTCCAAGGAGGACCGAGGAGTCAGAGAGGACAGCCGAGCGGACGCCGCTGTGGCAGGGCAGCGTGGCTGCACAGGTGCGAGCGTGAGGTGCCCACACAGGGGATGCAGGAGGCGTGGTCACCTGTGGCCGCACACCTGAGCCTTCCCCGAGCCTCTGGCTGTCTGTGGAGCAGGCTTACCGGGAGTCCGAAGCCGGCGCCCTCAGTCACGTACTCGTAGACGGGCGAGGACCCCTGTGGCCGGGGCCGAATGATCTCATCCACAGACCCTTCCGTCACCTGGCAGGAGGAGAGAATCAGGTCACCCTCAGCCACTTGGGCTCTGCTCAAGTCCAGGAAAGGAGGGGGTGGGGGCTACGAGTGGGGCACATCCTCCCTGGACCTCACTTACGGACTGGTCCTCTGCGGTTTCTGCATCTGTCTCTTCAGGCTGCAACTGCCGGCCAGACGCTGCAAAGGGAAAGGAGGAGTCAGTGGAGGCTTGCAGGTGGGCAGAGCAGAGGGTGGAGCTGGGGGCAGGGGCCCAGGAGAGGCTGTGTACCACAGAGGTGGTGTAACCCTGGACCCTGGGTCTGGGAGCACATGCAGGGGTCGGGGGAGGACACACAGCCCCTGAGCCAGGGAGAGTGTGAGATCAGGTGTGATGGCAGTGAGCCAGGACAGACAAAGTAGATGGCTTCACAGAGTTAGTCACAGAAAGTTACTAAACAAACACACAAACAAAGCAATAACTACCACCCTGACGGGGAGAGTCAGGATCCAGAGTTACTATAATAATGTCCAGCGTTCAACAGAAAACTACATGACATGTACAGAATCAAGCAGGTAGGATCCACACTGAAGAGCAGAGCAGTTAATGGAAACAATCTTCGAATGTCCACAGCTGTTGAATTCGGCACAGACTCCAAAGCAACATTCATAAATTTATTCAAAAAAGTGAAGGAGACCATGTTTAAAGAATTAATGAAAAATATGATGACAATGGCCCAATGAAGAAAGAATGTCATAAAGAAATAGAAATTATATTAAGAAAAAAGAAAAAAGCCAAATGGAAACTCTGAAGTTGAAAGTCTCCTAGAGGGGCTCAATAGAGGGCTGAGATGCCAGTGGAAGGAAGCAAAAAACTTGTAGGTTAGGGGAATTCCCTGGCAGTCCAGTGGTTAGGACTCAGCACTTTCACTGCCAGGGCGCAGGTTCAATCCCTGCTTGGGGAACTAAGATCCCTCAAGACACACAGTGCAGCCAGAAAAAACAAAAAATGACCAAACAAAACAAAAAACTTGTAGATTGATAGAAATTAACCAATTTGAAGAACAAGGGGAAAAGGATTGAAGGAAAATGAATAGAGCCTCAGAGATCTGTGAGATGACATTAAGAACACCAATATATGTGTAGTTGAAGTCTCAGAAGGAAACGAGAGAGAGAGAGAGAGAGAGAGAGAGAGGCAGAAAAAAATGTTTGAAAGAATAATGGCTAAAAACAATCTATGGATCTCAGAAGCTCAACAAACCCCAGTAGGATAAACACAAAGGGATCCAGACCTGGACAATCACATCAAAATGTTCAAGGGAAAGAGAAAAATTTGAAAGCAACAAGAGAGAAGTGGCCCATCACATTTACCAGTACAGCAATACAATTACTAGTCAACACCACAGAAGCTAGAAAAAAGCGGAACAGTATATTCAAATTGCTGAAAGAAAAACTTTGTTAACCATGAATTCTACATCTAGCAAACTGTCCTTCAAAAATAAAGGCAAAATAGGGACTTCCCTGGTGGCACAGTGGTTAAGAATCCACCTGCCAGTGCAGGGGACATGGGTTCAAGCCCTGGCCCAGGAAGATCCCACATGCCACAGAGCAACTAAGCCCATGTGCCACAACTACTGAGCTTGCACTCTAGAACCTGTGAGCCACAACTACTGAAGCCCGTGCGCCTAGTGCCCGTGCTCCACAACAAGAGAAGCCACCGCAATGAGAAGCTCACGCACCGCAATGAAGAGAGTGCCCCGCTCACCGCAACTAGAGAAAGCCCGTGCACAGCAATGAAGACCCAATGCAGCCAAAAATAAATAAATGAAATAAATAAATTTATTTTAAAAAAAGATGAAAAAGATGTGTAGCTAGTAAGTCAGTAGTGGAAATAAAATGCAATACTAAAAATACACGTTGTTTTATACATATATATAATGTATATAAATAATTTACATTAATATATAAAGTTAATATATAATTAATTATATATAACGTATACATCGATATTCATTTATAGATACAAAATTTATATTTATATATGTAATATATGTTATTAAGTAATTATATACCTGTGTATATATTTAATTAATTCTAAAACAAGACAAGGAACCAGGGAAAGAGGAGCAAAGGATGGATGGAATAAAATAGAAAGCAATTAGCAAGATGGTAGGATTTAAACCAGCCATTTTGACAATACATTAAATATAAAAGGACTTAAAATTCCAATCAAAAAGGTAGAGATTATCAGATTAAATTTAAAAAGCAAGACCTGACTACATGCTATCTAGGAGAAATGGACTATAAACAAAAAGAAGTTAAAAGAAAAGGAAATAAAAAATACATACAGTGCAAAAACTAATCATTTCATAATAATAAAGGGCACAATTCATAAAAAAAAATAATAACAAACCTAAGTCTGTATATACCTAGTAACAGAGGCTAAAAGCACTGAAGTGAAAGCTAGCAAAAATGAAAGGACAAAAAAGACAAATCCACAATTACAGTAGAGATTGTAACATTCCTCTCAGTAATCGATAACCTTACAAAACAGAATAGGTAAGAACACTGATCCACCCATCAACCAATGAGGCCACGGCGGAGATCACTCCTCCTGACAAGAGCAGAGTACACATTCGTCTTAAGTGCACATGGGACATTCACCAAGATAGATCATAGGCTAGCTCATTTAAATGTCTCAGTAAATTTAAAATAATTAAGACCATTTCAAATCAGCTAGGCATTTTCTCTGACTCTCAACGGAATCAAGACGGTACAGTATAACCACTGTGAAAACGAATAGGAAGTCCAGAATGGTCCCACACTTTGTAAGATCAGTTAACTTTTGACAAAGCAGCCAAGTTATTTCAATAGAAAAATAATAGTCTTTTCAGCAATGGTGCTGGGACAAGTGGATATTTATTTGGGGAAAAAAAACCTAGACCCTTACAACATAGCACATGTAAAAATTAACTCAAAATGAATCATAGAGCTAAATGTAAAACTTAAAACTATAAAACTTCTAGAAGAAAACACAGGAGAAATTCTTCACCACCTTGGGGGAGGCAGTGTTTTCTTAGGCAGGATACAAAAGTGTGAATCATAAAAGAAAATCTGATCAATCATATTTCGTCATAATTAAATACTTCTAGTCTTGAAAGACATTCTTTAGAAAATGAAAAGGCAAATTCAATATATCCGACAAAGAACTTGCATCCAGAAGAATTTCTGCAAATCAATAGAAAAAGACAAAAAATTAAAAAAACCTCAATTAAAAGTGGGCAAAAGATTTAAACAGACACTTCACAAAAGAAGATGTACCAGTAAGCACGGAAAAGATGGTCAACTTCTTTAGTCGTCAGGGAAAAGCAAATTATTAATAAAACCAATGGCACAAAACAAAGGTCCCGGAACCAGACTCATACAGATACAGCGCTGTGGGAAAGTAATGATCTTTTCAGTCAGCAGTGTGGGGTCCACTGGAAATTCACAGGGAATAATATTGATATCGACCCCTAGGTCAGCCCCAGGAAGTATTAATTCCATGTGGATTGCAGATCCAAAGTTTAACGATACAGTTTCCAGAAGATAAACCAAAATGACACTGGGGATAGGGAAACAATTCTTAACCAGGACACAGACAGCACTAGCCTTAAAGGAAACAACTGATTAATTGTTAAAATTATTAAATTAGGGACTTGCCTGGTGGCACAGTGGTTAAGAATCCAATGCAGGGGACACGGGTTCAACCCCTGGTTGGGAAGTAAGATCCCACATGATGTGCAGCACCGCCAAAAAAAACAGTAGAACGAAAAAAACTTGGGAGTCTCTGTCCGATGAACTGCGTCCACAGACAGTGTGGGTGAATTTCACAAACTTAGTGCTGCAATAGAGCTAGACATAAAGAGCTCAAACAGAACCCACTGCACGCAGTTCACAGGTGCACTGGTGTTGGAAGTCCTTTGGGAGGGGGCAGACCAGCGGGGGAGAGGCCTCTGGTGAGGATAAGGGGTACTGGTTACACCAGTGTGTCCACTTTGGGAAAATGCATCCAGCTACACACATATGATTTGTACCTCTCCCAAAAAATGTTTAAATTCTACATAAAATTGAAATGAGGAAATTATAAACTTTATGCCAATAAATCTGAAAATGTAGAGCAATTGGACATATCCCTAGAGAAATAACTGCGAGCGCCGCACAAGGAGAAACAGGCTACGTAAATAGTCCTGTGATGATTCAACAACAAAAGCCCTTCCTTAAAACCGGTCCACAAGCACCTCCGGGCCCAGCGCCCCCAGAATTGTCCTCAGTATTCCAGGAGAAGCAGCCCAGGATCTCACACTAGGTCTGGCCCTGGGCTCAGCCACACCGCCTGTGTCTGTGACTGCATTGCTGGTGAGGAGGGGACACGGGTGCCCACTCCCAACCCACCGCAGCCAGCAGGGCTCAGAGCCGGGAGGGAATCCCTGTCCCACGGGCCGGGCAGCCGGCATGGGCACCAGGCACGTCCCAGCCCCCATGGAACACACGGGGGAAGCCCAGTCCTGGCGGGAGTGCAGGTTTGGCTGCTACCCTCTGGCCAATTTGCTGTGTGACCCTGAGCAAGCCTGTCCCTTCTCTGAGCCCTGATTTCCCCATGGATGTCAGAGGGCTACTCTGCCCACCCAGAAGCCCAGAGGGACCGCAGGGAGTGGGAGGTGGGCGGAGAGGAGGTTGTGGAGGAGGCGGAGGGGAGGGGGGGGAGCGCGGCGGGGAGGGGGGAGCGAGTCCCAGGCTGATTCAGGCCCCGCCCCCGGGAGCAGTGGCGATCAAAGCCTGTCCCCCACCGAGCCCGCTGCCCTGCGCGGAAGCCAAGGGCAACGGCAGCTGACCCCACTCTCTCCGGCCGCAGTTCCCCTTCCAGTTCTGCCGAGACCCTCACCCCCAGCCGCAAAGTGGGCGCGCTGTGGGTGAGCAACGAGGAATCTGAGGCTGGGGGAGGGGAAGCCACTGGCCCGAGGGGGCTCAGCCCGCGGGGCTGCGCGGGGACTAGACGCGGCGGGCGGAGTCCAGGGTGGCCGCGCTCCCACCCCGGCCATCCCGGGACCGGTCATTGCGGGGCTGCCTCTCTCGCCCTGTGACCGGCTGGGGGTGTCGGAGGGTCCCCACCGGCCCGGGCTCGGGGCTGGGGCAGCCGGCAGAGCGGCGGGGAGGTCTGCGGAGCTGCGCGGACGCGCCCAGAAAGGCAGCCCGGCCTCCCCTGAGCCCCACAGCTTTCTCTGAGTCACCGCAAGGCAAGGCCCGGACCGCCCTCCGCGCGGGGCAGGCAGGTGTGTCCCTGGGGGCGAGGGCGGCGGTCCGCCCAGACCTGGGAAGGCTCTGGACCGCGGCTGCTGGAGGATGGCACCCCGAGCGGCTGTGCGGTCGGGCCAGCCAGCGGGGCCTTGGGCTGGGCGCTGTGTGCCAGGGGCGGTGCGGTGGAAGGCCCCGAATTCGGGCGGGGACACCCGGGCCCTGAGAAGCCGTACCCCCAGATCCGCTCCAGGGCAGGGGTGAGGAAAGGTGTTAGCAGCCGGGAACCTGGGGGCGGGGGGGGCTCAGCCAGCCCTGCTCCAGCTGGACCACCGCGCCTGCCTCTGGGCCCCCACCCGGCCCAGTCCTGCCCTCCCAGCCACCCGCTTGGGTGCAAGAGCCCTACACCCGAGGTAGGAACAGAAAGCGGGGCTCGGGGAGGCGGGGACAGGCCTCGCCCAAGGTCAGACCGCTGGGAAGATGCCCGGCGGGTCCCTCTGCACCCTTAGGACAGAGCCCCAGGCTGGCTGGAGCCTGGCCGAGATGCACAAACAGGAAGGAGGGAATCCTGCCTGCCACAGGGCAAGGCCGCCAGCAGCCCTGCCAGCCTCAGACGTGCCCCTGGGGAGGGAAAAGGAGGCACTCAAGCACCCCCCAGAGCACTGTCCTGACAGTCCCCATGTCCTGAGGGCCCCACCCCCTGAGTGCAAGGGAGGTGTCCTAACAGCCTGCCTGGCCTGGCCTTGGCCCCACAGATAGCCCAGACCCAGCAGTCGCCTCGAATAATGACTAATAAAATAAGGTCACCAAAGCCCCACTTTACAGAGAAGGATGTGGAGGTGACATGCTGGCGCCTGGTACGTCGCCAAATGCCCTTACCCTGTCCTCGAGGCTCAAGGCCCTGCTGTGACCCCAGCACCCTGGTTGGGCTACGTGTCCATCCAGCCCCTCACCCTAACTCTTCCATGGCCTCAAACACTACCTACCGGGGGCCTTGGGTGCGGGGCGTGGTTGGCACCAGGCCAGCTGAAAAGCTTCGCTCCCGGGAATTGTAATATTCTGGGGTGGGACCTCCAGGAAGTGAGTCTATGGAGGGGGCAGAGCCGAGATGTGCGATGCTGGCTGAGGGGGACCTGGTGGAGAGGTGCAGAAAGGGGGCATTTGCCTGGATGACTTCCCCATACTCACCTTGCCCTTTGGGCCCCGGACTGAGTTGGGGCCTCTCCCGCCAGCCCCCAGCCAACTGGGGCTTCTTAGGGGGCCCAGAGCAGGGCCACTCGTGGGTGTGGCAGTTTTGCTTAAACAGAACCCAAGTTTGCATCCAAACTGGCCGCTGCCAGGGCCCAGCTCCAGCCTCCAAGTGGGGCCGGGCGTGGGCGCAAGTTGGTGTGTCACGAGGGCAGCGGTGGGGCTGGGGGACTGTGAGAGCGGTGGGGAGGAGAGCTGCGAGCAAAGGAGGGCCCTAGATAGTGGCCTGAGTGTCCGGCCTTGGGTGCGCGTGCGCGTGTGTGTTTATGAGCATGAGGGCGTCTGCTCACGGGGTGTTCGTGCTTGTGCTGGGTGTGTGTGTGAACGTGCACAGCCTCAGCTGAGGCCCCTGGCCGGCCCAGGGAGCCGAGAGAGTGGGAGCCCCGGATGTAGGCTCCCTCCTCGGGGGATGCTGGTGCCCACAGGGGCGCACGGGACGCTCGGCCTCACCCCATCCTGGAACCCCACGAGGAAAGTGCTGAGCTCGGCTGACTTGTCATGAGACCGTCAGACTTTCTGAAGCAACACCCACGGGCAGCCGAGGGCCCGCCCCGCCTCCCCAGCATTTCCCAAGATGAGCCTGCTGCACAGGGGGGCATCCCAGCCTCCTGCTCTGCCTCCAAGGCTTCGGGAGGGCCCAGGAACCAGCCTCGGCCTGCCCGGGCCTGGGGGCCAGCACTCCTCACCCGCCCCGCGGCCACTGCCACTGCAGCCGCAGCAGCAACCAGTTTTCCCATCGCCCTCTCCGGCCTGTCAGTCCTCCTGGCCCGCCAACATCGGCAGCCTCCCCAGTCTGCACCGCTGCTGCCTGGGCCCCAGACCTCCGGAGCTGAGCTCCAGAGCAGGCTCTGCCCCGACCTCTGTCCTTTCCACATGCAGTTTCCTCCGCTTGGCCACCCTGTCATCATCTCTGGCCACTGCCTGGTCCCTGGTCCCTAGAGCAGTCTCACAAATGTTCAGAGCCCGGCCCCCACTAGGTGAACGCTAGTGCTGGGCACAGGTGGGCAGAGGAAGGGAAGGTGAGTCCCGCCCAGCCTGAGGGCGCAGCGGGGTCTCGAGGGCTGGGAGGGGCAGCAGGTGGGCCCGGCGCTTCTCCTCCTGCACCTGGAGACACCGAGACCGGAAGCAGGCCCACCAGTCCACCACCTCCCTGGGCCCGGCAGCCAAAAGGAGCATCCCCACCTCCTGTCCACCCCAACAGGACCAGCGGGCCCGAGTCTCTTTCTCTCTGGGCTGAAAGGCCAGCACCTAGATGCCCAGCATGGTGTGACCCTGTGACAGGGCAGCCCACCACCACGGGCACCCCCCCCGCCCACCTGGCACCTGCAGGTAAGCGTGTCTGAAGCACCCTCCCGCCACCCCCCAGGGCTCCCAGTGCACCAAACGGCCATCTTCTGAGGACCCCCTGCAGGCCACACGGCCCAGCCTTGGGGATCTGCCTGTCCTGGGACTGAAATGGCCATGCTGGTGCCCTTGGGCACCCTCCAACATCGGCTGGAGCTGAAGCAGGGCAGAGTCAGGGAGATGCCCGGCCTGGCTCTGCCACCCCCCACCCCTGTGCCCCCACCCTCCACCTGCTGGGTGGTGAGGTGATCAGGTGCCCCAGGGCTAAACCCAGGAAGGCAGGGGACAGGGGGCGCAGTGTGGGCACAGAAGACAGCGCAGCCACTTACCGAGCCCGACGTCCTCCCAACTTGCCCAGAGGTGAAGGTCCCAGGTTTGCAGCTCCCTCTGGCCGTCCTCCCCACTCCTCGCCTCCACAGCCCCTCCCTCCACCGCCCCGCCCACAGGCCCCTTCTCTGCTGTGCCAAGAGCCCGCCAAGCCCCCTTCGCCCTACCAGAGGGACTGGGCGGGTCCCCTTACAGGCCCCCACAGCTGGGCCAGGCCCCCGCCCCTCCCCCAGAGCGCCCCCGCAGGCCGAGCAGCTGACTGGGGGAGGAGACACCGCCCAGCTCGGGGTGTGTGAGTCACTCACACCGCCCCGGTCCAGTCTAGTCCTGCTGTGTGGACAGACTCAGATGTCACACAGGACCGTTCCGGCAGGCTGTGCACGAGCCTGGGACAGAGGCTGAGGGCTGTCGGGCTGGGGGTACAGGGGAGGGGTGTGGAGGCATAGCCCAAGGCGGGGACGGAGGCCCTTCCAGGAGGGAGCCAGGATGGGCACAGGCTACTGCTGCCTCTGGAACCTCAGTGCTGCACGGCCCCCCAGACTCTGCTGAGACCACTGCCCAGGGCACAGCCAGCCCCTTCCACAGCCAAGGCCACAAAGGCCAGAGCGGGGCCAGACCAAGCCCACCCACGGCCTGGGCCAGTGGCCTTGGGGAAGGTGGCCTTGGCCACTGCCCCCCTGCCCATGCCCTTGGAGGGTGGGTCCCCGGAACCAGCAGTTTTAACCACCCCCTCCCCAGTCGTTGCCCAACTCCCCCGCTCCCCAGACCCCACCTGCCGGGCCTGCCCCCTCCTGTCACCTCACCCTTCTGCCCCCAGGACTCCCAGCTCCTGCCCTGGGGGACCCCTGAGGGGGGCGGGAGAACGCGGATTCTGGCTCCAAGGCCCCTCCCAGCTCCAGGAGCCCAGGCAGGCCCGGCAGGCCTATCTGCAGATCTGCTGCTGGTCCGGGGGCTGCCCTGCCCTGCGCCTCTCAGCCCCGTGGGGTGGGGCCCAGCTGGCTGCGGGCACCTGCATCCCACAGGCAGGTCGGAGCAGGCCGGCACAGCTGAGGGGCCCAGGCTGGGGTTCAAGGGTGGCAATGGATCAGCCCGAACCTGCACCTACACCCCCACCAGACACACCAGGCCTGCAACGGTGGCCGCAGAGCTGAGGGCTCCTTGCTGAGGGCAACAGGCACCGAAAGCAGCTGCAGGGAGGCCGGGCCCCCACCAGGACAGGGGAAGCCCGGAGCGACCTGAGGTGGGGTGACAGCAGGGGAAGGCCCCCGGCCGCTCGGAGGGCTCCCGGGTAGGCGGAGGGCTCCACCAGCTCGAGGCCAGTTCCCGGCACTGCTGGGAACACTGGGTGAGAGGCCTGAAGGAGGAAAAGCACCCAGGGCCCCCCCGGCCTGTCCCCCGTGAAAACCTAACGGTCATAAAAGACTCTAGTCACACTGAGACAGGAAACCGGCCAGGCCTGCTGGCCAGTGACCTCACCTACCCCACCGGCCCACACAGTTCTCACCTGGGAATTCTTTGTTTACTGCTTGACACCCCACCAGACTGTTACCGACACCCCCAAGCGCCCCGCCCCGCCCCCGCCCCGGGCCGGGCCTGCTGACTCAGCTGGGAGGCGGGGGTAGACGCTGGCACGGAGCAGGGTCACCCCGCCCCGCCTCGTCCCCTCTGAGCCTGGGCGCTCCATCACAGTGAAGCCGTCCGCCATCCTCCTGAGCCCTCTGCCACCTCCCCTGCGGCCACCCGCCGGGCCCTGGACCATTGTGACAGCCTCGGCCGGGCTCCGTCTCCTGCGGCCAGGCACCCCCACCCACTGGCTGGAGGAGGCCTCAGCCCTGACACCCTATGCTCTGACCCCGCCCCCCACAAGCCCTCTCCAGACTCCAGCATCCACCCGCCCGGCTCAGACCCTGGACTCGCTCCCTCAGGAGGCCAGCGCCAGCAGCCCTTGCCGTGCTGTGCGGGGGCAGCTCCAGGGCGATGGGAAGTGGCTGGGAAGGGAAGGGGTCAGCTGCTGGCACGGGGCTCTGGGTCAGGACCACTGTGACCCGGTAGCGGCGAGAGTCAGGGGGCCACTCCTCACCCCGCCCCTGGGCTGGTGTCAGTCCCGCAGGGTGTACCTGGCTCCCCAGCGGATAAGGGCTCTGGGTGAGGAGGCCCTGTCCACCCACCTTGGCTCCCGGGGACCCCACCTGCCGGGCCCCTGGCTCCAGGCAGGTGCTGGGCCAGCTGAAGGGACGCTGGCCGGGGCAGCTGCTGCGCTGCCACACCTCCTGGCCTGGATGCGGGCTGCCCAGCACGTGTCCGCCGACCCCCGCTGCACCGGCAGCCGCAGCTCAGAGCCGCCAGGACTCCAGGCCCTTGGAGTCACTGTGGGAAAGGGCGGGGCGGGGCCAGGGGCGGCTGATGGTGAATCCGCCGGCGAGGAGGTCGGGGCAAGCGTGGCATTCTCAGGGCATGTGTCACGGAGGAGCCCGCAGGTGCTGCCACCCAGGAGCAAGACCTGCCGGGGCGGGGGTGCGGGAGGAGCCGCCTGGAGGGGTCCTGCATTCAGGTGCCGGGTGGGAGGCCACCCTCTTCCCGCCTGGAAGGGTCTGGCAGCACTGGCAGCTCTTGGGAAACAAGGGCACCAGCCAGGGTCGGGGGAGGAGTAGGAGGGGCGGGGCCCCCAGAGCCCAGTATGGGCAGCCCACGGTCTGACCCCCACCCTGGAGTGGGCAGCCAGCCGGAGGCTTGAGCCCCAAACAAAGTAGGCTTGACCTGGCCCAGCGGGGCCTCACCTCCGGGGCCTCCAGCCCACGCAGACACCGGCACCTGGGTGGACCCTCCAGTGGACAACGGGGCTGAGCGAGCCTGTCACCGCACTGTTGTGACAGGGAGGCCCAAATAAGGACCCCACCCCGGGTTTCCTGGCCCGCTCCTTTCTGAGCCCCGGCCATCCTCTCGGCAATGGACACCCACATCCGGTGCTGTGTCCGGGCAGGAGCCCATCTTGGACCTTCCCGGGACTCCTGGCAGTTCAACCAGCTAAGAAGGTGGAAAGCCCGCCTCTGCTGGCGGCTGAGAGCCACAGCTCCGCCTACCGCTCCAGCAGCAGCCCTGGGCGCGACGCGCCGGCGAGTCTCTACGGCCAAGCTCTCTGGGGAGGGGCCCAAAGCCGCCCCTCACCCTCGGGTACACACACTGGGTCCTCCGGCTCCCCGCAGGGCAGGAACCAGGTGAGCAGTGGGCACGGGGGGACGCCACCTCCCACCCTGCCCGGGCCCCTCAGGCCTCCTGGGCCCAGCTCCATCTTTCCATTTTAGAAAGTGCTTCTGACTATTAAATATTTATCCCAGCGAGGTGGACCTTTAGCGCCCAGCCGCCTGTGCCTCCAAAGAAAAGAAAAAGGGAAACCTGAGGAAGAGGCCAGGCGGGCAGGCAGGGCCTGCAGGTGCCCCTGAAGGCGCCCGGTGTGCCCGGACCCGGCCAGGAGGGGCAGCTGCCCTTAGAATGGGGAGGGGCTCAGGGGAGCGTGGCCAGCTCTCGCGTGTGTGCAGCTGAGGCTCCCCGTCCACCCTCCCCACCCTCAGCCTCAGCTCCTCGATGCCCCTCCTCCGCCCTGCTGGGCCTTATCCCTTCCCCTGGGACCTGCCCTGAAACCCTCTGAGGCGCCCCGGTGCCCTTGGAACATAGCCCTCCCGCCTAACAGCACGGTCCCTACACCTCTCCACCCTTAACCCCACCCCCATCCCCAGACCCACCCTGTTAAGCTACGTGCTGCTCCCCAGTCAACATTCTCTCCAGGCCTCTTGCACACGATGCCGCATCAGGCAGCCCTTCCTCCTGGAAGCCCTCCCTGACTTCCCTGTGCACCGAGGTGGCACTGACGGCAGAAGCCCCACCTGTCTCACCTTTGATGAATGAACACTGGTGAATCCCTGCTCCCCAGTGTGTGAACATCTAAGGCCCAGGGCCCCTGGGATGCACAGATGGACGGGTGGGTGGACAGGCAACCCCGCTTCACATTAGCCCTAGGCGTAGGGTCTGCCTCCTCCTGCCCCTCCTCTGTCCAGGCAGAGGGCCAAGCTGGGGAAATCTGGGCTTTTCACCCCTGAAATGGGTGGCGGGGGCCCCCAGATGGCCCATGCCCCACCCCACCTCCCTGGGGTTCTCCTCGCTGGGACCTCCACTTCCCCACCCCCAGGCAAAGCAGCCCCAGTCTGAACCTGAAACACAGCCTTTCAGCAAAGGCAGTCACAAGAGAAGATAGAGAGAGGGTTGGAGTCTGAAGGAGAGCAATCCAGGGGGCTTCCTGGAAGAGGCAGCTCCTGGCTGGGCCCAGGATGGAAGACTGGCCAGAGGGAGAGAAGGCCATGGCCTTCACAAGGGCAAGGCCATGATGAGCCCCAGGTGGAGTGGGCGCACAGTGGGAGGCAGGTGGTTTGGGGCACTGGACCCTCCTATCCACTCCTGGGCCCCACCCTGCTTCCTGAGGCTGGATCTAGGCTATCCAGAGTGTTTCTCCACAAAGAGAAGAAGTGGGGGTGCTGTCAGGAACCTGTATGCTATCACCAGCGGTGGCTTTCAGAATCGTCCTCATTAAAGTGTCAGGAGGGTCGGTACTCCTGCCCAGGATGGCCTCTGAGGCCTCTTCTCTGTGCCCGGCCTTGTGGGCCCCCTGCCTGGTGGGGCAGGGCAGCATCAGAGCGTGTGGCATGGCTGCTCTGACCCCTGTGGAGGCCAGAGAGGCTCCACTTTGGTTCGGGGCTCTGCCTCACTGCTCTGAAACTCAGTGTCCCTGTCTGCAAAATGGGGACACAGCCCTCTGCCAGTGTGGACAACCCAGGCAAAGCCACCAGTTTGGACTGCTCACTGGAGCCACCCCTTGGCCTCCCTGGCTACACGGCTCTACCTCTCTGCCCCGCCTGGGCCGTGAGCAGCCATGGTCGCTCCTGTTCATAGATTCGAGATCCAGCCGCGGCCCGGAGTCCAGGCCTGTGCGGAGGCCACCGGCCCTGTTCAGAAGGGTGAGGCCACCACAGGGCATGCCCGACATTGCACTGCTTTCGGGAGAGGCCCCGGTGTTGCCGTGGCCCCCTGCCAGGGAGAGACCACCCAGATACGCCTCATGGTGTCGTCTGCTCCTGGGGCTCTCTGACCCCTGTGGGGGCTTCTCAGGGTGGGTGTAGGAGGGGCCTCAGGCCAAGCCAGGGGATTGAAGGTGCAGCGCAGAGGCCCAGCCTGGGAGTTGGGGGCTCCCTATCAGTAGTCTAGCTGCCTAAGACCCAGCTCTGCCTCGGGAAGGAACCAGCTGCCCCTGGGATAGGAAAGGGGGGCCCATTCCAGGTGGAGGTCGCCTGGGAAGGCAGTAGTGGGGTGGGGGTGCGCGGGTGCTACTCAGACTGGCCAGGCACAGGGAGGCTAGGCGGGTCCTGTGCTGGTGTGTTCCCAGCACAGCCACCAGGGGGCAGCCTCCGAATGCAGGCTGGACCAGACATGGCTCCCTCCCCCGGGCCCCTGTCTGGGGCACCGACAGGATGTGGGAGGGGTCTTCAGAGGACCTGGAGGGACTGGTCCAGGAGGGCAGGTGTGGGCTGGGCAGAAACACGAGGGGCGGGGAGGGACGAGGAGGGCCTGCCCATCTCTGGCCTGCTAGGAGGGAACTGCAGCTGGAAAATGCCTGGACTGAATCCCCATGGCTCTGTATTAGGAATGCATGTTCCCTGGCCCCCTCAGAAGGATGGGGAAGCCTGGGAATCTGCATGCTGGACACAACCCCCCAGGGCCAGGTCTCCTGCCAACGCCCATGAAAGCCACTGACCTTGTTCCCTAAGAGGGGATGGTTTTGCAGGCTGGACACAAGGAGGAACTGCCCCAGAGGCCAGAGAACCACATGTCAGAGTAAGAATGAGGGCCTCAGCTGGGGAGGTGCTCCCAGCACAGGCCTCTGCAAGGCAGGAGGGTGGATAAGATGGCCCGAGACCCTGCAGCTTGGGAGTCTCCAGGCGGCCAGTAAGTGAGGAGAAGGCCATTGTGGGATGCGAGGCAGAGCAACGGCCCCAAGTCCTTTGGGCCCCGCTCCTCTCCCTGTGACGCGGCACATTCCCAGGGATGTGGGCCAGGCCCGCCACAGTCAGGAGGAGGGGGCTAGGGACCCATCATTCTCCCGTTGGCTGTCCAGGGAGAATCGGGGTGCCTTGGGTTCCCACCTGGGCAAGGGAGGCCGAAACAGGAGGTCAACTGGGCTTCAGTGCTAACCAGATTAATGGGCAACAGGAGGGACCATGGGGGCTCCTGCTGCAGCTGAAGGGGAGCCCCACCCCCTCTGCATCAGCAGTGCCATCGTCATCGATCTCCGCTTTCCCCAGGGAGTGGGGTTCCACCTGTGCTAATGCAGTGTGGCCCCAGCCCCCCTTGCTGGCAGCTGGCCAGGTGTCCTGGGTGTGGCCAGGCTGCGGCATTACTGACCCTGGGCTGGAAAGACTGTCCCTGCCCCACCCCACCCTGCCCTCCACGATGCTGAGACACCCAGACCCTGGAACCAGGCCCAGTGCAGGGACAGACAGATGACAGACAGAGCACCTGGTTCTCATTCTGCGGCCAGAGGTGCAGAGGGAGGGGTCCTGCCCCATGGGCAACCCCCACCTACCCTTGCTCAGAACTGGGGGACCCTGTGGCCTGAGCTCTGACCCCACTCAGGCCCCTCACCAAGCCCCAGACCTCAGCCACCACCTAGCCAGTGAGCCAGCACACAGCAGCCACACGCTGGAGCCAGCCCAGCCCAGCCTAGCAGTCCTGGACCAAAGCCAACAACCCCAACTCCTGGTCCAGCCAGACTGCTCTCCCCAAAAGCAGATCAGAGGGCAGTCCTGGCGGCAGGTTCCCACCGCCTGCTGACCCACGGCAGTCATGCCCCACTTACACGTGCGGCCCGCCCCAGGCGGCTGCCTCTAGGGACAGCACACGTCCCAGAGGGCTACAGCAGGGGTACAGTTGACAGAGAGGGAGAGACAGACAGTGAGTTACAGAGAGAGAGGCGAGGAGTGACAGGGTGGTAGAGGCGCGTCAGCGACCCAGAGAAACAAAGTGAGCGGCAGGGATGGAGAGGGGTGGGAGGCCAAAGGACAGGGACAGGTAAGAGATGAGACGCAGGAGGAGGGAGGCACAGACCCGAGCAGCCCCCGAGGCGCAGAAACGCGCTCGAGACCGCGGGCCGGTCCCGGAGGCTCCCCCACCCTGGCCGGCGCCGCAGCCCACCCGCAACGCGCGCCCCAGGACCCGCCCGGCGCGCGCCCCGCGCGGAGCCCACCCGCCCCGAGGGGAGCGGGCTGCAGGCGGGGAGGAGGCGCACCGCTGCCGGGGGCTTCGGACCAGGTGGGCAGCATCATGTGGAAGCAGTCGCACATCTTGGCGGCCGGGCGGTGCTGGCCGGCGGCGGCCCGTCGCGTCCAGTCGCAGATCCCGGCTCCGCCGCGCGGGCGGCCAGGGTGCGGGCGAGCGCAGCGCTCTGCCTCCGCTGCCCTGCGATGCCGCTGGCTGCAGGCCGCGGACTGCGGGCAGAGCCGGCGCCCCCAACCCCGCCGCCGCCAGGACCCCGCCCGGGCCAGCCCAGCCCGAGCCCAGCCACTGCGGAGCGAGCGCGGGCGGAGCCGCCGGCCTCATTCAGCCCATTGGCTGCTGCCCGCCAGGCCACGCCCCCTAGTGGCCACGCCACGCCCCTGTCCCTCCGGGAACCGGCTTGACCCAGGCCCCGCCCACTAAGGCCCAGCCTCTCAGTCCGGACCCCGCCAACGTCCCACCTCCAGTCCGATCACCGGCACAGGCTCCGCGGCAGGCCCGCCCCTCCACTAGATTGGCCCCGCCCCGCGCCCCAACAGAGTCCTGAGTGTTGACTTTGGACGCCTGCCCGGGGGGGTCGGGGGTGGGGGGCCCGGGGGCGGTCCCCGGACGCCGCGCCAAGACTCCCGGACTTGACCTGCGCGCCGCAGTCTTGCCTTCCAGTCCGGAGACAAGACATTTCAGTCACAAGCTGGGGAGCAGGGCACCCTGGGCGAGGGCGTAGGGGCAGCGGAGCCCAGGGAGGCCACGGCATGTGATCTGACTCCACTAGCCCGGCCCTGGGGGCTCCTGGTCTGGAGGTGTGCGCAGCGGGGTAGCATGGTGCCACGGTGGGGGTGGGTAGGGAAGGGTCCTGGAAGGCTCCGGGCAGACAGTCTAAGCTCGGACTTCAGGAGTAGGGAACAGAGTTCTGGACCGAAGCAACGCAGTAGTGTGTGTGCAGAGGACAGACGGAGTAAGAGAGCCGAAGCTGGTTCACACCGCGGAAAGTTAGGCTCAGGGGGGTTGGGGGCAGGGGGCAGCAGGGCTGACTACCAGGTGGCTGGGGGATGTCCCTAGGGGCACAGTGCTGGAGGTCAGGAGCCCCGCAAGAGGGTGGGGGCTGGACCGGGGCAGGGTTGTGATGAGGGAGAAGGGTCCTGGATGTTCCGGAAGCTGGCAGAGGGGACTTGGAAGACCACTGGGGAGGTTTAGGGGCCACCCTGGGCTCCAGCTTGGGTGTCGTGCAGACGTGTGCAACAGGGCACGTCTGGGGGTGTGGGCAGGGAGTGGGGATGCCTGGGAGAGCTCTGTTTCCGAGGAAGTAGGGGGTTACCTGAGGCCCAGCCTGGCGTAGACCTGAGGAAGGGCCCCTTGGGGAGTGCGGGTCCTGCTGGGGTGGGGGTGAAGCGCCGGGGCCAGCACATTCCTGGGGGCTGCCCTGAAACGGTGCCGGTAGTGCTGGGGCAGATGAAACACACACAGTCAACTTTTCCTGGGGCAGAAAGGGGCCAGGCTGAAACAGGAGGACCACACAGACACACAGACTTGACACAGACACAGAAACACACGTAGACACACACATGACACAGACACACAAACGCTTGTAGATGAGATGTCACACACTGACACCAATACACAGATACAGGTCTACTTGGATATGTCCCCATGCACTCAGAGACAGGCACACACATGCACGCGCGCGCACACACACACAAGTGCTTGGGAATACACTCATACACGTGCACCCACTCAGGCCCACATGCCGGGATGTGCTCGACAGGACGCAGACACACACAGGTGCACACACAGAGCACACTACTTATTCCTGGGCTCACTCAGGGATCGCACAGCTGGCAGGGCCCAGGTGAGCCTGCCCAGCGGGACGAGTCATGCCTGGCAGTTCCCGCTAGCTGGGCTGCAGCCAGACGGCCTTCCAGCAAACGGTCAGACAGACACAAACATCACTGCCGGGAAGAGGCCCTGGCGGCCTCCCGTCTCTCGAGCCCATGGCATGACGGGGCACAGCCCTGTCCTTTAGGTGGGGACATCGGGGCTTGGGTCTCACCCCTCCTGCCCTGGTGTCTTCTCTCAGGCCAGGCAGCATTGCCCTGGGGCCCGAGACCCTGCCCTACTCGGTCCGGATGGGAATCAGTTACTTGTGGGCACAGGGAGAGAGCTGTATGTGTCCCTGGGTGTGTCTGGCATCTGCTCGGGCCTGTCGGGAGTCTCAGCCTGCCTGTCCTGTGTGTGTGTGACTCTGGCCTTGTGGGCCTGGGAACAAGGGGCAGTCTGTGCAGTCAGCACAAGCTCTCTGGGCCCCTGCCCAATTAGGCATGTGAACTTGGATAAGTCGTGTGGCTCCCGGGCCCCGTTCAGCTGAAGCGGCCTCACCCTGTGTGGCATATATCCTGATTTTCCAGCATGGTGCACACAGGGCTGCGGTGGCTCCTGTCAGCTCTGTGGGGAGGCGGAGGGGAGGCCAGGGGGCTGCCCCACCTAAACAGAGGCCACTGAGGGAGAGTGGAGGTGGGCACCGCTGGCCCCTCTGGGGACAGTCCCTGGGCAATTGGGTGCTCCCTGGGAATCCAGGCCAGCCGGGGCCTGGAGGAGGCTGAGGCAGGGACCCTCCCTGGGGCCACTTCTGCCTTTGGGCTTGGTGAGGGCTGGGTGGGCTGACATTTTCCTGCTGGGGCCGAGTTCACTCTGCAGCCTGGGAGTTGACTCAGCACTAGCTCAGGGCCCCAGATCCAGGATGAGGGTAGGCAGGGACACCCCCGCCCCGGCCAAGGGGTTGCCCCTTCCCCTCTCTTGTGTCCCCTGAGACAGAGGGCTGGCCTCACCCGCTGTGCACACCCCTATGTACCAGCGGGGGCCCTGTAGGCCCATTTCATCTCTGGAAGGGTGTGGTCCCTCAGGCAGTGTACCCCACAGATGGCGGACTGCAGCTGTGTAGAGGGAGACTGCCCAGGAGTCAGCCCCCAGGCCAGCCAGGCCTGGCCCTGCCTCCTCCTACCAGTCCCTCCTCCCACCCGTGGGGGCCTTGCAACCCCGGCCTGGCCCCAGGGTCACAGCGCCTGATGGGGAGAAGGCTGCCCGGGTAGGACCTGCGCGGCCCATCTGTGCCTGACCCCTGCCCTCCCTACCGCCCAGCTGAAGCCTGGCCGGGCGCCTGCCGCAGAGCCCTGCGCGGCCAGGAGCTCCTGCCATCACGCTCCACTCCAGCCCGTCCTGAGGTCCCCCTCTGGGGACAGATGCCCCGCTGGCGGAGGCCACAGCAGCTGGGCATGGCTCAGCAATAGCTGCCCCTCAAGAAGCATGGAGACGCGGGCTGACTCACAGCCACCCTTGGCACACACGAGGCCCCGCACCATTTCTGAGGGGCACCCCTGGGGGGGCGGCCTGTGGGGGCTCTGAGTGGCCCGCACTCTCTCCTGCTGGCCCGCACTTGCTCAGCCCCCTCCCTAGGAGCACCGTGCCGGGAGGCTGGTGCCACACCCCAGCCCTGGCCCGGCCCAGCTGGTCCCGGGTCTCAGACTGGGTACCCAGGTGCTGTGGCTGGCAATGCAGTGCACTGCTGGGGACAGGGCGAGGGGCCAGGGCTGCTGGCTGGCGTAGCTCCTTAGGCCCCCCCTCCTCAGCAGAGCCCCAGGCCTGCCCCACCCACCTGGCTGGCTGCCCTCCATGCCGCTCCGGGCAGGCAGGGATGCCCAGAGCATCAATGATTGATGCCTCCTTGCGGCAGCCGCGGCAGCATAAGCAAAAATAGCTCTGCCACTGTCCCTGCCCCAGCCCAGCCCAGCTGGAGGGGCACACAGGCTGGTGGGGGCGCCTGGGTCGCCCTCCACTGCCATCTGCCCTCCCACCCAGTCCTCTGCACAGAGGCGGGGGAAGGGCTCCAGGTCTGCTGCCCCCGGCCGCTAACTGCCTCACTCTCCCCCAAGCTGAGTGCCCACTCCAGGCCTGGGGACCAGCGTCCTCCTTGACTCACTCTAAGGACTCAGGGCTGAGGAGCGGACCAGCTAGGTGCTCCCTGGAGTGAGTGGCCCTCCCCATGGCTCATCAGGTGATGTGCAGAGTTGCTAGGATACCGTGGGGCTCCAGGCGGAGTGGCAGCTGGCCCCTTCTTCCTGAGGCTGTGTCAGGGGAGGCTTGGTGGGGCAATGGCAGAGGAGAAGCTGCCCACACCACCGTTCAGCAGGGCTGGGACGCAGGGCTGGACCGAGGTGTTGACAGACGAGCAGCCTGGGAGGGCCACATGGGCTCTCTCTTCACCACACTGTGCCCAGCCCGCACAGCACCTCGGGAGTCGTGGCTTGTGTCCCCTGCACCCCCACTTTAATAGGGACCTGCCCCCTCTGGCCAGTCTCCCCCAGCACGTGAAGCCTTTCAAACTTCAACAGCTGCCTGCCCTGCCCAGCCACCTGGAGGCCTGGCCCTTGGCTTCTGCCCCACGTCATGCCCAGAGCCCCCAGACGCCAGCCTGAGGAGCCAGGGGCCACCTGTCAGCTCCTTGGGCTTCCCCCACCCACTCCTGCATCCAGGGCACGGCACCCAATGTCGGGGTCACCTCTGCTGCCTCCTCTGAGTCTTGGTTCCCCCAACGCAGCACCTCCTTAGAGGCGTAGCCAGGGGTCAGCCAGGTGTAACCACACTCACACACACACACACACACACACACACACACACACACACAGGCAGTGGCTTAAACCAACTCTCATTTATTCCCTTACAGTTCCGGTGTCGCAAGGCTGCATTCCTCCTGGGGATCTGTTTCAGGACAGGTCGTGCCCTGGCCTTCTTCAGCTTCCGAGGCCACCTGCGCTCCTTGGTTGGTGGCCCTGCATCACTCTGACCTCTGCTTCCGTCCCGCCGTCTTCTCTCTCAGACTCTGACCCTCCCGCCTCCCTCTTGTAAGGACCCTTGTGATGACATCGAACTCAATGGCGTAACCCGGGACCCTCTTCCCATCGTGAGAGGCGTAACTTGATCATGTCTGTAGAGTCCCTACAGGTTCTGGGGATCAGCAGGGGCTCCTGCAGGAGGCTTTATTCACCTACCACACCACATAATGCAGAACAACCCACCCGCAGGCCAGTGTCTTGTCGGGTCACCTCATTCTGTCCCCTGAGGGTCACAGTGCCATCCTCACTCGTCACCGAGGTCCAGACAGTGCATGGGGAGCTGCCGAGGGTCTGGAGAGCAGGCTCCAGCCCCAGCAACACTTCTTACTCAGGCCTTCGTGCCTGGCCGTCAGTTTCCTCACCGGGACATGAAGACAACAGCCCTCCTACCCCTCTCCAGCCCCTGGACTGTAAGGATGGCAAGGACAGTGAATGAGGGGGTCCGAGCAGTGGGTGGACAGCACAGGACCGATCTCCCTGGGTGACGTCGAGGCAGGAGAGAGCCGGTGTCTGGTCACCTTCCTGCAGGGTCACCCCAGTGACTGCCCAGCACTGGGCAGTCTGACTGCATTGCTCCAACACTGCATTGCTGGCCGTTGTGCCCCTCGGGAAGCAGGG
Organism: Grampus griseus; assembly: GCF_964374135.1. NCBI lineage: Eukaryota > Metazoa > Chordata > Mammalia > Artiodactyla > Delphinidae > Grampus > Grampus griseus. The sequence goes on along the minus strand of NC_139018.1, from coordinate 870,402 downwards.
GATGGGGCAGATGGCTAAGGTCCGGGGTTCAGAGAACGATCTCATCTGGTAATTTTTAAAATGGAAATTTTCGGTAGCTTAGCTGCGCAGGACCATTGAGAGAGCAGGTGATTCATGCAAACCGGACAGGGCCCAGGGAGGCCCCCAGGAGGTCCCAGGGTGGAGAACTCTGAGCACGAAGGCAGACTGGGGGACCGCGTGTGGTTCAGGGCTTCAGCCAGGGGCCTGATGGCCGCATCTGCGGAGGGCTGATCTAGGCAGATGGGGAAAGGCCAGGAGTGCCTGGGAAAGGAGCTAGCAGGAGGGCAGGGCTAGCCCACGAGCGGCCCTTGCCCTGGGGCATGTGGCAGCAGGAGGGGCTGGTGGTCCATGGCCCAGACTGGCCCTGCCTTGCCTTGGGGCTGGCTGGTGACCAGGCCGAGAATCAGGGCTCTACATGGGACCCGAGAGGGAGGGGGTCGCGCCCCCGCTCCTGCCCGCCAGGAGGCCCACGCTTGGAAGTACTAGCTTCTGGGGATTCAGGGTTTGACAAGACAGATGGCACAGCTACACACATCCCCACTGAGGCGGGGCAGGGGCACGAGAGGGCATCCAGGGCGGCCCGGGTCGGAGGGCTGCAGCTGGCCGCCGGGGCTGGGGGGATGGACGTTGGCGGCAGCACGCGCCTGCTCACTCCCGGCCGCGGGGCGTGTAGGGCGCCCGCTCCACGTTGGGTGGCAGCACGAGGAGTCGTCTAATTAACCAGAGCCTTTTCGCGCGGCGGCTGAAAGGCGCGGGGGTGACGGGTCCCGCCCAGGCGGGGCACAACCGGAGAGTCCGCTCCCTACGCTCACAGAACTTCGCCGGCGCGGGGGCGGGGCCTGGCGCTGCCACGCCCCGCGCGGCGCCGGCGCACTGACGCCAGGGCTGCAGACGACGGAAGCTGGACAGTCGCGCGTCGTTGCCGGGCAACTGTCCAGCGCAGGCCGAGGAGACCCCCCGCAGCCTGCTGCGCCCGCGGGCGGAGGCGGAGACTTGGCCGAGGTGGGTGCGGGCCCGAGCCGGACGCCGGGGCCCCAGCGCGCTCCAAGTCCGCCCCTCGGGAGCCGTAGGCCAGGCCCGATCGTGGTCCTCAGCGGCCACCTCGGACCCCCGCCCGCCCCGCGAGGGGACTACCCGAGCCCCCAACCCAACTCTCGGGGACCCCCGGGCGCCGCCCTCCCTCGGGCGCCCGGACTCTCCCCGGCTCTGCCAGACTGGGCCTCGCAGACCCCTGCCCACGGCGGCCGAGACAGGACCCCGCAGTTCGTCCACCCTCCCAGGCAGTGCTGACCCCCATCACCTGGTTGGTCTCTAGGACACGCCCCTGTGCTGGACCGTTCGCCCAGACGCGTGGAGGAAGAAGCCGGGCAGCGGCTCCGGTCACTTTTGCCTGGGTGACCAGGCTGTGTATGCGGTCTGTGTCCGTTCCGCAGCGACAGTGGACCCACACCAGCCCATCCGTACTCCCGAGGGAGCCGCCGGCAGCTGCTGGGCGGCGGGCGAGCAGGCAACCCCGTCGGGCCCTGTCCAGCCCCGGGCAGCTCCCGCACAGCGGTGTGGATGTCTCCTGAGCATCTTCCCATCGCGTCTATGCGGGCTTGGCGGCACCAACATGCAAGGCCAGCGGGAGCTGGGGGGAGCACCTGGCCACGTGCCCCCTCTCTGCGCGTTTCTGAGTGACCTCGCAGAGCAAGCAGGCGGGGTTTCCTTCTGCCGGGTTTCTGAATACAGCGGTGCAGGCTCGGCACCTGGGACACAGGGCGGTGACGCTGTGGGGTGGGCGAGTCCCCGCTCCCTTCTTCCCCCGCCCGATGGGGATGGGGAAGCCAGGATCTCTGGGCGCAGCGGAGAGGGCTTGTCTGCCTCCGCCAGGGGTCCAGACCTAGGGGAACACAGCGGTGCCTGGGGAGAGTTTGAAGGCTTTCGGGAATCCTCAGCCAGGTCTGAACAATTCTCTCAGTCCTTTGAGCTCCCGGAGAGGCCCACAGAACCTCAGCCGACGAGAACCATTTCTGCCCAAAAGGAGCCTGGTTCTCACCAGTCTCACCAGGGTGGACCTGGGGTGACAGGAACCAGCGCCATCACACCTTCTGAGGTATTTCTAAAGTATTCGTCTTTGCCATGTTGCACGGGAAGTGTTTCCTGTGCTTTGGTGGGCTGGCCAGGGAGGGGGTCTGCTTCTCTCCGGGCTTCATCCCACCCCCACTTTCCTTTCCCTCCACCTTCCTAAGGGGAGCGTCTGGCCACTCTCCATCAACCAGGCTGTGTTTTCCTGGCCCGTTTAGGGCACGTGGTGAAAGAGCATTTCTTTCATCTGAGTTGTCAATCTACTTATTTAGAAAACCTCACCAAGAGTCACATTTCAGTGTGCATGCACTGACCGGGCACTGGGGGTGGCCTGGAGAGCCCAGGACTCGCCCCCTTGCTCCGTGCACCTTCCTGCCCTGACCTCCAGGGTTTCCCTTCAGTGTGACTGCCTCTCATCTTCCTCTTTCTCTGCCTTCTCTTCCCAAATGGTTTACCCCAAACACCAAAAGTGAAACGGAGAAGGGAGGAAAGGATTTGCTGGTTCTAAGGATGGTCCGTTTGTTTTCTAAACCAGGACCTCTGACAAGATCCACTCTTCGTACATACAGTTAGCTCTGCTTTAATGCTTGTTTTGAAGGCAGGACTGTCTTCCAATGCGATTACTGTATCGGGGAACAATTGAAGCATAATGTGAACTTTGCAGGAAACCCCAGGTGAATGCAGAAAACCACACCTGCTGAACTGAGGCCCATGTGAATATGCACCATGCACACGCCCACCTCTCCCAGCCACCTCGGTCTACCAACACCCACCCAGACATCAGACAACCCACCTTCCAGCACTTCACACTAATTCACAACCTGCAAACCTCTTTTCCGGGAAGGGCCATGTTTATTGTAATAGGAATGGATTTCTCAACCAATTAACATGTGGGAAACAGTGCTCACATTTTCATTGTGTGCATATCTTTTTTCCATGTGTCACTGATGAAGTTTATGACTACTGTGCCCTAATCACACTTTTCCACACACACTGGTTTCCATTGCACGATGCACAGTGCAGTGATTTGCAAGAACGAACATGTCATGTTTCAGTAGCAGCAACGGTATATAATCATTTACAAATTTCATTTGTACCGAAATTATATATTTGGAATAAGGTGACATGATGTGTGTATTTCTCCTACTTTTGGTATGCTTTTCTTGTTTTTCAGCCTATTGTCAGCTATGAGAAGATTTTTAGGTTCGCTTTTCAAGAAGTACCAGGTCCACAGGCAACTGAAGATGTTTCCACCTTAGACCATTTCTTAGAAACAGGCAATGAAGAAAAACTTGGCCTTGAATCTGTGCATAAACTGTGGTAATGAACTTGGATTGGCGCTCACATGTCTTCTGGCAGCTCTGCATTTATGCCTTTGGTTGATATGGTGGACGCATGGGGTCTTCTGTTTTTACCTCTATAGAGGGCTTCGTCCCTCCCGAGGTTCCACCACCTGTGGTCCAAGGGTCGAAGGACCGGGTGGCACAGGTGCAGCAGCTCCTCCTTTTGGAGCCATGTCCAGCCCTTCCCCCACCCCCCACCAGCTCACCCGGAGCAAAGTGGGCCAGGGAGTGCCAGCTCCTCGGGTCTTGGTGAGAGTGCTGGGGGTGAGGGAGGGGCCAGTGGGCTTGGGTGGTGGGCACAGGGGCTCCTGGGGGACTGGACCGAGTGACCCTTAGTGCCCTGGAGACACCCCAGTGCCCTGGAGACATTCTAGGCCCACCGCAGGGTCAGCCCACCGGTGCTCCTGGGGCTGCCAGCAAGGCTGACACTCCCAGTAAAGGTCCCTAAGGGAGATCACAGAGGCACTTGTTGTGGACGGCCATTTTCTTAGACACTCTTTCACTGAGCACTGAGCAAAAAACCAGTTTAGCTCGAGTGGATAAAATATAGGCTGAGCAGCCTGGGACCTGCTGGACCCAGGCCCCAGAGGGAGGAGGTGGAGGTGTGTGGGAGCTAGCTTCCCTGGTCCCTGCGCGCTGCCGGGCAGGCGGGCAGGTGGAGACATTGTCAGACAGCTCTGCAGGTGGGCTCTCCTAGGCTCTGGCCGGGGTCCGAGCTGGGGTCCCAGCCAGCGCCTGCCCAGAGCACTCTCCCCCCACCCCAGCAGAGGCCTGGGGACCAGAGCCAGAGCCTGGATGACCAGGACAGCCCAGGTGGCTGGTGTGCCCTCTGGGCATGCTGCTTCCCCAGGTCGTGGTCCAGGGCAGAAGGCGGGCCGTGTGATCCTGGGGCACCCACAGGCACTGGTGGTCCTGCGTGTCGGGACCGGGCTGGGCTGGACGCTGTGGTGACACAGAGGGTCAGGGTTACTCTGGGGTGGTCTGGAAGCGACTCGGCACTTGGCGAGTCTGTCCCCCTGTAGCCATTTGCGCGCCTGCCCGTGCCTTCTCTCCTGGAGGCCAGGCTGAGCAGCAGGGCGGGGCCCCGGCACACACTCGTGTTCATCCCTCTCGGCATCTGCTCCTCTCGGTTTCTGGACATCTCTGTGGTACCTGGCGTGGCTCTAGGCACCTGAGATCATCAGGAAACAAGACTGCGGGGCTTCTGCCCTCGGAGGAGACACGAGGTGGTGAAATTGGTCATTCAGGCCAGGGCTGTGCTGGGCGCCTGCAGGGCAGTAGGCGCTTGCGTGAACGCGCAAAGCGGCGAGAAGCCGGGCTCCTGTGGTCAGCTCTGAAGGGCCAGGCGCCCTCTCTGCCTCCCGTCTGAAGCCCTCCGGGCTACTTTGTAACTAATGCCGCTCCTTCCCAGTTCCGAACCCAGAAAACTCTGGAGAGCTCTTCAGAGCTCCAGGACCGTGACGACTTCCCGAGGCCTCTGGAGCGAGTCCCGTTGCCGGGAAAACTTCCTTCTTGTTCTCGGAATAGATGCTGCTCAGAAGGTGAAATGACCTGGGTGGAGGTGGGCTCCTGGGGGCTGGCAGGACTGCGAGCATCTCTGCCAGCCACCCTGTGCGCCGCTCCTGGACGGGGCGGGAGGTGGGGCGCGCGGCGCGCACATGCAACTGGGACGCTGCCATCTCAAGGCGGGAAGGGTGAGCCAGGGCGCCCTCCTCTGGCTCCGGCAGCTCCTCGACGGGCCATCAGGCGCAGCCCTGCCCTCGGCGCCTGGTGAAGGAGGTGCCCTGGCAGCGCGGTGATGTAGTGGTGCACTCTGCCGGGGGCCGCAGGGCGCAGCCACCCCACAGGTGCTGCTGGAGGCGGTGGGCTTGGCGCCCGGGGCTCTGGCGGGACCGGGTCACTGTGAAGCCCGCGGGCGGGGGGTGCAGGGGAGGTGTGGGGTCTGCCGTCAGGCGGGCCCTGAGGTGGGAGCCAGCCAAGCCGGAGCAGAGCGGTGGCGGGGGACGCGCTCAGGAAGGCCCCGGCCAGAGGCCACGTGTCTCACCGAGCGCCAACTCACAGCTACTTACACGCCGTAGGGCTCATGAGTCATCAAAGAAATGCAAATTGTAAGGATGGTCGTCTTTCAGGCATCAAGCTGGCAAAGATCTTTTTCCATTTTTTAAGTATTATGGAAATTTTCAAAAGTGGAAAACACAGAAGGGGCTGGCAGGCAGGCCCCGGTGAACACGGGGCACAGGAATGGTGGCCGTGGCCACACTGGCCAGGAGGGGGCCTGCGGGGCTGGACAGTGACCCGGCTGGTGAGTCTCTGTGGGAGGAAAACAGTGGGGGGAGGGGGGCAGGAGAGGCGGCGAGGACCTCGGTTGAGAAGGGCACCGCGGTCCTTGGCCTGAGGGCCACGTGAGCCGGGGTGGGCGGCTGGCAGCCCCCAGCGGAGCCTGAGTCGGGGCCACGTTGCCATTTTACAGGGAGACGTGCCGGAGGGCCCAGGTGAAAAAGAGAAAACGACCTTTTAATCTGCCTTCCTTCTGCTGACACTGGTTTACTTCTTCAGAGCCCTTCGGAGGGCCCGGGACGCACTCTGGGAGACCCTGGCCTCCACGAGCCTGAAGAGCTCGGCTTCCGCCTGCACCGCTGCAGAGCCCTGATCCAGACCAAGGTGAGAGCCCGGGACGCCTGGGGCCTGGGTCTCGGGTTCCAGTCGCTTCTATCCTTTAACTCTCATGGGCTCGTAAGAGTCAGAGGGGCGGCAGGCGGCCTCCGTCCTGCCGCTCCTCTGGAGGAAAAGCCTCTTCCGGGAACAGGGTCTCCCGCCCACCCTGGGACCACGTGTCGGGGTGCGCGGTTAGCAGCCCAGCTCCCGCGGGGCGCGAGCTCAGCCTGGAGAGGCGCGTCCCCACCCCCGCGCCCCAGGACCCCGTGCTGCCCCGGATGTGGAGCTGGCTCTGAGCGCCCCCCTCCCCCAGGGAGAAGGCGGGGCGGCACCGGGTGGAGTGCGGGGTGCCACGCAGGGGGCGCCGAGGCCAAGGGCCTGATCCGGAGCTGGGGCGGCAGGAGGGCGTGGAGGGAGCGGCGCGCGGAGACGGGGCTCTCCGCGGGAGCCGGCTCCGATGTGAGTTGGCGCCGCCCGGCTGGCGGGAGACGGGCACAGGGGCCACCCCTCTGCCCTGTGAAACCGCGGGGCAGGAGGCGGAACCTTCTAGAGGCACGTGGCTGGAACCGTCTTAGAGCATCAAGACAGAAACGTCCCCAGCAAGCCCCCCACCCCCACCCCGGTCAGCCCCAGCGGCGACCGCCGCGGCGCGGTTCGTTGGGAATGTCCCTGGGGCCACCGGCCGGGTGGGAGGAGGACGAGGAGAGCGACAGGGGCCCGGGGCCCAGCGTGCCCTCCTCACGGTGCAGTCCCGTTTGCTCCGGGTGAAGCTGTGGCTTCTGTCCCCGCGCGCCTCTGTGGTGGCAGCGCGTGGGGAGGGGCGCAAGATGAGGGTAAGGAGACGCCGCCAGAGACGGGCGAGGGCCCCGGGCAGGCGCGGGCGGCCGGGGGCGTCTCTGGGGGCGCGCGTGCTCTCCCCGACCTGTCCCTCCTTTCTTGCCAGCTCCCAGGGACGCCAGGCGGCAGACAGGGCAGCCTGATCACGTACAGCCTCTTCCTCAAGACCCCCATACACGGAAATGAGCAATACACCACAATTCCAAGGAAAAAGAAGATTTTCAGTCCTCGTAACCTAAAAATGGCATTGTTTAACAGTGACGTTTGCTAAAGCGCGAGGACTTTGTGTCTTGATGAGGGATTTTACGGTTTCTTACCGGTTTGGTTTGGTACTGGAAACCAGAGCTATTTCGTGGAGGGGTGTCCTGTATCAGGGCTGACGCTTTGATGGGGGGTGTGTCCCTCGGCAGAGCCAGTCACCAGGAAGGGGGCACCCGGGACCCCAGGAGCCCCACCCCAGCCTGGCTCCAGGGACCCCCCCCCCGGGAAGGTGTTGCCAGCCGCTGGGGGCACCTGTGAGGGACCCCAGGCCTGGCTGCCTGAGCCATGCTGCCTGGGACCCCAGGGTGGCTTCACGTGTGGCTGGAACTGTCACTGGGAGCAGCCGTTCAGGGACCCGGTAGGCCCTGCGTGCGTTGCTGCCACACTGGCCCCTGGCCTGGGTGTCCACGTGGCAGGGCACGCGCAGGGGTAGGTGCTGTTCCCGCAAAGCGAGTGTGCTCGCCTGCCCGGTGCCTGGGTGCGTATCCAGTGGTGATGTCTGCCTGCGGGCAGGCGAGCCATCCTGTATCAGCTGAGGGAACCTCTTATGACCGCAGAGCCCAGCAGTCGGCACTGCCTTTCGTAAAATTTTATTAAATAACAACAACAGCCTGGGGCTTCCCTGGTGGCGCAGTGGTTGAGAGTCCGCCTGCCGATGCAGGGGACACGGGTTCGTGCCCCGGTCTGGGAAGATCCCACATGCCGCGGAGCGGCTGGGCCCGTGAGCCGTGGCCGCTGAGCCTGCGCGTCCGGAGTCTGTGCTCCGCAACGGGAGAGGCCACAACAGCGAGAGGCCCGCGTACCACAAAACAAAGAAACAAACAAACAAAAATAAATAAATAAATAACAACAGCCTGGACAAGCTGTGTTCTTGCTGAATCACCGGCTCTGTGGGGACCTGGTGCTGGAAACCCCGGCAGGCGGCCCTTCCAGCCCCTCAGGGAGGCCTGGGGATTGAAGGCTGGTGGGGCCCGGCACACGCACGGCAGGACCCCGGCATCACTGTCCCTCCAAGGCCACTGTCGAGTCTGGGACACCACAGCCGGGGGCAGCCTCAGACGCCAACTCCATCGATGGAGGTGTCAGATCCAGACAGAGGCCAAGTGGGGTCACAGTGACCAGCAGATGCCACCTGTCACATGGGAGAAGGAGGCGGCTGGCTGTCACCCGCACCCCAGCACCCTCGGCCACTCCACAGACCACCTGTGGATCTGAGGCTTATGTTAAGAGGTAACAGATTTTGGGGGCTGTATGTTTGGGAAACCTGCCTAATTTCTCAGCCGGAAAGAGGTGGGAGTTTGGAAACTGCTTTCTGCCACGCTGCTTCCGCCAAAGGGGAGCATCCACTCGGGGTCTCCCAGGACCCCTCCAGCAGAGGTCGCCTGAGCCGTGCCATCATTTCCTAGCCTTTGGTTAAAGTTAGACGTGACAACCCAAAATACGCCATTGTGCTTCCCCCCCAGATTCAAATTCCGATGCTGTCATTTCACTGTCCTCACAGCTGCCCTCCCTGCCCCCTGGCTGCAAGCCGAGCTCTCCCCCCCCCTCGCTGGCCGTGTCCAGCTGGGTCTCCAGCCGCTCCTCACACAAGTCCCAGACTCCACAGGCCCCAAAGCCAAACTTCCCCCCGACCCCGCTCTGCTCTTCCGCCACCCACCCGCTCCTCAAGCCGGAAACCACTGCTCCCCCCCCTCACTCTAACCAAACACCGTCTAATCAAACACCACGTCTACCTCTGATTCTGTGTCCTCGTGTCCAGCCCATCTGCTGGAGGAGGGGACTCCTTGAGTTGGGAGAGACAGGCTGGCACACGGTTAAGTGCTGACTGGTCACCTGATTCAGATGTATAGGGTGTAAGAGGCGGTCACTCTTACCCTGAGCAGAGCAAGCCCAGTCAGCTACCCAACCATGGTTTAAAATAAACACGGTGTGGACTACAAAGAAATCTAAAATACTTACTGAAATCAGGCAACAGAAGAGGCCCACAGCCGCTCTCATCACCGCAGCGGCGACAGAGGAGACTTTCAGCTCCACGCTGGGCCAGCAGAGTCCAGTCCTGAGCAGCCCCAGCGGCGGGCAGGTCTGGACCCATCCTCCAGCCCGGGTGTGAGGGGGAGAGCTGCAAGAAATCCCCCCGGAGCAGAAGGCAGCTCTCTCAGAAGTCGGAGGGGGTCGGAAAGCAGAGAGAAAGCCCCTCTGGCAGGCACTCTGGGGTTTCTGCCACCAAGTCGCAATCAGCATCACAGAGGTGGGTTCAGAGACATAGGCCTGGAGAAAGCTTGGCCACTGTGTAAAAAGGAGCCTGGCTTCCTTGAGAAGGAGTCCTGAGTGACCACACAGACGGGAGCCCAGAGAGGCCCAGGGACCCCGTGTTGGAGTCTGCCAGCCCAGGAACCAGCCACGTGGGGGAGGAAGCAACAGACAGCCAGGAGGACACGTGATAATATTTATTCTAAAAATGAATGACAAGGAAAATACAACATCAAGATATGGAGGGAGGCAACGCCAGCAGTGCTTAGAGTGGAATCCGTAACTCCAGAAGGTAACAGAACTGGGATTGATCACTGCCCGACACATCTCAGTACTTCAACCTGCATCGCCTACGAGCTTTTTAATCACCTTCTCGTGTGATAATCTCTAATCATGTACTGCCCATAAAGATAACTCGACTGTTTATTAGCGACGGTTCAGAAGTTTCAGTGTGAGGACTTGCCACTGGCCAAGGCTTGTACCTTGAACTGTCCTCAGGGCTGGGAACCCCTCCAGAGTCTTTCCTTTCGAGGGCCGGCCCCTCCCTCCACGTGCTCCCGGGACATGGAGGTGGGGCGGCGGAGGCGCTGGCCAGAGCTCAGCTGTGCTCAGAAGCAACTGCGAACACGCAGCGTAACTCGCTCCCCACAAACCCAGCTTCCCTACCCGGAGCCCAGGACCAGCCCAGGAGAGGTGGTGGGGTGAAGGCAGCAGCCTTCCTTTTGCAGTTTACAAACACGTGACCACCCGCACACGGGAGTTTAAAGCCCCACCCCACCCCACACTTCCATATTCAATTCAAATCCATCGTCAGTAACTGGCCACCTGCCTCCGCTCCTCTCTGGAGAAAGTCTGATGCTTCCAGGGGAATCGGTGTCCAGCAGGGCCCCACCTGGCCCTGCCCGGGACGTCTAGGCCAAGGGAGCTGCCGAAATGAGAGTGCGTGGCTGGGAAGGAACCCGAAGAGCAAAGGGAGGAAGGAGGGGTCCCTACAGGGGCAGAGAGGAGGCTGGGTCTCAGCCTCTCAGGGGAGGGGGACCTGGTTATAGGCGCTGTCCGCTCCCCACCCTGAGCCCTGTTTGTGTCCTGCTGCGGAAGGCTGCCAGATAAGACACCGTAGCTGCCCGGAAACTGAGCAGATGTTTTAAGAAGGTGGAAATGCCATGAAGACACAAAATACCGCTACAGGTTTGTTGCTTAAAAAACACACACTTAAGCTACTTCCCACAAGGAAATCCTTTCAAACGCGGAAGGAAGCCACCCCTGGATGCTGAGAGCCACAGCCCGCCTCTCACCCACAGCCTCCTGGCCGGGCTGGGCTCCCACCTCGGCCCAGTCCAAGGCGCTGTCCCTCACCTGGCTTCTGCCGCAAGAGCTGGGGTGGGGAGAGTTGCCTCAGAGCCCTGCGAGGTCAGGTGATGAAGACGTCCCACAGCCTGCCTGCCAACAAACCCACGTGGAAGCTCTTCGCAACCCCACGGTCTGCCTTAGGTAGCCTGGCTGAGCTCAACTGGGGCAAAAAGACCGACTCGAGGACCACAGCATGGTAGGTAACTGACAGCACATTTCCACTTTGTTGGGTACTTTTTAATAAAATGAGGTGCACACCACTGATACTAAGAATGGCATATGCGCAAACGAAAACAACCCTTTTTGGCTAAGGGCTGCAGAAGGAAGAAAAAGCACGAGAAACGGGAAACGAGGGGTGGGCGTGCGGAGAGAATACAGTCTCACTTGTAAACAAGTGAAAAAGATCTAAAAGTCGCGGGCGGTCTCGGTGCCTGGGGCAGGGGCACAGGGCACACACACCACCCAGCCAACCCCACCGTCAACGACCCTCAAGATCGAGGGCCCACAGATGACATGTGTACAGACTTCTTTAACCCTAGACTTAAATTTATGCCACCATTCTCCAATCCAGTGGTGCATGGACACGCGCCTTCCCCAAACATGCTGGCGCACGCGCCCAGCTGACACGGGTCGGGCAGCCCGGCCAGGCAGGGGCACGCGGAGGGCAGCAGCTTTGGGAGGAAGGTCAGCTGTGCTGGGAACCCGCGCAGGAGGGGTCCCGAGTCTCAGACCCTCTGGAGGCACCGCCCAAGACACCTCAGGGCACGCATGATCCCCACGCAGACCGTACTTGACCGTCGGCTCTCAAGACACTTATACATAAATAGGCATAAATAAAACCCTCTAACAGAGATGTGTCTCGCACAGCAGATCTGGTGAAGGCACCGCCGTGCAAGGCCTTCAACTCTGACCTCGCTCTGACCGCACCAGCGCGTACGGGCAAGGCTCACACCCGAGTCGAAAGCGGGAATCACAATGTGTGGACACTGCAGACTCAGGGCAGTGGCGCTTGTTGGAAAAAGAACAGTGTGTGTTAAACCTCAAAAAAATGAAATACACCAACGGCAACTGTTTAGGTTATAAAAGTTTCTAATGTAGCAGCAGAGGATGTTTATAGAAAAAATATATTTTTAAGAAAATAGCTAAAAAAATCTAAAGTGATAAAAGTATAAAAAGTTCAAAAATATATCTTAAGACAAAATATTGCCCAAAACGTATAAAACTTAATTTTAGAAAATTCCCCTATCTAAAGTAGAATGAGGCTGGATGCGGAAGGGGGCTGGCATCCTCCAGCGGGGCTGTAGCAGGACACAGACGAAGGCCCAGGGCGGCCGCGATGACCGGCCTGCGGGAAAGCAGCCCAGCCCTGGAAGGGAGGGAGAGAGGAGGGGAGCGGGCGGACCGGATGCTGTTCTGGGCCGGTCTCCTAATCGCAGACAAACCAGAGGCCAGCCCCAGCTGCAGGGCAGCGGGCACCCACACCCCCAGCGCGCCGGCTGTTTTCGTGGGCCTCACAAACACATCTGCTGTGTGCCGCGGCCGCGGCTCAGGTCTCCACCAGGATCTCCACCACGTGGTCCAGCTCGCCCAGGTCCGACTTGCAGCCGGCGCTGGGGGGCGGGGCGGCCGTGGAGGCGAAGGCCTCCAGCCCGTCCTGGCCCGACTTGGCACCGCCCACCATGCCGGTCAGCACAGCGTCCAGGTCGTAGTAGGAGCCATCCACGTCGGAAAACAGCTCCTCCACCGCACCGGGGCTTTGACTCTCCAGTGTTTCAAATATCTGATCGAGCGACTTGTGAAAGCTTCCTCTGTTTTCTCGAGGACCGTCCCCGTCCCAAACGCCACCAGGAGGGACCCCGGGAGCCTGTGCTGCTGGGACCACTTGGAGCTCAGAGGCCGTGTCTCCAGGGTCAGGGGCCGGGCGCGCCCCCTCGCGCGCTGAGCGGCACAGGATCTCCGTGGACACCAGGCGGTCGCGCGACGCCCGCCCCGCAGTCTGGGGCACCGGCACGCACCAGCTCCCGTCCTGGGTCATCTCCTCTTGAATCTGCCGGACCGTGTTGGCGATGAGGACCGAACGGCACAGGTTGGGCTCCACCAGCATGTGGCACAGCTGGAGCTTGACCAGTGACATGTCCAGGAGCGACTGGCGCTGCAGACTGTACGCAGGCGCGGCCTCCTCGTCCTCCGCGCACTTCCTCTTCAGCCCTCGCGCAAACATCGTGCCCTGCGGAAACCGAGAAAGATGCCGTTGAGCCCACTTCAGGGTCCCTGCAGACTCTGCCCCAGGTTCAGTCTCAACATCAGGGGTGATCCACGCAGACAGGGGCACGGGCCGGGGCAGAGGGGCAACTCCAGGCGGCTGCAGCCCCTGCGCCCCTCTAGCTCAAGCCCAGCCACAGAGACCCTGTGAAGGTTGTTCTAGACGCCACCTCTAAACCACAGCGCAACCGTCTCCATCAGAAAAGATAAATGGGGCTTCCCTGGCGGCGCAGCGGTTAAGAATCTGCCTGCCAGTGCAGGAGACAGGGGTTTGAGCCCTGGTCCGGGAAGATCCCACATGCAGTGGAGATGCTAAGCCCGTGTGCCACAACTACTGAGCCTGCGCTGTAGAGCCCGCGAGCCACAACTACTGAAGCCCACGGGCCCTAGAGCCCGTGCTCTGCAACGAGAAGCCACTGCAATGAGAAGCCCGCGCACCGCAACGAAGAGTAGCCCCCGCTCACCGCAACTAGAGAAAGCCCACGCGCAGCAACGAAGACCCAACGCAGCCAAAATAAATTTAAAAAAAAAGATAAATGGACCAAAAATAGGATAAATGCATCTTAAAGAACTCAGCTGAACGGGAACACCAAATTTCCGAGTGCTGGCGCCCTGGGAGGGAGGAGTTTGGGCACAGCACGGGGGCCGCGGGCAGGACGGGGCCTCGCGGTTGCTGGCGGGCTGAGTGATGCGCAGCCGGCTGACTGAGGGTCCCGGCCACCAACAGCCATTCCTGCACAGCAGGCGCAGGCTTCTCAGTGCTTTCACCAGCAGGGGGCCCCCACGCATGCCGCACAGCCCCTCTGAAAAGCTGTGCCCCGGAAGTTTCAGGGGAGATGTCGGACCTGCAGGGAGCCCCCGGGGCACTGGCGGAGCAAGCCGGGACGAGTGCTCTCCCTGCAAGGACAGGCTCTGCCAGGCTGGGCTCTGCTCGCTCTTTTAGGCCACCAGCCCCCCTTCCAACTCCCCCCCACCTCTGTGTCTGGAAGGCCCAGGCCCAGGGGCAGGGTCCTCACCAGGGCTTGGGGCAGCCTACATCCACCCAGGCGGCATCACCGAGTGGACTCCGTACCAGCGCCACGACGTGAAGATGCTGGCTGGTTCCTGGGCCTCACCCGGACCGATGCTGACCGGACGCAGCCAGCTCGCTGCACCCCTGCTCCCAGAGGCAAAAATACAAGGAAGCTTTCCCTCTGAACAGACTCTAAGTTGGGAGGCCTTTGGGGAATTAAAAAGCCAGCAAGAAGGGGCAGCGTTCCCCCGGCAAGCACTCTGGCAAGGTCTGCCCTTCCAAGCACAAAGTTAAGCTATAACGCATGAACTGTCTCTCTCTTCAAGTTCACACAGTAGATAAACATTTTTATTTCAGATAATCCATTTGAGTTATCCATCAAGAGGGTTAGAATTTTTTTTTAATAAATTTATTTATGGCTGCGTTGGGTCTTCGTTGCTGGGTGGCGAGCGGGGGCTACTCTTCGTTGCGGTGCGCGGGCTCCTCATCGCAGGGCTTCTCTTGTTGCAGAGCACGGGCCCTAGGTGCACGGGCTTCAGTAGTTGTGACTCGCAGGCTTAGCAGTTGTGGCTCGAGGGCTCTAGAGCGCAGGCTCAGTAGTTGTGGCGCATGGGCTTAGTTGCTCCGCAGCATGTGGGATCTTCCTGGACCAGGTCTCGACTCCGTGTCCCCTGCATGGCAGGCGGATTCCTGACCACTGTGCCACCAGGAAAGTCCCAAGAGGGTTAGAATCTTTTAAATATGCAAATTTTTGGATTTCCTTCTTCAAAAAACAAAACAATCCTGTAGCTTCCTGTGGCTGCTGCTGGCCTATGACTGTGGTGTGGCCAGGGGCTCTGGGACCAGGTGGCAGCGCCTGTGCTGACCTGCTGATGGGAAGCTCTGTGGTGAAGGAAGCAGCAGCCCCGCCCCCACCTGCCCCCGAGCCCCACCAGCCACAGCCTTAAACGGACAGAAGAAGGTCCCCCGGCCTCTGAATCTCCTTTCAACGTCGCAGCTCTCACCTCCCGTGGACTTAACATTGAAAAAACTTTTTACAAGTGACTTCTTGGGCATTTATCCCAGAGAGATGAAAACCAATGTTCATACAAAAATATGTACAAGAATGTTCACAGCAGCTCCACTCGTAAGAGCCCCAGACTGGAAACCGAGCCCTCCAAGTGGGGAGAGGCTGCCGCTCAGGTGCCGCACACAGCGCGCCGGAGCGACCAGTAGCTGGGGTACTCGGGTGGGTCTCAAGGGGGTCACGCAGAGCGAGAAGGCCAATCTCAGAAGGCTGCCCAGGGCAGTCTCCACCTCTGTAAGGACCCTAACACAACAGATGGGTGCGCGGCCAAGGGTGAGCCCAACGGGCTCTCTGGGGTGAGGATATGGCTCCGTGTGGGGACCACGGTGGGGGGTCCAGGAAGTGCCACGGGAGCTCCGACTGCACAGAACCGCACACGAGCGCGCGCACACGCGCACACACTCTCTCTCAATCCGAATCAGCTCCGCGGCTGCTCGGAAGCCAGCTTCCTGGTGGGGATACGTATCTGTGCATCTCACGCAGACGCCCACACTGGGCGGCAGGGCAAGGATGTCCCTCCAGGACACTTCTTTACAAATGCCCCTGGACCCATAACTACTGATATTTCAAAACAAAAAGTTTAAAAACTAAGTGACTATAGCTCATTCCCCTCAAGACTAATTTCCCCAGAACAGCAAACAGGTCTAACTTATCAACATAACCCCCAGGCCACAGCCAATCATAACACCTTGCACACACCCACTTATTAACTGTCTTTAAGTGAATGACAGTGTAACCGGGCAGGACACCATGGGGTCTTCCCGGTACAGGCCATCCCCCATATCCTCCGCTTTAGCTCCTCTCAGAAGTACCCAGACGGTAGTAATTGATGCACATTTCCTGAAGTTGTTTTGCAGATGTGAAAACCTCCCCCACCAAATGGAAGATGTTAACTACTTGATAACCATGGGCCCGTAGCCCCAGGCCTCCTGGAGCCTAAGGACTGATGACGTGAACCCCTGTGACACCACCCTGTTCCCTCAGCATCAGCCAATCAGAAAATTGCGCACGACCTGATCACAAACCCTGCAACCACCACTCCCTCAACCGGCCTTTAAAAATGCTTTGCCTTTAAAAATGCTTTGCCGAAAGCCTTCAGGGAGCTCGAGGGCACGAGCCTGCAATAAACCTTTCTCTGCTCCAAACTCTGGTGTTTCAGTTTGTTTGGCCTCACTGTGCATGCAGCGTTACAAAAGCAGCAGCTTACCACCAAAATACAGGGAAAATACTTCAGTGACTTCTAGTAATAAAGGATTCAAGTTTTTTGTCTTGGCTGCAAATTCAACTTTTACAGTCTTTTTTCCCCAGTTACTTGTGTAAAAGTCACTGGCTTAAATTTTCTAAGCATATTGAGAATTACTATAAATAGTGTCAATAAAGACATAATTTATTTATAATATAAACTAATTTATAATTAACTATAATTAATTTATAGTTAATACGAATTATGTCTATAAAGAGACACCCTGTGTTGGGGGGAAAAAATTAAGTTTCAAGGGTTCCTCTAATCACCTCTGGCTTTTAGCATCTTTTCGACCAAACCTAAAATCCTGACTCTGCACAGCGACCAATTTAATTTAGGGCCCAGGGACTTCCCTGGTGGTCCAGTGGTTAAGACTCCGCACTCTCACCGCCGAGGGCCCAGGTTCCATCCCTGGTCAGGAAACTAAGATCCCATAAGCCCTGCAGCGTGGCCAAAAAAAAAAAGATTATTTAAGGCCCAAACCAAACTCCCTCGAATAACACAGTTAAGCCTGAGTTTACCAACAGAGGAAGTCGAGCCACCCTCCGTGGGCCCCATGCAGCTCAGGTCAGCAGCCACTCGGGATGGCGGGGCCGGGCGGGTGACCATGGCCGACCCACAGCCAGGAAGCTACATGGGAAGCCCTGGAACCCCACCTCCCTTTCCTCGAGGGGTCCTCAGAACACCCAGCCCACGAACTCACGAGTGGTCAACCCAGTGGGGGCCCCGGGGGCTGAGCTCGGGGCCGGCTGCAGCTTGGTGTGGTCAGCACCTGGGGCAGCACTGCCAGGAAAGAAGGGCAGAGGGCACGCTCACGGCTATTTGCTCTGAGACTGAACGGACACAGCGAGGACACCCAGCCACCATCACAGGCACCAGCCCAGGAAGCAGCCTGCTCCCTCCGCGCCAGACCTGCAGGAAGTCAGACCTCCATCTCTAGCGACAGCCCAGGAAGCCCTACAACCGCCCTGTGACACCCCCCACAATGGCCTGGCTTGATCAATAACCCACGGCGTCCATGGTCTTTGTTCTCGCTTCTGACTGAGGACCAACCGGAGAAAACCGGACGTGCCCCAGCCATCGCAGTGGCGCCCGGGTCTCGTCAGCCGTCCAGCTTCCCCAGCCCCGCAGCCCCCAGCAGGACCCCGAGCCCCCTCTCCACTGGCAAGCGCTCCCACTCCCCTGCTGCCCGAGTCCCTGCTCAGCCCGGTGGTGGCAGTGGTGGTGGCGGCTCCCCAGCCGCAGCAGCTTGGAATAAACAGCCTCTGCTCTTCTCGCAAGGCAGCCTTCATTCACCTCCACAGTCACTGCAGATGATCGGGAAAGAAGCAGAAGGCACAAGAGAGACACTCGGGAACCAGTCATCACGCCGGCCCCCAGCGCTTCCCGACCACGTTCTCCTCTGCGTGTTTGAGTCTTGGCAAGTCCTGCTTTCCTTGCTCACCACACCTTCCATGTTACTCAGAACTTTACCACTTCTGACAGCCGCGAGTCTGTCCCAACATACAGCGCCCTGATCATACTGACGGCTTATCCAGGGCTCTGCCCTCCCAGCCTTCCAGGCGGTGGAGGCGGCCCTCCCAGCTCCAGCACTGCCTCCTCAGTGCGTCTGCCGGGCGAGGGGCAGCGCGATTTTACCAAGCTGCGTTCAGGAAGGAAGGGACCAATTCCCCCTCCGCCGTTTCTCCCGCACTCATCTGTCACAGCTGCTGGTGGGCTCCCACTGTGCTTCACCGACAGTCCCAGCCCCAGCTAGATCCTCCCTGACCACATCCCTACCCTCCCACCCCACACAGCACTTCTGCCTGCTCGGACCCCCCCACCAGCCAGTTTCACCACCCGACGTAACATTACTTAAGACTGAAAATCAGCTAGTTGAATGGGTGAAGAGTGGTGTATCTGACAACGGGACACCACTTGGCAAACAAAACCCACCATGAGACGCAAGGACACGCCACGATGGATCTCAAAACACCACGTGAATATGAGTAACAAAGCAAGAAGAGGAACACAGGGACCGTACTGCTACGTACATGAACTCACTGAACAGGCAAAGCTAACCCAAGTTGTTGCCACTGACGAGTCACGACTGGCGGGAACTCCCTGGGACGGTGGGAATACAGCTCCCTCCAGATGGGCGCCTGGGTCACACGAGAAGATGCATTTGTCAGAATTCACTGAACTGCACAACTAACATCCGTTCATTTCATTGCATCAAATTATACCTTCATAATAAACAAAAATGCATCAATAACCAATGTGACGGGGGTGGTTACCACATTAAATCTAGAACACTTTATAGATACTGCCCCCCGCCGCGCCCCCACAGGCAGGCCAGAACACATACAGGCTCAAAGTCAGCCCAAATTATTCCCCGCAAATGTTCCAAAGCCTAAGCGACTGTTAATTCGTGCCACGCTCCACAAAAGATGCTGGCCGACTCACATCTACGGAAGGGAGCAGCCCATGGGCAGTGCCCCACCGCCCAGAGGCTGGGTGAGTGGGTGGGGTCACGACGATCTCAGAAGGTGGCCTGCGAGGGTTCCCCCTCCTCAGACCACTGTGTTTGGGACAAAGTCAGAACACAGCATGGTTCGGAAGGGACCCTGAGAGATGCTCAGGGCAGAGGTGGGGACCCAGAACCCCCAGGCTGGCCTGCTGAAGCACAGCTCCCTGCCCAGCAGTGACTGTGGCCTGAAGGCACTGAACCCTTCTAACACGGGGTGACACAAGGCCCTACGCCTCTGAGGCTGTCCTAACCGCACAGCCTGACTCACCGCTGAGTGCTGAGCAAAAAAATGTTAGGCATTACCCACCTCCGTCACCTCCACAGTCAGCTGGAAGGTCTCGCCACGTAGCTGGTTAAACACCCGAGGCCCACCGAGTCCTCAGTTAGCACGTTCCACACAAAACCCTCCAACATCCCTGGACAGCCGGCCCGCCAGGGTTGACCCCCGTCGCCGCACAGCACCACCCTCAGGCCTCCTCCAGACCAGGCGCAGGCGGGACAGACAGGCCACGAGTTCCACGTGGCGGTGAAGCGGGGGCGGGGGGGGGACGGACACGGACACTGCGCCCGCCCACCCCGAGCAGTCCCAGCAGAGACCCCCGTCACAGCCAGGTCCCCATTCCTGAGCAGCTCTCATGCCACGTGGCCACCATCCCCAGAGCCGGTGGAGAATGCAGATCCCCAGATCCAGAGCAGCAGGGCTGTGGGGGCACTGGGGACAGACTCGTCACCATGACCTTCCGCCACGGCCAAGCACTCTCGTGAGTTTCAGGTTTTTAAGGCAAATCAACATGAACACTCTCAGTTTCTGTCTCACTATTTGGCTTTGAAATACTCATTAAAGAAAACTGAAGACGGAGCAAGCAAAGCTAAATTTTGAAAAGGCTACCTCTAAGCTGTGTGGCAGTCACCCCTCCACTATTGCCTGTCTGCAGCTTTCAAAAGCTAGCACAAAAAAGCTGATTTCAAGTACTTTTGTTTTCGGCTGTGCCGTGCAGCTTGTGGGATCTTAGTTCCCCAACTAGGGACTGAACCCGGGCCCACGGCAGTGAAAGCACACAGTCCTAACCACTGGACCGCCAGGGAATTCCCTCAAGTACTTCTGTTACTTGGAATAACATACACAAACCTTCTCTGCCTGGGAATATGTTCTACTAGCAAGTTGAGGGAAACTTCCAGCCCTCCTTCTAAGACAAAACCTGCCATTCTCTCTCTCCAAAAAAAAGAAAAAAAAAAAAAGGTCGTAACTGATTTTTTTATTCTGAATTTCAACTTTAGTTATAAAACATGGTGAAACTTGAAAATAAAGAGCAATTGTATGTAGGAAGTTCACAGAATATTTAACTTAATTTTGTAAGCGGACAGTATCTTCTTTGCCTCATTTTAACAGAACAGTAAACTCAGTCTGGCTGTTCTGTGTAAGCAACACAGGGCCCCACAAGAGGAAACACGGCCATTTCCAGCAGAGGAAAACCCTCTACTTGGACCACAGCTTCTCCCAGCAAACAGTTACCTGGTGGATGCTTTCCCTGGTAATCCTGCTTTGGGGACAATAAGCTTTTGAAATCGCAGAGCTGAGCTTGCCTCTGACTTGTGGAAGTGAGTGCCCGGTACTTTTCCTAGTCCTCTGACTGCAGCAGGATGGGGTGGAACAAGGAGCCCGCTGAAGACAGCTCCCTTAGCAGCCAGGGTCTGGGAGCCCTCCTCCCCCCACATCCTGCTCCCCTCCCTGATGTCTGTCTCCACTGGCCTGGGCAGCTTAGGCCAGCCTGCAGGGGAAGCAGACAGAGCACCAGCTTTAGACCACCCAAGGCTGGCATCTCTTGCTCCCTGATACCCCCTTGACCAGCTTAGAGAGAAGCTGGGTCTCCTACAGTAGGGAGCAGGGAAGCTATTGCAAAATATCCTTAACATTCCTTTTCAAAGCAATTAAAATTGAGACACAAAGGAAAAGAACCCAAACAGAACACTCACAGGCACGCAGCTTACTACAGGGAGGCAGCCCTGCCCTCGGGGGTTCCAGAGAAAGGTGCCCCCGGCCGGGCCATTTCTGGAAGGCAGTATAGCACTGCAAATCCCAGTTCTGCTACAAGGACCTAGGATGAAATTCAAGTGTTCCATCGCTAACACTCACCACCCACTCCTCGCTCTACAAGGAATGCAGATTAGGGAGAAAACCTAGAAACATGGACAGATGTGGGTGGATAAAAGGATGGACGAATGGACGATGGATTGATGGATGGGTGGGTAGATGGGTGGATGATGGATGGAAGGATCGACCGGTGGGTGGAAGGAGGCGTAGGATGAGGGATGGATGAGTGACAGAGGAGCGGCAGCTTGGTGGCACTGTGGTCAGGGCTGTAAATCCAAGTAGGCCAGACAAGTGGCTCCCCAGGGTCCCTACCGGTCTCCCAGGAGGGTCTTCGTGGGAAGCAGGAGGAGGAGGGCCTGCACTGACCCCTTCCAAGTCAAAGGTGAGAAGACAATGTAGGAAATTCCCTGAGGAGGAGCCCAACCGACCCATCGTAACTGTTTCTCCTCTTAAGAAGAGCCCCCAATTAGGTTAAACGCAAGGCTACATGTTACTTTTGACTTGAAATGGTGCGGAACAGCCAAAGTTTAGTCTGCGGCTGCAGAGAGAGAATCCCAGGAGGCCGGTCACTCGTCGAGCGGGAAGGGGGCGCCGGTCATTGCGACTGCGCCCCCTCCTCCGACGCGCCCCCGGACCCCCAGGCCGCCCCCTCCCCCGGACTACCCCCAGCTCCCCCCAACTCCCCAGGCTGTCCTCAGCCCTCCGGGCCCCCCGCCCCAGGCCGCCCCCCAAGGACCCCACAGGCTCCCTGGGCCCCCGCTCACGCCCGAGCCCTCCCGGGGACCCCGCCGCCGCACAAAGGCCCGGGCCCAGCCGAGAAGCTCACCTGGCAGCCCGCGTCCGCGCCGCCCGCGCCACCGCCGAGGGAGGGGCCGCCGGGAGGGGCGGGGCCGCCAAGGAGGGGCCGCCGGGGGCGGGGCCGCGCAGCGCCCACAATGGGTCGCCGTGGCGCCGGCCGCCCCGCCCGCTGATTGGCCGGGCGCGGGGGCGGAGCCTCTGGTTCAAACCACGGGCGGGGCCTGGCGCCCGAGTTCCCGCGCGGCCGCGTTGGCCGTTGGGCCCGCGCCCTCGGCCGCCCCGCCCCCGGCGGCTCCCAGGTCTCCGCGCGCGGCCCCAGTGCGCCTGCGCTGGCCTCCGGAGGGCGGGGCTGGTAGGGCCGGAGAGGACGGGGTGGGGGAGGGGGAGAGGACGGGGTGGGGGAGGGGGAGAGGACGGGGTGGGGGAGGGGGAGAGGACGGGGTGGGGGAGGGGGAGAGGACGGGGTGGGGGAGGGGAGAGGAATAGGGTGGGGGAGGGGGAGAGGACGGGGTGGCGGAGGGAAGCCCGGCGCCTCTGCTCCCTGGACTGCTCGTCTCTCCAGGGGCTTCAGGTTTACCTGTAAGAAATGAAATCACAAAAGTCGAAAGGAGGGACTTCCCTGGTGGCTCAGTGGTTAAGAATCCGCCTGCCATTGCAGGGGACACGGGTTCGTGCCCTGGTCTGGGAAGATCCCACATGCCACGGAGCAACTAAGCCCGTGCGCCACAACTACTGAGCCTGCGCTCGAGAGCCCGCGAGCCACAACTACTGAAGCCCGCGCGCCTAGAGCCCGTGCTCCGCAACAAGAGAAGCACCGCAATGAGAAGCCCACGCACCACAACGAAGAGCAGCCCCCGCTCGCCGCAACTAGAGAAAGCCTGCACGCAGCAACGAAGACCCAACGCAGCCAAAAATTAATTAATTAATTAAAAAGAAATGAAAAAAAAAAAGAAAGAAATGGAGGGGCTTCCCTGGTGGCGCAGTGGTTGAGAGTCCGCCTGCCGATGCAGGGGACACGGGTTCGTGCCCCGATCCGGGAAGATCCCACATGCCGCGGAGCGGCTGGGCCCGTGAGCCATGGCTGCTGAGCCTGCGCGTCCGCAGCCTGTGCTCCGCAACGGGAGAGGCCACAACAGTGAGAGGCCCGCGTACCGCAAAAAAAAAAAAAAAATGGAAAGGAGATGAGGTTTCTTTAAAAAATAACTTCTTAGTGGAGAGGTCCTAAATAGGATACACAGAAGGACTCACAAAACTAGATGAAAACTGTTATTGTCATGGTTTATTACTGCAAAAGGATGCAGAGATAAAGATTACGTCTTCCGTGTGTGGGGCTGGAGCCAGGAGGATCCGTGCTGTGCTCGCTCGGGGCTTTCCACACCCCTCCCCTAAATCTCATCGTAGACCATGTGGTGTGGCCCCAGGTCCCCAGCAAAACACTACTAGCTGGCAGGACATCCCCTCCCAGGACCCGAGGGCAAAGACCACACCTCTCCTCGGGCAACTTTCTTTTCTTTGCTACACAACAAGGGAAATCCCCAAGCTCAACGAAGATCTTATTTCTGTCATCTACTTTTAAATTATGACTGATGACATTATATCAGGCCATCTCAGAATTTT
The DNA here is from genome assembly GCF_964374135.1 of Grampus griseus. NCBI lineage: Eukaryota > Metazoa > Chordata > Mammalia > Artiodactyla > Delphinidae > Grampus > Grampus griseus. The sequence goes on along the minus strand of NC_139018.1, from coordinate 847,019 downwards.
GGGAATTTCATACAATTTTGGAATAGTTATATTAATACATACCCATACAAATATAAAGTTAAAAGGTTTAGTATTCCTTCTTCTTTAACAAGCGTCCCATGTAATTTAACATCAAATAAGCCTGAGTAGTTTAACATTTTACCGGGTGAGAGACAAATCCTTTGAGCTTTTGCAAAGGCCTGCTGGAAGAGCCCAGAGTTACTTCAGGGTCAGAAAGACTTCACTTAGAACCCAACTTTTGGAAAGTTTGTCAAAAATATCAAAAGATTTTGGACACTTGCTCACACAGGACAATGGACCATTAAGAAATGATGCTTAATTATCTATTTGACCAAAGTAATGATAAAAGATTTCAAAGATAAATACAAAAAGTTACATAGTTGTTAGCAAAATGTAGCTCTTTTAATATTGAAAAGATTCAGTTTTCTTAAGGAATCAAATACCTGATTAAGACAACCTGAAACACAGGAAATAATCTGGGTAAAACACAATTTTGGCTTTCTAAGCAGATTACTAAAAGGTAAGGAAAAACCTTTCACAATCTCTTATCAGAAGCAGGCAACAATTCAAGAAAACCTTGTCCTGTTAGCATATGAAACTTAGGTTTTAGTTTTACATAAGTACACTACTGATTTTAAAGCTTATTTTTAAAACGCTTGTAATAGCAATTCAATTTTAGCCATCTTGACCACACATAAATTTCCTTTTTTTAAGATTCCTTTTCCACAAACCTACAACTTAGTATTACCATCCAGCTTCTGTCCTGTCTTTCCTTTTTCCTATTCTGAAACAATCAGATTCACTTTAGAACAAAAGTACTTTCTTTCCCTCAACAAAGTGCATTTCCATTCCTCATACCTTTTCTTACCAAAAACACACATTCTACTTTCCTTGTATACAGAGTTGTTTTCCTTTATTATTTCTAGTAGTTTTAAACAATTATGAATGGTCTGTTACTAGCAAATTTATCAATACAATTCATAATTCCTAAAAGCATATTATCCTTGTAGTAAATTTTCCAGTGTGGCATGTTTACCAATAGACCAAAATATCTATTTCCTTTGTAAAGGAAGCCAAAAGTGAATGAAACTATTTTTAGTTATGTTTCAGTATTTTATCTTATTTGGGAATAATCTAGATGTTTAATGACTACCCATCATTTAATTTAACTTAGCAGAACTGTACGGCTTCAGGTTACCAAAAAGGTCTGAGGAACCTATTTAAAAGGTTTACCTAGAAACTTGTATCTCATCCACATCCATTCAATTCATTTGTTTTCAAAAGTCATATTTAGATCACTCAAGAAAAATTTTATCATACCCAGTTTTTTTTTCTTGCTGACAAATTATTTAACAAAGATAACATGAACTTGTCTGACCAACAAACCCAGGTAGGGGACTTTCATGGTGGTCCAGTGCATAAGACTGTGCTCCCAAGGCAGGGGGCCCGGGTTTGATCCCTGGTCATCCGGGAACTAGATCTCACATGCATGCTGCAACTAAAAAAGATCCCATGTGCCACAACTAAGACCCAGAGCAGCCTAAACAAAAAAACAAACAAATATTAATTAATAAATAAATAACTCAGGTAGAATGCCTGCTTTTTTTTTAAAATTTTAAATCTTTTATTGTAATTTGAGCATATTCATTTCTTTTATTTTTTAACATCTTTGTTGGAGTATAATTGCTTGACAATGGTGTGTTAGTTTCTGCTTTATAACAAAGTGAATCAGCTATACATATACATATATCCCCATATCCCCTCCCTCTTGCATCTCCCTCCCACCCTCCCTATCCCATCCCTCTAGGTGGTCACAAAGCACCCAGCTGATCTCCCTGTGCTATGCGGCTGCTTCCCACTAGCTATCTATTTTACATTTGGTAGTGTATATATGTCCATGCCACTCTCTCACTTCGCCCCAGCTTACCCTTCCCCCTCCCCATTTCCTTAAGTTCATTCTCTACGTCTGCATCTTTATTCCTGTCCTGCCCCTAGGTTCTTCAGAACCTTTTTTTTTTTTAGATTCCATACATATGTGTTAGCATATGGTATTTGTTTTTCTCTTTCTGACTTACTTCACTCTGTATGACAGACTCTAGGTCCATCCACCTCACTACAAATAACTCCATTTCGTTTCTTTTTATGGCTGAGTAATATTCCATTGTATACATGTGCCACATCTTCTTTATCCATTCATCTGTTGATGGACACTTAGGTTGCTTCCATGTCCTGGCTATTGTAAGTAGAGCTGCAATGAACATTGTGGTACATGACTCTTTTTGAATTATGGTTTTCTCAGGGTATATGCCCAGTAGTGGGATTGCTGGGTCGTATGATGGTAGTTCTATTTTTAGTTTTTCAAGGAACCTCCATACTGTTCTCCATAGTGGCTGTATCAATTTACATTCCCACAAACAGTGCAAGAGGGTTCCCTTTTCTCCACACCCTTTTCAGCATTTGTTGTTTGTAGATTTTTAGATGATTGCCATTCTGACTGGTGTGAGGTGATACCTCATTGTAGTTTTTGTCTGTTTGTTTGTTTGTTTGTTTTTGCATTACGCGGGCCGCTCACTGCTGTGGCCTCTCCCGTTGCGGAGCACAGGCTCCGGATGCGCAGGCTCAGTGGCCATGGCTCACGGGCCCAGCCGCTCCGCGGCATGTGGGATCTTCCCGGACCGGGGCACGAACCCGTGTCCCCTGCATCGGCAGGCGGACTCTCAACCACTGCGCCACCAGGGAAGACCCTCATTGTAGTTTTGATTTGCTTTTCTCTAATGATTAATGATGTTGAGCATTCTTTCATGTATTTGTTGGCAGTCTGTATATCCTCTTTGGAGAAATGTCTGTTTAGGTCTTAGAATGGCTGCCTTCTTTTCAGCGTTGATAACTCCAAAGACATGTTTATTTTAATTAAACCAACAACTCCAAGTTAGCTTTAATTCACCAAAATTAATCCTAGATCACGTAAACCCCCAAAGCACCTAGGCCAGTCTGTTATATTTTAATTCATATAAGGGCTTGTTTGTTTTTAAACCACTTAATTAGTGCCCTTTTCCAAATTAATGTTAACAATACCAACCAGAGATAGAAGAGAAAAATAATACCACACATCTACAACACATATATAGACACACATGAAAATATAGATAGATGCAAACAGGGACCTTACAGTTTCATTTAAAATTCTAGCCATGTCTCAGATATAAGCTCAAAAGAGTAGTTAGATCCAAACTGTGCTGTAAGGATTCTTTTCGAGCTGTTTATGTTATGGAGTCAATTTGTCTTTAAGAAGCTTCTGCATACCAATCAAAGAACGCATTACATAGTCTCCAGAGACGTCTGGAACCCTCTCTTTTAAGGGTGCCCCTTAAGGTGGACTTATTTCAAACAAAGGTTCCCCCTTTAGAACAGGATGGTGACTTACCAAAAGGCTTCAACAAACAGAAACAGAAAGCAAGTTTCCTCCTAGAAGTTTGGAGTATATTTGTCTATAATCAAAACCTAGGGGAATTGCTATTTAAACCTTTCCTTCTAGTTGTTATTTGCTCCAGTTAAGGTAGAAACAGTAATTAAAGGTTTAGCATTTGGATCCAATTTTAAAGGGGCAGGTTTTTGCTGAGGAGGAGAGAGGGAGATGGTGCTGAGGGCTGAGGCTGAGACAAAGGGGGTGGGGTCTGAGTCAAGGGAATGGGGCCTGAGACAAAGGGGTGGGGTCTGAGTCAAGGGGGTGGGGCCTGAGACAAAGGGGTGGAGTCTGAGACAAAGCGGGTAGGGAAGACAAGACAAAGAAGCTGGGGGAGGGAACACAAGGAGCCCCAGGCTTCATAAGCCATTTGTTCTTTTCTAGGTTTTTGTTGTTGTTTTGGCCAATTTAGAAGCGGTATCTTGCAAAGAGGCAATTTTAGAGTTCTGTGCACGTTTGGAAGCTTTTAGGTGCCAATAAAAATAAATCTACCATTCATTTTGTTTAATTTTCGGACCACGGTCCTCCAATGTAATCCTAACAAAAACGAGTTTGAGATTAAAAGTTCCCCATAATGTGCACTGTAATTCCGGATTACTTTTAGTTTGTTTGGCCCACTTAGTTAAAATGTGCATATGGGGGTCCATAGTTTTTGCATATGAAACTGGCCGGAGTCCCTGAAGGCGGGCTGCCCGCAGAGAATTTAGGAGACTGGGTTGCCATTTCCCTAAGTTCTCCTGGAAACCCAAGATAGTTGCTAGAGTCCTTGCCCAGATACCAAAAGGAATAAACGTCCCAGTTAGCATGATCCCCAAAAGAGAACCCTGTTACCGCACTCCAGAAAACAACTGAGTACTTACCAAGGACAAAGCCTTGAACCGGAAAGGACAAAACCTTTCCAGATCCCATGTAAAGTCTGAGAGCTCAAAACACAAAAAGAGCGGGGTGTGGAATCCAAGAGCAGACGCACCAAACCGAAAGCAGGCGGCAGCTCACAGAAGTGATGAGCACAGGGGCTCAGTGTGGGCACGTCACTGCATTCCACGAGCTGTCATCTCTCGGGGTTTGCCTCCTTTGGACCCCACTTCTGACACCAGATATGTCAACTTTAATCATATAGTAGCCAGTTATTTTACCAGCAGAAGTGAGTTTATTCAGGAATAGGCAGAGGAATAGCAATTCTGCATATGCGAACTATGGTGGACCCCAGGCAAATCCAGAAAACACGGAGGAGGAACTCGCTTTTATAGGGAAGAGAAGGGAGTTGGGAGGGGCTGTGATACCCAAAGAGTGGGAGCGAGCTCAGAGTCCCAAGTGTGAAGGCTTCTCATTGGTCGGGCTTGTGGGGCGAGAGAAGTTTTCTTCTTCCTGTTGGATTGTAGCTGGAGGCACCTTTTGTGGGAGATGTAGGTAAACGTCGTTTCCTGTTTGGGGTAATTGATAATGCATAGTAGGCATGAGAGCTCCCCCTACAGGTCTGTCCCGGCTCCTACTTTAGTCTCTTTAATTCCACAAAACTGTGTGTGCTGCTTTTCTGTAAATTGGAAATTATTTCAAAACTAAAAGTTAGATAAAAGTATATACACAGGGGCTTCCCTGGTGGCGCAGCGGTTGAGAATCTGCCTGCCAATGCAGGGGACACGGGTTCGAGCCCTGGTCTGGGAAGATCCCACATGCCGCGGAGCAACTAAGCCCGTGCGCCACAACTACTGAGCCTGCGTTTCTGGAGCCTGTGCTCCGCAACAAGAGAGGCCGCGATAGTGAGAGGCCCGTGCACTGCGATGAAGAGTAGCTGCTGCTCGCCACAACTAGAGAAAGCCCTCTCACAGCAACGAAGACTCAACACAGCCAAAAAGAAATAAATTAATTAATAAATTTTAAAAAAAGTATATACAGAAAATAATTCTATATAGTTTCCATGGGTGCCTATATAGGCAAGCAAATGTTTAGGAAAAGTGCAACTTCTGTAAGTATACATGGATGTAATAACAAAGGAGAGAAAACGGTGTCCTTATGAAACTGAAGAGACGTGGCAGGGGAGGCCGCGTGAGAGAGCCGAAGGGAGTAAAAGGGGGCGACCAGCGTGTGGCTGGCACAGCTGCTGACAAGGAGCAGGTCCTGGGCACAGGGGCTGAGGTGGACTGGAGGCAAATGCCACCAGCCCTGAATAGGCTGAGGAGCAGGATGGGCCGGTGCAGAGCCCAAAGCCCCTCCCCTGCGTGCGGGCTTCCCGCTCAGACGGCGTTGCCCCCAGAGTCTCAGAGCGGCTGCTGCAGCACCAGACCTTGGCACCCAGTCTCACAGGAGTTCTGGGGAAAGACAGAGCCTTTCGTCCAGGAGGCAAACTGAAGTCCTGGCCCACCTCTCACTGGCCACAATTGAATACATGCCTTTCCAATGGCGTTCGGCTTGGGGCAGAGGTTCTCCAGGTGTAGGCCTGCACCCCCCAGCAGCAATATCTTCTGGGAACTTGTCATGGAGGCAAATTCTCCAACCCAGAAGCTCCGGGGCTAGGCTCTGTCTGTCTGTGTTTCAACAGGCCCACCAGGGGATTCTGATGTAGGCTGAAACTTGAGACGCAATCAGAGCCCTCCCAGAGCGCAAACGCAGCAGTGGAGGGGTGGGCAGCGCAGGGCGGGCTGCCATCTCCAGGCGGGTCAGGAATGGTCATGATGGAGGAAGGTGATTATCTCCTGAGCATCAGAAACAACAGGTACCCTGCTTACCTCACCTGACACCCTGGGGTGAGGCAGGCTGAGGGCAGAGCCCACTGGGGACCCTCAGCCACCCTGCCCACGCTGCCTGCCCATTGCCTGAAACCTAGGCCTCTGTCACTAGGGGGCTGTGGAGCCCCAGAGCCGTGAGTGGGGGATACATGGGGGCCACTGGGGCTGAGGCCTCTCAGCCCACCCCCCTTTGAGCTGCGGTGGCCCCGGAATGTCCCTTCAGGGGCCCTGGGGCTGCAGTCTGCATGAAGGGGGTCGGATGTGTCTTTTTTTTTAAAACAGTTTTATTGAGATGTGACCACATGCCATACAGCTCACCCTTTTAAAGTGCACAAGCCAGTGCTTTTAGTGTATCCACAGATACGTCAGTGTTAGAACACTTTCACCCCTCAGAAAGTCACGCCCTACTGCCCCGCCCCCAGCCCCAGGCGACCACTATCTCCCCTCTGTCTCTGTGGATTTCCCGACTCTGGACGCCTCTTAGAAATGGCCTCATGCTGTATGTGGCCCTTCGTGTCTGGCCTCTCACTTGTCACGTTTTCGAGGCTCAGCCACACTGTAACAGGGTCAGAACTCCATTCCTTTTCGTGGCCAAGTGACAGTCCGCTGTGTGACAGACCGCGTTTGCTATGGACATCTGGCTACTGGGGATAATGCTGCTCCCAACATTGCGCACACGGATGCCTTCAACGCTCTTGGCTACGCCCTCGAGCGGCATTGCTGGGTCACGTATAAATTTGAGGCACCGGCAGACCGTGTCCACAGCAGCTGCCCCGGCTGGTGGCGGGTGTGCTCTGGGCGCCTCCCGGGAGGGCCTCCCTGCTGCGCGGCCCCGGCCACCTCCGCTCTGCCCGGAGCCCAGGGACAGGGCCACCGCCGGCCCTGCTGGTCCCCGCCCTCCCCGCCCCAGGGTGCGCTCCCATCCCCCGGAGCCCAGCCCCGAAGCCCCGTGACCCTGCAGTTTCTCAGGATTCGCACGAGGCCGGGAGCACCGGTTGATGTCACCGTCAACCATCACGTCACTGTCACTTGTCACCGGGCGCAGGGCCGCTCTCGGCTTCTCTTCCCCTTCTCAGACCGGGCTTTGGGCCCGGCTCCGCACGCCCCGCCTGCGTGGCCCCGCGCCGTTTCTCCCGTTAGAACCGCTCTAGCGGGTCCGGATCCGGCGAGGAAGGGGCTCTCAGACCCAGGCCGCGGTGGGGCCGCCTAGTCCGCCGCCGCCGCCTCGGGTGGTGCTGCCCCCTGGCGGCCGCGGGCCGGACATGCAAGGCGCGTTCAGCCTCGCGGGCACCCTCTAGGGGCCGTCACTGGGACAGGCGAGCCTTGGTCATCAAGAACTTGGGTCTTCGCAGGACCCCGGGGAAAGACCACCCAGGAAGCTGAAACGAGGCTCTAAGTTTTGAGCGCCCACTCGGTGTCAGGCACAGCTTAAGCGGGGGACAGACATGATGTCAGTGAACGTCCCCAACAGCCCTGCGGGCAGGTCCTGTGGCCATTCCCAAATCCCAGGTGACGACGCTGGGCTGGCGGGGGTGAAATACCTCGTCCAAAGCGAGCTGTCCTCCGACGTCCGGGGTTTCCGGAAGGTCTTAGAGTAACACGGGGAGCGCGGCTGTTTCCCCGCTAGGACCAAGCACTCCCATGAATGTCAGTGTGCTTTCTTGTCCACTCAGGAGGGCCTCCCCGGCAGGTTCCTCTAGCGGGTCAGGAGGCTTTGGGCAGCAGTGTGCCTTCCTGGGGCTGTGCCGCCTCTTCTAGACCAACTCCAGACCACGTGACCCCAGGATTCCCAGCCAAACCGTTCAGAGCTCACCTCCCCCGCCGCTGCCATGGCTTCTCCTTGGGCCTGTCCCCACGGGGTCTGCCCGGGGTGCACACCTGTGGGCTGCAGCCACTCGCGAGCCCGGCAGAGTGAGGGTGGGCCCCGGAGGGGGCCTGACCCTGCACTGGATGTGCGGGTGTATTTGTCAGGGCTGGGAGCCGGGGTGTGTCTGGTGGAACGGGGCTGTTAGGTTGTTGACTTTTCAAATACTTGGACACATGTGAGTGCTGAAATGTCAGGGGAGCCTGGGTGGGTCTCCCCAGCCGGCAGGGTGATCGCCCACGCACGCGACCATCGGTCCCTCAGGGAACAGCAACAGGCCCTGCTTAGGCACAGGCCCTGTCCAGGGAGCTGGGAATACATCAGTGAACAAATAGCAGGGTGTCCCTCCAGGGACCGCTGGTCTGGGACACACTTGAGGAAAGAGCCCAGGAGTGTAGCCTGGGCTGCTCGAGGTGGCCGGGCAGCCCCGAGGGGTCTCGGGGCTCCCCTCCTCAGTTCCTGCCTCCTTCCATGGACCCCAGGACAGCAAGGGTAGGCCTCACTGTGCCTGGCTCCCTCCCCACCTCGTGGAACTGTGGGGAGCACTTTGTGGAGGGGTGGATGGAAGAGGGGGAGGGAGGGTCAGAGGGAGGGGGGTGATGGAGGGAGGGGGGTGATGGAGGGAGGGGGTGTGATGGAGGGAGGGAGGTGATGGAGGGAGGGGAGGCTGTCTGACCGGCTCTCAGGCTCTGTAACCCCACTATGAACGTGAGAAGTTTCCCTGAGCGATGTGAGTCAGATGAAGGAGAAAGGTTGTGGTCGGTGAACGAAGGTTCAGCTACGATATTAGGGGAGGGGAGGTGTGTGTCGGGGAAGACTGTGCCGCGGGCCAAGGTGGGCCCTTGACCACTGCCTCCCCAGCTGCTCCCCAGGGTCTCAGCCTCAGGGGCAGGGCCGCCTCACGCCCTGGGTGGCCCTGTGTCCAGCACGGAGCTGGCAGGCGACCGGAGCCCAGTCCCCCCCACCCCGGGCCCCCCGGGAAGCCCCCCCACCAAGGGCTGTGGATGGCGGATTGGGACCTGGCTGGGCCCTGAGCACGGAGCCTGCCCTCCCCAGCAGTGACAGCCCCTCCACGCAGCCACCTTCTAATTTCATGTGGCCCCATGTCATCCTGCAGGCACCCTCTGAGACTCCCCGGGGGCAGAGACCCTCCAGGCCACCCCTCCCGGCAAAGTCCTGGCAGCCCCTCTCCTGAGCCAGCGGCTCCCGGGGCCTGAGCCCTGCCTCCGCCACAGTGGGGAGCTCGTGGGCCGGGCAGCTTGACGGGATCCTGCCCGGGGAGAACGGGCCGTTTATTGGTTGCATGATGTCAGCAAAAGATGGAAAAGTAGGCAGTTCCCAGCCTGGGTGTGAAGAGGTGGTGGTGAACTAACGGGGAAGCCCCTTCGCTGGGGGCTGGGGGCTTGCGTCCAGGGTCACATCGCACACACACACACACACACACACACACACACACACACACACACACACACAGGCTGTCCTTTGAGACAGTCCCGTGAGAGGACAGAGGGAGAGAGGAGGGGAAGGGTGGACAGGCCAGGCCTACCTACCCCCGGGCCAGTGTGGATGAAGCCCCATGGCCCGAGGGTGGAGGGTACGGACCCATCGGGCACAGTTCTCACCCAGCTCCCATCCGATTCCCCTGCACCTTGTGCAGCCTGGGCACCCTGGTGCGGGCGAGGCTGGCTCTGAGCTCCCTGGGGAGAGTGGACAGAAAGCAGTGCCCCGCCACAGAGCCGCTGGGCCAGGATGACTGTGGACCAGGCAGGGCCAGCGCCGGGCGTCCAGACGGCCACTGGGGCCCACCACGCGGCCTTGAGACGGAAGGGGCAACCCGGAGGGACACAAAAGGGGGCACGTGAAGACAGAAGCAGAGATTGGGGTGATGCAGCCACAAGCCCAGGGACCCCTAGAGCCACCAGAGGCTGAAACGGCAGGAAGGACTGTCCCCTGGAGCCTCTGGAGGGAGCGCAGCCCTGCCGACACCTTGATTTTGGACTTGGGGCCTTGGAGCTGTGAAAGGGTAAATTCCTGTTGTTTTAAGGCATTTCGTCCTGGTTTGCAATCATTTGTTTCGGCAGCCCCGGACTCTCATGGATGGAGAGGTGGGGACCCTGCTCACAAGGCCCTGCTGCTCCCCTCGGTGGGAGCACGAGCTTTACGTCCGTGACTGAAATTGAGGCGTAAGATGCCGAAACCCCAGGGCCAGTGACGCTGCCCGAGAGGCTAGGGTGCGAGGACGGTCCTGGGGGGCGGTTTGCCAGGTGAGGGGGCTGGACGGAGGGCCCCAGGCTGGGATTTCGGATGCCAGGAACTTCTCCTAAAACTGGCAAGGAAGCGGCATGAGGCTGTCAGGAAAGCGTATTAATGAAAAAGATAGAGAGACTCTACCATCATTGTTTTTTTTATAGAGAGACTCTACCATCGTTCTTTTTTTTACAGAGAGACTCTACCATCGTTCTTTTTTTTATAGAGAGACTCTACCACCGTTCTTTTTTTTTGTACAGCAGATTTTCGCAGCAACTGGGAGGCCAGAGCACAGTCGTGGGGTGCTCGCGCGGTAACCGTGTCTTCCCCGCGTTTGTCACGGTCACCGCCAAGTGGACGGTGACAGGTGCGGAGCGACGAGGAGTGGGCAGTGAGTCTGGGGGCCACTCCTGCCCTGGGAGCCACAGAGCATGGTTCTCGCTCCTTCCTGCCATTTGTAGTGGATAGACTGGTGGCCCCGGAAGGATCCGTCTCGTCCTACTCCCCGGAATCTGGGGGCGGGGCCTTATTTGGAAATAGGCTTTGGCTAAGGATGCGGCACTGAGCTCACCCTGGATTATCCAGGGGAGCCCTAAGTCCAAAGAGACAGAGAGGGGGGTGAACCCGGGGTGGGGGGGCACGGCAGCGCCAGAGGCCAAGAGCGAGGCATGGAACCCGCTGCCTGAGAGCCGCCAGAAGGAGCCCTGCCCACGCCTTGATCTCTGACCTCCAGCCCCCAGAAGGCTGAGAGAATCCTGTTTGCTTTACACCCCCCGGTTTGCAGCAATTAGTTACAGCAGCCCCGGGAAGTCATACGTCAGATGTTGTCGAAACGTCCTGTGATCCCGGCCCTGAATAATCCAGACTGTTCCTGGAAGCCGGCCCATCACCTGGAGAGCCCAGGCGCACGCCCCTCCCCCAGGGCTTGGCCCTCCAAGAGGTGCCTAGAGGGAAACGTTTGCCTGAGAAGGTAAAATGACGTCACCCCACGTTAGGAAGTTGGCACCGACGTATATTCTTGCATTTTTATTTCTAAACGTATTTTCTAAATCACATATCCTCTCAGGGTCTCTCACAATGAAGCACGTCCATCGCCGCTGCCTTAGGGAAATGCGAACAGGAGCGGTGGGTGTGGTCAGCCCGCAATGCCGACCCGCTGAGGTAGGTGTCACTGGCCCCTGTCACGGATGGGGGAGCGGAGGTAGCGCTGTGACCTGGCCTGGCCCTCGGCGGCCTCTCCCCGACAGCGGAGCTGGGAAGCCTCGGTGCGGAGGACTTACCGCTGTCCTCGGAGCCCGTTGGCGGAGTGTCACCCTGCCTGGGGTGCCCCCCGGCCCTCCCGGCTGATGGGCATTCCTGCCACGAGCACTGGGGCTCCCTCCGGAGGCCATGTGGGTGCGCCCCGCCCCCCGGCTCCCCTCAGGGTCTGCAGCACAGAGAGGCCCCAGCCACGGCCCCGTGAGCAGCCGCCTCAGGAGGGGCACGGTTTGCACTGACAATCTGGCCCCGCCATGTACTGTCACAGTCATCCAAGCAACGCTTGCAGAAAAGCGCGGGAAATAAAGCCGTCACGCGGAGGCTGACAGGCACCTACCGCACGCAGGGCCTGTGCCAGCTGCCGGCAGCACCACGTGGCCACACGGCCTCTGCCTGCGACCCTGCGGTGCGCTAATAGCCGAGAGCGCCAGCCAGAACAAGCCCTCCCGCCCGCCACGGGCTCCCCTTGCAGCTGGCAGACTCGCCCTTACCCTCGGCGTGCTGCCACCTCCCTTGTGGGGCTTCTGCTCCCAGTGGAAAAGGCTGCGGGGCTGGGACCCACAAGGGGCAGAAGCTCCAGGAACGAGAAATCTGTGGCGTGTCGTCCAGAGGGGGCTCCACAGCCAGCGCTGTGGACGCTGGCGGGCAGGCCCCGTGGGAAGCCGAGCGATCGGCCCTGGACTCCCACGCTGGGTTCAGCAGGACGCCTCGGTCAGGCCCTCCAGGGTGCGTGGCGAGGCCGCGCGCCCGGCGGTGGCCCCGGTGGGCGGACAGGCTTGGGGAAGGCGTAGCCGTTGGTGAGCTATGTGGGCGACTGTGCCTCCTGCGAATCCTTCGAATACGTGAGCTTGGCGACGTCTGTCTTCATGGACCACTTTTTCCACCCCCTGTGGATTCTGGACACTTCTTGGCGTGAAGCTTCTGTGGCCAGCACGTATATGATGGGGTCAGCCACGCTGTTCACCGTGGCCAGGCTCAGGGACACCACGGAGACCGTGTACAGTTTGATTTCGAAGGCGCTCACAAGGCCCGTGTCTCCTTTGTAGTAGGAAAAGGCTATGGCTTTGGCCAGGAGCACCAGGTGGTAGGGAGTGAAGCAGAGCAGGAAGATGGCCACGACCGCGACGGCCAGGCGCTTCACCTTGGCCTTCTGGGCGGCGCTCAGGCCGGCGCTCATCTTGATGCTCCTGCAGATGCGCTCGTTGGTGAAGGCGATGACGGACAGAGGGATGGCGAAGCCCACGGCGAAGCGCGTGTAGTAGTACCCGGCGATCTCGCGGTCCATCGGCAGCTTCTCAAAGCAGGTTCCCTCCTCCTCCATCCGAAACACCGGGTAGTGGACGAGCCCCACGAGAACGAAGACAGACACGGAGACGAGGATGGCCGTCTTCTGGTGGCGGCGGCCTCGCGTCTCCAGCGCGTACACCACTGCCAGGAAGCGGTCGCAGGAGATGCAGCACAGGAAGAGGATGCTGACGTAGAGGTTGCAGAAAAAGACGTAGGCGGTCACCTTGCAGGCCCATGGGCCCAGGAGCCAGCAGTGCCCGTTCTGGATGTAGACGACCCAGAGCGGCAGGGTGCTGATGTACAGCAGCTCGCACAGCGCCAGGCAGAAGAGGTAGACGGCCAGCACGTGGCCCTGGCGCGCCTGCAACAGCGTCAGCCAGGCCGTCAGGCAGTTGGCTGGCAGGCCCAGCATGCACACGGTGCTGTACACAGTCACCAGGAACACCCTGCTGTCGTTGAAGGGCACCTTCGACGTGCAGTTCTGGGAAGATACGCCAGTCGACAGGGCCCCTGGCAGAGGGCTGGCCACCGGCGTGGCGTTTCCTGTGGGGCAGAGACAGCGTGAGGGCGAGTGTCGCTGGGAACCACCTGAATCAGATGTGCTGGCGCAAGAAGGCTCTTGTCAGCTGCGGACTGGGCGCGCCAGGGTTAAAACTTTCCAGATGGTTTCCTAAAGTGACCCTAAGTCCCCCATCCCCCAGCCGACGGCCTCGAGGGTACAAGGCGGGCAATACCACGTCCTTGTCACCAACAGTCATTTTCCAAAGCGCTGTCTGTGGGCTTGAGGAGACTTTATTCTCTATTCGCCTTCTGTTATGAGTTGAATTGTGTCCCCCCCCACCCCCCCAAAGAAGATATGTGGAGTCCTAAGCCCCAGGACCTCAAAACGTGACCGGATTTGGAGATGGGGTCTTTACAGAGGTGACCAAGTCAAAATGAGATCTTTAGGGTGGGTCCTAATCCAGTATGACTATGTCCTTATAAAAAGGGGACATTTAAACCCAGGGACACGCGTGAACGAAAGCCGATGTGAGGACAGGGAGAAGACGGCGATCCCAAGCTGAGGAGAGGGGCCTCCGACGAATGCAGCCCGCCCACACCTCCATCTCGGACTTCCAGCCTCCAGGGCTACAGAAGAAATGTCTGTGATTTAAGTCGTCTGATCTGGGCTTCCCTGGTGGCGCCGTGGTTAAGAATCCGCCTGCCAACGCAGGGGACACGGGTTCGAGCCCTGGTCCGGGAAGATCCCACGTGCCACGGAGCAACTAAGCCCGTGCGCCACAACTGCTGAGCCTGTGCCCTAGAGCCCAAGAGCCACAGCTACAGAGCCCACGTGCCACAACTACTGAAGCCCACGTGCCTAGAGCCTGTGCTCCACAACAAGAGAAGCCACCACAATGAGAAGCCCACGCATCGCAACAAAGACCCAATGCAGCCAAAAAATAAAGTAAAAAAATAAATCACCTGGTCTGTGGTCCTTTGTTACAGCAGCCCTAGCAAACAATACATCTTTCGGATTTACTGAGTTTAGTTCTTAGTCTCTTTCCCCCTTTATTGGTTTGGAGATTGTTAAGCCATTTTTAATCTTTTCGAGAGGACCCTGGATGTTTTAATGTGCGTTATTTAGTAGTGTCTAAAGTTAGTCAGAACCTTCACCTCCTGCGTGGGCACAAACCCTGGGACGCTGTTGCTCTAAGGGCCCCACGTTCGGCTGACGTGCAATTCTGGTCCCAGTTACGTTAGTCGTGTGGGTTCTTTGCCTGTTTAACCCCGTAGGTCAGATGTTGTTATTATTACTATTCCTGCCGTGGTTGTTGTCGTGTTCACACTGTCCCTCCCTGTTCACAGGTGCCCACGTGTCGGCCAGACTTCCGCCCGCTCCCTGTCCTCCATCTGCTGCATTTCCAAGGTCATTCCCTCCTTTCCCTGAGGACGGCCCTCGCAAGCCCTGTGGACGAGAGCCTGCCCCAGCTTTGGTTCATCCGAAATGCACTTTTACCCCAATTCTGGAGGACGGTCCCCCCAGGGGTCCGATTTAGCTCCGGCCCCGCTGCAGCCTGTCTTCTGGCTTCTGAAGCTGCGACGGTGGCCGCCTGCTGTCTAGTTGCCGTGCCCTCGGACCCCTGAATCTGAGACTCTGTACACCCCAGTGCCCCGGATGGCCCCCTGTTTGCCTCCTGGGGCTCTGGTCAGGCACGTGCTGGACCTCTCGCCCCGTCCCCACCTCGCTCTGCACCCTCCCCCCCCTCCCCCATCCTGCAGGACCATCCGTCTGTCCAGGCAACCTACTGACATTGAACTTGAGTTTGTGAGCTCTTTGTACCTGTGTCTAATTGGTGGGTTTTTTTTTTACTCATTCACTCCGTTAAAATTCAGGGATCATATCTTTCATTTCTAGACACTCCATCTGGCTCCCTTTCGAGTCTCTTGTTCTCTGCTTATGTTTTTCCTTCCGTCTCTGATCTCCTCACATTCACCCAACGTACTGATGTCACTGTGTGTGGCCTTCCCAGCCCCTGCAGTCTTGGAGGCAGGACCCCCGCCACGGCACAGTGCCTGCACACCCTCCCACAGGCCGGCTCCTGCGCATGTCTTGTGGCGGTTGTGAGCTCACGCCTGATGGGGTGTTATCCGTGGGCATTTCCTGAGTGGGAGGGGCTGTCCTCCGAGGGGTTGTGGGCTCAGGTAGGCGGAGGGCAGGAGTCCTTGGATTCACTCCAGGGCTGGTTTCCATCCAGGCCTCATAGCAGAGCTGAACTTTGGGGTCCCTATGCAGGTGTCCCAATTCAGAGCCCACGCCCTCCCCACGTGGGAGCCAGGGCTCACCTGTGGTCCCCTCAAGAAGCAAGCGGTAAGGAGTCAGTCCATAAACATGCAACGAGTCCTGAAACCTTAGGCCCGTCAGCGTCCCTCTGCTGATTCTAAGCATCAGTTACACGGGACAGTCGCCACCGTCAGCCGTCATATGAAGCCCAGCTCAGAGCGAGCTCGGCGTCACACAACCCAGGGCTCCCCACAGCCCACGGCCCGCTGCCCGCTCCCGACTGCCCTCCACCCCTGCGGGCTCAGGCAAGCTTTCACGACGCTCTTCAGATGTGTCACCCGGGCTTTGCGGGGTTCGCACTGGGACCGTGCAGAGCCGGGCTGGTGGGCCACGGCATGGGAAGTGGAAGCTCACCAGGGCTTTGGGGTCCCTGCTGGGATGGGGGGCTGGGAAGAAGCACAGACTGGCACTGGGGGCTCCTCCAAGCTCCAGTGCCTGCTTGTCATGGAGGAGCCAGGAGGATGGCGGGACCTGGATGCCCACCTGCCCTCCCCTGAAGCCCTGCCTGGGACACCAGCTACCACCCCTCTCAACAGGGGGAAGGAAGCCAGTGGGGAGGGGCGCTCCAGGCACCTGCGAGGTGGTACCCTCACCTGCCTCCCCACCAGGTGTTTCCGAGGGGACAGGAATGAGTCACAGGACCGAGCGCCCTGCTGTAGGGGTGAGCCCCCTGCGGTAGGGGTGAGCGCCCTGTGGTAGGGGTGAGCGCCCTGCTGTAGGGGTGAGCGCCCTGCTGTAGGGGTGAGCCCCCTGCTGTAGGGGTGAGCGCCCTCCGGTAGGGGTGAGCCCCCTGCGGTAGGGGTGAGCCCCCTGCGGTAGGGGTGAGCGCCCTGCTGTAGGGGTGAGCGCCCTGCTGTAGGGGTGAGCCCCCTGCTGTAGGGGTGAGCGCCCTGTGGTAGGGGTGAGCCCCCTGCTCTAGGGGTGAGCGCCCTGCGGTAGGGGTGAGCCCCCTGCGGTAGGGGTGAGCCCCCTGCCCCCCGTCTAAGGATCCACGGACACTGCGATGACTCACACCGGGGGCTCCCCGGGCTGAGGGACCCCACACGACATGCGGAAGGAAGCCAGCGTGTCCCAGGCACCCTCCCTCTCCCGCCCAGCCTGCCTCTCCTGGGTCGCTCTCGTGACGGTGACCCC
Source organism: Grampus griseus (assembly GCF_964374135.1). Classification (NCBI taxonomy): domain Eukaryota; kingdom Metazoa; phylum Chordata; class Mammalia; order Artiodactyla; family Delphinidae; genus Grampus; species Grampus griseus. The sequence continues at coordinate 830,217 of NC_139018.1, read as the reverse complement.
AGCACCCACTGCCTGACCTGTGCCCAGAGCCTCCCTGGACCCTCTCCCTCCTGACCCGCCCCTGGGACCTGCCGTGCGACAGGAGCATCTGGGTGGCCATGGGGGGACGCGCACCTCCCAGAGCCTGTGCCCTGGCCTCGGGAGAGGCTGTCCCGTTTAGGCCCTGTGCACCTCGGACAGCAGACTGCGGGGGGAGCAGCCCCCTGAGGTCAGCGGGAACCACAGGCAGCACCCGGTCGCAGGTGGAGCTTCACGCTGCCGCCCAGCCGCAGCAGCCTCTGGCGGTGATGGCCCCGTGACCCGGCCAGGGGAGTAGACAGCAGGCTGGACAGGCCTGGGTGGCCTCCGTGACAGCAGAGAACGTGGCCCTTGCTTCCGCAGCCCGTGACCCCTGGGCCTTTCCACATGCACATCCAACAGCCAAGGAAACCTCGGGGCGTGCCAACGCTGACACGGCCGTGGGGTGGCGCGCAGCCGTCGGGGATCCCTCGGGCTTCGAGGGCCCTCCCGAGGGACTCAGCCCCAGCGCCCATGCATGGTTTTCAGCACCCCCCGCCCCCCGCAGGGCGACCTGATGCAGAAGTCAGCGGCAGGCCAGTGAAGGTGGGCAGAGAGCAGTGCTCGTTCTTCAGCTGAAAGCTCGCTGTGAAGGTCCCAGGGTGATGGAGCTGTCGGCCCCCCAGCATGCTCCCGACACCCTTTTGTGCCACTCGTTTTTCCCAATTTTTAAAATTCTGGTAAAATATACCTAAGATAAAAGTGACCATCGTAACCATTTTAAGTGTCCATTTCTGCGGCACTAAGTACATTCACATTGTTGTGCAACCGTCACCATATCCATTTCCAGAATTTTTCATCTTGCAACACTGAAACTCTGTCCCCATTAAACACTCACTGCCCACTCCTCCCCCAGCCCTTCCTGTGAGTGGATCGTAACGAAGGTGTCCTTCTGGGGCTTTTTAACTTTGCATCATATTCTCAGGGTCCATGTGTCAGAACATCCTTCCTTTTTAGGACAGAGTTACAGCCCACTGTGTGGACCACATTAGGGTTTTCCACTCTTCTGTCTGTGGACACTTGGGCTACTTCCACATCTTGGCTATTGTGAGCAGTGCTGCCATGAACATGGGTGTGCAAATACCTCTTCCACACCTGTGTTCACTTCTTATTTATTTTTGGCTGCGTTGGGTCTTAGCTGCCACAGGCAGGCTCTTTGTTGTGGCGCGTGGGCTTAGTTGCCCTGCGGCATGTGGGATCTTAGTTCCCTGACTAGGGATCGAACCCGAGTAGCCTGCATTGGAAGGCAGATTCTTAACCACTGGACTGCCAGGGAAGTCCCAAGTTCACTTCTTTTTTGTGGATTGCTGGATCATATGGTGATTCTCTATTTTAGCTTTTTGAGGAATCTTCATACTGCTTTCCCCAGCAGCTGCTCCATTTTCCGGTCCCACCGACAGCGCACAGGGGTTCCCATTTCTCCACATCCTCGTTAGCACTTGGTATTTTGCTTTTTTGTTTTGTTTGTTTGTTTGTTTTGCGGTACGCGGGCCTCTCGCTGTTGTGGCCTCTCCCGTTGCAGAGCACAGGCTCTGGATGCGCAGGCTCAGTGGCCCTGGCTCACAGGCCCAGCCACTCCACGGCATGTGGGATCCTCCCAGACCGGGGCACGAACCCGTGTCCCCTGCGTCGGCAGGCGGACCCCCAACCACTGAGCCGCCAGGGAAGCCCAGCCTCCGGCTTTATTGTTCCTGAGTTAGTTTTTATTTCAAGAAGTCTACTTTTTTTTTTTTTTTTAGCTGTGGCACGCGAACTCTTAGCTGCAGCATGTGGGCTCTAGCTCCCTGACTAGGGATCGAACCTGGGTCCCCTGCATTGGGAGCACGGAGTCTTAGCCACTGCACCACCAGGGAAGTCCCTCGAGAAGTTTACTTTTGCATGCTAATTTTTGAAGTAATTTTCCCTGTTATGAGACAAACTGCATTGGTAGAAAAATTCTCATGGGCTCCCTCCTAAATGTTCCAAGTCAAAGGAGGCATGGGGTGGGGCTCTCACCTGTCATGGCTGACGGCTCTGGGCTCAGGATGGGGCTGCGGTGTGTGTCATATGACGATCCTGTTGAGACGTTTCCTCCAGAGTTTCACATGACCTGGAGAAAGGGTGGGTTGAAATTGCTTTAGGGAAATCGGATTAAATCACAAATTAAGTTATCTGACAAACGGTTAGTGAGCATGTGTTAAGTGCCAAGTCTTGTCTCCATCCTGTGGGACACGACAGCTGAGGCTTAATATAAAAAGGACTCCCACAAATCCACAGGAATAAGTGTCGGAGCTGATCGTTCACAGAAGAAGTAAAAGTACCTCCTACAAATTGGAAAGCGCTCAGCTTCACTCATATAGTCAAAGAAATGCGAACGTAAACACCCAACAGTGGTCTTTGCCTTGCTTATCAGATTGGCAAAAATAAAGAACTTTAATTCTTGGTGTTGGCAAGAGAGTGAGGAAGTGGGATCCTTCACTGTGTTGGGAGCATAAACGGGCACAGATGTTTTCTAGCACAATTTGGTAACATGTCTCAAAAATCTTCAATGTGGACTTCCCTGGTGGCACAGTGGTTAAGAATCCGGCTGCCAATGCAGGGGCCACGGGTTCGAGCCCTGGTCCGGGAAGATCCCACATGCCGTGGAGCAACTGAGCCCGTGCGCCACAACTACTGAGCCTGCGCTCTAGAGCCCGTGACCCACAACTACTGAGCCCACGTGCCACAACTACTGAAGCCTGCACACCTAGAGCCCGTGCTCTGAAACAAGAGAAGCCACCGCAATGAGAAGCGCGTGCACCACGAGGAAGAGTAGCCCCCGCTCGCCGCAACTAGAAAAAACACGCGCACAGCAACAAAGACCCAATGCAGCAAAAAATAAAATTAATTAATTAAAAAAAATTCTTCAGTGTGCTTCACTTTTTTTTTTTTTTTTTTTTTTTTGCGGCACGCGGGCCTCTCACTGCCGTGGCCTCTCCCGTTGCGGAGCACAGGCTCCGGACGCGCAGGTTCAGCGGCCATGGCTCACAGGCCCAGCCGCTCCGCGGCATGTGGGATCCTCCCGGACCGGGGCACGAACCCGTGTCCCCTGCATCGGCAGGCGGACTCTCAACCACTGCGCCACCAGGGAAGCCCCTCCATTTCTTTCTTTTTTTTTTTTCATTTCTTTTTAATTAATTAATTAATTTTTGGCTGCGTTGGGTCTTCGTTGCTGCGTGCAGGCTTTCTCTAGTTGCGGCGAGCGGGGGCTGCTCTTCGTTGTGGTGCGTGGGCTTCTCATTGCGGTGCTTCTCTTGTTGTGGAGCACGGGCTCTAGGCGCGCGGGCTTCAGTAGTTGTGGCTCGCGGGCTCTCGAGCGCAGGCTCAGTAGTTGTGGCGCACGGGCTTAGTTGCTCCGTGGCATGTGGGATTTTCCCGGACCGGGGCACGAACCCGCGTCCCCTGCATCGGCAGGCGGACTCCCAACCACTGCGCCACCAGGGAAGCCCTTCACTTTTTTAAAAAATAAATTTATTTATTTTGGGGCACCAGGGAAGCCCTGTGCTTCACTTTTGAGCAGATAAAATCCTTTCTAGGAATTTTTCCTGGTGGAAGAATGACCTGAGATGCAAAGTGCATGGACATTGCTCCTGCGAAAGGGCCCGGGACCCCGGGGAGACTGCCCACGACAGAGGTGGACGGGCTCACGGGTGCGGGCAGATGGGGCAGGACTCTGGCCCCCCCACCTCTCTGCTTCCTTCCGGAACCAGAGGTGCCCCTAACGTAAGCTCCATCCTGTCAGCTAGACAGGGTCTGGGGGAGGCGGGCTCTCTAAACCCTTCCTCAGCCAGCCTGGAGCCAGGCCCAGACCCCACCCACAGCCCCTGTCGGGCGGAGCCCCCAGCCCCGTGGGGCGTCGGCAGGTGCAGGCCCCGCCCCCCAACACTGAGCGGGCCGGCTGTGCTGACAACCGATGAACCACCGGGAAATAACAGGAAGCCAAGGTGTTTACCTGAAGCTGCAGAGAGTTCATCGACCTAGATAGTAAGCAAGACCTCGGAAACACAAAGGTAAGGCGCTGCGGCAGCACGGAAACGCACTGACCTTTCGAAACACGTCCTGACGGACTGGCGGGCGTGGGCCTGCAGGGTCAATGGGCCTCCCCTGTCCATCCCTGCACCCCCGTTGCTCAGTCAGCCCCCTGCAAGTCAGGCAGGGAGCCACCCAGGGGTGCTCTGCCTGAGGTCTATGCCTGGCCCTGAGACCCGCAAGCAGAGCGAACTCTGCCCTCTAAGGAGATGGCCCAAGGTGCTCAGGGCGGCCACCCAGTGGGGCCAGCGTGGCACACGGTTTGTGGCCCGGTCAGCTCGGGGGTGAGGGAGGGCTGAGCCTGATGAAGGGGGGTCCAGGAGGGTCTCCAACTGTGAGGGTGGCCCACATGAGCTGCAGGGGTGCCAGCCCACCTGGGAGCTGTCCAGACGCCCCTGAGCCCCGTGAGCCTGGGAGGGACACAAAAGCCTCACCCTGGGCCCGACTCCTTTGTCAGAACTGAGATTCTGGAAAACTGGTCCCTTCCCCCAGGGGCTGCGCCGCCCGGCTCTTCCCTGATGCAGGTGGCAGCAGAAAGGGGACCACTGTCTCTAGAAGTCACTTCTGCAAAAGCCAGAGGAAGCGGCCCAACTGACACTGTGCGGTCCTGGGGCCCCTGCTCTGCCCCCCTGCCCTGTGCAGTCTGTGCAGAGCAGAGCACTAATTCCAGATCCGGGGCCGTGTCCCTGACTGTCAGGCACACCGGCAGGGTGCGGGGGTCACGTTGAGAGGACCGGGGGCCACAGAAGGCCCAGGCCAGAGCAGCCAGGCTCTGGAACCGCCCCACGCCCGGGTGCGGTCCTGCCCTGCTCACGGCCACAGGCCTGGGCACCTGCCCCCGGGCCCAGCCCCGGCCTTTTGCCCAGCAGAGCTCAGCCCAGGCTTGGGCCTCGTCTTGGCCTTTCCCTGCCCAATGGACACGTGGCTTCAGGTCTCCGCCCGCCCCGGCCTCCTCCCGGGGTGGCCGTGGACTGTCCCCTCCTGGTGTCCCCACCCTGCCAGCCCCAGAGTGCCCGTGGCCCCTCCCCACCGGCAGCTGGGGCTCTTGCCGGCCAGGAGACCATAGGCCTGGGTGCCCCCTCGTCCTCTCCCGGGGTCAGGTGCCAAGAGGGACGCATCTTCCACACCAGCAGCCTCACTGCCCTTCCTGCCCCGCATGCCAGCCTGGTGGGCTCAGGGCCTCCGTCCCCTCTCCGTGCTCCAGGGGGGCTGTGACAGCCACAGGCCATGGGGTGGGTGGCCCAGGTCAGCCCGAAGCCCCTACGCACCCAGCCCTGGGCTCCAGCGGCCCCTGTCTCCTGCCCCCACCCTCTCTGGCCCTGGGCACCACCCTAGTGCCTGCACATCCCCGAAGGGCCCCTGGCAGCCCCACAGGAGGCACTGCGTCCGGATGGACGCTCACATGACACGGTGAAGAGCGACCCGGCCCCCGGCGCTGGCCCCCGACGCCCTACGCCCTGCGTGTGCAGTGGGTCCCTGCCGTCATTTAAGATACGCTTCCAGACGTTTCACTCTGGAGTTTTTCAAACAAACGCAAAAGCACAGGGGGCGAGCCCGCGTCCAGCACGCCCGCTGCCCTCACCTCCGGCTGCCCCATCGCACACCGTGGAGCCTGGTCCCCGGCTACTCATCATCACTGTGGGTTTGCTGGGACGTCTTTACCCTTTCACCATGGCGGGGCCTGTCGGGTGACTTCCAACCTCTCACTCCCACCTGCTCCCACTCAGAGCTTCGACTTTATTTCTGTCTCTGCGCAGGTTACACTTTGGGGAGGGAGCTCCTGACTTATCAGCCCCTGCAGCCCCTGAGCTCCTTGCTCTCAGGCAGCTGAACCAGGGGCCCCCAGCTCACCAGCACAGCAGGAGTCCATCTCCATTTCCCCCATTTAGGCAGATTTTTTACAATGTGCCTTCTAAAATGCACCTCCACTTCTTCGATGGCTATGGGGGTGGAACACCGCGCCTCGTCCCACCGTCGCCGGAGGCATCTCCGTCCTCTCCCTTCTGCCTGCAGGAACCCCTACAACATCACCTTGTCACCGTCCAGGCAGAGACGCCATGAAGAACCCCTTCCTCAGCGCCCAGCCCCTGCCCACCGTTCTCGGCAGGCACCTACGGGAGCCCCCCCACAGGGCCTGGCACTGGACACCGTCCCAAGAAGCCCGCGAGCTGCCCAGCCTCAGGACCAGGCTGGCTGCCCACCCCAGCAGACACCCCCTGTCTTTCCGTCCCTCCTCTCGCCCACGTGCCTCTGGCCCCACCAGGCCCTGGAGACCAGGGTGGCCGCGCGTTACACCCACCCTGCCAGGCTCCCCACCACCTCCGAGAATCGGCGGCAAGCACGCAGCCCCGGGGAAGTCCCTGAGTGCCTGGCGGAGGCCCTGAGGGACCTGGCCCCCCGCGCTGGCCCCCGACGCCCTATGCCCTGCGTGTGCAGTGGGTCCCTCCCGTCATTTAAGATACGCTTTCAGACGGCAAGGAGAGCGTCCCAGGGGGATAAGCCCCCGGCTCCCGGGTCCCAGCTCCCAGCCGGCCCAGCACTGCGGCCGGGGGGCGGGGGACTCTGCAAAGGGGAATCTCAGCAGCTCTGAAGGGGCCGCAGAGGGACCGTCCCTCCCCCAGCCCCCCGCCCTCCACCGCATCTGTGGTGCTCCGGGGTCCCTCTTGGTGAAGGAGCCCAGGTTAAGACCCTCCACCAAGCCCCCACCTTTATGCCAACGAATCACTCTGCTTTCAGACCCCCACCTCGACTGCTCCCCGCACAGGGGCCCGGGACTTACTCAGGGCCCGCCCGGCGCCAGCCTCGTGCTCCCTCCTTGCAGGCCCAGTTGAGAGCTTTCAGGAAGTAGCAGGAGTGTCTCTAAAACTCCCCAAACCGCAGACAGAGCGAGACCTCAAGACCTGGGGTTGGCCAGCCCGCCGGGGCGTCTTCTCACTGGTGTTGAGACTGTGGCCTCATGGCTTTGCTGAAAATGGCCTCAGTGCCACTTCTCATGGTCCTGGCAACACCCAGACCTGCCTTCCCTCAAGACCTTCCTAGGCGGCTCGGGCCGGACATGGGACCAGCTCGCATGAGCTGCTGGTGCCTACTGCTCCCAGACAGCTGCGGCTGGGCACCCAGGGGCAGGGACCCCCGGGGAGACGGACCCCAGCTCCGCAGGCCCAGGCCTGGCATGGCCCCTCACAGGCCGCTGGGCACAGAGCAGGGCTGCCTGCAAGAGGCCTTGCCTTCCCAGGGACACCCGTGGGGCACTGGGAGCAGAGATGCTGCCTGGCACTGCCCGCCGTGGCCCCAGGACAGCACCTGTCCCCAGCGCCCAGACGTCTCACATGGAGCCCGCCCTCCCCACTCCCCATCCTGGGGTGGGCCAGCACACCCCGTCTAGGTGGTGTCTCTGAGCCCCTAAAGCCGGTCCCAGCCAGGCCAGGTGGCCTCTGAGGGTGGGTTTCTCTTGAGAGGCCGAGTGGGACCCCCCAGGGACCCAGTGTCCACGCTGGCGGTGGGGGGGTCTGTGTGTCTCTCTCCGGCTTGCAGGATCACAGCCTAAAGCACGTGACCAGTGTCCTCGGAAGAGGCGGGGGGCTGCAGGTGACCGCCACCTTGCCTGACCACCCTGGGCTGGTTCTGGGTTTCAGGGTGAGACGGAGGCACCGTGGGCCCCTCTCTGCATCCCCACTGCAGACCTGGCTCTTCAGCCCAGGGCACGGCTGGGCCCACCAACATTTGTGGGTGACCTGTGTCCAGCACCACAGCACGGGCGGTAGGCGACGTTGGAAATGAGGCCACCGCCCCCCCCTCACGTCCAGGGCCCAGGGAGCCTAGGAGGGCTGGCCCCCACTCTGCACTTTCCCTCGGACGTTCATCTGGTGGCTGGAGGCTGGCTCCCTCTCCGTTCCCCCACCTCCACCGCACCGCAGCTTCTCAGGGTGGGTGGGAACATGGGCGCCCAGAGAGCTGGGTGTGCAGCACGTGCGGGTCTGAGCACAGGCTCATCGTGGCCTTTCCGGAGCACCTGCCCGGGGCAGCTCTTCCCAGATGAGCAAAGGAAGGTAGAGCTGAGGCTCTGGGTGGGCCGGGTGGTACCCACACCCCTGGGGTCCGAGCGAGGCAGGGCCTCAGCCGGGGCACTGCCCACATCCGGCCAGTGGGCCAGGCACCCTCAGGGATGGCGGGGGACAGCTGTCATCATGGGGGCGGCCCAGGCCCTGCCCGGGACTGTTCCCTTCTACACGCTCACTAGAGGTCCGCGTATTCCCAGGCTGCCCCGCACCCAGCTGATGCGCTTGGGCCTAAAACCCTGGCCACCGTCACCCTCTGTGCCGTGGCTGTCGGGTCAGGGGTGGCAGCTGAATCCTCCCCTTGGGGTCTTCAGGGGGGCCTGGGAAGGGAAGCCTGGGCCCCTGCGGTGGGAGTGGAGGGCTGTGAGCTGGGGGGTGGCAGCTGTGCCCACGCCACCCCCTTCCAAGCACAATTCCTGACCAGCAAAGCAGGTGCGGGGAAGGGGTTTTGCGGGGGTGAGGGGGCTGGGTGCTTTTCCTGGAGGCTGAGTGTCTTTCAGGCAGGACAACGGGGGACCCTGTAGCCCCATCTTGACAATGTCCCGGGGGCCCCCTTGAGAAGAGACCACTAGTTTCCGTGGTCCCACTTCCACCAGGCAGGTGTCTGTGAACCCAGAAGGGTTTCCTCACTGACCCTGTCTGCAACCTCACTTCCATCACCTCATGACAGGGGAACATTATTCACCGTTTTAAGTGGGTCGAATATTCATGGATTCAAACTCAAGGCGGTGGCGACGCTCTCCGGGCATCTGCCGGGCACCATGCACCTCCGGGCAACGTCTCCACTCTCCTCACTGCTCCTAAAGGTTTTATAGGGGAAGGAGGGGACCACCACCCACGTTCAACAGGCACGAAGGTCCCTGAGACGGGCTTTGTGTTTGAGCAGAATGCGGCCCCTGGCCCGGCACCCAGACCCCCGAGCTCACCTCCAGAGCCACGCCATGTCCTGCCTGCCCTCTGCACCCCTCGGCCCCCGACAGCCAGCCTGGTTGTCCCCAGGTGTTTACAGCAGGGACGGCGCGCCTGGTTGGCCTCAGGCCTCTTGGTCTCCTCACGCGGAAGCAGCGCCCCGACCCCTTGCGCCCGTGACTTTCGCTTTCTGAAGGGGCCTGTCTCCTAAAGTGTCGCACGTCCTCGATTTGCTGGATTGGGTCCTCCCAGAGTCATTGTACGTGGTTCTCCAGCACGGGCTTCCCGTGACTGGGAAGGGGTTCTAAAGCCCCGGCAGGTTCAGTTTGACGTTTCTGGCACCGGGATCACGGCGACAACAACCACTCCTTCGACAGGGCCGGTGATGGGTGGTGGGGTGGATGCCCCCCGGCACCCTGGCCGGCCCTCCTGGAGCTGTACGCCCCACGCCCCATCCCAGGGCAGCCACCTTGCTTGGCTGGCTAAGTGGTGACTTTCCCATTATGTGGCGTTTCCACCTGTGTCCTCCGGCAGGTTCGGGGCGGGGGGAAATGAGCTGCCCCTCCCTCTCCTCCCAGCCGATAGGTGACAGTCACCTCCTGCTGTAGCCAAGGTCTTGGACCCTCTCTCACCCTCTCGCCGAGTATCATTAAGGACTCAGGGATTTTTATTGTGGTAAATTATACATAACATAAAATTCACCATTTTAAGGGCTTCCCTGGTGGCACAGCGGTTGAGAATCCGCCTGCCAGTGCAGGGGACACGGGTTCGAGCCCTGGTCTGGGAGGATCCCACATGCCGCGGAGCAACTGGGCCCGTGAGCCACGACTACTGAGCCTGCGCGTCTGGAGCCTGTGCTCCGCGACAAGAGAGGCCACGATAGTGAGAGGCCCGCGCACTGCGATGAAGAGCGGCCCCCGCTCGCCGCAACTAGAGAAAGCCCTTGCACAGAAACGAAAGATGCAACACAGCAAAAATAAATTAATTAATTAATAAACTCCTACCCCCAACATTAAAAAAAAAGCTTGGGAAAAGAATTGCTTAGGATACTTTCAATTACTTAAAAAAATAAATAAATTAAAATAAAATAAAATTTACCACTTTAACCACTTTAACCACTTTTAACCACTTTTAAGTGGTAAATTTTATTTTATTTTTAAGTGGTTAAGCGATAAGTATACTCACATAGTCATGCGACCACCACTGCCATCACCCCTGGGACTCTTCACCTCCCCAGACAGAAACTCCGTCCCCATTCGACACTCACTCCCCATCTCCTCCCCCAGCCCCTGTCCCCACCATCCTACTTCTGTCTCTAGGACTTTAACTGCTCCAGGGACCTCATACGAGTGGGATCACACAGGATCTGTCCTTTGGGGACTGGTTTACTTCACTCAGCACGAGGTCCCGGAGGTCCGCCCGTGCTGGAGCAGGTGTCAGAACTTCACTGCTCGTTATGGCTGAATCCGATTCCATGTGTGCACGGGCCACATCTGTTTATCCATCATCCGTCCATGGACACGTGGTCGCTTCCCCCTTTTGGCTGCCATGTGTAACGCTGCTGTGAACACGGGTGTGCAGGACCCATGGGTTTTTGTATCTTCAGTGTGTTTCTGTTGACCACAGTTGTTACTCTCGAGGACACTCAAATTATCCCAGACTCGATGAACCACCCGCCCTGCCTCTGTGGGGATGATGACATGGTCTGTCTCTTTAGCTTTGTTATTACGGTAAATTTTGTCCGTCGATCACCAAACACCACGTGCCTGGACTGAGCCCTACTCCGTCGTGTGTGTCAGTCCGTTTGTGCGATGCCGGATCCCATTGGCTGAGATGACCGTTTTTTTTCTTCTTCCGGTGAGCCTGCCAGGCTTCCCTGACTGCTGACCTCTCCCCCCTCCCCCACTTTTGAGCCTCAGTGATGCTGAGTCACTGAATCGGGCTGGGGGAGGGGGAGGTAGGGGGCTTCCAGGGGTTTCCATGGGACTCAGTGCTCTCATAAGAGGGCAGGAGTTCCCGGCACCAGCCAGGGAAGGGGCTTTCAGGGCAGTTTCGGAGAGTTTCCCTGAGAGAGAAGAGGCTGGGAATGGAAAGGGGCTTTTGAGAAGCTGTCACCCCAAGAGCTTGGTGATTCTGAAACTCATTACCAGCCCGTGTTCCTCTGACCAGGGCACACTCTGAGTGTGAATCATAGATCATGGTTTCAACAAAGTTATAGTGTGCCCTAGATCAGCCCAGGACAGGCTACCCATCACCTCAGAAACCCCAGACAGCCATGCTGAACACACAGGGGTTTCCTCCCTCTCTCTCTCTCTCTCTCTCTCTCTCTCTCTCTCCCAGGGTGGCTCAGCAGCTGCCATGGCCTTGGGAAACCAGGTGCCTTGACTCTTGGTCAAAAATGACTACCTGAGCTCCAGCCTTCACATCTGCATTCCAGGTGTCAGGAAGGAAGGAACTGGAGGACTGTGCCGCGCCCCCCCCCCCCCCCCCCCGCCTTTGAGGAGACATCCCAGAATCCCCACCCAATGCTTCTGGTCTTGCCTCCTCAGGAATGCAGTCCTGTGGCCACGCCCAGCTGCAGGGGCGGCTGGGAAATGTGGTCTTTGATTTCACTGTGCCCACTGACCCTGGGTGCTCTTCCTAAGCAAGAAGGGGCATTTAGGTATTGGGGGTGTGCTGCCTTGGGCACATGTGGTCACCAGCTTCCCTTCCACCTGGCAAGGGCAGGTCCCAGACTGGTGGGTGAGGCGCACACTGCCCAGGCCCAGGGACGAAACTGCCCCCAGATGAGAAAAGCGTCCAGAGGGGCGTTGATCTGGGAGGAGGAGGACCCCAGAGACCAGAGAAACTGGGAGAGGGGGTTTGGGGGAGGGATGAGGCGGGGAGATGGAGGGGAGAAGGCCCCAATGTAAAGGCCGGATCAGCTCCCCTGAAGGTGGCTTTCTCCCCCCAGAAACCCCAGGAGACCCACCACCCCCAAGCCTGGGAAGCAGGACCCACATGGAGAACCGAAACCATAAACCCACGTGGCTTCTGGCCCACATGGCTCTGGCCCACCAGCATTAACAGAATTTGCTGCACCCCTGTCTCCACTGACAGAATGGCGCCCCTCCCAGGGAAGCTAAATGTGGCAAATAACCTTATTGTTCATTCCAGAACTTCTAGAAAGACTCGTCAGGTCTTCAGTAGAAAGCGTCAGGGACTTCCCCAGTGGTGCAGTGGTTAAGAATTCGTCTGCCAATGCTGGGAACACGGGTTCAAGTCCTGGTCCGGGAAGATCCCACATGCCGCGGAGCAGCTAAGCCCGTGCACCACAACTACTGAGCTTGTGCTCTAGAGCCCATGAGCCACAACTCCTGAGCCCACGTGCCACAACTACTGAAACCCACATGCCTAGAGCCCATGCTCCACAACAAAGAGAAGCCCACGCACCGCAATAAAGAGTAGCCCCCGCTCACCGCAACTAGAGAAAGCCCGCGCGCAGCAACAAAGACCCAACTCAGTCAAAAATAAATAAATTAATTAATTTTAAAAAAGAAAAAAGAGGGCTTCCCTGGTGGCGCAGTGGTTGGGAGTCCGCCTGCCGATGCAGGGGACGCGGGTTCATGCCCCAGTCCAGGAGGATCCCACATGCCGCGGAGCGGCTGGGCCCGTGAGCCATGGCCGCTCAGCCTGCGCGTCCGGAGCCCGTACTCTGCAACGGGAGAGCCCACAACAGTGAGAGGCCCGCGTACCGCAAAAAAAAAAAAAAAAAGCGTCAAGTGACACTTTGTCCCAGTGATATTTTGGGGACCCACGATCACCAGTGTCTGTTGGGGGCACCAGCGGGTTCCAGACATTAGGACAGGGTCACCGTCACACCAAATCCTGCTCGTATGACAGGGCCTCCCCCTCTGTTTGTCCCTCTAGTCCAAGGGGATGCCTGGACCAAGTTAACGCACGAAGACAGAACAGGAGAGCACGGGTGCTACCATTAACAAGAATTAATACTGAAGGTGTGCGAGGAGCTTCTGCAGGTGGAGACGTGCGGGGGAGAGGCACCGGCAACTGCGTGGACGCGGCCCACGGCTCCCCAGTCATGGCGGGTCCACGAGCCCCCAGGGCGGTCCCTGGCCTCCCCAGGGAGGGAGGCTCAGCAGGCAGATGCCCGGTGGAGTGTGTCCATGGTTCTCAGCACGCCCGGCCGGGGACCCCAAGCCAGCCTGGCTGGCAGGTGCTCACCCTGTCCAGGGCTACCCACCGCCCCCCTCCCCCCCGAGGACTCGGGAAGGTGCCGAGTGAGTGAGCCTCTCTGCAAGACAGGATGTGCACAGGGCCGCACAAGGAGGCCATTCACTCGGCCAACAGCTGTTTTATTAAGCACCTACTGTGTGCCAGGCCCAAAGCAGGGGCAAGATAGTCTCCCCGTCCCAGGTAAGGGACCCCTGCCCTCCCTCAGCCCAGCTGCCCTCCCAGGAGTGTGGCCCTCGGGCCCTTGCAGTCCAGCCTCAGCGGCCTTTGGGAGCTGCTTGTTTTGTCCTACAGATCCCATGACACAGGAAGGGTCCCAAAGACCAGGGCCACCCCCAGGCCGCCCCCAGAGGGACGGCAGAACGGCCTCTGCCCAGCAGAAGTGCAGGTGTGTGCAGCCCTTCACCTGCCCTGCCCCAGGCGCTTTGGAAAACTCCGTCCAGCGAGAGCTGAGGCGGAAGCGGAGAGGCAGCGCGGAGCAGCCCGCGTGGCAGGGTGGCGGCTCAAAGACGTCATGTCCAAACGTCTGCCTTCTTTCCAGTCTGCCTCCCGGCTCAGCTGTCCAAGGTCAGCCACAGATGGCAGGTCGGGAGTGAAAGCACAAGCCTTCCCGCTGGATCCCCTGCCTCTGAGGCCCCGAGGGCCTCACTTCCCTGCAACCCATCCAGGCCCAGGACCTTGCCCGGGGTCCCCAGATGGGGCGATTTCTTCCCCAGGGGACATTGAGCCTTTCTGGAGACAGTTTTGGGTTTCACAGCTGGGGTGGAGGTGCTGCTAGCATCGGGTGTGGGAGGCTAGACATGAGGCCAGACAACCCCTAACGCCCAGGACAGCCCTCCTCCACCACAAGGAATTTTCCAGCCCCAAATGTCGGCACTGCCTTCGGGGTAGGGAGCCCCGAGGGCCTGTGGGCGGGTTTAAAGCAGGCCCCCTGTTAGGAATTGCTCTGATGCCCCCATGGGAGGAGGGTGGGCGGGGACACAGGCTGCCCGGTAGCCCTGCCAAGAGGGGCTGCCCCTGACCCACCACCAGCCCAGACCCGGGACGCTGCCCAGGTGCCAGGAGGGCGGGGCGAGAAGGTGCTTCCGGGTCTGTAGCTGCACAGCAGGGTCTGCGGCGCTGTGCCCTCCCCCACCTGTCATCCGCTGCCACTGGGTAAAAAAGCAGAAGTGACTTGGGGAGGAAAACTGCCGGGGTGGGGCTGCCGAGGGTGTGGGGTGAGGCTCCCCTCCCCCCCCTCCCCAGAGAGATGAGGCAGAGGCAGCAGCCCCACGTGGAAGACACCCCTGCTCACGCCGGAAGCAATCGGTTTCCTCTGCAGGGTGCTGGAGCTCCGGCCAACCTCCTTAACAGCAGGTTAGGTAACACCCAGGGGGGCTGCTGGGCTGGGGGAACTAGGGCTGGTCTGGCCATCAGCTCAACCCAGCGAGCATTTACTGAGCACCTGCTGTGTGCACTGCCCCGCGGAAGGTCCTGGAAGGCAGGGATCACGGCCCTCCAGGAACCCACGGGAGTGGGGGGGGGGGGCGGGGGGCGGGGCAGCGCGAGGGTCAGGCGTGCGGGGCGGGCCAGGCCTGCAGCTGGTCTCCCGGGGTAACCATGTACGGGGTGCAGCCAACCCACTGAAGGGGCTTTGCTCAGGGCTGGGGAGAGCCCAGGTGGGAGAGGGGTGTGCGTGGCAGCTGTCTCTTCCACTCCAATCGCATGGGCTCCTCCCACCTCAGAAAATTCAGGTCAGTGGCAGAGCTGCTCCCACTTCCGGCTCCTCACCCGAAGCTCCGCACCCTTGACCTGTCACTGCCCTCACCCACCGGGATGGGCCTCTTCCACCGCAGCCCTGCTAGCACGCCATCACTTCCTCACCACCTGTGACACCAAGGCTCGCTGCTTTACCCACACGCGAGTGAACCCGGGGCACGCGCGTGCGGCACGTAGGCTCACATGCACTCACGCAAACGCACACGCACGCTGTCGCACACGGACGTGCAGGAACCCTCGTAAGGGCCCCAGGCGAGCGGGAGGAGCGGGGAGCACTTGGAGTCACCCCCCTGCCCCCCCCCACCCCGGCCCATCTTCCTCCTTGTGCCGGTCAGGTGGCCTGGCTCCCCCAGTTAGGATGGGGTGCGGGCAGGACCCGGGGGGGGCGTTAGCACCTGCAAGGTGTGGGGCAGAGCCGCCCCCCCGGCTGAGCTGACGTCAGTGGACGTCAGGTGTCGGCCGCAGACTCGGCTCCCCGTCCGGCTTCCTTCCCCGCGCGGCCTCGTCCCTCCTGCATCCGCCCCCTTGTCCCTGTGCCCGCTCCCTAAGTCTGTGCCAGCCAGGCTCCGGGGAGGCGGGGAGGCGTCCATCTCTGCCCCAGGAGGGTTAGTTCCCTGGGCTGTTTGGGGTCCCTTAGGCTCCATATGAGCTTTAGGATGGACATCTCTGGGGGAGGATTCAGGTGGGGTTTGCGGCGACTGCAGAGCACTTCGTAAGGACGGCGAGCCCGCCGATCCCCGCGCGTGGACGGGGCCCTTCACTTGTGTCTTTCTTCACTTCCCCCGCTTCACTTACTTCTCTGTGGCTTCCATCGCACAAGACGCTTCTTTCCTTGGGTCAGTTCATTCCTAAGTGTCCGCATGTGAAGACTTTTGAATACTGCTTCAATGGATTTGCTAGTCGTAGGGCCATTCAGTATTTTAATTTCTTCCAGCCCATTCTATTTTTCTAACGATTTGTCCATTTCATCTATGTTTTCAGAAATGTTGACATATGGTTGTTTACAGCACTCTCTAATTACCTCTCTTTTTAAATTGATGTTTGCACTTCAGAAAATTTAAATGTATATACAGTAAGATTCACTCTGCTGCGTTCGGGCCTGTAGGTTTTGACAAACGCACACGGTTGTGTATCCACCAGATGCTACAGAAGAGCTCCATCACCCCCAATTCCCTCCTGCTGCCCTTGGGAGACAATCCCTCCCTGACCCCCAACCCCTAGCAACCACTGATCGATCTCCCTCTCTCTCAATTTGTCTCTTCCAGAATGTCACGTGAAGGGAATTATACAGCCTTTTGGGTCTGGTGTCTTTCCCACAGAAAAGGCACTGGAATTTCATCCCTGCTGGGCACACGGATAGCCCCTTCCTCTTACGGCATCCGTGGACGGACCTCAGGGGTCACCTCCTCACCAGCTGGAGGACACCTGGTTTGTTTCCAGTTTGGGGTGATCACAAGTGAAGCTGCTATAAAGATTCATGCATAGGCTTTTGTGTGAACATAAGTTTTCCTTTCTCTTGAGGAAATACTGAGAGTAGAAGTCCTGGGTCACCAGATGGTGAGAAGTGACCGCGCTCTTCCACGGGGCCGCACCACTTTGCGTTCTCACCTGTGATATGTAAGAAATGTTTGCTTCACAATTTCGTCAGCATTTGGTGTTGCCATTTTATTCATGTCACTAGCTTCCACCATTCTCATGGGTATGCGGTGGCATTGCACTGTGATTTTAATTTGCATTCCCCTAATGGCAAAGGACGGGGAGCATCTTTCCATGTACTTATTTGCCATCATCCGTGCTGTGTTGAGATCTTTGGTGCACTTTTTGGGGGGGTGCTGCATTGGGTCTCCATTGCTGCGCGTGGGCTTTCTCTAGCTGCGGCGAGCGGGGACTACTTTTCGTTGTGGTGTGCGGGCTTCTCATCGCGGAGGTTTCTCTTGTAGAGCACGGGCTCTAGGCTCGCGGGCTTCAGTAGTTGTGGCACGTGGGCTCAGTAGTCGTGGTTCGCGGGCTCTAGAGCGCAGGCTCAGCAGTTGTGGCGCACGGGCTTAGTTGCTCCGCGGCATGTGGGATCTTCCCGGACCGGGGCTCGAGCCCGTGTCCCCTGCATTGGCAGGCGGATTCTCAACCACTGCGCCACCAGGGAAGCCCCTGGTCCATTTTTAAATCGGGTTGCTTGTTCCTTTACCGTTGAGCTCTGGAAGTTCTTTGTATATTCCGAATACAAGTCCTTTATAACTGATACACGGTCTGCAACCATTCTCCAGCAGTCTGTGGCTTCTCATTTCCTTTTAAATCTAAAATTGTATCTTCTTCTTCTTCTTCTTTTTTCCGGTTCGCGGGCCTCCCACCGCTGTGGCCTCTCCCGTTGCGGAGCACAGGCTCCGGACGCGCAGGCCCAGCGGCCATGGCTCACGGGCCCAGCCGCTCCGTGGACGTGGGATCTTCCCGGACCGGGGCACGAACCCATGTCCCCTGCATCGGCAGGCGGACTCTCAACCACTACGCCACCAGGGAAGCCCCCGTGTCTTCTTTTTGATTCACATTGTTTAATTTGTGTTTTTTCTTTCCTTTTTTTGTGTGTTTATTTTTCTCAGAAGTTGGTCTGTTTTGTTGGTTGATTCTTTTCAAAGAACTAACTTTGTCTCCACGGACCTTCTCCATCACACCTTTGCTTCCTATGTCATCCATTCCCAAGCTTATTTTTATTTCTGTTTTCAAACTTTCTTTGGGCTTATTCTGTCCTGCCCTGCAAAATCTTCTTTTTTCCCCCCAACATCTTCTTTTTATTTGATTTACAAAATTCAGGGACACCTTTGCATTCGGTATAAAATCTCCCCTCCTGCCCCTTTGCCTCCCCCACCCCACGCCTCCTGAACTTCCTAAGACGGGGATGCAGCTCACAGACCCTGCGGCTTCCTTCTCTTCCACACATGCAGCTGGATACGTAGTGCTTTTTATTCTCATTCAGTGCTAGGTATTTAAAATTTTCTATTATGATCTCTTCTTTAGCTCACGAGCTTTTAGCAGCATGTGTATGTGTGTTACAGTGCTTGTCTATAAACATATCCCCTACACTGTATTATATTTTCAAACACACGGCACAGTTAGAAGAATTGTACAGGGAAACCCCACATACCCACCACCTACGTGTTACAGTGCACAACTCACTGTCTCTTTCATTCATCTCTCCATCCATCCATCCACCCATCCACCCCTCTGTTCCTCCCTCCTTCCTCCATCCATCCATCTGCCCACCTCTCTATACATCCACTGTGCCCCCTCCCTTTTCCCACTTTCTTGAGAGCCTGGCTACAACTGGGGGTGCTGCTTCCACACCCCGTGCCCTGGTAAATGGGAAACCAAGGACAAAGACCTGATGGCTGGATCCTTGGGGCTGCTGCCTGCCCACCACCCACCCAAGGGCCCACTGTGGGCTCAGGACAGGGGTCTCAGACATTCCAGGGGCTCAGAGGTTGCCTCCTAGGAGCAGGCAAAGGCTGAACCTTTCTCTGGACTGTGCAGGGTGTGGACAACCCTGGCCTGCGCGGTTAATCCTGTACTGCACAGGCCCTGAAAAGGGTCCTCTGAGGGTGACAGTGAAGCCAAGCCTTGCAGGGTGAGTTCAGGGAAGGGCTCAGGAAAGACTGGGACACGGGGTGGGAGTGAGGTGGGCAGGGGAGGGGAGGTGAGCAGGCCCTGGGCATTGCAGGGAGTGATGGCCAGGCTCGGGCAATGCCACAGCGAGAAGTGGGCTATCCAGCCGACTTGCTCCTCCCTCCGTGGGGCTGGACCCTGGGAAGGCAGGTGTCTGGGGAGGGTCCCAGGGCTGGAGGTTGGCAGCGCCCCCCAGAGGGAGAAGCCTGCTTTGCAGGGCTGGTTCCTGCAGCTGAGCCTTGGTTCAGGGTGGGGGTCACTACTCTAGGCTGGGCTCCCCCCACCTCCTCCCCCGCTGCTCCCCAGAGTGGCCAGGCCCTGGTGACAGACGTGCCCTCCCAGCTGTCCAGCCCCAGGCCCAGGCCCCCACGGCCCCCAGGCTCAGGGCAGAGTCCTCTGGTCCCAGATGACCTCTCCTGGCTCAGCCACTTCCCCAGTGAGCCTGGGGCCCACCTTCCCCTCCTCCAGCTGTGCCAGCTGTCAGCCCTCTCCGCCCTCCAGAGGCCCAGCTTCCCCGCAGCCTGTTTCTCTTCGGAACAAGGTGGACCAGCAACCAGGGAATTCTCTTCTCTCCCCGCCCCCACCTCCATTTTCATAGGGGAGACAAAGGCCTAGCCTGGGCCAGGTGCTTAGGGTCACCTCACAGGGACACAGCTGGGGACCCCAAGTTCCATCCACCTAATGCCCCAAATAGCCGCCTCCCTGTTCCCCTCACGCACAGAAACTCCAAAATGAGGCGAGGAGTCCGCATCTCGGGAAGCCGCGGGCCGGCCTGGGGAACCGTATCGGCTCCGCTCCGCCGGCCCCATCGCGCCGCCTGGTGGCCATGGAAGACACTGCGCCCTCCGGGCCTCGCTCCCGAGCTGCCTCTCGGCCGCCGGCGGGCGCGGGCGCCTCCCTCGCCTCGCGGCCCAGAGCCCCTGTCCGGGAGGCGTCGGTGACCGCGGAGGAAGGCGGAGGTGAGGTCCAAGACCACCGACTCAGCCAGTGCTCAGGGCTTGCTTCTCCCCCCAGGGCCGCCAGCGTTCCCATCAGCAACCCAGGGGGTACCCCTCAGCCCCCCCCACCCCGGGCACAGGGACACAAAACCCCACCCCCGCCAGATGCGCTGCAGACCTGGACCCTTCGTTTCCCCCGCAGTGAAACGGACGTGCGGCGCCCAGGGGCACGGGGAGGGGCGGGGCATCCACCGGCGGGAGTTGAGGGTTCCGGGTTCTCAGCCGTCTCGCAGCCCCTCCCCCATGGGGGATCCCGAGATTCCCTTCTCCCTCCCCTCCTCCCCTCACCCCGTCTAGACCCTGAGCCTCCTCGCTTCTCCCCAGGCCCCCGTCGCCCTGAGCTTCCTTGCCCCCTCTACCCCGGCCCCCGCCCGGACCCTCCCAGCCCCTACCCCCAACTCCCTGCCCCTTTCACCCCCGACCCCTCCACCCCTACCCCCTTCCATCCCTCCCCCGACCTAGAGCCGCCGCTGCCCCCTCCGATCCGCGGCTCGCCCCGGGCCCGCCGACGGGGCAGCCAGGCTGCGGCGCGCACCCACCCTCGCCCGGCGGCGGGCCTGAGCGCGCCGGGGCCTGTTGAGGCCGCCGGCAAAGCAGCGCCGGGGCGGGCCTGGGGCGAGCGAGGAGATTTCGGTCTTGGCGGCCCGGAGGGGGCTCCAGGCAGCCCCCGAGGGAGCCAGGGCGGACAGAGAGGAGGCGCGGGGCAAGCGGGCGTCCTGGGTCCCCGCGCGAACGCGCGCCGGAGAGGACCGCGACCGGGTTCCCAGGCAGGACCCCATCCCGGGCACAGACGGGGTTCCCCGGGGTGTCTTTTATTTGCACAATACTCTGCGAGGTAGGTACTGCTATGGTTCCCATATTCCAGATGCGAAAATCGAGGCACAACTGGGATTCGCACCCAAGATGCAGACGCCGCCCCCAACTCACGTAGAGGTTTGCACAGAAACAGTTGGTGGGTCATGACCTGGGGAATCGTCACCGAGCCCCAGGGTCTCACCTGTATGTCGGGCAGGACCCGCCCCCCGCTTCCAAGGTGGTGAGAATTCCCGGCGCATGTGCCAGCACCCAGGGCCAGGGGCGTCCACTTCCGCAGTCAGAGTCCTCCTGTGCCAGCCCTCCCCGCCCCTCCCCGGGGGAGCGGCAACCCCTTGGGGCGCGGAAACTAGGAGGCGGCGGAGGGGAGACCGGCTCCTGCCAGGGCCGCTCCGGGGGTGCAGGGCTGGGCCCCGGCCCCGCCCTAGGCCCGGGGGCCTCCCCCGCCCCCTCGGGAATCCAGCTGTCCGCGGGGGCCGAGGGGGTCGAGGAGGTGGCGAAGCCGAGCGTGCTGACACACGCGCCTGGAATTCCCGGGGCGGGGGGGAGCGCCGGCCTCCGCGACCCCTCCGAACTGGGCCGGCCCCAGCCCGCGGGGGCAAGAGGAGGCTGGCTCCCCGACGGGGCGGGGCGCGCAGCGAGTGTCTCCTCCCCTCAGGGCCGCCAGGCGCGGTGCCTCCAGGTGCTGCAGCCCTGCCGCCCTGCGCGTTCCCGCCCGCACCTCACAGCCACCGCGCCACTGGTACGCATCCCAGCTGCCTCGGTTGCCCGCTCTGTGCCAGGGGCGTTCCTTCCATCACTGCAGGGGTCACCAGGGTCTGGGAGTTGATACATGGACGGTGTCTGGAACGGTGTCTGGTGAACCCCCAGTGAGGGGGGCTTGTTACAGCTGCCGTGGAGGAGAGACAGGCCGCGGGACCCAGCGACAGAGCCCTGTCCACACCCCTTTGGGTCGGCTCACACGTGCTTGTGTGGGGATGGGTCACACAAGGGTGTGTGCCCTGTGCTCCTTTGTGTGTGACGGTGTGGGCCTGTGAGTGCGTGCTCACGCGAGCATGCACGTGTGTCCATGTGCCCACAGGAGTGTGAGTGTGTACACACACACATGTTGGCCACTTCCATGGCGAGTTGTGCAGTGCAGTGGGGGGTCATGGGCGCCACACACACGCACACACACACACACCCTGTCAGCCCTCACCAAGGAGCACTTTGCCATCTGGGGGTCCAGGCGTGTGTGGTGGGCCCAGCTCCTGGGGAGGGCAGGCCTGTGCCCCAGCCACAGATATTCAGCCCAGCTCATCCTCCAGGCCAAGGGATCCCTGGGCTCAGGTGACAACAGAGCCCAGGAAGGGGAGCCAGCACAGGAAGACCCCAGTCCTGACACACAGGCCACTGGCACCAAGGATGGGGGGCGCTCACGAAGGCCAGGACTGACTGGTCCCAGGGAGGAAGGGTCCTCTGGGCAGAAATGCTGGGGAGCTGGTGGCCTTCAGGGACACTGTCACCAGAACCAGAAGAACTGTGGTGCATGGAGCCCCCTCCCTGGAGGATGTGCCCCGCACCCACTGGCAGTGGGAGGAGCGGGGGTCTCAGGCTACAAGCCAAGGCTTGTGCTTTTGCCCTGTGTCCAGAGGCCAGGCAGGTGTCCCCGAACCCCAGCCCAGCCCTTTACCCAAAGGCCAGCGCGGCCCCATGGACTGGCCCGGCCCCTCTTCGGCCTGTGAGCCCCGCCCTTCCAGGCTCCGCTCTGTGCTCCCCGCCGTGGTTTTGGGGGCCGGTGGATGACCCTGGGTTCCGTCCACCCCAGCCTCATCCCTCCTGCCCCGACCATCAGTCTGCTGGCTCTGACCAGACAGGCAGCATGGTGCCTGTGGCAGGACCCCAGGCGGGGGCGGGGAGGCAAGGGGGGAGCCCGGGCGGACAGGGAGCCCCACCACCCATTCACTCACCGAAGCCCCGTTCAAAAGGCACTGGGGGCCTCCCAGGCCAGCGCGCTGGTGGCTGCCCAGGGACGGGTTAGAGTCAGGGTGGGCCTCTGAGGCTGGAGGATGGGAAAGGCCCCCCGAGGCGACGCACTCGGGTCTGAAAGGGAGTGGGCGCTGCAGTCTCCCGAAGACCTCGGGCGCCTGGCCAGCGCTTCCCCCAGCCTGGACTGGCCACATCCCACAGCTGAGCACCCGCAGGGCGGCTGCACCCGCATAGCTGGGGCTGCCCTCCTCTCATGTGCAGACCCAGCCCTAGTCCCTGCTTCCCCTGCGGGCATCCTCCAGGGGACCGTGTGCCTCGGCCCTAATGGCCTTCAGCTACCCGCAGGATCCGCTCCAAACTCCTGGCCGGTTGTTGGCAGCCTCCCCTGCACGGACCAGCCCCCAGGGACGCTGCTCCGGCCCAGCAGCCCACTGCCTGTGGCCCCCACAGCTCAGTCCCCAGGGCCTGCGCACTCCCCTGCCCCTCTCCCCATCCCCTCTTCAGGTCCTTCCTCACCCACCTGGCAAAGGCTCTTCCCTCACCCAAGGGCAGAGGGCAGGTGGCTTCATACCACCAGTGGCCACCAGGGGGCGCCATGTCTTAGATGTGGCGTTGGGGTGCATCAGCGCCTCTTACCTGGGAGCTGGGAGTGGGGACTGGGGTCAGAAGAGACTGACCTTTGGCTGCCGCCTTCTGGGCTTCTTGACGGCTCTGCCAGGTGGTTACTGTGAGCCCACTCCCCAGGTGAGGAAACTGAGGCCGGAGACGGGGATGCCACCCAGCCTGGCTCTTGGGAAAGTAAGGTTCGGGTCTCTAAGGGTTCTCCAAGTCCACCTTGTATCTGCTGTGTTGCCTCCACCTTGCTGTGTGACTGGGAAAGTCACCTGACCTCTCTGGTGCTCAGTTCCTCCACCTGTAAAGTGGGGGTGGGAAGGCATTGCCTTGGCCGGGCAGGGCCAGCCACTAGTCAGAGCACGGGGCTCTGCCTCCAGCCCGCGCTGGCTGGTCTCTGTCCCCCTCCTCTGGAGCAGGGCTCCACCCCCCACTCCCAGCACGGGTGCCTCTGAAGGCTGCCACCTCAGCAGGCCAGGCCTTGTGCCCGTAGGGTGGGGGTCTGCAGGGCAGTTCAGCTCTGCTCCAGCCAGCAGGGAGCAGACTTTTCCAGGGTGCTTCTGGGGCTGCAACCAGGACAGGCGAGGTCGCCTTCCTGCCAGCGAGCGAGTCACCGCAGGCTGAGTGCATACGTGTGTGAGCGCATCTGAGTGTGCGCAGGCTGAGTGCGTACATGTGTGAGCACATCTGAGTGTGCCAGGATCCTGGCCCTCAGTGTGACCCCTACTGGGGCGGCCCACCAACACCCTCTGCCTTCCGAGGCCCCTGTTTGCCCAGACGGGGCAGGCTCTGCGCCTCCCCTGGGTGGTAAGAGTGACCCTGCCGTGAGCAGAAGAGACCCAGGCCCCACCCACTGCCTTGCACCCTGGACCCCACTTTGGCCCCGCAGAGGCCCTGACCCCAGGCTGGCAGAGGGTGCTGCCTGCCCAGGTGCTGGCAGCGGCAGGGTTCCCATGCTCCCTAGTGCCAGCCTTGGCACTCCAGCCCTGCCCCACCCTTGCCTTGTGGCGACCAGGGCACCCGGAATGTGGCTGTGGATTCCGTCCCCCGGGGCCACAAATTCCTGTCTCAGTGGGCGAGGGTGGAGGATGGCTTTCCACCCTTTGATCCTTGCCAATTCCAGGGAGCTGGGCACGCCCAGGCCTTGCCAGCCAGGCTACAGGGGAGGCTGGGAGGGGGGCAGGGGGCAGGTCTCAAACCCCTGCTCCCCCAGGCTCTGAACCCCAGCTCCCAGGGCCCAGCCCTGCTCCCCAGACGCCCCAGGGAGTTCCTGCCCGCCGGAAGGTGGTCCCTGCCTCTCACCTGGGGGCCCAGATCTGCTCCCCGCCTTCAGCCTGTGAATCTCCAACACCAGCCCTGCCCCTCCCCCAGCCCAGCCCGGGGTGTCCGGAGGCCCATCCCCCCTGCCAGCTGGGGCTTGCCCTGCTCACCTCCACCCTCACGCCCCCCCAGGACGCCCTGGCCTCACCCTTGACCACAGTGGAGCCCGCGCTGATCCTGGGCTCGTCACCCCCAAATGTGCTTGTTTCCTGCCCTTCCCCCACATCCTCTCTGAGCCGCTGACAGTTGCTACTCACTCAGTACAGTGGGTCACCTATGCCACGTTCCAGCGCCACTGAGCACCCTCAACCCTGGGACAAGGGGCGCCCTCTGAGCCCGGGTTGGGGGACAGAATCTCAAAACCCCAAGCGGGAGGGCTGGCGGAGGGGTCTCACCGGGAGCCGGGAGCGGCGTGGGGCTGGGGGCGGGTGGGCGCCTCGGCTCTGCCTCCTCAGCCAGCTGTCCCTGGGTTTCCGCACCTGCAGATGCTAATTGCCATAATTAGCACCCCTCCCAGAGGCCAGCGGGCCTTGGAGCTGGCCTGGGACCTGCTCCTTCAGCCTCAGCTACGTGCCCCCAGCCAAGGAGAAGGGAATCAAGGAGGGCTCCACGGAGGACGGGGAGGGCCCGGCCTCAGAGCCACACCGCAGGGCTCACAGGGAACCTTCGGTGTCAGTCACTCTCCTACCCACCTGGTGTGTGCACACGCTCTCCACCCGGTCAGGCCTTGCCCCCGACACCTACCCAGCCACAGGACTGCCAGAGACTTGGGGTGTCCTTTCCCAGCCGGGTACCGCCCTCTGGGGACACGGAGAGGACGGGGCCAGGCCCTCAGGGTCTGCACGCAGGGGCTGGGGGAGGCATCCTGCGACCGGAGCAGCCAGGGACGCTTCCTGGAGGAGGGGGCACGGCAAGGCCCCTTAGGTGCAGGAACGCATTCTTGAGCAAAACCAAGGTGGAAAGATGGAGCGCGGCGGGGCCCACGGACAGGCCAGGGCCTTCCACGCGGCCACGCACCTCATCCCAGCACAGCGGCTGGGCCGGCTGGGCCTGCGGATTCCTGCGCCACCGTCGGGCACTTGGCCGGCGCAGGGGAGGGGCGGGAGGACTGAACCCCGATCCCCCCACACCTGACCGGGCCCGGGGACAGCACGGCCCCCTGGCCAGACAGGGCGGCTCGGGGCGCCTGGCGGCGGCACAACGCAACATCCCCTAGCGTGTCGCGGCGGGCCCGGCACACGGCCGCACTCCAGCGCACGCCCTCAGCCCGCGCCCCGGCCCCGCGCCGCGCGCATTCCTGGCGAGGCCAGGCGCCACCGGCGGGAGGGCGGAAGGCACCCCCCCCCCGGGAAGAGGTGAATTCCTCCTCCAACAGCGGGGACCCGAGGCCGTGTCCACCTCAGGCCTGGGCCCCGGGCACGCTGGGGGGGGGGGGGGTGACGGGGCCGAGGGATGGTCCCCAGAGGGGTGGAGTGACGGCGCCAGGTGGCAGCCGGTGGGATGGGCGCTGCTGAGCCCGGGGAGCCTGTCTCGACGCTTCCCAGCCGGCGGGGCTCGGGCAAGGAGCGAAGCTAGAGCAGAGGCCGAAGCGCCGGCGGCCCGTGTGGTCGCGCAGGGAGTGGCCGGGGTGGGGAGTTCGAGCAGGAGCTGGGAGGCTTGATGCAGCTGGTGTCCATCCCTTCAGCCGTGCCTCCACGCCTCCGTTCGTTCACTCAACACGCACCCGCTGGGCGCCAGCGTCCTGCTGTGAGCTGGGCCAAAACATCCTCCACGACCAGGGAGGATGCGCATCCTCTCTGCCTTCAAGGGAGGGGGAATCTCCACGAGGTCTGCAGGGGCCGCCAACAGCCGGGTGCCGAGTGCGGCAGGGCGTCCTGGGGCCCTGCTGGGAGGGGGGACCACCAGGGAGGGCTGGGCCCTGGGGACCAGCTGCAGGGCCGGCTGGGCTGCAAGGCTGCTTCCCCCAAGCGCCCAGGTCCTTTGTCACTCCCATGTGCTCAGCTCACCTGCAATGACCACTGCCCACCCCCCAGGCCCTGGTTGGGCATTGGACACACCCGCAGGCCCCAGAGGGAGGGGATGACAGAAGAGGGGCTGGGGGAGAGCATGAGAATGGTGGCACAGAGGAGAGAGAGGCCGGAAGTGCGGAGAGGACAGGAGAGTCGGGGTGAGTGTTGAGAGGTACAGGCCGGGACCCCAAGGAATGAAGGTCGACCCCTGAGAAATGTCTGGTGTGGTGCCCAGGGCAGAGGGTGAGCGCCAGCTTGCAGGTGAGGCTGGGCGGAGAAGCCTGGGCTGCCGCGCGGCCGTGAGGGCAGTGGGGGCCACGGGAGGCGCTTGAGCAGGGGAGAGAGGTGGTCAGATCCGACAGACGCCGTGAAAGCACGATGTACGGGGTTGTAGAATAATCCATCTTTCAGGCTGGACCCAGGTTTATTGAATAAATGCCCTAATATTGGGTGTGAATTACGGTGGTTTCCAGGTTTCCAGTTAGTGGTAGTTCTGCGTGGAGCATCGCTTTCCATTCATCACTGTTGCGTTTTGACTCAGGAGGACAGATTTTTCTAGAAATAAGTGAGGATTCCTGACGGTGGTCACCTGCTGGCTGGTGAGCCTGCGTCAGCGTCGCACCCCTCCAGTGGCTGACGTGCCGTAGGGCTTCCCCTGCCTCTCTGCCCGCCACGCCTCGATCCTCCCCCCAAGCCTCTTCTCCGTCACTAGGACCTGACACAGCCTCCTGGGTGACTTTCAGGAACCCCCAGCTCCGATCTCCCTCGTGTGCCAGGGACCCTGCCCTCTGTCCCCAGCCCAGCCTCCTTCTGAGCACTGATGGGGTGCCAGCTGGCCTTGGGACACTCCCTGATCCCGCCCCCCAACTTCAGAGGCACCCCTCCCCTGGCTGCTCAGGCCAGAGCCTGGTGGGAGTCATTCCTTCCTGTCCAGCCTCCTAAACCTCCATCCACTCCAGCACACCCCAGGTAGTCCTTCCTCACCTGCCCCCTCCCTGCCCTATTCCAGCTGCCAACACAGGCGCGCATGTGACAGAACCCTCCCCTGCTTTAAGGCCCACCATGGCTCTCCAGTGCCCACAGGAGCAAACCTGCGCTCCCGTCAAGCCCCTGCCCAGCTGTGTGCACACACCCCTCCTATGTCCATCCTCCATGCTGGGGGACACAGTCTGACCTAGACTCAGGGGTGGCTGTGAAGATGTTGAGGGCCCTGTGGCCCAAGTGAGGAAAAAGCTAAAGAGGCAAGGGCTCAAACACGGCCAATTCTGCAGACCCTGTCCTGACGCTGCCCCGCTCCTCCCCCGCTCCAGACTCACGTAGCCATGGCACGCTCCGCCCACAGCCCATACCTCCTCCCTGCCCCCGGCCCTCACCTCTGGCCTTCCCAGGGCCCCAAAGCTCTTCACATGTCACCCCTGAGCCTGAGTCAGACCCTGTGTCCCCAGCTGTGGCAGGGGAAGCCCTCACCAAGGGTCCGCAGAATGGGACCCTCAACCAAGGCCAAGGCCCGTGGCTGGGACTCACATCCCAGAGAGGTCAGGTGACTGGCTTGGTGTCATGCAGCCAGCCCAGGGTCCAGGTGGCTGAGCAGAGGGGAAATCCCCTGGCCTGCCCCCTCCAGGCTCAGGGAGGAGCTGACTCCAGATCTCCTGCAGGGTCCAGGCCCAGCCCCACGCCCAACGTGCACACACACACAGGAAGCAGCTCTGCTGAGCCAGATGGCAGACGGGCATGCTCCAGCACGCCCTGGCATTCCTGGCCAGGTGGTCTGGGAAGAACCAGTCAGGCCTGGTCACACCACAATGTCTCTCTCAGGAACTCAGACCATGGAGAGCTGAGCAGAAAACACCAACATGGCCCACTGACCTGTGACCAACTGTGTGGGGCAGAGGGGCCAGGATGTCCTGTCCCAGGAGCCACAAAGCCCAGCATGGGATGGGCAGCCTTGGGGAAGGCCAGGTCCCAGCACCATGGATTAGGAGACTAGAGCTCAGCCCATGGATGCACGTGTTGGGGGCCAGGGTAGCTCCATCCAGCCGTGGGCCAGCTGGGATCAAAGGCAGACCCAGAGGGGCCACAATGCCTACAGAGCAGAGACCCACCCCACTGCTCAGAGCCTCCTGCAGGTCTCCAAACCCACAGAAATTTGGGCACCAGAACCAGCAAGTGTCGCCAAGGTGACAACAGCCTGAGGGCAGCAGTATCACCCGCACAGACTGGCCCCAACCCACAAGCATGGCAGAAAAGTGTCACCTATTCCAGTTTTCTGTTAAAGCTTGGAAAGATATTTCAGGGCTTTTTCCCCCATAAAGGACTTGTGGGTTTCAAGATTAACTCCTGAATATTTTACAATTTTTGTTCTTTTTTTGTTTTGTTTTGTTTTTGCGGTACACGGGCCTCTCACTGTTGTGGCCTCTCCTGTTGCGGAGCACAGGCTCCGGATGTGCAGGCTCAGCGGCCATGACTCACGGGCCCAGCCGCTCCGCGGCATGTGGGATCTTCCCAGGCCGGGGCACGAACCCGTGTCCCCTGCCTCGGCAGGTGGACTCTCAACCACTGTGCCACCAGGGAAGCCCCAATTTTTTTTCTTTTTGAAAATAACACCTTTCCTGTTATATATGTATTTTTCAGTGACTTAAAGGAATACCACTGACTTTTGTATTGGGCAGCTCTGTTAAACTCTTATTA
This sequence comes from Grampus griseus, assembly GCF_964374135.1. NCBI lineage: Eukaryota > Metazoa > Chordata > Mammalia > Artiodactyla > Delphinidae > Grampus > Grampus griseus. The sequence continues at coordinate 801,096 of NC_139018.1, read as the reverse complement.
GTACTAATAGTTAATCTGTTGACTATTTTGGCATTTCAGTGTAAGTTAAAATGTTATTTGAAAAGACGTGATGATACAATTTTATCTCCCTTCATCTAGTTTCCAAACTACTGATTTCTTTTTCTTGTCTTATTACATTGGCCAGGACTTTCAGAATAATATTGAACAGTAAGTGTGAGAATGAACATTCTTACATTATTACCAACCCCAAAGAGAATGCATGCAAAGTGTCTCTGTTAAGCTTGCCACAGATTTGAGGGAAATAGTCCTTATTAGTTAGGAAAAATCCCTCTAGCTTCTATTTCCTAAGTTTTTGTTTGTTTGTTTGTTTTAAATCATGGGTATGTGTTAAACTTCATCAAATGCTTATTCTGCATCAGTGTAATGATTATATTTCTTTTCTTCTTTAACCTGGTGAATTGCCGTGTTAAAATTTTTGATATGAACTATCCTTATATTACTGAGAGAAACTTTATGTGACTTTAAATATGGTTAGATTTTAGTTAGCTAATACTTTAAGATTTTAAAACTTCACGATCATAAATAAAACTGGTTTAGAATTTACTTACCATGTGCTTTTTTTTTTTTTTTTTAATCGCTATAGTAGCTTCATAAAATGGGCTGGACCATTTTCCCTCCATTTCTCTTTTTCTGGAACGACTTATACATCACATGGGTTGTCTGTTCCCTGAGGGTTTGGTAGATATAACCTGTAATAACCGCTGGGTTAGGAGCTTTGGGGAGTGTGTGTGCATGTGCACTCTGGGAGAGAGGTTTGGTTACTATTTTAATTTTTTAAACAATTATTAAGCTCTTGTGGTTTTCTCATCCTTCTTGTTTGGATTTCAGTATTTTCAATTTTCTATGTATCTATGCATTTTGCCTAGGTTTTCAAACTTACTGGTGTATACTTAAAAAAAACACCTCCCGTGTTTAGAATAATGATCATAGGCAAGAGTTATTTACCCCCTTTGTCCTATATTTTGTTTTACCGCTTTTTTTCCCTTAATCACTCTTGTTTTCTAAATATTTAGTTATTTATTTGGCTGTGCTGGGTCTTAGTTGCGGCATGCAGGATCTTCGTTGCAGCATGGGAACTCTTAGTTGCAGCATGTGGGATCCAGTTCCCCGACCAGGGATGGAACCTGGGCCCGCTACATTAGGAGCGTGGAATCTTAGCCACTGGACCACCAAGGAAGTCCCTCCCTTAATCACTCTTGAAATAAACTATTTAGAGAGCCAACTTTGATTTTGTCATTATTTCTACTCTTCATTATTGTTCCCTCTTGGTTTATGCTTTTATTATTTCCTTCCTTCTTCTTAATTTCTTTGAATTTATTCTGTGCTATTTTTATAGATCCTTGACTTTTTTATTTTCAGATAAACATATTCAAAGGTATACAATTGTCTCTAATACTGTTTTAAACGTGTCCCACAAATGTTAACTTGTAAAGGTTCCATTATTGTTAAATTCTAAGTATTTTGTAATTTACCTTATGAATTCCTCTTTAATCCAAATGTTATTTTAAAACATAACATAACATGTTATGGGAGGAGAAGGGAATGGGGGGGGAGGGAGAGGGAGAGAAGGCCCACCACGCCGAGGTGGACAGCACAGGAGGACGGACCTTGCTGGGCGTCCTCGCTCCCCTCCTTTTCCAGATCAGAGGGCACTTGGCTTTGAACTGCTGCTGTGAGGGACTCCGCTCTCCCTCCCGCGTTCCATGCCCCTAGAGGCTGACTGGTCCTGGGACCTGGGAAGTTCTGCCCTGAGAAAATTGTTGCCGCGTGGCTGCACTGAAATAATCAGGTTGAACAGCATGAAATCATTGTTATGTGTCTGATTTCACCTAAGAAAGGCAATTTCACAGGGTTCAGTCTAATGGGAAAAAGGCCGCGTGGCGTGGAGAGCGCATGGGATGGAGCTCGGCAGGGCAAGGATGGATGTGCCACCCACAGCGGGTGAAGACACGGGGGTGGGGGCAGGGGGGCTGCCCCTCAGGCTCTCACTGCAGCCCCCTGCCATCGGCGATCACACCGCTCCAGTGCTCGGGTTTAGAGACCCATTTAAAAATGCGGCTTCAGGGGCTTCCCTGGTGGCGCAGTGGTTGAGAATCCGCCTGTCGATGCAGGGGACACGGGTTCAAGCCCTGGTTCGGGAAGATCCCACATGCCGCGGAGCAACTAAGCCCGTGTGCCACAACTACTGAGCCCGCGTGTCACAACTACTGAAACCTGCATACCGAGAGCTCGTGCTCCACAACAAGAGGAGCCACCGCAATGAGAAGCCCACGCACCGCAGTGAAGAGTAGCCCCCGCTCACTGCAACTAGAGAAAGCCTGCACTCAGCAACACAGACCCAAAGGAGCCAAAAATAAATAAATAAATATAAAGAAATTCACCGAGACCTAAATCAATGGAAAGGTACACTACAGGGATGGGTGAGAAGACCCAATTTTGTTAAGACGTGGAATCTCTCCAAATTCAACACAGCTCCAGTCAAAATCCCAGCAGGAGTGGTAGGGCCATTCCTTAAATCAGTCAGACAGTTTCTTAAAAAGCTAAACATACACTTACCCTACAACCCGGCACTCGCACTCTTGGGCATGTATCCCAGAGAAGCAAAAGCCACCATTCACACCAGCGCCTGAACACTAACGTCTATGGAGCTTCCTGTGTAACAGCCCAGACTGGAAACAGCCCAAATGCCCTTCAGCAGGTAAACAGCTGGACAAATCTTGGGGCGTCCATGCACTGGAGCAGAGCTCAACGACACATGGGAACAGACTGTCCACCAACAGCTCGATGGATACAGAGGAGATGATGCTGCGGGGAGAAAGCTCGTCTCAAGCGTTGCAGGTTGTGTAGTTCAACTCACACAACATCCCTGAAACGACAAAATTGCATTGGTGGAGAGCAGATTAGCGGCTGTCAGGGGTGGGGACGGAGGGGGACTGGGAAAGGGCAGCAGGGCGGGTGTCTTTGTGGTGGTGGTGATCCTGGTTGTATCTAACTTGCGGCAGTGGTTGCAGGAATCTACTTGTATGATAAAGTATCAAGGAGCGATACACAGAGCCACACACAAAAAGAAGCGTCTGCAGAAACTGGCAGTGTGTGAGGAAGGTCTGTGAGCGGGTTCATCATATCGTGTGGGTCAGCGTGCTGCCTTTGGTAACACCACAATTATGGAAGATGCTGCCAGAGGGGGATGCAGGGTGATGGGTATGCAGGACCCCTCTGTACTATTTTTTGCTATGTCTTGTGATTTTATAATTACTTCAAAGTAAAAAGTTAAAAAACAAAACAGAATCTCAGCAGGTTTTTTTGGGGGGAGGGGTAGAAATTGACCAAGTGATTCTAAAATTCAGATAGAAATGCAAAGGTCCTAGAATGGCCTAAAGAACCATGAAAAAGAAGAACGGAGTTGGAGGAAATTCCCTGGTGGTCCAGTGGTTAGGACTCAGCGTTTTCGCTGCTCGGGCCCAGGTTCGATTCTTGGTGGGGGAACTAAGATGCTGTGAGCTTCGCAGCACAGCAAAAAAAGGAAAAAGAAAAACAGAGTTGGAGAAGTAACCCTACCTGATTTCAAGACCTATCATAAAGCTATAGGAATCCCCAAACTGGAAACAATCCAAACGTCCACAGCGGGTATGAATGGATTAACCGATGGTGGTACATCCGCACAATAGAAAACTACACAGTAATACAAAGGAGTACGCTACTGACGCGTCCGACAGGACTGACCTCAGAATAATTAAGCTGAGGGAAAGAAACCAAGTCAAAAAAGAGTACATCCTGTTTGCACGAAATTCCAGGCAATGCAAGCTATCCATCATGAAAGAAAGCTGATGAGAGGTTGCCTGGGGCTGGGGGGGCACAGGGGGCACAGGGCCGCTCTGAGGGTCATGGCCGAGTTCACTCTGATGAGAGGTTGCCTGGGGCTGGGGGGGGCACAGGGGGCACAGGGCCGCTCTGAGGGTCATGGCTGAGTTCACTCTGATGAGAGGTTGCCTGGGGCTGGGGGGGTCACAGGGGGCACAGGGCCACTCTGAGGGTGATGGCTGAGTTCACTCTGATGAGAGGTTGCCTGGGGCTGGGGGGGCACAGGGGGCACAGGGCCGCTCTGAGGGTGATGGCCATGACGTTGCAGGTGTCCACTCACGTGAGAACTTATCAAGTGTGTGCTTTAGGCCTGTGCCGTTTATTGTGTGTCAAGTGCGCTTCAATAAAGCTATTTTTTCAAGTAAGGAATGTGTGATGGTAACTGTGAATTTTTCCTCACAGTTGAGCACATACTCTGTTCCTTGGGAGAAGCCATGGTTCCTACAGCAGGAGTGTGCAGGTAGAAAGCATCTGGGGCGTTCATGTCCCTGAAACCTAAGGTCACTGTCGTCCAGTTTGGGGAATGCCTGTGAGGTCATATTATATGCACATAACGCACATAGATGGATATGCACGTGTGACACAGATAGTCATGATTTATTTTTTTTAATTATTTACTTATTTATTTAATTTTAGGCTGTGTCGGGTCTTAGCTGCGGCATGCGGGATCTTTCATTGCGGCGTGCGGGCTTCCTCTCTAGCTGTGGCGCTTGGGCTCCAGAGCACGTGGGCTCTGTAGTTTGCGGCACGTGGGCTCTCTAGTTGAGGCGCGGGCTTAGTTTGCCCAGAGGCATGGGGTATCTTAGTTCCCCGACCAGGGATCAAACCCATGTCCCCTGCATTCTTAACCACTGGACCACCAGGGAAGTCCCGTCATGATTTCTTTTAAAAGAACACACATAGATCATCTCAATATCACTAATCATTAAATAAATGCAAATCAAAACCACACTGGGACACCACATCACACCCATTAGGATGACTACTATAAAAAAAAAAAAGATAGAAAATATTGAGTGTTGGCGAGGGTGTGGAGAAATTGGAACCCTTGTGCACTGTGGATGGGAATGTAAACTGGTGCAGTCACTGTGGAGAACAGTATGATGGTTCCTCGAAAAAATCAAAACTAGAACTACCATATGATCCAGCAATCCCGGTGTGGGTGTGTACCCAGACACACTGAACGCAGGATCTCAAAGAGGGACCTGCGTTCCCATGTGGATAGCAGCGTTATCACAACAGCCAAGAGCTAGAAGCAATCTGAGGTCTACGGACAGATGAAAGGATGAACAAGGTGTGGTCCATTCAGACAACAGAATATCGTTCAGCCTCACAGAGGAAGGAAGTTCTGACACGGGCTACAGCATGGATGAACTTTGAGGACATCGTGCTGAGTGAAATAAACCAGTCACAAAAGACAAATCCTGCATGACTCCGCTTGCATGAGGTACCTAAAGCAGTCAGATTCCTAGAATTTGAAGCCAGGGGCTCTAGGGAGGAGAAAATGCAGAGGTGCTGTTTACTGGGGATCAGGTTTCAGGTTTGCAAGATGAGAAGCTCTGGAGAGCTGCTGCGCGACATTGGGAATACACTTAACACTGCTGAAGCAAACCCCAAATGGTTAGTATGGAAGCTTTACATTGTGCTTTTTGCCACAATTGAAACAAATTTTAAATAAATCGTGACGGTTCCCCAACAGTGTGAATGCACTTAACGCCACAGAACTGCACGCTTTAAAGGCTAAGGTGGTGACGTAGTTTATGTCTGTTTTACCACAATTTCTTAAAATGGAATTAAAGAAGAACACAGAATAGATAGCACGACTCCTTTTCTGGATCTTTCCTCTCCAGCCCAACCATCCAGTGGGGCAAACTTCCCAAGGCCGTGGATAGCGCTTCAGCGCGGCCCACACCGCGTAGGCTGTCGCGGCTCAGGTGGCCTCCCCGATGGACGGCATGGCTTGGGGTCTGGCTCTTGGTGACTACTGGCCACGCGCTCTAAACAGCCCAGACCTAGGACCCTAATGCTTGGTGCTCTCGGGCTGCACCAAAGGCTGCAAGCGCTGGACGCTCGTCCAAGCGCCGGGTGCTTCCCCGACGGCTGCAGCTCTTCCCCCTTCTCGGCCACAGCCGTCAGCTCCTGCCACCCCCAGCTTCCCTCCAGCAGCCGGTGCTCGATCCTGATGAGGTCAAGGTGCTATTTCACGCTGAGCTTAAGTCGCCTTTCTCAGATGGTTATGAAAGTGAAACCGCTTTTCTATGCTGGTTTCCTAACACAACAAATCACCACGAACTTTCACAACTTAAAACAAGACGAACTGAGGATCGCGCAGTCCTGGAGGCCAGGATTCCAACCTGGGTCTTGCTGGGCTAGGATTAGGGTGTCAGCAGGGCTTTGTTCCTCCCGGAGCCTCCAGGGGAGAATCTGTTCCTCACCTTCGCCAGCTTCTGGAGGCGCTGAGTTTCCTCAGCTCGTGCCCCCTCCTCTGTCTTCGGCAGCTCTCAGTGGACGTGTCTCTGCCCTTTCCCGGGGTATCATCTCCCCAGCCTCACTCTCTCCCCAGCCACCAAGGTTTTCTAAGGACTCATGAGAAGGCCTCGGCCCCTCCCGCATCTCCCAGGACCATCTCCCCGTCTCAGATCCCCACTTAGTCGCATCCACAAAGCCCCTTTGCTCAGGTACGGTCCCATCTTCACAGGTTCCAGGGACCAGGACACGGAACTGCCCACCACACTATTTCCTTTGTTGCCGTTTGATTTTCTCTTCCAAGAAGTCTTTCCTCGCATTCCTCACCTGGGTTTCTATTGGGCATATTTGCCTTCCTGCTCGTCTGTAGACGCTCTTTGAATGGAATAGCCGTCACCGCTCTGTCAGCCTTATATTTAAGTCCTTATGAATTTTGTTGTATGGACGGTGGAGCCACGTGTGCGAGCTCCACTTACTAAACGACCCATCCGTCAAATCCCACTTGGTCACGTGGGTTCTCTGTACATCAGCGTCTAATTTTATTTTATTTTATTTCATTATTTATTTATTTATTTGCGGTACGCGGGCCCCTCACTGTTGTGGCCTCTCCCGTTGCGGAGCACAGGCTCCGGACGCGCAGGCTCAGCGGTCATGGCTCACGGACCCAGCCGCTCCGCGGCATGTGGGATCTTCCCGGACCGGGGCACGAACCCACGTCCCCTGCATCGGCAGGCGGACTCTCAGCCACTGCGCCACCAGGGAAGCCCCTCCGCGTCTAATTTTAGACTCTCTTCCGCTGAGGAGTCGATGTGAGTGCCTGTGAGCCCGATGAGCACACACAAGTGGGGTCTTGGTTCCTAACCAAGTTGAACGCCGGCCCCTCCGAGGGAGCACTGCTGGGTTTGCTGGGCCGGGAGCCGGAAGGGCAGGACTCACCGCATCTCTCCTCCTGTGCTCTGCCCCTCCCTGGCTCCTCTTCTTCCTGCTCTGCATCCCGAGGGTTTGATGCCCCTGCTGTTCACTCCTTATCTCCCTGTTCACAGGAAGTTCTGTTCTCCCATCCCTCTCATCCCCCTGTGAGTGGAGACTTACCTGCTTTTCTGTTCAAACATGACTCTCCTGCTGTTAGCAGCTGGGCAGCCAAACACCTGTGCCCTGACCTGCTTACCGCCACCCCACACAGCGAGGATGAGCCTGTGGGATCACACTCCCCCCACCCCTCCATGGGATGAGAGGTGGACACGCCCACCGCCCGCCCCTCCCCCACCCCTCCATGGGATGAGAGGTGGACACGCCCACCACCCCTCTCCTCCCCATGAGGTCCTCACCCTGACTCTGGCCGAGCTTCCCTTCATGACATCTTCCCCCTACTCACCATGTGGTTGCCAGCAGCGCGGCCACTCCCGCGGGGCCCTGTCCCCTCTCCAGCTGCTCAGCTGCTCCCACCTGTGTCCCACCACCGAGGGCAGCGGCCAGGCTGCAGGGTCCCTCGTGCACTCTACACTCGTCAAGCCCCCCACACCCTCTCATATCCCCACCTCGGGCGTCCACACCGAGGATTCCGGCAGCTGGGCAGGTTCCCAGCCAGGGCGAGGGGCGGGCTCCCTCCTCCAGGCGCCCCCATCTCTCCTCACAAGACGCCGGGGTCGACCCCCACTCCTCTCCCCGAGGGATGGGGAGGAGAAAAGCCACCTGCCCCCAGGACTCCCTGCAAGGCAGGCAGGTGTCTCTCCAGCCCCCCCCCCCCGCCCCCCAGGCCTGCAGCCTGCACCTCGGCCTCGGGAGGGAGGCGCCCTCCAGCCTGGTGCTCCAGGTGGGGCCTGGGAGCCCACTGCTCTGACTCGGGGCCCAGCTGGCTGGGGAGCCCCGCCCCACGCCCGGGTAGCCTCTCCTCCTTCCCTCTATCGGGTGACAGGTGTGGGAGGGAGACAGCCGTCCAGCGTCCTCCGCATCTGCTCGTCCGGGGCTGGCCTGGCTCTCTGTTCTGGACACTTCCCTCCTCTGTGTGGGTCGCGAGGCACTCTCGGGGCTCCCGGACCCCAGGTCTCTCCCGCGCCGGCTGCAGTGGGGTCCCCGTGCTGTTCCCCCTCCCTCGGAAGCCTGCAGGGGTCTGGGCGCCCAGCGTGGCGCTGGACGTCTGGTGCCCCGTGTGTGTGTCAGGTCGGGTCAGGGGGGCGGCCGGTGGCGCTTTTAAACATGTTCCGGGTCCTCCTCCCTCGGGTGTGGGCAGGACACCCAGGTGGAGCTGGTGCAGCGACGGCACTGGCAGGTCGGTCAGCCAAGCCTCGCAGCTCCTGTTCTGCGGGTCCCGGCCCCCGGCGCCCCTGTGAGGACGCTGTGGGGGCCGCCGGGTGAGGCGCTCAGGCCCCACCAGGAGCCACGTGAGGGAGCTTGGAGGCAGAGCCCCTGGTTCCAGCCAAGCCTTCAGAGGACACGGCCCTGGCCGACACTTTGGCCATGACCTCGGGAGACCCCGGGCCAGAACTGTCCCGTGAAGCCTTTCCCAGACCCCTGACCCACAGAAACTGTGAGATGATAAGTTTGTCATTTGAAGCCACTACGTTTGGGGTAACTTCTCATGCAACAGCAGATAACCAATCCTTGCACAGACAGACCCTGGAGACGGTGCAGTTCAGGTCCAGACAACCCTGATCAAGCAAATATTGCAAGAAAGTGAGTCACATGAATTCTTTTGGTTTCCAAGTGCACATAGAAGTTATGTTTACACTATCCTGTAGTCTATTAAGTGTGCAATAGCATGACGTCTAAAAAAATGTGTACAGACCTTCATTTTAAAATAATGCTGTTGGATGTACTGAGCCTGCGCTCTAGAGCCCACAAGCCACAACTACCGAGCCCACGTGCCGCAACTACTGAAGCCCGCGTGCCTAGAGCCCGAGCTCCGCAACAAGAGAAGCCACTGCAACGAGAAGCCTGCGCACCGCAAGGAAAGAGTAGCCCCCGCTCGCCGCAACTAGAGAAAGCTCTCACGTAGCAATGAGACCCAACACAGCCAAAAATAAATTAAACTTAAAAAAATAATAAAATAATGCTGTTGGATGAATGGCGCTGATGGCCTTGCTCGACACAGGCGTGCCACAAACCTTCAATTTGCAAAAACGCAGTGTCTGCGAAGTGCAGTGAGGCGAGGGTGCCTGCACGGACAGGAAGTCCAGGGTCCTGTGCATGTCGGGCTGGGAGAGGAGGTGCAGCTGGAAGCAGCAGCCCCCAGTCTCGGGGCTTAACACACACGTGGGCTTGTTGCTCCCACTGAGGCCGGCTGCGGGCGTGCTCGGCGCCCAGGTCTCAACTGGTGGCGGGTCCCAGTCACCACAGGCCTTGGGGGGGGGCGTTGGAGGGCAGAGAACCAGGGCGACAGGTCACTCATGCATGTCACCTGCCTGGGGAGGGGAAGTACTGGAAACGCCGGGGGCAGCAGTGCTGCCTGCTGCACAGTCCGACTGACTCTTGTGCTTTCGTGGGTTGGGCTCATCTCCCTGGATCCACGCGAGCCTCCCTCGCTTCCCAGAGAACTTCCCTGGCGCCTGCTGGGGCACGGCCTGGGGCAAGGGCCCTTCCCTTGGAGCCAGGGCTCTCACGCTGTGTCTGCTTCTCCCGTCTGCTCCTTTCTCTCTTCCTGGAGCTCCTGTTACTCACGTCACCTCCCCTGAATCTCTACCCAAGAATTTCATCTTTTCCCTTGTGATCTTCAAGGCACTACTTTGCGTCTCAGCACTGACCACCTGTTCTTTCAATTCTGCTGTTGAATCTCTCACTGGGACCTCATGTTTTAGCTGCAGAGCCATTTCGAGCCATCCTTTGATCTCCTGCAATGCTTTCTCTCTCTCTCTCTCTCTCTCTCTCTCTGTCTCTGTCTCTGGCTTTGATAATTAGCTCTGTGGCCAGCTTCTCCTGCAGCCGTTGTCTCATGGGGCAGGTGCTGGGGGTCCTGACAGGGCCTCCCTCTAGATACCGAGCCCCCCTGAGGGCTATTTTTGTGGCTGGTTCTGGGGGCCTGGGGGGCCCGTGGGAGTGGACGGCGCAGCAGCTCTACCCACAGGTGGAGGGGAGGGTGCAACAGCCCCCAGCACCGTGGGGACCTGGGAGGATGCAGGGAGGGCTGGGATGTGAGGTGTGGCCGCCACAGGGCCTCTCGGAGGTTTTCTCCCAGGTGCAGGTGCAGGGGCGGGGGCGGCCTAAGTGTGCAGAGGACGGCGTTCGGGAGCTCGGGGTGGGGAGGCTGTCTCTGCAGGACCCCCACGTGGCGCACCTCTGCCTGATGAGCGGTCTTTCCCACCTGAGCAGACACCCGCCCCCACGGCCCCGACTCAGAGCCCGTTCCTGACCTCCCACCTGCGCAGACACCCGCCCCCACGGCCCCGACTCAGAGCCCGTTCCTGACCTTCTCTGAGCATGGCCAGCGCCGTCCTTGACACAGCTCTCGCGCTCAGGCACCGCCCAGCTGCCACCCTGGCCTCATTGCTGGCCCTGAGCCTGGCCGGATGGCAGCAGGGTTCCAACGAGCCCTCCATGGCCCTGTGGCGGGCTTCCAGAACCTGCCGGGGCCAGGGAGGCCACAGACTGCTGCAGCCAGGCCCTTCCTCTCAGGCCTCAGTTTCCCTTTTGTATAGTGGTCTCCACGCCCCTGGCACCCAGACGCTGGCAGCTGGAGACCCCCACAGGTCCCTGACGACCCAGCGCCTTGGAAGATCTGGGTCTGGGGTCTGATGAGGGAGGGGCAGGCCGGGCTGGGTCCCAGGATAGCTGGAGCTGGGCCACCACGAGGCCAACGCCAGCCCGGCCCGCAGGGGTTAATGGGCCCAGCCGCCCTGGGGACGAGTGTGGAATCTCCTCCCCGCTCCCCAGGGCCCATTTTCTTCGGAGACTCAGCAGTCAGTGCCGTCACCAAGCAGAGCCGGCTGGCGCAGTCCCTGGGGCTGAGCACTGAGGAAGCAGCGGGCAGCCCCGGGGTGGCGGGTACGAGAGGCCCCGATCCTGGCCTCGGAGCTGCTCCACGCCTGCAGTGGAGGCTGGGTCGTGACACGGCCCTCGGTCCGGGCCCGGCAGTGATGGGGCACTGCTCCCTGCTCTGACCACGTGCGGATGAGGGGGTGGGAGAGGCTGATCCGATGCCAGCCTGAAGGAGTCAGTGTCGCCACGGGTGGGTGCACCGGTGCCGCTCCGCCCGTGCCGTGGAACGTGCCGTGATGACCACTGTGCACTGGCCTCTCTTTACCCGGTGGGCAGGCCGAGGCTCCCTGGCCTGGGTCCCCTGCCCGTGGAGAGAGTGCCCGCTGCCCAGGGCAGCTCCCAGCACAGTCTCCAGCACCTCTCCCAGCACAGCCTGGCCCGGCTCCCACCTGAGGCCTCGGACTCTGCCTGGACCCACCCCATCCCCAGGCCAGCGCCTCAGCGCGCGGCTGAAGCCCACCTCCCTCTCTCCCGATGGCTGCCCTGACGCCCCCAGCATCCTCTCTCCACTGGACAGCACTGGGGTCATAGATGCAAATGAGGGGGACATGAGACCCTACTGGGCCCACTCAGCCTCCCCAGACCCCAGCTGGGAGCAAACCAAAGGTCCTGGCCGGGCTGTCCTCTCAGGGAGCCCCGGGCACCCGAGGCCCACACCCCCGAGCCTCGCGCTGCCCCAAAGCCCACTGCCCACCAGGGTCCAGACCCTACTGTGGTGACACGAGCCTCAAGGACAGCGAAGAGGCCCCCGCAGCCCCTCCCGTCTGGTTTCCCCAGACCCTTCGACCAGGAAGGGGAAGAGGTGGGGCCGCTGGGAGGAGGCCCTCGGGTGCTCAGAGCAAGGCGGCTCCTGGACTTCACGTCCACTCCCAGCGGCCACAGGTCGACGCTACTGCATCACACAGGCCAACGGAGGAGCCTCAGTCTGGGGGCCAGCTGTCCCTCGGCCACAGCTTCTTGCTCTGCCGGGGGGGTCGCAGGAGGCCAGCACCAGCCTCGGGGAGATGCTGGGCAGCCCCGGGGACGGCACAGGCGCCCGCGAGCGTGCTCTCCTTTGAACTTCCTAATTAGGCGGCTGTCCCTCTGGGGGCCAACTGCCCACCTACCCACCCAGGAGGGGACAAGGTGCTGGCAGGGGTGGGACAGAGGCGCCTGACCCTTGCCGTAGGGGCCGGCCTCTGTAGCCAGCCTAAGAGAGGGCAGAGGCTGGCAGGGCGAGCAGCGCCCTGGGGGCTGAGGGGCTGCGATCCCACCCACCCTTCGTGGCCTCACCAAGAGCGGGGAGGGCGCCGTGCTGAAAGTGGGAACGAGCCCCACCAGCCCGGGCCACACCAGCAGGAGAGGGCGGAGGATGGGACGTGCCCGTGCGGCCGGCAGTGTGAGCTGGGCCTGGGGAGGCACGTGGACGGCCCTGTCCCCACCCCTGCCAGGCACCGGGTCACCCAGGCCAGGCCTGAGCTGGGCTTAGGATGCTGGCGGCAGGCTGGGAGGGAGGGCCGGGCTGCACAGGAAGGGGCACACGTGGGCGTGGCGTGCACAGTGGCCTGCGACAGCCAGCCTCCCCCCGAGCAGGAAGTGTCCGGTGAGCCCCCCAGGCCCAGGCCAGACCCACCCCCTCGAGGTCACGGGGGCTTGCCCAGAATGTGGGGGACCGACTGGCATCGCCTGCGGCACACGTCCTGAAGAAGGGACTCAAGCGGCCCAGCCGCTGCTGCCTCTGCCACCTCTCTGCTCGCGCCACACCCGCCAGGCTCCGCTCACCTCGGGACACCCCACGGGCCCCCCAGCCACACCAGCCGCTTACATCTTCCCACCTTCGGCCTCCGGGCTGCCTCGGGGCCACTTGCTTCTGATCTTTTTCACTAATTCTTCAGCAGCATCTCAAGGTGACTGTTGAGTTTTCAGTTTAGCTGATGACGCTTCATCACCTCTAGAAATTCCACGCGTTTGTTTTTCAAATCCACTTGGTTATTTTCCAGCTCCCATCCGGCCTGTTGGCATTGCTCAGCTGTCCTGTTTGAGCGCGGCCAGCAAACGCTTTTTTTTTTTAGCATTTATTTGGCCGCGCCAGGTCTTGGTTGGGGCACACGGGATCTCCGTTGCTGTGTGCAGGGTCCTTAATTGCAGCATGAGGGACCTAGTTCTCAGACCAGGGATCGAACCCGGGCCCCCTGCATTGGGAGCGTGGCGTCTTAGCCACTGGACACCAGGGTAGCCCCAGCAAACACATTTCATACTCTGGTCCGAGCCTCCGATGGGCACCTGGACCTGGCAGCGTTCTGCCGGCTGTTGCTCCTGGTGCTGGGGTTCCCTTCGTGCTGGGTCTGGACTGTGGTCTGTTCACTGACTTCGGAAAACCACGAGGCGTAGACAGTTCCAGGACAAAGGGCACTGGCGTTTGTTTCCCCCAGGCACCTGGGGGCCCAAGTTAGGTAAACATGGCTTAAAAGGAAACCGGAAGCTCAGGATCTTTCTGGCTGAGCTCCACACGTGCTCGCTCGAGGCTGGCGTAAACCGTGACCTGGTTAGCGACCACCTGGTCTTCTCGGCGACCTGTGCACAAACTTACAGGTGCCAGGGCCTCCAGCGGCCGCCCCGCGGCCACCACGCTGAGTCCCAACGTGCCCAACCCGCAGGAGCCAAGAGGCACTCACGGCGCAGCGTCTCACACTCTCAAGTTTTGACCTAATTCCCTGAAACCTTGAGAGCTCCTCATTGCTGAGCAACTTGACACAATTTACCCAGCTCTGCTCACCTGTTTTCAGTGCGGAGCGGATGCAGAGCGCCTCCCTCGCCTCATTTCCAGGAAAGCATGTGTCAACCACACGGATGCGAACGTGCTCCCCGCCCACAGGGGCCCTGGGGCGGCAGGCCACTCCCACTGCTCACACAGCCCTCACCCGCGCCCCCGCGCCTGGCTCTGCGCCGTGGACGCCCCCCTCCTGCCCAGACTCTAAGTAACAAAGGAACAGCACCCGAAGAACAAGGGAGGACAAAACATTTAAGTTATTAAATCAAATATACAGTGATTCATTTAATATGTACATATTTACAAAAATGCACTTTCACGAGGAGGGGCGGCCGGGGCCAGCAGGTGGGCAGCGGCCTGGTGCCCACGGCAGACGTTGACAGTTGCGAGGGGAGAGTCTGTGTGAAGGCACTTGTCACAAGCTTCGATACTGCCACCGTCCCGGGGAGAACAGAGCAGTCAGGAAGGGCACTTCTGAAAGCACAGTTGAGAGATCTCTGGAGCGAGCGCTCTGGGCAGGAGCGAGCGAGGACGGCAGACTGGGGCGGATGGACTGGCGAGCTGGCGAGGGTCTGCCCACGAGCCTCAGGCCACGCCGACCGCCACGGGCCCCACCAATGACCTCAAGCCCCACTGCAACCGCAGGTCCCACCGACAGCCATGGGCCACGCCGAACATCACAGGTCCCCCTGAGAGCCACGGGTCCCGCTGTCAGCCTCGGGTGGTCCCACCGACAGCCATGGGTCCCACTGGCTCTTTGGCCTGGAGCCACTGAGAACCCCAAGTGAGGAATAAAGGAAGATTCTGTAAACAGTGCACCACCTCTGGGAACAAACGCTCGACGATTTGGTGAGAACACAGACATCCTTGCTTTTTCCTGCCACACGGCGAGTGCGACACACAGAAACGTTACAAAAATAGCAACTACCCGAGAATACTGCGTTGTTTTCCACCTGACAGTTACCCAATAATTTATACAAGCTTAAAGAAACATAGAAAATAAACATCTGCTTTTCGTTTTTGGTGTTTTTTTTTTTTACACAAAATAAAGGAACTATGCACACGGCCTCGGCCTCCTGTGGTCCGGCGGGTGGCGTGGCACCCGGCGAGGGGCCCTGGGTCCCGGCCCAGCTGGCGGCCGCAGCCCTACTCCCGGACGGCACGGCACGTGGCGCCGAGGCTCCCAACGGCGCGGTTGTCCACCTTAGGGCCTGAGGCCCAGAGGGCCGGCCTCCCAGGCGAGCAGCCGGGGTCTTTGGTGAACTTGCGCGAGAGGAACTTCTCGGCCTCCGGAGCGTCGTCCTCGCCGCGGCCGGGCTCCTCGTCCTCCCTGCTGCCTGCCGGCCCGGGCAGCGCCTCACCCACCCTGCGCGGGGCTGGTGTGAAGTTCTTGCAGGGGAACAGCACGTCCTTGGGGCCACCCGGCCGCTCGATGGGGTTGCGGATGGGGTTGAGCGGGGCCCACTGGTTGTTGGCGCCCTCCTCCCGCGGCAGCCGGCTCCTCTCTCGCTCTTTCCTGCGCTTGCGGGTCCACCACACGCAGACAGCCACGCACACCAGACACAGCATGCTAAACACGCCGCACAGCACCGACACCAGCAGACCTGGGGCGGGGACGCCGCGAGGGGACCGTCGGGCGAGGGTCCTCCGGCTCCCGGTGGTGGGGAGGGTCCCAGGATCGGGGCTGGGGAGGGGTGCGTGGGGGGCTGGGGGCCCTTCGCTGGCAGGTGCAAAGCAGTTGCAGCGTTTTGTGGATCGGAATGCACGGCCCCCCGGCAGGGCCAGACGATTCGCAGCCCCTCCCCTCCAAGCCCCACGTGCCTGAAAGATCCCCAAGGCCCGGGGCCGAGAGGCGGCCCCCCTCCTGCTTCTCACCCGTGGAGGAGCTGCCCACGACGACCGTCTCCACCTTGACCTCGGTGACAGCCAGCAGCAGCGAGCTGTTCCCCTGTCGGGTGATGGCCGCCACGATGGCTCGAGCTGCACTCTGGATCAGACTGCTGTCCGGCAGGTCGCGGCGTGCCGGGCTGAAGGACTGAGGCAGAGGACAGAGCTGAGGGGCAGCGCGCCCGCGTCCGGAGGCCTGGGACCCCCACCCCCAGTGGGACAGCGTGCCTGGCCCCGTGTGCAGCCCCAGGGCACACTGAGGTTCCCGTCCAGGCCACGGCTCTCGATCAGCGGCAAGGAGGGATGCGGGTGGCTGTGGTCCCACGAGCAGGGCCGTCCTGGAGCAGAGCGCAGGGCTTGGGAACCTGCGGCCCCAAGGCTTCCTGGAGGGAGGCTCATCGAAGGGCGGGGGGTCGCCCCACGCCGGGCAGTTCACGGGGAGGCGGGTGAGGCCTGGTCTGGATCTCCTGCACCTGGGGCTGGGACGGCTGTCCCTGCGGGTAGGCTCCCAGCCCCAGGCAGCCATGCCTAGAGTCCAGAGGGTGCCACAAACCCAGCACTCCCCCGAGCCCTGCCGGCACCGTGCGGCCCTGCTGCCCCAACACCGGCACCCAGCCAGCACCCCGAGAAGCTGCCCTGCCCCTACCCCCTTGTCTCTCCCCGCACGCCCCCAACCACAGCCTCCCCAGACCCTGCGGTGCCCGTTTACATTGGGCCCCCGAGCAGGGCCCCAAGGACACCCACTGAGCCGAGGGCCTGGGCAGGTGGCCAGGCCCTGACCACACACCCCAAGGCGGCCTGACACCACGGGCACCCCTGCTGCCACAGACACCAGAGGACACAGCACAGGGGAAGCAGCGAGCCGGGGGCAGCCGGGGCAACAGAAAAAGGAGGCTCCACCCACAGTCCCGCCCACCCCGTCCGGTCGGGCAGGCCCTGGCCTCAGCGCCGCACCCAGGCCACAACCGACCCCCACGGTCTCGAGTCAGGGTCCCACCTGAGGGCTCCCCGTCCGGAGGCCCCGGGCCTAGGAGCTTCCTCACGCTCCCTGCCCTGCTCTCAGGGGATCCTCCAGCTACACCCCGTCGCTGTCCACCCTGGCCCCCGGCCACTCTCCTTCCCTCTCTGGGCGCTGCCTCTGTACCCCGCCTCCTGCTGTCACCCGGTGCCTCCCACAGTTCTGGGGACCCCTGCCCAGAGTCCCAGCTGTACGCGCGGGCCCCACGGAGCTGCACACGCGCCCTGCCTGGCCCCTCCTCCTCCCCTCACCGGGCTGACGGTGCCTCTCCTGCAGGCCCGCCCCGGCTCCGCCGGCCTCCAGCAAGGGCACGGGGAGTGGCCACAGCCCTTCGCCGCGCAACTGTGCCGGAGCGGACTCCCGGGTCTGTGGTCACCCCGTGTCCCCAAGTACCTGGGAGCCAGCCTGGCCTGGGCCCTCTGCCCCAGTCCCCGCCAGGCACACGTGCAGAGAAGGGCCCTGGAGAGGGGAGCGCTGAACAAGGGTGCCCACCCCGCCTGCCAGTACCCACCATAGCCACCTCCACCGCGCTGGCCTCTGAGGACGGCCGGTCACAGAGCAGCACGAGCAGGCGGTCCCGGGCCACCGCCCGCGTGGCTGGTAGAGCGCGGATCCCTGAGCAGACGGCGCCCACGGTGGTACCCTGAGCAAAGACGGGCTGCACGTGAGCACGGCCCAGGGACCGAGAATCTGAGGGTGTTCACCCCCGGCTGGCACCTTGGGCAGGTGGTGGGACACGCCTTACACGCTGTCTGAGGTAGCAGAGCAGGGATGCGGGGGGGAGTGGGGGGGGCACTGGCTCCCACAGCGGTCCTGTGCCCCCTCACCCACGACACAGACCACCACCACGGTCAGGGCTGGGTGGGGTCTCACCCAGTGCTCAGGCCACAGAGACGTAAGGACGGGAATGCGGCCTGAGTGAGAAGTGCCCGTGGAGCTGTGGGCTGCCCCAGCCTCCCTGGAAGGCCACCTTCAGCCCAGGTCCCTGGGACAACTGGAGGAACAGGCACCTCGGCCCAGGCTGGCCACTCCTGGCCACTCCCCTGGGACCAACACTTCCCCTCATCCGAGCGCGCTCGGCCAGGCTCCGCAGCCTCCCTGACCCCACAGGCGCCAGGCCGCCAGCAGGGGTCTCGGGCCATCTCGGTGGCCACTGGAGGAAGGATGCGGCGCCGGGGCTCTGCAGACCTTCGCGGTGCGCGGTGGACGGCGCCACTCACCTGGGGCACCTGGTCGCGGTTGAAGTGCAGGGTGAGGCGGGCGCAGTTGTTGTCCAGGTGGCCGGAGCGCGGCCGGCAAGGGGTGCTGGGCAGCAAGGGCTCCTCCGCGCCACACTCCCCCCAGGCCATGCAGGGCGGCTGCAGGCACTGGCCCGGGGCCTTCTCCTGGCACCGCTGCCCAGGTGGGCACTGGGTGCTCAGGGCGTCAGGCCGGCCAGCCAGCAGGCAGGGCTTCCGGCCGCACCACACCTGGGCACACGCAGATGGGACCCGCAAACACACCAGCACCACGCGGGGGAGGGGGAAAGACACGGTCTGGTCAGTGAGTCCCAGGGCAGGGCGGGGGGGGGGGGCAGTGGGCGGGGGGGGCGGCGAGGGCCCACCCGGGGGACCCCCAGCGCTCCCAGGTTGAACGTGGCACCAGAAGGACCCCACCAGAGCAGGGCAGGGCAGGACAGTGCAGGCCCAGGTCCTCTGGAGCCCGGCTCACCCGTCCCCCTCCCCCAGCACCCTCACAGGGTGAGCAACAGGGTCACGGATGAATGACGGGGACCCCCGGGCACTGGACACCCAGCAGGGCAGTGCGAGGAGGCAAGGCAGGGCCGGCCGGAGAGGCTCTGGGGCAGGAGTCCCCTGTACCTTGCTGCAAGCCCGGCGGCCGTCCAGGCAGCGGCAGCTGTTACAGTCCTCCACCCAGGAGCCCCCATGAGGGAAGGGCACTCCCTGGGACCAGCAGGACCTCCCGAACACAGTCACTGCGGGGAGGAGAGGTGGGGGCAGCCGTGACGGCCGGGTCTCACCCTGCCCCCCCAGGCACGGCCCTCGCCCACGACGTCCCCCCACCTACCCTCCTGGCACCGCGGGCCGGCCCGGCCAGGAGGGCAGCTGCAGCGGTAGCCGTTGATCTCGTCCACACACGTGGCCCCGTAGGCGCAGGGTGAGGACTGGCACTCGTCAATGTCTGCGGGGAAAGCGGCGGCTCGTCGGGCAGCACGGGAGGCCCTGGCAAGTGGGAGGAGCAGCCCCCGGCCAGCTGGGGCCTCGGGCTGCCCTCGGGGGCCCTCTGGGCTGGGCCTGGCGCTGTCACTGTCACCAGCCTGAGGCTTAAGCACCACCCCCATCTGCCTCTGGGACGGGTGGAGGGGGGCGGCCTCTGGGTACTAAGACCTCAACCCAAACTAGGGTCTGCCCCTTGCCGGGTGGCGGGGGACAGACAAAGGAAACTGCGGCTCAGGGTGAGGTGGGAGCAGCTCCGAAGGCTGGGGTCCCACAGCACTGCCCGCCCGGTGCCCCCCGGCCCCTCACTGATGCGGCAGTCAGGGCCCGCGAAGCCCGGCGCACACTCGCAGCGGAACCAGTTGACGCCGTCCACGCAGACACCGCCGTTGTAGCTGCAGGGGAGAGGGCGGGTGTCAGGGGGCCCGGGACAGGCCGAGCTCCCCGGCCAGCCCGCCTCAGGGGCTGCCACTCACCAAGGCAGGGGATTGCAGTCGTTGGTATCTGTGTTTGCGGAAAAAAGAGGACAGTAGGCACGGCATCCACCCGCCTGGCACCCCAGGCATGCAGGGCGGGAGGATACCGAGCTCCCCAGCCAGCCCACCGTGACCAGGCTGGAGGCTGGGGGCCAGGGCCGCTCTGGGAGGAGAGCCCGTCCTGGAGGGGACTGGCCTAGGAGGGTGGGGTGCGCGAGCAGGACGCCCAGGCCACAGGGCGAGTGGCTGGCGGGAGACGGACAGAGGGCAGAACACAGGTGAGGGGGCTGGGCTGCGGGGCTGGAGGTGGCACGGCAGATCTTGGGGTTCAACTGGACTTTGGTGGCCAAGTGCAAGGGGCAGGTCTGTGAGGCAGGCTCGAGAGGGAACAGGACCCGGAAGCTGTGGGAGAGAGAAGTGGGTCCCGCCCACGCCCACGGGCTCACTGTGTGTGCAGGTGCGGCCCTCCCAGCCGTCCCGGCAGATGCAGGAGAAGGAGTCCCCGCTGCCCACACAGGTGCCCCCGTTCCCGCAGGGGTTGGGCAGGCAGCTGCTGCTCTTAGCTGCAAGGGCGGAGGAGGAGAGGAAGGAGACGGGGGGCTTTCACCCGGGCTGGGCAGACCGGGGGCTCCACCCCACGCCTCCACCCCAGACAGCGAGGGGCAGGCAGGGCCAGCGTGCCCTCGGGGCGCCTCACCGACCGTGCAGGTGCTGCCCTTCCAGCCCGGGGGGCAGGCGCAGCGGAAGGTATCGCCGCTGTCGTAGCACGTGCCACCGTTGCTGCAGGTGTAGGCGTCACACTGGAACTCACCTGCGGGCACACGGCTGCTCAGGGGGCGCCCGGAGCAGCGGGCGGCATCCCGGTAGGCAGCCCCAGCGCAGCAGGGGCTCGCGGGCACTCACGTGAGTGGCAGGTCTTGCCCTTCCAACCATCGTCACACACGCAGTAGAAGTCGTTGACCAGGTCGTAACAACGGCCGCGGCTGTGGCAGGGATCGGGAAGGCAGTCGTTGGGATCTGGGGGTGAGGACGCCGGTCAGCGGGGGGTCACCGGCGCTCAGGGAGGGCTGCCCGGGGGAGGAGGCGCCGGAGCTGGGCCAGGGAGAGACAGAGGGCGTGGGGAGGGCAAGCGTGTGCCCCTCCGCCACACACACACACACACACACACACACACACACACACACGCTCCGGTCACCAACTCGCCACGTGGAGCCGGTGACCACCTGGGGCCGCTGAGGTGCCCGGTGACAGGCCACGTGGGGCCCGAGGGAGGGGCAGCACGGCCCACTCACTGGTGTCGCAGAGCTCGCCCTCCCAGCCGCTGGGGCAGAAGCAGCGGAAGGTGTCCACCTCGTCGATGCAGGTGCCCCCGTTGCGGCACGGCTGGCCGAGGCAGTCGTCGATGTCTGCAGGAGGCGGGCGTAAGCCAGGTCCCCAGGCCTCCCGGCCCCTCCGGGCCCCTCCCAGCCCCCGGTCCACAGCCACTCACTCTCGTGGCAGTAGGTGCCTGTGAAGCCGCTGTCACAGACACAGGAGAAGTTGCCCCCAGGCTGGCTGATGCAGTGTCCATGGGGGCCACACACGCCGGTGGGGGCCACGCGGGCCACCCTGGTCCCCACCTCGAACCCGCAGCCATCGACCACTGCCACAGAGATGGGAGGGGTCAGCCCCACCTCCGCAGACCCCACCTACCTCTCACCTCACCCCACTCCACCCCCTCAGGCCCCGCCCACACTGCACCCACCTCTGCAGGCCCCCCCAGGGCACGGCTCCCGGGGCTCGGAGCAGTTCTTGCCGCCCACATCTTCGGGGCACGCACAGTAGTAGTCGCCCTCCAGGTTATAGCAGCGGGCCCCGTTCTGGCAGGGGCTCGGCTGGCAGAAGTCAACGTCCACCTGGGGGGCGGGGCACCCACGAGAGCCCAGGCCCTACTGTTGGCGCTGGACAATGAGCCAGGCCTCGCTGGCGTCCGTACAAGGAACCCCAAGGTCCAGGCCCCACCTGGACTAGACAGCCAGGCCTCTGCAGCCACAGCCTGGAGGGCCGCCCAACCCAGCCTGGCCAGGCCCCTCCCACCACCCTCGCCTCCAGGGCAGCCCTCTTCCGCTGCATCCGGCCTTCGCCCCTCCTACTGGCAGGAAGGCCAGCTATCGGCCCCCCTCCCCAGCCACCAGGGCCACCCTGAGCCCCGTCCGTGGGTCCTTCCCAGAAGCGTCACCGCCAGGCTCCACGGCGCTGGACAGGACCTCTATCCTGGGCCCCAGGAAGCCTGCTGGCCAGGAGACCCGCCCCTTGCACCCCTGCAGCCCCACTAGTCTCCCCTGCAACGGCCAGGGCAGGTCAGAGGGCGGTGGGTGCGCGAGCCTCTCCTCAGACCCGCGTGCGGCACCCCCACCCCACCCTAGGGCCCCTCTTTCAGGGGCCCAGGTGCTCCAGCCACTGTGGGAATCAGACAGACAGGGCTTGGGGCAGCCGGCTGACCTGCCAGGGCTCCCGGCCCACCCCACCAGGAGGGGCTCATCATGACAGGCAGTGACCCTGCGACCCTGCTCTGCCCCTGCCCAGAAAGGCAGCCCGGACCCTCTGCAGGGCCGACGACCACTGTGGCCCGTCTTGGCCACTCGGACGGGCCACCCGGGCAGCGGCTGGAGGAGGGGGGAGGCAGGCAGCACACGCAGGCCTCACCTCGCAGAGCGGCCCCGAGAAGCCCTGGGGGCAGTGGCAGCGGAAACCGTCGACCAGGTCCTCGCAGAGGCCGACGTGGCAGGGGCTGCTGGCACATTCGTCCAGCTGGCGCTCACAGTGCCGGCCCCCGAAGCCCCGTGGGCACACGCACTGGTAGCCGTTCACCAGGTCCTGGGGGGAGTGGGGGGGTGAACCTCCCGCAGCCACCCCCGCGGGCGGCTCCCCCGACACTCCCCCCACGTGCGCGCACGGCACGGACCGGCCCTCACCTTGCAGGTGCCGCCGTGCTGACACTGGCCCCCACAGTCGTTGACGTCTGCGGGCAGAGGCACGGTTACGGCTGGGACTCCCTCTCCCCCAGCCCCGCCCACCTGCGCCCGCCCACCCGTACTGACTGATGTGACAGTTGGTGCCCTTCCAGCCCGGGATGCAATCACAGTAATAGCCACCAATCAGGTTTTTGCAAGAAAAAGCATTAAGGCACGGCTTCCCTTCACACTCATTGGCGTCTGTGAACGAGACAAGGGCAGCGATGGGGCCCAGGCCGCACCTGCCCCGGCACCCGCAGCAGCAGCGCATGCCCAGCGCACAGCCCATGCACACACGCGCCCCGTGGGCCCCTTACCCAGCTGGCAGGTGGCTCCCCCCCACTGCTCGGGACAGATGCACTCGAAGCCGTCCACCTGGTCTACGCAGGTGCCCCCTGCCGCACACGGGTTGGAGGTGCACTCATCGATGTCTGCAGAGGATCAGAGAGAGAGGTGTGGGGTGGGAAGGAGGGACACGGGCCTGGCTCTTCCTGTCACCCCTCCCCTGACCACTGCCACCCACGTGGACGCGGCCACTCCACCCCTACCCTCCAGACCCCTCAGACGCCAGGCTGAGTGCCCCAGAGGCACTGGAGTGGGCACTCACCAAGCGCACAGGTGGGCCCGCTCCAGCCGGAGGGGCAGTGGCACTCGAAGCCTGAGGACACCTCGTGGCAAGAGCCCCCGTTGGCACACGGGTTCGAGGCGCAGGCGTGCTCGGCTGTGTTGAGAACCACGGGAAGTGGGTGTGGCGGCCCAGGCCCCCTCCTTCCTCCCCAAGCCCCCAAGGCCCCGAGGTGGGAGCGGGGGGGTGCCTGCCGCACAACAGGCCAGAGAGGTGGGCCCGGCCGGCTCCCGGCCCCGACGTACCCCGCTCGCAGTTCTTGCCCGAGTAGCCGTCGGGGCAGGCACAGCGGTACTGGTCAGGCTCCGCGTTGATGCATGTGCCCCCGTTGGTACAGGGGTGGTGGCTGCCGCAGTAGTTCAGGTCTGGGGGCGGGGTGCGCGCTCAGGGAGCAGACCGAGCCCCTCGCTCCCTCCCTCCCCGAGGCGCCTACCTGGGGCCTCGCCACCCGCCCCTCGCCCACCAGGCGCACCTTTGTTGCAGAGCAGGCCGCCCCAGTTGGTCTCGCAGCTGCACTGCCAGGGCTCCACACAGCTGCCGTGCACGCAGCCCGGGTACGGGACGCACTCGTCGCAGAATCTCCCCTGCCAGCCATAGCTGCACCTGGGGAAAGCCGAGGGCCGCGAGGCCACGTGTGTAACAGCGGACCCCGCGAGCTCTGGCCGCTCCCAGGGTGGCCTGGGGACACGGGCGCAGAGTCACATGGGCCGCCCAGGGCCGGCAGCCTCAGTCTTTGAACTGGAACGGGCCCCGGGCCAGGCGGGGGTTACGGTCCCGCCGGCCAGCCCGCACCGTCACGGCACTCCCGGCCGCTGGCCTCGCACGGTTGGCCGCAGCTGTCCAGTCACTCCTCCCGGAGCTATTTTGGGACTCACCCCAAGCAGGGCCCCGAGAGCAAGCGCCAGGAAAGGAAGGCGCTGCTGGGACCCCAGGAATGAGAGGGCCAGGTGCTGCCAGGCCTGGGCAGGCCAGCGGGGCATCAGGAAAGGACTCCTGGCCTGGCCCCAGCCGGTAACCTTGGGCGCAGCACGTGACCTCACCTGGGACTCAAGGGCAGTAACTTCTCTCTCCACAAGGCCCAACCACGGGCGCATCTCACAGATGGGGACACTGAGGCCCACAGGCCGCCCCAGTCCAGCCCTGAGAGAAGCCAGGTTCAGGGCAGCTCCTGGGCTAGAGTCACCCGCTCCCGGCAAATGGCCTCGAAAGGCCTCCTGGCTCCAAGGCCACGACCCCGAGGCCGGGCCCTGCCTGAGCTGTGGGCCAACGTCCTCTGTGGGAAGTCCTTCAGGAGGAGGGGCAGAAAGACGCCCAGGCCGTCAGCGAGGGCCCGGAGCTCAGCCAGCCGGGGGCACTGCTCTCGGGGGAGAGAGACCAGCACCCTGTGCTGGACGCCCCAGGGCCCGGCGGGCTGCCCTTCAGGCCCTGGACGTGACCCCCAGGGGACCCTCCCTAGAACTTCGTCCTGCAGGATGGAGTGACGTCCGTGCCATCACCCACCACGTGGATTTATTTTTGGAAAAGGAAAGAGCCACGGCCCTTCCCGGGCCGCCCCCGTGGCCCACGGCACCCAGCAGGGACGCTGGCCAGCTCAGCCAGTGCAGGACAGGGAAACCAAGGCCGGTGAGAAGGGGCTCCTCCAGCCCCCCCGTACCCGGGGGCGGGGCGCGCGGTGTGTGTGCCCGCCTGGGCCACACGCCCCCACCCACCACCCTCCCTCCGGGGGACCCCTGCCAGGGAGCACGAGGGTCCCTCGGGCGTGCTCTCGGCCCTGGGTGGGGCAGCCCTCTCCACGCCCCCCCTACCCCAGCTTTCCTGGCCCCAGAAGCCCAGGGAGGAGACGGCAGGAAGGCACGGCCATCTCCGCAGCATCCGGTGGGGGTTTGTCCTGCGCTGAAACCTGAGCCCTGAGCCACGGGCGGCAGCTGGGCCTCACCCACAGGCCAGGGAGAGAGGCGGCTAGGGCTCACCTAAAGCCTCTGTCCCAAGCGTCCCGCGCCGCACCCCCCCCCCCGCCCCCTCCGCGCCTTCCTGCACAGCCCACACTGCAGTGGAGGGCGGGCCTCTCCCACCCTCCTCCCACCCGGCTGCTCCGTCACCAGCCACCCAGAGCCGCTAGCACGGCCCTGTCCCTTGTGCTCACGACCCAGGTGGGGACCCGTCTGCCCCGAGTCCCAGGGCTCATGCCCACCACACGGGTCACAGGGCAGGGCTTCAGGGGAGGGCCCTGCCCAGGGCAGAGAGCAGTGCTGCATTCAGTCCCCCACCCAGGATCTGGTTCCTGGAGGTACCTGTCCCTCAAGACATGAGCCCACGTGGGCCAGGCCCCCAGGTGCCCTCTCACCGGCACTGTGCTCCCCACGCCACTTGGAGATCCACTCAGCTTGTCTGAAACCTGGCAGAGTGAGTGGCCGGGTGGGTGCAGCCCTAGCCCCCTGCCTATCCCTGGGCAGCCTGCCCGCCTCCCTGCCCTGGGACTGGCGGGTCTGCTCCACATGCCACTTCCCAGGCCAAAGCCACCACAGGACGAGCAGAGGGTCACCCTCCCGTCCCGGCCCCGGATCCCAAACACTGCCCTCCCTGTCCAAACTCAACGGGGGAGTTACTAAATTTCTCTGCTTAGCGCCCTTATCTGAAAAACACACCTGGGAGCAAACCGCCCTCCAGAAGGGGTCCTGGGATGAGTGAGACCCAAGGCTGGGGCACAGGCCTCACTCACTGCACCTGCTCATCTCTCTGCCAACGTGCGGGCCCCTCCCAGGGGCTCGCCCCTGAGCACGCACCTGGTCCCCCAGGCCCAGCTCCCGGGCCATCCTCACGCACCCCCGGCGCCCGCCCTTGCTCACACACCCTAGAGAGCCCCGCTCTAAGCCGTCCTGGCCCCGAAGCCTGGCCCCGCCCCTCCGGCTGTCCCAACCCCCGCTTCTCTGCTCACTACCTGGCAGGACTACTCCTCCCTTCCCACAGCCACCAGACCCTGCCCAAGCCGGCAACTCTACCTTCCCCCAGTCGAGGTCTCCGACGGCCTCCACTGTCTGCATGAGGCTGCGGGGATCCTTCGCTCTCTGGTTCCCTCTGACCCCGGCCAACCCTGGGTCACTGCCCGGTGGCCTCTGCCAGCTCATCGTACACTGTCAGCAGCAGGAGGCTGGGACCGGCTCCTGGACCTCTTCTCCTCTCCAGCTGCCCCCGGCGGCTGTCAGCACCGGCCGTGTGCCTCAGGGGCCCATCCGTGTCTCGGGCCAGGCCTCTCCCCACAAACCCAGGGCGGGGCGGGGCACCTGCTGCTCTCACCCCTGCCTGCGGCGCCTGAGCCCATCCCCGTGTCCAGTGGCACAGGGTATAGAAGGCTTGGGGTCCTCCCCGATCCCCCCCGCTTCCACTCCAGGACGTCTGCAGGACCTGCCCACCCTTCCACCTCCCACTGGACTGTCACCATCACACACCCCCTCCCCAGCCTGGCCCCACCCACACAGCAGCTGCTCTGGTCCTTCCATCCCACCTCGCTCAGCTCCAAGCCCTGCAGCAGCACCCCCTTCTTTTCTAGGTCCCCCCCACACTCACCACCCTCCCTGTCCTCCACCCACAAGCACAAGCCGCTGTGCCCTCCGCACCTCCTGTGCTGCAGACACCTGCCCTCGGGCGGCTCTCTGCCTCCCGGCCTCTGCCCCTTGTGTAAGACCATCCCAACCCAGTTACGTGAAATGGCCCTGGCCGCCCCCTCCCCAGGCCCCCGCCCCCGTCCTCGTGGGGCTATCACTGTCGGGCACGCCCAGGCTCTGAGGCCACGGGCGTCCCTGTGCCGATTACAAGCTGCGTGGGAGCAGGGCCCGTGTCCCCACTCATGCGGCCCCAACACCCAGCTCCCCAGCACCGTGTCCACGGCAGGCGCTCAGACAAACCCCACTGAGGGAGCAGGTGTGCCTGGAGAGCAGAGACGGGGCAGGCGCCCGGCACTCACTCACCTGCACTCCCCAGGCACGGAGCATCCCCCGTGGAGCAGGTTACATCCTTGCTTACACACGGCTGCAGAGAGAGATCAGAGAGGCGCCGCTGCTGCCAGCCATGCACGGGCCCCCACAGCCCTGAGGCAGGCACGGGGTGGGGGTGGGGGGCCTCCAGGTGGCACCCCGCACAGCCCTCCGCGTGGCCCCTCCGCGTGGCCCTGCACAGCCCGCTCACCCTCCTTGCACTCCTTGCCCATCCAGCCGTCCATGCAGGCCTTGTTGCCGTACTGGTCGCAGGTGTAGTGGCCGAAGAAGTCGTTGCGGGGCCGGCAGAACTTGTTGCAGGTGGCGCTGTAGTAGTTCTCGTCGCAGCGCACACGGATCTTCAGCTCCAGGTGTGCCACGTGGCCGCTGAAATGCAGGCTCTTCCAGCGGTCCTCCGGGTTGATCATGCCCGCGTGCGACACCCGCTCGATCAGCAGTTCCTCTTGGGGGGGGCGGCAGAGTGAGCCGGCTCAGCCGCCACATCCCCCTCGGAGGCGCACAGCCCGCCAAACCACGCGGCCAGCGGCCCAGGCCACAGAGCCGGGACAGCAGGGCCACCGCAGGAAGCGCGGGGCTAGAGGGGCCTCCTGCCCCGCTAACGCAGGCGGGGCCGGCAGGGCTGGGTGTGGGTGACCCCGCCTGTGCCCCGCAGCCCGCGGCCTGCTCCCACCGGCACCGCCACCGGGCACCACGCCCACCTCTCGCCAGTGGACGTCTCTGGCCACCCTCCCGCCCCTGCCGGGACCCCTTCTCTCTAAGGGCCTTCCCGGCAGCAGCCGCACCACTCACTACTGCCCATCTGAGAACAAGCCTCCCTCGGCCCTGAGCACGCATGGATCCAGCGACCCGATGGCTGGGCCTCCCTTCAAACCAAGCTGCCGCGTGGGCGCAAACGCCCTGAGCTGGCAACAGGCACAGGGCTCGTGGTACGTCTCCCTACATGCTCGTACCAGTTTGGGGAAGTCTGCAGTAAGAGGCTAAGGATCCCGTGCACCCCCCCACCCCCGAGCTATAGGAAAGGCCAGGCCCCTCCCTGAAGCGTCTCTCCCTGGGCCGACCCATCCCCGCCCTCCTCCGGGGAACACTCCTGCCCTGGGCAGCCTGTCCCCACGCCCGCCCAGCCCCGCTGACCGCCGCTTCCAGCGGCTCCTCTGCGTCCCCACAGCGTCGTCACCCGTGGGACCCAGGGGCTCGGTCTGCCTCGGCAGCCAACTGCCCGCGTGACACTGCCCCCAAACGCGGCATGTCCAAACTGGGCTCCGGCCCGTCCGCACGACAGCTTCTCGGCCCTGCGGCTGCTCAGGCCACCCCTGCCCGCTCTCACCACGTCCAACCCACCAGCAAGCCCCGTGCCTTGGCCTTCAGAGCGACCGGAGCCCCTCTCACCCCGCAGGCTGCTCCTGGTCCCAGCACCCCCAACCGCCACCTGCGTTCACACAACCGCCTCCTCACCCATCTCCACGCCGGCCCTGCAACCCGCCCTCCAGCAGCAGCCTGAGCGACCCCGCTCCAGGAGAAAGCCAGCCCACGAAGCCTCCGCGACCTGACCCCGGCCTTGCTGACCTAATCGCTGCCTCCACCCCTGCCGTGAGGGCCCCATGCTCTTCTCCAGATGCACCGGGCTCACTCCTGCCTCAGGGCCTTGGCATTTACTGCTCCTGCCGCACACGCAAGTGCTCTTCCCCGTTTGTCCACGGAAAACCTCTCTGCCCCACCACCACAGGGCCCCGCAGACGCCATGCAAGGTCGGCCAGCCACCAGGTGAGCCTGCGGGGGAGGGCCACCAAGCCCCAAGTTCCAGGGCAGATGGGCAGAGAGGGGCTCAGAAAGCCAAAGAGAGCTCTCAGCAGCGAACCACTCCGCTGTGCCACTGACCCGGCCTCAAAAGAACAGGCTTGGGTCTGGGCATCAGCAGGCTACGGGAGTGCTGGGGAGGCCCAGGTGCGGCCCTCGGCCCTCAGTGAGGACACACGCCCATCAGAACAACACAGAGGAAGCTGAGACTGGGGAGGAGGGCAGTGCACGCGCAGCTCAGCAAATCACAAGTGTGGCAGAGCTTCCTGGCAGCCAGAGCAAAAAGGGAAACAGCACAAAGATCCTCAGGGTAGAGGCAGCTTTCCTGCCACATGGGCCTTTGTCCCCAGCAGGCAAAGGACCAGGAACCTGGCTACGTGCATCTCCGTGAACGAGGGGATCAGCCTCCCAGTGCCCTGAGGGAGGCCCTGCAGGCAGCAGTCCACCCAGCCGGGGCTAACTCACCATCCGGGGTGGTGTCGTTGTCCCAGTCCCAGGCCTCCACGATGAGGGTGAAGGAGCGCTGCAGACACAAGGAGGGGCCCGTCAGGTACCCGAGGCCCTGCCCCAGCCCAACCCTCCCACCACCACGCCTCGGCCACACCCCCACTTTATCCCTCAGCTCTGAGGAGGGGTCTCCTCAGCAGACCCCGAGATGACCCCCTGGAGGAGGACTGCCCCTCCGAGTCACGAAGGCTCAGGGGGTGTGAGCTCGTGGCTCCCGCAGCTTCGTGGCCCACCGGCGAGCCTGACCGGCTTGGGTCAGGACGGAGAGAAGGGAGAGTGACCCAGACAGAGCAGCGGGCAGAAGGTGGGCACAGCTGGAGCAGCTGCAGACAGGGGGGCCAGGTGGCCGGGGACCAGAGGGGGTCGAGCGGGAGGCCCCTCGGCAGCTCACAGGGGCCCAACCCACCGTGGGGAACAGGAGGTCCCACCCCCAGCCTGCCCGGGAGGGACGATGCCCCGTCACCAGGCCACGGGACGGCAGGGGCAGGCCCAAGCGCTGGTGCCACCCGCCCCCCCGCCCCGGGACATAGTAAACGTCTGCCCCACTAGCCTGCTTCACCCAAGACCCGGAAAGCAGCCCCTGCTGCACAGATAGGGAAACTGAGGCCCAGGGACTGCCCAAGGCAGCCTCAGCCTATGCTCTCTCCCCCTCCCGGCCCCCAAGACCATCCAGCCCTCGGGCACCAGGCAAATGATGGGCTGACGTCACTAAGCAGCCCCAGGACACCACCGCCCCACCGGCCGTGAAGACAGCCAGTCGCTCCCGGCACAAACTCGCGCCTCGCCTGACCCCTCCCTGCCCAGCTCTTCCCCGGCCGGGACCCTCCGTGGCTCCCCACTCCACGCTGCTCGGCCCCCTCTCGGGCCAGCCACAAAGGCGCCGACTACCACCCCCCCGCCCTCGCCCCACCTGGGCTGGGGGCTCACAGGACGGGGCCACGTCTGGGACACGGGCTGGCCGGCTTCCTGCCCGAGGGCTACTGCCCTGGGGAGACCAGACGCCTCCCCACCCTCGGCACCCCCATCTCCCAGCCCCTGCAGGCTGGTTTCTTCGCCTCTGCAGCTGCCTGCTGGCACCCCACCCCACTCAGCCCTGGCTCTGCCGTCCCCCCATCCCGGCCCCAGGCAGCTCCCCGTGGGCTGCCTGCCACATCCAATCACACCCACAGCCCCTGGACACCCAAGCGTGGTCCTCCCTCGGACACCCCCCTCTTGTCCCCTACCCCGTGCCTCCAGCTGCCCTTCCTCCCGCCCCTCCCACGACACGGCCTCAGGGCCCAGGGCACACGTGCCCTCCCTCAACTTCGCTCAGCTCACCTACGCCGCTGCCCCTGCCCTGAGCCCAGCCCCCCAGCAGCTGTCTCCCAGACACCCCTGGACGACCCGCAGGAGTTCATGCTCACAGCCGCCACCCTAGGACCCACACCCACCCAAGAAGCATGAGCGGGAAGCGGGGAACCACCCTCCATCCTCCTAGAAGCCCGCCCCTCACCCCCATGGAGCTGTCCCCAGGCTCTCAATCCCACCTCTTGAGTCTCCCTGAAACCCATTCCCTCACTCCTGCCACCGCCCTCTGCCAGGCCATCAGGATCCGTGCCCAGGCTGCCCATCTCCACCAGAAGGGCTCCCGGCAGACACTGGGGCCTCCACACCCCCGTTCACAGGAGCCCCAGTGATCCCCAGGGCTCTGTCCACATGTCCCCCACTGCTCAGCCCTCTTGGGGCTCCCCGTGGCGTGCGCCCTCCTCACAGGTACCCAGCACGCCCACCCTGCCCCTGGGCCTTTGCACACACGGCTCCATCCCCCTGCCTGGAATGCTCCTGGCAGACGGGTGAGTCAGCGGGGCACGGAGCTGCTGTTCTAAAAGGGGGTCAGGGCAGGCCGCGGAGAGGGTGCCTCTGGGCTTGAGGCTGCAGAGTACGGGAAAGAGCCGTGTGGCATGGCCTCGGGCTGGAAGAGCAGGGATGTGGGAACAAGGGTCCCAGAGTCAGACGGCGGGGCTGCCAGCCCCTGTGCCAGTCTTGGTGCTAACGCTTTGGAGCAAAGTGGGTGGCTGCCAGGTGGGTCTGAATGAGGCCAGAGACCAACGGGGCTTCAGCAGTCGTGCTGGCCACCTGACAGAACGGGCTATAAAGGACACAGGAGGAAGCAAGGAGCTGACACGGGCTGCGCCCAAGAGGGCGGGACCATGGCGGTCAAGGCCCCCAGTAGGGCAGGTGGAGGAACGCCCCAGGCCGGGCTGCCCATCCCACAGGGCGCTCACCCCTTGGGGCAGCCGGAGTCCACCTCCCCACACCTGGGCTTCGGGGAGTAGGGAGCGCCTCCTGGCTCCCAGGAAACCCCACGCCAGCCACTCAGGTAGGATTACCGCCACCTTCGCCAGAGCCCAGGGCTCCGGTTACCTGCTCCCGCGGGGACATGTGCTGCCCGCCCACCCGCAAGGGCCCCACCGCCCGCCAGCTGGGTTCCCTACACCTGGACGGCAGGAAGTCATCCAGAGAGAACCTGAGCCACTGGGTGGGGCGGCACCTCCTCTCCTCCTCCCGACTGGCCTCTAGGACTCAGTTTCCCTCCTGCAAATGGCAACCTTTCATTCCACTGCTGCTGCCTTGTGGGCCATGGGCCCGGCAGGGCTTTGTCAACCCCAGGTCTCTACAGAACAGGAAAAAGGCAACAGGCCTGGACGGGAGGCCTCGGAGGGCACACTGTCATCCCAGGGACCGGGCTGGGGGGGTGGGTGCCTGGGCAGGGTTGATGACAGCTAGGGGCCGGGGGCGGGTTCCTTAGGAAGCAGGCAGGGGAACACCCCTGGCCAGGCACAGTTGGGCCACCAGCCTGCCCAACCTCGAGAGGCCCACCCAGCCGGCTGGCATTAGTCCCTGAAGACCCAGCCACACCTCTTCCAGGAAGCCCGACCTGACCTACCCACACCAGAATCCCAGCCCGACCACGGCCTTCTTCCTGGCCCACCCCCAAGGCCAGGTCCAAACCCTTTGTCTGACCCCCCAGAAAGGATGATGGGGCAGCCGCCCTCAGACATGGAAATGGCACAGGGCAGACGTGGGGCCGGATGTGCCACACCCCACGGCCCAGGACACCCCAGGCCAAGAAGGCCTAGCACAGACCCTGGACCTGCTGCCCTGGCTCCTCTCCCACAGCACCCTGCATCAGCGCCCGGCCCCCCACGGAGCAGAGCTTCACGCCGGCGCCAGGAGCTCTAAGCACAGATACGTTTCCTGAAACCCGAGCTTCAGAAAGGCCCAAGCCTCTGCCTCCATTGTCACCCGACAGGGAGGGGAGGGGGCCGCCTCCCCTCAAGGTGCTGGGCCCCGGCACCCCCGCAGGAGGAGCGGACCGCAGGCCTCCCCAAAGGGAAGCCAGACACCCACACTCCGCACCAGGGACCAGACAGGGCCTTGCCTGGGCGTGCCCCTCCCACCCCACTGCGGGCCGGCAGCCCACGGTCTCACGACACCTCATCACACGCACGTCGCGGGGCTGCAAAGCCCACAGTCAGGTCGACCCTGGTCACACCAGGCTCACGGTAGCCGGGGGATGAGGACCCCAGTGTACCTGGGGTCTGGGGGGACGTGGACCCTGGCTCAGGCCTGAGGATTAGAGATGCCTGTCTCCACCAGGAAACCCCTCACTGGCCCAGCCTGCCCTCAGCTAGACACTACCCCTGAGAGGCTCCCTGAAAGCCACCAGCCCTCCAAGGAGCCGCTGCCCACACCCTCCAGCAAGCTCCTCGTTGCCACGCCGCAGCCTCGCTCCCCAACCCACCTCTCAGGCCCAGGGACAAAACCCCCGCCCGTATCCAAGCGCTCCACTGGCCGGTGCAGCCCTCCCGGTGTCCCCACTTTGCCCGAGAGCCCCGCCCTGCTGCCGCAGTATCAAAGCCTCGACCAAGACCCCTGAAGTACAGGGCAGGTGACGGCACGGAGCAGGTCACCTGGGCAGGACCCCAAGGCCCCAGTGGGAAGGTATGGAGAGGAAGGGAGCAGAGGAGGCCCCGGGAGCAGTGTGGGGAAGGGGCCAGGGTCCACGTTAGCCCCCACCCCAGTCCCCAGCTCCTTGGGGGTCGGGAGCACACGGAGGGCGGTGTCAGACACCACCCAGGGCAGCTTAGGCCCTCCCAGGCGCAGACCTTGGCCTGGCCCACCTTGGGATGGGGGCTCGCGCCGCTGACAAGCCCCATTGGCAGTCGGACGTGGGGGGGCTGGGCAGACCTCCCCCTTGGGTGTGCATGCCCCCGACTGGCCCAAGTCCCTTGCCCACCCCTGAGCACATCACAGACCCCGCAAGGGACTCTGGCCTTCTGATGGGCAGCCGGCGAGGAAGCGGGGAGACTAGGCCAGCTGGAAGGCCAGGCTGGGCACTGAGCCCTGCAGCCCTGTCCCCCGCCCACACGCCCACACAGCTGCACCACGCGGCCAGGTCCCAGGACCTGCTCTGGCCCACGATCTCAGGTTGGCTACACCGTCAGCAACGGGATCAGGCCCAGGCCCAGGTCCACCTCGGTTCTCCTCACGACTCCAGCTTGGCCTTCACGAGCAGCCATCTGTGCCACCCCCTCGAACCCACAGGGTGCGCTCCAGGAGAGGGGCCCTCGACCTGCGGGCCAGCTCCGGGGGTCCCCGCTACCAGAGCGCAAACAAGTAGGCAGGTGCGGCCTCTAGCTAGGCAGCAGGCCCCCTCACTCAGGACCCCCGATGCCACACTGCACCTCCATCGGCCAGCCCCACCCGGCCCCTCCAACACCCCCAGTGGCCACCTACCACACCCAGAGAACTCACGCGTGCGCACGTGCACACACACGTGACCAAAAGTGGCCTCCGCCCTACTAGCTACAGGCCAGGCGCTGGGGCCGACACGGCATCACCCACCTCCTGCGGGGACCAGCGGGACACATACAGACATCCATGGGGCCGGATGAGGAGAGAAGAGGCAGGCCTCACACCCAGGCTGACCCCACCTCCCTCACCCCCAAGACCCTGGACACGCCCCTCTCCAGAAAGCTAAGCCCGACACCAACCTGAAACCACAGGTGGTGGACGGCGCAGGACCCGGGCCCACGCGGCCAGGTCAGGGCGCCCCAGCCAGGCCTGGGGCAGCGGCGCACGGGGGCGCTCCCCCTCCAGGGGCCTGGGTCGGGTGCAGGAGGGCGGTTCCCCACACCCGTGCACCTGCAGCCGCCTTCAAGGCCCCGCTCACACCCCTACTCCAGGGTCCTGAACGGGCGCCCTCCAACCTGAAGCCCCGAGGCAAGGCCCGGCCCCCTCCTCGGTCCCCAGGGCACCAAACACAGTCCTCACTTTCTCCGGCCAGGGTCAAGGGCCCTAGTGGGCACACTGGGTTCCAAACTCGCGCCAGCTCAACTCACCCCAGCTCACGGGACGGAGCTGGGCTTGCAGCAGCAGAGGCAGTGTGGCCCCAGGGCTGCTGCCGGCCGAGCGGAAATACCAGGGAGCTGGCATTGCCGCGCCGGCTGCAGGCCTGGCAGCCAGACCACACCACTGGCAGGGAGAAGAGGACAAGTGCAGCCCCCAAGCACACGGCTGCCCCCCAGCCTCACCCCCGACCGGAGGGTGGGCCACCTGCTCATTCCGAGAGGACCCAGCTGGGGGCAGGAGGAAGGGAGGGGAGCTGGCCCAGGACCCGGTGCCCAGTCTGCAGGCTCCTGCCTGGGGAGACCAGGGCCTGCCCCGTCCCGTTCCACCCCTGGCCGGCCAGCGGGGCCAAGCGCCTGAGGGACACGCGTTGGCCCGCCACATTCCTCCAGGCCTCCCTGCCCCCACGGCCACTGCTGCCAACTCGAGCCGAAAACACATCCTCAGGTAGCGATTTCGAACCGTGCTGGCTCCGGCCCAAGCGCAGATGACAGGCTGCGGGCCCTGCTCAGACCTGCCTGCCGCGCCGCTGCGGGGGCGAGGGGGCTGGGCTCATCCCGGCGCCCGGGGCCTCCCAGGCCGCCCCTGCCGTTTCCACCCCAGGGACACATTCCCCGCCTGAGGCCCCAGGGTCAAGGGAGACCCCAGAGGCCAGCCAGGTATGTGGGGGTAGGGCTGTGGCCCCAGGAGCGTGTAGCCAGGGGTCAGGAAGGGGGTAAATAGGACAGGGGAGGCCCCCGGCCCAGGCAGAGGAGAAGGTGCCAGCACAGCGCTCAGAGCCGGGTGGGGGAGGAGGGCGTCGGGCCCAACTTCAACCAGCCCGGCCTCAACCCCCCGTCTCTTCCAGGACCAAGACATCAGGCGGACATACTCCTGTTGGCTCCCGCTGGCTGGTCCAGCCAAAGGTCCTTAGTCAGAAGGACAGCCTCTCAGTCGGAGCCTGGCATCCTGCTACAGCCAGACCCACCCCAGCTGCGGGTACCTGCTCCTGCACACCGAGGCCCCGCTTTACAGGGTCCTCTCTCATCCCTGCCCCCATCCAGTTCCACGCAAGCAGCACAAAGACCTGGGAGGGCCACATCAGGCAGCAGGAAGCCTCCACCTGCGCGACCACAGCTCCCTGCAGCCCACGGTGATGAACCACATCCCTACCAGCATTCTCAGGCCCAAGGCTCCTGCCTGCCAGGCCAGCCCCAAGCCCGCTCCCACAAAAGAATTAAACCTAAAACCCAAGACTGCAAGGTGTGAGAAACCTGACAAAGAATCACCGCACCAGGGCCCACTGAACCTTCCCCCCGGATCTGCGCCAGGAGCAAAGGCTGCCACCAGCACACGTGCCCTAGGTCTGCCCGGGCCCAGGTCCCCTAGTGCCCGCCGGAGCTGCCACCCCCCACCCCCGCCCCCGGGCATCCAGGAAACTGCAGGGCGGGCGCAGGCTGGCCAAGGGCCCAGGCGGCTCCGCCGGGGCCTGCCCCAGACCAGCCCCAGCACGCGCGGCGCACATGCCTCCCCGGCCTGCCCAGGCCCGAGGCGCCTGGCCGCGCCTCCCCACCCAGACAGACACGCGCAGGGCGACGCAGGCACACGCCGCGGGCGGCCGTGCACGCGGGCCGAGGCCACCCCGCCCGGCCGCGACCCCCGCGCGCCCACGTGGCCGGGCGCGGACCCGGCCCCACGGAGCAGGCGCCCGGGGTCCGCACGCCGCGCGGCGCCCCCTGCCGGCCCCACCCGCAGGGTCCGGGCGCGCGAGGCTCGCACTTACGGCCGGGGCCGCAGGTGCGGGGAGGCCGAGGGGCCGAGGGGCTGCGGGCAGGGCGGGGCCGGGAGCCGGGCGCCGAGGGAGGGGAGGGCTGGGGGAGGGGGGGTGGGGGCGCACGTACCGGCCAGGCGAACTGGAAGGGGATGACGACGAGACCCGGGTCCTGGTCGCCTCCGGCCCGGGCCCGGGCCCGCGCCCGGTCCCCCGCTGCGCCCACCGGCGGCAGGTAGAAGGAGTTGCCGCCCAGAACGGGCGTGGCGCCGTGGCCGTAGCTGCAGGGCCCCGTGGGCGTCACCTTGGCCTGGTACTCCTTGAGGCACACGCGCACGTACGTGTCGCACTCGTCGTGGCCGCAGCCCCCCGAGCGCGTCGTCCGGCCGTCGCCGTCACAGCAGGCGCCGCTCAGCAGCTCCCCGTTCACGTTCCGCAGCGCGCTCAGCTGCAGCTCGAAATAGCCCATGGGCCGCGCCGCCTAAAAATAAGGCAGAGAGAGAGCGCAGGGAAGCGCGGGCCGGGGTCGCGAGCCGGGGCGCCCCGCCCCCACCCGCCGCGCAGCCTCGAGGGCTTCCGAACCGCGGCGCCCGCAAGCGGTGCCGCCGACCCCGAGGGACGGCCCGGTGCGCCCCGTCCGCGCCCCCGCTCACCTGCACGCAGAGCGCCAACAGCAGCAGCAGCTGCCGGGGCAGGCGCCCCCGGCCCCGCGCCCGCATCGCCTCCTCGACCCCGCCCGCCGGCCCGCCGCCGCCGCCGCCCCTGCGCGCCCGGCCCCGGCCTCCCAGTGCCCGCCCGCCCGCCCGCCCTCCGAGCGCCGGCAGCAGCGGCAGCGGCAGCGGCAGATGAGGCAGCGGCGGGCGGGGTCGAGGCGGCGCCGCGCGGGCCCGGGCGGCGGGCGCGCTGGGGCTGCGGGCGCGCGGGGGCGGCGGCGCTCGGGCTCGCAGGGTGCCGCGCCGACCCAGCTCCCTCGCGGCGGCGGCGGCGGCGGTGGCGGCGGGCGGCGGCGGCGGCGGCGGGCGGCGGCGGCGGTGGCGGCGGGCGGCGGCGGCGGCGGCGGGCGGCGGCGGCGGCGGCGGGCGGCGGCGGCGGCGGCGGTGGCGGTGGGTCCCTGTCTCGGCTCTGCGCGCCCGCGCTCCCGGCGCCCGCAGCCAACAAGTTCGGGACAAGACTGACAGCTCGCTCGCCCATTCGTCACCCGCGTACCTGCATATGCATGAGGGGGCGGGGCCGCGCCGCGGGGTGGGGCTGCGGGGGGGGTGCCGGGGGCGCCCAGGATTTAAAGGCGGCGGAGGACTCCTCCTGCCAGCACCTGGACCCGGCGCACGCTTCCCGTCGCCCTCGGGCGGCGGGGCGGCGGCGGCGGCGGCGGATCCACTAAAGCCTCCGCCGAGCCGGGAGAGTGGTGCTGGGCGCCGCAAAGCGGCTTCCCCTCGCCCGAGCCCCGCCGGGTGTCAGGAGCCAGGGGGTGGGGCGCCCCCTGAGGTCACCGCCGTGGTCCTCTCCTATCGGTGCGCCGCCGCCGCGCTGCTCGCGGTCCCAAAGGAGATGCTGCCTCCTGCACAAATCAGGGCTCGGCCCCACGCGGGGCAGGCGCGGCCTGGGACCCGAGCCTGCCCGGCCCTACTGCGCGACTCCCTTCCCCTGTGAGTGCCCCCA
This sequence comes from Grampus griseus, assembly GCF_964374135.1. Lineage (NCBI taxonomy): Eukaryota > Metazoa > Chordata > Mammalia > Artiodactyla > Delphinidae > Grampus > Grampus griseus. The sequence continues at coordinate 762,720 of NC_139018.1, read as the reverse complement.
TCCGTGCCGCTCCTACCGCCTCCACTCCAACCACCTCCACTCCGGCCGCAGGGGGCGCTGCTCCCCTCCCACGCCCCGGCCCTCCCCGCCTCACTGCCGGTGGAGGGGGGGGTCAGGAAGCCAGGGAACGAATGTTCCTCCGCGCAGACTGTGTGCCCAGTTCGGTGCTGGTGCGGGGCTCGCCAGGCCATACTTTCGAGGAACGCCCAGGATGGGTGTCGGGGCTTGGGCGGGGCGGGGCGAATAAAGGACGGTAGTGCACCCCCAAATGGACAAGGTGAGGGCCGCCCAAAGAGGCTCCGGCTGCTGTCCCGGTCGCCAGGCCCCCATATCCCACCCTCTGTCATCACCTTGTTGCCCTCTACTGGAGTAACCTCGCCTCGCCTCGCCCCCGCCGAGGCTCCTTGTCTCCAAACATCCCAGCCTCTCCGCCAGTCAGCCAGTCCCTTTCAGGGCTGGAGCTCGCCTTTGCCGTTAGGGATACCGCTTCGGTCCAAAGGGGTCTTCCCGCTCAACCTCCGTAGTGACTGGGCTTTCTTCATTCCCCTGGCTCCTCCGGCCCTGGGCTGGATGCTGGGGGTGCAACCCCTGCCTGGAGCTAGTCACTGCTACAATTTGGGGGGTGGCGTGGGGCTGGAAGCCTTCCTGGAGGAAGAGAGCTTTGAAGGAGGCCAGGTTCAGGGGCAAGGGCAATGGCAGAAGGAACTCAGGAGCACAGACACTGCCCCCTCTCACACTAGGATATGTAGGCGCAGCAGCAGCCTAAGGGGCCTAATGCCCTGGTTTCACCGCCCAGCCTGCGGGTCCAGGCCTCAGGGGCCTAAAGGAATGGGCCTGGCTTTGCTCACTCCAAGCGCCCATCCCTACCTGAGCCCCTCTGTAGGCTGGGAGGGGGCAGGACACAAGCCAGGCACCGCCATGCACAGTGACCCCCACCAAATAAGGGAATGTGAGCTGTGTTCAGAGCCTTCCAGTTGCTGTCTTCCTGAGGGTGGGCAGCGGTTACTGCTGTGGGGACAGGGGGTTCCCCGGGGAGAGGCTTCCTCCTCTGCTCTGGCCCAGAGACAGTACTGAGTACTGGAGGCTCTGTCCCAGGGGTCCAGGGCTCCAACCCTGCCCATGCCCGCTGTCCTACACCCACCGCTCTCCTGCACTCATCGAGCAGTGAGCAAGGCTGACACAGCCAGTGGGGGCTGGGGGGTGGGGTGGGCAGAGAACATAGACAAACAATGCAGAACAGCAAACTGTAAGGGTGAGGCATGCAGCAGCACATGGGGAAGAAGCCTGCTAAGACCCAGAGGGCAGGCCAGGGTCAGCCAGGTGAGGGGCTGGGAAGAGCACATGCAAAGGCCCTGGGGCTGAGGAGAACACATGGCCAGGGCAGAGCAGGTGAGGGGCAGAGGGGGAGGCTGGAGGTGGTGGTGAGTGCCGGCTGTGCTGGGCCTGCCTGGCTAGAGTCTTCCTGCTAAGACTGACGGGAAGTCACAGAAAGCAGCTGAGCTGGGTTGGGCTGCACGTTTGTGATTTACGTTGTCACAAAGATCCCTGGCTTGGGGGGGAGGGGCAGCACAGGGCGAGGTCAGACAGGGAGGCCATAGGCGGCCACTGCCGTAGTGCAAACGAGAGGGGCCGGTGGCCGGCCTGGCTGTGGAGAGGTGGAGGAGGGGGGACTTCCAGCGCAAGTAAGAGGCGGAATCTGGAGAAGAGCCCCCCGCCGTGCGCCCCTCCCTCGTCCGAAGCTTCCTGCTGCTGGCCAGCTGTGGGAGGAGACGATGGCCTGGACTAGCTCACACGGGCGGGTGGTGTGGCTGACGCTGGGCTTGCTGTGCGGCGGTTCCAGAAGCTGCTGCGCTTCAGCTGAGGCTCTTCCCCTGCTCAGGGACGTCTTCGGCACGAAGGCACCAGTGAGGGATGCTCACGCATCTCAAGGTTCCAGCTCCACCTGCCAGGGGACGCGGCCGCCCTGGAGCCCTTCCCACTGGCCAACCCTGCCTCAGGGATACAGGGAGCCCCCGCCCGCCCTGCGACCCTGGGGAGACAGTGGTCCGGCCCCATCTGCCTCCAGCCAGGCCCTTTGGGAATGGGACGGGTCCCTGCCTCCCGGCCCAGGGAACAGAAACCCCCTCGCGCTCATGGTCCCCTTCCCCCTCCTGCCCCCTAGAAGCCACAGCCCAGACCTAAGGGACTCAGGAGAGGTTCAAGACACGAAGCTGGCCTCTTGAGGGAAGGCATTGGGGCTGCTGGCAGAGGGGATCCTCCCTCCTGGGGTCCCCTCCTACAGGGATTTCTGCACCCCTTGGGCCAGAGGGCCGGAGATCCAGAGGCAGCCAGGCTCCTGCCTCTTCCCTTGCTGGGCCAGGCTCCTGCCTCTTCCAGGAGGACCCCCAGCGTTGTTCTGGGGCCCACTGGGCCACAACACCCCTCAGTCTCCCCGCCCCACCTGCCCCCTAACCCGAGGGCTCCCTCTCCAAGCGCCTGACACCAGGCGAGTTCTGGGATGGGTCTCAACTTGTGCCGGACAAGGCACGGACGAGGTGGAGGCCTCTCCGCCTGGCCAGGGGGCTTCAGGACCAGGCCGGGGTGCAAGCTGCTGGGTGTTTGGACAGAGCCGGCTGGGCTCAGGAGTGAGCTGCGCTTCCGCCTGTGTTCTGCGGTGCTAAATATAGCGGCCAGGGAGGGGAGTTTCCGGTTACAGCCCCCCCACCCCTGTGCCGGGAAATGGATGCCAGCTCCATTAGGTCCGGCGGCGGTGCCTGCTGACCCGCCCCGTCGGGCTGCCAAGCAGAGTGCGGGGCTGGACTGCACCCAAGTCCGCGGCCCTGCCCCCACCCCCCGCCCCGCCAGGCTGGAGCCTGGCATGCTCCCCAGGGCACAGACAGCCCCCAGCCCCAGTCAGTACCCACTAGGGGCCCCTCTGAGAGGGTGGGCAGCGCCTGCAGCCCAGCCCAGAAGGCCAGCGGAGCTCAGGTGAGTATCAGGCAGTCCACAAGACACAGGCAGGGTGCGCCGTGCTGCCCTGGGAATTCTCCAGGTGTCCTGGGGCCCGGGGCGGCCCACTAGGCCTCCTCTGGACGGGGCGGAGCTGGGCTGCTCAAGACCCCAGTGCAGCGTGACCCTGCCGGCCCCCTGGACGCACCCCCGTGCCTGAGTGCCCCTCCCCAGCAGCGTGTCAGTGCCGGGCTGGGCTCCCAGGAGGCCCCACCTGGGTGGCCCCACCTGGGTCACAGCCGGCATCTGCATACAGGTGATGCTGCCTGAGTGGGCCCCTTGGGCACAGCTGTCCCAAGGCAGCCTCGAATGCCAGGCTCGGGGGCTGTTGGCACTGAGCCACTCCCGGTGGGGTTCAGCCACACACACTCCGAAGGCCAGCAGGAAGGAAAGTGCCCGCCTGCCTGGGGGCACAGGAGGGCAGGGTGGCCGCGGCCCCGGGGAAGTACCCCCACCTGACAGCAGGGTCTCAGCGGAAGCCAGGGCAGCATGTCCTGCCTTGGCATGCTCTAGCATTCCAGCCCAGGGCCCAGTCCCAGGGGACGCTGGGCACAGGGCACGAAGTCACTCCAGCTCCCCAGTCCCCACCTGCCTGCCGGGCAGCATCCCCTTGTCCGCTACAGGGTCAGTGGACCATGACCCAGGCTGCCCCCATCCCATCCCCTAGGGCACTGCCCAAGGGGCTGACCAGAGGATTTGGGGGCCTCTGGGAAAAGGCCGGGCCAGGTCACCACCCTCAGAAGAGGTCAGGCTGGCCTTCCCTCCAAGAAGCCTGCCTGGCCCTCAGGCCGGGCCCTCATCCCCAACTGATGGCCCAGCCACGCCCACACATGCCCATGACCATGGTGACCAGCACACATTCTTCACGGTGGGCTCCAGCCCACCCGTTATGTACGGAGGTCTTACTCGGTGCCTGGCTGAGCAGACATCCAGCCCTCCTGCGGCCCCAAGTGCGTGCCGGTGTGCAAGGCAGGGGTCCTATGGGGCTTTCAGGCTACCCCACACACAGGTTGGCAGGTGGAGTGAGACCTCATCACCAACACAGGGGACACAGGGCTACTGAGAGCCCCAGTCACGGAGGGGACCCCTCACTGGCCCCAGAAGCAGGGAGCACGTGCCTTGTGGGTTTGTCCACATCCTCTCCTGACGTGGCTGGCGCAGCCACCGCTCCTAAGGCCACAGCTCCATCCATTGCCCAGTACTCAGTGGGCCCTGAGCGCTTGACATGGCTGAGCCCGTCCCCAACCTCTCCTACCCCCAGAAGTGGCACTGCACGGCACCATCCTCCCTGCCCCCCACTCAGCCTGGGGCACTATCCAGGGCCTGGCCTAGCCCTCTGCCAGCCGCCAACCCCCAGTTGCCCCCTGCACAACCTGCAGACAAGGCTTCTGCCCCAGTGGAGCTGAGGGGCTTTCACGGAGACCGCACCCCCCCCCCCCGCCCCCCAGCCCACCATGGTCACAGCTCGGAGTCGGTAGACACAGGCTAGAGCTACACCAGCCTTTATTAGGTTTGCGGAGCAGGTGTCCAGAACTGGGCTCGTCCAGACCGCCTGGAGCTTCACTGGGGACCCAGGCCAGGGGCCACATGGCTAAGGAACCACGAGATACCAAAGATGACGCCGAGGGTCTTGGGAACATCCGGGTCATCGGCGAAGGCCTGGGCGCCATCCAGGGGCAGGTGCACAACCTCAATGAGCTCGCCCTCCTCCGCCAGGCCCCCGCCTGGGCCACCCTGCTGGGCATCTGTCACCTCTGCGTAGAACATGGTCTGGCTGGAGCTGGTCAGTCCCACACCAGACCTACGGGTCGAGACAGCACCTGCTGAGGCATCCACACAGGCCCCGCCGGCCACCCCTGCCCCTTCCACAGCCCTCTCTTGTCCACTCCTTCCAGCCCCTGGTAGGCAGTGCTCCAGGATGCCCCCTGGCCCCCCAGATTCCCCCCTGTGGTGTACACACTCCATGTAATCTCCTCCCTTCAAGTGTGGGGGAAACCTAGGAACATGTTGGATGTGACCTCCCACCGTGATTAGGCTCCCATGTGATGAGGTTAGGTCAGGTGATGGAGGAGAAATTCTGCAGATGTCATTAAGGGCCCTCATCAGGTGACTTTAAGTTCATCAAAAAGGGAGGTGATCCTGGGTGGGCCTGACGTAGTCAGGCAAGCTCTTCATTGCCGGTTTTAGGGGTCAGAGGTGGAAAGAGTCAGAGAGACACCTGAAGATGAGGTAAGCCACCATGCTGTAAGAGGGCCACGTGCCAGGGCCTATGGGCTAGGAGCCGACCACGGGCCCCCGGCTGACAGCCAGCGGGAGACAGCGCCCTCAGTCACAGCCACGGGGAGCTGGGAAGACGAGCCTCAGCCCCAGATTAGACCTCGGCCTGGCCGACGCCTGACCGCAGCTTGGCGGTCAGGCTGCGAGGCCCTGAGCGGTGGGCCGAGTCCGCAGCAAGCCGACTGCCGACCCCCAGCAACCGCGAGGCTGTGAATGGGCGTCGCTGGAAGCCGCTGAGTCTGGCGGCTGGTCCTGCGCACCGACACTCTGCTCACGCTGGGCCTCAGCCAGGCCTCTCCCCACACAGCGGGCCCCGGGTCGCAGCCGGGGCTCTGGCCGGCGCAGCCTGGGTCTGCGAGCACTCCCATGTGGGCACCCGCAGGACGCCTGTTCTGGGCGGGGTGGGGCGCGGTCCCCAGGGCCAGGACCAGGGTTCACAGGCTGGAGAGGACTGTCAAGGAGTCCCCTCCCTCCCTAGGTGGTGGCCAGGAGGGGGCTTCTGGCCACCAGGAGGGGGACAGGCACCCAGGCAGAGGGCAGGGGCCCAGGCCGGTGCTGGGGGAGGTAACGAGTGGGCAGCCATGGTGACAGCTGGCCATGAGGACGGGGTGACAGACAGGAGGGGAGGGCTGAGCGTGGTCTGCTGGGGGAGAGGGGAGGCAGAGGGTGTCTGGGGAGACGTCCAGGGGATCAGGGAGACCCCAGGCCACCCCAGGAGGTTAGCTGAGGCCAGCCGGGGCCTGCAGGGTGGACGCGGCCCCGAGGTGCGCCCTGCACATGGGGCAGGGAGCAGAGCTGGAGGAGCTTCCCTCCCACTCCCCAAGCCCCCCACCCCCAGGCGGGGGCCCCACCCAGACTGACCTCACCCAGCTGCTTCCTCCACCCTCCCGCCCCTTATCTCCCTCGGACCCTTCCTGACAGCCCATTTCCGCCGGCAGCTATAGCCTGCGCCTTTGATGGAAGCAGCGGTCTGTGGGGTTTCCAGTCCCAGTTTCCGCCGGCGTGTGACGGACACCGGCGCCGAGAAGAATGTGCCCGGCCAGGCCGGGCACTGCCTCTCCCTGCTCACTCAAACACGTCCTCAGCTGGGGGATCTCAGACGAGCACTGGGTCTTGTCACCTGGAACGGGCAGATGAGTGGCCTGGCTCCCCCCCGGGGCCACGGAAGGAAGCCGTGGGCCCCACCCCAGGGGAGCACAAGTTCCTGCTCATGCAGCCCGCCGTCGGGCTCCCAGGGAGAGCTGCCCTGGCCTCCATGCCAGCCCTGTCCGGCCCTGCCTCCGCACAGCCAGCCACCCTCACCTCGAAAGTGCAGTCTGAGCAGGCCACTCGCTGTCCAGAGCCCTCCTCGGCACCCAGCACCCTCAGGATCAGGCCGCAGCCCAGAGGCCAGGGCCACTTGTCCCCTTGCCCCTGAGCCTTTGCCATGCAGCGCCTCTGCCAGGACTCCCCCCAGACTCACCCGCTCGGGGGACCCCAACCCTCCAAGGCACCTCCACCTGCCTTCCTCCTGGCCTGCCCGCTGGCTCACCCCCTACCCGAGGTCAGGCCCCTTGGATCCTCCCGACCCCCCAGACCGCCAGCCCAAAGGCTCAGAGGCTACGTGGCCACTGGCCAGCCACGCGGAGGATGCCCGCAGGTAACTGAGGCCCTCACACCAAGATGTCTGGCTCTTTGGTGTAGAAATCCCAGGCCTGAGTTCCCAGGCCGGGGGCGCCTGGACGAGGCCCTGGGTGTCGCCGAGGGGGCCCAGGCCCAACACTGAGCGGCCCCTTGCTGGGCCGAGGAGGGCGGCTCCGCCTCTGGGGAAGGCCGCCAGGGGCTCGGCATCGGGCGACACCGTGAGACTCTCCTGCTGCCCCCGGACTTCACCAAGGTCAGGGACCCACTGTGACATCCTCAGGCCAAGGCTGGGCTGCACCCCGACATCCTGTCCTGGGCCAGGGGGAATGAGGGGCGGGCTTTGGCGGGGGTGGGCCGCACTTCGCCCCCCAGCCCCGGCCCAGGACTTGGCCTTTCCCTCGCCCCTGAGCCGCTGTCAGAGCAGACCTGTGACTCACCCCCACCCCCAGCGCCCGGCGCTTAATCCCACAGGAAGTAGAGGCATCTGTCGGCAGCAGCTGCCACCCGGAGCAGAGCCGGGCGGCCCCGCCGCGGTGGAGGGCACGGGGCCAAGCAGGCTGCAGGACTAGCCCCGAGGGCCCCGGGTTCCAGCCCAGATCACGCCCTGAGGTGCGTTCCGTCCAACCTTCCCCAGCGTGGGAAGGTTGAAAAAACAAGGAGCAATCGCCCTGCTTGCACACCCCTGGGAACTGGGTGCTCACTGCCTCCCAGGCAGCTCGTCCCATCCCCTGGGCTGCGCTGGCAACAGACGGCCCTTCCCCAGCCCCGCAGGCCCACGGGCCCAGCCCCACTCACTTGTACGTGGCGACCCGGCGCAGGCCGGAGGGGGCCAGGTGGTAGCCGCACTCCTCCCACACTTCCTTGCAGGCCACCTGCTCCAGCGAGAGCCCGGGCTGGTCCACGAGGCCGGCGCACAGCTCGTATGTCACCCCTGCCGAGCCAGGCAGTGCCGGCTGCAGCTCCCGGGGCCCGTCCTGGTCCGCGGCGGCCAGGGACCCCGGGAAGAGGCGCTCCACCTCGCCAGCGTACACAGCTGGTTGGGGGAAGGCAGACCGCAGTCACCGCCCTGTGGTGGCCAGCTCCACGTGACCCGCTCTGGCCAGACCCCCTTGCCGGGCCTCAGTTTCCTCTAGAGCCCTCTCCCCACGTCTGCACTCTGACCCTAGGACACCAGGGGCCTGAACGTGAGCCTGCAGGCCTCCCCTCCCCCCACACCCCACTTGGGCCGCCTCACCTGGCCTGAACTGCTTCACCAACACCAGGCTCCTTCGAGAAGAGTTGAACATGAGAATGGTCACACTGCAGGGGGAGGGACCCAGCTCAGCACAGAAGCAGCCCCCTCACTTCACCCCCCTGGGGGCCCAGCCCACCTCCTCTCCTCCACAACCCAGGAAGGTGGTGTCCCTTGCTCAGGTGGGCAGACTGAGGCCCAGGACGGGTCACAGCTTGCCAGGGTCACACAGTCAGGCTAGGACCCAGGCCTCCTGTATTCCAGCTGGCAGGACGGGGGCCGGGGGGTGGGAAGGACATGCTGGGCAGCTGGGCAGGCCGGGGGTGGCAGCAGCTGAGGACGGGTGACTGACGGGACACGTGGCCCCTGCTGGCCAGCTGCCGCCAGCCACACTCCTGAAGCCACGCTGCCATCCAGCCCCTACTTCCGACGCTCGGGGGCGAGGGCACCTGGGCAGCTTCTCTCAGGTCCAAGAGGTGGTCCAGGTGGCCTGAGCTGGGACCCAGCTCGGGCTCCAGGCCTCAGGTGACCCCTCAGTGAGACGACAGGGAAAGTGGGGACTTCAGACACGCAGAGGCGGGTGGGGCTCTGTGCCCCTGGGCCCGGTGTCCCTGCAGACATCACCCTGGGGCTTCCCTGGCGGCCAGCCAGGCTGGGCCCTCACCTGTCATGGGTCTTCATGAAGTCCCACGACTTCTGGGTACCATTCTGCAAGAGGCAGGGCAGCGGTCAGGGAGGGCTGAAGGGCTGGCAGCGCGGGTGGAGGTGCTCCAGGGAGCGAGAAGGCCACACAGACCCACCGTACCCGGCCAGTCATGGCCCCGGGCCCCTCGGGAGCGACGAGCTGCAGCGGGTGGGGCAGGGCGTAGCCGCCAGGGTGGGCAGGGAAGTCCAGGACAGCCTGATGCTCTCAAGGGGTGAGGCGGAAAACCGGGCCAAAGGGTGGGAAGGCGTCCCAGGCACAGCATGAGCCAGCACCCAGCACAGGTGAGCACGAGAAGCTGCAGAGAGACGACGCTGCCACCAAGTACGGGAAGGGCCACGGGGGTGTGGGGAGAGGCAGGCGTGACATGTCCTCACAGTCAGGGCGAGGGGCAGGAGGGGTCCCAAGCGGGTAGAGCAGAGATCAGGTTTTCGTTGCTGAAGCTCCCTTGGGCCACTGGACAAAGGGCGACAGGAGGGCAGGAGGGGCAGGCGGGCCTCCGGAGAGCACAGCAGCCCCGGGAGCAGCTGGGGAAGGGTGTGCCCGCGCCGGGCAGAATCTCAGCCCGCAGGACGTGACGATTCAATGATGATGACTGGGCAGTGGATGACCCTCTCCCCGGCCCGGTTTCTGTCTCGGGCTGTCTGTCCTGTGTCCTGTGGTCCTGCTGTTCTGTCACTTCCTTCCACCCCCCTGCTCCCCGACCCTGGACGCCCCGTCCCAGCAGCTCCCAGGGCTCTGAGCAGCATTCAGTGAACAAAAGGCAGTGCGGGGGGCCGGGGCCTGGGCCAGCACCACCGGGGGCGGCCAGAACCCATGCTTACGGGGCTCCAGCCGGCAGGGGGCACGAGGGGCCAGAACCCTGCCAGCGGGACACCACTAGGTGAGGTAGGCTCCCGTCCTCCGGGCTGTTCCGCCTGGCCCTGACCCCTCCCCAAGGGGTCTCTGAGGATGGGGCTGGCCCTGGGGCCCTAGAGCCCAGCCCTGTGGACACCCACCACCAGCTTGCTCAGCCACTGGGTCAGCCCTGCGCCCTGGCGAGCTGCTGGCCCCACACTTGAGGCCCCGTCCGAGCCATGAAACACACATGGATCTGAGCACCAGAGACACCGAAAGGGCAACCGGGGCTGCAAAAGAGGAAGGACACTAAGGAACAGCCTGTGTGAGGACTTCCTGGAGGAGGTGACACTGCACCAGGCCCCACAGAAAAGAAAGGGCATTCATTCCCAGCAGTGGGCCCTGACAGGCAGAGGCCCGCATGCTGGTCTGAGGGGAGCTGGGGACATTGGTCTGAGCTGGGCCTGAAGGCGGAGGTGCTCTGGACGGGCAGGAGCCCCGGTTTCCAAGCAGGAGGGAGAGCCGATGGCCTGCCCTGTGCAGGTCGGGCTGCCCGGGAGGCCGTTGTGAGACATCACCCCCAAGAGGCAAACCTGGGCCTGCCTGCAATCTGGCCACCCCAGGGCCAGCCACCCCCCAGGACGAGCTCCGGGGAAGGCCTGCCCCCCAGTCTGCCACGTGCCAGCTGTGCCCCTGCCTCCCTCAGGGTGAGTGTCATCTCGTGCTGGTTTCAGGTACCCTCTTGGATCAAGATCAAAACATCTGTCAGACCCTCAGGTCCAGCCAAGGCAGGGTGCAGGGGAAGGTCCAGAGGGGCCCACTGAGGCCCAGCCAGCCCCTCCCAGAGGGTCAGGACCCAGGCCTGGCTCATCTTCCAGGGCCCTGGGAGGGAGGTACAGGACTGGAGTTTAAACACAGCCCCTCCCCCTCAGAGCCACGCGGGTGCCCTGCCTCTGGCTGGTCTGTCTGTCCATCCACCAGGTCTCCCCTGGCCATGGGTGGCTACTGACCAAAGGCTGCAGGTGCCCCTCAGTGACGTTCACCACCCAGCCCAGTGTCCCATGGCCCCTGGGAAACACCACCCCGGCCCCCAGCCTGTGTCCATCGCAGCCTACCGCCCGCATGGGCTCAGCTTTGGTTACCAGCACCCATCCACACTCCACAGGAAGTGGAGGAGGGTGCCACAGCCATAGGCCACAGCGGTTACGTGCCTGGATCACCCTGTGCCCACCTGCTGGCCCCAGATCCCCAGCCCCTGGAGGCTGTGCAGCCACAATTAGGCATCCCTGCCCCAGGCCAACACCAGGGAAAGGCCAGCAACCTCCGTGTCCCTGCACTCTGCCCTCAACCAACCCTGGCTTCTGCCCCAGCCGGTGCTGCCAACTTGGGTCCATCCTGGGGATAGGAATTCCCTGTCCCCTAGAGCCAACGGGACAGCAGCGACAAGGGAGAGGCGACACTGGAGTGCAGCCTCTGTCAGGCTGGGCGTCAAGAGGGCTTCACAGGTTAGTGAGAGTAATGGGCCTGGGGAGGAGGGGGGGGTCACAGGATGCTGCAGGCCAGGGACAGCCCGGCAGAGGGGCACCAAAGACCTGCACCACCTGTCCTAACTGAGGGGGCAGGGAGGGGCTGCACCAGACTCGGAGGAGTGCAGTCCTCACCTGGATGGCGTGGAGGAACTCGGTGGAGCGGCAAGCAAAAGGTGGGGGCCCGAACTGGACAAACAAGTGTTTCCTGTGAGCCTACTACTTGCACAGCGCCACGGGAGGCGGTGTGGTCCTGCACTCCCTTCCCGGGCCGGCAGGAGGAGGTGACGCCCCGGCAGGCAGCCCACCTGGAGAGGCTCCCCAGGGCTCACCAGCTCCATCGCCGGCCTCCTCTGCCCAGAACGGAGACACCACCAGGAAGCTTTCCCTGATCCCCGGGGCGCGCAACACGTCCCACCGCAAAAAAGGGCCGGGGCCCAGCAAAGCCTCCTTGGAGGAATGAGTGGTCCCCCGAGGTGTCCCTGCCCAGAGCCGGACGCTCAACGGCTCTGCGAACGCGGACTCACGGGCAGAGCGCTCGGCGAAGAGGCGGGGTCCGCGGGGCGGGGGCACGAGGCCATGGGCGGGGCCATGGGCGCGTGGGCGGGGTCCGGGGCCGGCGTCAGGCCGCGGAAGGCGCGGAAGGCGCGGAAGGCGGGCTCACCTGGCGGTAGTGCAGCGTGAGCGGCAGCAGGTAGGGCGAGGCTGCGCAGCGGCCCACGGCCGCCCCCTCGATGCGCTCCATGGCGGCGCGCGGGGTAGCGCGGGCCCGGGGCGGACGCGGGCAGGGTCCGCTCAGGACTCGAGCGGGCGGGCGTGTCACCGGGCTCTGGGCATGCCCGGTGCGCGCGGGGCGGGGCGGCGCGGGGCGGCGCCGAGCAGGGAGGGCGGGCCCAGCGCGCAGGTAGCACCTGCCCCGGTCCCCGTGCACGTGGGGAGCTCGTGACCGCGGGGCACTCCCGGAGTCGCGCAGGGTGTGAGCAGGGAGGGGGGCTCGCCAGGTGGGCCCCGCAACAGGAAGGGGGTCAGCCGAGCGTGCGGCGGGGCGGGGCGGGCGCAACTGGAGGGGACGGGCTGAGAGGTGACCGCCGGTGCTGGAGTCGGGGGGTGACTTGGGCGTCCTGGTTGGGGGGAGGGAGACGCAGCGCAGCTCTGGGGGAAGGGGGGATGAGCCGAGCGGACGCCTCCCCCACTGGGGCCGACCATACCCGGAGACTGGGTCGTCCGGGGCTGGGGCGGGCCTCCAGGGAAGGAGCGACTAGGCCCTGAAGAGAGAAGCTGGCGGTCCCAGTTGCCTCGCCGCCGAGCCCCGGGAGGAGGAAGGCAGAGGTGGATTCGGGGCTGCGCACGGGGTCCTAAGTGCGCCGTGGTGGGGAGAGAGTGTCTACACTTCTAGGGGCCCCTGGGTGGAGGGAGAGAAGGCTCTCAGAGAGGGCAAGGTGAGAGGAGCCTGAGTGGGGAAGGGAGAGGGACCAGGGTCTAGGCAGAGCCAGGCCCTCCCCGCGGGGCTCCGGCGGGCTGGCGGGGAGCTGGCCTGGGCCAGACTGTCCCCCTGCCCCGCCTGCCCCACTGGGAGGAGCTGCCACTCGCTGTCTGTGGGGCTGCCCCTCTTCCACCTCGGCAGGAACTAAGTGCTCTTCCCTCCCCCAAGAAGCCCCTCCCTGCTGAGGAAGGGCCCCCTCCTTTCTTGGATGTGGATCCCAAGGACCTGCTTCAAATGCGGCCACTGCCTCCCCAGGGACAGGCACAAATGGTGGGGTGGGGCAGCTGAGCCCTGACCTGCACCTGCTCTCTGAACTATGGCCCCAGGGGGGACAGCCCAGGTGGGCTTGAAATGGACTCCCATGTCCCCGTTATCCATTGCTGTGTAACAAAGCACCCCCAAAATTCGTGGCTTAAAGCCCCTCTTTGTTCCTCTCTGTCTTGGTGTGTGGATGGCCGTGTCTCAGCTGAGCGGCTCCCCCTGGGGGCTTCTCTGCAGTGTGGTCAGGTAGCAGCTGGGGTGGGATCTTCTGAGGGATGCATGTCCAGGATGTCTGCTGCCCTAGTTGGGTGGCTGGCTGGCCCTCTCCCCGAGCGTGGCCTCTCCGTGTGGCCGGCTGGGGCTTCCTGGGAGCATGGCGGTCTCAGAGTAGTGGGACTATTCCATGGCAGCTGCCCAGCCCACGGTCACGGGGCCAAGCTTCTCACGACCCATCCCGGGACGTCTGACAGCACTGCGTCCTATGGGCCAGAAAGTAAGTCCTGGCCACCCCAGATTCCGGTGGGGGGGGTACTTCCCAAGGGTAGGAGACCTGGGACACATGGTTTATAAGGGCCATCGTAAGAGACTAGCCATCACCCCCGTAACTCTGTAGGGCAGTGCACTTCCCAGCCTTGGCCTGGCCACATAGTGTCCTGGAGGCCAGAGTGAGCACCCACCAGAGAGCCCATCCTGGAAGCTGGCCCCATCCTGCCCAACAGCCAGGCGGGCCTCTTCCTCCACACGCGGGACCCAGGGTGTGCTCCCTCCCTCAAGCACAGGCCATTTCCTCCTGTGTTTGTGTGAAAATGGGAACCAGCCACAGAGCCTGCACAGCAGCGGCCCAGACCAAGGAGGAGCCTTGCTCCCAGCCCCTCCGCCCACTGGCTGGGCTGGCCCCGGGAAGCTGCAGCTCAGATGCAGGGAAGAACCAGCAGCTCCACAGAGCATCGTTTTGCCCACATTTGGGGGGAAGTAGCATTTGACGTTGTTGCAGGCTGAGACAGCTGGCAGCGTAGACTGCAGAACGTGTGTGCCTTCAGAGTGTCAGCAAGGTGCCGCCCCTGCAGGAAGCAGCCTGGCAGTTCCTCAGGCAGTTAAACAGAGAGTTACTGGGTGACCCAGCAATTCTGCTCCCGGGTGTCTATCCAAGGCTTCGAAACGGACTCACAGATACTGGCAGTATTCACAATAGCAAAAGGTCAGAGCAAGCCGTGTCCATCAACTGATGACCAGATAAACAGTGTGGTCTAGCCACACAGGAGGATGTGACTCAGCCATAAAGAGGAATGAAGGTTTTCATCGCAGCACTATTTAAAATAGCCAAGACATGGAAGCACCTCAGTGTCCATGACAGAAGAGTGGGTAAAGAAGGTTGGTACCTAGATACGGTGGAACATTACTCAGCCATAAAAAAGAAGGAAATAATACCATTTGCAGCAACATGAATAGACCTAGAGATTACCATACTGAGTGAACTAAGTCAGAAAGAGAAAGACAAATACCATATGATATCACTTATGTGTGGAATCTGAAAAATGGTACAGGGGCTTCCCTCGTGGCTCAGTGGTTGGGAATCTGCCTGCCAATGCAGGGGACATGGGTTCGAGCCCTGGTTCGGGAAGATCCCACATGCCACGGAGCAACTAAGCCCGTAAGCCACAACTACTGAGCCTGCGCTTGAGAGCCCACGAGCAACAACTACTGAGCCCACGAGCCACAACTCCTGAAGCCCACATGCCTAGAGCCCGTGCTCCACAACAAGAGAAGCCACTGCAATGAGAAGCCCACGCACCGCAACGAAGAGCAGCCCCCGCTCGCCGCAACTAGAGAAAAGCCCGCGCGTGCAGCAATGAGAACCCAACGCAGGCAAAAAAACCCACAGAGTTACAAATGAACTTATTTACAAAACAAATAGAATCACAGATGTAGAAAACAAACTTATGGTTACCAGGGGGATGGGGCGGAGGGATAAATTGGGAGATTGGGATGGACATATACACACTACTACTTATAAAATAGGTAACTAATAAGGACCTACTGCAGAGCACAGGGAACTCTACTCAATACTCTGTGATGACCTACATGGGAAAGACTCTAACAGAGTGGATATATGTATGTGTGTAACTGAATCACTTTGCTGTACACCTGAAAGTAACACAACACTGTAAATCAAGTATGCTTCAATAAAAATTGTTTTAAAAAAGGAATGAAATTCTGACACATGCTGCCACACTGAGGAGCCTTGAAGCCGTCATGCTGAGTGAAAGAAGGCAGACGAAAGGCCCCACGTTCTATGATCCATTTATATGAAACGTCCAGAGTAGGTAAATCCACAGGGACAGAAAGATTGGGGGCTGCCAGGAGCTGGGGGAGGGGAGAACAGGGAGTGAGTGACTTAACGGGGCAGAGTTTCCTTTCCGGTGATGAGAATGTTCTGGAACTAGGGAGACTGGTGGTTACACACACTGTGAGTGTGCTAAGTGCACACTTAAGGTGATGTGAATTTCAGTTCACTTTTTTTAAAGAAGGAAAAGTACATCAGTGAGACTGTTCCGGAGCATTCCACGCTGGCCGTGGACACCAGCCCCGTCAGCTGCAGTCCGGGGCCCTTTGTGGTAGGTCGGGACCAGGCCCCTGCAGCCTAGCCATGGGCCTGGGGACAGGGCGCACGGTGGGGGTCTGGAGTGAGGCCTGGCGGGGCGTTCCTCAGAGGCACAGGGAGTTCAGCCGTGTGTCTGGAGGGCTCGCTGGGGGCGGGCAGCGTGGAACTGGGGCTCGGAGGGCGTTAGGACAAGAACACGGCACGGTCGAGGGGGGCCGGGCTGCGGGGCGGCCCGCTGACGAGGCGCTGTTCGCAGAGACCCGAGGATCCAGGAGGACGAGAAGGACAGGATGGAAGAGGGTGCCACAGCCCACGGGGCAGCCAGCGGGCTGTGCTGGGCCCCTCGGAGGGCACTGGGAGCCGTGGAAGGTCCCAGACAGGGGCGCAGTGGTTGGGCTCTGCCTCTGGAAGGGCGCTGTGGCCGCCCGGCCAGGGGAGCATGAGGCCAGTGGAGGGACTTGGGCCGTCGTCCAGAGCGGGGCGTGCAGGTGGCTGGCCTTGGGCCCCGTGGGGGCAGGTGCGGGCGGAGGTGGCTGGCTGGGGGACAGCTCGGGGGGGCGGGGCCCGAGCCACGAGGAGCCTCTGAAAACCCGCCTCTGGGTTTGGGAACGAGGGGGCTTTGGAGACCCCGCCGAGCCGCATTCAGAGGTGAGCGCGGGCTGGAGACCCTCACCCTGAGCGTCAGGGCCCCAGGGCTGCCGGGACAGGCCGCCGCTAGCCTGGCGGTGTAAGACGGCACAGACTGGCTGTCCTACAGCCGTGAAGGCGGGAGCCGTAGCGGGCCTCCCTGGGCTGGAGCCGAGGCACGGGCAGGGCTGCCTCCCGGGGGCTCCGGGGAGAACCCCTTCCTGGCCTCTAACAGCTGGAAGCGGCCGCACGCCTCGGCTCCGGGCCCCTCCTCCACCTTCCCGGCCAGCGGCCAGCAGTCCTGTTCTCTCTAGGGCTCTGCCTCCCGCTGTCACATCTCTACTCTGACCCCCCTGCCGTCCCCCACAAGGACCCCGTGACGACACCGGCCTCCCCATGACCCTGGATCCCCCTACCTCAGGGTCTTTGCCGTGTAAGGTTCCCCATTCGAGGGTTCTGGGAGTACGGTGTGGACGCGAGAGCCAGGGCGGGGTCCCGGGTGGGATTCAGTCTGCTGGGCCCTGGCAGGACGGGGGGAAACTCCTGCTGGCCGCCGCCTCCCCTTCCTCTGTAGGAGGCAGGGACGAGGTCATCTACCAAGAGTGGGGCGGGTGGAGAGGGTGGCTGCATGTGGACCCCATGGGGTCGGGGGCCTGGAGTCCCGGTCGCCTGGTGAGTGGGACTTCCTACTGGCTCAAGGCTGGAGGAGGCCCTCGGACGGCGCCAGCAGCCTGGGCAAGTGGACAGGTGGACATCGGCTTCCTCCAGGGCTCAGCCTTTGCCCAGAGGGGGTGACGGGGAGCCCGTGGGTCCAGAGAGGTGAGGATACTGGTCAGGGAGTTCCTGATGTGACAGACCCCAGGGATGGAGGGTGGTGAGGACCGGAGGGGCTGGCGGGCAGCGGGAAGCGGGGGAGTCGGGCTGGGCGTCCAAAACAGGCACAGAACGCAAGCCTGGACGCAGGCTGAGCCACGGGGCAGTCGGGGAGGGTCAAGGTCAGGGGCGTGGGCGTGGGAGCCTGCTGGCTGGCGGCAGAAGTGGGTGCAGAGGAAGCCTGAGGACGGGGCCCGAGTGAGGGGTTGGGCGGGGCTCCAGGGGTGACACTGGTGAGCTACAGGGGTGTAGCAGACACCAGGTCCAGAGGAATAGTGATGCCCCGAAAGCAGGGAGTAGGCAGAGGAGGAGAGGGCCTGGGGCAGCTGGCAGGGGGCTGGATTCACGCCACCTGGTTACTGATGACGAGCTGCCCCCAAGTGTTGTGTTTGCAGGGGCGGCACCCTACCCTCTGCATCTCTGCAGCCAGGAGCAAAGGGCATCCAGGCTGGGCACCAGTGGGTCTGGCATGCTAAGCAAAGGGCTGAGGGCCCAGGCGCAGTAAGGCTACCTTCTGGGGCTAGAGGTCTCACCTTTTGAGGTCCTCAGGGGGGTGCCAGGGGCAGCAACAGAAAGCAGGGGCCATGCAACCCCCGATTTTTCTGGGCACCTGGGGCAGCCTTCTCTTGTTTCTTTATGGCCGCGCCACACCGCTCGCAGCATTTAGTTCCCCGACCAGGGACTGAAGCCGGGCCACGGCGGAGAGAGCACCGAGTCCCAAGCGCTGGACCACCAGGGAAGTCCCAAGAAGGCTTTTCCTTTCACCTGAGTTAGGGAGCTTTAGTGGTGGTTAAGTGTTTCTTGTTTGTGCTGGAGTTTTAGTTTCATTTGGTTTGAGTGTTTTGCTCTTTTTCAAAGTGATGCACGTACACAGCAAAAGGAAAAAGAGGAACGTTCAATGTTAGTGCAAGACTCACACACAAAACCACCAGCCCCCAGCCCAGCCCTCTCCACAGTCCGACCCCCCCAGAGGCGGCCACTGTCAAGCCTTCAGGCTGATCCTTTTGATGTTTCTCCTCCAAGCGTCTCTGCTCACGCGGCCATTTCTTGATTTATTGGTTGTGGGCATTTTTCTCTGACTGCGTTGGTCAGGCCAGCTCAGCCACAGGCAGCCAGGAGAGCCACCAGAATAGCTCCAACAGCGTGGGGTCGGCAGTCTCCCACGAGAAGTCTGGAAGGAGGACGCCCCAAAGCCTTCCATAGAGCACGTCCCCCTGGCACAGCAGGTCAGCCCCTACTCAACCTCATGATCTCAACATGGCTGCTGTGGCCCAGGCATCACCTACAGACGCAGTGGCATCAGTAAAGGGGAGGAGAGTCTCTTTGCAAATTAGGAGGAAACGCTTGCCCAGAAGCCCCCATTGTGAGGACCAGTGACCTTTCACCTCTAAGATCTGGGCCAGGTTGTGGGGGGCACAGTGCCTTCCCTGAGCACACGCCAGGGAGGGTGAATGCCCCCAACCCCAGGCTAGGACTGTGAAGAGGAGGTGAGGAGGGAGGGAGTGGACATGGGAGAGGTGGCCACTGCCTCAGGCTCGCGGCCCTGGAGGGCTCCACACCCGCACGTCCCCTTCCTTCTCTCCCAGTGCGTCCCCCTCAGGACCGCCAGCTGAGTCAGTGCCGGGTGTCACTGTCCCTGATGAGAGGGTGGACCCCGTAGCATCTGAAGTGCATTCTGGTTACCCTTCCTGCCACAGGTAATTCTGATTTCCTGATCTAACCCCTGCCTTCTCCTCCTTTCCTTCTGTGATGTTTAATTTTATGTACGGACTTGGCTGGGCCACGGGTGCCCAGGTACTTGGTGAGACTTTCTTCTGGGCGTCTCCGGTTGAGAGTAACATCTGAACGGGTGGTCTGACGCAAGCAGGTGCCCTCCCCTCGCGGGTGGGCCTCGTCCACTCCCGGAGGCCTCAGCAGAGCAGAAGCGAGTGATGCAGAATCGGCTCTCCTGGCCCGACGGACTCCAGCTCGGACAGCGGCCTCCTGCCTTTGGACACAGACTCAGGCAGGACCTCGCACCTCCGGCTCCCCCGGGTCTCCAGCTGGCCCGCTGCCGACCTGGGGACTTGTCAGCTTCCGTGACAGTGCGTGAGCCAACTCCTCACAATAAACGGGTGCATATATCTGGCCTGCTTTACACTTCTACACGTAACACACATCGCATGTGCGTTCTGTCTCTCTGGAGAACCTGTCGCCCCCGCCAAGGTCAACGCCCCGCTTGTCCTGCAGCTGGTCTGTCTTGGTGGCAGCTCCCCGGGGCCCTCCTCCCTTCGCCCTGGGCTGGCGCTTCCTCCTCCAGGACCCAGGGGTCTCCTATCTCCCAGGTGAGTTCCAGCCCCAGGCCGCTGGCCCCATGCCTCCCCGTCCCTGCTTCCCTTCCTCATTTCGCTGGTGCATGTCCTTCTTGTCCTCGAAATGCCTCGTGAAAGCTGATTAGGGAGGATGTTCACGTGCGTGGACATGTCACCAGCCCCTCGCCCTGATGGATGCCTGAGCAGATGGGTAATCCTGGTAGGAGTGTCACTTTCCCACGACGAAGCTTCCAGCACCAGGCTGCCCGCTGGGCCGCCGTGCCTTCCTAGTCCCTGACCATTTGTGGGGACCTCCTTTCCCTCTGCAGCCATTTGGGTCCCCAGCTTCCGTAATACCCTGGGTTTCTCAATTCCTGGCCAAGTAGGCAGTGACCGTTTCAGTCTGGAAACAGGTGCCCTTCCGTTTGGGAAATCTTCGTAGTGCTTCTTCGATCGCTTTTTTCCTTCCATTTTCTCTCTTCTGACTGGAACTCCGGTTAGTTGGATGTTCGATTACGGGAACGATCCCAATTTTCTTAACTTTCCTCTTTATTTATGTCTCTTTGTCTTTACAGGAGAGTTTCTCAGTTTTATCTTTCAGTCCATCTGTCGTTTCCATATTTCTCCCGTTGTATTTTTTTTTTTTTTTTTGCGGTACGCGGGCCTCTCACTGTTGTGGCCTCTCCCGTGGCGGAGCACAGGCTCCGGACGTGCAGGCTCAGCGGCCGTGGCTCACGGGCCCAGCCGCTCCGCGGCATGTGGGATCTTCCCGGACCGGGGCACGAACCCGTGTCCCCTGCATCGGCAGGCGGACTCTCAACTACTGCGCCACCAGGGACGCCCTCTCCCGTTGTATTTTTAACCTGATGGGAGCTGTTCTCTCTCCCCCTTCCGTGTCTTCTACCCGACTGTGGGTACAGTTGGGTTTTTCTGGCCCACGCTCACTCTCTCTGTTTCCTTTAATTCGGGAGCTGGGGGCACCCCGTCTGTGTCTGGGTGGGTGTGTTGTCAACTGGGGGGGCCGTGCTGCAAACTGTCGAACCAGCTCCCCGGTGGGGCCCCCAGGTTTCAGTGCTGGGGGGTCCTTTCTGTGCGCCTCTTGGTGTCTCTCTCCAAAGGGGAGCCCTGGGCCCCCGGCCTGGGCACAGAGCAGAGTGACCTGTGGACGCCCGGGGGGTGTGTGTCTTCAAGCTTCCTTCTCTACCCCGCCACCCTCCATAGACGGCTGCACCAGCCTCAGCCTGTCTCATCGCTCTGGTTTGGCTTTTTTTTTTTTTCCGCCTCACTGTGTGGCATGTGGGATCTTGGTTCCCCGACCAGGGATCGGACCCAGGCCCCCTGCATTGGAAGTGCAGAGTCTTAACCACTGGACCGCCAGGGAAGCCCACCAGTGCTGTGGTTTTGATGCCTGGTTCTACAGGCATTTTTTCAGAATTAACTTACTTATCATTGACTTTTTTCCTTACAAATGTTAGAACAAGTGTGGCAAAACCAATGGCAGGAAGGTGAGTTGGGGTGGCATCGGGTCTGCAGTCACCTGGGAGAGACTCGGGGTCTGCGCGGCTCCCCGTGTGCCCAGACGGAGCAGCTCTCCTCGCTTCTCCAGATCGCCTACATCCAGACTTCCTCGCTGCCGGCTGGCCCACTCCTGCGTGGTTTCCCTCCTGCTGGGAACACTGCCCCGCTTTCTGTCGGGATCCTGCTGGCTTGCTGCCATGGGAAGGAGCGCCACTGATCCGCAAACACTGAAACGTGCAATGTGTACATGCAGAAGAGAATGAAAAATGTCCTTGTTTAAAGTACAGTTTAAAGAATAAGAGCCAGGTCACGGAATATAGCACATTCCTGGTGGCCTGGAAGCTGCAGGGGGAGGACCCTGCCCCCAGCAAAGTAACTTCCTCCAGACGAGGTAGACTGTCCACTGCCTCTTCTGAACCTGTCAGCATTCGGTGTGTGTGCCCCGAGCTATAGTCTCTTCTGTTTTGACCAAGCTCACCTGGAGGCACCAGGAGAAGAGAAGCCGAGCAGAGCCATGGGGTCCAGGTCTGGCCTCAGCCTCCCTGAGGGTTTTTAGGAACTGTTCTGGGGCCATCAGCGGGCAGGGACACTGATGACCTAGGGATATCCAGGCCCCCCACAGGCGGGGCATCTGGCTGGGGCTTGGGCTGTCCTGTATTTCTGCTTCTGAACCCACCAGGGCCATCTCCCAGTCCTCTGGCACAGGTCAGATGGGCCAAAGGAGACACTCCTGGGGAAGCCCCATCCTCAGATCACCCCGCCGTGCCATCTCTTGCATCACACTGCCCTGGGTGGCTGACGGTCCCAGGGGCACGGCTGTCCTACAGACATCGCCCTTCAGAACCCCCTGTGCACTCACCTCCCCCGCTCCTGAGTTAGATGCTGGAGGTCCGTTCGCCTGGTCTAGTTCTTGGTTTACTCTCGCTTTGATGGAGCACATCCTTCAGTAGCTGCTTGAGACACAGCGCATGCGTGGAAGATACATTTTTAACACCTTGCATGTCTGAGAAGTTTTTATGAAACCCTCACACTTGAATGATAGCTCGGGCAGGTATAGAATTCTAGGTTGGAAATCACTTTCCTCCAGCACTTCATAGGTACTGATTCCTTGTCCACTTACCTCCAGGGTGGCTGCTTTCACTTCTCAAGCCATTCTGAGGCCTCTTTGGGGACCTAATAATATATGTTAATTTGGAGAATGTCCCATTTGTACTAGAAAAGAGTGTGCCTCAGGCTTCCCGGGTGGCGCAGTGGTTGGGAGTCCGCCTGCCGATGCAGGGGACATGGGTTCGTGCCCCGGTCCGGGAAGATCCCACATGCCACAGGGCGGCTGGGCCCGTGAGCCATGGCCGCTGAGCCTGCGCGTCCGGAGCCTGTGCTCCGCAACGGGAGAGGCCAGAGCAGTGAGAGGCCCGCGTACCGCAAACAAAAAAAAAAAAAAAAAGAGTGTGCCTCTTTCTATTTCTTGTGTTATCCACACAGTCCACAACTTTGCTTGTGATGCTTGAGCTGTCAGTGTCTGAGAGGCGAGTTGGAGGGTTTCCATCTCCAACCACCGCTGTTGGGTCAGTTGTCACCTATTGTTTTCTGTCTTCTGAGGCTATGGGGTTTTTTTGTTTTTTGAGTTTAAAAATATATTTATTTTATTTAATTTGTTTGGTTGCACCGGATCTTAGTTGCGGCAGGCGGGCTCCTTAGTTGTGGCATGTGGGATCTAGTTCCCTGACCAGGGATCGAACCCGGGCCCCCTGCGTTGGGAGCACAGAATCTTAACCACTGCACCACCAGGGAAGTCTCTGAGGTTATGTTTTTAGTTGCATACATGTTGTATGTTTTTGATCTGCTGTTTATCTCACAAATATTGGATCCTGCTGTCTCCTAATTTAAAATGGTTAAAACGATCAATTTTATGTTAGGTATAATAACCACCACAAAAAAAAAAAAGCACCACAAAAAAACAAGCAGAGAGCCTCGTTCCTCTTGACTGAAGAACCACTGATGAGCGACCACCTCCACAAGGACCACACTCCAGTCCTGGTCCACAGAAGATATATGGTCGGGGCAAACTCAAGACAGCCGGGAGGGAGAACCTGAGGATGAAGAGGCTCAAGACGCGTGCCAGCGGTCGCAACGCGTGGGCCTTGTGTGCATCTCCATCAGGCCAACTGTACAAACGCCGTTCCTAGCAGCGTCCAGGAGCCTGGAACCTGAGAGGTTCTCTGTGCTGACGGCATTATAGCTACATTGTGGGAATACAGCTGAAGTGTGAAGTGACGCCTGGGATCTACTCAGAACAGCCAGGTTGGAGGAGGCGTGAGAGGGACGGGGGTGGGGGGGCCTAGGTGACCCGGGGACGTGCAGGACGGGCGGGAGGGGGCAGTGTGGAAACACATCACAGGACCTCCCCACCGAGTCCTCAGCTTTTTTTTTTTTCCGCCACCCCGCACGGCATGCGGGATCTAGTTCCCTGACCAGGGATTGAACCCTCGCCCCCTGCAGTGGACGCGCGGAGGCTTAACCACTGGAGCCCTGAGTCCTCATCTTCAATGAAGGCAAATCCTCAGACTCTGTGTCTCAGAAGAGTCCCCGCCTCTTTTCTCCTTCTGGGAATCGCGAACCTGCTGCTGTTTCCCCATCCTTCTCCAACCATCGCTGTGTCGTCAGGGTGGCCCTTCATCCCTCCCGAGTCCGTGCCTCTTCTCGGTTCTCTCTGAGCCCTGGCTCCTGCCTCCGGCTTCCTGAGCCCCTGCCCTTTGGGCTTCTCTGTGAAGCCCCGTCCGGTCAGTCATTCCGCCCAGAACAGCCGGACCCGTGGCTTCTTTCTCCACCTCGGCCTGGACGCCCGGGCTCCACCACAGAGCTTGCGGAGCTGGGAGAGGTGCTCAGGACCAAGGGGTGGGGCCCTCTCCCTACCCTGCCCGCAGGGCCCACCAGGGCCTCGACCAGCAGCCCAGCCCCTCCTGCTTGCCTCCACCCATCCTAAGCCCCCAAAGCCCCCGCGCCCTCCGGCCTCAGCCCCTGCCCATCCCCCCACCTGTGCCGGCGCTAATCTGGGGCTCAGTGCTGGGGGCAGCCCTACACCTGCACCCCAGGTGCCCAGACTCCTCACTGGGGTCCCCCAGGATGCGGGGAGGGGGTGCCTGCTGTCCACGACCCTTACTGACGCCGCCCAGGGTGCCCGTGGCGGCCCCTCGGTCACCGGCCATTCCCCGCGTACAGCTGAGCCGACATGCAGGCGACACCACTGCTCCTTCACTACACCGTGGCCCACGACATGCAGGCGACACCACTGCTCCTTCACTACACCGTGGCCCACGCACCCAGGTGGGACTCGATGTGGCCCCGGGGCGGGGGTGTGGTCATGTGAGGGCTGCCTGCCCCGCCCGCCCCCGGCTTCCCCCTGGGGCACGGCATAGTCTGGACTCTCAGACCCCCAGCCGTGGCAAGGTCTCCCCGGGACAGAGTGGCCCGTGCAGGCCAGAGACGAGCTGAGCTGGGGCCGTGGGACAGCACGGGCCCACTGGCCAGAGTCCCCTGGCCGGTCTCAGAGGTTGCCGGTGGTGCAGGGCGCGGCTGGGGGGCCCTTCTGGGGAGGCAGGGGGAGTTGGGGCAGGGCCTGGGCCGGACCCCGAGGCCAACAGGCAGGTGGAGAGTGCAGCGGCGGCGTGCGGGACCCCAGCTCTGACCTCGCTCTGGCCCCGCACAGGGCCTGCTCCTGGACGTGCACCGTCCTGTGGACGTGCCGGCGTCGCCCTGCACCGGTGGCTGGACCGAGGCCCCACATTCCCAACCTCTAGGCGCCCCGGGGTCTCGAAGGGAAACAGCTCCGCCAGGAGCCCCGGGAACGCACAAGCCCCGCTGCAGCTGAGCCCGCCCGGAAAGCACGAGCCCGGGAACAATGCCCTTCGTGTGACAGACTTTCCCCTCTGTGGGAGAAAATAGAGTTTAACAGAATGGCGACTTCCTGCATTTGTGCCTTCGCCTGAGGGGTGATTCACACAAGACCTCCCACAAAGAGGAGCTTCTAGCCAAGTCAGCCAGGGCTAGGTGCCCCAAGGGCCCTGCACCCCTTGGGGCCCCGGGGCCAGGTGAGGGGTCCACCCGCCATCCTCCAAGCCCCTGCCTTCCCGAGCTTCAGCTCCAGCCCCAGCAGCTTGGATATGTTCAGAGGCCCCGGAGCTGTTCAGGCGGCAGCAGGGCTGGGAGAGGGCGTGGGGGGCTTCCTGGAGGAGGGGACCTCAGACAGAGTGCTAACAGCTAAGCAGGAGCCAGTCAGGAGGGCCATGAAGAGAGCTGCTCAGGGGAAGAGGGTCCAGGGGCAGAGCAGACGGGGTGCCACGGTGAGGGCAGGCCATGGTACTGGGTGGAGGGGAGCGGGTTCCAGGGAGGGGTAGCGGCAGCAGTGCCTGGGCTCCTTCCATATTCTGGGTGAAGAGGGTGGGGTGGCCTGGGGGGCATTCCTGGATATGAGGAAGCTCAGTGGTTAATGACCGACGAGGGACACCAGGGAGTGAGGCTGAACGTGCCAGGAGCCCACCCGCAGGTCCTGGGTGACGCGCAGCCCTGGGTGGCCCGGGTGGTCAGACCCAGAGCTCAGGGAATGTCTGGCCTGCTTGGAGGGTGGGGACAGGATCCTGAGGGCACCCCTGGGGTCTTTCCCTTCTCGAGAAGAGGTTTGCGGGCAGGACCTCGATGGAGGGGGTTTGACCCCGGCACCCCACTGTGGGGCACGGGGGAGGCGCAGAGCAGGGCACCGGCACCTGGGACAGAGCATTGGGCCCAGGCTCACACTGAGGAGTCCTCTGGGCCGGGTGATGAGGACGCTGTCCCCACCCACCTCTACACTTGAGGACAGGGCTGCCTGTTGGTCCCCCCTTCCCCTTGCTTCCCAGCTCTGATGCGTCCTCCAGGGCACTCAGCCTGTCGGGCCCTCCCCTGACCTCCATGTTTCAACCTTTCTCTGTCCCCAGGGCACAAGGACTCATGTGACCCGCGAGCAGCCCGGCCCACGGCCCCGCCCTGTGGCCACTTGCCTCTTGGTCTCTCCTGGGGGAGGCCCTGGCCGACCACCCTCCTGCCTTCGCCTGAGGTTCCTGCCACTCCCACACCCAAACCCCACCACGGCCAGACCCCCTCCCTGGAGCTCTGGGGCCGCTCCGGTTCATACTTTCCTCCCCTTCAGGGCCCAAAACACAGAGATGGTGGGACCAACCGCCCTGCTTTGGGGACACACGGCCCTTCTATGCAGGCATCGATGACACCACTGTGGGCTGGGACGGTGTGGCTGAGATGAGGCTTCACTAGGACATCCCGCTGTGAGGCTGGTGGACGGTGGCCCGGCTGCTGCCCTCCATATGCACGGGGCCTTGGCGCCAAGGCCTCGCTGCCCACGGCTGCCGCCTGCCCACGAGGGAGAGACGGAGCACGGCAGGGGTGCAGAGGCCCTTTCCTGCAGCCACACAGCAGCCTGAGGCCCCTCCTGCCGGGCCTCCTGCCTCTCCTGCTTTCCCCGGGGGCAGGCACCCTGCATGGGGTCTGGCCCCCCACTTGATTCTTCACAGGTGTTTCCCCCCAGGATCTCGTCCACATCAGCTCCCCACTTGGCCTCTCACATGGGATCAAGTTCAAGCCGCCGCCGCCTCTCCTGGACCTTGTGACCTCCAGCCAAGGAGCCTCCAGGGTGGCACAGCTCCCCGCTTTCCCTGGTGGGTGCTCAGGCCCTCTGTGAACGCTCGCTGCCCTTTGCACAGCACCTACGATGTCCTGGCACTGCGCTGGGTGTTCTCCATCTGACACCTCAAGTCTCTGCGCAAACCCCGGTGTTACAGCTGAGCTCAGAGGGGTTGAGGCTTGCCCGAGGCTGCAGAGGGGCTCGGCCAGCAGCCCAGCACCGCGGGGACACAGCCATGGTGGGCTTTGGGTGACAACTGTACCCTGGGCTCCTCTGGCCTCAGGCAACCAAGACCTCTGGGACCAACTCCTCATGTTAAATCCCGCCATTTGAAATACCCGCAGTGATTTTTTTCTGGTTGGGTTGGATTGAGTCCGGGAGGGTTTTGCAGGATGGGCCACAGGGGGGTTCAGAGGAAGGAACCGCAGCAGGTTCCAGGGCGCTGGGGAGAGGGGCGGGCTTGGGGGCTGGCCCAGAGAGCTCCGCACTGTGTGGTGGGAGAGCGGGCAGCAGTTGGGCCGCGTGCGCCTTGGCTGGCATGGTGAGGACGGGACGCCGTGCCTCTGGGGCCAGCTCCGTCTCCCATCCCCTCCCAGACCCCGCTCTCAGCTGTGGGTGAGCATGTGACTGAGGCCCAGCCAGAGAGCTGCGCTGGGCTGACTGACGGGGCCTGGTGAACGGGCAACCTTGGGGCAGAGGGCACGACGGAAGTGGAGGCCTGGTGTGGCCCCAAGTGGACGGCCTGTCCACGATGGGCAGGACTGCATGGCAGAGCCCAGGTGAAGGAGGGAGGGGCGGCGTGGCCCAGGTGGGGAGCGCGGGGGCCCTGCTTCCCTCACTCCCTTGCCGGGCCACAGTCCTGCTTCCCGGCTGGAGTCCCAGTGGGCTCCTCCTCTCTTTCTATAGGGGAGCAGTGGGAGCTGGGTTTCCACCCTCCGGAGCTTGAGTCCCGCCTGGTGCTGTGCTTAACCTCTTCAGGCCTGCAACCCCTGCCAGGGATCAGAGGAAGAGCCCAGACCTGGGAGGAGCACCCCTCTGCCAGAGGGTCTCTCTCCTCCTTCCCATGCCCCTCCCCCAGCTCTACAGGATCTGATCTCACGAGCCCAGCCCCCACCAAGTCTTCCCCAGGAGGGGACATTCTGGCTCATCCACCCACCCTGCAGACAGGCAGACTGAGACCCAGAGGAAAGGGCTGAGCTGAGCCCAGCTTCGTCCCCTGGTCCGGCTCGGAGGCCCCGACAGCGAGCCTAGGGTGGCTCCGGGCAGGTGGCCGTCCCCTCTGACCCCGGGCTCGGACGGCCTCTGTGTCTGGGCCTCAGCTCAGAGCGTTTCCTGCCCGCCAGCCCCAGCCCAGCCCCTCAGGAAGTGGCCGCCTCCTGAACAAAGAGGCCGGCGGACAATGGCCATTGAATTGGGCCGGGGCGCTCGCGCACGGACAGGCCACCAGCTGCCCGCGCTGATAAGACGGCTCCGCAAGCTTGACCGGCTCCGGGATCCGCGGCAGGAGCTCAGGGCTGGCGCGGCCCCGCCCCGCGGACTGGGGGCCAATGGGGAGACGGCGCGCCCCGCCGGCCGCTCGGGGACCAATCCGGGAACTCACCGGGGAGCGTCCCCGCCCCTCCAAGCGGCTCTGGCCCCGCCCCCTGCCCGGCCCGGCGCGCCCGCCCGGCTGGGCCCTGGGCGGGCCAACGAAACCAAGCTCTGGGAAGCGTCTTCCCCTCTAAAAGCGTCGGAAGTCGGCGCCTCGCTGCGCTTCCTTCGCCTACTTTGGGTGGAACAGTCCGGGAGGGCGGCCCGGCCGGCTTTCCCCGCACTCCCTGGCTCTCTGCGAGGGTCGCGGGCGGCTCGCTGTGCTCCGGGGGCAGCCTGGTCCGCACGCCTGCCTGAGGCACCCCTCCTCCGGAGGCACCAGGACACATGGTGCACATGGTGCAGCTCCGTGTGCGGAGGCCCGGCGCTGAGAGCCAGCTCCAAGAGACGAGCGGGGGCCCCTGCCCAGGCCCGAGCCGTGGAGCTGAGGTCAGGAGTCAGTCCCGCGCTGGCTCTGGAGGGCCCAGGTGCACCAGGTCATCCCCCCCAAGTCTGGGAGGCTCTGTGAAGAGGCAGGCACAGAACTGTAGTCAGGGAATGTGGCAGGGTGTGTGTACGTCTGGGAAGGGGGTCACAGCATCTTCCAGAAGAAGCCTGGCCACCTGCAGGGGAGGAGCGGGGCTGAGAGGGGCAAGGCCTAGAGGTTTGGGAGAACTGAGATAGGCTCTTTCCTCCCGGCAGGATGAGGCGGCCCACTTCTGAGCCTGGCAGGCCCCAGGCAGAGCAGGGATCTGGGGAGCTCGGGCCCACAGCAGCCTCCTGTTGTGTGTGTCCAGCCCGCAGCTCTGCCATTACTTCCTGGCATCACCAGCCTGCAAGCCCCGCCTTCAGCAAGCCCCTGCCCCGGTGGGAGCCTTCCCCAGGATAGGGGTGATACAGGGTGGGCAAAGCCAAGGCAGAGGGACACTCGCAGGCTGCAGGGCCCAGGAGTGGGCCCTGACCCAGCCATCGGAAGCCTTCTTGGGGGAGGTGACACTTGTGTTGCATTTGCCAGGACAGGACGGGATAGACCCACCAGGAGAGGGAGTGGCCCAGACACAGGCTGGAGACAAGGAGGAGCCAGGTGTTTGGAGAAGGGCAAGGGGTCCAGGAGCGCAGGTGGAACAGCCAGGGGGCTGGGGGGTGTGGCCAGGCCCCAGGCATCACCCTGACACAGCTGCCCCTTGGGCCTGTGGAGAAGGTGGCCATTGGGAGGAGAGTGCTTGCATGGTGTCTCTGTCAGCGTCCCAGAGGCTGGGCTGGGCCGGGAGTGATGGTGACGGTGGTGCTGCGTAGAGGGTGCAGGCTGCGGCCCTGGAGATGCAGGTCCAGGCTGGTGGCGGTGGTGGCGGGCACCATCTGGCTGACAGTGGTGGTCCTGCTGGTGGGCTGGCAGGTTGTGGCCACGGGCGTGGCAGCATGGCAGACTGCTGGGGCTGCGGTCACTGGGGGTGGTGCCATAGGGCAGCCCACGTGGCTCCAGGTGCCTCGGAGAGGCTGCCCAGACTTCCACTAAGTGGCCTGGGGTCATGCCCTCCAAGGAACCAGGTGTCTCCTGCCAACTCTTCCTGCCCCTCCCACGTGCTGTGAGTGCCCCATCTCCTGAGTAACCTAGGTAACCGTGACCCCTCAGTGGCCTGGGCAGATGGACACACCTGGCCTTCAGGTGGATGCAGCCCAACCCTCAAGCGGACACAACCTGACCCTCTGACCCACAGCCTGACTTAACAGCAACCTTGGCCCCAGCCGTGTCCTCGCCTTGACCACCTTCTCCACTTCACCCTTTGATCCAAAGCCTCGGAACTGCGGCTACCCTTCCTTCCAGCAGCCACGTGGCACTCCCCGCGCCCACCACGATGTCCCCCGCTACGGCCTCCGCAAGCACAGCCAGGTGGTCATGGGTCACATTTGCATTGTTTTGTGAGACATCCGGGCCGAGCCACAGACACCTGGGTCTGCGTGAGCAGATACCTGCCTGGCCTCTGCCCAGCACCGGGCCCTGCTGCTCGGGCTGCAGGAAATGGGAGGCCTGGCGGCTTCTGACTCCCGCTCTTTATCAGCCCACGACGCTTCCTGCGGCCAGCGAGGCCTGGGCCCCGTGGCGCCGGGACACCAGGTCAGCAGTGACTCACCGAGAGCCCGGCCTGGGGACACCCTGGCCCACACCTCCTGCCTCCTGAGAACTCCCGCCCTCACCCTGGCCCACACCTGGCTGGCAGGGCCACCCTGAGCCCCCATTCCCTGGCCCTCCCACCATTCTCCACCCACCAGCATCTTCCCCATCTTTTAGCCCTCCCCTCCCTCCCCCATCCCCGACAAGCAGGGCTGAGGTGCCCCCACCTCTTTGTGCCCCCCCCAGTCCCAAGTGCTCATAGCCAGTAGGGTGGGCAGCCGGGGCTGCAGGGCCCACCAGGGCTGAGCACAAGCTCCTTGCTTTGCCCACCTAGGCGGCCACAAGTTTGCTCCCTACCCACGGGCCCTGCTGTCCCCCAGCTCTGCAAGGAGCACCACACCGCACCTTCTGAGGACCCTGATCCCTCCCACCCTCAGCTCTCACTGCTTCTCCCCACACCCTGTCACCCAAGCCCAAGTTGGCAGCGCACCTACCTCCCCTGTGCCCCATCACGGCCTGACCAGTTCCTCCTCCTTCTGGTCTCAGTGTGGACCCCTCTTCCTCCAGGAAGCCTTCCTGGTCTAATCCCTACAATCCTCCCACCCTGGGGCCTCCCAAGGGATGTCTCCAGTCCATGGAACTCGTCTCTGAGCTTTATTGGACCCTCAGCGGGAACCCAGAGTCTGCTGCTCACTGGCAGAACCCACCTCCCACCCTCGCCCCAGTGCACCCCTCACCCAGCACGCCCGGCGACACTGCGTGGGTCAGGACGGTAACTGAAGTTGGGGACACAGGGCAGAGGGGGCCCTGGGAAGCTCATCTTGGTCTGAACTCGCAGGGCGCCCCGCCCCAGGTCCGGGGCAGATGTAAATGGCAAAGGAAACAGCCATCTGCGTGGGCCCCTTCCCAAAGAAATGCCGACCCCTCCCTGGAGCAGGGCTCCTTGTGGGACTGACCCGCACATGCACGAGCACGTGTGCACAAGCACACACAGAACCTGCAAAATGGTCCTCATCGTGCACACGCAGCCAGCCCACTCAGGCCCACCCGGGAGTCCTGTAGCACCGCCTGCTGGCTAACCAAGCAGCACCCCCTTCTACTTGTCGAGCCTGCGGGGCTAGGAAGTGGGTGCTTCGCACGGCATGTGCCCACGTGTGCGTGTGCACTCCTCTGCACCCCGTGGCCTGGGCCCTGTGACCACCATGCCACCTCTCCTACATTCACATTCCCAGGCTGGGGTCAGTGATGGTCGTTTGGAAAATCTCTCTCTGAACAGCAGCAGTCCTGCCCAGGGCTAGGCCGGGGGCGCACCAACGGGGGCGGGGGATTGAATGCCATCCACAGGCTGGTGTGCTCCGGATCTCCACCCCTTGTGTGGCCTTTCCGTCACTTCAGGCTCTTCCATCGGCTGCCCTGCACACCCAGCAGGCCCCTGAACCCACGGCCCCCATCCCCCAGTGACAGCCACAGGGGCCTCCTGCGCAGACCCTGCCTGGCTCCCCTCCCTCTGGCGGGCCTCGAACCTCTGCCCCGCCCTCCGCTGCACACCGACTGCTCACCCTCTATGCCCTGCCTGCTGCATTTCCCCACAGCATGGAGGCTGTTCCCTCCCTGCCGTGTCCCCGGTCCCACGACCAGCCTCAGAGCCTCAGAGCTTTGCCATGAGGCTTTGCCAAGGCCTGCTGAGGCCTTGAATGGGAAATACGTACTTTCCAGAGCCCTGCGTGTAGTTGGATGGAGTGTCCTGGTAAGGGGCTTTGGTGCAGAGGGAAACCCAGAGGTGGTGAGACCTCAGGGAGGCCTGGGGGGTGGGATGGACACAGAGGCAGACGCTAACATCTCCATTTCCCATCACTTGCCGTGACGTGGCACGTGCAGCTGCTGATCCCAGGGGGCCCACCTCCCTCTGCAGTCAGGCCCTGGCCAGATGGCGTGGGTCCTGCCGGCTTGGCCCTCGCTGACCCAAGCCCTCCCGCCCGAGGGGCATCCCCCCAGCTGCCAGCTCAGTTCCACACTCCTGCTGAGGCTGGAGGCCAGGGCCACAGTGCCATCACCCTGTGAAGCACCGGACAGTCGTCTTCCTAGGCCCCACCAAGGTGGGCACCTGGCAGACGATGTCCTTATTCACCTCTGGATGGCGGGAGCGATTACTCGCTCTGGTCAGCGTGAAGGCTCCTCATCGCCAAGGGGAGTGTAGTCCCCACGCTGTCTGGCAAAGCGGCGTTTCCTCTCGTCAGCCAGGGCCTCCGGGCTCCAGTGAAGCCTGCGTGGCCTTAGCAGTTTGCTCCCTGTGAGGCGTGATGACCCTCGCTGCTCCACCACAGCCCCGTGGGGCCATCCCAGGATGTGCCCCCTTCACGGCCTCCCACTGGGATCCTCCCAGTGGATCAGGGTCAAGGTTGTGATGATGGCTGGGGTCAGGGTTGAGGTCAGGGTCAGGTCCTATCAATCTGGGGCCCCTGCCCTCACAGGGCCCAGCCGGGCCCATTGTGTGGCGACAATGGCTTCCTGAGCCAGGTTCCTCTCCCAGCAGGAAAGCCATCAGGCCTCCACTTTGCCACCGCCCACGGCCCCTTTGAAGGGCCTGGGCGGTCAGCGCCTGAGGCCTGCAGCCTCGGAGCCAGTTCCTCGGCCCCCACCCCTTGCCAGCCTGGCCGGGGCCCAGGCCTCCCCAGGGACCGGCCAACCCTGCAGGCACGTAGGCACAGGACAGCATAGGTGGGCACTGCCCAGGCAGGGAAGCTGCCGGCCGCACGCAGGCACAGCCCCAAACACGGCCGTCACTCAGGAGCTCCTACCCTCAGGAAGCATTGGCCCCTGTGTCCCCCAAGGGGCCAGGGTGTGTGTGCAGGGTGGCTGAGTGTCCTACTGACATGGCAGCTTGGGGCCTGGGAGGGTGTTGGCAGGACACCTGGGCTGGACCTGGTGGGTAGGTGCCCAGAACCCAAGGCCCCCTTGCAAGATAGGGGACAGGCAGAGGGCCTGCCCCAGCTAGGCCAGGCCTCCCTACCAAGCCCAGCTGGTCCTGGGGCGCCCCCTGCTGCCTGGGGTGTGGCTGCACAACTGGGGCCAGGGCTGTAGCGGGGGCACAGTCTGGGGCCCCCTCGGGTCACAGGCAGCTGGGGTGAGGAGTCCAGCTGGCCCCAGGCTCTAAGAGCTCTGGTGGTCCGCTGGGCACTGTGGCTGCAAGTGGAGGGGTGGCCAGAGCCTGGGCAGCGGGGGCCTGGGGTGACGCTTGGACCCAGCAGCGCTGCACTGGGATTTCGGTGGGCAGAGCAGTCCCGGGCCCAGCGGTGACAAAGAACAAAGGCCCTGAACTGAGCCCCATGGCTTTGAGGGTAGCCTTTATTATTCAGGGAACAGGGTGTCCTCGGGGTGTGGGCGCCACGGTCTCTGTTGAACCCCAGTTGTGGCCTGGAAGCGGGAAGCCAGGTGGACTGGCCTGGGCAGCCGTGGCTATGGGGCTGGGGGGCAACCAGGCCCTGACTCAGCCAGTGCTGGATGGGGGCGAGGCCCCGGCTTCTCCCGACGTGGTCACAGCTGCGCTGGGGGACCCGCAAGCATAGATCCCTGCATACCCTGCCACTCTCTCGGCGGGTCCGTTGAATCTGTCCCACTGTGACCCCAGGAGCCGTGCTCTCAGCACGCCTACTGGACAATCCGTAGGGCGATCCCCAGCCTTGCAGGGGGCGACGGGACCGTCTACACCCCTCCCGGGGTCCCCATCGACGCAGGAGTGGGCACCTGGCCCAGAGTCGGCCAGTGACGAGAGGCCCCCACTCCCTGGCACACCCAAGCCCTCGCTCCGCCGGTTTTCCAGCCTACTGAGAAACGGAGGAGGGGCAGCGTGTAGAGGACAGCAGAGACTGGGGGGAGAGCAAGAGGTGCCCAGGGGGACGGGGCACCGGCCCTGGGATGGCGAGGGGCAGGGAGGTGTGGTCTGGAACTTCCCACGTGGCACCGAGCTGGTGGGAGCGGCGTTTATGGCGCTGCCGGTGGGAAGGGTGCAGTTGGGGGCTCAGGCTGGGCTCCTTGAGGCAGAGGTGTCAGCAGACCTTCGTTCTCTGGGGCCACCCAGCACCTGTCCCTCCCTGAGAGGCCTTCCCCCTGCCCACAGGTGGCCTTGGCAGCGGTGGGTGACCCTCAGTCCCACTGCCTGCCTGCCTGCCTAGCCAATCCAGAAACCACTGCGGGGCCACACGGGGAGCAGCTGGGCAGAGGCAGGTGTGCAGGCCCAGGCCCAGGGCAAACACGGGCTGAGGTTGAGCAAGTTGGTGTGACCTTGAATTGACCGGTGGCAGCTGGGCAAAGGGTAGGAAAGGGCTGAGGCTGACCTCTTTGAATGACTGTATAGATGCCATCCACTGCGGACAGTTCTCGGGAGGTGGATGCAGAGAGGGGCGCTTCCATCATTCCAGCCCTCCTTCTGCCTGACCCCTGACCCCCACCCCCGGGTTCCCACTGCCGGCTCAGGGCGCCTGGGACCAAGGTGCTAAGGCTCCAGCTAGGGCAGCACAGAGCAGGCTGGCTCAGGATGTGGCCCCCTCCCACCTGAGGGCCCTGGCAGGGGTGGGGGAGGGCCCTCAGGCCTGCCCCCCAATTCTTGGAGGAGCCTGAGGCAGTGAGTGGCACGTCACTGGGGCCCACCCAACCCTGCCAGGAAGGTTACCCGTGGTCCCAGATCTGTGGCTCAGAGACGGGCAGGAATGGGCACGGTGTGGGCTGGGTGACCAGCAGATGCCACGTCCTCTCTGGGGAGGGGGCAGCCCTGTCACACGTGCCCTGCAGCGAGAGGCACCACCAGGCCCATGGGCATCTCAGGTCGGCCACCACTGGGGTGCGGATCTGGGTCCTGTCAGAGCCCAGCACCCAGCACCCTGAAGGGTGGTCCAGAGGCACGAATGGATAAGTGTGCACAGATGCATGAGTACGTGGAGGGGCGCAGACGTGTATGAGTTGTACGTGTATGTCTGTGCGCACAGGTGCGCACCTGCAAGTGTGGAGGCCGTGTGCTGTGTCCCCTCCAGGCTGGCCCTGGCCCTGGCCCTCCCCCACAGGCCTCTGGGGAGGGGACACGCTGGCGAAGGTGCGTATGAGTTCGGGGAGAGCAGGAAACCCGGGAAAGAGGAATGGGTAGGACCCTCGCACTTGGAGGAGCCAGTGCAGCATGTTGGAGGCCGGCAGAGAGGTTTGGAGGCCTTGGACCTCACCCTGGATAATGAGGGGGGGGCCGCAGGGGTGCACACAGGTATGTGTGCAAACGCCTGTCCCGGGTCAGCCACAGCGTGGTACGTGGCCCCACCCAGCACGTGACAGGGATGGGCAGGCCTGGGCCCCAGGCAGCTGGATGCGGGGAGCAGGCCGCCTTCTCCCAGCTGCTCCCCAGCACCGTGCCGAGGCCGGCGGCCAGCCGCGTGCCCTCCTCAGGAGCCAGCCTGCGCTCCCCAGCCAGGCCCCACGGAGGACCCTGCTGACGTCAAGAGTGGGTACAGGGACTTCCCTGGTGGTCCAGTGGTGAAGAATCTGCCTTCCAATGTAGGGGACGTGGGTATGATCCCTGGTCAGGGAACTAAGATCCCACATGCCGCAGGGCAACTAAGCCCACGCGCCACAACTACTGAGCTCGCACGCCTCAACTAGAGAGACTGTGTGCCGCAAACTACAGAGCCCACGTGCCCTGGAGCCTGCGCATCACAACTAGAGAAAGGAAACCTGCTGCCAAAACTAGAGAGAAGCTCAGCGCTGCAACAAAGAGCTTGCACACCGCCAACGGAAGATCCCACATGCCTCAACAAAAGATCCACGTGCCACAACTAAGACCCGATGTGGCCAAAAATAAATTAAATAAATAAATTTTAAAAATAAAATCTTAAAAAAAAAAAAAAGAGTGGGTCCAGCCGGGCCCCGCGCCCTGGGCCCACTTCCACGGGGAGGCGGTGGCTGTCAGGGCAGGGAGGCCACCTCCCAGCTGGGTGACCGTGGGTGGTGTCAAAGCTCATGCTTCTCTCTGGCCTCACCTGAGAGACGGGGATGGGACTGGGGCCCACCCATCGGGAGCCACTGGGAGTCCCGGAGTCAGCACCAGCGGCCATGCGCATTCGGACCGTGGCCAGCCAGCTGTCTCCAGCTCCCAGGGAAAGCCCCGAGCCCCAGGGGAAGCAAGGCCCTCCCATATGGCACCGCGGCGGGGCCTCAGGCAGCAGTGGGGAAGGAGGGGCCTGGAGAGAAACTGGAGGCCTCAAAATGGCCCCTGCCAGATGCCCCCCCGTGGGACCCCCACCCCCCATCCAGGCCTGATCGCTGCCACCACAATGAGAACCTCAGTGACCCTGACCATCAGACGTCAGAGTCTCCTGAGGGCCCAGCTCTGCTCACCGAGAAGCATGGGGGGCCGCCAGGGCCCCTCTCCTGGCCTGCTGCCCAGGCCGCCCCAGGCCCTTGCAGTGCCCACTGCTGCCACGCACCCAGCAGGGCTGCAGACATGGGGGGGGGAGAGCCGTCAGGCTGGTGTCCTGTCCACGTAGTTGCAGGACCTTTCCACACCCTGGCGATCCTGGAAGGGGCCGAGACTTGCAGGGTGCTGGGGAGGGAGTGGTAGCCTGAGCCCCTCCCTGTTGGGGGCCACTCCCCAAGGCCTGCACCTGGGAGGGCTCTGGGCCAGCGGCTGGAAGGCCCCGGCTTTCGGCAGATGCCAGGCAGTGTGAGTTCTGGGGCCCTGTCTCCTGGCCTCCCCTCCCTTGATTCTGGGGTCAGACGAACAGGTCGTTCTTCGGGGTGGGAGGATGGCATGCAGATGTGGGACGAAGGTGCACACGGGCCTGCACGTCCCCCTTGGGCCAGCCCGTGGCAGTGGTAGCCTGCCCACAGGGCGTGGGCTGAGCCCAGAGGCACTCCCAGCCACCCTGGGGCTTGACTCCTCCAACCAGACGCCACCCCCGGTCACCACCACCAGCCCCCAGACCTCCCCTTCCAGCAGCCCCCTGCCTCCCAGCGTCCTGTCCCCAGCGGGGGAGGAGGCAGGGCTGGGAAACCAGCCTCACTTCACCTCTGGGCCTCGGTGCTCCCCTCCAACCTCCCCCACCTCCCGCTCCCCTCCGCTCCGGCCTCGGCGGCCTCTCCTCTGCACGGAACACCCGCTCGCAGACCTGAGCCTCACCTTACGGGGCTGGGCAGCACTGGTCCCTCCCACCCAGCCTCCCATGCCTCCACCCGGACCCCCTTCTTGCCCAGCCTCCCAGGGGAACCATCCAGCCACAGCTCTGTCTTGAGAGCCAGCCCGGCCCAGGCACAGCCATCGCCCACCAAGGAAGCCAGCCCTCCCCCTCCCCCCTCCCCCGCCTCCAGCCCACCTCCCGGGAGGTTCCCTGAGCATGCCCCTCCCTGGTCACCTCTGGTCCGGCCCACCATCTGCTCCCTGCGCAGTGCAATGAGCCCCCAGCCCGTGAGGCTCCTCTAAGAGCCGCTGCAGCCAAGCAAGCTCTCCTAGTCCCAAGAGGGGCCCAGGGCCAGGATGGCCCACAGCTGGGAACAATGGCGCAGGGACTTCCTGTGAGAGTGGACATGTCACTGACGGCCCCCATCAGTCAAGGCCAGGAGCATGGAGCTTGGAGGGCAGGTACCCCTGCCTCAGCCTCCCTCCTCCAGGGAGCCAGACAGGGAACTGTAGACCACAGACTCAGTGGGTTTCTGCTTAAGGAACGATCTTTCTGTTTCACCAAGCCAACCCTCCACTCCAGCCTTGCAGGAGCCCTGGAGTCCAGGCTGGCTGCATGGTACAGGCCAAGGGGCACAGCCAATGGCCTCAAAACGCCCCCCCCCCGCAAACTCTGATGCACTCCGGGAGGGTGCACTCTAGGAGGGGTCTGCCCACCCCAGGGGTGGGGGGGGCGCTGGGCCCTGGTGGGGCAGAAGCATCTGCCCTCCCCCCAAGGACACCTCCAGGGAAGCGGTGCCCAAGCCCAGACCGAGAGTGGTCCCTGGGCCTTCCAATGAGGAGGCCCGGCCCGGGAGGCTCTGGGTGGCAGGAACCACCCAGAGCAGGGCTGCCAAGCTCGAGGCCCCTCTGCCGGCCATGCCTCTGTGGACGGCGAGCCTGATCGCAGCTCAGACAGGAAGCACCTCTGGCTCCCTCACCCAGGCCGGCCACGCAGGCTACCCGCGGTGGCTGTGCACGTGTCTGCCGAGTGATGCCGGCTGGCCAAGCAGCCTCTAGGCTCTTCGGTGCAGATCTGTGGGGTCCCCAGGGCCCAGGCAGTGGCTGGGGACTTCAGCTGGAGATACACAATCAATTCTGGACCAGCGGGACACAAAGTGCTTCTCAGACATGGCAAGGAGGTGAGGGGCGCAGGGAACCCAGCTCCACACAGGCAGAGGAGGGTCCTGGAGCCCGCCCAGCCCTCCACGCACTTGGACAAGTGGCTGGGGCTCCCTGTGCCTTAGTTTCCTTCCGTGGGACACGACATTGCCGCCTGCAAGGGTTCTTGGGCCGTGAGACCCACCTCTGAGCAGATACAGACAGCTGGTCTGGCTCCCCTTGCTGGGCAGAAACACTCCTCACGTTGCTCAAAACACGGCCGCAACAGACAGCAAGTACCACAAAGGCCGCGTGTGGCTGTGGAAGAGGGCGGCAGGGCCGGCGGGCCGGCACCCATCTTGTCACCAAGTCTCGGCGCTCACGCCTGTGAGCTGGCCCCAGAGGCCCATCTGACCCCTCAGAACACTGCCGGCAGCAAGGTCACGCCTCAGTAGCCATCGTCATCGTCGCCGTCACAGCCGTAATCTGCAAAGCACAAAAGAGTCATGGACACTGAGGGGTGCCGCGTGGTCAAGCAGCCCAGGCGCCGCACGCTGCACCCGCCACCGCCCACCTCGTGAGCGGCGCCCCAGGCCACGGCCGCCCCAGCGAGGCTCCAGCCCCAGCCCCGCAGGCCACAGCTGCACGGGCCCCACCACCACTGACGGGGACCACCGCGTCGGTCCCTCCATCTCTGCAGGTCCCGGGCGCAAGCGCCCACGTGAGCGATGCAGAGAGTGGGAACCTTTCTCCTGCTGGACGGGCAGCCCAGAGCCCCCAGTCTGCACAGCAAGCAGGTCCTGGCCAGCTGCTTCTAGCAGCCTGGGCCTCAAAACCAATACAGCCAATCGTAAGACGCCAGTTCAAATTCCCTTCCGAGGTGCAGGCAGGGGCCTGTGCCTCCTCCGGGAGCCCCCGCCCCGCCCCGGCCGCTTGCGGAGGCTCTCACCCGCTCACCGTCGCCGCCCATCATCTGCAGGTAGGGGCCCGTGCCTCCTCCGGGAGCCCCCACCCCGCCCCGGCCGCTTGCGGAGGCTCTCACCCGCTCACCGTCGCCGCCCATCATCTGCAGGCAGGGGCCCGTGCCTCCTCCGGGAGCCCCCGCCCCGCCCCGGCCCCGGCCGCTTGCCCTTGCAGAGGCCGCTCACCGTCGCCGCCCACCATCTGCAGGGCGCTGACACAGGGCTCCCCATCTTCCTCGTCGGGGTCCTCCTCGTCCGCGTCCTCCTCTGGGTGGTACGACACTGGCCCACTCTCCACCACGACCGCTGTGGGCCTGACGGGCTCGGCTTCCAGGGAGGGGGTACTCGGGAGCAAGGCCTGCTGGCGAGTGGGTGAGCTGGGGACAGAGCATGGCTCCCAGGCCACCGCAGGGGAGTGCTCTCCGGGGCAGGGGGGACACTCCCCATCCTTCAAGAGTGGTCAGCAAGGACACCCGATCCCCCGAGCCTGCCCCTGCAGCTGCCCTGGGACCCCGCAGGGGCCCTGCCTCTCCCTTTTGTTTCCTAGGCCAGACCAGGACCCCAACAATAAGAAGGGAAGACACTTGAACCCCAAGACAAGGAAAGAGGGAAGGCCACTGACCACGCTGGACCCTGGGACCTGGGCCTGGCTTCCCACACGGAGGATTGCGATGGCCGTGGGCTGGCACACACTGGTGGGCTCAGGCTTTCAGGCCCCGGGCCGCCCCTGGGCCTCAGGCCTCCCCTGGCTGGGCTGGGCTGGGCTGGGCTGGGCTGGGCTGGGACTGCCGGAGCAGCGGTGCTGGCCCTCCCTCCCTGACACGCTGCTCACAGACGCGGTGCTGGGCGTCTGCTCTTTCCCAAGGATCCCTGTCCCCCGGCTATGTCCACACAACGCACCTCTCCCACGGCCACCTTCTTAGCTGGCTGCGTCGACACCATCGGCCTCAACCTGGAAGAGAGCACGGCACCGTGGCCTCAGCCCAGGCTGCACCACTGGCCACGAGGACACGGCCCCGCTGGAAGGCCCGTCCTCTGATGGCAGCATCTGGCCAGATGTAAAGGATGACGGTGTACTGAGGCTCCCATGGCACCACCCTGACTGGGTCTTGTCCACCCAGTGGCTGCGCCTGGGCCCTGAGCGCTGTCCTGTCACCTCCTCCACCCAGGCCTGGCAGCCCACCCTGCCCCGCCCCAGCCCCTGCATTGTCCTTCCCCCGACCCCACCGGCTGGGCAGGTGGCTGGGTGAGTGGGCCGCCCTCTGGGCCTCTTCACGTCTACCCAACAGACACGGCGCAGGCAAGGTTCTTCCCCAGGGCCTGGGCGAGCACTGGGTGCTGGGATGGGGGCGTGGGGAGCCAGAAGCAGCCGGAAATCTGGATTTTTGTATGAAAGCTTCTTTTTAAATGTTGGCAGCAAATTCAAATTTCATTGAAGCCACTCTGCAGGGCGACAGAAGGTCCCTCTGGACAGAACCCCCATGTATTCGTCAATACTTGATGAAGGATTAAAAACTAGAATCACACTGCCCTGCCACCCAGGCACTCCAGGTCCCCCAGGCCAGCTGTTTTCTGAAGCGGTCCTGGGCCATCTGCTCCCTGCCACCCCCCATACTTCCAGGAGAACGTGTAGAGGCTGCGGGCAGCAGCTGCTGTGGGAGACCCCTGTTCAGTCCTCCCACTGGTCCATCCTGAGTTTTCCCTGTTGCTGGAAGAGGAGGAGGGGGAGAGGCACGTTCTAAGACCCAAGCCTGCCCCGCCCCGCCCCGCCCCGCCCCACCCCTCCCCTCCCCTCTCCTCCCAGCCTGAGAGCCTTGGTTGCACCCTCCACCCCACCAGGCCCACAGCACCCCCCTCAGTGGGCTTGTTCTTCTTCCCTCGGACCCTCCAAACACAAAACTCAAGGCGCTTTCTACACAAAACCCACTGCAAGGGGCCGGGGGCGCACACCAAGGCTCCCCGGATGCCGCTGACCTGCCCGAGTGTGACGGCGGGACTCCCACGGGAGATGAGGCAGGTCCTCCTCCCAGCCCTGGCCGCAGGAGCCGTCCAGACCCAGGGACCCGCCCACCAGACCTGTGTAGGGTGGCCAGGGCAGGGGCAGAGCCCATACTGCAGCCACTTCCCTCCAGGGCACAGTTTGAAAGAAGATGGGCGGGGGCAGGGAGGGGGCGCAGGTGATCGAGCTGCACCCACGGCGGCCCCAGCCCCGCACACCCGCTACCCTGGACCCTCCTAGCTATCTGGCCCAGCCCTGCTGTGACGTGCCAATGAACGCTGGGCACACGGGGAGTGGACCCCGTAACAGCCGCCGACAGTGGACACCTGACGGCGGGGGTCTGGCCCGTCAGGCCAGGTCTGGGCAGCCCGCCCCGTGAGGGCGTCGGAAGCAGTGGTTCCGGGGTCTCACAGGAAGCCCTCGCTCTACACGGTCTGGGGCTGCAGCCTGGAGGAGACAAGGCGGCAGCTCACGCAAGGCTGTGCCCAAGCTCAGAGGAAGCCCCTCCCACACGGACGGCTCTCCCGGGTCCCCACCTGTCACCTGGGGAGACGTGAGCTTGGAGCCACAGCCGTAACAACCTGAGGCCCAGCAGAGAAGTCCAGAGTCCCCAGAACCCAGAAGGCGGGAGCCAGTGGCGTGCTCCCTACCGACCGAGAGCCAGCCTGGCTGGGAGAGCGCGCCGTTAGCGGATGGGGTGAGAGGGGCTCCTGACGTGAGGGCCGGCAGGAGGTGGGTCTGGGTCTCGGGCCCTCCTCTCAAGGCGCATCCGGCAGCCGTCCACACACGGTCCTGCGTGCAGCCGGGTGACTGGCTGGGCCTCTCAGGGGGGTCTGCGAGCACTTGGGGACACGCTCCTCCCTTCAGCCCACAGCCCCAGCCAGCCGGTGGCCTGGAGGACCCGTGGCTGCCCCACAGGGCCACTGCCCCACCACTTTTGCAAATGCACTGCGGGCGCCAGCCACCAAAATGCTCACGGCCGGACGGCGAACACCATGTCCACGAAGGAACAGCCGGACTGTGCGGCCACAGCACCTTCCATTGACAAACACAGGCTGCACCTGAGCTCTGGGAAAGCAGCCCCCCTCACCCCCGTGCATGGTGATGGGGGCAGGGGATGCCGAGCTCGGGGGTGAGGCGCCCCCTCGCCAAAGGGCAGGCTGAACAGGACAAGGCTGCCTGCCATGACCCGGGAGCACATGCAGCGGCCACACCGCGTCCAGGCGGGGGGGGGGGGGCGCTTCCCAGGCTCCAGGAGAGCGGGCGTGGGCCTCCCGCAGTGCC
This sequence comes from Grampus griseus, assembly GCF_964374135.1. Lineage (NCBI taxonomy): Eukaryota > Metazoa > Chordata > Mammalia > Artiodactyla > Delphinidae > Grampus > Grampus griseus. The sequence continues at coordinate 719,989 of NC_139018.1, read as the reverse complement.
CACTCTCGTGCCTGTCATCAGAAGGGAGCATGGGGGCTTCCCTGGTGGCGCAGTGGTTGAGAGTCTGCCTGCCGATGCAGAGGACACAGGTTCGTCCCCCGGTCCGGGAAGATCCCACATGCCGTGGAGCGGCTGGGCCTGTGAGCCATGGCCGCTGAGCCTGCGCGTCTGGAGCCTGTGCTCCACAACGGGAGAGGCCACAACAGTGAGAGGCCCGCGTACCGCAAAAAAAAAAAAAAAAAAAAAGGGAGCACGGAGACACCCAACAGGACCAGGACCAGCTGTCCGGACACTGACAGGCTGTACTGGGTGCTTGGGGACTTGGGGGCGTGGGGACTCGAGGAACAAGGGAGTGGGGTCACCAAATTACAGAAAAAGTGTCGCAAAAACTGCGAAAAATGATTACTCCCACTTTAGAGAACAGAAATGCAAATCAGAACATCTTTACTTCTCAAATGAGTCAGCACTAGAAAACGGTAGCGACAGAGGAGAGGGGGTGGGGTGGTGGGAGTGCAGCCCCACAGGGCCCTCCCCTCTGGAATCCCCCTCGAGCATAGCCTGGAGCCAGGCTGCGGGCACACCGACCAGCCTGGGCCGCGCAGGGGCTCTCGGCCTGCGGCGAGGGGCACTGCAGAGCTGCCAGGACCTGGCTCCACAGCGGAGGGGTGGCCCCACCAGCCGCCATCAGGAGGGCCCTGTGGTCGAGCTCGTATTTTCCCCACCCTACCCCACTTGCCCCATCAGTGGTTTGCTCTCCCTCGGCAGAGAGAGCAGCGGGATGGGGGACGGGCAGGCAGTGGGCAGAGCAAGGCGGGGGGCCCTACCGGGAGAACGGACCCCTGGGGTGGAGAATGGGCCTGGCCCACAAGTCTCTTCAAACAGAACAGACCCCAATGCAGCAGGACCCCTTCCAGGGCTGAAACCCTGCTCAGCTCCTGGCCAGGGCAGCGGGGGCCACGCTGGACACCGACACTGGTTCCCAGCACACACGTGGGGAATGCCCCGCAGCCCCGCGCCCGCCCGACACCCAGCCCGCCTGGCACGGTACCTTTTCCCCACGCTGGCCACGGGATCAGCCCCGCTCCTCCTGGCTGGCGTTTTCCGCCGAGACAGCTTCCTGGCGCCAGCCCTCTCCTGAGGCCGGGCGTCCTCCCTGTGTGGGCTGCCCCCGCCCTTGCTGTCGAGGTCCCGGAGCACGCTGTAGTTGATCTTGCTGGAGATCTTCTTCTGCTCCAGCATCTTCTCGATGGCCTCCCCAGCCGTGCTAGCCTGGATCGGCTCCCGTCGCTTGCAAGACTTCTTGGGCTCAATGGAAACACAACATTACGCTTCCTGTAGGTCTTGGTCCTATGAACCTGCCAGGTGCCACTCAGGACGTGGGAGCGGGGCTCAAACAATCGGGGTCGGCTGGGGAGTCTTACTCTCCCTGGAGAGTGGGGCACCCGGGCAGTCCAGCGCTATAGGGGCCACTGGGCAGCTGCAATCTGCCCACAGCCCACCGTGCAGAGCCCCGGCCGGGCTGGGCCCCAAGCAGGCTTTCCCAGGTCACAGGGTGGGGGTGGGGGCTGGCCGGGCGTCTGCCAGTGGGAGGCCAGCACAGCGCAGGTTGGGCAGCCGGGAGCTCTCAGGTCCCTGAGGAAGAGGCCGTGCCTTACCTTGTGCTCCTTGTAGATGCCGAGCTCCCTCTCCTTCGCGATTCTCGCTTCTTTCTCTGAAAGGTCAAGGAGCGGGGTCAGCACGGCTGGCGCCCCAGGGCCCCTGGGCAGGTGGGGGTCCGTGAGGCCCGCGTCCCAGGGCGCCTGGGCGGGTGGGGGTGCATGGGGCCCGCGCTCCAGGGCGCCTGGGGGGCACTCACCCCTCTGCTCCCGCAGGTACTCGGCATTCTCCCGCATCCACAGCTCGGCCTTCACGCGGGCTTCGGCCTCGTTCAGGATGTACTGGGGCAGAGCGCAGCACCAGTCAGAGGGCACGCCCAGAGCTCAGCTCCGCCAACGTGCTCCCCTTCATACACACTGGTCAGGAAGCAGGCCTCCGACCCAAGACGGAACGTGTGTGGAGACCCGGCTAACACCTCGGCGTCCTTCACCCTTTCCAGGCCGGCCTGAGGGCCACATCCATGAACCAACCCCGCAGCCAACGCCCCCCGACTCTTGGCAGTTTGCGGTCCCCCTGGGCACGGGAGCCAGGCCAGCCAGAGCGTAGGGACATAGGTCCCGGAGAAGGAACTGAGGTGAGGGCTCAAGACGCCGACTTAAGAACACGCAGGTGGCCTCAGGCACAAGGTGACTGGTGACAAATCAGGGGAAAGGCTTCCCGCCTGCCAGGGAACAAGCACTGCTGGACAAACTGCTAAGAGCCCGTCCGAACGACGGCAGGCCCAGGGGGATAGGGAGCTGTGCCCCCAGCCCACAGGAGCTTCCCAATGGGGCACAGCCTGGCACCCCACGGACCCCAACCAGCACCCCCGGAAAGGCCACTGAGAGCTCACGGCGCTTACCCTGTCAATCTCGAGGTCATCAATGCCACTGAGGTCTAGCTCACCGTCCCCGGAAGCATCTTCTAAAGGGAAGCACAGCCTGGCGTTTAGGGCCGACGTCCAGTTAAATGAACGCATACATCACCTGGGCCGTCTCAGGACTCCGGGGTGCGGCCAAGGGCTTCTAGCACCCGCTTCCTCCCGGCCGCTGGCCGGTCCCGGCCCCACTCCTGCGAGTGCGGGGCAAAGGCCCAGGCGACACCCCAGCACCTTGCGGAGGAGGCGCGATGCTAACTCGGAAGACCTTCCAGTCCTCACGCTCTCCCGTATAGAGCGCTTTTCAGATCAACAAGCCCAAGAGAGGGGACCTTGGAGAGCCTTCCGGGACCACGCTCAGGACACCCCCAAAACCTGTCGGCCACCACCCTCCTGCCCCCGCTGGTCAACAGCACAACCTGCACGGCCCAGAAACCGGGGCTGGCCCTCCTGTGGGCTGGCCTTCCTGTGGGCTGCCCCTCCCGTGGGCTGCCCCTCGTCATCCGACGGTTCTCTGCCCCGTCCTGCTGGTTCCAGCCCGACGGGAACTGGGAATGCTCTCACGCCAGCAGGCTGTCAGGGATGCTCTTCTGTCACGTTGCCGCTCCGCGGCTGAGGCTGGGCGCTCGGACACACTCCCACGCCCCTCTGCGGTCAGCCTTGCTCCCCTTGCTCTCTCAGCTCCAGCCAGCTTGGCCTCTTTCTGTCCAGGTTGCAGTGCTCCCCAGCTGCCTCAAGGCCTTTGCACATGCCCTCTGCTCAGTGCACTGTGGGACCTGCCCCGGGTTCCACTCATATGGCAGCCCCTTTGGGGTACAACCCACGTGTACCTAACTGATGGGCTGGGTCTGTGTCACATCCCTCTCCCCTCTAGACCACCACCGCCACCAGGGTAGGCGTATGACCGCCCATCGCCACGCCCAGCCACAGGGCACGGGAGGAACACCTGAGCAGCGTCCCTCTCACAGAGGTTCCTTGCACACAGACGACAAGCCCTTGGTGCCCAGAGGAGAGGAAGCAGGGCCCACCTTACGGTGAAAATGCGACAAGACCAAACCCACCGCCCTCCTGGAGCTGCCTGCACACCAGGCCCCCCTGGGGGAGGAAGAGCTGGGCCCCTGCGCAGGCACCCCGGCACTGCAGGCACTGGAGCCCAGCAAGTGACATCCGTCTGACCAGTGGAGATGCCGCCTTTGGCCGACACTTTCCCACCAGGTTGGGTGCAAAGGTGCGGGCAGGGGATGCCAGTCTGTCCCCGTGGCCCCTCTGCACTGAGGCCTCCCGAGTTGCACAGGGGCAGGAAGGAGCCTCCAGCCACAGCCCGGCCTAACTGAGGGCTCTGGTCAGCGGAGGCGGGTCCCGGAGATGCTGACAAGCTCTGTGGCATTCAGGCATCAGCACAGCTGGGGTCACTGACTGCTCACACAGCCTGCAGCAGAGCTGGCAGTGCCCCTCCCAAGCCCACCCTTCTAGGAGGCCCCTCAGAAGCAGCACCTCCAACTCCCACAGGCAGGCGGGGACGACCCAGGCCTGGAAACCCCACCCCACCCGCCCGGAGGAGCCCCCCACCGTCTCTCCATCCCCCCTGTTCCCCCAGTCCCTGGGCACTCACTGGGGTCCCGGCTCTGGGAGGAGATGCACTCTCGGATGGAGTCCGAGATGCCCAGACTGGCCGCAGTGGGCAGAGGGCCGAGCAGGGACTCCAGGGCGGGGGGCCTACCGCCTCCCTCAGGGCCTCCTGCCGCCTCCGAGCTGCCAGGAATGCCTCCACCAAGGAGCTCCTGGTAAAAGTCCTTGTTCAGGTGGCTGGCAGCGGCCTCCAGCTCTTCATCCTCAGCGTCCTCCTCACCAAATAAGCTGGATGTGGTGTCCTCAACGGAGCCTAGGGACACAATTTCACGCACCACGTGTTAACCAGGCAGGAGGCCAGAGGGCCCGCCTGGTGAAGAGGAGCGTTTCCGCCCAGCAGCAAAAGGCACTTATTCCAGAAGACGCGCCTCGTCCCAAGGACGCCCAACACCCACCCGCCCGTGAATGGGCCTCGGCCCACACCGCACACGCGACGCACAGGTTCACTCAGAAGGGATCAGCTGTGAGCCTAACAGCTAAAACCAGAAACATTCCAGAGAAACAATGGGAAGACAGGTGACTGCGAATTAAACAAAAACTTCTTATACGTGACGCCGAAAGCAGAATCAATAAAGCGCTGATAAGTCAGATTTCATCAAAATTGAGAACTCTAGGGCTTCCCTGATGGTGCAGTGGTTGAGAATCTGCCTGCCAATGCAGGGGACGTGGGTTCAAGCCCTGGTCTGGGAAGATCCCACATGCTGTGGAGCAACGAAGCCCGTGGGCAACAACTACTGAGCCGGCGCTCTAGAGCCCGCGAGCCACAACTACTGAGCCCACGCACCTAGAGCCCACGCTCAGCAGCAAGAGAAGCCCGTGCACCACAACGAAGAGTAGCCCCCGCTCACTGCAACGAGAGAAAGCCCACATGCAGCAACGAAGATGCAACGCAGCCAGAAATAAATAAATTAATTAATTAATTAAAAAAAAAAAAACGAAGACAGTTACACGAATGTTCACAGCGGGTTACGTGCAACAGTCCAAGACTGGAAATAATCCCAGGGTCCTTCCACCCAGGACTGGGTGCACTCGGGGACCACCACTCCACAAAGAGGGCTGATCTAGCGACGGATGGCTCACAACTACACCGAGTGAAAAAGCCAGGAGAGAAACAGGGTACACACTACACGATCCCACGTACGTAAACAACATGACTAATTTCCAGCGATAGGAGGCAGCTGCACACCGGGGTGGGCACTCGCCAGGGCCTGGGCCTGGAATACACACCCCCGACCACGCGCACAGCTCCCTCACACCCTCTCGGCCCCTTGCTTGGAAGCCCACGCCATTACCGTGTGTGTCACCAGACATCCCACAGGAGGGCCAGCAGAGGGAGGACATCGGTCGGTCCACTCTGTCCGCCGTGGGGTCCCAGGGCCCAGCGCCCTGCACGCACGCGACACGTCCTCCGCAGGGAAGGACTCGTACCTGCGTCCGTGGCCCACGTCCTCCTCCACCCCTCTTCCAGCCCAGCCTCCGTCCTCACCGCAGAGAAGGGGACGCGGGAGCTGCAGCTTCCTCGCCAGGGCTGGAGGCTCAGGGGCTGTTCGCGAGGCGGCAACGGATCCGAGGAGCAAGACCCGCGGCCAAGGCGGGCCAGGCCCGGCCCTTCTTGAGACAACGGATGCAACGTGGAGCTGGTCCAGATAACCAAACGCAGGGGCATGGAGGAGGACACGTCCCCGACGGTCTCCCCAGAAGGGAAGCGTGTGAAAAGCTGGAACTGGAGCAGGAGATGAGTGGCCCCTCCACAGCGCCCGGTAAGCGCGACGGCGGCCACTGGCAGCCGGGCGCGGGCAGGAGAGCGAGCCCGCATCCTCGCCACGGCTGGGCAGGTGCGAACAGGTGCTGCCCGAGAAACAGAGGACTGAAGAAACCACGTGAAGGACACCACTGGGACAAAAGCCAGAGCTTCCCAAGGTCCAGAGAACAGCAAGCAGAAAGGCACCTGAGCAGACATAAAAGAGCTCGTTTCCACTGCTGGGAGAGAAAAAGCTCGCAGGCTGGGTCAGAAAGCAGAGCCCGATTCTCTGCTTCTAGAAGAGGAGGACACGGACGGAAGAGGTGCGGCAGGCAGAGCAGGGACCACCAGGCGTGCCCCCAGGCCGCGGAGGGCGCCAGGCACCAAAAACAAGCCAGCCTCAGCTAAAACACGGCGGCCACCTCTGTCTGCAAGAGGACCTCAAAACTGACGACGTGACCAGTGAGACGCCCCGACAGACACAGAGCCCAGCCCAGCTGGATGGGAGCAGAGGGGGCCTCCTCCCAAGCACCACTGGTGTCTCCAACCAGCGCACCTGAGTCGATGGCACAAGGGAGGGACAGCGCCAGCAGCACACCCGGCCGCAACGCGGTACGTGTGGAAGTTAACAACAAAATCAGAAAGCAAAAGCCCCCGCCCCAACTCTTAACTCCCTCGCTTGACTCTTAGCACCAAGACAAATGTACGCCGCGACTGCGGGTGGCGCGAAGCGTCTGGTGCCAGGACGGCGGGTCGCAGCTCCGACGACGCTCGGGCCCTACCCTGCATGCGTGCGTCAGAGGGAACCAGCCTGGCAGCAACCTCAGTTTACAGCAAGGAGAGAAGCTGTGAGGAGGACAGAGCAGACGGAAGCGGAAATCACCAACAGTGTACAGGAAGGCAGCAGGCCTCATAAATCAGTGCAAGAGCTGCTTGAATGGGAAATCAACAACCTCGCTAGGTTAAAAAACACAGAAACAAACTATGCAGAATAAGAAAGGATAAAAATGAAATCAACCAGAGAAACAATAAAGGCAAAAGTATCGTAAGATACAAGTTTGTCCAAACCTGTGCCTGGATGGGACGCTGTGGCAGCCTGAGAACAGAGAGGCACACCGTCTGGCCAGGCAAGGCCTTCCCAGAACCACGGGACACTGTGGAAATGACGGATCACATTCATCGACCCAGGAAAACCCTGGGTTTCTCTCCGCAGACCCTGCAGACATCAGAAACACTCCCCGACGGCTGAGACAGGACGGTTCAGTGAAAACGGCGGTGGGTGTTTCCTTTACAGGACAATGTGCTATTTCAGCCCAAAGCGTGTGGTGTGTGTCCCGGGCAGCACAGAGGCCTTGCAGGGAAGCCGGATGACGTGCCCGTTGTCACAGGCAAGACTCAGCATGGTCTTTAAGGGTCAAGCAATGGAGTAGGCAAGAGCTAGAAAGGAGGGGCCTAAAAATCGTGAAGGGCAGTAAAACACCACTATCTGTAGACGACCTAACTCACCAATTACTTGAATAATCCAATGATGAACTGAGAAGTACTAAGAGCAGTAACAGAATCCCTAACATACAGGAGCATGAAAGCAGCACCTAGAAATCAGCATCTTCCACAAACACCGCCGTTGAAGACGCCACTTATGGCAGCAACAGAGAAAGCAGTGCGGCTGGGACCCAAAGCACCTGAGGCAAGGCCTCAGACTCGGAAGAAAACCCCCGGGAGGGAGACACCCCACTCTCGCTCTCGGGGGGAGGAGGCGCCAACCTGCCCCAGGTGATCGACAGAGTGGAGAGCTGGGCTGGCGCAGGCAGCGGCCAGGATGACTCTAAAGATCGGGCGAGAAAGTGAACAAGGGCAGCTACAAACCCCAGGGAAGAGGCGGTGAGCAGGTGCTCGCCCTCCAGACTGGATGACTGATGGAACCGACGCTTACTCAGCACCCGTCCCTGTCCTGTGAGCCAGAGAGGGGGTGGGAGGGCGCCGGCCGCGGACCCGCAGCGCGTGAGCGGAGGGGGCGCCCCGAACCAGCCGGGGTGTCCCTGGAGCACGGCAAGGGAGGCAACGTGGGAGAAATGGAAACCACACGTGCACAAAGAGATCTGTCCGAGGGGGCTCATGGCAGCTTCGCGAGGCCCCAAACCAGAAACGGGGGTGCACAAGAGCTGCGATGGGACGCGGGGAGAGGCGGCAGCAGGGAGGGCTGTGTGGGCCGCGGCCACGGGAGCAGGGCGCGCTCTTTCCCACAGGCAGCGTCTGCCAATGAGTGAGTACCCTGAGGGCAACGGGGACAGGAGACTGGTCCGGAAGACTCGGCCGCCCCGGAGCTGCTGGGGGCAGGGTGGCTCGGGGTGTCCTGGGAGCAGCTGACGCCCAGCTTGGTGCGTGGAGGCTTGGGGCGGGGGTGGAGCCAAGAGACAGGACGCACGGCCACGGTGGGGGCGGCAGGAGGGGCAGGTGCCGGACACGGGTGAACCGAGCCAGTGGGCGAGGAGACGTGGCTGGACTCACCATCTTTTGTCAGGCTGGCAAGGGCCCCCTTTGCCTTTGGCCGGCTGTTTTCTAGTTCAATCTCAATTGCGTCCTGGTAGCTGGATATTTCACCTGAAGCAATAAATTAACAGCAAAATGTAAGCACAGGGGACTTCCCTGGTGGCCCAGTGGCTAAGACTCTGCGCTCCCAGTGCAGGGGGCCCGGGTTCGATCCCTTGTCAGGGAACTAGATCCCACATGCGTGACGCAACTAAGGAGCCCGTGAGCCACAACTAAGGAGCCTGTCTACCACAACGAAGACCCAGTGGAACCAAACAAACAAAGAAACAAATAAATAAATGAAATGTTTTTTTTTGAAAGCAAGCATGCAGTCCGTTCCTGTAAGGACCTGAGGCACCCGCACATTAAGATGGGCTGCTTACCTTCCACCTCCTCCAGCTGTTTTGACAGGACCTGTTCCAGCTGAAAAGGCACAGAACGAATGCATTTAATGAGAGGAGCGAGAGCGGTGCCTGCCAGTACCCAGAGGCCTCTCGACCCCAACGCAGGTCCCCAGCCTGACGAGAGGGACTCGGGCTTCAGGCCCCCAGAGACATGAGCACCAGGGCCCTCAGGAAGGCGGCTTGCCCCGGAAACTGTATGGGATGCACTGAGGGGGGGTCTGGGGAGACCCCATCAGCAGATGAGATGGCTCGGGGCCCAGGAGGGACTGCGCTCAGTGTGGTGCACCCTGGCCCCCGCTTCAGTCTTCGTAGCTAAGCCACTGTTGTGAAGGAAGAGCAGGAAACGGGCGTGCGGCCCACCTGCTTCATCCGCAGCTTCCTCTGCCCAGCTGTGTACGACGGGGGGTCGCACTCCTCTTCCAAGTCGACCTTCATGAACTCGTCCACAGTCAGCTGACTGGTGGGGGTATCTTCAAACTCCGTGAGCCTGAAACAGACGCTTGAAAGGGAAGATGGTGCCCGAGAACAGCGCTCAAACCAGCACCCAGGGCTTCCCTGCTGGCAAAGGGGCTGGGAATCCGCCTGCCAATGCAGGGGACACGGGTTCGAGCCCTGGTCCAGGAAGATCCCACATGCCGCGGAGCCACTGAGCCCACGAGCCACAACTACTGAGCCCGCGTGCCACAACTACTGAAGCCCACACGCCTAGAGCCCATGCTCCGCAACAAGACAAGCCACCGCGATGAGAAGCCCGTGCACCGCAACGAAGAGTAGCCCCCATTTGCAGCAACTAGCGAAAGCCCACGTGCAGCAAAGACCCAACACGGCCAAAAAATAAATAAAACAAATTTAAAAAAACCCAGCACCCCGTTTACAAAAGTCCCTCAGGGGTGCTGGTTCCCAGGCCCAGCACCCTGCCACACACAGCTGTGAGCACAGGCCCGGGGGCTGTCTGGCAGCCTCTCAGCCCCTACTCTATCTTGCCGATAGCTTGGGCCCCAGGGAGAAAAAGTCATGGCACCCTCATTGCTCCCACAGGTAGACTCAAGAAGGCCCCAGAAGGAAGGCGGCTGAGCCACGGGTCCCAGGCGGGCAGGGCTCCTGCACTGCAGTGTGCCCGGCCATAATTAATTCTTGTCCGCTTCCTACATTTTATACAATCTTCAAAATGTTCAACAGAAAAAATTTTAAAGAGAACCAGAGTTCAAATAAGCAAAATAAATTTCTCTCTGCCTTTGAAAACTGCCACAGGATATGATCTCAGTTGAAAGACAGCCATCAAGAGCTCCAGACTCAGGGTAAATACCCTGTGCTGATGGCTGTGCCAGCGACTCTGGGCCGGTGCCTCTCTCGTCACAGTCCACGTGGAGCTCCGCTGGAGCTGCCGTAATGACCCTGTGAACACGGTACCCAAAGCAGGGGCTCGCCCGACCACTCCGTTACAGGGACACAGTGGCCCTCTGCTTGAGCCTGGCTTCCTCCAGAGAGACCGGTCACTCAGGCTGCACCAGCCAGGACACAGGCGAGGCCACTCTCAGTACCTGTTTCCTGACCTGTGAGTCAGGGTGACTTTTCAAACCACTGTCCACCTCGACACAGGGTGGAAGAAAGGGTCCACCACTTGGACGGACTGAGACGCCGTGCAGGGAAGCCTGCCCAAGCCCCCGGCTGTGACAAGAGCGACCCACCTCTTGCGCAGCGTGGATTCGCACACCTTGACCACGCTGATGACCTCTTTGACCGTTCTCCGGAAATCATGCATCCTAGCTGCAACTAGAAGTGCTGGAAAGGAACACAATGGAGAATTCAGAAACAGGGTGCTCCTGTCCAAAACAGGACCGATCCCGTGCGCAGAGGGCTGATGACCCCACAGTGCGACCAGCTGGAAAGACAGTGCCAGAGGGTGCTCTGGGAGCCCCTGGGGCGACACCGTCCTCCTCACCTTACTGTGGGCGGTGCTGCACGGTCTGCACGACTGTCAGAACACCTAAGATCCACCAACCGCTTTGCAGGCAATTATACAATAATTTTTAAAAACGTAAGAAGTACCGCACATTCCCTTTTTAAATGCGAGAAAAATTAAAATACATTTTTTGAGAACTTTGTGTAAACCTCTCAAAGCAAACGAGTGAACTCTGAGGTGACCTGTGTGAGAAACGCTGGCTGGTGATGGACAAGCCAGGGATCGGGGAGAGAGGGAGTGGGCCCGGGTGTGCTGTGCTGGTGACCACAACTGGCTGGACCCTAAGAGGCGTCCAGATTCTGGACTGCAAACTCGGGAGTTGGGCTTAGAGATGGAAAATGCATCTCAGGAAGCACTGATCCTGCTGGCTGCTGAGCGCTCTGGAAAGGAGTGGACTCGACCTTGTGGGCCAAGGTAAGAGGCTAAGAGGAAGGGTAACGGCCCTCCTGGGGAGGGGCTCCAGGTCCAGGGAGCGTCAGGAACAGAGCAGGAGGGCCGTCTGTGGGCTGCTGCCACCTGGAGGGGAGATGAGACAACTGTCCTTTGGGGAACAGGGAGCTAGCCCGAAAGCCCGGGGTGCCCTCTGCAGCAATGACTCAGCACGGCTGCACCTCAACATTCAAGCCTGGGGTCAAGGCCAGGAAGCCTGGCAGCCCGCTTGGCCTCTGAGGGTCCTGCCTGCTCCCCAAGACAGAGGGGAGGCCAACAGGAAGCAGGTGGAAGTCCCCGAGGGCCGGGTGAGGGCCGGGCAAGCGAGGCCAGCAGGCAGCCCTGGTGACAGCCCACTACCTACCGGCTCGGCCTGCTGAAGAGTCGGGACAGAAAGCACCCGCACACTGGCAGCGGGACGCAGCCAGCGCGACTCCGAGGCCGCCTTACCTGCCCCACAGAGGCCCGAAGGGCGCCGGCCCGTGTGCATCCAGTCCCTCTTCATCCTCTGCAGGAGCCTCAGGGCCGTCATGGACACCTCGTGGTTCTTGTCACCGAACTCCAGCAGGTGGGCGAAGCGCGGGATGTACAGGCAGGGGTCTGCGGAAGACACGCACCTCAGCCAGCCGTACGCGCCCTGGAACAGGAGTGTGCAGCGCCAGGAGGCCCTGCGGTGCATGTGCTCCACATCTGGCAGCACACGGAAACCCACCTGGTGCGACAGGTGCCCCCCCGCCCCGCCCTTCCACTGCACAGGCTCCCCAGGGCCCCTTTCCTCCGACACGAGCCCCCCTCCTGGACACGCAGCCTCCTGGAGCAGCTGTAGACACTGCGGCCGGGTGGCTGCTGCACCCAGAGTGGAGCCAGTGGGCAGGACGTGCGTGCCCTGCCACGTGACATGGGGGCCCCAAGCCTGCGTACACATCGCATACGCTCCTGCAGACACATACACAAAACCCAGCTGCTTCATTTGGCAGTTCGTGGACTGCTGTGAGTCAGCCAATTTTTTACGTACTTATTTTCTGCACTTACTTTTGTGTAATGCCAGCTTATATCGTCTGCCCTCCTGTCTACGGGCGTGTGCACCTCTTCAGATGAACACGTCTCTCACTAAGGGAGCGTCAGCCCGGCTCAGGAGGGACCAGAGCCGCCTGCACACACACCCTCTCCCTCCTTACCAGCACTTCCTCACGCAGCTTTGGGCTAGAAGCTTCACAGAGCGGGCAAAAACCACCAAGTAATTTACTCAATTCAGCTAAGCGTCTGGATTGCCATAGGCAACTGAAGGAACCCTACAGAGCTCTATGACAGAGAATAGCGGGGTGAGACCTCCTTTGGACAAGATCATCCAGGAAGGTTGTGCTCAGGGGGCCGTGGCGGAGGCCCGAGGAGGGGGTTCCAGGAGGGGACGGGTTGGCCTGGAAGCAGGTGTGTACAGGTGGACGGAGGAGGATGAAGGGCAGGTCGGGAAGACCCTGGGAGGCACAGGAGGAAAGGGAACTGGTCAGCTCATCTCTGACACCCCCAACAGCAGCGCAAGCAGGTGTGTCAGAGACCCCAGGTGTTTGCCAACACCCAGCACCAACCTTCTGGGCCCCAGCCTGCCCACTTCTCCTGGCCTCCCTACATCTACAGGGCATTCATGACTGAGCTCTGGTCCCTGGAAGCCCCATAGATCCTACGAGCACCTCTTCCATCCCTGCCGGCCTTGGCTCACATACAGGACCCAGGGAAGGTTTCTGAGGCCACAGCGATTGGCAGCCACCCCTGAAGCAGCCTGGGTTGCCCGGGACCACATGGATTCAGGCGGACACTCCCCTGCACTGACCGAGGAGGCTGTGGTGGCGTAGGGAGCGGAACAGTGCCTCTTGGTTGCCTTATGCCAGCCGGATCCTAACAGCCACCCAGCTCAGCCCAGCCAACACAGTGTAGAAATTAATAAGGGCAACCTCGAGTAAAACGGAGGCAGGAAGCCCTGAAGGGGGCGCTCCCACACCAGGCCCTCCTTCCCAGCTTGCTTTGCGCTTCTGGGCAGGAAGAAGCTGGTGCGCTACCCGGGGAAGAGGAAGGAAGATTTTCTCCCGGCCCAGCAACAGCCCAGCCAATGAGAAACCGCCACACCCTCAACTCTCACTTTCCTCCAATGGAGACTGGAAAACTTTCAAAGCAGCCCCGCCCAACTTCCTCCCCGCCCCCCCCCGCCCCCCAATAAAGGAAGGCTCCTCTCCGTTGTTGCAGGACTTGCTTGTGGTTTGCTATAGCTTGCGGGTCCCGAACTGCAATTCCCCTGCCTCTCCCGAGTAAACTCATGTTGCTGGTAACGTAACTGGCTGTTTTAGGTTGACAACAGGCAGCTACTACCACTTAACCCCCTTTTCAGAGACGACAAGGTGGCCAAGATGGTGCAGAGTCAGTCGAGCCCAGGCATTCTGGAGCTACACCTACTTCCACTGTGGGTGTTTTGTTTTGGGTTGGTTTGGGGTTTTGGAGGGTTATTTGGTTGCTTAAGATATTATTGGGAGAAAACATATTTTAAAAATATAATTGCTAAGGTTTCTAGTTATATACAATAAAACAAAACCCATCAGAACTGGGGATTAAATTAAAAGCACATTAAAAGATCTCATCCTGATTTGGGTGGAACTTTGACGCTGATTAGTTCTTGAAATAGAAAACTGTAGTACTGGTAAAAATTTCAAGGCAAACATGCCAGCAGTCTGGGATAGGTGTGGAATGGACTGGGGCATTTAAAGTAGGGAGAAGAAAAAAGAAACTAGGAGAAAACAACAAACCACAAGTATAGATCCCACAATGTAAGTTAAATTCCCTAATCAGCTTGCACAAAAGCGCTAAAACCAGGATATGGTGTTTACAAGAGACACTTAAAAATAATGCAAAAAGGTGAAGATCAAACGGCTATGCTGGGACCCATGAAGCAGGTCACCAGGAGAAAAAGGGCAGCTGTGAAGGGAGCAGCAACACGGGACTCAGGGCAAGGGATCACTGGAAGGGACACAGACGAATGTTTCTTATGATGGAAAGAACAAGATAATCTTAAAGAAGACAGGACAGTCACAAATCTGCAGACACGCCGGGAAAGAGAAAGCATGAAATAAAGCAAAAAGTGTTGGAAACAAATTTCCACACTTGATACGAGATTTTAACATAACCACAATGATATGAGATTCTTAACACAATTCCCTCAAATTTGACAGACTGGCTTAGGGGAAAAAAAGACCAAATGGGGAACTGGATGCCATCACCATAGGCTCAATTTAACAAATATGTTCTAAAGTCAGTACCTTACAAAAAGTAATCATTGTTTTCCAAAGTCTGTGGAACAGTTATGAAAATTGACCGTGTATTAAAGAACAAAGAAACCCTCCCTACATCCCAGAGAACAGAAATATCACAGGACGTGCCCTTTGACCTCAAGGGCAAGAAAACTAAAAATTAGCAAGACAAGGGTACACAGCCCCCTCACCTCCAGACAAACTATTAGGAAATTAAAGAACAATTTTCTAGGTAACTTAACAGACTTAAGTGCTTAGGTAAGGACAAAATAATGAACTAAGTAGTTAAATAAAAAACTGACAAAGTGAAATATTTAAAACAGGCAAAAAAGAAGACTTAAATAGACATTTCTCCAAATACAATATACAGATGTCCAACCGGCACATGAGAAACTGCTCAACATCACTAATTATTACAGAAATGAAAATCAAAACTCCAACGAGGTACCACCTCATAACAGTCAGAATGGCCATCAACAAAAAAAACTTTACAAATAATAAATGCTGGAGAGGGTATAGAGAAAAGGGAACCCAGAATCCTCCTACCCTGTTGGTGGGAATGTAAATTGGTACAGCCACTATGGAGAACAGTATGGAGGATCCTTAAAAACCTAAAAATATAGTTACCATATGACCCAGCAATCACAATCCTGTGCATATATCAGGAAAAGATACATGCACCTCGACGTTCACAGCAGCACTATTCACAGTAGCCAAGATGTCCATTGAGAGGGGAGTGGATGAAGATGTGGTACACATATACAATGGAATATTAATCAGCCATAAAAAAGAAAAAGAGACTTCCCTGGTGGCACAGTGGTTAAGAATCCACCTGCCAATGCAGGGGACATGGGTTCGATCTCTGGTCTGGGAAGATCCCACATGCCACGGAGCAACTAAGCCCGTGCGCCACAATTACTGAGCCTGCGCTCTAGAACCTGCGAGCCACAACTACTGAGCCCGTGTGATGCAACTACTGAAGCCCACACGCCTAGAGCCCGTGCTCCGCAACAAGAGTAGCCACCGCAATGAGAAGCCCCTGCTCCCGCAGCTAGAGAAAGCCCGCGTGCAGCAATGAAGACCCAATGCAGCCAAAAAATTTTTTTAAAAGAAGGAAATAATGCCACTTGCAGCAACATGGATGGACGTAGAGATTATCATACTAAGTGAAGTAAACCAGAAAAGGACAAATACCATGTGATGTTGCTTATATGTGGAATATTAAAAAATACAAAAGAGATACAAACCAACTTATTTACAAAACAGAAAGAGACTCACAGCCATAGAAAACTTATGGTTACCAAAGGGGAAGGGGCGGGGGATGGAGGTGGGGATTAACACATATACACCATTATATATAAAATAGATAACCAGTAAGGACCTACTGTAAAGCACAGGGAACTATACTCAATATTTTGTAACAGCCTATAAGGGAAAAGAATCTGAAAAAGTAAACATATATATGTATATACATATTTATCTATATATAATTGAATCAAGGTGCTGTACACCTGAAACATGATATTGTAAATAACTATACTTCAAAAAAAGCTAACTAAAAAAAAAGATCGTTGCAAAGCGGGCTAAAAAAGGGGAAATGGAAATATTACTTCTAAAGCCAAATGAAACATTAAAAAAAAAGGTTAAAAACCTCCATCTTAAGAAAAAAAATTAATACAGGAAAAAAGAAGTAATAAAGAAAAGTAAATGTATAAGTAAATTATTTTCACCAGGAAAAGAATTTTAGGAGATAAAACCAAAAACACTATGGTGCTGGTACAAAGACAGATATATAGACCAATGGGACAGAATACAGAGCTCAGAAACAAACTCACACATGCACGGTCACATGATCTCTGATAAGGGTGCCAGGACTACACAATGGGGACAGGGTAACGTCTTCAACAAATGGTGCTGGGAAAACTGGACACCCACATACAAGAGAAAAAAGATGGACCCTTATCTCACACATCATATACAAAACTCAACTCCAAATGAATTAAAGACCTAACCGTACGACATGAAACTGTAAAACTCCTACAAGAAAACGTCGGGGAAGAGCATGACATTGGAATGTGCAATGACTTCTTGAATATGACACCAAAAGCACAGGCAACAAAAGCAAAAACAGACAAATGGGACTATACCAAACTTAAAACCCTCTGTGCAGCAAAGGAAACAGTCAACAGAGTGAAAAATGCCACCTACAAAACAGGAGGAAGTGTTTGCAAATCATGCATCCGGTAAGGGATGATTCTCTAGAATATGCAGAGAACGCCTAAATCTCAGAAATGACAAAACCAACCCGATTCAAAATGAGGCAAAGGAGTCCAAGGGACTTCTCTCCAGAGACACAGAGGTGACCAACAAGCACCTGACGCGGTGCTCCACATCACTGACCGTGAGGGACTCAAACCCACCGTGAGACAGCACTTCACCTGTTAGGACGGCCGCCCAGGGGGTCGTCTCTCCGGGAGTTCATCCCGTCCCTTCCGCCCCTGACAGTCTCACGGACTCCGGACAGCACAGGCGCGCAGGCTGCAGGGTGGGCCTCGAAGAGGGGCAGCCCCTACGTAGGAGCTCGGACCACGCCAAGATCACCAAAGCCGCCGCCAGCCGTCCCGCCGCGGGCACGCGCCCACACGGTCCCTCCCGCATCTTCGCGGCCGGATTCCAGCAAGGGCCCGCGCGGGGCGGGGCGGGGCGGGGCGGGGCGGGGCGGGGCGGGGCGGGGCGGGGCGGGGCGGGGCCGGACAGGGGGCGGGCGAGCACGTCGGCCGCGCGGGGCGCAGCCGGGCAGGGGGCGGAGCCACAGGCGAGTACGTCGACCGCGCGGGGCGGGGCCGCGCCGCGGCGTGACGCGCGGGCGCCGCGGCGGTGCGGGCGAGGGCGGGCGGGCTGGAGGCTCCGGCCGGCGGGCGGGGCGGCGCGAGGGAGCAGCGCCCGCCGCCCCGGGCAGGCCGGCCCCCCGCGCGCAGGGCCGCCGCGGCCCCATGCTGCTGCCCCTGGCCTGCCTGCACGGCCGGGTGGCGCAGTGCCTCACCGCGCTCCTAGTGCTCGCAGAGCCTCCCCCGAGGCCCCGGCGCGGCGCGAGGGCGCACGGCGCGCCGCCCCCGCGCGCGGAGGCCGCCCTGCCCGCGAAGATGGCCGCGGAGCTCTACGCGCCCACCGGCGCCGCAGCCGCGGCCGCCACCGCCACGGACATCGCCAACAGCAACGCCGCCGCCGCCGCCGCGGGCAGGAAGGGACGGCCCAGCGCCCCGCTGCCCGCCCTGCCACCGCCCGTGCCCGCGCCGCCCGCACTCGACAACAACAACTTGGAGAGCCCCAACTGGCAGTCCTTCCACCCGACCCTGCGCGAGAGGTGAGCCCGGACCTGCGCCCCCGCCCCTGTCCGCGCCCCGCGCCGACCCGAGCCCCGAGCCGTGTCCTGTGCCTCTGCCCTTTGCAGGAACGCGCTGATGTTCAACAACGAGCTCATGGCCGACGTGCACTTCGTCGTGGGGCCCCCGGGCGCGGCCCGGAGGGTGCCTGCCCACAAGGTTGGTAGAGGCTCGGCCCTTTGAGCTCCCAAAGGCGACCGGCCGCCTCCCCGAGTATGGACGGTCCTCTTCCCGGGTGTGGCAGCCGCTGGGGGCAGGGAGGGCCCAGGGCTCAGGGCAGCTCTCTCTCTCATCCACAGTATGTCTTGGCCGTGGGTAGCTCTGTCTTTTATGCCATGTTTTACGGGGACCTGGCAGAAGTCAAGTCAGAAATCCACATCCCTGACGTGGAACCTACAGCTTTTCTCATCTTGTTAAAGTAAGTCTGCCTCCTTAGGGTGCAAGGATGGGGCGGTTCCTCGCTGCCTGGTTCCGCCAGCCAGCTGCCTGCAGCCTCTTGAAGTCCACAAGGATGGAGGGCTCCTCTCCCAGGCCCTGGGTGCGCGGCGTGCCCCACGCGGCCTGTGACTTGGCCCCGTCCTGCCTAGGTACATGTACAGTGACGAGATTGACCTGGAAGCTGACACGGTGCTGGCCACTCTGTATGCCGCCAAGAAGTACATTGTCCCCGCGTTAGCAAAAGCCTGTGTCAACTTCCTGGAGACGAGTCTGGAAGCCAAAAACGCCTGTGTGCTGCTGTCCCAGAGCCGGCTGTTTGAGGAGCCCGAGCTGACCCAGCGCTGCTGGGAGGTCATCGATGCTCAGGCTGAGATGGCCCTGAGGTCCGAAGGCTTCTGTGAAATTGACTGGCAGACGCTGGAGATCATCGTGATGCGGGAGGCCCTCAACACCAAGGAGGCTGTGGTCTTCGAGGCAGTCCTGAGCTGGGCCGAGGCAGAGTGCAAGAGGCAGGGCCTGCCGGCCACCCCGCGCAACAAGAGGCATGTTTTGGGGCCAGCCCTCTACCTGGTCCGAATTCCAACTATGACCCTGGAAGAGTTTGCCAACGGCGCCGCCCAGTCGGACATCCTGACGCTGGAGGAGACCCACAACATCTTCCTGTGGTACACGGCGGCCAACAAGCCCCTCCTCGAATTCCCCCTGACCAAGAGGAAGGGCCTCGCCCCACAGAGGTGCCACCGCTTCCAGTCCTCCGCCTACCGCAGCAACCAGTGGCGCTACCGCGGCCGCTGCGACAGCATCCAGTTTGCCGTGGACAGGAGAGTATTTATTGCGGGGCTGGGCTTGTACGGCTCTAGCTCTGGGAGAGCGGAGTATAGCGTGAAGATTGAACTCAAGCGGCTGGGGGTGGTCCTGGCGCAGAACTTGACCACGTTTGTCTCCGACGGCTCCAGCAGCACCTTCTCAGTCTGGTTTGAACACCCCGTGCAGGTGGAGCAGGACACCTTCTACACCGCCAGCGCCGTCCTGGATGGCAGTGAGCTCAGCTACTTTGGGCAGGAGGGCATGACCGAGGTGCAGTGCGGGAAGGTGACCTTCCAGTTCCAGTGCTCTTCCGACAGCACCAACGGGACCGGGGTCCAGGGTGGGCAGATCCCCGAGCTCATCTTCTACGCCTGAGGCGCTGTGGGGTGGCAGGGATGCACTGCGAGTGGCAGGCCCTTTCTCTACAGGCAGCCCGTGACCGGCCACCTCAAAGGTTGCGCTCGCGGCGTGCCTCCTCTGCAAGTAGTCGGCTGGAGCCTGAAGCTGTGACACAAGATGCTTTCCGACACAGCCAGAGCCTCGGCCTCTGCATCTCTTGTACGTTGGGGCGCACCTCCCAGGTGGAGGGCAGATTTGGGGGGCACAAGGCAGGCTCCAGATTCCCGCCCAGGGGCACCCACACCGCCTGCTTTGAGGGCTTTGCCGTCCCTCGCATCCTCTTGGATTCTATTCTAAGTGGTTCTAAGCTTAAGATCTTCTGTTCAAATCTAAAATGGGAAAAGTCACTTAAAGTAGTTCACCTGTTTAAGTGGATTTTCATAATAAAGTTTTAACAAAATGAGAGCCATAGATAAATGACTGCGAGTCTCAAATTGCCCTAACAGTGCTTAGTGGGTAGTCCCAAGAGGCCCACCCGTCCCCGAGTTTGCCCTCTGCCGGCAGCCCGGGCCTCCGCCATCTGGGAGGGCTTGCTCTCTGGGCTGCAGCCAGACTGCTCTAGAAAAAGCCAGGTGTCAGGTTGTGTCTACTTCCTCAAGTGTCACTAGCTGCTCAGAATCCTACTGTTTGATTTCGACTGGGTGGGGGCGTGGGGGGTGCTCTGCCGGGCCCAGGGCTCCTGCCCCCAAGAGCGGACCTCCCACCTCAGGCTCCGCAGCAGCCTGCAGGCGCGTGCTGTGGCGTCAGGCAGGCTCGCTGGGCCTCTTGCCTCTATCCTCCCTTGCTGCAAACTCCTTGGGCATTTGTTTCTGAAAAACTTCCGCATGACCCCCGGAGGGAGGGACCGTGTCACTCGGCACAGGGATACAGCCCCCAGCCCCAGGTCCCCCCGTGCCCGTGGCCCTCCTCCTCCGGGCCCACCCTGCTGGACCGTGCCTTCCCGGCCCCAGGGGACCACCCTGTGGGTGACCCAGGACTGCACGCCCTGCCCACCCTCCCTGGCCCCACACACCACCTCCTTAGTACAAGGAGGTGCCTCTAGACGCTGATGGGCGAAGGAGGGAGCAGCCCCTCCAAGCCAACTGTGCAAACAGTCCTCACGGTAAAGCTGCCACAAAGGCCGACCGACCGTGGCTGGGAAAGGCCCGGCTCCATCTGCAGGGGGCCTGACCACCCCGAGGCACCGTGCTGCCAGGGGTGCTCCTCGAGAGATGGAGAGACGGGCCCCCATCCACGCAGCACTTTCGTCTCACTCCATCCCTACCTGCGGGCACTGACCACAGCATTCTGGTTTTAGACCAGAAATAACCCCCCAGGCTGCTGGGCTCCTGGCAGCCTCCAGGTGAGACACTTCTTCCCTGTTAGGTCCCTGCCCTTGCACACGCCGCCCTCCCACCCAGAGCACCGGCAGCGCGCCCCGTGAGCCCCGCAGTACCTATTGCTGGTGCGTTGATGCAGAGCTCTCTCGCCAAAAGAAGGAACGTCTTCCCCAGCACGTAAACGTTCACCTGTCGTGAAGACACCACAACTAAGAAGGGCGTTCATGTGCAGGAAATGTTTCCCTTCTTACTTCATCGTTCAGTCTTTAAGAGTCCCCCCTGCTGCCCCCCACGAGCCCCTAGAGCAGCCCAGGGCACTCCTTCCCTCCCCCAGGTGGCTTTTTTAGACTCTACCACTATCTCAGCAACGACGGAACTTGCTGAGAAGAAAAGCTGCCTCGAGTAGCTGGCCGAGCAGAATCATCAAGGGCGCAAGGCGCCACGCCTGCGGGGCCCACGGCCACTCTTCTACCCCGTTCCCAGGGGCTCACGGGGGCATCCTCTTCTGTCCCCACGGGCCAGCTCAGTCCTGGCTGTGGGGCTCTGCAGGCCTCAGTGACCCTACACTGCTCCCACCTCAGGTCCGAATCCACCGTGGAGCCTGCCCCTTACCCAGTCACCTGCCAGAACCTCCCCGGGTGCGACTGAGCCCGGGGCCTGGCCAGGCACTGTCCTCCCAGCCTGCCTGGTGCTGGCCGAGGGCTGGGCAGCTCGTGGGCAGGACGCTGCTGAGTGGACTTTGACGGCAGGAGTAGCGCAGGGAAGACTCAGATGGCGTGCAGATCTGAGAAGAGCCCAGGCTCTCACCCCAGGCCCGAGCTGTGGGCTTCGCCGTCCCAGCCTGAGCTGGAGAAACCCCTGCCCACCTGCCTTCACCCCAGCCCTGCCCACAGGACTCGGGCCTCGCAGGAGGGCTGCCTCTGACCTCCTCAGAGAGCTCCCTCACCTGATCAAGCCTGGCCTGTGAGCCCCTTGGCCCAGCACCCAAGAGGGCGCCAGAAAACGTGCTGAGGAAGAGTGAAGACCTTGTTGTGCGTCATATCCATCACGGGGCTTGCACATGGCACACGGGCGCCTGCTGCCACCAGGGGACCAGGGTGCTAAGGAGTGGTACAATGTTGAGTCTCCTTAGGGGAGGAGATGAGGGTACCTGTGGGCACCAGGCAGCTTGGGGCCTTCCCAGCGGAGGCCAGGCCTCCCTGTCCAGGCAGCAGAGGGCACCCCCCACCCCACTGGCAGTCACTCTGTCTTCCAAGATCCCCATCACAAGGGCTGGGGGCTCCCGGGGATGCCTGCCACCAAAGCACACGTGTCAGTGTGCATCCTCCTCCGCTGGGTTCCCACCAGGCTCCTGCATCCCGACCCTCCTGCCTCATCCTCTGCTGAGGCCAGAGCAGAACGGACCTGCCACCCGGCGTGCTGTCTCCACCTTCCCTGCAGCACATCCCGACCCTGCCTGCCCACGCCATGACCCCCACCACCCCAACCCCGGGACCTAGGCAGACGAAGCCTGAATGCTGCAGGAAAGCGTTCTCTGAACAACTTCAAGTGGAAAATCAAATTTTAAAAAGGATATGCCTGTAAAATGTGTGGTTATTGCCAGAGATGCTTTGATGGTCACTCTCCTGTGTCTGCGGCTGTGTGTGGGTGGCCAGCCCTCCCTGTGCCCCTACCACATGGCGGGCAGGCTCCGCAGACCTTGAGGGCTCCTGGCTCTGCCTCTGAGGGGCCGGGGCCCAGGCACGTGAGTGCCTATGTGTCAGCCTCACTATAAGGGGGGACAAAGGGACATCCTGCCAAGACCCTCAGGGTGCAGTGGGCCCTCCACAGCTCCTGCCAGAGGGTGTTGGCTGTGAGCTGAACCCAGGGAGAAGCCCACCTTGGTGCGCGTGTGAGTGAGAACGGAGTGAGCCCTGAGCCTTCAGCTCACGTCCTCTAAGCGCTCAGCCCTCGGCAGTGCAAGCCTCCGAGTGGGACCCTCACCCGACACACGTGCTCCACACCCACAATCAGCTGCAGACACGTGTGTCCTGTGAGTGCTGAGCCTGTCCCAGCCCCTCCAGGGCGGGGCCAGCGTGGGAGGCTGGGAGCGGGGGGCTGGGGGGTGACGGTTGCCAGGTCACCGCCCACCTTCCCAGTGCCCAGGTTGGGCTCTGCCCAAGACCAGGGGGCCCGAGGCTCACCCTTCCACCTGAGGTGTTAGAACTGTCTGTGTGTGTCCAGCCTGAACGTACGGGGTCTCACTGGTCAGCACAGTGACTCTCCGCTGGGCCCTGATCCAGCTCCAGGTGAGTGGGTGCATCTACTCTGTCACCCTCTCCCACCTGAACCCTGACTGGTGTCCCACTTCCCAAGGTGTGAAGCAAGAAAGTACTGGAGCACCTCCCTCTCCCTCCCAAGTGGTGCCCATGCACTTCTGGAGCGCTGTCCTGTGCCAGCCCTCACTCCTGTCCTTCCTGGGAGTCACCAGGATGGAAACCAGGCCACGTGGCCTTGCCCTGACCAAACGCAGCACTGGAGTGCTGGATTTTCACGATTCCAAGGGATTATGTTTAGCGTGACCCCTGAATATTTCAGCAGGGCTCCTGAAAGATGCCATTTATAAAGGCACCTGGGAGAACACAAATGCAGGTGGCATCTGAGTTCAGTGAAGGTCTGTCTGCCGGCACCGAGGGCACTGAAGGCCCAGCACCGGGCTTGCGAGGAAGCTTCCCCGTGGGGGTGGGATTCCTACGAATTCTGCATGAGTCCTCACACTGCAGTCACGTCTGCTTTCCATGACATTAGTTTTCCTTCCGAGCCCTCAGTGGAGTGATCACCACAGAGCCCAACTCCAGGGCACGGGGCCAAGCTCGCCCCAGCCCCAGCGCCATCACCAGGGACAAGTGCGGAGTTGCGGTGGCTCCGCCCCGGCGCTGCTCCCACCCCGCGAGCGTCCCATCCACACAGGTGTCCCTCTTGTTGGGTCTTTCCATTACCGTCAGGCATTTGGAAATGAGAGGTGCCTTCCTGGAACTCAGAAAGCAAGTTTCCCTAAATAGACTGTAAATGTAAGTTTTTATATTGTTTAAAATGTATGCATGTGAGTCCATTTTTCTTTTCTTTTAAAGAATCTCCCTTGCCTTGGACAAAGTTCACCTGGGTCTCTCCATTGGTTCTAAGGCCAGGGCTGCCCAGCCCCCGGGACAACACCATCACCCTGTGTCCACTGTCTCCCTACTCACTCCATTTGCCAGTTTCCAAACAGAGACCCACACCCTGTGTGTCCTTCGCCTGTGGACCCTCCCAGCCGGGGCAGGAAAGGGCTGAGAAAGGAAACGCATCTACCTGGAGCAGGTCGCTGAGGTCGAGGAGCATGTCTGCAAGGGGAGTCAAGGAGCAGCGCCCGGCCCACAGGCTCCGGCCGCCTCACAGCTTCCAGGAGGCAGACCCCTGCTGTAGGGCTAAGCTCGGCACTGGATCGTGAGGGCAGAGTGAGGCAGCCGCGTCAGGGCTCAACTTCTGGGAGACCTCCGAGTCAGTACCGGACGAGGGGGAGTGGAGCTGGGGTGGGGGCCTGCCACACGGTTCTCGGAGTGCAACTGCCTTGGCGGGGCGGCTCCCGCATCTGTGTGGGCCCTGCCCAGCCAGGGGTCCCCTGCTCCGAGGGGCCTCCCGCCCCGGCCTGCCCAAGAAGTGCGCAACCACACTCACTGCATCTCACGAGCATCCGCTGAGCGGCTGCTGGGTGCCCAGCAGTGTCCTGTGTCCCAGGACTCAAGGCTCCTGGGGGACAGACACACACACCAGGCTGCCACTTTTGGTGGCTGGTAGGCACCACTTCGGTACTGGTGCTCGAGGGGGCAGCTGTGGGGACTCTGGCGTGGGACCTATCCTTGCTCTCAGCAGATGGTTAAGTAGTAACCAGAATATGTCCTAAGCGATTCAAAACTCAGCCAGACACATACACAGAAATATAAAACACGAGCCACTGAGAAAGGCAACTTGTCAAATGAAGTGAACTTAGCGTCATTCATGGATATGCTATGGCTCTGAGAAGTGACTAAGAAAGAAATCCCCACGATGCTGAACCAGAGCCCAGACCAGGTGTCCAGAGGGAAAGCCTGGGCCCAGCAAAGCAAGGAGAGAGGAAATCCCAGTGCCAAAGCCTCACACCGGGCGGCCAGCATTGGAACGTGGCCTCCAAGGTCCTCGAATCAAAGGCACCTCGTTTCTCAGTCTGAAGGCAGACGTTTCATCAGAGTGTAGTCACAGTAAGACAGATAATGCTACAGTGCAGACCAACAAACTAGTGAGAAGCACTTCGAAAAAAAGAGAAGTGAAATCACAAGAAATGAAAGGAAGACCACCGTAAATATATAAGCAGGAATCAGTGACAACAGAACAAATTAACATAGCCAAGAGACTATACGCCCTAAGATTCCAACTCTATGACATTCTGGAAAAAGCAATATTGTGGAGACAGTGAAAGGGTCAGGGTGGCCAAGGGTCAGGTGGGAGGATGAACAGGCGGGGCACAGGATTTTCAGGGCAGCAAAGCTGCTGGTATGATACCACGATGGTGGACACGTGGCCTTTCACTCGTCAAACGCATGGAGCATGGACCACCGAGAGTGAGCCCTCACATCAGCTATGGACTTCAGTTAACAATACTGTACCAACACGGGTCCATCAATTATAACACACAGCACACTGACATGAGCTGATCACAGGGAAACTCTGTGCTGGGTGGAGAATACGGAACTCTGCACAATTTCTTCATGAATCTAAAACTGCTCTTCATACTAATAAAATAAATGCAAAAAACGGGCAAAAGTTTTGAACAGATGTTTCATAAGAGAAGCAAAGAGCCCCCCCCCAGCAGCTATCACAGAAAAGCAAACTAAAGCACCCCTACAACAGCAACAGATGACCGCAGCTGCCACGCCCGCCGGCAGGGCGCCCAGTGGAACACCAGCCCTGCTCGAGGGCCTCCGACCACGTGGAGAGGAAAAAAGAATGTTCACAGCAGCTCCGTGCACAAGAGCAAAAGACCGGGAACAGCCCGGGGGTCCGTCGACAGAGACACCGATGACCTGTCACACACTCGCCCCATGGAGACAAGACGGCAGAGGCCTGCCAGGCGACAGACCTGCAGGAAGAGCACACAGCCGCATCCCGGACAGGGCGTTCCAGAACAAGCAAAACTAACCCACGGGCGTCACCAGGAGAGCGGGTGCCTCTGGGGTGGCGTGTTGGCGCCGCCCTGCATCCTGACAGAAGATCTGGTCCCACAGACACATGCGCTCCTCAGAATTCATCAAATGGCACGATGAAGACTTGTGCATTTCATTTTATGCCAATTTTACCTTAAAAGGAAATAAGAACCATAAACAAATACTGGTATCTAGTCAGTTAATAAGCTGCCTGCTGAAGGGCCTGGGGGCACTGAATAGATGTCTGCACCCTACTTTGAAAAACACCAAAAAAGGACAGGCTGAGGGATGGCTGGCGGGTGGGAGGGGGCCGAGCATAGACTAGCAAGGTGTGGATGGAGACGCTGGGGTGGGGGGCGCCCACTGCATAATCACTCCTTTCAACTTTGCCACGTGTTTGATATTTTTCATAATAAAATGATGGGGGGGATGTGTGTATTTTATAAGGGAGATTGGGATTCAACTTCTAACCAACTTACAGTGAAATGACAGTGGCAGGGCACCTGGCCCGTGCCCACAGGAGCGTCTAGACAGCCCTGGTTCCTCTCGGAGTGGGGTGATCTGAATTACGTGCTTCCTGAACGAGCCCCCCCACCCATGCCCCATCCTGGGCCAGAGCCCACCAGCGCCCCCGGGGCCTGGGCCTCAGTGGGTCCAACTGATGGGCGTTTGGGGTTCTATGGCTTGGAAAAGTCTCCTGTCTGGCCGGCCCCTGGGCCAGTGTCCTTCCCAGGAGCCGTTCCCTTTTGCTAGGCAGCTGCATCCAACCTCGGTGCAGAGACCCCAGACCCCCAAACCTGCTGGGACGGTAAGTAAGCCCACAGATGAGGCCTGCGTGAAGCCCTGGCTCAGCATGAGTGTCGTTCTGTTGGCCTCTCTGTCTCCCTCCCGTCCTCCTGGGGCCTAGCCGTATTCTAGCGGGCGGCACTTCTGCTCAACGAACACCCACTTGAGTGCCTGTCCTAGAAGAGGTGCATCGGCACAAAGACGGGTGGCGGACAGAACACCTTCAGAAGATCCTGGACGTTCCTGAGGGTCCAAAGGCCAGAGTGCGTCCAGTGGGTTTAGAAAACGCACGGCAGCCCATGCTGGGCGACCACTGTCCCTGGGGCCTGGGAGTAGCTCCGCCCTGAGAGGACGGGAGACCCTCTGGCGGGCCCACACAGCACTGCTGGGAAAACAATCACAGACGGGACCTGATTTAAACTGAGACTCATTTTCGGTCAAAGGAAAAGTTTACAGAGACCTAACTAGGGCAGAGCTAAAGGTCAGAAGAGCGTGATATTCCTCTATGCCGCCTCTGATACAGTGTCTCTCCGGGTGAAAAACTGCCCCTGCCCATCCAGAAGGTTCGAAATGTCATGTGTGTGCGTGGACGCCACACCTGAGGAAGGACAGTGAGGCCAGGGGTCAGCCACGCGAGCCCACAGCACCCTCCCGGGGCCGCACCGGACACGAGCCGGTGAGTCCCAGAACGACGGTACCATCAGCACTGACGAGCCGAACCTCGACGTCCCTGAGGACGACCTGCCCAGCAGCCACCCACCCTCTAACCCCGCGGGGCCCCCCTGCCCTGGCGAGCCCTTCCCAGGCAGCCGGCCCACAGCCCTGTTTAGAGCAGGAGCTCGCAGCCACGCCCTACCAAGGACAAAGGCCACCAGGACACCTGCACCGGTTATTTCCGGGCAGTGCCGCTGTACCTGCACAGCGACATGGAGCCCTGATGTAAGTCTCTAAGAGATCACCCAAGTCCTGGAGGCAGTCCACAAAGGGGCCGGGAGTGGAAGCAGGCATCCAGGGGAGTTACAGGGCTGTGTGACAAGGCAGGGCGGCGCCTGGACGCGGGCTGCGGGGCAGCGGGGCGGGGGGGGGTCGTGGGGGT
Source organism: Grampus griseus (assembly GCF_964374135.1). Classification (NCBI taxonomy): domain Eukaryota; kingdom Metazoa; phylum Chordata; class Mammalia; order Artiodactyla; family Delphinidae; genus Grampus; species Grampus griseus. The sequence continues at coordinate 692,066 of NC_139018.1, read as the reverse complement.
GTGGTGGGCGGCAGCCAGGAGCCACCGAGGAAAAGGAAGGGCTTCCCGTTGCGCCAGGGGCCCTGCCAGCTGCCCCTGCTCCCCCTCAGGGCACTGGCTGCCCTCACGGCACCAGGCAGAGGCCAAGGCCACAGCCTGGAGCTCACAGAGCCCCACCCGGGGGAAGATAAAATGGAGGGCTCGGGGACCTCCAAGACAGCCAGCCTCGAGGCGCCCAACTGTCGAGAAGTGGGCCAAACACCACGCACTCAGGCTCCCTCCAGGCCCTGGTCAGGTCCTGCTCCGCACAGGCACAAGGGCGCAGAGGCTTAACGCCACGGCCAGCGGCAGTCAGCCTGGAGAAGAGAAAGTGGGCAGGGACCCCTGTGATGGCACTGCCAGGTCCTGCCCAGGTCCTGAGCCGAGCACACCCCAAGATGTGCAGTGAGGACCCAGACAGGCCAGCCTCCACTGGACCCAGGCTAGCTCCCCACAACTCTCTGCCTGCCAGAGGAAACGAAGTCCCCTGCGGGGGCAAAATTACCCACAGTTGCCACAGGTTTTCAAACACTATATCCAGCACTTCGATAAAAATTTACCAAGCATGACAAGAGACAGGACCAAATAACCAAAACCAAAAGAAAACTCAGGCAATAAAAACAGAACCACCGGGCTTCCCTGGTGGCGCAGTGGTTGAGAGTCCGCCTGCCGATGCAGGGGACACGGGTTCGTGCCCCAGTCCGGGAAGATCCCACATGCCGCGGAGCGGCTGCGCCCTGAGCCATGGCCGCTGAGCCTGCGCGTCCGGAGCCTGTGCTCCGCAACGGGAGAGGCCACAGCAGTGAGATACTCGCGTACCGCAAAAAAAAAAAAAACAGAACCACCAATGACCCCACTGTTGGAGTTACTAAAGGCTTTCATATAACTGCAGAGACGGAGAATTTTACCAAAGAACTGGAATCTAATCTAAAGGATCTAATGTAAAACAGTCATTGAAGTCGGGAAGTTAACAGATGGGTTAACAGCCAGTTGGACACTGCAGAGGAAAGGATGAAAGAACTCAAGACAGGTCACTGGACAATATTCAGAGTGAAACAGAGACAGGACAAATTTAAAAAACGGAATGGAAAATACACAACACAACCTGAGACATAAGGAAAGGGTCTAACGTGTGTGCAACTGGGATCCTAGAAAGGGAACAGAGAAAGAACGGCAGAGAAATGTCTGAAAAGATACCTCCCAAGATTTCCCCAAAACAGACAAAAGACATTAAGTCACAAATACCAGAAGTTCTACAAATAACAAGCTGGACAAATACAAAGGAAACCACATCTAAGTACATCAGAGTCAAACCCCTGAAAGAAAAACAAAGCTATTTCTTAGAAGCAGGTAGTGATAAGAGATGGTAACTTTCAAACAGTGACAAGACGATGTAACGCCCACTCCACAGCACCACAGAAGGCAGAAGGCAGAAGCGGGATGACAGCAGTAAAGCTCCAGGAGAAACACCTGCTGCCCCAGAAGTCCACACTCACTGAAAATACCTTTCAAAATGAGGACAAAACAAAGATGTTTTCACATAAACAAAAGCTGAAGGAGTCTTCTCCTAGGAGGCATACTGTTTTTCAGACAGAGGACAATGATCCCAGATGAAACCACAGAAACACAGGAATGGAAAGGGTCAGAGCGGGTAGGTGTGAGTGAACACACTAACGGCTGGGGAAGCAGTGCCCACAGCGCCCCTAGCAGGGCCCGGAAGAGCATGTCCTGCCAGGAAAGGCCAGCTTCTAACTTAAGGTCAAGGGCACAGGACACAGTCTCTAGGGTAACCACCAAAGCAGTAATAAGTAAATAAATAACAAAGTATTTGAAGGAAAACAGAATAACGAAATACTTGACTAAGAGGTTGTAAGAAAGGAAAAACAGAGAACAAATAGAAAAATAGTAAGATATTAGAATTAAATTCAAATATATCAATAAGCACACTGAACTTAAATGGATGAAATTCTCCAATAAAAAATACTTTAAGACTTGGGCTTCCCTGGTGGCGCAGTGGTTGAGAGTCCGCCTGCCGATGCAGGGGACACGGGTTCGTGTCCCGGTCTGGGAAGATCCCACATGCCGTGGAGTGGCTGGGCCCGTGAGCCATGGCCACTGAGGCTACGCATCCGGAGCCTATGCTCCGCAACAGGAGAGGCCACAACAGTGAGAGGCCCGCATACCACAAAAAAAAAAAAAAAAAAAAATTTAAAACGATAAAAAAAATTAGACAAATACACACAATTATGTAAACGAGCAGGACCCTGTGGGGCCTTCCCAGAACAGGACTCCTCCACCTCAGACAAGCCGCCCACCTGCCTTTCGTCTGTAGAAAAACTTTAGTCAAAGAATAAATTTAACCAGAGCAGTGAAGAAAATTGCAGAAAGAAAGGAAAACAGTCAAGCAAGACAAAATAATAATAGTTTAGCCATTAAACAAAGTCAAGGACCTTTAGCTCCTCCTCAAGGGTGAGAGATACTGTTCTGAGCCACCGTCCTTGACACTGTTTTACAGATACTGAAACCCCCACCAGGTGGAAGAAGTTAACTGCATGCTGCCCCCAAGCACCGAGACCCCAGACCAGTTGGAACCAGAAGGCTGAGGATGTTGACTCCCGACTAGCTCTCCAACAACCAATCAGACGAGCGTCCACGAGCTGATCACGCCCCCCACAACCCCCTCCCCCACTCTGTCTTTAAAAACCTTTCCCTGAAAGCCTCTGGGGAGTTAGGCTCTGCTGAGCATTAGCTGCCTGGACTCCTTGCTTGGCGCCTGCAACAAACCCTGCACTTCCCTTCACCACAACCAGTGTCAGCAGGTTGGCTTTACTGCGTGTGGGCAAGAGGACCTAAGTTTGGTTCAGTAGCAGTTATATGCTGCTTATGAGATACATTAAATATATCATGAAGGATTGAATTTTAAAATATGGGAAAAGACAGACCACGCACATACTCAGCAAAAGAAAGCGGGTATAGTTATACTAACACCCAACACAGCAGAATTTAAGGGGAAAAGCGTTTGGTGATAAAGAGGGACATTTTATAACGTTAAGCGTCATTTCCACCAGGAAGATACAGGATCCTGAATCTGTATCCTCTTAACACAGCATCAGAATATAATGGGAGGGCTTCCCTGGTGGCACAGTGGTTAAGAATCCGCCTGCCAATGCAAGGGACACGGGTTCGAGCCCTGGTCCGGGAAGATCCCACAAGCCGCGGAGCAACTAAGCCCGTAAGCCACAACTACTGGGCCTGCACTCTAGAACCCGCAAGCCACAACTACTGAAGCTCATGCGCCTAGAGCCCGTGCTCCGCAACAAGAGAAGCCACCGCAATGAGAAGCCCGTGCACCGCAGGAAGAGTAGCCCCCACTCGCCACAACTAGAGAAAAGCCCACGCACAGCAATGAAGACCCAACGCAGCCAAAAAGAACAAAAAATAAATATAATAAAATAAATTTATTTTAAAAAAAAGAATATAATGGGAAACCAACAAGATAAAAGGAAAAGTAGATAAGTCCACATCTGCAGTGGGAGTTTTAACACTCTTCTTTAGAACCAGGGGACCGAAAAATTGGTAAGGATGATTTGAACGGGACTAACCAACTTGACCTAATGGACATTTATAGACCGCTCCACCCAACAGGTGCAGATACCCATTCCTTTGAAGTGCACATGACGCGGCCACCAAAATAGACCATGCACTGAGCTGTAAATCAAATCTCAGCACACTGGGAAAAAAGGGAAATCATTCAGTGTTTGTCCTCTGACCACAATGGGATTATACTAGAAACTGATAACACAGAGATAATAGAAAACTCCCAACAGTTTTCAAAACAAGTGGTACACTTGTAAATGACTTAATATCTAAAAGAAATAAAAATGGAAATTAGAAAATATTTTGAACTGATCATAGTAAAAATGTGACACATCAAAACTGTGTGATGTAACTAAAACCTGCCTAGAGAGAAATTTATAGTCTCAAATGCTTATGTTAGGAGAAACAGAAAAAATGAAAATCAAGAACCTAAGAAAGCTGAAAATAGTAAATTAAACTGAAAGAATCTAGAAGGAATGAAATAATAAAAGTAAATCAATGAAATATAAAATAAACGTACAATACAGATAAACAACACAGCGGAAGCCTGGCCCTTTAAGAAGGCTGGTAAGAGCGCTGGTGAGGCTGCAGAGGAACTGGAGCCCTCCTACACTGCTGGCAGGAATGCAAGATGGCCCAGCTACTTCGGGAAGCAGTCCAGCCGTGCCTCACAGTTGAACACAGAGCTCCAATGATAGCTTACACGATCCCATGTACATGAAATGTCCAGAACGGCAAACACAGAGTGGCAGAAAGCAGACTGCTGCTTGTTTAGGACTGGTGGCACGAGAGACATGCTTCCTGAGGCGATGACAATGCTCTAGCGTTGACCGTGGGGATGGCTGCACACTTGTGTGCATGTAACTGAAAACCAGTGACTTGCACAACATAACGGGTGAACTTCATCTCAACAAAGCCATTACCAAGGAAAAGACTAATAAAACTGGCAACCCCCTAGCAACATGGAGCAAAGAAAAAAAAGGCAAAATTACAAACATAAGACATGACAGAGGGGTCGTCACTACAAGTGCCGCAGACACGAAAGGGAAACCGGGAATGTTAAGGATAACTTTACTCTGATACATCTGGTCTCTGAAGTGACACAGACAAAGCCTTTGCAAAATACAACCTAGCAAAACTGGAATGAGAAGCAGAAAGGCTGGCTAGTTCCACATCTACTACAGAAACTGAAGCCACAAGTACGATCTTACCACAAAGAAAGCTAAAGGCCCCGATGGCTTCACTGTGAGTCTTCCCAAACATTTCAAGAGGAAACAGTACTGGTCGCCACTGGACTGCCCAGGGTGCAGGGCACGAGGGGGCACCTCCCAGCGTCGGGGCAAGCACGGCTGCGACACACCCAGTTGACGAGGACACCGCAAGAACACAGGCCACCTGCACAGCTCCACCCAAAATACCAGCAATACCTGGAGAGGGTAACTTGGCATGACCACATCTGGGTATGCAAGGGTGCTTTAACCTTAAAAATCAGTCAGTGTGGTGGTCCAACGGTTAGGACTCCAAGCTCCCACTGCCGGGGGCCCAGGTTAGATCCCTGGTCAGGGAACTAAGCTCCCGAAAGCCGCGTGGTATGATACCCCCCCAAAAAAATCGGTCAGTGTAATTCACCTCGGCGCAGATTAAGGGGAAAAACCCCACATGATGATCATACCAATACATACACAGATGACTCAACACCCTTCACTATAAAAGCTCCTGGCAATTAGGGAAAAGGAAACACCTTCAACCTGTTACCTGATAAAGGCATCTTAGAGCACACGTCTAAGGCGCTGGAAACGCTCTTGGGAGCCAGGACAGAGCCGAGGACACCCCCGCTCCTGCGCCCTGCTTCACCCCTTCACACCCCACAGGGCACCACAGGCATGCAGACAGCCAAGAGAAACACACGACAGGCATACAGATCAGAAGGGAGCAACTAAAACTGGCAGCAGACACAACTGTATACATTAAGAAAACAAAACAAGAGGGCTTCCCTGGTGGTGCAGTGGTTAAGAATCTGCCTGCCAATGTAGGGGACACGGGTTCGAGCCCTGGTCTGGGAAGATCCCACATGCCACGGAGCAACTAAGCCCATGCGCCACAACTACTGAGCCTGCACTCTAGAGCCCGCGAGCCACAACTACTGAGCCCGCATTCCCCAACGACTGAAGCCCGTGCGCCTAGAGCCCATGCTCTGCAACAAGAAAAGCCACCGCAATGAGAAGTCCACACACCGCAACAAAGAGCAGCCCCCGCTCGCCGCAACTAGAGAAAGTTCACACGCAGCAACGAAGACCCAACGCAGTCAAAAATAAACAAATAAATAAAATTTTTTAAAAAAGAAAAAGAAAACAAAGCAAGAGATCCCAAAGCTCAATTAGTGAGACTGCTCACTGCGTTTTGTATTTTTAGATCTAACGTCAACACACCTCAGCTGCGCTTCTATACACTGGAAACACAAGACACCATTACCCGCGCTCGAAACACAAATACTTAGGAATCAATCTAACGAACAAAGTGCAAGACCTCCTCATCAAAGATGAGAGACAGCAGAGAACACGTAAAGAAATAAGGGAGGGCTTCCCTGGTGGCGCAGTGGTTGGGAATCCGCCTGCCAATGCAGGGGACGCGGGTTCGAGCCCGGGTTCGGGAAGATCCCACGTGCCACGGAGCAACTAAGCCCGTGCGCCACAACTGCTGAGTCTGTGCTCTGGAGCCACAAGCCACAACTGCTGAGCCAGCACGCCTAGAGCCCATGCTCCGCAACAGGAGAAACCGCCGCAATGAGAGGCCCGCACACCGCAGGGAAGACTGGCCCCTGCTCGCCGCAGCTAGAGAGAAGCCCGCACGCAGCAAAGAAGACCCAACGCAGCCAAAAATATAAAATAAATAAATTTAAAAAAAGAAAGAAGGGATATTGATCGATTGGAAGATTCAGTATTGTTAAAATGAATGTCAATTTTCCCCAAATTGATCCACAAACCCCAATCAGAATCCCAGAAGTTTTTTTTTACAGAAATAGACAATCTGATTTAAAAATTTATACAGAAAAACAGACGGCCACGAACAGCCCAGACACCCCTGAGGCAGAAGAACAGCTGGGATTCAAGGTCTCATGCCACAGATCCTGAGACAGGTTATAAACCCGCCATACTGAAAACAGTCTGGTATTGGCACAAACAGACCAACAGAAGGGGTCAGGGACAGCAGCAACAGGCCCCCACCTAAGATCAAAACAGTGGTGCCACCACTGTGCGCTGGGAGGAATGGCTGTCAACAGGTGGCACCTTGTCACCTGGACACCCAGTGGAAAGCAGCAAACTCTGACCATCTCCTCACAACAGACACAAAGACCAACCCCTTAGAAGTCCTCAATCCAACGGGAAATGTAAAACCAAAAGCTTCCAGGAGGGAACACAGGAGAATATTTCCAGGATTTGGGGCAAAGATTTCTTAAACGGGACACAAAAACATTAATCACAAAGGAGAAGATGGATAAATTGTACTTCATTAGAATTAAGAGCTCTGTTCATCAAAAGATACTGCTGAGAGGTGGAGGGCAGCCAGGACGGGGAGGCTACCTTCCACGCAGATGCCCAGCCCTGGCCTCGGCCCAGGACATGCCTGCTGGACCCCAGGGTGTGCCCATGCTCAGCATTACTGGATGCTGGCAGGCAGGACACACTGGCCAGCAGGTCACAGAGCTCCAGAGGCCCAAGGCTGGCCAACACTGGGCGGTCCCCTCCATCTCTGCCTGTCATGGGTTTGAATTTGCAACTTCCTCATGCCCAGTGATGCTGCGTGCCTGCCGACAAATGCTAATCAGCCCCCCTGAGGCCTTCTTTTGACCACATACTCTCTGCATGATACCACAGATACATAACATCGTATCATACATTCGCCCAGACCCACGTAACGTACAACACCAAGAGTGAGCCCCAAGGTAAACAAACCGTGGGCGCTGGGTGATGATGAGGCGTCACTGTGGGTTCACCATTGAGGTGTCACTGTGGGTTCACCATTGGTAACGATGCACCGCTCTAGGGGATGTCCATCCTGGGCGATGCTGTGCATGTGTGGGGACTGGGGGGTATGGGAAATCTCTGTACCCTCCTCTCAATTTCACTGTGAACCTAAAACTGCTCTTAAAAATAAAGTCTATTTAGGGCTTCCCTGGTGGCGCAGTGGTTGAGAATCCGCCTGCCAATGCAGGGGACACGGGTTCGAGCCCTGGTCCGGCAAGATCCCATATGCCGCAGAGCGGCTAAGCCCATGGGCCACAACTACTGAGGCCCGCACACCTAGAGCCCGTGCTCCACAACGGGAGAAGCCACTGCGATGAGAGGCCTGTGCACCGCAACAAAGAGTAGCCCCCGCTCGCCGCAACTAGAGAAAGCCCGTACACAGCAACGAAGACCCAACACAGCCATAAGTAAATAAATAAATTAATTAATTTAAAAAAATTTTTTTCTTCAATTCTTAGGTTGTCCCTGGGGAGGCAAGCAGAGGGGGAGGGGCGGAGGGAAGCAGGTAATGGTAGGCTGGGGAGAAGGGAGTCCCCAGCTTCACTGCCCTCCAAGAAAGAAGATCCCCAGGTGAACCTGAGAAGAGGGACAGAAGCTCATTCTGGAAGCCCCCCGGCCCCAGATCTGCAGACCAGAACCTGCTGTTAACAAGACCCTGGGTGTCTGAAGCCTGGGAGAGAAGAAGATCTGAAGGTCACGGTGGGCAGGACACGGCTGTGGCCGTGGGCACGCTCTACACAGAAAGGGTGACAGATGACAGCAGCCTCCTGGCCTAGACCACTGCTAGGGCTCACTTGCTCATACACAGGCCTGCTGGCAGTTCGGCTGGAACCCAATAAATACCAAAGACTTAAAAAATAGCTGTGGGCAAAAACACACCTCCCATGGATGCGTTTCACGAGAAGTTGTGGTGAGATTTCCCTAGGGGCACAGTGGATAAGACTCCACGCTCCCAATACAGGGGGTCCGGGTTCGATCCCTGGTCCTGGAACTAGATTCCACATGCATGCCGCAACTAAACGCTCACATGCCACAACTAAGGAGCCCACGTGCTGCAACTAAGGAGCTGGCAAGCCACAACTAAGGAGCCCACGAGCCACAACTAAGGAGCCCGCCTGCCGCAACTAAGACCCAGTGCAACCAAATAAATAAACAAATAAATAAATAACTTCCCTGGCGGTCCAGTGGTTAAGACTTTGCCTTCAAATGCAGGGAGTGCAGGTTCAATCCCTGGTCAGGGAGCTAAGATCCTACATGCCTCAAGGCCAAAAAAATCAAAACATAAAACAGAAGCAATATTGTAACAAATTCAATAGGGACTTTGAAGATGGCCTATGTTAAAAAAAAAGGAGGGGGATTCCCTGGTGGTCCAGTAGTTAAGACTCTGCGCTCCCAATGCAAGGAGCTTGGGTTCGAGCCCTGCTCTGGGAACTAGATCCCGCATGCATGCCACCACTAAGAGTTTGCATGATGCTACTAAAGATCCCACATGCCACACTGAAGACCCCACGTGCTGCAACTAAGACCTGGTACAGCCAAAACAGATAAATAAATAAATATTTTAAAATACATAAATAAATACATTTTTAAAAAGCTGCAGTAACCATCTGGACACACAGCTCGGGAAGATGCACTGGCTGGGTCACCGGCCTGGCAGCAACAGGGGTGTCTACTCACAGCCTGAAAGTTTCTGCCAAATACCCACCCAGGGACAGACGGTCTAGAGAGCAGGTCTCTCCTCAGCCTGCCCCGGCGAAGGCTTTACCCTCTGTGGGTCGGAGGCGGGGAGGGGAGGCGCTGTCTGCAGGGCCGTTGCAGCCCCAGGCAGCAGAAACAGGAGGGCAACCTGGGGCAAGGAGAAGAGAGTGAATGAAGCCTTCAGATGCGCTCTAGGGGCTTGGAATTTACGTGGAAGGAAAGGAGGTGGCACTGGTGGGCGTCGGACAAGTCTGGGGACCCCGCTGGGGGATGGGGGCAGGGGAGTGTCGTCAACCAGAAGAGGACAGAGAAGACCGTGTCACACTTGTGCCCCCCCCGCCGCCCCCAAACGGCCATCCTGAGGGGACCACCGGCAGGCCCAGCGGCCAGAGTGCTGGACTCCCCGCACACTGCTGTCTCATCTTCAACAGCTTCACAAGGTCAAAGTCAGGGCCACAAATGCACCTGTTCAAGGTGTACACTTCAATGGCTCTTAGTCTATTTACAGAGCTATGCAAACATCACCATAATCTAACTTAAAGACATTTTTATCCCTCAAAAAGAACCGCCCCTACCCCCACCCCACCCCCGTCACCACCCCCAGTCCCCGGCACCCACGGATCTGCTCTGTCTGGAACTGCCTCATCTGGACGTTTGGTATTCAGGGAATCACACAACGTGCGGCCTCCAGTGCGGCTCCTCCACGGGGCGCCGCGCCGCATCCAGGGTCACGTTTCTCTGCAGGCGGCACGCCGCTCCACCGTGTGGGAGGCACCCACCCCTCGGGTGTGGGCGAGCCGGGGCTGCTGGGCCCCGCTCACTCTCCTCCACCCGGGGGCGGGGCCACGTCTGGACCCCTGGACGAGGTGCCCGCCCCTTCGCCCCAGAGGGGCGGGAGGAGCGCGAGGCGGGGAATGGAGCAGCCGCCTCCAGAGCCCCGCCCGCCCGTACACCTGTGTCCGCTCCCCGACCGCCCCTGCGGCCCCCGCGGCTCCGGCTCCGGCTCGGGCCACGCTCAGGAGGCAGAGCGGGGCCCTGACCCGAGCGCCCGCACCTCCCTGCAGCCCCCCTCCCCCCCCCCCCGGCTCCCCACCCCGCCCGAGCCAGGCCGGGGCAGGCCTCGCCGCGGGGCAAGGCGGTGACCACGGACGGAGCTCCACTGCGCCACCTCGTGGGACCGCCAGAGCGCGCAGCTTCATCCCGTCAAGCAACAAACGCTTTTATGCTGAAACGGTACCTTTCAAAAACTGAAAGACATTTTAGTGAAAGATTCTGATATTGAGGGTCGCCCACCCACGCACACTGTCTCGAGGACCCTTCCAGCACTCCATGCAAACGGGGGCGACGGCCAGGCCACCCGCCATCGGGGAAAGCCTGCGCGGCACACGGAAGGAACAGCAGGGGAGGACAGAGCTCGAAGAGGCCACCGCTCCCACGAGAGACCAGACGCCGTGGCTCCCACGAGAGCCTCGCAGGACCGCCTCACAAGGAAGGGTGCGGATAACACGGAGCTACTCCAGCTGAAACCGTGAAAGCAGAAACGCAGGCCTGGCTGGAAGATAAACTCTCTCAAAGCAGAAGGTAAGTAAGTGGGAAACAGGAAAGGAGACCAGAAGACAGGTCAGCAGGGCAGCAGAGTGAACAAAGAAGACACAACGGGAGAAGCCACAGTGACTCCAGAAGCCGGAGGCGGGAGGCCGCGGGGGAAGGGCCGCTGGGGGCACCGCACGTGGACCTCTGAGCCTGAAGACAAACAGGAGGTGCTACAGCCCGGAGAGCAACGCAGCGTCCCACACAGAGGATGCCGAACCAGGGCATCCACCTGTCCCACAGGCGCGCGGGACGCAGGGAGACTAGGGGCACCACTGTCCAAGTGCTGGGGAGACCAACTTCCAGCCCAGAATCCTGCCAGACTATCCCCAAAGCTTGGGCAGAGGGAAGACCACAGGGGGTCAGATGCTCAGAGGCGCCCGTTCTCAGAAGCCACGGGGCACGTGCTGTCACATAAGTACGAGGACACAGGGCCAGGAGCGTGGGTCCTGCAAGGAGAGGCGAGGGGAAAAGAGACACGAGGAGGCAGCGAGAGCAGAGGCCAAGTGGAGGGGCCAGAAGGCCCCAGAAGGCCCTCTTCAGGAAGGCGCGATGGACAGAATTCCCGACACACGCAAACGCCTGCAGGGCAGCCGAGGGCGCCCCACCGTCCAGGCACAAGGGGAGAGCAGAGCACCGTGCTCTCGGAGAAGGCGGGGCTGGCGAGGAGGGGATGAGGTCAGCAGCCCCTCGGGACACCGGCCTGGCTGCAACTGGCCAGCCGCAGGAAGATGCTGAAGAGTCCTCCCCAGGGGCCGAGGGGGGACGGGCACCCAGCTGCCCAGCTCCTCAATCTGTGAAAGTCTCCTATCCGTCCAGACGGTTAATCCAACAAGGTGCTCCAATTAAACACAAACACTAAGCTACTGGGACACGGAGCCCGACAGCAGAGGGAGGCTGACCAAGAGCCAAGATGGGGTCCTCCAAGAGGTCCCCAAACCAAAGGATACGCGGGGTGCCTTCCGTCCGGCACACCAGGTAGAGGCAGGCCGCGATCACGTGGGCCATCTTCCGGCCACGGGTCAGGTGCTTGCTCACGGCCATCTTGAAGAAGTTGAAGGCTGTGTCCAGGCAGTGTTGGTTCAGCTGCAGCTGGTTCCCCAGATGATGGATCTGACGCCTCCCTAGGACACAACATGAAACGTTACCGCGGGTTCCCAACTGTCCGTTAACTGACAACTTTGTTAAAAATAAAAGGGTCACACGACCGCCTCAGCAATTTAAGATGGAAAGTGAAGATCTACCCTTTTCCTTTTACACTTTTAAGTTCACTTTTTGCATGGGTTCCAGTAAAATTTTATGTATGGACACTGGATGCAAATTTCCTATTATTTCACGTGCAGTGAGACGCTCCCCTCCAGGCTGGAGTGGCATCAGGCCCAGGGGGCAAGGGCCCTTCTCAAGGGCCCTGAGCTCAGTGTGTCTGGAAAGGGCTCTGTGCAGGCCGGCCAGCCTGGTGCTGAACACCATTAAACAATATGGCCAGCAAGTTCCACACACTCAACCTCAAACGCCCCCTCCCCGTGGGTGAGCTCCCCAGGCTCTGCCTCCTGCTCCCACAGCCAGGGGGTGGGTCATGCCCACCCAGCCTTCCCTAAGGCCCCCCCACCAGCCTCGGTGAGGCCACGGACAGCACAGGCAGATTCAGGGAGGGAGGGGCGCGGGCCCTCGCACGGCCAGGATGTCAGCTGACCCGGGCCACAGTCTGTGTCCACACCTCTTAATGAAGCAAGGCCATCTCAGAAGCTGTGGGCCAAAAGACGGCAGCAAGAGAGGAAGCAGACATGCTGCCCACACACCAGCGAGCCATCGTGGGCCATCCCGCACGCGGCAGCGCGTTGCCCTTGTGAGCCAGAGCGCCCACAGCTTCCTACGTCTCTGCTCCAGGCCCAGCCCACACCCACCTCCATGTGCTGTGTTGGCACAGCGAGCAGACAGGTCCCAGCACAGACTCCAGTTCCACCCAGTGTCCTCGGCACCCGAGACCCTCTCTCCTCTGGCGAAGGCCGCCCTACGCTGGGCCAGGGACCTCTGCTTCGCCCACAAAGAGCTAAGAGCCGATTCCGCTGCGCTCTTTGACAAGGACCATGGGCTCAGGGAAGCGAGGGCTGTGTGGTCTCCTCCAGCCTCGGCCGCTAACGGTATGGCCCACACACCCCACACACGCCAACACTGACCGCCGGCCAAAGGTGGGCACCCAGAGAGCCAGCGCCCCGGGGAGCCGGCCACAGGCACGCAGGCTGGCAGCCCAGGGATGGGCCTGACGACCGTGGCATCAGGCAGTCAGCATGTCCCAGAAGCGTCCCTGCCCTTTGTGGCCCTGCTCCCTCGACCCCCAGCAAAGCTCGCCTGGAGCCCACACAGCTCTGAGGCCTCTGGTCAGGTTGCAGTGACAAGGGATCACGCTCGCCGTGCCAGAGCCGAGTCCGGGGAACAGCCGACATACTGACCATCTGGACAGAAAGACAGGGAGGCTGGGCACTGGCTCCCCGTCAGCACTGCATGCTCTCACGCCAGACACACCAGACAGACAAACGCGGTCCACTCCGCAGCCCAGCCGGCTCGGAGGTAAACGGGGCGGCGGATGGGAGACCTGCTAATGCCGGGGTCTCGCTCCCAGCCAGCTCCTCAGTGCGCGTTTGGGAGCTCCTGCAACGGAAGGTGAGAGAGAGATGCTCCCCAGAGGAGCTCACAGACGCCAGGACCCACCCCACCCCCCACACCATGGGCCAGGGCCCCCCCAGCAGCTTGGGGGGCTTGAAGTTATTACAGTAAGTTATAACATCTTTATTGCAATGTAAGTCACGTACTGTAACATTTGCCCACTTAAAATGTTTACAGGTTGAGTGGTTTAGTATGTTCACAGAGTTGTGCGACCCTTACCACACCTTGGTACATTTTCATCACCCAAAAGGAAACCCTGTACCCACTGGCAGTTACTCCCCACCCCCCCAAATGAGTTTTTAATTCACGCAAGTTCAGCAGCACAATTGGCAGACTGAACAAATCATATGACGCAGGCATGTGTGCAGCTTTTAAATGCACGAAGATGTTATTAACAAATGCAAACTCATGTAAAACAGACTCCTGATTAACCAACCACAGCTTCCTCTCCTTGGAATAGTAAATGAATGCAAAAAGGCAACGCACTAGCACAGAGGGCGTTCAAATTTTTGACATTTTGTAAAAATAAGGCCTGCTTCTCCCTTCGAGACGGTGGCCAAACAGCATCCTTCCAGGACGGTGGTGACGGCAGAGAGCACGAGAATGAACACAGAGCAGCATGCGGGCAGGCAAGTGCCCCGGGAACATGTGGAAGGAGGGTCTAACCTGGCCCAGCTCAGGAAGCTAAGCCACGACATCACAGGGCTTCCCCCAGAAGCCTCCCTCGGGCCGGAAGGACCTTCACAGCGCCAGCCAGGCCTGTGCAGCTGGCCTGACTCACGGTGCACTAGCATGTCACACCTGTCCCCACGCAGCGACACACTAGAAGCCACTCCCATGGTCACATCCAGGGGCACTCAGAAGCCAATGGGTGCCCCAGGTGGGCGACAGATGTAAAGAGTTCAATTTAAGACCCGCGTTCGTATAAACATGAACTAACAACTGAGAATCTGTAGAAAACGCCAACATGAAGAGGGAGAAACACCAAGCTCCACAAGCAGACTGCTAACAGAAGAGAGCTTGGCAAGCCCCATCATAACCTCAAAATATTAGAAAGATGTTGATTCATAGAAATGTATGAATAGGCTGTAATTAAAAAGACACAGTCCGGGGCTTCCTTGGTGGCACAGCAGTTAAGAATCCGCCTGCCAATGCAGGGGACACGGGTTCGAGCCCTGGTCCAGGAAGATCCCACATGCAGTGGAGCAACTAAGCCCATGTGCCACAATTACCGAGCCTGTGCACTAGAGCCCGCAAGCCACAACTACTGAGCTCGTGCACCATGACTACTGAAGCCCGTGCGCCTAGAGCCCGTGCTCCGTAACAAGAGAAGCTACCGCAGTGAGAAGCCCACGCACCGCAACGAAGAATAGCCCCCGCTCGCCGCAAACAGAGAAAGTCCAAGTGTAGCAACGAAGACCCAACGCAGCCAAAAATAAGTAAATAAAATAAATTTATAAATAAATAAATAAAAATAAAAAGAGAGCTAGGAGTTGGAGGAAGGGACCCTCCCAGAATGCAGCCCCAAAGGAGAAGGGCAGCTGCCAGGTGACAAACCACAGAGGGAGGCTCACAGCTGACATGGGCAGGCCTCTCCCTCCAGACAGGGAGCAGACTTTTAGGCAAGAAGGATTACTAGAAATAAAGAGGGCATGTGATAAGAACATACGAACACCACAGGAAGAAATAACAGCCCTACAGTGTGGAAATTAATAAGGGCAACTCGCTTAAAACGGAGGCAGGAAGCCCTGAAGGGGGCGCTCCCACACCAGGCCCTCCTTCCCAGCTTGCTTCGCGTTTCTGGGCAGGAAGAAGCTGGTGCGCTGCCCTGGGAAGAGGAAGGAAGATTTTCTCCCGGCCCAGCATCAGCCCAGCCAATGAGAAACCGCCACCACCCTCAACTCTCACTTTCCTTCAATGGAGACTGGAAAACCTTCAAAGCAGTCCCGCCCAACTTCCTCCTTCCCCCGCCCCCCCCACCCATAAAATAAGGCTCCTCTCCATTGTTGCAGGACTTGCCTGTGGTTTGCCATAGCTTGCGGGTCCCGAACTGCAATTCCCCTGCCTCTCCCGAGTAAACTCATGTTGCTGGTAACATAACTGGCTGTTGTATTTGAAGGTGGGCAACAGTATGTACTTAATAGCTTACCTTCAAAACATACAAAGTAAAACTTGACAGAACTAACAGGAAAGGGACAATGCTACCTGACAGAATTCCGAAGACTAAAATGGTGCAGGGATGAGGGCCTTAGCACAAAAGGCGCTGCTGCAGGAAAGATCTGCTGAGGGCCACTGGGAGCAGCAGGCAAGGCTTCAGGGAGAAGCAGGGTATTGCACAGCCACTAAGTTCCTCCCTGCAATCTTGCAGTAACATGTGCACATTAACATCCCCCCTCCCCGGGGAGGTGGACTCAGTTTCCCTCCCGTTTCTGAGTGCGGCTGGACTCAGTGAGTTGCTTCTAAGGGGCAGAGGATGGAAAAGAAACACGTGAGACATTTTGTGGAGGACCCTGGCAGTGTTCTAGGCCAACATCACCAGAGCCAAGTCACATGACCTGAGGTAGCCCTGTTATGGGGCAAAGAGAAAGGCGCCACGTCTTTGTGGGATCTCCCCCCAGAATCCACAGCAAACTCAAACTGAGGAACCTTCTATAAAACACCCACCCAGGACTCTTCCCGTGTGTCCAGGTTGGGAGAAACTGTCACAGATGGGAGGAGACTATGGAAGGTGAGGCTACATGCATCCCGGGGGCCCTGACTGGACCCTGAAGCAGAGAGGGCATGAGTGGGCAGACCGGGACAGGGAGCCAGGTGTGCAGCGTCGTCAGCAGCCCTGTGCCACGTGCCACACCTTCTCAGCATGGATCACTGTGCCAAGGTTACGGACCATGTGTGTGTTACCGGGAAAGCTGGGAACCGGAATGCTCAGGACGCTGTATCTGCAACTCTGCTGTAAGTCTGCAGGTCTGACACCATTTTAAATAAAAACTTTAAAAAAATCCACAGAACTAAAAGGAGAAATAGCTATCTGTAACACAACATGGTAAATCAACTATACTTCGACAACAACAACAACAACAAAAAAAACAAAAAAAGAAATAGCTATCTCAAAACTTGGACGTTACAGCTAGACCAAAGCTTAGAGAAATGTACATCTTAAATGCAAATAGTAGAAAAAGAAAGCCTGAAAAACTGATGAAGTTTCCAACTTAAGAAGCCAAAAAAGAATAATGAACTACACAGAAGATGTGGAAGAAAGAGAATAATAAAGAACAGAACCCAATCAAATAGCAAACAGACAGCAGATCAACAAAGCCAAATGCACTCTTTGAAAAGATTAACACAATTGCTAAACTGATAAATTCCTAGCAAGATCAATCAAGAGAAAAAGGGATAAAGCATAAATTACTGATGTCAGGAATAAAAGGAGAACATCACTAAAAATCCAGGAAACACATTAAAAGCATAAGAGAATATTATGAAAGACTATGGCAACAAATCTGAATTTGAATTACTGAAACAGATATTAAATTGAAAAGCACATCTTACCAAAACTGACAAGAAGAAATAGAAAACCTAAGTGGGCCCAGTAAAATCCTATTTAAAATTGTCCTGTTAAAGAAATGTATCTGTAATTAAAATCTCCTTACAAGGAAAACTCAAAGCCCAGATGGCTTCGCTAGTAAATTCTTCCACACATTTAAAGAAGAAACAGGTAAATCACACACAGCTCTTAAGAGAACAAAAAAAAGAACAAGGTGTCAAGACCCAATGAGATTTATTCCAGAAATGTGGGGTGAGCTTCCCATTCACAAAATCAATCGGCGTAATCAATTACAATAACAAAATTAACAGAAAAAATATATCATCATTTCAATAATACAAAGAAGCATGTGACAAAATGCTAACATCATTCTCAATAACAGAGAAATACTGACCACTTCCCATCACTGTCAGGAATCAGACAAGAACACCCAATCCCACCATTCTATTCAGCACCTCCCTGGAGAGTGTAGCAACACACAGCAATAAAAGTGTAACAAAGCCCTGAAAATAAATGATGACCATAAAGACGGGAAAGGAAGAAGCAATAATGTCTAGTCCCAGACCACATGAGTGTTAATGAAGGAGAGAATTTATAAACTATTAGATTTCATAAGTAAACGAAACAATTCTCCACAAATTGATCTATAGATTCAATGCAAATCCCAATCAAAAAACCGGCAGGTTTCCCTGTGGAAACCAACAAGCTGGTTCTAACATTTATTTTGAAACGCAAAGGAGCTAGAATGAACGAGCTAGAACAACAAAGCTGGAGAACTCACACCACCACGTTATCACTGGAATGCCCAGCGATCAGGACGATGTAGCACTAGCTCAGGACAGACAGACCAACCGACAGCAGTTACAGAGTGTGTCTGTGGTGTCTTACCAGAGTCTGGAATTGACTCCTCCGTCTACGGCCACTTTATTTATGGCAAATGGACCAATGCAATTGACTAGGAAAGAATGGTCTCTTTGATAAATGGTGTTGTAACTGGATGTCCACAGTGAAAAATGCAAACCTCAAGGGAGCGGATCAAGATGGTGGAGAAGTAGGACGCAGAGCTCACCTCCCACAGATACATCAAAAATACATCTACAGGGGCTTCCCTGGCGGTCCAGTGGTTAAGACTCTGCGCTTCCACGGCAGGGGGCGCGGGTTCGATCCCTGGTCAGGGAACTGAGATCCCACATGCTGCGAGGTGCGGCAAAAAATTTTTTAAAATAAAAAATAAAAAATACATCTACCTGTGGAACTCTCACAGAACATCTACTGAATGCTGGCAAAAGACCTCAGACCTCCAAAAGGGCAAGAAAATCTCCACGTAACTGGGTAGGACAAAAAAAAAAGGGAAAAAAGAAAGAGAGAAGGGAATCAGGACAGGACCTCTGCCCTGGGAGGGAGCTGTGAAAGAGGAAAGCTTTCCACACATGGGAAGTCCCCTCACTGGTGGGGAGATCTGTCAGGACAGAGGGGAGCGCAGAGCAGAGAGAGACCTGCACAGAGGATCGGTGCCGACAGGCTCTCCACAGTCTGAGACGCCCGTCCACGGGGACCGGTGAGGGCTGGGTGCTGAGGCTTGGGCTTTGGAGGTCAGACCCTGGGGAGAGGACCGGGCTTGGCTGCACGAAGACAGCCTGAGGGGGCTGGGGTGTGGTGCGCCACAAATGAGGGAGTCCAGAGAGGCAGGGCACCACTGTTGGGGGGCACACAAGGAGAGGAACAGGCCCACCATAGGAGCTTCTTTGTCCATGCTCTCACGCGGCAGGGCACCGCCTGCAAGAGCTCTAGGGGCAGGCGCTAGTCGCTGCTGCCATCTCAGACCTCAGAGGCAGTGCGGGCCAGCGCTGCCGAGGGTCCTGTGAGCAGGTGCAGGTCACTGCCCCCACCTTCCCGGAGCATGGGCAGCCCACCACTGCCAAGGGTCCCTCGACCCGGCGCCAACCACTGCCCCGTCTCCCCGGAGTACGTGCAGCCAGCTGCCTCCACCAGGGACCCATGACCAGAAGCCAACCGCTGCCCCGCCCCCCCGGGAGCGTGCGCGTGGGCCATGCACCTGCACGCCCCTCTCAAGGGGATAAAGGCCGGCACATGCTGAAGGAGACAGCAAGTGTCCAAAGCAAGAACAGCCCTCACGCCAAAAACATATGAAACCCACACAAGCTACACAGAGATGTGCCGGCATATACAGAGCCCTCCGGGACGACAGTAGAGATTTGTTTCTCCTGAACTCACAGAGTAAGGGAAACATAAACAAAATGAAGAGGCAAAAAAAAAAAAAAAAAAAAAAAAAATGAAGAGGCAGAGGAAGCACTCTCACTTAAAAGACCAAGAGAACTCCCCTGAAAGAACAGTGAAACCTCTTCAGTCTAACAGACACCAGGTTCAAAAAGTCAGTAATGAAAATACTGAAAGAATTAAGAAAGACTATTGACAGAAATGCAGATTACTGTAAAAAGGAACTAGAACTAGAAAGAGGAGCAAAGAAAAATTAGAAAATTCATTTGCTGAGACAAAAGCTGAGCTAAAGGCAGAAAAGCAGAATGAATAATGCAGAAGAAAGAATAAGTGACTTGGAGGACAGAATAGTGGAAATTACCCAATCAAATCAGCAGACAGAAAGCCAAATGAAAAGAATGAAAGCAATGTAAGAGACATATGGGATAATATAAAGCAAGCCAATGTACACATAATAGGGATTCCAGAAGGAGAAGAAAGAGAAAAGGGGACCGAGAATGTGTTTGAAGAAATTATGGCTGAGAAATTCCCAAACCTAAAGCAGGAAACAGACATCCAGATACAGGAAGTATAGAGGGTCCCAAACAAGATGAACCCAGACAGACCTACACCAAGAAATACTGTAATGAAAATGACAAATGTAGAGATAAAGAGAGGATTCTAAAGGCAGCAAGAGAAAAACGGAGTTAATTACAAGGGAACTCCCACAAGGCGATCAGCTGATTTCTCTGCAGAAGCACTGCAGGCCAGAAGCGAGTGGCAAAATACACTCAAAGTCTTGAAAGAAAAAACCCTGCAACCGACTGTAGGACACTCTACCCAGCAAGACTATCAGGTAGAATAGGAGAAATAAAGAACTTCTCAGACAAGCAAAAACGAAAAGAATACAGCAATACTAAACCTCTCCTGAAAGAAATACTGAAAGGTCATCTCTAAATAGAAAAGCAGCAAGAAGATATAGGAAGGAGGAAATCACAATCGGACAGTAAATCACTTAAATTATCCAGTTAACAGATCAAAAAGAAAAAAAAACCTATATGTGAAAGCAATGATAAACACAAGGAACAACAAAAGGATAAACATGAAGATGTAAAAAGGGACAACAAAATCATAAAATGTGGGGAAGGACAGTAAGAAAATGCAGATTCTTTTTCTTTTTCTTTTTTTTCAGAATGTGTTTAAGCCTATATGACTATCAGTCTAAAGCAAGCAGATATAAGAAGGCGTTGACACACTTGAAAAACAGGGCAACCGCAAATCAAAAATATACAACAGATTTACCAAAACCGAAAAGAACACAAGCATGAAAGGAAATCATCAAACCACAAAAAGAAAAACAAAAAGAAAGGAACAAAGAAGAAACAAAGAATCAACTGCAAAACAAGGTCTGAAATGGCAATAAATATACATGTATCAATAATTACCTTAAATGTCAATAGACTGAATGCTCCAATCAAAAGACACAGAGTGGCAGACTGGAGTTTAAAAAAACAAGAGCCAGGCTTCCTTGGTGGTGGATCAGTGGTTAGGAATCCGCCTGCCAATGCCTGGGACACGGGTTCGAGACCTGGTCCGGGAAGATCGCACATGCCGCAGAGCAACTAAGCCCGTGAGCCACAACTACTGAGCCCATGTGCCACAACTACTGAAGCCCACGCGCCTAGAGCCTGTGCTCCACAGCAAGAAAAGCCACCGAAATGAGAAACTCACACACCGCAACAAAGAGTAGCCCCCGCTCACCACAACTAGAGAAAGCCCACGCACAGCAACAAAGACCCAACACAGCCAAAAATAAATAAATAATTTTTTTTTAAAAAAAAGAGCCTATAACACGCTGCCTACAGGAGACCCACTTTAGGGCAAAGGACACACACATATTGGAAGTGAGGGAATGGAAAAAGACATTGCGTGCAAACTGAAATGACAAAAAATGGGAGTCACACTATTCGTATCAGACAAAATAGACTTTAAAACAAAGGCCATGAGGAAAGATAAAGGACACTATATAATGATAAAAGGATCAATACAAGAAAAGGATTTTACACTCATCAACATATATGCACCTAATATAGGAGCACCAAATACATAAAACAAATACTAACAGATAAAGGCAGACCAAGATAGGAATACAGTAACAGTAGAAGACTTTAACATCCCACTCATTCAATGGACAGATCTTCCAGACAGAATCAATAAGGCAACAGAGGTCCTAAATAATACAACAGTTAGACTTAATTGATACTTTCAGGACATTACATCCAATAAAAAACCACCAGAATACACATTCTTTTCAAACGTACATGGAACACTCTCTAGGACTGACCACATACTAGGGCACAAAACTAACCTCAACAAATTTAAAACTACAGGAATTATTTCAAGCATCTTCTCTGACCAAAATGCCAATGAAACTAGACATCAACCACAGGAAAGAAATAAGAAAAAAAAAGAAGACTACATGAAGACTAAATAACATGCTACAAATACCTTAAGACAGACAACAATGAAAGCACAACCATACAAAATCTATGGGATACAGCATGAGCAATTCTTAGAGGGAAGTTCATAGCAATACAGGCCTTCAAAAAACAGGAAAAATCTCAAGTAAACAACCTAACCTACCACCTAAAAGAATTAGAAAAAGAAGAACAAACAAAACCTAAAGTCAGCAGAAGGAAGGAAATAATAAAGATCATGGAGGAAATAAATGAGATAGAGATTTTAAAAAATAGGGAAAAAAATCAGTAAAACCAAGAGCTGGTTCTTTGAAAGGGTAAACACAATTGGCAAACCTCTGGCCAGGCTCACCAAGAAGAAAAGAGAACCCAGATAAACATAATAAGAAATGAAAAAGGAGAAATCTCACCTGACACCGCAGAAATACAAAAAAAAAAAAAAATAAGAGAATACTATGAACAACTATACAGCAACAAATTTGACAACCTAGAAGAAATGAACAACTTTCTAGAAACATACTGCCCACCAAAACTGAATCAAGAAGAAATAGATGATTTGAACAGACCAATCACTAGAAGTGAAATAGAATCTGTTAAAAAAACAAAACAAAACAAAAACCTCCCTACAAACAAAAGTCCAGGACCAGATGGCTTCACAAGCAAATTCTACCAAACATACAAAGATGAATTTATACCAATCCTTCTCAAACTCTTCCAAAAGAATAAAGAGGAGGGAACACTCCCAAAGACATTCTATGAAGCCACCATCACCTTGATACCAAAACCAGACAAAGACACCACCAAAAAAGAAAGTGACAGGCCAATATCTCTGACGAACACAGATGCAAAAATTCTCAACAAAATATTAGCAAACCGAATCCAATAACACATAAAAAAGATCATACAGGGCTTCCCTGGTGGCGCAGTGATTGAGAGTCTGCCTGCCGATGCAGGGGACACGGGTTCATGCCCCGGTCCGGGAAGATACCACATGCCGCAGAGTGGCTAGGCCCGTGAGCCATGGCCACTGAGCCTGCGCATCCGGAGCCTGTGCTCTGCAACGGGAGAGGCCACAACAGTGAGAGGCCCGCGTACCACAAAAAAAATAAAAATAAAAAAGATCATACACCACGACCAAGTGGGATTTATCCCAAGTTCACAAGGATGGTTCAACATTCGCAAGTCAATCAATGTAATACACCACATTAACAAAAGAAAAGTCCAAAACCACATGGTCATCTCAAATGATGCAGAAAAAGCATTTGACATGATTCAACATCCATTTATGATCAAAACTCTTATCCAAGTGGGAATAGAGGGAACATATCTCAACATAATAAAAGCCACTTATGACAAACCCACAGCCAATATAATACTCAACAGTGAAAAGCTAAAAGCCTTCCTGCTAAAATCTCAAACAAGACAAGGATGCCCACTCTCACCACTTCTATTCAACGTAGTATTGGAAGTCCTAGCCAGAGCAATCAGACAAGAAAAAGAAATAAAACGTATCTAAATTGGAAGGGAAGACGTAAAATTGTCACTACATGCAGATGACAGGGTACTATATATAGAAAACCCTAAGGACTCCACACAAAAACTACTAGACCTAATAAATGAATTCAGCAAAGTAGCACGATACAAGACCAACATTCAAAAATTGGCTGCATTTCTTTACACCAACAATGAAATATCAGAAAGGGAATGTAAAAAAAAAATACCTCTTGAAATAACACCAAAAAATATATATATATACATATACACCTAGGAATAAACCTGATCAAGGAGGTAAAAGACTTATATGCTGAGAACTATAAAGCATTAATAAAGGAAATTAAAGAGGATTCAAAGAAATGGAAAGACATCCCATGCTGTTGGACTGGAAGAATCAATAGTGTTGAAAGGGCAGCACTATCCAAAGCAATCTACAGATTCAATGTGATCCCTATCAAAATACCCAGGACGCTTTTCACAGAACAGGAACAGATAACCCAAAAATTTATATGGAACCATAAAAGACCCAGAATTGCCAAAGCAATCCTGAGGAAAAAAAACACAGCAGGAGGCATAACTCGCCCAGACTTCAGACAATACTGCGAAGCTACAGTAATCAAAATGGTGTGGTATTGGTACAAAAACAGACTTACAGATCAATGGAACACAATAGAGAGCCCAGAAATAAACCCATACACCTACAGTCAATTAATCTTCGACAAAGGAGGCAAGAAAATAAAATGGGAAAGATAATCTCTTCAGCAAGTGGTGCTGGGAAAGTTGGACAGATGCATGTAAATCAATGAAGTTAGAACACACACTCACACCATACACAAAAATAAACTCAAAATAGCTTAAAGACTTAAACATAAGACATGACACCATAGGGACTTCCCTGGTGGCGCAGTGGATAAGACTCCATGCTCCCAATGCAGGGGGCCTGGGTTTGATTCCTAGTCAGGGAACTAGATGCCACATGCATGCCACAACTAAGAGTTTGCATGCCACAGCTAAGGAGCCTGCATGCTGCAACCAAGGAGCTGGTGAGACGCAACTAAGGAGCCTGAGAGCTGCAACTAAGGAGCCTGCCTGCCACAACTAAGACCCGGCACAACCAAATAAATAAATAAATAAAGGACATGACACCGTAAAACTCCTAGAAGAGATCACAGTCAAAACATTCTCTGACATAAATTGTACCACTGTTTTCTTAGGTCAGTCTCCCAAGGCAACAGAAATAAAAACAAAAATAAACAAATGGGACCTAATCAAACTTACAAGCTTTTGCACAGCAAAGGAAACCAGTGATAAAGAATCTGCCTTCCAATGCAGGGGACTCGGGTAGATCCCTGGTCAGAGAATTAACATCCCACGTGCTGCTGGGCAACTAAGCCCTCACACCACAACTACTGAACTCGTGCACCTCAACGAGAGAGCCCATGCGCCGCAAACTACAGAGTCCACATGCCGCAACTAGAGAGAAGTCCAGCGCTGCAACGAAGAGCCCAAGCGCCACAAAGAAAGATCCTGCACACCTCAACAAAGATCCTGCGTGCCACAACTAAGACCCAATGCAGCCAAAAAAATAAAATAAATGTTAAAAATAAAGAATGTAAAAACGTATTAAAAAAAAAAAAAGAACACACACGGCAGCCAAAATTGGAGATGCCAAACGTCCATGGATAGGAAAAGCAGATAAATAAGTTGTGGTATATTCACAAATGAAATCCTACGTGGCAATAAACAAACTGCTGAAATACACACACCAAAAGGACATTCTCTGTGATTCTAGCTGTCTGAAGCAGAAAACCAAGTAAAACTAATCGACAGTGGGGAGCTTCCTGGGGTACAGGAAACACGCTCAACCATGATCTGAGCCCAGGCCTTAAGTCATACACATTAATCAAGCAGTTCACTTAAGGCTGGCATATTTTACGCACGTTACTATACATACGTTATATGAAGAAAAACAGACAAACAAAAAGAACAGAATAAAAAGTTTCCCTGAGAAATGCCTCCCATGTGAAAGGGTTCATCAAGTCAGTGACCAATGCTCCAGCCTAGAAGCATTTCAGAACTTCCAAGATAGACAGAAAACCCCAAAAGGGCCAAATTAAGCAAGAAAAAGAGAGTGAGACGGACACTCAGATTGGACCAAATCGCCTCGCTGGCACCCAGGATGCCCTTTCCACGCTAAGTGGGGCGCCCGCTCCAGCCCCGCCCAGGCACCCGGAGGGAAGAGTCCAGGGCTTCTCTCTCACTGAGCTGCACCTCAGTTGGGACCTGAGCACGTTCCCAATAAACCAGAGACGGCCCTAGAGAGGGACCTGCGCGGGCACCACACCTCCAGGGAGGGAGGGGGGCCAGGAGGCGCAGACCCCCGCGTGAACGGAATCACAGTCCAAGCCGTCTGTTCCTCTCCCAACTCTCTTGTTTTCTAAGAAAGGCACCCAAAACCTAACACAAAGAGTAACAGCTGAAGTTAAATCCATAGATTTCAACCCAATCCAACAGACTGGGGGTGGGTGGTGGGAAGTGAAAAGACAGGAGTCTTCCCCGGGGGAGGACAACAGGTCAGCTCCGGTCCGGTCCGGAGAAAAGAGGCACCTTGTGGAGAGACGGCACCCCTCGGTCCCTGCAGCCCCCACCCAGACAGAGATAGGACGATAACACCGGGGAAGGCAGCCGAAGACAGGAGGGTACACCTACCACGGTGGGCGGAGGGAGGGCCAGCCCCTCCTCAGGGGCCAGGCCGCTGGCCGCTGACCCCAGGCAGGAGCCCCAGGAAAGGTGTGAGGAGGACGACAGAGTAGGCTGCCCCCCAGGCTCTGGGCCTCCCCGAACAGCTGAGTGGGCTCCACCTCGGCCTCAGACCTCAGCGAGCCCGTTCCGAGGAGTCCGCGAGTTCTGCTTTGATTTTGTACTTAAACCAAGGGCTATCTGAAGTTTTTTTTTAATTAGGTGGGTTATTTATCTTCCTTTATTGCTAGTTTCCAGTTTCACTTCCATGAATACGTCTGCATGAATGCTGCTCTTTACAACTACAACTGATTTGAGTCCGATGTACCACCTACTCTAGGTTTTTGGAAATATATACGTTCTTTTTTTTTTTCCTTATAAATTTATTTATTTATTTATTTTTGGCTGTGTTAGGTCTTTGTTGCTGCGTGCAGGCTTTCTCTAGTTGCGGCGAGCAGGGGCTGCTCTTCGTTGTGGTGCGCAGGCTTCTCATTGCGGTGGCATCTCTTGTTGCCGGGCACAGGCTCTAGGCGCGTGGGTTTCAGTAGTTGTGGCACATGGGCTCAGCAGTTGTGGCTCGCAGGCTCTAGAGCTCAGGCTCAGCAGCTGTGGTGCATGGGCTTAGCTGCTCTGCAGCATGTGGGATATTCCCAGACCAGAGCTCGAACCCGTGTCCCCTGCACTGGCAGGCGGACTCTCAACCACTGCGCCACCAGGGAAGCCCGGCAGGCGGATTCTTAACCACTGTGCCACCAGGGAAGTCTGGAAATAGATACACTCTCTATAGGGGATAAACTTCTTCATGTGCAGAAGATCTTCAAGTCAGCCACAGAGAAAAAGAAACATTATGTGACAGCACCAGCTAGGGGAAAGGGGTGGAAGTGGGCCAGCACAAGTGGGGCTGAAGGCCAGGGCACTACTCTAGCAACGGGGACTCAAGCTACCAGCCAGGAATAATTGTGAATTTGTGTTCACTAAGGAGCTCCCTGGTGGCCTAGTAGTTAGGATTCCGGGCTTTCACCACCGTGGCCTGGGTTCAGTCCCTGGTTTAGGAACTGAGACCCTGCAAGCTGCGCAGCACGGCCTAAATAAATAAATAAGTTTGTATGCGCTAAACTTCTATACACATAGTCTTAAAACAGGCAAAACAAAAGACCAACAAAACTATGGGTAGAAATGGACAAACCCACAATCATCATGGAGATCTTAATATGCCCTTTCAGTGACAGACAGACAGACAAGCAGAACCAAAATCAGTGAGCACTGGGAGGAAATCTGACCCAAGTGACATGTACAGAACACCCCACTTTTTGCAGAAAAATATTTTCAGGTGCCCAAACTGATTGTAATTGACCATATGTTGGGCCCTAACGCAAGCGTCAAATCATTTCAAAAGACTGAAACCCAACAGAGTATGAGCTCTAAACACAGAAGAGTCAAGCTGGGAGAGCCAACGACACTAACAAACCCATGGGGTCAGAGGAGAAAGCTCAATGGGAAATTTACAACATTTTGACGCGAGTCATAATTGGAAGCCCACCACCTGCCCTCACGGTAGTCAGCCGACGTGGATGTCAGCCCTACTGGACGGAGGAGTTGCTGGCCGAGTCTATGCTGGCCACTCCCATCCACAGCAGCAACAGGAGGCGGGTCCTCGAGAGCCAAGGAGAAGGTGACCAGCATATAGGTAAGGAACTCACCAAGCCCATCTTCCCAGCGTGCAAGTGAAGATCGCGGCGCTTAGGGACATGCCCAAGACGGAGGCACTCTTATGTGCCATAACCTTCCTGACAGCGTCCTCACAGAGTGTCTGAGAGGTCCCAGCAGAGGGTGTCCCTGCCTGAGCTCACCACAGCCAACATCACACTTAATGGTGAGAGACTGAACACTTCTCCTGAAATCAGGAATAAGACACCTGGATTCACCGTGGTGCTGGAGGTTCTAGCCAGGGCTGTCAGGGAAGAAAATTAAAAGGTGTCTAGGGCTTCCCCGGTGGCGCAGTGGTTGGGAGTCCGCCTGCCGATGCAGGGGACGCGGGTTCGTGCCCCGGTCCGGGAGGATCCCACATGCCGCGGAGTGGCTGGGCCCGTGAGCCATGGCTGCTGAGCCTGCGCGTCCGGAGCCTGTGCTCCGCAACGGGAGAGGCCACAGCAGTGAGAGGCCCGCGTACCGCAAAAAAAAAAAAAAATAAAAGTGTCTAGATTAGAAAGTATAGCAAAGCTATATCTATTTTCAGATGTCGTGATCTTATATATAGAAAATTCTCAGGAATCCGCTAAAAAAACTATTATAATATGTGGGTTTTTCAAGGGCTGCAGGACACAAGATCAATATACAAATACCTCTCATATTTCTATACACTGGCAACAAACAACCAAAAAATGAAATGTAAAGAGCAATTCAATTTACAATAGTCAAAAAGAATAAAATATTTAGGAATAAATTTAGCAAAGAAATGTACAACTTATACTCTGAAAACCATAAAAATTGTTGAAACAAATTATGGAAGACCTAAATCAATGGAAAGACATTCCACGTTCCGGTCTCAGAAGACTTCATCTTGTTAAGACAGCAATACTCCCCGAATTGGTCTACAGAGTCAATGTAAATCCCTATCAGAATCCCAGCTGGCTGCTTTGCAGAAACTGACAAACTGAACCTAAAATCATATGTAAATTCAAGGGACTCAGAATAGTCAACAAAACAATGTTAAAAATGAAGAACAAATTGGGAGGACTCACACTTCCTGATTTCAGAACTTGCTACAAAGATGCAATAAGCAAAACAGTGTGATACTAGCAAAAGGACAGACACAGGCCAGTGGAACAGAGGTGAGAATCCAAACCCTCACGTTTACGGTCACTGACTTTTGACAAGGGTGCCAACTGAATACAGTCTGTTCAGCAAATGATGCTGAGAAAGCTGGATATCCACATGCAACAGAGTGAAGTAGGGCCCTTACCTTACACTAGACACAAAAACTAAGAGGGGATCAAAACCTCAACCTAAGAGCTAAAACCACAACACTCAGAAGGAAACATAAGCATAAATCTTTGCGATTTGGATTGAATCAGGCAACCTTTCTTACGACACAAAAAGCACAGGCAACAAAGGAGTAAATAAACCGCACATCATCAAAATTGAAAACCTTTGTGCTTCAAAGCATACCACCAAGAGAGTGAAGAAACCCACAGAACGGGTGAAAATTTTCTGCACGTCATATAACTGATAAGAGAGACTTGTATCTAAAACACATAAAGAATTTTTACGATTCAATAAGAAGACAAATAACCCAATTAAAAACAGGCCAAGGTTTGTTTTGGTTTTTTTTTAGCAGCACTTGGGCCTCTCACTGCTGTGGCCTCTCCCGTTGCGGGGCACAGGCTCCGGACGCGCAGGCTCAGTGGCCATGGCTCACGGGCCCAGCTGCTCCGCGGCATGTGGGATCCTCCCGGACCGGGGCACGAACCCGCGTCCCCTGCATCGGCAGGCGGACTCGCAACCACTGCGCCACCAGGGAAGCCCCCAGGCCAAGGTTTGAACAGACATTTCTCCAATCTGTTGTGGACTGGGATGGTTACAAAATACAACAAAAGTGGCACCACACATCAAACTGCTATAAATTTGTTTTTCCTGTGCTTATCGCGACTGAAACTGTAACAGGTGTGGGCCCGTTAGGGTCCAGAGACCTCAGAGTAGCCCTGGCAGAGAGCCCCTACAGGAGGCCCAGGGCACTGCAGGGCACCCAGGCAGGGTCCTGACAACCCGGGGAGGGGACTCCGCCAACAAGTCCTCCCAGAAGTGGGGCCTGCACTGGCTTGGTGACAAGGATGCGGGGGGTCACGGCAGGCTGTCACTCTTATCCTTCGTCCCACGTCCCTGTCCCGCCTCAGGAGCCCACCCTCTTCCAGCAGCACCCACGGCGGGAAATACCGTTCTGCAGGGTCTGTGCTCTTGACTCCTTTCCCAGGTTCACGTGGAAGCCGCCGCCCAGGGTCGGGGTTTTGCCAGCACCTGGAGACACAAATCAGACTCATGAGCCGACACTGGGCAGAGATCTGTGTCAACAGCCCTTTCGTGCATCAGTGTCTCTGGAGCAAGACTCAGAGCAGCAGGCAGCAGCGAGCATCTCACCGCACCACTCACACCTCTGCCCTGCTGACAGGGTCGTGGCCTTGACCTGGAGCCGAGGGCGTGGACCATGCCCATCTGCATTCTCTAACCATGTCCCAGAAGAGACTGTCACACAGCTCTCCCAACTACGGCCCAGGCCTCGCCCGGCCCAGCCCAGCCCCTTACCTTGGCCCTCTGCGGGCCCGTGGGCCAGCCAATTCACATTTATTATCGCATCCATCTCCCCGGGGGCGGGGGGGAGGGCAGGAGCCAGTCTGCAGGAGACGCTCGCACCTCTACCCATCTGTGTGCTGCCCGCCCACAGAGCAGCAACCTAGGAAGCCCTGGAACCCAACGCGTAGCTATAGCTGCACCTACGGGCGCTCTGTTCTGAACCTCCCACCAACGGCAAGCCCCCCCCAGGACGTCTCACGTGCTCCACTCTGCAAGGCTTCAGGGCGGGGACTTCTGCCCTGATACCCTGTGAAGACAGCCAGGTGGACATCCAGATTGTTCACCAGACTTACAAACCCCAGCGCTGAAGCGCGATCTTCAAACGAGCGCCACGCCTAAGTGAGGGGCGCAGGCGGCCAGGCACAGGCGGGGGAGCGGGGAAGCGCTGCGCATCCCACAGGCCAGTGTGTCTGTTACGAAGTACAGAGCAAAGGATTAGAGGCTCCTGAAGTTAGGGAACACGACCCCACACTGTTAGCCACGTGGGGGAGGTAAGGGTGCAGGGCCTGCTGGAGGATGAAATGGAAACTCAGAAGTGACAGGGATCTGGGAAGCCAGATCACTGAAGTCTGAGAATAGGCCCCTGAGGAGAACACGTGGCCCACCTCCTGGGGCCAGCAGGGACCTCTGGGTCATCCATAGGCCGGCTACCAGCACAGACAGCGGAGAACAAGTCGGCCTTCGGCTTCTCTGTGACTGCAACCAAATCCCAAACCAGCACTAACAAGATTCTTTAAAGATCTCAGCAAAACGATTCTAAAGGTCAGCTGGGAAAGAAAGAAATCAGATGGGCTAAGAAAACTTTGAAACGAGCAACAAGTAGGCCTGGCTGGGCAGTTAGTGGGCTACGAGCAGCTGGAAGCAGCCGGGAGCATAGCAGGGGGCTGGCTGGCTGGTGGCCCCAGCACCCAGCGTCCCCGCCTCAGCAGCTTCCCTGGGGCTGAGGCCCAGGACTGGGCAGCGTCCCCCACCAACTCCTGTGGTCCGATGGTGGGGTCTAGGCGCCGGCCCCAGTGGGTACTGGCAGGGAGCCCATGGCTCTCTCACAGTAGGATGTGGAGCCTGGGGACAGGTGGCGGTGCCTGGGGAAGGTTTTGCTGTCACCCTGGGTGTGTTGGCTTTCTATCACTGCCCTGACAAGTTACCACAAACTTAGTGTCTTCAAGAAGCTGGCCATAGAGGGCAGGGAGGCAGAGGGCCAGGCAGGGCACACTGGGGGCCTGGAGAGGGCCAGGAGCAGTGCAGGGCCCAGGGGAGACCTGTCCACCGGCCCAGAAATGCGGAGCCTCCAACACTCCAGGGTTACCTCTGAGTCTGCAGAAGCCGACCAGGGGCTCACCGGCCTGAGACTGGTGGTCTGCATCTTGTACCCCCCTATTTTGTGGCAGCTTTTATACACTTCAGGATTGTTATATTTGTGATCTTTTGGACGTAGGAACCACTGAAGAAGGCCACAACCCCTCAGCCCCCTGACGAGGACGGCCACATTTTGACCTGCGTGCAGTGCTGCCCAACTTTTATTTGAGAAAAAGGAAAAAAAATCACCACATTGTTTCAGCGGAAATCAGCACATGTTTTAAGCAAACAATTACAATACTGTTGCATTAGAAAAAGAACAAGTAAGGGTATAAATCCCCTGAAGCCCCACCTTCCAGGCGCGAGGACCCTGGGGGGCCTTCCTCCCAGCCACCTCTCCCTGCTTAGACACAGATGGGAAGCGACCAGGGCAGGCCACCCGAAGATGCTGCTGAGTAAGAGCAGAGCCTCGTTCTGGGTGAGCGTTAAAGGCACTGCAAGACCTTGAGAGGTCACGCCCTCCCCTCACCCTCTCCCCTCACTCCCCCCCTGCACTCTCTGCAGGCGCTCCCCCCTGCACTTCCAGGACCTCTGTTTCCTGCTGCGGTGCTGTCCTTCCCTGTCTCTCCCCAACGCCCCAGTCACGCTTCCTGGGGCTGCTCCGGCCCCACCTGCTCTGGGAGCTGATGCTTCCTGCCCCCGTGCACACTCACACACGCTCACATATACACACACACCACCCTGGTGCTCTCCAAGGCCCTTGTACATAGCCTCAGTCCTGCATGTGCTCCCAAGAGAAACGGGGACTAAGTCCTGGCAAGGAAGGTGCCTTACTAGGTCCGGCCAGCTGGAGGAAGGGAGGGGGCAGGTCAAAACCTGCTTGCCAAATGGATGCATATTCTTTTATTCAACAAATACTACCCACTGGGGATTTGGTTACAGTAGATAACATCTGGAAAGCAGTGGTGGAGCCTATGAAAAGTGCTTATTCAGCAAATCTCAAATAGCTAACACCACGGGGCTAGGGTCCCCTGAAGCGTGAAAGAAAGCTTGAGTACCACCTCTGACCAAAACCATCAATGCACGCTGTACTTGTCTTTCAGATGCCCTTCATATTATTCCCTCTACTTCTAAAAACATTTGGTATTTTCTATAACAAGATCCTGTAACAAACAAGATACAACCAGCTACATCTAACAAGTAGAAGTTGCAGTTCTTATCAGCACAGCCGGGCCAAGACTGCCCCCTTGTGGACAGCAGGGGAGGGGCCGGAAATTCCACCCAGATGCACCTGTGCCCCTCCCAGCTGTGGCTGCAAAAGCAAGAAGGTGCAAAGGCCTGACCCCTGCAACTTGGTGGGGGAGCGGGGGGTGCTTCTCGGCCACTCTGAGCACTGAGGACAAAGCCAGCAACACCAACACCCCAAGACCACAAACAGAAAAGCAGCACAAAGCCCCGTCCTCCAGTTCACTCACAGATCCCTCCCACATGGGTAAGCAAAACCTTTCCTAAGTCTGTATTCATTTTATTTAAAGTGAGGGGTTTCTGTCACTGCTGTGAAACTCCTTTTAAGGGGGGACAACTGCACGAGGTCCAGCTGGGCGGTTCCAGGACGGAAGAGAAATCCAGTGGCCCCTCGACCTGAGCTCGGACGTTGGCATAACTCCCCTAAGGCACCCGAAACACTCAGCAAGTCCACATTGAGCCCCGGGCATGGGGCCGTGGCTGGACACATACCTCTTGCGGTCGGTGAATCAACAGCTAAACAGTGGCGGCAGCCTAAACTTCTGTCAACCAGACACAGCTACTGAAGAGCCTGTTTCGTCACGATTAAGAGTCTGATTATGGAAACCACGCAGCATGCAGCATGGCAGGTGATAAAAGCAGCAAATGACATTTTAGGAACAACATTCCTCTCACGCAAGTGCCTCCAGGACAAAACTCGGCCATTTCCTGAGAGCAGGTCCCTTCCCGCAGGGACTCAGTGGGGCTCTGAGGGGCCACAAGATAGAAACAGAGATGCAGAACCTCTGAAACTCCAGGACCAGAGCTTGCCCAGGACACCTGGTAGGCTGTGCCCGAGAGAACCCTCTCCGGGCAGGGCACAAGCCAGGCAGAGGGCAGGTGGGTCTGCTGTTCTTTAGGACCCAGGGAGCTGCCCCAGCGAGCAAGAGAGGCTCCACCCCCACCAGAGCTGGGCACCAAACCTTCCTCATCGTTTTACGCATGGAAAGCACCTCATTACTCATAACCACGAGAACACTAGCACTTACAGACACCTTGACTTCAGGGACAAAGTTTGCAGCGATTAAAAGCTGTGGTCATGGAACCCATGGGGGTGCACCCCAGAAGAGGAAGGGAAGGACCCAGGGAAGCAGGAGCTCCCTCTGCCTCTGGGTTTCATCCTGGGGGAGCAGCAGGTACAGCTCCCAGGAGGGGCCCACGGGCTCACTGTGCACCATCAACTGCAGGGGACACCCAGGGGAAAGACCTGCTGTCCTCGAGACCTTCAGCACCGACACCAGGGACGGGATGCTGGCGTGGGCCTGTGCCAGGAAGCCCTACTCTGCCCCTGAGCTCCTTGACGCTCTGGTGAGCCCTTCCCCCATGACTCAGCAGGACCCTCCTCAGGCCCGCAGAGGCCCAGCTGCCCCAGCTCTGCCCACCACCTTGCCATCCTGCAGTCCTCACATCCATCCCTTCCCTCAGCCACGCCCATCCCCTCACCAGCTGCCCATCAACTGAAAGACACAGCCCAGGCGTCCCCAGCACCACCCTAGCTG
The DNA here is from genome assembly GCF_964374135.1 of Grampus griseus. Classification (NCBI taxonomy): domain Eukaryota; kingdom Metazoa; phylum Chordata; class Mammalia; order Artiodactyla; family Delphinidae; genus Grampus; species Grampus griseus. The sequence goes on along the minus strand of NC_139018.1, from coordinate 657,577 downwards.
CCACCACTCTGCGAGTCCAGCCTGGGAACCTGGACTCACACTTTGCCGATCCTCAAACATCTACCAGGGGACCCAGGGGGACTGGGATTCTTCGCCTCTGGACCCTGGGCCTGGGTCACAGTCAGAAACCCAGCTGGTGACAGGGCCGCTGGCCACAGGGCCCTGACGTCTAATTTACATATTCTCAAGTGAACTGAGGAGCTAACCACCCACCACTCCTTCTCAAAGAGTAAACAAGAACGCTTAAGAAAGACAGCGGCCCTGGGCCCTGCACAAGGGCACCCCAGAGAGAAGGCCCAGCTTCCAGGATGAGGCTGGAGCGAAGGAAGAGCTGGGGGGCCAGCTGGGCATACACTCCGCACCAGGCAGGCTGACAGCAGCCAGAGCCGACTACCAGGGCGGCTGCTGTTGTGATGGGGAAGGGAGGAGGCCAGGAGTCTGGGAGGGATCCACCCAGGGGAGGGAGGGGCTGCTGGAGGAGGCGGCGCCCCTCGGCCCTCCCTCTCCGCCCTCTACACAGGAGCTGAGAACCCACAACCCCTGCAGCGCTTCCCTCCAGAGAGTGAGCCCACCGGACAGAGCCAGCCCGAGTTCATACCACCTTTAAATCACACCACCAAAGGGCACCCAGCTCTGAGCCTGTGCTCACAGGCCGTGGGACCAACGTCACTGCCCACAGGTGGCAGCACATCTCTCACGTCCAGGACTCCTCTGCACCCAGCTTTGTCGTCTGCAGTGAGGACAGGCTGTCATCAGGTACAAGGGATGCACTCAGCACAGTGCCTCCCATGGGAAACCCTAAGTGTCAGCTACTATGATTATTCCTTCTTACTGTCGTTGTTACTCTCTTCCCAACAGGCATCAAAGTCTTGGATGACTGAGGGGGCAGTTTGGCAACATGTGACAAAGCTGCAAACACAGTGCCAGGGAGACTCCGCCACAGCAGTCCCAGGAAGTTGCTCAGGAAGGACACAAAGACGAAAAAAAAACAAAGAACAACAAAAAAAAGAACACAAAGACGTGTGCCATGCAGAAAACAGGAGAAAAAAAGCAATGAAACCCCAAACCGGTTCTTTGGAAAGATCAAAAAAATTGATAAACTTCCAGCAGGAGAAATAAAGGGAAAAAGAGAGAAAGATGCAAAACACCAATATCTGAAAGGAAAATGAGACACCACTACAGACCCTGCGGACATCCAAAGAATAAGGGAATAGTACCAACAACTCTACGTGCATAAATTCAGCAACTTAGATCAAATGGACCAAATCCTCAAAACGACAAACTCACCCGACATGAAAGAGATACTCTAAAATATAAATAAAACCTACAACTATTAAAGAAACTGAACCTGTAATTAAAAACTTCTGAAAAAGAAACCTCCAGGCCCAGATAGCTACACCAGTAGATTCCACCAAACAGTCAAAGGAGAAATAACACCAATTCTACACAATCCTTCCAGAAAACGGAAGAGAAGGGAACATTTCCCAACTCATTCCAGGAGGCGCATTACCTTGATATCAAAGCCAGACAAAGACATTACAAGAAAATTGCACACTAATATACCACATGAACATAAATGTAAGAATCCCCAACAAAATATGAACAAATCTAATTTAGCAACACATACAAAGAATAATACCCAGTGATCAATTGGGTTTACCCTAGGAATGCAAAGCACGTTGAACATTCAAAAACCAGCCACACTGACAGACCAAGGAAGAAAAACAAAACTCATCATCCACTCATGATAAAAACTTCAGCGAACTAGGAGTGGAAAGAGAACTTCCTCAACTTTACTGATGAAGAACAGGTACCAAAAACCTATAGCTAACATCATATTGCGTGGGAGGAGAGTGAATGCTTCCCTCTAAGACTGGGAAGAAGGCAAGCATATCTGCTCAAAAGCAAGAAACAGAAACAAAAGAAAGAAAACAGCCCCTATTTATAGATAATATGATTGTCTACATCAAGAATCCCAAGGAATCTATTTTTAAAAATACTCCTAGAACTAATAAGTTTAGCAAGCTCACAGGAAACAGGCCAATGGCAGAAATCAACCGTATTCCTATATGCCAGCCATGAACAACTGAAAACTGAATTTCTGAAAAATACTATTGACAACAGCTCTATTTGGGTCTCAGGTAAACATCTAAAATATGTACAGGAGCTATATGCTGAAAACTTCAAACGATGATGGAAGATCAAAGGAAACCTAATGAATGGAGAGACATCTGTGCTCATGGACTGGAAGACACAATATAGTAAAAATGTCAAATCTCTCCAAATTTATCAAGAGATTTAATGCAATTCCAGTCAAAGCCCCAGCAAGATTTTTTGTAAATATACACAAACTTATTCTAAAATTGAATGAAAAGGGAAGGGAACTACAATAACGAAAACAATTCTGAAAAGGAAGAGCAAAGCTGGAGGAATCACAACATCTGATTTCAAGACTTACTACCGGGGGCTTCCCTCGTGGCGCACTGGTTAAGAATCTGCCTGCCAATGCACGGGACACGGGTTCGAGCCCTGGTCTGGAAAGATCCCACATGCTGCGAAGCAACTAAGCCCATGTGCCACAACTACTGCTCCTGTGCTCGAGAGCCCACGATCCACAACTACTGAGTCCGCGTGCCTAGAGCCCATGCTCTGCAACAAGAGAAAAGTACAATCCATGAAAGAAAAAAAATCAATAAAGTGGACTGCATCAAATTTTAAAACTTTTAATCAAAATTTTAAACTTCTGCTCTGCAAATCACGTATCTAACAAAGGACTTGTAACTACAATATTTAAAGAATGCTCAAAACTCAACAGTAAGGAAACGAACAACCTGAATATAAAATGAGCAAAAAGCTACTTGAACAGACATTTCAGCAAGGGGGATTAAGGGATGGCAAATAAGCACATTAAATGCTGTTTAACATCACTATGCATTAGGGAAATGCATCAACACGGAGATGAGGCACCACAACACACTAAAAACACACCCAAAATATATATAAATACTGAGACAACACCAAGTTCTGGTGAAGCAATTAGTGAGAATGCAAAACGGTGCCAGCCACATTGAAAATCCATTTGGTGGTTTGTTATAAAGTTAAACATACGGCTACCATCCACTCCTGGGTAACCACCCTAGAGAAATAAAAACCTATGTCCACGGAAGAAGCCATCCTCGAAGTTTTTAGCAGCTCTATTCATAATCACCCCCAACTGGAAACAAACCAAAGGTCCTTCAGCAAATCGTGGGCCGTGCACAGGAAGGAGCCCAGATCCTCGCAACAGCCTGGGCGAATCCCAAAGGCACAGGGCTGAGGGACAGATGCCAGTCTCCGAAGGTGGCCCACGGGCTGGTTCCAGGGACGGAGGGCAAGACTGCAGGGACGGAGGGCAGCTGCCGCTGCGGGGAGGCGTGGGGCTGTGGAACTCTATCCTCGCTGTGGTGTTACTCGAATCCAAATGTGTTTAAATTCATACAACTGTAACCCGAAAGGAGCTGGATCGACTATGATGACTGAGAGAGGGGACGCGCTGACGTCCCCGACCCCCAGATTCAAACAACTGTCCCCCCAAGGAGCGAAGGGACTGCGCTGAGGGGGATGGGCCACGACCCCGACCCCAGGCCGCATCCTGTCCCCTGTTCCGGTAAGTTCCGTTACTAAAGCCAGAACCGCACACGCACGGAGGCCACTGGCCACGCGGTCCTCCGCCCCACCAGCCCCGTCGGGACCCACCGTCCAGCGACACGAACTGGCCCACGGCCGACGAGCCTCCGCCGCTGTTCTCCACGAACTGCACCTCGGACACGATGATGTTGTCCTCGAGCACCGAGCCGCAGCCGGTGCACACGGCGTCGCCGCGCGCCGCGTCCAGCTCGATGTCGGTGCCGCCGCAGCCGCGGCACACGCGGCCAGTCATGCCGGCGGCTCCAGGCCGGGCCCCCGCCCGCCGGCCCCGGCCCCAGTCAGCCCGCCGGCCCGCGCGTCCGCCGGGCCCGTCCGCGGGCCCGTCCGCAGCCGCGTCCGCGCCGCCCAGACTCTCGCGAGGCCGCCGCCGCCGAGCCCGCCGATTCGCAGCGGCAGATTCGCCGCGCGGGCCGGGACGGCGCTGCCCGCCACGGTCGCGCCCCGCGGAACGGGCACGGGCTCCGGGGCCGCGGCGAAGACGCGACTACTCGAACCCGCGGCCTCCGGGCCAGGACGCAGCCACCAGGCCTCGGAACTTGGGACCTACAGTCCGCAACGGCAGCGCGCCAGCAGCAGGAGGAAAGGCTGAGCGGCCTGCGGGGGCGGGGCCAGATGGGCGGGACCGCGGTTTGTGGGCGGGGCCTTAGGAGCGAGAACAGGGGAGTGGTGGGCGGGACCTGAGGGCCTTATGGGCGGGACCAGGGACTGTGGGCGTGCCTTGTGGGCGGGGCCTCAGGCGGGGTCTGAGAAGCAGAGCTCTGCGACGGATTGGCGCAGGTTGAGGGTGGAGACCCTCGCCCGGGACCGCCCGCCACCGCCCGCCACCGCCCGCCACCGCCCGCCCCTCCCTCCGGGCTTGTGGGCAGGCTCCGCGGCTCTTAGTGGCTCCGCGGGCTCCGTCTGGCGGTGCCCTTACGCCCCCATGCAACCCCGCCCCCTGTTGTGTGGACCCCCCCCCCGTGTCTCCCCACCCCCTGACAGTCACTTGTGCCACCTGTGGTTACCGGTGTCATCACGTTTCTGTGTCCCTCTACCCGCGCCCTCAGTTACCTTCAGGTGCCATTCACGGTCGCCGAAACACCCATGCGGTCCCCGGGAATGAGCCTGAAAAGAAATGTGCAAGACGACATTTTTTTTTTTTTTTTTTGGCCGCGCGGCTTGCGGCATTTTAGTTACAGGGACCGAACCCGGGTCGCAGGAGTGAAAGCCCAGAATTTTAACCGCTAGGCCAACGGGGAACTCCCAAGACCACGTTTTTCAAAAACCGTTAAACCTTGACTGTAGGATTGACAGGAGCTCTAACTGAATTAGAAAATGCCTTATTCCCACTTGAAAGCAATGTTGTAAATACTTAAAATCTTCACGAGTCAGTTTGTAAAGTCGATTTAATCCCCACCAAAATGTCAACAGGATTTTCAAGTGACTTGATAAGCTGACCCTAAAGTCATCTGGAAGAGATACTGCACAAGAACAGTCAAGAAAATTCTAAAAAGGACTTTCCTGGTGGCGCAGTGGTTAAGAATCCACCTGCCAATGCAAGGAAAACGGGTTTGAACCCTGGTCCGGGAAGATCCCACATGCCGTGGAGCAACTAAGCTCGTGCACCACAACTACTGAGCCTGCGCTCTAGAGCCCGTGAGCCACAGCTACTGAGCCCGTGTGCCACAACTACTGAAGCCTGCGCACCTAGAGCCTGTGCTCCGCAACAAGAGAAGCCACCGCAATGAGAAGCCTGTGCACCACAACGAAGAGTAGTCCCCACTCACCACAACTAGAGGAAGCCCATGCGCAGCAACGAAGACCCAACGCAGCCATACATAAATAAATTTATTTAAAAAAAAAAAGAAAATTCTAAAAGAAGAGGAAAATTGCCCTTCTGTATATCAAAGTATTATATCAAATTACATCCATTAAACCACGAGGTATTTGTACAGGGACAAGTGGAATAAAACCAGGAGTCCAGAAACAAACCCAACTATACACGGAAATTTAGGGGCCTCAATCATTGTGGAAAAGACAGACTTTTCAGTGGGGCTGGGGTTTCCATTTAGAGGAGGAAAAGGGTAAATTGAGCCCCGACCTCACCCTGTTCTAAAAATAAATCCCAAATGGCATTAAATGCTGAACTTAGAAACAGAACTGCAATGACTCCTGGAATAAGATACAAGAGGGTATTGTAAACCTGCAGTGGATCTCTGTCATGATGGGAGGGTGCCTGGCCTCTGAGCCCCATTGATGTGTGGCTCATCATCGCCTCACCCTGCAGGTGGCCACCCTCACCGCAGGGTGTGGACAGTCGAGCCGGTTAAGCTAGAAGACAGTGCATGTATGGTCGGGACAACATAGTCTTTTGTTGGAAGGACAGAGCAGAATTTTGGTCACCGGTCTCATGCTGAGGAAACAGAGGTTGCTGCAGTGATGACCCTTGTCTTCGTGCCCCCATGCACACATGGATGTTCCCCAAGGGGCATCACTGGAGCGCAGAGTATTCCTACGCTCAACACACCACACATGGGCAAACTGATCCCCAAAATTGTCCCATGAAATTACTGTCTCCTAGTTCAATACTGTTCCACATTTTGGCCAACTTTTTGTATGCTCATTATCAATTGCTGTCTCACAAATAACCACAAAAGTTCGCGGCTTCAAATGACAAACTTATCATCTCACAGTTTCCGTGGGTCAGGGGTCTGGGAGAGGCTTCGTGGGACAGTTCTGGCCTGGGGTCTCCCGAGGTCACGGCCAAAGTGTCGGCCAGGGCCGCGACCTCTGAAGACTTGGCCGGAACTAGGGGCTCTGCCTCCAAGCTCCCTCACGTGGCTCCTGGTGGGGCCTGAGCGCCTCACCCGGCAGCCCCCACAGCGTCCTCACAGGGGCGCCGGGGGCCGGGACCCGCAGGACAGGAGCTGCGAGGCTTGGCTGACCAACCTGCCAGTGCCGTCGCTGCACCAGCTCCACCTGGGCGTCCTGCCCACACCCGAGGGAGGAGGACCCGGAACATGTTTAAAAGCGCCACCGGCCGCCCCCCTGACCCGACCTGACACACACACGGGGCACCAGACGTCCAGCGCCACCCTGGGCGCCCAGACCCCTGCAGGCTTCCGAGGGAGGGGGAACAGCGCGGGGACCCCACTGCAGCCAGCGCGGGAGAGACCTGGGGTCCGGGAGCCCGAGAGTGCCTCGCGACCCACACAGAGGAGGGAAGTGTCCAGAGCAGAGAGCCAGGCCAGCCCCGGACGAGCAGATGCGGAGGACGCTGGACGGCTGTCTCCCTCCCACACCTGTCACCCAATAGAGGGAAGGAGGAGAGGCTGCCCGGGCATGGGGCGGGGCTCCCCAGCCAGCTGGGCCCCGAGTCAGAGCAGTGGGCTCCCAGGCCCCACCTGGAGCACCAGGCTGGAGGGCACCTCCCTCCCGAGGCCGAGGTGCAGGCTGCAGGCCTGGGGGGCGGGGGGGGGGCTGGAGAGACACCTGCCTGCCTTGCAGGGAGTCCTAGGGGCAGGTGGCTTTTCTCCTCCCCATCCCTCGGGGAGAGGAGTGGGGGGTCGACCCCGGGGTCTTGTGAGGAGAGATGGGGGCGCCTGGAGGAGGGAGCCCGCCCCTCGCCCTGGCTGGGAACCTGCCCAGCTGCCGGAATCCTCGGTGTGGACGCCCGAGGTGGGGATATGAGAGGGTGTGGGGGGCTTGACGAGTGTAGAGTGCACGAGGGACCCTGCAGCCTGGCCGCTGCCCTCGGTGGTGGGACACAGGTGGGAGCAGCTGAGCAGCTGGAGAGGGGACAGGGCCCTGCGGGAGTGGCCGCGCTGCCGGCAACCAAGATAGAATTGGAAACTGTCAGTCATTTCCCTTCAATTTCAAGGCTCATTCCATGGTCTTCTTTGCATCATTTCTGTTGAAAAAGTCTGTTTTTTATCTGTTTTGTTGCACTTTGAAGTTAAGCTACAATTTTTTTCCTGGATGCTTTTAAAATTTTTAAATCTCTTTCTAGGATTCCAATTACACCCATGTTAGATTTTTGCTATGTCCTATATGCCTCTGTATTTTGACACATTTTTTTTTCCCCTTCTTGTTTCCATCTGGGTATTTTCTACTTATGTAATTTCCATTTCACCAATCCTCTCTTCTGCTCTGTGTAATCTGCTTTTAAAACCATCTATTCTGTTGCTCACGTTCCTCATACTATACTCTGTATTTTAAATTCTTTTCTCCCCTCCTTGTTTCCATCTGGGTATTTTCTACTTACATAATTTTCATTTCACTAATCCTCTCTTCTGCTGTGTGTAATCTGCTTTTGAAACCATCTATTCTGTTGTTCATTTCAGCTATTTTATATTTCAGTTCTAGAATTTTCATGATTATTTTTCTTTAGATTTCAATTCTCTGATGAAATTCTCCATTTTTAAAATTTATTTTCTTGAATATATTAATCACCTTTTAAGGTTCATTCTAATCATTCCAATATTGGTGACCTAACGATTTATGTCTGTCGTTTTTCTTGGCTTATGTGAAATCGTTTCCTGGCACACCTGGTAATTTTGGACTAAATGATGATCGTTGTAAAGAAAAACTGTGAGGCTCAGAGATGTTTTTGTTATTCAGAGAGAATTTATTTTCCTTCGGTCAGTCACACAGGTGGGGGCGACCTATACCTTGATGCAATCAGGCGCTGATAGGGTTCCAAGCTTTACTCCAGGCTTTGCAGCGTTCTCTGCCTTCCTGCTTTTCAGGCACCTTCTTTCAAAGGCAGTTGTCTCTGTGTCTGTCACCTTACCACACCTGATTAAAACACATCTCGGGTACATTTGAGATGGGCTGGGACCTGGGACCCTTTGCTGCAGGGCTTGCACCTGGACACACCTCTCCTCCGGCAACGAAATACAAAGAAACTATAAGGGACTGAAAATAAATGTGTGCATGCAAACAGCTGGGGCAAATTATGGACAACAAGATACAAAAAGACCAAAAAGCCCAGCTGATGCTTCTGAAGAGCCCAGCGCAAAAGCAGGGTACTGCGCATGCCTGCTGCACACAGCACCGCCCGAGGGCAGGCAAACTACCTCAGCCACCCCTGCAGCCTGACCCCTGGACACGCCCCTATCCTTACCCGTTAGAAGGAACCAGCTTGCCCTACGTCGGGGAGCAAGTAAGGGGGCCTGCTACTTCTCCCTCTCCCCTGCTGTAGCAGGGGCCCCAGTAAAGCCTTGCGTGAATTTCTTGTCTGGCCTCTGATCAATTTCTGTCGACTAAGGAGGGCAAGAACCCTGGTCGGTAACACATTCACAACACTTCCCCACCGTGTGGCGGTCAGCACAGGTGAGAGGACCGGGCTGGGCACGCAAGCTTCCATCACTGCACCTGAAAATCAGCAGCTCAGTGCCCGTGGGCGAGGTCTCCAAGCTTCTGTCTCCTCGTCTGCATAGCAGAGGTCATGGCATCTCCATCCCAGCACTGGCGGGGGCAGAGCAGGGGAAATGGCGTATGTGCCACAGACTGCAGTGACGATCGCAGACCACCCAGAACGCAGGCTCCTGTCTCTGTCTGTTCTGCCCACCCTCATCATGTGCCACTGAGGGGGGGGGCAGTCCATCTTCCGCCACAGAAGCCATGGGCCGGCGCCCTCGTGTCCCACCTCCTGGGCCGACGCACAGTGGGTCACAGGCTCCCGCCTCCACCAGGGGTGAGAGGGGTCCCTGGTGTAGCGGGCCACCTGCCCCACCTGCATCTCTCTGGTTCCTCCCGTGGACGGGGTGACGGGGGCCTGACCCCTTTCTACAGCTCCTTCCACGCCTGAATTCTGCGGCCGCCGGACAGCTCCTGGACTCCAGACATCTGGAACGTCCGCAGGTCCAGTGAGCCTCCTTGGGAGGAGGGGTGTGGCTGTGGCTGCTGCCTTTCGGGCATAGAGGCTTTCCTGGTTCCATCTGCTCAGAGAAGGTGTCTCCTCGACTGTCGGGAGGACCTTCCCCTGGGGATGTGCCGAGATGGGCCAGGGAGAGCAACGGCCAGCCGCATACAGTTTAGCAAGGCTGGAAGCACCCCATCCTCACCAGTGCAAGACGGTCATCAAGACCAAGGTATTAAGGACTGGACTTGGCACAAATGAAGAATCTAAGGACGCGTGGGTGCTAGGTTCTCCGGCTCTGAGGCCGCCTACAGCCAAGGTGTCGCCTCCCCTGACAGTTCCTGGGGCCACACTGAGGGCCCCCTTCAGGTGCATGCTCCGGGTCCAGAGGTCTGAGAGAGGAATGCCGCACCAGGCCTCCTTGGGGAGTGTACCCCAAGGTCAAAGCCCAGGGTCCCCTGGATGTCCTCATGTCTCCAAGCCCTGGCTGACCCCCGTGACTCCAATATATGTCCCAAGAAGGAAAGGACCTGGGGAGGGGACAGCACAGCGGTGACACAGCCCCTGCGCCAGGGTCATACTGGATGAGAGAAATCAGCATGCAATGTTAGTAGAATAGCTGGGGTTATTTTTTTGCTTTTTTTTTTTAGCTGAACCTGTTTTTGCAAACCTCCAGCCTACTGCAAAATTTAATATTACGTACAAACACGTAATCTTCCCCAAAGGGGAAGACACCTACTAGTTATTCGCTGGATGGGTAAGTTTTCCTCCTTGGACGAGGACCACCCTGCACCCGCTCTCCTCTGGGCTGGCTTGGCCACGCAGAGCTCATGCCCGCCCTCCATGTCATGCAGGTGGCCCTTGGGGTGAATGTGCCACTCTCTGTGCCTCCAGTGAATTCCTCCCCATCCCAGCTAAAGTTACCCCTTGACAGACCTGTCAGGGGACTCTCACTAGTTCGCAGTGCCTGAAGTTTCCTGGGAGATGTGCTGTGTCTGTGTGATTCAGTGTCCCTTTGCAGCGTACAACACAGGGCCAGGCTCCCCACCTGACCGTTCTGCATCCCAGACACTCTCCCGTTTTTTCCTTTGTGTGTTTGTTTTGCTTTCTGTACTGCATCTCCCCCTCAGGAATTTTGCTCGTTCTCCTGGGAGACTGTCAGTTTCCAAGCCTGAGCTGGTTTTTACTCCTCTCTTCCCCCTGCCCCAAACCCAAGGTCGTTCCCAGGCCCACCTACCCGTGGCTCTCAGCAGCCAGCTAGGCCCACCCCCAGCAGTGGCAGTGCACCCCGGGTGCCCCAGATGTCCCTGTCCCATGTGCCATGCGACCAACACCAATATTTGAAAAATGCTGTGTCACTCAGGTCTCTTTTTGCTTAAAACTGCACAAAGCCCGGCATTCGGGGCCCACCCTCCACTGGTCCGACTTTTTTTCTTCTGCTTGAGAAATAATGTTGCTTTCACGCATCAAAAACATGTTTGCTAATTGTAAAACATCAGAAAAACAAAGAAAATTCTAAGGAAAACCGGAAATCATTCCTATGTTAATCTGAACAGCACTGAGGTCGAACATTGATTCATGGGCGCTGCCACCATGGTGTTCCAGCTTTTGTGAATTACCCGGGAATGTTGTCTGTTGATTTCTGTGTTAGGGCCTTGTTGTTTTCTTTTCCAACATTTAACTCTTGTACTGACTTATTGTGACACAATTTCCATTGTGGGGAACACAGAAAAGTATTAAAATGTAACTACAGGGCTTCCCTGGTGGCGCAGTGGTTGGGAGTCCGCCTGCCGATGCAGGGGACACGGGTTCGTGCCCCGGTCCGGGAAGATCCCACATGCCGCGGAGCGGCTGGGCCCGTGAGCCATGGCCGCTGAGCCTGCGCGTCCAGAGCCTGTGCTCCGCAACGGGAGAGGCCACAGCAGTGAGAGGCCCGCGTATCGCACAAAAAAAAAAAAAAAAAAAAGTAACTACAAAGGCGCCCCTTACACTCAGGGCCCAGAACACCCCCCAGTAAGAGGCAGCAGGGCTCCCATGCGTTCTCCTGACCCCGGGGTGCGTCTGTTCAGCTGCACGCCCTGATTTTCTCACACAGCCATGTGCGGTGGGCTTTATCCCTGCTGTTGAGGCTGCACAGTCACCCGTTTTACCCGCACCTTCATGTTCCACGGGCCGCCCGTGCCATTTGACCACAGAAGCTGCTACTCTTTTCCTTTATTTTCGTGGTACAATTAATACATATTCATCATAGAGAAAATATGAGGTAAAGAGAAGCAAAAAGAAAAGCTCGATCAACTGAATTCCTGCCAAAGAGATAATTTCTTAACACTTTGGATTCATTTTTAACCTTCCGTATTGTCCTTGTACTTTGAAAATAGGTCTTTTACAGGTATAATCACTTACATGTAAATATACATTTTACACGTACATGCATTTACACACACATTTTGTTAACCAAAAAGGATCGTATTTTTAGCCATGTCCTAACTTACCATTTTGCACAGCTGTATGCTCCAGGGGGTGGCTGTGCGGTGGCCGGCTTGACCTCCCCTGGCTCTGTGACCCTGGACATGATTCCAGGCTTCACTCTGAGAAGCCCCGCTGGCCCAGCCCCGGGCCTACGAGGCTCCCACAGGTCAGAGGTGACCTCAGGAACCTCCTGCAGTGTGGCTGTAGGGCAGTGCCACCTGCGGGGTCCTGTGCTCCTGACCCCTCCTCCTCCGGTTCCCCCAGAGGGGGCCTGATACAGCCCCTCCGGTGCACCGGCACCCGTTTCCTACCAGCACCAACGCAGGGATCCCAGTGTTAGATCCTCAAATTCTCAGGGCGAAACGGGTGTCTCTGTATGTGGGAATTCGATTCCCATGACTGCCGGCCAACCCACCTCCATCTACCGGTCTTCTGGAATGCCTTCCCCTGTCTGCATCACTCCTATCCATTTGTAGGTGGTCGTTAGGTAACCAGGTTACCACCCTTGGCCTACGACATACATTCTTCTCCCTTTTAACTTTGCTGACAGTGGATTTTTGGCTTCGGAGACAGTGGACATCTCCAGGTACACAGATACCACCGGCTATCAGCCAGTGACTTCCTAGAGTGTTGCTATGCTCAGAAAGTCCCCTCAAGTCCAGAGGTGGCTTTGCCGTATTTGACGCCTAACTGTGTCGTCCACCTGGGTTTCGCGTAGGTGTTCTGCACGAGGGAGGCTCACACCTGATTTTCTGGCAAGCAGCCTTGAGAAGAGCCTTCCTCTCACCTGTTCTGTGCTACTGACCACCTCTTGGATTCTTGCAGTGACACGCATGGCTTCGGTCACTGTCATCTCATGAGACAGTTGGTTAGGACACCTCCGCTTCCCTTCCAAAGCCTGGTAGTAGCGGTGACGCCAACACTGCCCATTTCTCCTGTGCCTTCTGGGCAGCAGCTCCACACGTTCACACCCACCCCCGTGCTGATCCCACGACAAGGCAGCGTGGGCACTATAGTCACCCCGTCTCACAAGTGAGAAGGCGGGCTGCTGCAGTCACCCCGTCTCACAGCTACGACCCCTTGTTTATTCTTCCAGGTGAACTTCAGCACCAGTTTCTCAAGCTCCCTGTAGTACTTGGGGTTCCCCAGAGGCGCAGACGAATAGGACGGACACCGACAGGGAGGTTTGTTATGAGGGGTCGGCTCACGCGGTCACGGAGGCCGAGAAGTCCCACGAGCTGCCATCCACAGGCTGGGGACCCAGGGAGCAGGTGGTGTGATTCATCCCAAGTCCGAGGGCCTGAGAACCTGGGGAGCCGATGGCATCACTCCCATCCGAGGACAGGCGATGAGATGAGACCAGCTCAATGGTGAGGCGGGTGCAAAAGGGCAAATCCCTCCTTCCTCCACCTTCTGTTCTATTCAGACCTTCAGCAGATGGATGAGGCCCACCTGTACTGGGGGGGGTCACCTGCACTGGGGAGGGTCACCTGTGTTACAGGTCCACCTGTCCGAGTGCTGATCTCATCCAGTAACACCCTCACACACACCCAGAAACAGTGCTTAATCTGGGCACCGGTGGCCATTGGGTCAACACAAAATTCCCTATGAGCCCCCTGCACTGACCATTTTGGACCCGTCCGTTTGTGGGGAGCACTTGATGAGTCCCCTCCCAGAGAAGCCTCCTCACATGGCACTGCTGTCCACACAGGCAAATATTCCTTTACAACCCAGCTGTATGCTCCCAAAGCTGGAAAAGGGATCTCTCCTCCTGTGTTCAGCCCCAGATCAAGAGCTCTGTCCCTCTGGGAGAGAGAGAACAGATGTTGCGGCCAACTTGCTCTCTCTGCCACGAGGGGTACTTTGTTTTATTGTTTGCTGTTTCAGGGGTGGACCGTCCCTTTGCGTCTTACAACCTGTAACATTCTTACTTCTGCTTAGTTACAGCACTCTTCCAGGTTCTTCTCTTGCATTTTCTCAGGATATAACCAAATTCTATTCATAATGACGGTATAACCTCTTCCTTCCTCCCACTAAAACATTAGCCCTTACTAACGTTTTAAGGACTAACTGACCATTTTAATGGGATGCCACTAACTCTTTACCACATATATGATGCTGGTCTAAATGCCCGCAAAGGGACATCTGGGTAAACAGACTGTGCCATATCCACATCACAGAATAGCAAAAGGCCGTTGAAAACCGCACTCTAGAAAAACATTCAAGGATACAGCAAAATGCTCATAGTTTGCTGTTAGGTAAAAAAAATACAGTACTTGTACTTCCACCCAGATTTTTTGAAGAAGTATGGGTATGCGTAGAAAAGGCCGCCGAGATGTGCCCCTGCGCAGACCTCTCCGGATGGTTGGCTTGTGGCTCCTTTCCCTGTACTCTGTTCTGTGCCCCCAGCGCACTGGACGACATGCCGTTGGCCCCTCTGTAAACACTCCGCTGTGCCTTTGCCCGTGGTCCTCAGTCTCTGTTCTCTGTTATTCAGTAACACTCAGCCGACTGAGGGCAGGCCCGCCCTAAACTCTTGGGGACGCTCCAGCCCTCCAGAGCCTGAGCCCAGCAGACAGGATTCTAGGGAGCTCCCAGGCCGGCACTGCCCTCCCCCACTGGCACCTCACTGTCCTTCCATCCTCAGCCCCACGTCACCTCCCTGCCCACGCTCTCTCAGTCCAAACACCCGTTATCGGAAAGTACAATGTTTTTGTGTGTTGGTTGACCTGTTCATATTCTCTCCCTGGGAGAATGTACGCTCCATGGGAGTAAGAACCAGGTTCTGCTTTTTCTTTCCTGTGTCCCTAGGGTTGGAAACTAGCCTGATGATCATTTATGAAGTGAACAAATGTCTGAACCTTTCCACTCAGCTCTGTAAGGGTCACCTGAGACGTTTTCACTGGGCAGCTCCTGATGGAATTTCCAGCTTCTTTCACAGTCAGTCAATGGTAGGGATCAGTGGGGCACCTGCTCCATGCCAGCCACTTAGAGGGCATCCCAGGGAGACAGATGCTGAATGCCATCCTGGCTTACGAAGCTCAGCCGGGGTGGACAGGTGAATGAGACAGGCAGGCATCCTAAGTGTCTGAATCTCTAACCCTGTGTTGGATATCAACAGAAGGAGTGTTGGTGCTGCCCTCAAGCCGAGCCCACCCACCCCTGCGGCTCTGGTGCCAGATGCCCGCAATCCTGTTGCAGCTTCCCGGAGCATCTCAGACACAGACTTCGGGCTCACAGCATTCCCAGCACACCTGCCCTGCCCTGGGAGGTCACAGCTGTTCTTTCCCTGTAAGAGGACTGCCTCCCGGGCCACTCTTTGTCGTCTGCTGTGGCTTCTGTGAAGAGTTCCCATCCCTACTTCAGTGATGGTGCCTCAGCCACACCACATCTTCCACCCACAGGAGTGGATGGGACATAGGTCACATCCAGGGGTTTCTGCCAGGAGCGTGGGCAGGCCAGAGTCTTGCCCCGCCCCTGCGCCTCTTCCGCAGCACCGCCCTAGGAAGAGAAGATGCCGCCAAGCTGCGGGCTGGAGCAGGCTGGAACCACCCAGCTGAACGGGTGTCTGCGCCCTGCAGGAGGCCTTGGCCACTCACCTGACCGGCTGCAGCCACTCCAAAGGCCACAGGGCGGAGGAGCACACCAGCCTCCGCCGACTTGGCGCGCCCCAGCCCGCTGCGCTCCAGGCGCGGGAAGACGCGCACCGAGGCTCCTGCCGGAGGGAGCCCCGCGGTGTCCGCACCCGGAGGGGAGCTTCTTGCAGTCAGGGGCCGCCCTGCCTGGTGCTGCATTGCCTCCCACGCCTGGGGGGATTTAACTCAGGCTGAACAGACGAATGAGTTTCCAAAGGGCCGGAGATCCAGAGCACCCCAGTAGAAAAGCGAGAGCCCGGACTTGAAGGCGCAGGGCCCCCCAGTGACGATGGGTGGGATCGCAGGGAAGGAGCTGCCAGCCTCCACCTCGTCCTATCTACCGGGAGTCGGGGGGCTTCAACACAGCGGCAGTCCTACCGCCCCGTTTGGAAAGCCGAGGCCTTAATGCGTTTGAAAAACTTGGCAGGCAGGTGGCACACTATCAGGTCCTTAGCAAAGGATTTCAGGGCGCCCTCCAGGGACCTCTGCTCTAGACAAACCCTCTCCGCCAGCTTCATCCCCACCCATGCCACACCAGTTGTCCAGAGAGGGTCCTCTTTAACCAAGTTCCTGTTCTAAAGAAACAGCCATCAGAAAGAACAGATGTCCTCCAAACATTTGCGGGGTGTGTGTGTGGGGAGCATGTGTCACACTGTACCACTTGGAGGGGCATCCTCCCAGCTTTCAGGGCACTCATCCTGGGACACACAGTCCAGAGTCATTTTCAAACACAGAGGGTGGCAATGCATGGAAGAGGTTCTGGCCAAAAAGGTGACTCTGATCACAAAGTGATACCTGTCCACTCCATCTCACCACCACTAACATTGTGGTGTCCACATGGTCCTACCTTACTTAAAAAAGGAACAAATAAAAACAGAGTCACAGGTACAGAGCACACAGCCTGTTTCCAGTTTCTGCCTCCCTGCCTCGCAGAAAGATTTAAGCATTTCCTCCGTCGTGCTTATCGGGACAGCTCTGGACCAGACTGTGTGAGCCCACACCTGGGCCCCTCCCCTTAGGGGCTGCATACCCTTGGGTGCCTCAGTTTCCTCGTCTGTGACTTGGGGATGGAACAGGGCTGTCCAGTCCATGAAGGGTTCACAGTGGTCCCTGGGACCGAGGAGGGGCACAACTCTACTGTACAGGCAGCTGGTGTCAAGCCCCCTTGTGTACGGCTTAGTCACCCCACATCTCCTCACTTGACCCCCAGGTATACTCCTCTCCTGGGTGAGATGCCAGCGCACACAGACACAAAGTGTCAGGTGGCCCATTCATCTGACGCCACCGCACCTCTCGCCATCCAGCACCGCAGCAAGCCAAACGCCGAGGTCACTGGGCCCCTGTCCTCACAGGGGGCTGGTGCCCGTTCTCCGGACACCTCCCTCCCCCCATCTCAGAGGTATGAGACCCACAGGCACTCTGCCTGGCAGGAGCAGCGATGTAAGACAATACCCAGTCAGCTGGCTGAGGACAGACAGCCCCGCGTGGCTTTCAGCTGTACCACCCCAAAGGCACAGGAACATGTGGGAAACACAGATTCTCTTGTTCTCTCCAAAATGCCACCCTGGCTTTAAGCAGCCACAGCTGTTTGCAGCTCCAGATAGGGAGTCAGCGCTGGAGGCTGAGCTCTTACAAAGGAAGGAGCCAGCATGGGCTCCTCTGCAGGAGAAAGAGCTAATGGGGCGCTGGATGGTAAACCCCAAGGGTGAGGGAAGAAAGTCTGTTTGCTTGGGCTGGGCTTCTTTCAGTAGACAACAAGACACAGACAGCAACTAGAGAGAAAAGCAACTGTGAATACTGTGGCTACAAAGAAACAGAAGAGATGCCAGAAAAGCTTCTCCTAAATCTCAGCAGCAGGATCTGGTGACTGAGCAGAACCACCGCCAAAAGGATGGGGGGAGGGGACCCCTCCTTGGGCCCCCAAAACTAGATGTTCTTTTCTAGGGCCTTTTCTGACCTTCCCTGCCCCATGGGCCCAAAGGGTAGCTCTGGTCATCGCCTCCTACTTGCCTGGATCCCCAAGTTCACTGTGAGCCCCATGGCCAGGAGCCACCCCTGCCCCCAGACATTTGTTCTCCACTGTCATGTGTAAAAACCGCAGAAAGGGCATTGCTGGATAATAAGGAGGCTCAGGCAGAAAGAGGACACGCCAGAGGGGATTTATGGAGGACCAATCTGCACACTGAGCCTGTGTGGAGCCCCAGTGCGCCCGCACGGAGGAACTCCTTGGGGGGGGGCTGATGGGTCTGTGCCACCCGCGACCCTGGTCCTCCTGCTTCACGCCCCACCCGGGCGATTCGCCAAGGGAGTCGGCGCGGGGGGAGGGTACAAAGAGACGGTGGGGGGACAAAGAGAGTTCGCAGCGTGGGCAAGCCTCCGGGGGACACGAGAGGCGCGGGGGCCCGGTGGTCTAGGAGTCGGTGCGGAGGAGCCGGGGGCCGGCATGGGACTGGAGGGCGCCAGGGGACACGCGGAGTGCGCGGGGGGGCGGGGAGATTCTGAGGAGGCGTAGGACTGGGGGGTCGGGGACGCGCAGAGGCCCGGGGGATACAGGGGGACAATAAGTGCTCCTGGGGGGCTCGCGGGGCACAGGGCCACAGGCGGACCCTGAGGTCTCTCTGGCCCCTCCCTGCCTCTCCCGGGGGGCGGGGCGCGGCGCTCTGGGCGGGGCCTGTGCGCAGGCGCGGACGCGCGCTCCCGCGGGCCGCGGGCTGGGGCGCCTCCGGGGGCGCCGGCTCGAGGGGGGGCGCGCGAATCTCACTTCCGGTGAGCCCTCCGCAGTCCGTGATTGGGCCCGAAGCGGCGAGCGCGCGCCCGCCCAGCCAATCAGCGGCGGCGGCGCGGTCGGGGGAGGGGGAGCACGGTGGGGGCGCGCGCGGGCGGGGCGGGGCGGCCGCAGCCTGGTCGCCGCCCGCGGGCTTGTCCGACGCCCGCCCGGCTGTCCCCGCCGCCCTGCAGCCATGTGACCGCGCCGCCGCCCTCCGCGCGCCCGGCCCGCCCGCCCGCCCGCCGCGCGTCCGCGGCCCGGCCGCAGCCCAGGCCGCCGAGGGAGCGGCGGGGCCGGCGCCATGGCCGAGCGGGGCCGCCTGGGCCTGGCCGGCGCGCCCGCCGCGCTCAACACGCCGGTGCCCATGAACCTGTTCGCCACCTGGGAGGTGGACGGCTCCAGCCCCAGCTGCGTGCCCAGGTACGCCGCCGCCCGCCTGCCGCTTTGTTCCCGCGCGCACCTGCCGGCCACCCGGGACCGGCCACAGGGGACCTCGCGCCTGGGTCCCCACCCGAGGCCTGCACGCGGGACCGGCCACCCCGGACCTGCACCCGGGGCCCCCACCCGGGACAGTCCACCCGGAACCGTTCACTCTGGGATCCCCACTCGGGACCCACACCCCGGGCCGTCGCCTTTGCGCCCCACCTCGGGCACGCGCCTTCCGTGCGGACCACCCCTGATGCGTGCATGGTCCCTGAGGTCCTGGTCCCGTGCAGCGGAGGAAGTGGCCCCGGGTTTCTCAGGCCCCGCGGTCCCCCGAGGCTCTCTGAGGCGCACACCTGGTTGGCTCCCAACCGGCATCGTTGCACCTGCCTACCGATGCGGTGACGGCGGAGTTGACTCAGGGTGTCTCCTCTCTCCACCGGGTACCATAGATTTCCTTTTGCGTCCAGCCACACTGTCAAGCCTGAGTGGCCTGGGAGTCACTCAGGGCACGCAGTGTCCAGAGGACACACAGATCTGGGACCTGGGACCACAATTTTATTGCTTCATCCTTCGTCCTTTTGAGGGTCTGGCCGTACCCCCCGTCCTGCTGGCGGGGGGTATCTGCCCCTTGCCTGTTTGCACTATGCTGTGTAATTTAGGGACTTCCTTGTACATAAACAGTGCTCCTTACATCATACTGTTAATTTTGCCATCGCAAAAGATGCTGCCCTTTCCACTTGGGGGGAACTGCCCTGTCCCCAGCGGTACAGCTGGACGAGGCTCACCCACGGGACAGCGCCATGGCCATCCCGACTCTACTCAGGCCTGTCGCTTCCCTGCTCCTCCTGCCAGCTTGAAGCTCTGCGGGTTTCTTCCTGATTCAGTGGTCCCTGCTGAGGAAGCTCCCAGGCTGAGGGGGAAGAGAGACAAACTCACACCAGGGCCTGGTTCTGGAATGGACACCAGGCCACTAGGGCTGCAGGGGGGTGGCAGGGAAAAGCTCTCCCTGGGGAGATCCCCTGGCGGGACCAGAGGAAGTGGCCAGTGTGTACCGAGGGGGGTGTGCTCTGCCACAGCTCCTTCAACAGGTGTGCGAGCCAGGTGTTGGGGACGCAAAGGGCGCCGGGTGCCAGGGTTGCCCTCCCGAGCACAAGGCTGGTGGCTCAGGGCATTGGCTGTGCCGAGTGAAAAGATGGGTGCTCCCAGACCTGTGTGGGGCCTTGGGAGGTTGTGGTGTCCGAGGGAGACCCACCTGCTTGCCTCTTGTTTGGGAAGTCTCAGGGGCACCTCCTCAGGCCTGGCCTCCCACCCCCTCCAACTTCCCGTCTTGGCATTTGGCCCAGTGTCGGGCGCCACAGCCAAAGGTCATCCTGGACCTTCCCCACCATGCTTCTCCTGTCTGTCACCCCTGCGTCGTCACCCCTCCCCCCCGCTGGCTGCCGCCTCACGGCGCTCCCTGAGGGCATGCTTGCCCCCCTTCCTGCACCTCTTCAGCAGCTTCCTGGGGTGCCCCGAAAGACCACCGAAGTTTTGACCAGAGGGAGGTGGCAGGTGGGCAGGGGTTGCGTGGTCGAGGGGCCCAGTCGGCCCCCCGCGGAGCTGGTGTAGGAAGCCCACTCTGGTGGGTGTATGGGGAGGGCGGGGGCGGGGCCGTGCAGCGCTAGGTGCTGGGGGTCCCCGGCTCTGCCTGGGTGGGGGGCGGGGGGCGGGGCCTGGCGGGTTGCTCTGTAGGCGTGGGGCTGAGCAGCCGTCGGTGTGGGCAGGCGCAGAGCTCAGGGGTCGGATGCACAGAACAGCCCCTCTGCGCCCCGGCGCGGCCCTCCCCGCAGCACCCGGGCCCCCCCGCTTGGACCCCCGAGCAGGCCTCCTTGGATAGGCTGTTCTTCGTTCCGCTCGCTCGGAGACTTTATGTAGAAGGGATTCCACTCTGTCCGTTTGCACGTCTCCTCTTGCCCGGTCTCTAAGTTTCTGAGCGGCATCGAGCTGCTGTCTGTGCCTGCGGCGTGGTGTTCCCTGTAAGACAGCAGCACGTGTCTCTGCTTTGTGGGGGGACCTGTGGCTGTCCACAGCTTTGGGCCAGTTATGAATGCACCCCGTGGGCGGGCATTCTCGCACTGGCCCTCTGCCGCAGGCAGTAGGGCTTGGGGGGCGTGTGCTGGGCGTCACCACCAGGAGCCTTCCCAGAGCGGTTATGCCAGCTCCGGCCTCCCCACCCCCCACCCCTCCCAACCCCCCCGCATCCCCACTGCTCTGCCTTCTTGCCAGCACTGCCTGACTTTCAATTGTTGCCAATCTGGTGGGTGTGAAATGGTATTGTGGTTTTAATTTGAATTTCTCTGATTACTGATGTGGGCCATTTGTACTTCCTCATCAGCGAAATTCCTGTTCATTTCTTTTGCCAATTTTTTCTCCTTTTTCTTTCCCCCCTACTTGAGTCTCAGCAGCGTTTTAGGGACTGGTAATCCTTTTTCGGCAGTGTGTTGACACCACCCTCCTCTGATGATGCACGCTTCTAGGCTGTCTTTTCGAGGTCTGTGATGCCTCCTGAGGTGCACCCGGCGTTGGCCTTGGTCTTGTCTTGTGGTCTTTCCTTCCTGGTGGTGGCGGGAGAGCTCTCTGCCCTTCCCAGCAGCTGGTGCCAGGCCCACGGGGCTGTGACAGAGGCAGGCTCGGTTTCGTGGGTTTCCTCGAGGGAGTGGACAGCACCCCTTCCCAGTGACCCCCGGCCCTGGCGTCTTCCTATCCCTGCCCCTCTGCTGGGATTCCCAAAGCAGCCTCCTCCCCCGCCGCCCGCAGCTTCAGCGGGGTCTGGGGCATTTTGGACCCTTGCACTTGCCCCTTAATTTTCCTTCCTGTGGAGGCTTATGAATTAATTTCGCGGGGTCGGACATCTTTCCACAGGCTTACTGCGCGTTCACATTTCTCCACATCCTCCTGTTGGCGCCCTCTGCCGGCCACAGAGGGTGAGCTCACACTCGCGGAAGGGCCTTCAGCTGGAAGCGTGAGCTTTGGCAGCCGCGTGCCCGGGTCCGCCACTGCCCGCAGGACGGGGATGTCTCCGTCACCCGCGGATGAGTGTCGAGCGCTCGGGGCCAGGCTCCCCCACCGGCCAGGTGCCCCGGGCATCGCGCACGGCAGCCCCGCGGCTCCCTCTCCACGTTGGTGGCATCCGCACGTGGTTTGAACCTGCCCCTGCCGGTGGGTGTTGGGGTCATTTCCTTTGGAGCTGATGTGTTCAGAGCCACTGTGGCCATCCAGGGTGAGGGCTTGGGCCGCGTTTGCTCTTCTCTTCAGGATGGCTGGTCGCAGGGGAGGCGGGGGTGTGTCAACTCTGAAGACACTGCGGGCTTTCCGAAGTGGTGGCACCACCTTGCATGGCCGCCAGCCGTTCTGTGCACGTTCTGTGCACGTTACCATCTTTTCAATTCCAGCCATTCTGGTGGCTGCACGATAGTTTCTCCTTGGGGTCTCGCTCTGCACTTGTTGTGCGTGGGTGTTGGGTATAATCAAGAGCCTGACATGGTGCTTCTCCTTTAACGACTGATGCAGTAAATTACGTCAATGGATTTTCTAGCATTAAAGTAACCTTTCACTCTTGGAAAAATACCAGCGTGGTCATGCCGTGTTCCCCTTCCTGTACATGGGTAGACTGAGATTAAGATTTTGCTTAGGACTTTTGCATCTCTGTCTCGGGTCTGTAATCTCCTGCTCATCTACTGCCCTTATCAGATTTTGGTGCCAAGATATCCTGCAGAAAGAGCTGTTGCATGGTATTGTTTGTGTGAAACAGGAATTGTTTGTTCCTTGAATGTGTGGGAGAAATCACCAGTACAACACCTGAGCTTGAAGTTGCTTTGGGGCAAGTGTAACTCCTGGCTCCATTTCTTTAATGATTGTAGGACACACACACCCCCACTTTAAGTTAGTTTCGGAAATATAGTTTTCTGGGAATTTGTCCATTTCGTCCAGATTTTCAAGTTTTTGGCAAAAAGTTGTTCGTAATATTCTTTTTTTTTTTTTTTTTTTATGTCTGCAGGACCTTTAGAGCTGTCCCTTTTTAATTCCTGGTGTTGACTATTTCTGCACGTGGACATCCACACTCTGATCTATCTCACCAAGGGTTCATCATTTTTTTAAAAAATGAATATTCGTATCTTTATTTCTTTCTGCTTATGCTCTTTATTTTTATTTTTATGTTCCTGTTCTGATTTATTTATTTATTGGCTGTGTTGGGTGTTTGTTGCTGTGCACGGGCCTTCTCTAGTTGCGGCGAGCAGGGGCTACTCTTCGTTGTGGTGCATGGGCTTCTCATTGTGGTAGCTTCTCTTGTTGTGGAGCATGGGCTCTAGGCACGTGGGCTTCAGTAGTTGTGGCATGTGAGCTCAGCAGTTGTGGCTCTCGGGCTCTAGAGCACAGGCTCAGTAGCTGTGGCACACGGGCTTAGTTGCTCCGTGGCATGTAGGATCTTCCCAGACCAGGGCTTGAACCCGTGTCCCCTGCATTGGCAGGCGGATTCTTAACCACTGCACCACCAGGGAAGCCCTTTTTAAATTAATTAATTTTTTGGATGCTCTAATTTCTTTAAATAGCTCATTATTTTTTCTCCTTTCCTTTCACATAAGATTTTATAAATACAAAATAAGTAATGCTTTGGCTGCGTTTCACAAGCTTTTATATATAAAATCTTTCAGTTTAAAAATCTTTTTAAAAATTTCCATTATTCTCTCTTTGGCATGATGGGATATTTCAAAGTTTCTTAATATCCAAACGTATGGTTTTTTCCTTAGTTGCTTTTCCATTGCCGAATTCATTTCTTCTCTTTTTTCCTATTGTTCATTTCTAACTTAGTTATGTTGTTGTCACAGAGGGTGGTCAGTATGACACCAGGTCCTTACGATGCTTTGGAACTTACTCTGTGGCCCTGTTTGAAGTCAGTGTTCATACACGTTCTGTCTGTCCTGAAAAGGGTCATGTGTTTGGCACTTGGCAGTGTCATGTTTGATACCTGTTCCTTTAGGTCATGCTTGGCTTTGTCTGTTTCTCCTGGAGTTCTGTCATTAGGTACATCCTGTTTAGAATCGCAATCCCTCCCGGTGTTTGAACTGGTCAGCGTGTCTCACTCCTGACCTGACAGTGCTTTTCATCAGAGCAAAGATTTGGTAACAGTGTAGCTCTCTGAGCTTTCTTTTGGGTATATTTGCCTGTCATATCTTTGCCCACCTTGTTTCTTTAAACTTTCCTGTATCTTTACAGGTTACACATATCTTTGGTTGTTTGGTACGATCTAGATTTCGTTTTCATTCGATCTGACAGTCTTTATTTTCTAACTATAGGACATTCAGTCTGTCGTCCTTTATCTAAATTACTGATATTTGGGCTCAGGTCTACCATTTTATTTTTGTGCTTATTATTGTCCTACATTTTTTACATTTCTTTCTCTTTTCTGTCATATCTTATTTTGCGTTTTTTTTTCTTATTCTATTTCCCTTTCTATTAGTTTGAAACTTGTCACTACTACTTCTTTACTGGTTACCATATAAATTGTAAATTGCGTACTTGCTGTTACAATTTAAAGTTAGTTGTAAATTCGCTTCCTGAACAACACCGGGACCTTAGAGCACATTATTCTGACCCAACACTTTCACGTATACATGCTTTTGTTAGAGTATTTTAACTGTCTTCTTTTTTAGCCCATGTGAGGTTATTATTACTTTATATTGTTTTTTTTTTCTTTATATTGTTAATACTTGATTAACCTCAAAACTCTCACCACTTTCTTTTTTTTTTTTTTTTTTTTTGCGGTACGCGGGCCTATCACTGTTGTGGCCTCTCCCGTTGCGGAGTGCAGGTTCCGGACGCGCAGGCTCAGCGGCCATGGCTCATCGGCACAGCCGCTCCACGGCATGTGGGATCTTTCCGGACCGGGGCATAAACCCGTGTCCCCTGCATCGGCAGGCGGACTCTCAACCACTGCGCCACCAGGGAAGACCTCATCACTTTCTTTTCTTTATTCTTTTTGTATCTCTGGACTCGGAATCATTTTTCTCCTTGTGTCGGAAAATGCGTCTTCAGGGTTTTCTTCAGTGAGGATCTGCAGATAACCAACTGTTCTTTCAGTGTATCTGAAAACGTTTACCCTCGTCCTGGAGGGTGTCCTCCCGGTTGTGGGGTCCCGGGCAGCATCTCCCCCGACTTGGCTCTCAGTTCTGCTGTTGAGAGGTCAGTGCCAGTCAGCTGTGATTGGTTGGAAGGTCTGTCCTTTCTCCCTAGTGGCTCTGCAGTCACCTCTCTGCTGTGCCTGAGTTGGGGTCATTGGCCTTTTTGCCTCTGTGGGGTGGTGATTTTCATTGGTTCCGGGAAGTTCTCAGGCACTTTCTCTGCAGTAGTCATCTCCTCCTGTCTGTCTGCTCGCCCCCGGAACACGCCGGCCCTCTGGCAGCCCTTCCCTCTGATGTCACTGAAACCGGCCACCGGGCAGTCTCTGCTCGTCCCTGTTTCAGCGGCCAGTTCTCAGCCCTCTTTTCTGCAGAGGCGCGTCCGCGTCCCCCTGCACCCCGGCCTGCAGGAGGGTGTGCGGGGCAGGCGGGATCGGCCGTCCCCCACCGTGGGCAGAGCGGGCACAGAGTGGCACTTGGCGCGTGCCTGTGGTTGAACAGGATGCCGTGTTCAGGACCCTGGGCTTCGTTTGGAGGTCTGGGGAGTCACCAATCTGTTGGGGGCGGAGCTCTGGTTGGACGTGTGGGCGGGGGAGGCGGGGCGGGGAGGGCAGCAGCGGGGTTGAGCGTGGGCTCGGACTCGGCAGCTTCTGAGCGCTGCGAGCCGCGTCGAGGGAGAGACTGAGGCACCTGACCCCAGCTATCCAGGCCTGCGGGCTGGGCATCTGTGGGGGAGGCCTGGCCCCTTGCTGGAGTCAGCGTGGCTCCATTCAGCGCCCCCTGACCGCCCTGTGCCGGGCAGTGCCCAGCCCCGGTGCACACCTGGGCGGTGGCCTGCTCCTCCGGCAGGTGTCGAGGTGGGCAGTAGCCCTCCGTGGGTGCAGTGCTGTAAACGTATCGTCTTCCCGAGTTGGCTTTCGTGCGGAAGGAATTGGCCACGGGGGGCAGGTGTCATCTCATGTGATGCTTAGTGACCCATCAACCAGGTGGGGCCCCTCAGTCGCCCCGCTGCCTGTCCCTCTCTTCCCGGGATCTGGGCTCCAAAACAAGCTCCCCTCTCCCTCTCCCCAGCAAGCCCAGCATCCCGCCCCAGGAGGGTCGGATGACGAAGGGCGTCTGGGAGCAGGTGGGTGGGGCTGGGGGACTGTTCCAGAGAGTTGCTCTGCAGTCAGGAGCAATGACGGGCACGTGGAGGCATCATGGTTGGGTCTTCAGGGTCCTTCAGGGGCCCGAGCATCACTTGGTGTGGCCAGAGTGACCCATCACAGAGATGGGGGTGCTCAGGGGCAGGCACGCAGGGAATGGCAGGACGGGGCAGCCCTGACGCTGAGCGGCCTGGCGCTGCTGTCCCACCCAGGCCCCACCAGTCCCATGTGTCCTCCTGCCAGTATGACCGAGTCTCATCGGACGCTCCAGACCGGGCCCCTCAGCTTCCGGTCTCGGTGGGAACTGGCTCGCAGTTGTCATTCCCGCTGCTGCTGGGTATTTTGGGCTGCAGGATGCGCCGGGCGGTGAGTGTGGGAGCTGCTGGCTCCCCCCTGCCGCCTGCGCCTGGCCGCTCTTGTGGCTGTTAGACAGTGGCCCTGAAAGAAGCCCTAAAAATAGCAGGTGAGCGTACGCGGAAGCGGAGTTCCCCCGGCCCTGGAGGTGCGTTGCCACGATGTGTCCTCAGCCAGGGAGGACTCTGCAGACGGGTGAGCGTACGCGGAAGCTGAGTTCCCTCCGGCCCTGGAGGTGCGTTGCCTTGGGTGTGTCCTCAGCCAGGGAGGACTCTGCAGACGGGTGAGCGTACGCGGAAGCTGAGTTCCCCCCGGCCCTGGAGGTGCGTTGCCACGATGTGTCCTCAGCCAGGGAGGACTCTGCAGAGGGCTGTGATGCATGTGAGGACAGCCCGTCCTGAAGAACGGAATTTCTAGTAAAGCACTTCCTACTCCTGAGTGTCTCCAGCCCGCGGGGCCCCCGCCCGCCCCGGAGAAGGCAGCGCTCTGTGCTCTGTGCTTTCCGGGGTGAGACGTGCGCGTTCTCCAGGAGCCCCTTCTCAGCAGCAGCGGACACGCAGCGCCCAGCTCTGCTGGCCTGGTAGCTCTTCCCATTGGAGGTCAAGGCCGAGGTCTGGGGTCTTCTGCATGGATGGGCCAGAACGGGCCCTGGGGGCGCTTCTGCAGTCACGAGGTGGTGGGAGGTGCTGCGGACCGGGCGCGTCTGTCCTTCTTCCTGCCAGACGCGAGGCAGCCAGCCGGGCCCCGCCGCCCCCACCAGCCTTTCCTCATCTCCCCAGCCAGACCACGACGCCTCCCTGGTGCGGGGCAGCATCCAGCTACCGTTCTGAGAAGGGACGCTCCTGGTGGCCTGGCCACAGGGCACCTTTGTCCGGATGGCAGGAGAGGATGGGGAGGGATGGCAGAGGGACGGGGACGAGCAGTGTCTGCACGGGGGGCTCAGGTCCACCAGCAGTGAGGACCACCGCCCCACAGTGGTCAGGACAGAGTGGAGCGGCTGGGAGGTGTCACAAGGAGCCTGGCCCGGCCTCTTCTCCTTGGGCAGACACACCGGGTCTTGCCCTTGGCAGGAAGAGAAGCACCTCTCCTGTCTCCCGTCCTGGCCATCAACTGGCTCCGTTTCCACTGTCCGTGGGGCGATTCCCTCCACCCCCTGCCAGGACGTGCAGCCCTACACACACCGTGAGTCCCGAGGAGAGCAGCGTGGGCTTGGGCGTCTCTGCCCCCTTGAAGGTGGAACCCTGTTGGCGGGGAGTTGGCCCTCGGAGGCACTGCCCTCTGGTCAGATGTGGCTGTGGCCTTCGGCGGCCTGGGTTCCGACCGCCTCTGCCCCGCATCACCTGCACGGGCTGCGTGTTCCTCCAGTTGGCGCTGGGCTCCCTCGTCTTTGCCCACTTTACTCTGTAGGGCCTGCGTCCCCATTGGGAGACCCTTAGTGAGGAGCCTTGGACCCTTGACAGCTGGGACACTGGCATCTTTCCCTTAACCGGAGCCTCGTTTTCAAGTCCTGCAGCCGACCTCGCGGCAGTGATGGTGGGTCATCTTTTATCGGATCACGGCCAGTCAGGATCTTCCTACTTTTAGATGCAGACAGGATGGGATGAGGCTTTCCGGCACAGTTTGCCTGTGGGGCTTCAGGTGCCGCCGTGTGAGGGCTGGCTCTGTGGAGGTGTCCTCAGGCCTCGGAGGACATTGTCACCACCCTAGGGCCCCTGGCAACCAGCACCCACATCCCTGCTTCTGAACCCAGGTGGGGGCTCCCCCTGCTCGGGGGTGTCGTGACTCACACAAGGCTGGTCCCTGTTGTCTGGGAGCAGACACGGTGCATCTCCAAGGCGCCCGAAAGTGCCTCAGACAGGTGTCGTGCTGGGGCGAGTGTCCTGGGGTGCTGCCCTGGGCGCCCCCTCGGTTCCTTCTTTGAGCTCCGCCAAGGGGCCGGCTGGGTACAGCCACCCGGAGGTGCCCCGTGGCAGGTCACGGGAGGGAGTGGAGGGTGCGTGGCCATTCCACGCTCTGTGGTGGCCCAGGGCCCTCCCGCCCTACCCGTCCAGGCTGCATGCGCCAGGCAGTGAGGGCAGGGTGAGCTTTGGCTGCACAGACCTGTCCTGGGTTCTGGGCTCCTGTGACCAAGCCCATGGCCAGGACACTGCTGCCGGCTCCCGGTCAGGGTCCCTCTGGGGTACCCCCCGTCTGTGCCCCCGCTGTGCTTGCCCCCACCCCGACAGGAGCACGCTGTCTCTTGCTTATTCCCGCTCGGGCTCCGGACTCTCTGCTTTAACTGGTTGCAGCGTGACTTAAGAGTTGTCACGCTTTGACAAGTTAATGGAGGGTGACAGTCACCACACCGCGAACTGCGTGCCCCGGGCCGGCCCGGCCGTGGCAGGAGACGAGCTGCCTGTGGAGCAAACGCTGTGATTGTCGATGCAGCGCCGGGCGCCCACCCCCGGGAGAGCGGTGAGAATGGGGCGAGACTGCGCTGCCAGCTGGGGGGGGCATGGGGCCCCACTCAGAATGAGGGCTTCCCAGAGGAGGGGGCATGGGACAGGCTGAGAGTCCGGCGGCAACGGCCTGAGGCCGCAGGAGAGGCACACGTCTGGGTCCATCAGGGCCAACCAAGGACCGCCCCTGGGGCCAGGCGGGTGGTGGGCTGTACGCAGATGCCGAGTGGCACAGGGACCCGGCTCCCCCACCAGCCACTCGGCCCTCGGGCCCTCGGCTGGTCACGCTGTGAGCACGGCCCTGTGCTTGCCCTGCAGACCGTTGTCCTGGGTTTGTGCCAAAGCGGCCGAGGCAGAGCTGATGGGGATGCCCCGCTGCAGGTCCCCGCAGGGGACACGGGACCTTGACCGTCAGGGTTTGGGCGGTGGGGGGGGCTCTTACGTCTCCCCCCACCCCCCCCAGCCGCAGCTCGCCAACACCCGCCTGTGGGCTTGCCTCTGGCAGGTCATCGAAGGCTTCAGACGTTTGTTTATTAGTATTAGTGACGGGGTCGGAGATAGGACCACTGCACCTGAGCCCCTCGGGCCGTGCTGGGGTCACCCACAGTCTCGGTGTCACGCCAGCTTTGTGGCGATGGTGGAGGTCGTTCTAGGGGAGAAGCGCGGCACAGATGGGGACCCCCCCACCTCCCCAGCGGGAGGAGCGAGTCTGTAGGGAGGCCTTGTGCAGCCAGGCCTCTCCCGACCCGCGGAGAGAACGCCACACCTCTGTCCCCTTTCACATCTGCCTCCTGGAGAAAAGGGGACAACGCCTGGTAGAAAAGCCGCCCTCCCCCAGAGCCTTGGGCCTGACTCAGCGGACAGAGGCCTCGGGGAGGGGGCAGCTGCTACAGCAGCTGCTCGGGGACGGCCGCTGGAAAGCTGGGGCCTCCCATCCGCACGTGCTCTGTACCCAAGGTAGGCCCTAGCGCTGCTGTCCTTCTGCAGAGAAGGTTTCTGGGGCAGTGTGCGTGGGCCGTGGGACGAGAGAGGGCGGCTGCGCAGGCCCCAGCCCAGCGCCTTCCTGCTGAAAACCAGCTCCTTTAAAGGAGGGCACAGTGGGCAACAGTGTAAGTGGGATTTCCAGTTAAGCTGTTTGTGTTAGGAATAAAAAGACGTGTCTGGTCAGACCGTTTAGAAGAGAGTTCCTTGGGGATCCCCTCCTACTCGGGGGTCTTTCCAGTTCCCTTTAAGAGTAGAGTGAAGATGAGAACCTTTCTCAGTGAGACATGCAGCCTGGTAGCCCCATTTTTGCATGTTACTGACCTAGACAGAAAGGGTGTCAGGTTCACCCGGACCCAGAGCCTTGCGGGAGGGAAATTGGGAAACTCATAGCAGTAGAGCATTACAGATGTCCAGGGCTCTAGTTGAATTTCCTCCCCCTGCTGTGGAGTTAACTCAGGTGAAGCTAGGATGTTACACAGCTGTTTCCTCCCGAGCTAGCTCAGCCGGCTGTGGGCCGCCCCCAGGAGGCCTCTTGAGGCTGACCCACGCCCCCTTCCCCAGGCGGGCGGCCGTGGCGCTGCTGTGCGCTGCTTTGTGAAGGAGAAGGCCGTGGAGCCAGGTGATGGGCAGAGGCCTCCGGGGAGGAGCGCCTGTGCTTTGTAGGGGCCCTGGGCACGGCTGGCGGGCTGCAGCCCCTCCCCGCGTGGCCCCGACCAGACCCTCGCGTCGCCTCTCACGCCCGCGTGCCTGACTTGGCATTTCCATCGACGTTTGAGATTTGCTGGAGGTCCTGGGGACCGGACGTGGTTGGGGAGGGGACCCCGGGCCTCCAGGAGCTCTGGGGGAGTCTAGGGTGCTTGGCCCCCAGGCTCAGCCTCTGTGGTGCAGTGCATCGGGGCCTGGGGGCCTGAGCACCCCCTGGAGGCACCAGCGTGGGGCGGGGCAAGTGGCAGGAGCCTTCTGGTCTCCTCAGAGCCTGTGACCACTCAGCGTGCTTCTCGCGATGGCTGGGCGTGGTCCAGGCGGCCCTCTGTGTGGGCACAGCAGGGACCCCTGCAGCGTCCCCTGGGGACGCCCTCACTGAGAGCAAGCCTGTGGGTCCACGGCGGCTGCATTACCTCAGAGCAGGTGCACCTGGTGCCTGTCTCAGGGAGGAGACCTTGTTCTCCACCGAGCGGGGCTGGGACCTCTGCTGTTGGAAGAGGGAACTCAGGGTGAACCCCTGCGTCCGTACCCACACCCGGTGGGGGGAGGCTCCAGCCGGCACCATCCCCGCCCCCTTGTGTCTTGGGGTCTCGGGCCTCTCTGTGGAGGACAGGCCATGAGGCAGGACCCACCTGAGCAGACGCAGTGGTGGCTTCCCACCAGGGAAGCGGGGGCCCCCAGGGGTGACCGCTGTGCCCGTGGTGGGGAGTGGCCGAGCCTGGGGGGCTGGTGTGTCTGATCGCCGGCCCGACCTCAGTGTGACCCTACCCCTCGCCTGGTGACAGCCCTGGTGTGGCCAGTGCCTGCCCAGACGGAGGGCAGTGGTGTGGCTGAGAAGAGGGACCTGGGGCTCCGGGGCAGCAGACAGCCAGGGCCCAAGACCCAGCGTTTCCAGGAGGGCCAGCTGCTGGGATTGAGGTGTGTGGTGAGCACGGACCCTGTCTGGAGCCTGCTTTGGAGAGGAGGGAGCAGCAGTAGCTGGGGGGACTCGGGGGGGGGTGCCGCGATGGGGGGCTACCGGGAGGAATGGCCGTGTGTTGGCTGCTGTGAGAAGCAGCTCTCCTCAGGTCACCCCTGTTTCTCAGCAGAGCGAGCAATGGAGCGAGGTGGGGCGGAGGGGGATGTGAGGTGTTGGTCCAGGGAGGAGGGTGGCCCGGGAAGGTTGGGGGCCAGACGTCCGTGTCGCGGACCTGGGTGGCCAGGTGGTGCCAGGGGTTCTCCGGGGCTGTGTCCAGCATCTCAGGTGGAGAATATTGGTGAACTGGGTGCCCCAGGAGGGACCAGAGGGAGGGAGATGGGGTGCTAGGCTGGGGGCTGGCCTGGGGTGACCCACAGTGGGTCCAGCGCTAGAGGACGTGGGCCGGAAGATGGGCGGCGGTCCGACAGGAGGTCCGAGCGTGGGGCCTCCTGGAGACAGGACGAGGCCCCGGTGAGGTGGGGTGCCTGCAGGCTGTGTCCGTGGGAGGAAGAGGGACGTGGGGTTCCTGGGATTCCGCTGGCTGGGGCATCCGTCCCAGCTGAGGCGCGTCCTGCGCTGGCCTCCGTGACTTGCCCGGCCAGCCCCCCAGCTGGGACCCGCAGCATTCCTCCCTCCCCGGGGATGGGGGGCAGGGCCGCGTGGCTCAGCCTCCTGGTGACTAGCCCTTTCATCACCTCTGTCACCGTCACCCGGATCCCGCTTTATGCCCCGTCGGGTGCTGCGTGCCCGCCCAGTCCGTGACGTCAGCCTGCTGCTCCTTTCTGTTATCATTCTTTCTTTGTTTTGCTCTTCCTCTGCTATTTTTGGTCACTTATTCCTTGGAAATTGGTGAAGATTGATTGAGTTTTCTTTATTACCCCCTCCAGGAAATCTGTTTTCAAGTTCCTTTATCGTGTGCTTGAAAAGTGAGAATTCCCAGCATTGACGGGAAACCAGCGTCCCTCCTTCCCTCGCAGGCAAGTGAGGGCCTTGCCGAGTGGGCTCTGCACCCCTCTCCCGGCCCCCCCCCCCCCCGGTTCCAGACGCCTGCTCACAAGGGGGCCTGCCTCCACGCGCCTTCCGCTCCGCCCAGGCGCCCGCTCGGTCCTCGCATCCCGGGGACGGAGGGGCCGCTGGGGCTGTGTCCCCTGGCCTCTGGTGGTTTTGACGAGTGCGGTGAGCCTGCCAGTGGTTCCCCTGTGGGCGGCGTGTGTTCTCTGGTTGCTAGGAAGTGTTTTTCTTTGGATTTGGCACGTCTGGGTGTGTTTATTATCACATTTTTACTTCATCCTCCTTGGGACTCAGTGTCTGCCCAGCTCGTTTTGGAGGAATTCTCATCTGGGGTCTGGTCGGATGTCCTGCTTCCCCTCCTCTGTCTCCAGTCGCCCTTCCTGGCGAGAGCCGCACCCAGCAGCGTCCAGTGCCAGCTCTGACCATGAGGGGCTACCCTCAGCTCCGTGGTTGGGCCACGTGGGCAGCCCCCCGGGGCGCACAGGAGCCCCTGAACAGAAGCCCTGGCTGTGCCGACCCTCTCCTGGCCGCAGCGGCCGTGGTGAAGCCCGGTGGGCACTGCACCCGGCCCTCAGATGGTGGGATTGCTCAGCCCCCAGGGCCTCCCGGGCTTCCCGGGGGAGGCGCCTCTGCAGGGAGCCACGTGGCGCAAACTGGAGGAGGTGCGGGTGGAGGTCTTGGTCTGGCGTCCAGGGTTCCTCCTGGGGGCTCCAGCCTCTGGGCGCAGGTGCTAAGGGCTCAGTCTCCTGCTGAACAGCAGCCCCTGTGGCCCCCTGCCGAGGAGCGGGTCTCGATTGCTAAGTGAGAAGTTCAGCCCTAGACGTGCCCTGTCTGGGGCAGAGCAGAAGTCCTCCGAGAAGGCTCAAGCCCCATCCCTGCTGTCAGCTCAGGCGGGTAGCAAAGTGCCACAGGCCTGCAGCTTGAACAGCATTTAGTTCTCACAGTTCCGAGGGCTGGAAGTCCAAAGTCTCGGTGCCAGCAGGTCCGGTGTCTGGTGGGGGCTGCGTCCTGGTTCATAGATGGTGTCTCCCTGTGTCCTCACTGGGGGAAGGGGTGAGGGAGCTCCCTGGGGTCCCTTTTACAAGGGCACTAACCCCATTCACGAGGGCTCCACCCTCCTGACCTCATCACCTCCCAGAAGTCCCTCCTCCTGATAGCATCACAGTGGGGCTTAGGGCTTCAACATATGGATTTGGGGGAAACAATAGCCTGTAGCCCCCGCTGTGCCCCCAGTGTTTTCAGGGGCACCTGGGGCAGGACACACTCTGCTCCCCTCACAGACGCTTCCAGGGTGCATGTGGCTGCTGCCCTCCGTGCCCTCCCCAGACCCGGTGCCTGTGGGCAGTGGGCCTGCAGTGGAGCGTGCCCACAGCCTGGGACCTGGAGCTTGTCGGGTCCTTGTAGACCACCTGCTGTGAGACACCAGAGGCACACGTCCCACCTCGCCCGCCCTGACTGCTCTGGCTCTCTCGACACCCCGTTGTCTGACAACCTGGCGGCACTGAACTCCCCCAGACGGCCGCCCTCCGCACCCAGCGGGGCGTGCTCTTTCCCTTCCGTGCGCCTGCCCACTGCGGGGCCACCAGAGGCTGCCCCGGCACGGTGTCCCACGGCGGCCCTGCTTGTCAGCGCACGCGGCCCAGGTGCTCTCCCGTCACCGTGGGCCTCGCTCCGCCAGCCCTCGTGGGCGCCTGTCCCTGGACTGTGCTGCCTGGAGGGAGCCTGGGGACTCGGGGTCCCCAGAGAGAAGGCGCTGGCTGCTTGCTGGTGTGGCCTGGGGATGCGCCTGGACAGGCCGGGCTGGGGCGAGGCCAGGGTGGTTTCTCTGAGCCCTGGGGAAAGCTGAATGTTAAAGGAGCTGGGGAACGGGCCGCCTCCTTCCAGGGCCACCCCCGAGTGTGCCCTCCCCCCTCCCCCCCCGCCCCATGGGAAGTTGGGAGTGGGGCAGGAGTTGGGTAGATTTTGGCAAAGAAGCAGGAGGAAGGCCATCGCCTTCACTCTGTCCAGGCAGACCGCAGGGCTTGCGGCCAGCTGGGCCCTTGTTGTCCCGGCTGTGAGTCACCTGGACCACAGCTTCCCGCCTGGAGCAAGGCTGAGCGGGGCCACTGCTTGGTCCCTGAAGTCCCCTGTGGTGCGGTCCAGCCGGTAGGCTGTGCAGGAGGGCATGCGGCCCAACCAAGGTGCTTGTGGCCTGCGCCGTCCTCTGCACCCAGGTTCCCTGTGCTGGCCTGGCCGAGGAAGGGCCCCCCCCCGCAGGAAAGTGCTGGGCAGGGGCTCTTTCCCGCCTGGGGACCCCGTCTCCCTCGCGACCAGGACAGTGCGGGGCTCCCCTCCAGTGGCTAGTGAGGTGTACCCGCGTGCCCAGGGCCTCTGGTCACTCAGGCGGGGCACAGAGGCCCAGAAGGCCCAAGGAAGGAGGTTTTGATGGCCAGGCCCGGGTCCTGGGATGGCTGACGGCTCTCACGTGTAACAGCCTTGTGGCCGGCTGGCTGGAGCTCTCTGGGTCCTGGGCCCTGTGTTGAGGTTATGCGTGTGTCCCAGTGTTGTCTGCCCAGCCCCCTTGGGGCGGCCCTCCCTGCTGTGGACACAGGGTGCTCTCTGCAGGCGCCTGGGCCCATGTGGCCTCTACCGGGTACCCGTGCTCAGCCCGGCCCACCCACCGGCCGGCTTGTCCAGCGTGTGGCCATGCTGGCCTCTGACGCAACACCCACCACTCCCTTGGAGGGACTGGCTCTTCTGCCCCCTCCTACCCGTGCCCTGGCCCCCGTCGCAGGTTAGCTTCTGCTGGGGCAGGAAGGTGGGCTCACAGTGACCCCTTCCAGGGGTCCCGGCCTTGGTGTTGGGGTGCCTGACTGTCCCTTGCTTCCCGCAGGGCCATCCCAGCCCCACACGGCTGGCAGGGAAGCTGAGAAGGCACCTCTGACCTTCTCTCCTGATTAGCAGGAAGCAGCCATGTCCAGATAAGGCTCGATCAGCAGAGAAAGCTGAGCTGGGCCAGCGAGAGCTGGCAGCCGCCTCAGGCTGCCGGAGGAAGGTGACCAGCGCTCGGGATGCGGGTGCAACTGGAGCCCTTGGCCCCCAGCAGGCTCTGCCCCTGAGAACCCTCCAGGCCTCCAGGTGCCCCAGTCTCACCCTGCGGCCCTGCCGTGACCAAGCTGCGTGGGCCTGGAGCCTGAGCCCCCAGGGTGCCGTGTGTGGGCCGGCCCGTCCCAGGGGGGCAGGCCGGGCGTGGGGGCCGCGTGGCCACCTGCCGCCGCAGGGCCCCCGCTCCCACCGGGGCAGATGCAGGACTGTGCAGACAGGGTCAGCTCCTGGAGACAGAAGGCCCCTTAGTTCTCCCTCCCACAGAACACCCAGCGCATGTGGGGCCACAGAGGCAGGCCCGCACGTGGCCCCGGTTTAACCGCTGACGTCCTGGGTGCCGGGAGAAAAACGGGAGAGTCAGCGTCCTCCTCGGAGGGCCAGCCCGGCCCTGGGAAGCCCGGGGGGCGCTCTCCTTGTGCGTCGCGGGCTGCACGCTGTGCTGGGGTCTGGGCCCAGCCAGCCCCTCGTGGCCCGTGTGGTCGCCCTGCGCCCAAGCTGAGTGCTGCTGGCGGGACTGTGGTGGGGCGGCCACTCTGGGCAGCGGTCTGCAGCCCCTCTAAAGGCCCGGCCACGTCGCCACGTGGCCAGCACATCACTCTTTCAGAAGAAGAGGAACAGGGGCTGCATTCACGCTTGCACACGCGTGTTCAGGGCGGCTGCCCGGAGGGCCCAGTGCTGTCCGACACCTACCGGGTGGGTGAACCCAGGACGTGGCGCCCCTCAGAGGAGCCACACGTGTGAGCCCCTCGTACCGAACGTCAGGCCGGGCGGAGCCCCTGTGGGCTGATGTCGCGGTCCTGGAGTTAGAGGGGACGCTTGCTCAACGTCGCCAGTGCTGAATGCCGCTGGTGGTGTGTGTGCTTGAGCACGGTTGAAATGGTTGATTTTACATCGTACACGCTTTACTACAGTGGGAGAGGTTTTAGGGAGGAGGGCCAGGGACGGTTCCAGATCCGAGGAGACCAGCCAGGCAGGCCGCCGACAGCAGGGAGGACAGGGCGCCGCGGGCGACGGCCCCTCGCTTAGCGTCCTGATGCCCCAGCTCGCTCTCAGCCCGGTCGCCCCCAAAGCCTAGGTGCCCACGGGGCGGGGTCCCTGGCTGGTGGCGGGGGGGTGTTTGCTGAGCTCTTGCTGCAACTTTCTGTGGAGCTTGAGCTTTTCCTCATAAAAGCCAGGGCGGCGGGCGGCGGGCGGCGACCCGCGGGCCCCGGAAGGCTCTGGAGCCCCAGGGCGGCGTGGGTTACGGGTCTGCACGCCTGTGAGTCGCCTCTGCGCAGTCGCCCGCATTTCTGTGGGTTGATTGTCTTTCTGCTGCTCCTCTGTAGGCGCCTTTGTACTTGGGACATTAGTCCTTTGTCTTCTGTCGGCATCGCGGCTCCTTTCCCGCATCTATTGTCCCGTCTCTGAGTCTGCTTGCAGTAACGTCCACGTTTCCCGTCTCGGGCAGAGTTTGTGTCTCGAGGAGCTGGGGGAGCCGCTACGTTGGGCACATCTGGCCCCCTTCCTCCGAGGACCTGGGTGCACCAGGTGCCGTCCTAGGCCCCGGACCTGGTCCCATCCCTGTGGAACTCAGCCCTGCTTAAGGGGATGCGCGGTGATCTGGGACAGACACTTCCCACCTGAGCACCATCAGTGAGAGGGGGGTGAGGTGGGACGAGGTGGGATACGGAGCTCCCTGATGTTGGGGCGCCAGTCAGCAGGGCGGGGCCGGGCCCCAAGTGCTGGGCCCGGGGCTGGGAGTGCAGGACGTCTCTAGGGTCTTCCCGGAGGCTGGACAGAGCCAGTCACTGGGCTCTTTCTGCAAGGCGCCTCCACACCGGCTGGCGGCCACAGGACAGGGCAGGGTCCTCCTGGGGGGCTGGTCGGGTGGCGAGCAGGCTGAGGGGCTTCCAGGAGATAGGTAGAGCCCGGGGCGGGGGGCCTGGGATCGGCCCCTGGGCAGTCAGGAGGGAACGGGCCGTGTTTCGGAAAGGACTACGCGTTGGGCTGGAACTTTTAATTTTAGAGTGAAAATGTCAAGAAGAGCCAAGGTGGCAAAGATGGTGGTTGGCATGCAGAGGGGCACTCCTGCCTCCTTCTGAAGCCAGCAAGACGAGGAGTGGCCAGAGACCTGGGGGGAGGCCCAGGAGAAGGAGGACATGGGGGCCCAGGACCACCGGGCCGGGCCCGCTGCAGGGGAGCCCAGGACAGGCCCAGCCCTCAGATTCTCCAGAGGGCGGAGGCACAGGCACCGGGGCGGAGCCCAGAGCCCTCGTCGTGCCCGCTCTGGATGCGAGCAGACGCCGGCATCCAGGTCCGACAGTGACGGTCAGCAGGGACAGGACGCTCCGGATCGCCCAGCTGGACGGCAGACGCAGACGGGCTCGGCGCAGGAGCCAAGTGCGAGCTGAGCAGCTGTCGCGGGGAGCGGAGCGGAAACAGAGGTGGACGGAGACGGCGAGGGGATACCGTGGGCGCTGCGTGTGGAGCGAGGGGTGTCTTGGCGCTACTTCAGGAAGGAGCCCCCACCCACCGCCGGTCCTCCCGCTGCCCTTGGCCCTGTGCTCTGTCCATTCTGTCCACAGGGCGGCCAAGAGCTGCCCTCCGCAGGCCATGCGGGAAGGTCGCTGCCCTGCCAGAGCACGCAGAGCCTCCCCCCGCGACAGGCGAGCCCAGGCGGGGACAGTCCCCTCCTCAGATGTCTTTGCTTGTGACTGGCCCTGTCGCTTCCGTCCTGAGGGGGGCGAGCAAGGGAGGGGGTGAGGTCCTGCTGTGGGGCCCCCCGCGCTCTTGGTGGGCCTGGAGCAGTTGGGTGAGACAGCCTTGCTTTCCTCTTAGGGTTGGGGAGCCCTGTTGAGGAAGAGTCCCTCTTAGCAAAGGTTTTCATTTGTTTGTTTTTGTTTTTCTCTTCTTGGCCGCCCCATGTGGCATGTGGGATCTTAGTTCCCCGACCAGGAACGGAACCAATGTCCCCTGCATTGGAGGAGTGGAGTCTTAACCACTGGACCGCCAGGGAAGTCCTTTAGCAGAGGTTTTTAATCAGAAGTTAAAGCCAAGCCTTGTGCACTGTTGGTGGGAATGTAAAATGGTGCATCTTCTGTGTAAAACAGTGGATAGAGCTGCCCCCACACCCAGCAGTCCCACGTCCGGGCGAGTATCCTGAAGGAACTGAAAGCGGGGTCTCCAAGAGATATTCCTCCCGCCCGCCCCCCTGCCATGTTCCTAGCAGCACAGTTCACATGCGCTGAGACTGCTCATCAGTCCATGTGGTGACGATGACCCAGCCTGAAAACGAAGGGGTCCTGACACAGGCTGCATCATGGAGGGACATGCTGAGTGACGTGGGCCAGTCACAGGACAAATCGTGTGTGATCCACTCGTATGAGGTCCCTAGAGCAGTCGGATTCATAGACAGGAAGCAGGAAGGTAGGGCCGCGGGCTGGGGGACGGGAGGGCAGTGAGTGTTGAATGGGGACAGAGTTTCAGTTTTACAAAATGAAGAGTTACGGAATGTGGTCGTGGTGGCACAACCGCGTGAATGTGCCTGATGCCCCTGGACTGGTTCCTTGAAGGTGGTAAATTTCACGTTGTATACATGCTACTGCAATAGAAAAGGAGAGAGGTAGCTTTGCCAGACTGTCCCCCAGACATGGCTGTAGCAGTTACAGCTCCCAGGGTGGGGAAAAGTTAGAGCCGGACGCCTCAGGGCTCACCAGCGCTGACCCGCACGCTGCCTGGCTGGACTCCAGCGGGGGCCCAGGGAGGGGCTCAGGGGCCCACCCGCCTGGGGTCCTGCTTAGGTGGGGAGCCATCTCCAGACCCCAAGGCCTGCTGAGCCCCCGGTGGGGACTGCCCTTCCCCCGCTCCTGGCCCACGTGGGGCCCTGGGGACCCTGTGGCGTTGCGCCATCAGGGAGCCAGTCCCCACCCGCCACCTGCCGCTGCCCTCCCCTCCCCCGCAGCTGAAGGAAGTGCAGGGAGTTTGGTTTAAAGGAGGCACCGCCCTGCTCCTCTGGGACCCCAGTGCCCCGGGGCAGCAGGGCCGGCGTCCCACACGCAGGATGTGGGGGTGGCCAGTCTCCCAAAGAGGAATCGGAGGCTTTGTGCTCTCTGCAGCCTCATCTCCCCACCCCACCCCACCCCACCCCCGCCCGGAGGCCCTGCCCCCACCACCTGGAGCCCAGGCTCCGAAGCTGGGTGGGCTGAGGTCTTTTGTCTGGGGCTGGGCGCAGGTGCTGGCCAGGTTTCCTGGGGCAGTATCGGGGAGCGGGGCCTCGGGGGACCCTCAGCTCCCTCCACTGCGTGGCGACTGGGGGGGTGCTGGGCAGGCTGCCCCCCCCAGCCCCTGGGGGGCATTAATCGTGAGACCTTCCTGTCAGTGGGAATGCCCTGCGGGCCTGTGTATAAAAATCTCTGCAAAACCAGCTTTCTGTGAACTTTCTAAAATGTCGCTTGTTTCGTCACTCACAAAATCCAGGGGTGTCGGGATACGGGGGCTCCTCACCCCCCAGCACGCCTTCCCTGACCTCGGTGTCCCGGCATAGCCTGACCCCACGGCAGAGCCCGTGCCCCTGCTCCTCCCCCCCCCGTAGTGTGTGCTCAGGTGGGCCTTGCTGAATGACCCCCCCCCCCCCCGCCCCGGGGAGGCCCCTGCTGCTCCTGCTCTCCCGTTCCCAGGGTGCTCTGCTCATCTTCCTGTCCCCGGCCCCCATGCCAGCCTTCTGTCCCAGGGCCTGTGTCCATTCAGCCCTGGCCCTGACCCCATGCTCATGTGATCCCTGCCCTCCAGGGCCCAGGCCCAGCACCCCGTGCCGCCAGGTCTCCCGAAGAGTCTGCCTCTTCAGGTCAACCCCAGGGAGGACGTGGCCAACGCCCCCCTAGGGCGCCATCTCCCCGCCCCCTTCCTCTTCTCTCCCTCCCCCCACCACCCTGCTGGCACCGCCCTTTTCCTCCAGACTCTGTCCAGCACCTTGGCCGGCCGAGGACCAGCCCCGGGAGGCCTGCCCGCCTTGCGGGCGGGGGCGGGCACTGTGCGGCGGCCCAGGCGCCCATCCCGTCAGGGCCCATGGGGCCCACTGACCTGAGAGCACATGGAAGCCCCAGCCCCACGTGTCGCCCGGAGGGACAGAAACCGGGCAGCGTGGGCCCGGCCCCACCTCCTGGGACCCACCTGGTGGCGGGAGGTGGCTCTGAGGGGGCCGCAGCTGCCTTCAGCCGGATCACAGCCCAGCCTGGGTGTCTAGTTGCCCTGGGCTGTGGGCGGCGCCGCAGCTCTGCTGACCCTCACAGCCGACTTCCTGGGCACGCCTCGGTCTCTGCTTTGCAAGTGCGCGGTTGTCCCCTGGGTCCCTCAGTCCTGTAGGGCCAGCTCTTCCCGCACAGCAAGAACCAAAGACCCTGAGGACTGAAGTGTGTGTCAGGGCCTCTCTCACACCCACTCGGGGGCATTCCGTTCCCAAGGGCAGAGGCATCTTTCACACCCGTCTTTAAGGTGATGCCCCAGTCATAGCGGCTCCTCCCCCCACCAAGGACGACCTGTGGCTGGACATCCTAGTGAGATGCTGCAGGAAGGGGCGGGCACTCACACAAAGGGAGACCAGCTGCTTTGAAGAGGCCACCAAACTTGGAAAGACAGAGTAGAGACAGTTCTTTGCTGTGCGTGCGCATGTGCAAACAAAGGACGGGGAAATCCCCAGGTGGGATTCATCTGGACGAAGAGGGACCTGGGCCAGGGCGGAGCCAGGGAGGTGCCTGGGGGTGGCTGGGGGGCCTCCGAAGCACGTCTGTGGGGGGCTTGTGACACCGGGGCACTAGGTGGGGGGCTTGGGCCCACCCTCCCTGGGGTTAGGGAACCCCAGAGTGGCAGGGAGGCTGCCCCTGTGAGGAGGATCGTGGACCGCCACGTGCTGTCAGAAACCCACGTTGGTGTCGTGCGTGGGTGTCGATTCTGAACGCTGAGAGCCTCTTTAAGTGCAAGTGTTAGAGAATGAGAGACCGAGCCTTCAATCACAGCATCGTCTGACTCAAGTTATGTAAAGAACAGGGCAAATCTTAGAAAAAAATAGAAGAATGGAGGTAACAGAGCGAGCGTAATGAAATAAGAAAACAATATGAAATATTAACAAAAGCCAGAGTCAACTGCTTGGGAAGACTAATAATGTAGTAAACTTTGGCAACAGTGATCAAGAGAGAAAGCACACGTAAGCAATTTGGAGCGAAGCGACCAAGTCGCAGAACGCTAAACAACGCCAATAAACGTGAAGAATGAGTATGATGCTTTTCTAGAATATGAATCGCTTACTAATTGACTTAGTAAAATAGAAAATGTGCACAGACCAGCCACAGCAAAACCTCCTCTCTTCCCCAAGCGCACCAGATGGTTTTATTTGTGAATTTTACCAAATGTTCAAGAAATAAACGCTCTCACATGACGTGTTCCAGAGACGGAAAAGATGTTTAAAAAGAGGCAAAGCTGTCGATTTCATGAGGGCAGTAGAGTCATCAAAACTCCGAGAGGCAGCACAAGGGTAGGGTTGACCTCGTGGACATAGACGTGAAAATCCTAAAGAAAATGTTGACCCCCCCAAAAAAATCCCTACAAGGTATAAAGTTGCAAAAGCATTTCATGAAATAGGAATTATCTCCAGAGTGTGTGGGTGATTTACTTAACAGTAGACTATTTATTATTTTTATTACATTCAGAGTGAAAGAGAAAAATCATATGATCTATCCAGAAAAAACATTTGATGAAATTTAAGAGACATTCTTAGGGATGTAGAAATGAACAGGAACTTTAACCTGT
Organism: Grampus griseus; assembly: GCF_964374135.1. Classification (NCBI taxonomy): domain Eukaryota; kingdom Metazoa; phylum Chordata; class Mammalia; order Artiodactyla; family Delphinidae; genus Grampus; species Grampus griseus. The sequence continues at coordinate 615,137 of NC_139018.1, read as the reverse complement.
TACAGGGCACCTACTAAAAATCTACAGACCTTCACTGTCCAGTGTGTTAGCCTACATTTGGCTATCGATCAACCCGTTTAGCCATTAAAATGTGATTCACTTCTGCAGTAGCACCAGCCGCATTCCAACTGCTGGCTGCTGGCTACCACATTAGGGTGCGGCCACGGAACACGTCCATCACTGCAGAGAGGTCACCGGGCTTCGCTGCCGTGCACACAGCATTCTTAAACGCCAGAAATAGTACCTCTACAACCAAGCAGGAAGGTAACTGCTATTATCCTTGAGGTACTGGGCAGTGCAGCAAGACGTGAAAAGGAGATAGGAACGGGTTGAAAGAAACACAGCTGCCATTTGCAGATGGCATTGTTGTTCAAATGGACAATACAAGAGAGCATACAAGCTGCTAGAACCAGTGACGGTTCTGGAAGGTTGACTGATACAGGATCAGCACACAGAATCAATAGTGTGGAAACACCTGCAGTGTTTCAATTTGAAAATAAGAAAAAGAGTGTTATTCAGAAAAGCAGCTAGTAGCTTGTCTAGGAATCAATTGGCCAAAGGGCATTAATGACTTTCGCCAGAGAACCAGCTAACCACGTACTCAAGGACGTAAAACACCTGAGTAAGGAGGTGCTGAGGCTCCGTGACGACCTAAAGATGTCACTTCTCCCGAAATGCCATGCAGTTTTGTAAAGTTCCATGAAGGAATTGAACTTGGCAAGCAAACTGTGAAGTGTATATGACACAGACAAGCAACTTCAAAGGAAAATGAAGTATGCTTGCGTTTAGGGGGTGTTCTCCTCAGCAGGCGCGTGTGTATTTAACTAAGCTGTACTGATGAAGACAACATGCAGTTGCCAGAAGCACGGACAGTGACCTGTGGGACATAGAGCAGGACACAGAAACACACAAATGCAGCACGCTTCAGAAACAGCCTTCTTCATCCATAAGGAAGGGACGTACTCTTTCAGAATTGGCTGGGGGACAGGTGGGCATCCACATAGGAAATAATAAAATCAGGTCCCTACCTCACACCATACGCAGAACAGCTCCACGTAGACTAATGACCTCAGTGAAAAGAGAAAAAAAATTGGGAGGAGGGGTGTGAAATTAACGAATATATTATCCAACAAGCATACCTCATAAAAGACATTTAATTAAATAAACATTGTCTGGAAACCCACTCATGTGACAGCCTGCAGCTAGGAGATGATAGATGTGATGTACATAGGCCAATGGTTACACCTAGAATAAAGGAAGAATCCCAAGACAGTGAGGAAATGCCAGTGCAGTAGAAAAATGGGCAAAGGTTGTGGACAGGCAGGCCATGGAACCGCTCACGGCCAGCAAGCACCCGAGAAGCTGCGCAGCCTCCCTGGAGGTCAGGGCGACACCAGATGAAACCACCGTGAGATCCCCCCAAATCTAGTGATTCTGTTCGTTTGGGGGGTGGAGTGCTAGGGGCTGAATTGTGTCCCGCCCCCACCAAATTCACGCTGTGACTCCCTGACTCTCCCAGTGCATCGGGATGTGACTGTATTTGGAGACAGGTATTCAAAGCGGCGATTAGCTTAAAATGAGGCCGTAGGGCAGGTCCTTCTCCACTATGACTGGCGTCCTTAAAATGAGGGAGATCTAGACGCACAGAGAGACGCCGGGGTGGGGGTGGGGGGGCGTGCACAGAGTGGAGGCCGTGAGGGGCGGCCGTCTGCCAGCCAGGGAGAGAGGCCCAAACAGATCCTTCTCTTATGACCAGAGGAAACCAGCCCTGCAGGCACCCCGATCCCAGACCTCCAGCCTCCAGACCGTGAGAAACAAATGTCTGTTGTCTAAGCCGCCCTGTCTGGTATTCGTTATGGCTGCCCCAGGACACCAACACCCCCTGGGCCAACAGGAGTGCATATTAACCCCACAGCTTGGGGGAACGGTTTGACAAAACCCCCGGACAGGTTGTGACTGTGTGGAGCTGACCCAGTAACCCCACTTGGGCAGAAGGTGCCCACACAGCCCTGTGAAGACAGGGCCAGAGCGTGTAGTGTCGGATCACTGGAGCAGCCTGAGCGGCCATCACGGGGAGATGGAGAAGCCATGTGCTCGTACAGAGAGGAAGTACACAGCGGGCATGGGGAGTGCACACTAGTGACGTGCCCACGGCTCTCAAAAAGAAATGAGAGGTGGGGAGAGAAGGGCAAGTTGCGATAGCACACTCAGGGTGGTGTTAGCATGTGACTTGAGAAACAGAACGACGCATGCTGACACGTACATGCAAATTTAGTGAAAATGGGACGTGCCTGGCCGTCCAGAGCACAGCCGATGTCTCTGTGACAGGGAGTCAGAAAGGCAGAGCCACCTGAAGGTGCTGATTCTTGCCTCGTGTACAGCACAGAGTTAGGGGTCCAGGGCTGGCTGGGCCCTCTGCCGTCCCGAGCGTGTGGCTTCCACTTCTGGGTCCAAGGTGGCTGCCTAGGTCCTGCCATTGCATCTAGGGGGAAGGCAGCGAGCAAGGGCTTGCCACCCAGAATGTGATCACACGGCCTCTGCTCGGGGTCCGCCGCCCCGGCTGCTCAGTGGCCGTGCCCAGCTGCCCCAGACAGGACTGGGGTCTCTGGCCAGGAGGCAGTCGCCCAGCTAACATGGGGGAGGCCTGTTATCAAGGGAGGACGGGGACGCCAGAGTTGGGGGACGGCTGGCAGTGTCCTGGGAGGAGACCCCTCCTCCAGATGGTGGTTTCTTCGGAGGGAGGGGGTGGTGAGCAGCGCACACAGTGGGTTTCTGTGGTCGTGGGTGCCTTGTTTCTCTAAGGAGGTCTGCAGCTGGCAGGGAGAACATTTGTCAGCGCTTAGTGGTGGGTATGTGGGTTTTGTGGCATCACGCTTTGTAACTTTTCTCTGTTTTAGAAGACAGACCGGAACGCTGCCTCTCTGGGTTAGGTGTGGAGCTTGGCTTTTTCCTCTCTCCTGCTCGGCGCAGACACAGTCCGAGGAAAGAGCACACTGGCTGTGAGCGAGGCCCCCTCCCGTGGAAGACTGGGTTTTCACCTGCTGATGGGGTGGCGTTTTATAGGGCCTGTGTGTCACTGCGGAACCTAGTGCCATGCAGGGCGTTTGATGGAATAATGGCCCCAGCTTAGCGATGAATCACTGTTTGTGGGGGCTTCGCAGTGTATTTGTTTATGGTTTCCTTGAGGGCCAGGCATTCTGCAGTAATCTCGCCCTTGGCTGCCGTCAGGCCTATCTCAGAACCAACCTTGGCTAAAGAGCAAATAGCGTTTACTCTGTTGATCTGGCTCAGGCTCTGGGCGCAGGGGATCCTTTCGATTCCTCTGGCGTTGTTTGCACAGATAGCATCAGCTTGAACATACCTTAGAACACACACACCCCACAAGAAATCCCGAATGGCTGTAGGTGTCACAGTCACCTGGGAGATGAGCCTCTGAAGTGAGTCTGTCCGGGGTGCAGACGGGCTCCCTGCGGATGCACGGGCCCCTCCTTACGGGCTGGAAGCCAGGCCCTTCGTGGAGCGGTTTCTTAACTGCCATGTGCTCGTGGGCACCCGGCTCTTCTTCCTGCATGGTCCCCTCTGCGCTGTGGACTCTGAACGCTGGACTCACCCCGTCCCCAGCCAGACGTGTCATGAGGGATGTCAGCTTCTAGAAACGGGTGTTGTGAAAGCCCTGAAAATAAGAGATCGAGACCCTGAGACGCCCACCCCCAAATAAGGGCTGGAAAGTATTTTTTAATGATTAATTGATTCAGAGCAGGATCCAAATAAGGCCCCCGTTTGGCAGTTGTGGCTGGTGCACCTTTAGGTCTTCTAGGTTTTTCCAGCTCTTGAAAAGGTACTTTAAAAATGTACATGCAGGTACTTCCCTGGTGGCGCAGTGGTTGAGAGTCCCCCTGCCGATGCAGGGGACACGGGTTCGTGCCCCGGTCTGGGGGGATCCCGCGTGCCGCGGAGCGGCTGGGCCCGTGAGCCATGGCCGCTGAGCCTGCGCTCTAGAGCCCGCGAGCCACAACTACTGAGCCCACGTGTCACAACTACTGAAGCCCACGCGCCTAGAGCCCATGCTCCGCAACAAGAGAAGCACCGCAACGAAGAGCTCGCCGCAACTAGAGAAAGCCCGCACGCAGCAACGAAGACCCAACGCAGCCAAAAATAAATAATAAATAAAATGAATTAATTAAAAAAACAGAAACCGTATATGCAGTAAAATTCAACCCTGCCTGCTTTTTTGTCTGCAGCTCTGAGCCCTGTCACCCCGCAGGCAGGGCAGGACGCCCAAGACCGAACCTTGGGGCTCCTGCTCCACTCTCCGCCCTGTGCCCTCTGCTGCCTCTCCCGGAAGGTACATAGGTGGGCGAAGATGCAGGGCGCGACCTCTGGACTCTGGCTTCTCTCCTGCAGCGTGCGTGTGCGCCCCTGCATGCGTGTGCACGTGGCGGGGCTCGGTCCTCTGGTCCCCCAGCAGCACTCCCTGAGGTGGATGGCCTGGTGGCTTTGAGGGACATCTGGGTTTCCAGTTTGGGGCGAATGTGAACTCAGCTGCTGTGAATGTTCGTGTCCGAGCCTTTGGGTGGATTCCCAGGGTGGGGCTGGGGGTCCTGGGAGCTGATGCCCCACCTGCGGGGTCACGGCCCCCCTCTCCGCCGGCTCGCCAGCACTGGCCTTTGGATCTTGTTTCCGCCTTTGTAATCGGTGTGTGGTATCTAGCTCTGGCTTTAATTTGCATTTCCCTAATAGCTAATAATGTTGAGCATCTTTTCATGTGCTTATTTATTGCCCATATGTCTCTTTTGGTGAAGAGTCTGTTGAAATCTTTTGCCCGTTTTTATTGGGTTATTTATTTTCATATTGTTGAGATTTGAGAGTTCTTTATATGCTCTGGATAAAATCCTTTGTTGAATATGTGATTTGCAAATATTTTCTCCCACTCTTAGCTTGTCTTCTCATTTTCTTTATAGTGTTTTTCTCAGAGCAAAGTTTTAAATTTTGATGGCGTCCAATTTATCAGGCTTCCTTTTTCTGTCCTGTTGATCTGTACGCCTTTCCTTTGTCAACAGCACTGTCTTGATGACTGTTGGTTTATAGCAAGTCTTGATGTCAGTGAGAGGTGCCCAGCTTACTTTGTTCTCCTTTTTTTTCTATCGAAGTGTAGTTGATTTACAATGTTATATTAGTTTCAGCATAATGACTCAATAGTTTCACAGATCACACTCCATTTAAAGTGACTGTGAATAGTGGCTGTATTCCCTGCGCTGTACAATACATCCTTGTAGCTTATTTATTTTGTACCTCATACCTTCCCTATACCTATCTCTCCCCTCCCGCCTTCCCTCTCCCCACTGGTAACCACTAGTTCTCTATATTTGAGTCTGTTTCTGCTATATGCATTTATTTATTTTATTTTTTAGATTCCACATACAAGTGATAGAGTATCTTGTCTTTCTCTGCCTGACTTATTTCTAGGTCCACCCATGTTGTAAATGGCAGAATTGCATTCTTTTTTATGGCTGAGTAATATTCCATTGTATGTACACATATACACGTACATGCACATATACATACATACATACCACGTCTTCTTTATCCTTCCATCTCTGAATGGACACCTAGATTGCTTCCATGCCTTGGCAATTGTAAACAGTGCTGCTGTGAAAATTGGGGTGCGTGTATCTTTTCAAATTAGTACTTTTTTTTTTTTTTTTTCAAATTAGTACTTTTGTCTCTAACCGATATATGCCCAGGAGTGGAATTGCTGGGTTATTTGGTGACTCTATTTTTAGTTTTCTGAGGAACCCTCCATACTGTTTTCCTTAGTGGGCTTCACCAATTTACATTCCCACCAACAGTGTACGAGGGTTCCCTTTTCTCCACATCCTCTCCGGCATTTGTTATCTGTAGACTTATTTTTTTTCTTTCTTTTTGCGGTACGCGGGCCTCTCACTGTTGTGGCCTCTCCCACTGCGGAGCACAGGCTCTGGACGCGCAGGCTCAGCGGCCATGGCTCACGGGCCCAGCCGCTCCGCGGCATGTGGGATCTTCCCGGACCGGGGCACGAACCCGCGTCCCCTGCATCGGCAGGCGGACTCTCAACCACTGCGCCACCAGGGAAGCCCTGTAGGCTTTTTGATGATGGCCATTCTGACAGGTGTGAGGTAGCTTTGATTTGCATTTCTCTAATGATTAGTGATGTTGAGCATCTTTTCATGTGTCTTTTGGCCATCTGTATGCATTCTTTGGAAAAATATCTGTTCAGGTCTTCTGCTCATTTTTTAATCAGGTTGGTTGTTTTTTCAATATTAAGTGGTATGAGCTGTTTATATATTTTGGATATTAACCCCTTATTGGTCATATCATTTGCAAATCGTTTCTCCCATTCCGTAGATTGTCTTTTTGTTTTGTCAGTGGTTTCCTTTGCTGTGCAAAAGCTTTTAAGTTTAATTAGGTCCCATTTGTTTATTTTTGCCTTTTTCCTAAATTATTATGATTATTCTAGTTCCTTTGCCTTTCCATATAAACTTAAAAGTCAGCTTACTAATAACTACAGAAAAGTCTTGCTGGGGTTTCACTGGAATTGCATTAAGTCTGTAGATCTAGTTTGGGGAGAATTAATGTCCACGAGTCTGGCACGTCGTCTTTGATTCCTTGTGATAGCAGTGGGGAGTTTCTAGCATGCAGATTGTGCATTTATTTTATGAGATTTAGGTATTTCTTTTTTGTAAATGGAAGGTTTTTTAAACACTGACTTCAGTTGTTCATTCCTAGTATATAGAAACGTGGTTGCCTTTCATATGTTGAACTGATGTCCTTCAATCTTGCTAAGCTCATTAGTTCTTGGAGCCCGTTTTCACATTCTCCTACATTCCTTGGGACGTTCTACATAATGATTGTGTTGTCTGCAAATAAGAAGAGCTTTATTCTGTCCTTTCCTATCCTTCTGCCTTTTGTTCCCTTCTCTTGCCCTCTTTCCCTGGGCAGGCCTTCAGTGCCCACTGAATTGCAGTGGTGAAAGGGTGCGGCTTTGCCTCGTTCCTGATCTTAGGGGACAGTATTCTCTCTCGCACCATCCAGCGTGATGTTCGCGGGGGACCTTTGGACGTGCTCTTAATCAGGTTGAGGGGATTCCCGTCTATTCTTCATTCCCTGAGAGTTTTTACTCATGAATGGATATTGAATTTGTCAGAAGTTTTTCTGAATTGACTGAGATTTTATGTTTTTTCATATTTAGTCTGGTAACGTGTATCACATTGATTTCAAACGTTGAACCAACCTTGAATTCCTGGAACAGACCCCCTTTGGTTATGGTGTATTATCCGTTGTTCCTTTTATATATGTCCGGATTCAGTTTGCTAATATTTTGTTGAAGATTTTTACATGTGTGTTCAGAAAGGAGCTGGTCTGTAGTTTCCTTTTTTGTACTGTTTTTGTCTGACGTTGGTGCTGGTATCAGGGTATTTGCTAACCTCATAAGATGATTTGAGAAGTATTCTTTCCTCTTCTGTTTGCTGGAAGATGTTTTGTGGAATTGGTGTTATTTCTTCTTTCGCTATCTGGTTAAACTCACCTGGAGTTTTCTTTTTCAGAAGTGTTTCACTATTAATCCCACTTCTTCAATAGATCAGGCTGTTGTTCGTCCTGGTGGGTTTGGGCAGTTTGTAGCTTCCGGGGATTTGGTACGTGGAATCTCAGTTCTCAGAGTTGTGTGCACTGAGTTATCTGTAGTGTCCCTAATCACGTTGTTCCATGTCTGTGAGCTCTGGAGTGATGTTCCTTCTTTGATTCCTGATATGGGTCATTTTTGCCTTCTCTCTCTCTCTCTTTTTTCCTTTGTGTGGCTGGAGTTTTTGTCAATTGTATTACTCTTCCCAAAGAACCAGAATTTGGTTTTATTTTTTCTAATTGTTTCTTTATCTTCAATTTCATTGTTCTGCTTTTATCCTCATTTCCTGCCTTCTCACTTTGGGTTTAATTTGCGCTTTTCCTGGTGTCTTAAGGTAAAGCTTAGATTGTATAGTTGAGAATGTCTTTCTTTTCTAATATAAGCATTTAATGCTGTGAATTCTCCTCTCAGTACTGCTTTAACTGCATTCCACAATTCTTGACATGTTGTTTTCCACTTTCATTCCACACAAAATACGTCTAATGTCCTTCCGGGCTCCCTCTTTGTCCTGTTGGTGATTTAGCAGTGTGTGGCTGAATTTCCCAAGTAGCTGGTGCTTCCCAGCTGTCCTTCTATTGCTGATTTCTAGCTAACTCCATTTTCGTCAGAGAACATACTTTGTGTGATTCTGGTTCTTTTAGTTTGTGCTTGTGAAGCATTGTTTTATGGCCCAGGATGTGGTCTGTCCTGGTGAACGTTAGCTGCTTTCATCCGTCTCCTTCTCTAGCTTTTTCCCTGGCCCTGCAGAATCAGAGCAGCCCCCATGGCAGAGGGACTGAGCTGTGAGAGTGGCCCCGCCATGAGGGGTCCTGCTGGGCTCCCCTGCTTCACTGCTATGTGTCAGGGACTATCAGGGACGCACTGTGTCTGTCTGTCTCCAACCTGCAGCAGTCAAATAAGGGGCATCCTCTGCCTGGGAAGCCCTGGTGTCTGTCTCCTGGCCCCTCTGGGCTCAGTGGAGGGCAGATGACGGTCTCCAGGGAGACAGGCTGAGGTGAAGCCCAGCTGAGGTGGGTGAGGCCTGTGGGATGGGTGGGACCATGTGGGTGGGCAGGACCCTGGAGAGGAGGGGGCGGGGCCTCGAGTGGACCCTGAGGGCAGGGTCCCTGGGAGGCCTGTGCTCTGGCAGCTGGGAGTGGGATTCCCAAGCACTGGTACCCTGGTCCCTGGGGGCTTCGGGGGGGTGTGGTCTCAGGTTTCCTGTCTGCCCGCCTGTGGACCCACCCAGGCCACCTTCACCAGAGGGAGACCCTCTGCGGAGGGGTGCTTGGTCCAACAGTCTGGGGGTGCTGATGGGTGCCCCCTACGTGCAGGGACCCCAAAGATGGCTCCCAGCCTGGCCGGGCCTGGGCATGGGCTCCTGGGATACGTGAGGGCCAGTGTCCATGAGTGACCGAGGTGCTGGGGTCAGAGAGCCCGCGGTCCAGCGGAGGCTGGGGCTGCTGCAGTTTGGGGCCTTCCTGGAGCATGAGAAGGCGTCGGAGTGCACGGTCACTGCTGAGCCCGTCTGTGCCCTTTGCAGGTTGTGCAGCCTGACCTTGAAGAAGCTGGTGGTCTTCAAGGAGCTGGAGAAGGAGCTCATCTCGGTGGTGATTGCTGTCAAGATGCAGGTGAGGGTCTGCCTGTGTCACTGGCCTGGGGCCACGAGGATGCCTGTGTTGCCCAGGAGATGAGAGGGGCACAGCCGCACCAGCAGCTGGACCCTTGCCCGTGCAGGAGGCCCCACCCTCCCGGGCACAGCAAAGGGCACACCACCAGGGTCCCGGGATGAGGGGGAAAGCAAGTGTGCTGAGCTCACCTGCAGACGGGCCCCATGCAGAAGCTGGGACAAACCCTCCCTGCTCCCCGCTCGCCCCCCCGCACTGTGTGCCCCTCGCCCGCCAGCTGTCCACCCGGGCCCAGCCTGGCTGTGCTCACCTCTCGCTCCCAGGCCATAATACTGCCTGTCCCTTGGGCCTCACAGGTCCTTCTTTCTGCCTTTGAACAAGTGTCGGTGTTTCAGGGGGACCCAGCTGCCCCAGCACTCAGCGCCCCCTTCCCCAGCAGCCCTGGAGGAGGGCCCCGTTAGCCGTGCGAGCTGCCTTGGCCTTTTGGTGGCCCCGGAGGTGGGACGTGGCTCTCGGGCCTGCGGCTGGCGTGGGTGCTCTGGGCCTGGCCTGTGGCTCCTCGTGAGGCTCACCAGGGCCTCCTGGCCGGACCTCCAGGAGCAGCTCGTGGGCCTCGGGGCCAGGCTTTCCTCCAAACTGGGAGCTCAGCTTGGAGCCCAGCAGGCGTGAGGCCCGCCCTTCCCGGTCATTTGCCGTCACCAGAAAAGCAGTACACTGTTGAACAAAGACCCAAAGAAGCGCTCTTCCCCACCGACGGGGCTGCCGCTCTCAGCGTGAAGCAGGCCGTGCCCGGCTGCACACCTGGGACGTGGGAAGATGCCCGTATGAGAACCAGCCCCGCCGGCGGTGCTCTGGGCCTCCTGGCTCGGGAGGGGTCGATGGCGCTCTGGGCCCTCAGAACAAGCTGGTTTACCCATCCCTGGCCTCTGAAACCGGCACTGTTGACCTCTGACACAACCGGTGCCCCTGTACTCTAGCCCCGTTCCTCCAGCTGCCCGTCTCTGCGGTCCTGCCCCGGACCCCGTCATTATCGAGAACTCAGCCTCTGGTCAGGGTCCCAGGCCCCTTGGAGCTCCCCCCCCCTCCAGCTTGCCTGAGTGCCCCCATTGCCTGGGCCCGCGCCCCTAGTTGGCAGACACTCAGCTCCTTGCCTGCTTCTCCTGGGGCATCCTCTCCTGCCCGGGTCACCTGCCTTTTGCACCGGCTCCTCAGCTGCCCCCCGCCCCCCAGCCCCTGTGTCCTGACTCCCAGAGGAAGCAGGCGAGCCGGCCTCCCCCGCTGACCCGAGTCTCCGTACGTGTGTTCACTGCTGCCCCCTCGCCTGTCTGCGCGTGGGTCCTCCTTGCCCGGGGCACGGGCCCATCAGTTTAGGTCCTGACCTGGATGGGATCAGATGCGCAGGAAACTGGGGGGAAACGGCTGTGAGGGACAGAGGGGAACGGGCCAGGGTGTGGGGAGAGCACCAGACCGCACACGGGGAGCCTGCCCCCGGGAGAGCTAGGGCTGGGGGAGGACCGTCAGGAGAGCCCCTCGGCACACTCCGTGCTGGGAGCAGCTGTGGGCAGCACGGCCTCGGCACCAACGCCGCGTGCAAGCAGAGGGCAGTGTCTCCAGCAAGGCTTCTTAGCCGCTCGGCCACCCCACACTGCTGCCCACGCCCCTCCCCGTCACTCCCGTCAGCTCACACGTCTGTGCGGCTCACGTCTTTGTCCTGGACCCACACCCCACTCCCACTCTCACCCATTCCTCTGCACCCCTCATCTTGGTGAGACGCCTCGTCAGCTGCGTGGTAACCTCTGCTCTCCGGCCTGACTCTGTGAATCTGGCTCCTCGTGGGGCCCCCTGGACGTGGGCTCACGGGGTTTGTCCTGCTGTGTCTGGCTTCCTGCACTTAGTGTAACATCTCCAAGGCTTGTCCATGTTGGGAGACCTAGTTTTAAAACAATACTATCATGAACATCTTTAATCCATTTGGAACTTATTTTGGTACAAGGTTTGAGGTTGGGACGTGGGGGGGGGTTAATTATTTTTTTAAATTAATTAATTGATTGATTGATTTTTGGCCGTGTTGGGTCTTTGTCGCTGCGCACGGGCTTTCTCTAGTTGCGGCGAGCGGGGGCTACTCTTCGTTGCGGTGCGTGGGCTTCTCATTGCGGTGGCTTCTCTTGTTGTGGAGCACGGGCTCTAGGCATGTGGGCTTCAGTAGTTGTGGTGCGTGGGCTCAGTAGTTGTGGCTCGTGGGCTCTAGGGCACAGGCTCAGTACTTGTGGTGCACGGGCTTCAGTAGTTGTGGCACGTGGGCTCAGTAGTTGTGGCTCACGGGCTCTAGAGTGCAGGCTCAGTAGTTGTGGTGCACGGGCTCAGTTGCTCCGCGGCATGTGGGATCTTCCCGGACCAGGGCTCGAACCCGTGTCCCCTGCATCGGCAGGCGGATTCTTAACCACTGCACCACCGGGAAGCCCCCGGGACCTGTGTGTTTTATACAGATGACTCACCACCCATGTATCACAGCCACTTGCCGACCTGAAGGCTCCTTATTACACACTGTTTGTTTTTACATGTGTCTGTGTGTTTTCTGAACCTAGTTCTAGGCTTGTACTGCTCTCTCTGTCCTTGTGACGGTGCCGCTGGGCTTTAATCACTGACCTTGGCACCCACTCTGCTCTCAGTGGAGCGGGGGCGGTCCTGCTTTCCCAGGAGCGTGTGGCTTCTCGCGCACCTGCTTATCCAGCTGCATCTCTTGCTGCACCTCCATCCTGCAGCTGTGGCAGTGACTGTTCTGTCTCCTCTCTCACAGCTTAGCACAGACTTCTAGAGGAGGACTTGGGGGTCAGAGGATATGGGCTCTTTTAAGGCTCCGGATAAATCTCCCCGCGGGGCCTTTGGGAATCACACGCGCTCGGGCCTCACCCCCACCATCTGCGGGTCTTTGCCTGACAGTCTGAAGAGAACTGACAAGCCAACATCTTCGCTGCTTCATTTTAAGATGCCTTCTTCTGAACTAGGAGGTGTCTTGTTCTGTCCCAGGGCTCCAAGCGGATCCTGCGGTCCCACGAGATCGTGCTGCCCCCCAGTGGACAAGTGGAAACTGACCTGGCGCTGACGTTCTCCCTGCAGGTGGGCCTCCAGGGGGACCCCCACCCTCACCCTTCCCGCAGCCCCTGTGGCCACGGAGGTCCCCTCTCCCACAGGGCTCACTCTCCGAGGTTAGAGATGTGCTTGCTTATGAGGTCGAGTCTCTCGTCGCATTCCCACGATGAAGAGAACGTAGTGAGGCCAAAACTCAGATGATGGGTTTAGGTCGCCTCATTCCTGTGTTTAGAAAAGATGGGGGAGCGGGGGCTGAGGGAAGCCACTCAAAAAAACAACCTTGTTTGAAAAAAGAAAAAGAAAGATGGGGAGGAACCTATGGAAACTCGGTGTCGCGAGTTCAAACCCCTCGGGAGTATTATTTTGGGCTGTGCTGGCGGTGAACGTGGGCTGTTTAGACTGGGACCCCCCCACCGTGTGAAGCAGAGGCCCCCCGGGTGGGGGGCGTGAGTAGATCAGCCCTCCCCCGCCCCCAGCCTCCTCACCCCGCCCCCACCCCCGCGTCTCTTTGCATAATTAAGATCTGCATTATTTAAATTCAGTGGGTGTAGTTCTGGCTGAAGACACTTGCTGTATTTAGTATCAGTGCTTTTCCGATACATTAAACTCCTCCGTTCTCCCTGTGAGTGTAGAAGACAGGGCCGCGCTTTGGCGAGTCTGTGAGAACCCTGCCCGTCCGCCTCTGCCCTCCCCCAAGACCACCTCACCGGGCGGTGCCTGGCTCCGCCGGAGCCCAGACCCACGGCAGCTTTGGGTTTTTTGTATTATTTTTATTTTTTGGCCATGCCCCGAGGCACGTGGGATCTTAGTTCCCCGGCCAAACCCACACCCCCTGCAGTGGAAGGGGGGGTCTTAACCACTGGACCGCCAGAGGACTCCCCGGGAGTCAGGTTTACCGAGTATAATTTCCAAAATGTACGGTTCACTGTTTTTAAGTTCACGGCTTTGTGGTGCACAGGTGTGTAACCGCCACCGCAGTCAAGGTGGAGGGCAGTCCCGTCGTGCCCCGGCTTTGAAAGGAGGTTTTTATTGGTGAACCTTGAGGAAGCGTGCACGTCTGCTGTGGGCACACGAGCTCTGCAGTGTCCCACGAGCAGGCGCAGGCGGCCTGGACCTGGAGTGCTGGGGGCACGGCCCGCTGGACCGCCAGGCGGAAGCACTGCTGGGCAGTTACTGCATGTCCACAGATGCGCAGGGCCTCCCGAGGGCGCATCTGCCACCAGGGGCTGTTCCCGGCGACCGAGGCCCTTGATGACCAGCAGGGAGGGAACCCTGGGGCTTGGGTGCGTGAGACCTCGTGGGTGTTGGTGGGCGTGGCTGCCTTCATTGCTGTGACCCCCCCTCCTTCTCCCGCAGTACCCCCACTTCTTGAAAAGAGAAGGCAACAAGCTTCAGATCATGTTGCAGCGAAGAAAGCGGTACAAGAACCGGACGATCCTGGGCTACAAAACGCTGGCGGCTGGTTCCATCAACATGGCCGAGGTTAGGGCGGCTGGGCGGCGGCCTCCCTCCAGGCGCCCTTGCCCCACGCTGTCCCTCCTGGACGTCCTGCTCGGCGGGACGGGGGCTCCCTGGGGTGGGTGGACACGTGCTGGTGTGGGTCAGAGGGGCTGCCAGCTCACCTTTTTTAACTTGGCTTTTTCACTGATGGTGATAGGTGATGTTACTTTTCTCAAAATTCTTACTTTCTTACTTGACTAAGGAGTTTCCCCCCCACAACTAAGCCCCCCCAAATTAAAAAAGAATCTGGTCCATAAAACCCCAGCATCTAGATGTGATCAAATGACCCCAAACGCAGCTCCTAAAACGCAGAGGCACACATTCGCTGGGTTATCATGACGAGACCCCGTGAAGGTGAACGGCTTGGGCGTCTGGGACCAGCGCGGGGCTCAGGCTGGCACCGGGCGGGGGACGCAGGGGGGCTCTGCCGCTCTCCCCAGTTTATTTGATTCTCTCATGATCAGAACGGCCGCAGGGTCTCATCCTCCTGGTGGGCCAAACCTGGTGCATGTCAGCTCCGCGGCACCAGAGCCCCGGCTTGCACTTGGTCCCCCAGGGACACGGGTTCCTGGGGTTGAGTCCCGAGAGTCGGTGGCTGTGCCTGGACTGGCCCCTGCGTGGCTTCACACACTGCTCGCTGCCGCCGACCCTCCTCCCTGATGGCCTCCAGTCCTTAGGGGCGGGGCCTGGCTGACCTCCCAGCCTGGCCCGGTTTGCTCCCTCCCAGCCCGTCCACCCTGCTCCCGTGTCTCCTCTCTTGGCCCGTCCGCGGGCCCCCTGTCCTCGTGTCCTCCTGCACCGCCCCCTGCCACCGTGCTTGCCCTGCAGAGTGCACCCCTGCCGTCACCGCCAGGGGAAAGCCCACCCGACCCCCAGCGTGTGCCCCCCGCAGGGTGAGGCTGGTGAGGCCTCTAGAACCGCGCCCTGCCCACAGGTGATGCAGCAGCCGTCGGAGGGCGGCCAGGTGCTGAGCCTCTGCAGCAACATCAAGGAGGCCGCGGTCAAGGTGGCCGAGATCTGGATCTTCTCCCTGTCCAGCCAGCCTATCGACCACGAGGACAGCACCATGCAGGCCGGCCCCAAGGCCAAGTCCACCGGTGAGGGCAGCTGAGGCAGCACTGCTGTCGCGGGCGCCGCCTCCTGGCCGCTGGCCCGTGGGCTCGAGAGGTTGGGGAGGGGATGTGAGGGTCTGCGGCTACTCTCTGGGCTGCAGGCATGTCAGCCCTGCCTGCGCACTGGGACACGGTCAGGAAGCAGGTCATGGGGTCGACCATGGTGCCTCCCAGGGTCTGGCACGGTCGTGGTATGGGCTGTCACCTCCGTCGCAGTTGGGGTCACCATCTCCCCTGAGGCGAGGGTGGGCCAGTGGGGGCCTAGTCGAGCAGGAGACCCAGTTTGAGCCCTGTGACGGGCAGAAGGGCTGGGGGCCCACGGTGGGGGGCTACAACGTGCAGCCCCTGCCCCCTCGACAGTCCATCTGCCGCGTGTGGGGCTGTGTCCTCGTGGCTCCCCTGCACGCCGGGGGCGGGGGGCAGTCACTGGGGCGCCACCTTATTGCTGGGACACGGGCTGGAACGTCGAGGCGCCCCCCCTTCCATCTGCTCACCCCGCAGATAACTACTCTGAGGAGGAGTACGAGAGCTTCTCCTCCGAGCAGGAAGCCAGCGACGACGCCGTGCAGGGGCAGGTAACGCGGGGCCCGGGGGGTGCCGGCCTCGAGGCTCCCAGTGCCCCGTGCCCGGCCCCTACCAGACCCCAGCAGCTGTGCAGCCCGCCGTGGACGGGCCCGGGCCCCCCCAGAGCCACTGTTGCCAGGGTAGCAGGGGGCATAGGGGGCTGGGAGCCTGGTCCCCGTCCCCGGGGCTGGAGGGTGTCAGCAGACGCACTGGGACGCCCAGGAGACCAGGCCCCTCCCCAGGCCGCCCAGGGAGGCCGCACATCCACGTGGGTCGGCCCTGGGCCAGGGGCACAGCAGGCAGGGGCAGGGTCCCACGTGTACTGAGGGTGGCCTGGCCCAGGTGCCACGTGTCTCTGCAGGATTTGGACGAGGATGACTTCGACGTGGGGAAGCCCAAGAAGCAACGGCGATCGATAGTAAGAACGACGTCCATGACCAGGGTCGGTGGAAACTGGTTTTACTAACACTGGGGAAGGGTACGGGGTGGGGACCCGGGGTGGGGGCCGGGTGGAGCCCTCGGGAGGGGCGGGTCAGGACGTGAGGCGGCCTGCCCTGGGATCACATGGGCACACGCGCTGTCCCCTGAGCCCAGCCCTGTGGCTTCTTCAGAGGCCCAGTCTCTTCCCCAAATACAGCATGAAGGCGGGGAGACCCCGTGCCACGGCCTTGCCCTGGGAGGGGGGCTGTGGCCTACAGCCCAGAGGACAGGGGGCAAGGCCACTCTCGGAGCAGAGCTGAGGGCCGGTCCTCTGCCGCTTGGCCCAGACACGCCCAGTGTGAGGCCAGCCCCCGCCCCCGGCTCTGCTCTGTGCCCAGGGGCTTGGAAGGGCTGCCAGGCTCCTCCTTTAGGAGGGAAATCCAGGCAGGGGCCGTGGCCCATCATGAATCGTCCAGCCCCGGTGCCAGAGCTCCTGGGCGAGCTTACAGTGCCGAGCCACTCTGCCCTGCGGCCCCAGGCCAGGCCAGCTCGAAGGGAGACCCGGGAAGCCCCGGTGCTGATGGCCCAGCCCAGCCCCAGAGACCACTGCCCCCCCAGCCATGCTGGGAGACCGTGGGCTGGTCCCCGTATACCGGGTGACGCGCGTGTTCTGGACCGTGGTGTGGAGGCCCTCACGCTGCTGTGACAGTACCTGTTTGAGCCTCAGGTCCAGGACCCGAGGCCCAACTTCTGTGGAGGGGGCGTGGGCCTCCTTTTGGGTGGCCTCGGTCGGAGGCCAGTGGCCAGGGCAGCACCAGGAGCAGATGGGCTCAGGCTCCGATGCGCCCTGACCACGCCCTAGGTCCCGAGGAGGGAGGGCGGGGGCGTCACTGGCACAACCATAGATACGCCCTCCCTGCGGCTCCCCTTCGCCAGCTCTGAGGCTGACAGCCCTTCTCTGGGTCCATTTCTTAGTCCGACCACAGCTGTGGTTTCAGAGGCTTGTGAAAACGCTTACTGTTGTTAAAGTGCCGGCAGCCGTGTTCAAGTTCATAGGTGTTGCCGCGTGTCTGAACTGTGCCCCCGCCGGCTGAGGCCGCCCTCGCGGTGCAGCCCGGTGCCGGCCCCACTGTGTCCTCCGGGAAGCGGCTCCAAGGGCTCTGATGCCGGCCTGCTTGTCTCGCAGCAACAGAACTTCAAGCAGAAGGTCGTGGCCCTGCTGCGGAGATTTAAAGTTTCCGACGAGGTGAGTGCGCAGCCCCTCCCCCCGTGGCAGCCCCGCGTCCGGTCGGGGTAGGGCTCTGGAGGCCGGTTCCGGCGGGTCCCGCTCTGCTGTTCGCTGCCGCCGTGGCCCTCTGGACGTCACTGCCGTCTCCAGGAGCGAGGGCGATGGTGGCGCCTGCCCCGGGGGCGCTCGAGGGGCAGGCAGGGCCCCAGGTGACGCCTGCTGTGTTTCTTGACAGCCTGCTCTGAACAGATCTGGAGGAGGGCGGGACATTTTCTGTGGGGGGTGTGACCACGGGTTTCTGTGTTTTGTGTTTTTTTATCAATCAACTTTATTTTTTAGGGCAGTTTTAGGTTCACAGCAAAACTGAGCACAGAGTTCCCATGTGCCCTGTCACCCCACACACTGCCTCCCCACGATCGACATACTATGTGTTTTCAAATTTTTTCTTTTAGCTTTTTTCTAGTCTCCAAATGATGACTTTGTGTAACTGTGATAACCAGAAAAAAAAAAAAAAACTTTTTTTTAATGTGATCAGAGGAAAATTAGTCCCCAGGTTCTGGACCCACCCAGGAGAGGTGGCATTTAAGTATCGAAGCCCCAAGACATCGTTATCACATGTGTCACGATGGCCCGTAAAGTGAGCTGTGTGCTTCCCGGAAGCCACGGCTGTGCGTCCACGCGCGGTGGTGGGGCATCCTCTTGCAGCAGCTCTTAGCGGGTCAGCTGCTCGAAATGGGCCCGGCTCAGCCACGGTCCTTCCCACACTGACCCACAGCGTCAACATGATTCCTATCAAATCACCAGCTGCCTTTTTGCAGAAACCAACCAGCTAGTCCTGAAACTTATGTGGAAATGCAAGGGACGCAGAAGCAACAAAACAATCCTGAAAAAGCACAAGTTGGGGCTTCCCTGGTGGCGCAGTGATTGAGAGTCCACCTGCCGGTGCAGGGGACACGGGTTCGTGCCCCGGTCCGGGAAGATCCCACATGCCGCGGAGCGGCTGGGCCTGTGAGCCATGGCCGCTGAGCCTGCGCGACCGGAGCCTGTGCTCCACAACGGGAGAGGCCACAGCAGTGAGAGGCCCGCGTACCACAAAAAAAAAAAAAAAAAGCACAAGTTGGAGGACTCACCTGTCCATTTTCAAAACTTACCTAAAGCTCCTGTCACGAGACTGTGGCGGGTCAACGAAGTAAGGTTAAGAGTCCAGAAATAAGTTCTTCTATTTATGATCGGTTGATTTTCGACAAGCTGCGAAGACCATTCAGCGGGGAGAAGAATAGCCCTTTCAGCAAATAGTGCTGGCACGACTGTATATCTGCACACAGAAGAGTGAAGCTGGACCCCTACCTCACGCCACAGCCTACAAAAATTAACTCAAAACGGGTCAGAGATCTAAATGTACAAGCTGAAACTATAGACCTCTTAGAAAAAAACAGCGGTATTTGTGATCTTGGGTCAGGCAATGGTTTTTTAGATAATGACACCAAAAGCATGAGCAAACGAAGAAAAAATAGGTAAGTTGGACTACATCAAAATTTAAACTTGCTGTGCTTACAACAATACCATCAAGAAAATGAAACAACAGCCCACAGAATGGGAAAAATTTTTTGCACATCATATATCTGGGGCTTCCCTGGTGGTGCAGTGGTTCAGAATCCCCCTGTCAACGCAGGGGACACGGGTTCGAGCCCTGGTCTGGGAAGATCCCACATGCTGCGGAGCAACTAAGCCTGTGCGCCACAACTACTGAGCCTGCGCTCTAGAGCCCTCGAGCCACAACTACTGAGCCCACGTGCCACAACTACTGAAGCCCGCGTGCCTAGAGCCCGTGCTCCGCAACAAGAGAAGCACTGCAATGAGAAGCCCACGCACCTCAACGAAGAGCAGCCCCCACTCGCCGCAACTAGAGAAAGCCTGCACGCAGCAATGAAGACCCAACGCAGCCAAAAATAGATAAATCAAATAAATTTTAAAAAATCATATATCTGATAAGAGACTTGTATCCAGAATACATAAAGAACACTTACAACTCAAAAACAGAACAATGCAGTTAAAAAATTAATTGTCCACTTTAAAAATTGGGCAAAGGATCTGACTAGATAGTTCTCCAAAGAAGAAATACAGCCAATCAGCCCGTGAAGAGATGCTTGGCATCTCTAGTCTTTGGCGAACACAGATCAGAACCACAGACTCCTCTTAATACCCACTAGGGCGGCCGTCACCAGGAACGCGGAAGATAAGTGTCGACAAGGGTGTGTAACAGTGGGAACCCTCACACGTGCTGGAGGGAACGGAAGCGGTGCAGCCATTGTGGAGAACAGGCCAGCGGTGCCTTGGAAGGCTTGCCAGGCACCCAGCACCCACTGCTGAGTACTTCCCTACGAGAGATGGAAACACGTCCAGACGTTTAGCACGTCCACTGATAAACAGTCACAGGAGCTTCACCTGTAGTGCAGACGCTGGGCGCGTCGCCCTGTCCTCCACCGGCCGTTGGTCAGACATACTGTGACCCCTCCCTTGGGTGGCCCACTGTCAAGAAGGAGCAGGCTGTGGGCAAGCACACTTACACACACACACGCGTCACGCTGAGTGAGGGGAGGCTGCACGTGGAGCAGTTCCATTCGTGTACCATCCTGGGAAAGGCCCAGTGCACGGGGCTGGGTGGGGGGACCGTCGGGGGCAGGGGGTGCCTGGGGAGGGAAACCGTTCACGTCCTGATCGTGGCGGTGCCGCACCACAGCACACACTGTCATAGCACCGCTTGGTGCTCTAAAGGGTGCGTTGGGGTGTTAAAGCTTCTGAGGCTGGGGAGAAGAGCCCCCTGCGCAGCGCCCGGGTGACCGGAGGTCCCCAAGGGACTGGCTGGTGGCACAGGCTGCAGGAGGGGTGCTGGGCGGCCGTGCGCCCTCCTCCCACCTGTCCCTCAGGAGCCCCGTCCCACCGGGCCAGCCTCACACCTCGGATCCCACGTAGGTCCTGGACTCGGAGCAGGACCCTGCAGAGCATGTCCCCGAGGTGGAGGAGGACCTGGACCTTCTGTACGACACACTGGACATGGAGAACCCCAGTGACAGCGGCCCCGACATGGAGGACGACGACAGCGTCCTCAGCACCCCCAAGCCAAAGCTCAGGTGGGCACAGCCGCTGGCCGGCGTATGCCACCACGCTGGGACACAGTGGACACGGCCGTCTGCCTTCAAAGCTGGAGGTTGGCAGAGGCCAGCCCAGGAGGAAGTCCATCTGGGGGGTCGTCCGGGCCGGAGGGAAAGGTGGTTTGTGAGAAAGCAGGCCCTCGGGGGTGCAGGCTCTGGGCAGGGGAGAGCAGGAGCCGCAGACCCCAACGGTGCCCCAGGTCTGCGGTGCTTCCAGAGGTGAGAAGTGGCGAAGTGACAGGGTCCAGTTTGTATCTGGAAAAGGTCTCTCTGGGATCTGCTGGGAGCAGCTCGGGTCATCCCTGCAGGAGGCCGTGGTGTTGGGGCAGGAGGGGGGCGGGCCGGGAAGTTGTGTGGAAGGCGGGCCCTGGGCGGGGGGTGGGGGGATGTGGGCTGGGGAGGGGGTGCTGGCTGGGCATCACAGGAGGGGACCGGTGAACACGGGCCCACAGGGCTCCGTCCGACGCGGAGACGAGGGGTGTGCTGGGGCCACCCCCCAGGGGCACGGGTACGGCATGGCTGGTGCTGGAAGGGAGTCTGGGGGACAGGTGATGCTGGTGCTGATGCCCGGCCTGGTGGAGAGAGCACACGGGTCTGAGTCCGCCTCAGGAGCCGGTGGGGGTGGAGGGCGTCCAAGTCAGGCGGAGAGGTATGCGGACCGGTTGGTTTTTAAACTTAAAACAAGCATAAGTCAGACACAAGGAAGCACACACGAGAAAGGGGTGGCCATGCTGTCACCTGCCCTCCAGCTCCCGCTGCAGCCTCGCACACCCACCTCCCAGTGCAGCGTCCCCAGCTGCTGACCGGCGACCTTTGACTCAACTGCCCAGTTACCCTCCTCTGGGAGGTTGGAGACTGTGGGCTCAAGTCAGGGTGTCGGCCACTGGCCTCCTGGGGGCTCAGCCAGGCGGCTGCAGGACGGGGCTCCTGCCTCCCTTCTACCTGCTGCCCCCTCCACCTTTAAGGCCAGCACGGTGGTCGTGTCCCTCGGTATTTGCCCCCCGACCCCTCTCTGCCTTCAGTTGGAGATCTCTGCTTTTATCAGCCGCCGTGACTACCTCGGTGCCCGGCTGACCCGGGCCGTCCCCGCCTGTAGCTCCCTCCATAATGTTAGCTGTGCCTGCAGGGCAAGCCCTGGCCAGCCCGCGTCCCAGTCCTGGGGCTGAGGCGTGGCGTCTCAGGCCTGACCCTCCTGCCACGCACCGTGGTCCCGCCCCACGTGGCTTCGTCACCAGACACTGCGTGAGTCCCGTCCCTCGTTTTAGCTTGACCTTCGGCTCCTGCAAGCTGGCTGTGGGTTCCCCACCCGACAGGCCTCCAGCCCGGGTGTCGGGTGCAGCTGTCAACGTGTGCCGCTGGCCACCCCGCCAGGGCCGAGGCCAAGAGCGGATGGGGTTTTGGGGCACAGGTCTGCTCAGCTGCTCTCAGGCTCTCGGGTCCTCGCCTGTGCCACGGTCCTCGAGGGTGGGGGCCCTGCTGCGCGTCTGACCCCGCCAGGCGCAGCGGCTGCGCCTTCAGCTCGGGGAGGTACTGGAGAATAACGCGCTCTCCGTCCGCGCCACCCAGGCCGTACTTCGAAGGCTTGTCCCACTCCAGCTCGCAGACAGAGATCGGGAGTATCCACAGTGCCCGGAGCCAGAAGGAGCCTCCGAGTCCGGTGAGCGGCCCGGAGCCAGGCAGCCCCGTGCTCCCACGGCGGCCCTCGGGTGGGGGGGGGCGCACCCTCGGGTGGGGGTGGGGCGCACCCTCGGGTGGGGTGGGGCACCCTGACCCTTCCTGTCTGAGCCCCTCGAGGCAGCTTGCGCATTGGTGCTGGGCCGACCCAAGGCCAAGCATGCTCGGCCCGGGTCCCCCTGCCAGGCTCCAGGTGACAGTCGTGGGGTGACCCTGAACCCACAGTCCACGAAGTCCTGGCCAGTCTCCCCAGGCTGCCTCCAAGCCCAGAACCCCCTGCCCAGAGGTGAGCCAGCCTCGGTGCCATGGTCGGACACAGCCTGATTCCCTCCCGTCTCGTCCACACAGGCTGACGTGCCTGAGAAGACGCGGGCCCTCGGAGGGAAGCAGCCAAGTGACAGCATCTCCGATTCCGTGGCCCATGTGAGCAGGCGGGGCCACGTTCACGGGTGCCAACAGAGAGCCCACTTACGTGCTGCCTCTAGGGGTCTGATCCTTGACCGGCAGGTCCTCCTGCTTCCGCCACCCAGAACCTGTGCACAGAACCACGAAGGCGCCCCTGAACTCACCCCCACCCCAGGGAGGGGGCCAGGTTTCACCCCATGCCAGGGGAACGGTCAGGGATCCCCGGATTCACCCCACTCCAGGGGGACGGTCAGGGCCCCCCGGATTCACCCCACTCCAGGGGGACGGTCAGGGCCCCCCGGATTCACCCCACCCCAGGGGGACGGTCAGGGCCCCCCGGATTCACCCCCACCCCTGGGGGACGTTCAGGGCCCCCCGGATTCACCCCCACCCCTGGGGGACGTTCAGGGCCCCCCGGATTCACCCCCACCCCTGGGGGACGTTCAGGGCCCCCCGGATTCACCCCACCCCAGGGGGACGTTCAGGGCCCCCCGGATTCACCCCACCCCAGGGGGATGGTCAGGGCCCCCCGGATTCACCCCCACCCCCGGGGGACGTTCAGGGCCCCCCGGATTCACCCCCACCCCTGGGGGACGTTCAGGGCCCCCCGGATTCACCCCACCCCAGGGGGACGGTCAGGGCCCCCCGGATTCACCCCCACCCCTGGGGGACGTTCAGGGCCCCCCGGATTCACCGCACCGCAGGGGGATGGTCAAGGCCCGCCCTGGATTCACCCCAGCTCTGGGGGGCAGCAGGCGTCCCCACGCTTCCCTGTCAGGCACGGCCCGTGAACACCACGGCTGGTTCCTGCTGCCCTCCTGAGGGTTCTTAGGGAAGGTCCAGAGGAGGTTTGGGGAGGGTTGGTGCGGGTCTCTCGGTGGCAGCCAGGACTGAGCCCTGTGGTTGGAGGGTGAAGTCAGCTCACTTCCCAGGGCAGCACGTGGCCGTGTCCACACGCAGGGAGCCACCAGACCAAGAGAGGCCTAGGCAGCCTCACCCAACCCAGGGCCCCTCTGGCACAGGAGCGCATGGCCGAGAGGAGGCCCCGGGGGGCGTGCGTTCCTGACCAGCGCCATTCTCTGTCCGTCAGAGCGCGCCCACCCCGGGGGAGCAGCCAGCCCCGCCCGAGGACAGCCCGGAGGTGGAGCCCTCTGCCCTGGACACGTTCACCGAGAAGCTGCCACCCAGCGGGCGGATCACCAAGACAGAGTCTCTGGTCATTCCCTCCACCAGGTGACTGGCCGCCCGGGGAGGCCATCAGGCCGGCAATGCCTGTGTGGGCCCGTGTGGGAGGGACCGTCTGACCGGATGAGCGTCACCTGGGAAGCACTGAGGTCTCCAGGCCCGTCCCGGGAGGTCCACATTGGACCCCCACCCCCCATCCGCACCGAACTAGCCGCCTGCAGGTCTGACCGGGCCGAGGTGTGGCTGCTTGCTCCGAGGGCAGGGGAGGTCCCGCTGTCCTTGACTCACGTTCTCCTGGACCAGGGACTGTACGAGTGGAGCAGGGCTTGTGCTAGGTGCCGCTGCTCCCGTGGTGCTGGGTGCCGGAGCACGTAGGGTGTGCCCCGCTGAGCCCACGTGCGCTGCGTCGGGAGAGCTGGACCCAGCGCCTGTGTGGATGGGCACAGCAGCCCTCACGGACTGTGAGGGGTCCAGCGCAGGACGTCTGTGGGGCGGGGGAGGGGGTGGCAACTGGGCCGGGGTCCCGAGGACCCTGCCTCCCAGAGTGGGTCATGTAATTGGGTGAGCGCCGCATCAAAAGCTGGGGTCTGAGGTGCAGTGACCTCAGGTGGCTTCCTGGTGGTGGACGAACCTTCTGGGTCCCTCACGTGCCCTCTTCCCCTCCCCCACCTCGATCAGGTCCTTGCTCCGGCTCTGCTGCTCCTTCCTTGGGCACCCACCCTCGCCCTCTGAGCTGCCCTGCGTGGTCACCTCCCACCTCCCCCCCCCCGCCCCCGGCCACAGTTGGCCACATGCCCACCACTGCCTCAGGGCCTCAGATCCCACCCCACAGCTCGCTGCCCCCTGGAGGGCCACAGAGCCGGCATGGGCCTCTGCTCCGCCCTCTCCCGGGGCTGCAGTCCCATGCAGCTGTCGCTCAGCACGCTGCATCAGGCCTTATGCCCCGATTTTCAAGGGTGGTGCCCCACAGATCAGCCCTCACTGCCCACCGCCTGCCCGCCACCCCACGCACGTCTACTCACAGAAACGAGAAACAAAACCCAGCACTGATACGGCATTTGGTATTGAAGCCCCCAGCCTAGCTCTTCACCCGATGGCAGCCCCTGCCCTGGCGTGAGACCCAGCGGGGCAGGCACCTCGAGCACCAGGGTGCCCTTATGTTTCTGTGACAGGAAGTTTCCAGAAGCAGTGGGTCTGGGCGCTGGCACTGGCCTGGCTGGGGCGCACAGAGGCCTGTGTCAGGGCCGGGAGGAGCTCCAGGCCCCCGGGCACTGGGCTGCACCAGGCTTGTGTCCCGGGCGTGGGAGGTCTCAGTCCCCACAGGTGCCCCTCGGGCCCTCTGGGGTTCGTGGGCTCTGTGTGGCCTTCGGCCCTGCTGCCTGACAGCGCACACCACACCACGACCATCCTCAACTGCCTCTGCTGCTGGGTGGCCCCTGACTGGGGCAGTGAGTTCCTGCAGGCTGCCCCAGCCCGTCCCTTCCCCCGCAGGGCCGAGGGGAAGCAGGCCGGCCGCCGGGGCCGGAGCACGTCGCTGAAGGAGCGGCAGCCGGCGCGTCCGCAGAACGAGCGGGCCAACAGCCTGGACAACGAGCGCTGCCCGGACACTCGGAGCCAGCTGCAGGTGGGTGCCCAGCCCAGGGCGGGGACCCCGGCCACCCCCGGCTGGCCCAGGGCGGGCGGCTCCAAGGCGAGGGCGCTTGTTCTCTACCTGGAGGGCTTGTCGGGACAGCCCACTGCCGCTGCTGCTGCCGCCTCGCTGCAGCGCCTTCAGCCCCGTGGCCGCTGTCCACAGCGAGGCCCTGTGTCTGAGCCCTCCCAGGTGGCTGCTGGAGAGGGAGTGGGGCTGAGCAGGTGAGGGGCAGGCGCAGCTCCCCTCACGCTGGGTTCGGCGGGCACTGTGTCTTCAGATCCCCAGGAAGACTGTGTATGACCAGTTAAACCACATCCTCATCTCAGATGACCAGCTCCCCGAAAACATCATTCTTGTCAACACCTCGGACTGGCAGGGGCAGGTGGGGAGGGGCGGCGCATCCTCCCCGCAGAGGGGAGGGGGGAGGGGGCGGCCCATCCTCCCTGCAGAGGGGAGGGGGGAGGCGGCGGCGCAGCCTCCCCGCAGAGGGGAGGGGGGAAGGGCAGTGCAGCCTCTGCAGGGTGGAGCGTCCAGGGGCTGGGCGTCCACCCGCAGGATGGAGTGGCGGGGGTGTCTGGCCAGCCTTGCCTGTTTGAGGACCCTGACCGAGGCGCGCTCACAGGCGAGGCTGGTGGTGGGTGGCTCGGAGGCTCACCCTCCGCCGCCTCCCAGTTCCTCTCGGACGTCCTGCAGCGGCACACGCTCCCCGTGGTGTGCACGTGCTCTGCTGCCGACGTCCAGGCGGCCTTCAGCACCATCGTCTCTCGGATACAGAGATAGTGAGTCCCACACCCTCCGTGGCTGCCGCCCGGGAGTCCATGGGGATCTCTGCACCCCAGCGTTTTGTGTGGCTCCGTCCTGCCGATCCGCAGTCTTGCCAGGGCAGGGAGGAGAGCAGTGGCCCAGGCGGGAGCTTCCTCAGCGCTGGGGGAATCCTGGGCGGGTCTGGGGGGCCTGGGTTCCGGTGACTCCATCAGCGTGAGCCGCGGGAGAGGCCGGGTGGAGGGGAGCAGGGGCGCCCTGGGGCCCCCCTCGGGCCCAGCGAGGCCGGCCCTCGCGGCGGGGGCGGCTGCCTGAGGCGTCTGTTCCCTCTCGTCCTGCCTGCGGGGCCGCAGCTGCAACTGCAATTCCCAGCCGCCGACCCCCGTGAAGATCGCCGTGGCGGGCGCGCAGCATTACCTCAGCGCCGTTCTGCGGCTCTTCGTGGAGCAGCTGTCCCACAAGACCCCCGACTGGCTGGGCTACATGCGCTTCCTCGTCATCCCGCTGGGTGAGGGGCGCGCTTGAGTCCTCCGCAGGAGCCACGCGGGTGCCCGGCAGCGGCGTCCGCCCTCCGAGCGCCCGCAGGCCCCGCAGCTTGGGCGACTCGATGTCGCCTTGGATTTGTTGTCAAAGTGCCAAGCAGGGCTTGGTTATTAACCGCTTTAAGTTATCAGAATCCTCTGCAAATCAAAACCAAAATCCCATTTTTCGGCTTACGCAGTATGTTGCAAACAAATCTGTCTCCTGGAAAGGGCTGAGGTGTAGAGGAGACCCCTCCCCGCAGCGCAAGAGGCCGTCTGGTCTGCAGGACACACCTCGGTCCGGCCGAGTGATCTGTGTTCCAAGGAGGCCGAGAAGCCGCTTCCTTGGGGACCGGGGGTTGGGGGCCGAAGTCATCGGGGAGGCGCGGAACTGCGCGCGGGGTCCGCGCATCCTGATGCTCTCCCCTCGGCTCGCAGGCTCCCACCCGGTGGCCAGATACCTGGGCTCCGTGGACTACAGGTACAACAACTTCTTCCAGGATCTGACCTGGAGAGACCTATTCAACAAGCTGGAGGCCCAGAGCGCCGGTGAGGCCCGGGCCCCGGCCACGCCCCTTGCGCCCCCGCCCTCGAGCCCACGCTGCCACGCCCCTCGCGCGCGTGCCCCCGTCGCCACGCCCCCCCAGCCCTGGCGCCCACCCCACCAAGCCTCCGTGAGAACCCGAGTCATTCGCTGTCCCCTGAGACGCGACCTGTGTGCCTGCCTTTTTCTCAGGCCCCTCTGGGGCCTGAGCGCCTGGGAGGGAGGTGGGGTCAGCGGGCCGGGCCAGTGGAGCCTCGGCCAGGATGCTTCCCTTTGCCCACCGTGAGTCTCAGAGGTCCTTGGCGACCGGGCCCCCGGGGAGGGCTCTTCAGGACTTGGACAGGCCTTGCTGCCCTCCCCAGGACCCCATGAGGGTGGCTGCCAGAGGAGCTGCTCAGCCGCCCCCAGCATGGCCGCCTGGATTCGGGGTGCTGGCGTGCAGCACCCCACGAACCCCTCCTGGTCTCCTCGTGCAGTGCAGGACACGCCGGACATTGTGTCGAGGATCACGCAGTACATCTCAGGGGCCAACTGCGCCCACCAGCTGCCCATCGCGGAGGCCATGCTGACCTACAAGCAGAAGAGGTACCTCCTGGGGCCTGGGTGGGTGTGGGGCGGCGGCAGCGACCCACCGTCCCTCTGCGGTCTCAGCGGGCAGCCCGCAGTTCTCGCTGTCCCAGCTCCTTGGGTTGCTCATTGGGCTCTGCGGGAGGGAAGCCGAGCTGGGATCGGGGGAGCCTGTGAGCCATCCGAGCAGCCCCCAGTTCTCCTCGACCACTGCACCCTTTCCCGATGCGTATCGGAGTTAGAATGAGCTGGTCGCTTTTTCTTTCTCGTTGTGTGTGTTGGGACTTCCGGTAGTAAAAGTTACAAGAATAGTGGTCCTGGTGCTTGGCCCCCAGCAGCGACCTGCCTTCTCTAGCCTGGGCACACGCTCCTCCAATAGCGGGGCTTCCCGGCAGGGAGACCCGTTTCTCACCCCGCCCAGTGCAGGACGGTGGTCAGGGGCCGTGCCCAGGACGGGGTGGGCCTGGGCGCACAGGTTGGGGGATCGAGCGGCCCCTTAGCCAGCCCCCGGACAGAGGCGTCCGGGTGGGGAAGGGCAGGAATAGGCAGACCACGCCGGGCTGATGAAGTACAGCTCCCCCGCTCCCGTCGGGGACGGTGCTCAGCTCCTTAAGGCGGAGGCAGAATCGAGCCAAAGCCTCTGCAGGCGGCCAGCGCGCAGCCTAGCGCAAGGTTCCCGGCTCTTCCTCTGCGCGGGGCACGGGGACCGCTGTGCTGGTGCCGTGCCTGGGGGTGCCTCGCCGCACCTGAGCATCTAGTAACGTCATGTTTTTCTCTTTGGTGGCTTTCTGAAAAGGAGAAAGAACTTTCATTTTGACTTTACTCTCAGGTACCGCTGTCCCTGGGGCCGCGCCCCCTTCTGCCCGCTGGCTGGTCTTTAAGGCTGTTTAGCAGTGTCAGCAGGTGGGCCCCGGTGCACTGCCAGCTGCCCTAGCCAGGCCTGCACTCGGGCCCCCACCCAGCTGCAGCGACAAAAGCCTGCTGCCTGCAAGTCGCTGGGCAGGCTCTTTGTTTCCGTTCTGAGTTTGGGTTTAAGAAATGGCCGACTGAACTTCTTCTCCCTGAGCTGCTCCATCTCTGAAGCCTGGCGGCGCTGCCTCTTAAATGCGCAGCAGGGGCTGGTTTCACCCCGAGAGCTGCCGGGTGCTGGCAGCTCTCTCCGACTGTGGGCCTTGCTCCCAGCACATGGTACCAGCAGCTGGGGGAGGATGGCGTTCATGCGGACCCTCCACGTGGGGGCGGTGGGGAGAGGGGATGGGGAGCTCGCCCTGGGTGACGGCAGTGGTCAGTGGCCAGCTCCAAGCCCCCGCCGCCCTGCACCCAGGCCGTGTTTACCTGGATGGGACCGCTGCACACGGGCGAAGTGCTCGTCTCCCCCAAGGCGGCTCCACCCTCGGTTTGGCTGTCTGTTGGGAGCTGAGCTCCGGATGCTCCCAGAGTTGCCCTTTCACACAGGGCCCCTGCCTGCCTGGCGTCCTGCACTGGGTCCCTCAGGGCGCTTCTCTGCCATGGGTCTCAGGTTATTTGCTCTCCTGGGAAAGCCCCCCAGGGAGGGTCCTTGGGTCCCAAGTGGCCTCTCTGCTGGGCCCTGGGCCAGACCAGGAGGAGGGGTCTAAGCTCGTTGGACTGTCCTGCTAAACAAGCCTCAGGGACTAGAGAAAGACCAGCCGTGGTGTGCGCTGCTGACCCCTCGGGCTGTCCTGTGGGCCTGCGCCGGCTTCCCTCCCCTCCCCCGCCCCAGCCGAGGCGCCGGGAGTCCGCGGCATGCTGCGCTGCCTGGGCCACAGCTTCTCGACTGTGCTGCGGTTGGCGCTCGTG
This sequence comes from Grampus griseus, assembly GCF_964374135.1. Taxonomy (NCBI): domain Eukaryota; kingdom Metazoa; phylum Chordata; class Mammalia; order Artiodactyla; family Delphinidae; genus Grampus; species Grampus griseus. Next base: position 585,695 of record NC_139018.1, on the reverse strand, counting down.
AGCCTCGAGCCGGGGCTTAGGAGACCCTGAGCCTCCTCCGTGCCTCGTGCCCCCGCCTCCGCGTTACAGTGGTGACACCGGCATGGGGGGTCGGGCGGGGGCTCTGGATGCCCTGCTGGAGCCCTGTGAAGGCAGCGTGCCATCCACGCTTGGAGCCCGGGGCTGGAAGCGCAGCAGGTCGGCCTTTGCCTGCTGTGACAGAGAACAGGCTGCTGTCCACCTGGAGGGGTCAGGAGACCCAGGAGAGGATGGGCAGCGGGCACGGCTCTTCTGGTCCCTCTCCAGCCCAGGCCCCGTGAGGGCACCTGCAGGGAGGAGCCTATCTGCCCAGCGCCAGCTCCCGGCCTGGGCTCGGACCCGCCGTTTGTCCCCCCGGGCAATCGCTAGAGGGCTTCCCAGCGCCTTTACACCAGCCTCGTGTGGGCTGCGCCCCCTCAGCCTCCAAGCCCCCCCCCACCTCAAGGGGAGGCACGCCACAACACCCCCCATGTGCGGGTCTCAGGAGCCACGCCCAGGGGCCTTGCCGCAGAGCCGCGGCTCAGGCCCTAGGAGTTCTGTCCGCTGCCCTGCCAAGAACACGTGTGCCCCTCCGCACCCAGGGTCCAGGGTGAGGGTCTCGGTGGAAGCTGGTGTCACCCCCGTCTCGCCGGGCGCGTGCCGCGTTCTGGATGTGGTCTGCATGGCCCAGGGGCGGCTTGGCTTTGGCGTTTGTGGCGAGCAGTCCCTGAGTCCCGTCTCTTGAGGCCCCCGTTTGCCTGCCTTTCTGCGTGCCGATCGTGGGACGGAGGGGCGGGGGGGACGGGCCGTGGCTCGCCGAGGGTGGGAGCCCTGAGGGTCCGAGCCTCCCGTGCGCTGGGCCAGGGACCCCACCCGGCTTCCTGCTTCTTGCCGCCCTGCATGCAGAAGGAGGTCTGGGCGCAGGATTTGGGTTGATTCGTTGCTTGAAATGAAAAAAGAGAAGTTTTCTCTTCCAACTGTACTCTCCTTGCAAGGGGGAGAGAGACTGGTAATCTGGTCATTTGCAATTGGATGGACTGAACCTGGGTCTTTCACCCAAAGACATTTGCTGTCTCTTTTGCGAAGGTGGGGTGGGTGGTGCCGGGGCAGAGGTCGTGGGTGCCCAGATCCCGGGGGTGCCTTGGGGGGGGCGGCGGCTCCTGCCGGGACCAGCCTGACAGCACTTTGTGCTGGCCCCTGGGCCAGGGTCACTTGGCCAGCTGGTGGCCACACTTCACGGGGAGCGCCAGCCAGGTGCAGGCCTCCGCCCCCCCACAGGGGCAGGGAGGGGAGGGCCTCTTGAAGGCTCTGGCGACGTGGGGCTCCTGGTCCCGGGAGTTGGTACCCAGGGAGGCCCCCCCCAACCACCTGCTTGGAGCAGAGGCTTCTCCCTGAGTGACACCCCTGGGCCACTGCCTTGCGTGGCGCGCACGTGTGGACTCACCCGCAGAAGAGTTGATCTTTGACGACAGGCTCTGGTTTAGGGAGATGAGACAAATGGAACTGGGAGGTCAGCTCGGAGAGCAGGCCCACGGCTGGGTGGACGCCGCCAGCCGAGGAAGTGGGGAGGGGCGCCTATCTTCCCTGAAGCTGGGGGAGGGACAGAACGCTCAGGACCGGCCCCGCCCTGGGGACCTACACGGAGGCGGCCAAGAAGGAGGCGCTCTCCCAGCCGCCGGTGGAGCCTCAGTCCTGCGGGAGAACCCCTCGGACCACAGCCTAGGCTAAGGCGGACACCAGGCGGGGGCAGGAGCAGCCCTGGCTGGGGAAGAGGGAGAGGAAGAGATGGGTTTGCACCCCCTCGGCTCCTGCCAACACCCGCACCCAGGGCCCTTGGACACTGGATGCCTTTGCCACCGATGGGCTGTGACCAGCGGTTCCGGCGAGGCTGAGGTTCTGCCAGAAGTCCTGCAGAGCCCGTGGGCACAGAGCAGCAGCACAGCCCACAGAGCCTCAGTCTCGCCCTCGGGCTCCTCTTGGGGCATCGTTCTGTTAGAACGTGGCGTGTGCACCCCATCACCGAGGCCAAAGTCCTGGAGATAGGCCCCCCCCACAGTGGGCACCAGCTTTACCCAGACCGTCTGGGAGAAAGCCTCCCTAGCCTGGCTTGGGCCAGTCACCCCCGATCACTGGCAGAGGCCCAGACTGTTCCTGGGGCATCCTGGGGGCACAGAAAGCCGGCCTCTCGGGGCTCAGTGAGTGGGGCCAGCAGGAAGACCTTTGGGCTGGGCTGGGCTGGCTGCCCCGAGCCCCAGGCCCCCAGGATAGAGTGGCGGATTCCTGGGCGAGGCTGCACTCTCCACCCTTCCCCTCTGGGCTGTCCCGTGGGCCTCTGGACCTCGGTGCAGAGATGCGTTTGCCCTTGCTGTATGTCAGAAGGGTTTGCGGGTCTGAGGTCCAGGCCAGGCGTCCTGCGGGAGGGTGGGAGCGAGGCAGTGGGTGGGGCAGGGCCGCTCCGAAAGGGCCTGTCCCTCGGGGAGAGCGCTAACTGTCTGTTTCCCTCGTCTTAGCCCCGACGAAGAGTCCTCTCAGAAGTTCATTCCCTTCGTAGGGGTGAGTACTGCTCGGGCAGGCAGTGCCCTGCGCAGAGCTTCGCTGCCGCCTGGCTGGCTCCGCCTGCTGCCGCGAGACCGTTCCTCTGCCAAGAGGTCTTCCATAATCGCTCTGTTCTTGCATTAACTTGATCTGTTCCAGAACCTTCCTCACCAGTTTGAGCTGAGGACTTGCCTTATACGTTTCTCCCACCCTAAAGCTCTCTGTTTTTTCTTGCTGCGGTTGGGGGGTGAGCCCAGGCGTATCGCTGCCCCGGCTCTGCTGGGGCCTGACATGTGGAAGCAGGCAGCCCACCTGGGGGTGAGGATCCAGTTCTCAGCACCGTCCTGGGTGTCCGGGCCCAGTGTCAGGCTCAGCTCTTCAGGGGGTACCGAGGGTCGGCGGGCCTCAGGACAGGCCCCGCCTGGGGTGGGGGCAGAGGGCTGCCTCTGTCCTCTGGGAGCCGCAGGGCAGGCTTGCTCGGCTGGGATCACCCCTGTAAGTTGGGAGGTTTTGCTTTTTCCCACTGCCAAGGAGTAAGGGCTACTCCTCGCTGGCCAGGCCACGCGTCCACAGCCTGTGGTCCCACCGTGGTCTCCAGCCCGGCCTCTGCTGTGAGAGCCGTATGGCAGCCTGGCACAGCAGGGCCTCTAGGCCGTGGTTCGCTCTGCTCAGGCGTCAGGTGGCTGCTGGCTGTACTTGGAGGGTGCTGGTCCGGAGCAGCCTGTCCTGAGGAAGCTGCTGCGGTGACAGGAGGGCCTGTCCCGCTGGCTGCACTTGAGATGCCACCGCGTGACCGAGGCAGGAGCCGTTGTTGTCGTGATTTCTTTCACGTGACACAGCTCCCGCCCTGGTCAGGGTGGGGCCAGGCCCCCCCTCCCCCACCAGCAGCCCACGCGGGTTTGGAGCAGGCCCCAGGGCTGCCTTAGGGCCCCGCTGGGCAGGGCTCCCTCACTCCAGCACCTGACCCGCTGACATCTGCGCCCGCCAGTCTCACAGGCACGCAGTTTGCTGAGTCCAGGGTGTGGGCCCTGAGAGGTTCGCTCGTGGAGGTAGGGCGCCAGTCCTGCCGGAGGCCACGTGTGTCCTGAATGCTGGCCACAGCTCAGGGCCAGGCCAGGGGCTGGCTGGCAGCCTTCGTCCCGGGAGTGAGGGGTGGCCACAGAGCTTGCTTTAATTCAAGGGCGCCTCCCAAACATGCCCCCTGCACAGGGAGGTCCCTCAGCAGGGCCCGTACCGTGGCTGACCACGCAGGCGGTGGCTCCCTTGAGCTTAGCTCTGTCCCACAGACTGAGGGGCTGGGACCTGGCTCGGCCCCAGGAGTTCCTGGGGGCTGGGGGCACATGGAGGATGGGTGGTAGGAAAACAGGTCCCTGCCCGGTGTGGAGTCCCAGCGCCACCCCCGGGCCACTGCCAGCACGTTCCGTTGCCTTCTAGGTGGTGAAGGTTGGAATAGTGGAGCCATCTTCGGCCACTTCAGGTAACTCCATCATCCCTGCATTGGGGGCTGGGGTGCAGGAGGGCCGGGGCAGCCCCAGCACCAACACGCACCTTGCTGAGGGGCTTCTGTTCCCCATGGATGGGCCACTCCTGACCCTGGAGGCCTGACAGCTCCCCCTCAGCCTAAGCGGGGGGTGGGGGGGGGCGGGGGGAGGGGTCTCCCGCTTCCCACACATGCCCCCACCCAGCCCACAGCTGCCTGGCCTCCCTGCCATGTCTGGGTCCAGAGGGCTTGGGGCAGAGCAGCGCGGGAGCTCAGCACTGGCCCCCGACTCCTTCCCAAGGTGACTCAGATGACGCGGCCCCCTCGGGCTCCAGCGCACTCTCGTCCACCCCGCCGTCCACATCTCCCGCGGCCAAGGAGGCCTCACCCACCCCGCCCTCCTCCCCGTCGGTGAGCGGGGGCCTGTCCTCCCCCAGGTAAATGCAGCCATGTGGGCGGACGCTGCCCCCCAGCTCACGCCGTCCGTCCCCCCAGCGCAGCAGGGACTGTGCTGAGAACACTGGCAGTTCCTCGTGGTCCCTGGCTGTACCCTGGGGTGCCAGGAAGCAGAGGGTCAGGGCGGAAGGTGGGCTCAGCGGCCCTGCAGGGGCCGTGGTGGTGTCGACCAAGGCTCATCAGACAAGTGAGTCGGGGCGCTGGACTGCTCAGTCCTGGCCTGGTGTCTCCCCACCTCGCCCCACCCCCTGCCTTCCTAGGGACGGGAACTACAGAGTACAAATACGGGGTGCTCTGCACACAGAGGGGATTTTGGAAACTCAGATGTGAGTAGAAGGCGCGGGGACAGTGGGTGGGGGGTCCGCAGCCCCCATCGGATGCCCTCGAGGCTCTCGTGAGCAGAGCTCACCCAGGCAGGACCGCTGCAGGGTCGGGGAGGACTTGGGCCCTGAGACTGCACCTCCAAGGGGTCGGTGGGCCTGGGCCCACCAGACAGAGCGGCAGCGTGGGCAGGCGGCAGGTCTGGACACTCCTGGGTGACCCCAGCATCGTGACGATGCTGGAGCCACGGGTGCAGATGGGGCTGCCCCAGGAGACCAGGACGGCCCGCCAGCGGGCTCTGGGCCCCGAGCTCCCCTCCGTCCTCAGCTGCTGCCGGTGGTCCCCCGATGTCGGGCAGCACAGGCACCAGCGGGCGCCTCCTCGCCTGTGCCAGCTGTGGGGGTGCTGCCGTCACCCGCTGAGGACGGAGGGGTGAGCCTCCCTCGTCTTTCACAGCCAGGGCGTCGGCGCCGAGCTGATGGGGCTGCAGGTGGATTACTGGACGGCAGCCCAGCCCGCAGACAGGAAGAGAGATGCGGAGAGGAAGGACCCGCCCACCACCAAAAACACACTCAAGTGCACCTTCCGGTCTCTCCAGGTCAGCAGGCTGCCCAGCAGCGGCGAGGCTGCGGCCACGCCCACCATGTCCATGACCGTGGTCACCAAGGAGAAGAACAAGAAGGGTGAGGTGGGGAGGCGGGCTGGCTGTCGGGACAATCGAAGGGGCCGCTGGGCAGGCCCTGAGGGCACCACAGGCCTGGGGGCCGCTTCTGTCCAGAGCCCCGGGCAAAGGCCTCCTGGTGGGCGGGCGGTGGCAGGCAGGGTCCGTGCGGAAGGGGGTCCAGATGAGCAGGGTCCAAGGGCCAAGGTGAGCCCACAGCCCCTGCTACCCCCCCATCCCTGAGGGACAACGGGAGGACAGCACAGCCCCTTTTCCTCCTAGTGATGTTTTTGCCCAAGAAAACCAAGGACAAGGATGTAGAGTCCAAAAGCCAGTGCATCGAGGGTATCAGCCGCCTCATCTGCACCGCCAAGCACCAGCAGAACATGCTGCGGGGTGAGCGCTGCCCCCTCCCTGCCTCCCTGCCTCCCTGCCTCCCTCTCTCTGTCTCTCTCTCTGTCTCTCTCTCTCCTCTGTCTCTCTCTCTGTCCCCCAGCGGGAGTGTGTGTTGGGGGAGGATATGGAAGTAAACCAGAGCCGAGCTGGGTGGCTTTTCTAAGTTCACCTCAGGAAATGCTTTGGTTTGCTATGAAGTCATACTGCGTAGTTTGAGCTTTGAACACGCGTGGAGGAGGCTATTCGTGTGCGTGGAATGGTTTTCTCAGCCCTTTGTGCTTTATCTCAGCCTTTCTATAGAAGATACTCTGCAAATAACAGAATATGAGCTCTCGAGATTTTTCTTTTTTCATGAGCTCAAGTCTGCCTGCCTCTGTTGATTTTCTGGTTTAAGTGGAGAGTGTTTTAAATTGGGTTTGCAGACCCCTGCTGAGGCAGAGGGGCTGTGGACAAGCAGGTCCCCTGAAGTCGGGAAGGGGCTGGCCGTGGGGGCGGTGGTGGGCAGCTGGCAGGAAGGTCAGCAAGGTGGGCTGGGCCGTCCCAGACCTCTTCCTACGGGGCCACTGAGAACCAGCGAGTGTCGCCTGGGAGTCCCCGGGGGTGTCAGGCCCTCCAGCCTCGTTCTGTGCCACGGCCTGGAGGAGGGGCAGGTGGGTCAGGCGGTCTTGTCCCCCACAGTCCTCATCGACGGTGTGGAGTGGAACGACGTCAAGTTCTTCCAGCTGGCGGCCCAGTGGTCCTCCCACGTCAAGCACTTCCCCATCTGCATCTTCGGACACTCCAAGTCCACCTTTTAGCCCCGCCTGCCAAGGGGCCGCGCCGGCTCCCCGCCCTGCAGCCCTGCGATGGCCGAGCGCCGGGAGGGCCCAGCTGCTTTTCTGTTAACATTTCAGTTTACTGCAGAGACAGACCCCTAAAAACCCAGAGAAAAACAGTCTTAAGTATGAACATGCTCACTACCTGGAAACTAACGGGGCAGCCCCCCACCGGGACCCCACAACTGCTCTGCTTCTTAACCAGAACGTTCGGCAGGGGTGGGAGGTCAGGCGGACAGTGTTGAACTTGAGAATCGTGGAAGGTGTGTTGTGGCCTCAGGACTCCCCCCACCCAGCCCCCCAACAAGAAGGGTTCTTGCCTTTGCGTCCTGTCCTTCCTGAAAGCCAGGACTCTGCTTCCTCGGAGCCAGGGTCCGGCAGGCGGCCACCCCGACCCCCGGCTGCCTGTGTGCCCAGGCACCGAGCTGGGTGGCCAGAGGCCAAAGGCCAGCCTTCTGTCGGGGGCGTCCTGGGCAGAACAGAGGCCAGTCAGGCCAGTCAGCCCAGCCCTGGGCCCCAGCCACCAACCAGGCAAGAGATGCCCCGGCACCGCCCACTCGTGGATCCCAGTGACCTCCAGCCACAGGGGGCAGTGGCGGTTTTATAGTCGCGGATTTTTTAATGCTTTCAAATACATGTTGCAATGTAGCTGCCAAAAAGACGTTGCTCTTCTGAAGCCCCGACAGCCCCTTAGGGCTGAGGCAGAGCAGCTGTGCTGCCCGGGGTCCCCGCCCCCCACACCCACTGCTCCCCCCCGGCTGTCCCCGCGGCGCCGCTCTGCTTCTGCGAGTTGTGCCTGCCCCAGACTTAGTGGGCACGGTGGCTTCCGCAGCTGCCACCTCCTGCCCCCACCCCAGCCCCCGTGCTGGCTGGGAGGTGTTTGGCCAGGCAGCCAGGTGTTTGTTCTCTGAAACACTAATGTGGCCAGTTAGAGCTCAGACAAGGCGGCCAGACCATAGGGGCCAAGCCCCGTTGGGGCTGTGGGTGAAGCTGGGGCCCCACCTCTAGGCCGGGCTCCTCAGGACAGAGATGTTTGTGGTCTGGGTCCCTGCGGAGGGGGGCGAGCCTACCCTCCACCTGAGGCCAGGGTCCTCGCCAGTCCTCCCACTACCCCACAGGCCTGCACCCCAGCACTCCACAGGAAGAGCCCCCCAGCTCCTGCCCCTTGGCAGCTGTGGCGGTAGGACCGTGGTGACCCACCCAGGGGGCTGTGAGCCCAGTTTCCTAGGGCCGAGAGCCACACATGCTGTGCTCAGAAACAGTGCCAAACGCAGACAGGCTGCAGGCCTTTCCCGCTCTTCTGGAGGACGGGCCTCACCAACAGCCTGTGGCACAGAGGGGTCCCACTTAGTGGATGGAAAATGGCCTATTTTATTACCTGCTTACCTCCCCCAGGTGGCTGTACGGGGTCCGAGTGTCCATGGCTGAGGGCCTTGGACCTAGCTGGCAGACAGCGTTTGGACATGGCCTTGGACCAGGGGCCCTGCCCCTCCCTGGGAAGGACCTGGGGGAGGGTGCAGGCCGCTGAGCTGAGGACCCCTTGGGCGGCCTATGCAGCATCTGCCTGCGGCTACACTCAGAAGCAGCCTGGGGACCTTGAGCCTCCCCCCTCGTTCCCACCACTGGCCTCAGGGCCTTGGTTACTGCTCGCGTTTCCAAAGGTCACACTCAACGGGAAGGAGGTGCAGGTGACACACCCTTGACTTAACTTTCCAGCTGCAGAGCTAGTTTTAGAAGAAGGGCCAAAGGGGGCTGTCCCATCCACCCCTACTGTGAGCTGTCTTCCTCACGCCTCCCTGTGTCCTTGTACCCACAAGGAGAAGACACCCAGCACCTCCACCCTGTGCCGCTGGGCCTGCAGAGCCCAGTTGTGGTCTGTCCAGTGCCACGGGGCCCACCGGCCACACTGTTTATGGGCCCAGGAGGTCGTGCAGATGACCCCAACCACCATAACTCACTTGGAGACCTGGGCTTTGCTCACGCTGGTGCCTCGGTTTCCCCATCGGCTAAACGGGGATGGTCACGTTTCCCCAGCCTACCTCATGGAGCTGTTCTGAGGATACATACAAAAGCACTTTGTCCCTGGGAGGAAGGTGATGCAGAAGCCAAAGCCGTCTGTGACTGAGCCAGTGCAGCCGTGAGCACGTGGAGGGTGGTGGGGGCAAGTGAGGAACACGGGCCCCAGACCATGACCCACAGGACAGGAGCAGGGGTCCTCAGCCCATTGGGTGACCAGTGGTCCTTAGGACTCAAAGGTTAAGCCACCAGCCACCTTCAGGTAAGGCCAGGCTCCTCGTGGGCCTGGTGGCATGGTGTGGGCAAGCTCTGCCCTCGCTGAGGTCCCGTGGAGGTGAGCTCCAGCCCTGTAACCGGGCCACTGCTTCTCCCTCCTTGTGTTGGTCCCCTGGGTTCCCATCTCCTCAGGGCATGCAGGCCGGTGTCCCGAGTCAGTGTCACGGCTGCAGATCCGGACGGAGAGGGACTCTGGGCCCAGAACCAAAGGTCTCTGTGCAGCGGCAGGCAGATCAGAGCAGCCAGGGCCAGCATTGCTGCCCTGTCCTCACTCCCAGATATGAAGACCTGACTGGCCTTTGTCCCAGAACAGGTTCCTCATGACAAGACCGGGCCACTTGCTCCCAAAGGCCAGTTGCCTGACCCCTACACCTGTTCCTTGACCCCTCCCGAGACCCGTCCTGTCCTCCGGTGGAGAGGAAGATAAGTCCTTGGCAGGGGCCTGAGGACTGGGCTTGGGGGTCCCTCCCCCAGGGGAGGCTAAGGGGTGCCGCCGTGCGTTCCTGCAGACCCCCCGTCCAGTTCTTTGTGCGTTGTTTGGTTTCTAGGATGTACGTGTTGCTAGGTTTTTGTGTGTTTTTTTTTAATGGAAAACAGGATTAATGTAAATAGCGTTTTTGGAAAACAGATTCTAATCTCACGTTATGTGACCACGTGGAGTATTTTAAGGTGCTGATGCGACACTAATAAACGCGGGGAGCACTCCCAGGCCCTCCCTCGCCTGCTGTGTGATTCCTCTCGAGCAGCCTCGGCCCCTCCATCCGTCCAGGCGCGAGCTCCGCCCGCCCGTCGCGGGCCGGCGCTCCGAGGCCCCCACGCGGGGCGGGGACCCAAGGGGGCCTGGGGTCAGGGCGCGGACGGCCGGGGGCGTCTGCGAGGCGAGTCCCTCCGAGCGGCGCGGGGCCGGGACTCCTCGAGAGCCCGAGATGAAGCCCCGGGCCATGGACACCGGAGTGGAACCAGGTCCGCATGGCGAGCGGAACCCCGGTCGGCCCCTGACAACCGAGACCAGGACGCAGGCACGGAAACGGGCCGGAAGCGGAAACGACAGGGCGGAGCCTGTCGAAGCGGAAGTTCGTGGGGCTCGACTCCGCCCCCTCGGGCCTTGCAGAACCGCTGTGGGCCCCACCCTTTGACCCTCCCACCACAATGGGCCCGCCCCCGTCCCCGTAGTGTGCCCCGCCCCTCCCCGCCCCCACCCAGTGTACCCCCACCCCGTCCCCGTGGTGTGCCCCTCCCCACCCCCTTCCCCACCCCTGCACCCCTTGTGTACCCCACCTCTCCCCCACCTCCGTACCCGTAGTGTATCCCGCCCCTCCCCCGCTGGCCGCCACCTCCCCTGGTTCTCTCCCTTTGACGCTCGCCGTGTGTCCCCATGACCCTTGCCCTGCCACCCCTCAGCGAACTCCTCATCCCCAGACCCCATGGAGTGGAGAGGGGCCGGCTGCCGTCTGCTGCGGCGTCTTCACGCGTGGTCGTGCGGGCGGGGGGCGCAGAGCCTGGACCTTGGGGTGTGGCCCGGGGGCGTTGAGGTGAGGGGTCGGGCGTCACAGGGGTCGGGAGGGGGGAGACGGGGAGAGCTGGGGGGGGCCCTTCTTTCTCGTCTGGTCGTTCCGCGCCTTCAGTGCGCCCCGCAGGCAGGGTCCTGAGGAGACGTACCTGGGCCGTCTGGGGGCACATGCAAGGAGCTGGGGCCGCGGTGGGAGAGGGGGCGTCCCTGGGGGAGCCTGCAGGAGGCCGGGCAGGGCGGCGGCCCAGCTGCTCCGGCCTGGCTTGACCATGTGGAGAAGAATGGCTGTAGGAGCTGGGGACCCAGGACACCCAAGGGGGTCGACCCTGCTGGGTGTCCCTGGCTGAGGCCCACCCAGCACTGTCTGGGCAGTGGCTGGAAGATGAGCCCCGCAGATCCTGACGCGGCCTCCCTCTGCCCGAGGGGCCCAGGTAGCCGTGGGCACCTACCCCCAGAGCCCCAGAGGTGCAGGCGAGCCCCCCAAGGGGCTGGAGATGGACAGCGGGAAGCGTTTGTTTAAGGCCTTCCTGGGGAAGATGCCAGAGTCGCAGCCACAGCCGTCCCAAGAGAACGGGCAGCCCTCGGCTCCACCAAGCCCAGCGGTGGCCTGGGGCCAGCCCGGGGCCCCGAGCAGCAGTCAGCAGGTGCTGCAGACTCAGGACTGGGTAAGCTGAAGCGGGCTGTGGCCTCTGGGCCCCCGGGCTCCTCTCTGGAAACCTCGGAGACTGGCCGGGGAGGTGTGGGTGGAGAGGGGCCTCTCGAGCTGGGGTAGGGCCGAACAGCGTCTGGTAAGAAGCAGGTGCTGGGCTGGCGGCCATGCAGAGCGTCAGCGTTCTCTTCCCAGAGCCCTGGGTGGGCACCAAGGTGGGCGTGGCCCCTCCTGTCCCCCACAGCTGTGGGCTCTGCCCCTCTGCCGGCCAACCCAACCCCGGGCACCACCGAGCGGAGGGATCCCAGTCATGGGGAGCTCTGCCCCCAGAGCAGGGACGGTGTCTTGCTGACCAGGTAGGCGGGCAGTTGGCAGGAGGACCTGTCAACCAGAGTCTGGCCAAAATGTTTCTGGAGGCTTTGCTTTGAGACAGCCGCAGTCTGGAGGGGTGGGCAGTGGGTGGGCAGCTGCTCGGTCCCCGTGCAGCGGTGAGGGGACAGGACACAGCTGCTCTGGCCCCGGGGGCGCTTCACAAGCAACAGAAGCCACGCCCCCAGGAGTTTTGTATTGTTCCCTGGGCGTCAGGATCCGGGCTGTGGCAGGCCAGGCTCAGTGGAGCCCGTGGAGCTGTGTGCTTCGACCCGTCTGCGTGGGTGTTCTCGAGGTCAAAGGTTTACGTGAAAAGGTGGTGGAAAAGGAAAGTGGGCTCCAGGTGCCCTACCAGCTGTGCCCTTGCCGGAAACCAGCCGCCTCTCAGCTTCCATGAGGCCGACATCTCAGGATGGGCCAGCTAGGACATAGAACACACGAGCATGTACCTGTCGGGGGCAAGGACTCCTCGGGAGGGGCCGGGGCATGGGGCCATCCCACCACGCACCTGCCCATGGAGGGGCCGGGTGGCTCCTGGGCAGGGGCGACCTGCCAAGTTTGCAGTTCCGGGAGGTGGGGGCCCCTGTGGGTAAGGGGGGTGTGGGGATGAGGCTGGGAAGCAGGACGTGGCACAGAGGAGAGGGGCTTCTGGGGCGGTGGGGAAGGGGAGCAGACCCCTCTCTGCAGACTCCCAGCTTTCTGACTTGGGGGCACAGAGTCCCTGCAGTGTCCCCCACACCCTGGCCGCTCCTCTGGTGTCATCCTGCTTCTTCCCTCCACTGCTGCCAGCCCTTGGGTGATGTCAGCCACTTGCCCTGGCCTTGACGGGCGCACCAGGCTGCTGTCTCTCTGTCCTGCAGGGTGTCCATCCTCTTGGTCCCCTCCTGGTGCACCCTCGGCACGGAAGGCTCTGCCCAGGGATCTCCCCACACCTGGGCCTTGTCAGGCATCGTCTTTCAGGGACAAGCCCGGCTGGCACAGGTTGGTCCTACCAGTCCCTTGGTCCCTGCCCTTTCCAGCCCGAGTCCCACGAGAGCCGCCCTCATCTGCAGTGGTCACTGCAGGGCCCCAGCGCCCCACATGGTGGGGACACGTGCTCACAGAAGGGCAGCGACCTCAGGCTGAGGCCTAGGTCTGAGAAGACCTACCCTGACAAGGGTTTGCAGACGTCCAGCCTCACACAGAAAGCTGGGCAAACCTGTGCCTTTCTGCTTCTGAGGAGTCCCACCGAAACGACTGCAGAGGGCTCTGAGGAAGGCAAGAACCCACAGGACAGAATTGGGTTGGAGGGCCGACCAACAGGAGGTGGCAACCACATTCCAGTGGGCGGCCACAGAGTGGGCAGAGCTGGAGAGTCAGCTCCCAGCTGCATGGTTGAGGCCGCAGAAACAGGAATGCCCCAGCTGCCAGGCCCCAGTCTGCCCACATTGATAGCAGCCATCAGTCCCTGCTTTATTGCCCCAGTCTGCCCACACTGATAGCAACTATCAGTCCCTGCTTTATTTTTCTTTTCTTTTCTTTTTTTTAAATTTATTTATTTTTGGCTGTGTTGGGTTTTCGTTGCTGCGTGCAGGCTTTCTCTAGTTGCGGCGAGCGGGGGCTGCTCTTCGTTGTGGTGCGTGGGCTTCTCATTGGGGTGACTTGTTGCGGAGCACAGACTCTAGGCACGTGGGCTCAGTAGCTGTGGCTCACGGGCTCTAGAGCACAGGCTCAGTAGTTGTGGCGCAGGGGCTTAGTTGCATGTGGGATCTTCCCAGACCAGGGCTCGGACCTGTGTCCCCTGCATTGGCAGGAGGATTCTGAACCACTGCGCCACCAGGGAAGCCTCAGCCCCTGCTTTAAACGCGAATTAACAGCCAAGGGCACCAGACATTCGGGGAAGATCTCTGTCATGAAGGAGAGCAAAACATCTGGAAAGAAAGGAGTCAGAAGGAGCACAGTGCCAGGCAGAGCAGAGCAGAGCTGGAGATGTGTCACCATCCGCGAGGTGACCTGCGCCATCTTGGAAACATTGGCCCACGCAGCCGAGCAAGAGGGGCGGAGAACGTGAGCAACTGCGGAGGAGGTGATGCCGGCATCACGGGAGACACGTGACTGCGCCCCGCCAGCACAGGAGAGTGGACTGGAATCCACCCACAGCAGGGGGTTTGGGAAGAGGGTGCAGACAACTGCTCGGAAATCAGTAGTCTTTATAGATGTAAACAGACTCTAGAAGATAAATGAGTGAAAAAGGCACATTTGACAACAGGAATAAACTTAACAGGAAATAGTGCAAACCTGTTTGAGAGAAACTTTAAAACACTCCAGGGCATTACCAAGGGACTTGGCGGTGGGAAGACTCCATGTTCTTGGAGAGGAAGACTCCCCAGCACAGAGGGTTCTCCCCAGGCGCTTCACAGCTCAGCGTCATCAACGATCAAAATTGCTAAAAGCTCACCTTCCCTTGTCAATTCGGCAAACTGGTCAAACAGAAAACGAAGCAAGGATAGGTTCAGCTCTCACGTGAACTCACATCACCAAGCTTCGATTATCAAGGCGACAGTGTCCTGTCATGAGATGCATGAACCACAGTGTGGAGCCGGAAAGGTAGAAACCGACCCACACGCCTGCAGACACTCAGTGTGGGCGGAAGGTGGCGCCTCAGATCCGGGGCTGCTGGGGAGGGGAGGTGGTGTTTTTGACGGACGCTGGGACACTGTGCAGCTGCCTAGAAAAAGGAAGTTGTAGCCATACCTCTCACAGAGTACCAGGATGAGCTCCAGACGTGTCAGCATTTTAGATGTAGAAGCATAAAACCATAAAAGTACGAGGAGAAACCCTGGCAGACCCTTTATGACCGTGGAGTAGGGGCAGCCTTTCTAACCAAGCCTCGAAGCCCAGAAGCCACGAAAGCAGAGACACATCTAACCACGTGAGAGAGACAAACCAAACCCTCCATCAAGGCAAAATATACACCATGAGCGAAGTCAGAATAACTGACAAGGGCCCTTCCGCCACATGAAGGCACAGCAAGAAGAGGCTGTCTGTGAACGAGGAAGCAGACCCTTACCAGATAGCGGATATTCTGGAGCCTTGATGTTGGAATCCCCACCTCCAGGACTGTATAAGCTAGGTTGTTTGTGAATTACAACCTCACAATGGAAAATGAAGCAGCCTGGTTAATGCCCAACTCCAGATACCAACTCCTCCATCACCACACCTCTGCGAGTCCTCTGCAGCCAGCCTACCCACCAGCCATATCTCCTTGGCGAAGATTTGTTGAAGTTAACGTGAATGGCTCAGAACTACATTTATCAACAAGGATAAACCTCACATAATGCTGAATGAAGATAGCAAGTTGCCCAAGCGTGTGTTCAATGTGATACCGTATGTAAAGTTCAAAAATATGGAAAACGTAGGGTGTATAGTTAAGGGGTACCTGCATCTAATAAGTGTATGAAAACATGCAGGGGAGTAAGCGACACCAAGTTTAAGACAACGGTTCCTTCTTTAGACGAGGAGAGAGGAGTGATAACCTGGGAAGGGGGTATAGAAGGAACAATATTGGATCCTTGGAACTCCAAGTGTGTTCTGGCAGACCAGCATCATCATCACCATTTGGTGACTTGTTAGAAATGTAGAGCCTCAGCCATCACTCCAGACCCACTGGATCAGAACCTGCATCTTGACAAGATCCCCAGGTGGCTCACATGTACAGTAAAATTTGACAAGCACTGTTTTTGGTGGAACTATAGTATTACTGTTAACTGTCTCAAGTGTGAAACTGATGAGTATGGCTGTGTCAAAATGCCTTAATTCTTAGGAGATGCATGTTGAAGTATTCAGGGGCAAAGTGACATTGCTGTCTGCAACTTACATTCGAAACGTTCAGAAAATAAAAGTAGTTGAGATGAAATAAAGGTGGCAAGATGCTAACAACTGGTAAATTGAGATGAGGGGTGTACAAATGTTTATTGCACTATTTTCATCTTATGTAGATTACACATTTTCACTATTTCAAATGTAGTATATGTTTAATGGAATTTCTTTGAATTTAAAAATCTACTTGGGGGAAAATTGACATCTTGACAATATCGAATTTCCTCATCTATGAACATGGTATGTCACTCCACATGTTCAGGTTTTCTTCTGTGTTCTTCAGCAATGTTGAACAGTTTTCTTCATATAGATTTTATTCATTTATTTTAAATTTACACTTACTCCTAGATATTTGACCGCTTTATTGTCACAACTGTGAATGGATTTTTCTGTTATATTTCTATCTGTTGCCAGTATATAGAAAGCTACTTATTTCAGAATATTTATTTTCTAATTTGTTATTATACTACACTCTTATTTTTCTAATAATTTACCAGCTCATTTTCTTTTTTTTTAAAAAAAAAACAAGTTAACCTTTTTTTTAATATTTATTTTATTTATTTTTGGCTGTGTTGGGTCTCTTAGCTGTGGCATGCGGGATCTTCCGTTGTGGTGCACAGGCTCTTTGTTGAGGCACACAGGCTTCTCTCTAGTTGTGGCGTGCAGGCTCCAAGGCACGTGGGCTCTGTGGTTGTGGTGTGCGGGTTCCAGAGCACGTGGGCACTGTGATTTGAGGCACGCAGGCTCTCTAGTCGTGGCGCGGGCTCAGTTGCCCCACAACATGTGGGATCTTAGTTCCCTGACCAGGGATTGAACCCGTGTCTCTTGCATTGTAAGGTGGATTCTTTACCACTGGACCATCAGGGAAGTCCTCTCCCAGTTCATTTTCTTGAAATTTTTAGGAAGACAATGATAACATCTGAAAATAGTGAAAAGTTTGTCTCTTCTAATATTTTGAGAATTGTTTTTAGTTGGCCTATTAAATTGATTTCCTGCGTGATTTGAATAGCAGTGATGGTGAGTCTCGTTGTCTTCCTGACTTTAATGGAATGGCTGCTAGTGTCTCACTGTTAATCTAATCTAATGTTGCTTTTAGTTTCTCTTATATTCTTTTTGTTGTAATACGCTAATAACTTTTATTGAATTAGAAATGCTTGTTAAATTATATTAAGTCCCTTTTTGACATCTTCGGAAATGACTTCATTGTTTTTTCTCTTATAATTTATGAATATAATAAACTTTTTGTAATAAACTATATTTGCATTTCGGAAATAAAAAATAATAATAATTGACAAGGTTGCCAAGACTGTTCAACGGCAGAAGGCGGTTTTTTTGTTTTTGGGGTTTTTTTTTTTGCCCACGCCACGTGGCTTGTGGGACCTTAGTTCCCTGACCAGGGATCGAACCCAGGCCCTTGGCAGCGAGAGCACAGGGTCCTACCCACTAGACCGCCAGGGAATTCCCTGTCTTTTCAACAAATGGTGCTGGGAATACTGGATATCTACAAGCAAAAGAATGAAGTTTGACTCTTACCTAATGCCACGTGAAAAAATTAACTCAGAATGGATCAAAGACGTAGACATAAGAACTAAACCTATAAAACTCCTAAAAGAAAACAGGGGGAAACATCCTGACGCTGGATTTGGCAATGATGTCTTGGATATGACACCAATGGCACAGGCGACAAAAGTAAAAATAGATGAATTGGGCTTCATCAAAATTAAAAACTTTTGATCATCAAAGGACACTGCCAACAGAGGGAAAAGTCAGCACGCGGCATGGGAGAAAGCATAATCGACTCCTGAACAGCTTGAGGGTTAGGGGCGCCGACCCCCTGCCCAGCAGTCAAAAATCTGAGTAAAACTTTATAGTTGGCCCTCTGTATTTGAAGTTCCACATCCTAACCCTAACCACTGCCAGTCCGCGGCCTGCTAGGAACTGGGCTGCACAGCAGGAAGTGAGCAGTGGGTGAGCGAGCGAAGCTTCATCCGCCCCATCACTGGCACTACTACCTGAACCATCCCCCTCCCCACCCCGAGGGCAAAATTGTCTTCCACGAAGCCGGTCCCTGGTGCCAAAAAGGTTGGGGACCGCTGCTCTAGTGCACATTTATTGAAAAAGACCCATGTGTGAGCAGACCCATGCGGTTCAAAGCCATGTTGTTCAAGAGTCAACTGCATTTGCAAATCCATGTCTGCTAAGGGATTAATATCCTTAATATATAGAGAACTCAAAACCAAGAACTCGATTCAAAACTGGCCAAAGGACTTGAATAGACGCTTCTCCAAAGATCCACGAAGGGTCAGCAGGTGCGCGAAAAGATGCTCAACTACATTAGTTCTAGGGCAGTGCAAGTCAAGACCGCAGTGAGATAGCCCTTCACGCCTATTAGGATGTGGCTGTAATGATAATTTAAAAAAAAGAACAAGTGCTGGTGAGGGTGTGGAGAAGTCGGACCTCTAGCGCGCTGCCGGGTGGGATGTAAATGGCACAGTCACCACGGGAAACAGTATGGAGGCTCCTCAAAAAATTAAGCATAGAATCATCATATGATCCAGCAATTCCAGTTCTGAGTAAATATCTCAAAGAATCCAAGGCAGAGACACAAACAGGTACTTGTAGACCCATGTTCACAGTAGCGCTATTCACAATAGCCAAAAGGTAGGAGCAAACCAAGTGTTCATTGCCGGCTGAGTGTGGTGAAAACATACAATGGGAGGATAACTCAGCCCTAAAAGGGAAAGGCCTTCTGACACATGACACAACATGGATGGACCTTGAGGACATGACCTGAGTGAAATAAGCCAGACACTACATGGTCCACTCATGAGGTCCCTAGAGGGGTCAGATTTAGAGACAAAGTAGAAGTGGGTGCCAGGGCTGGAGGAGGGGTGGGAGTGAGTTTAATGCGGACGGAGCCTCAGTTTGGGGAAATGGAAAGTTCTGGAGATGATGTTGGTGATGGGCGCACAACAGTGGGAATGTCTTTATGCGAGTGAGCTGTACACTTAAAAATGGTCGAAATGGTAAATGTTATGTGATGTGCATTTTATCCCAGTAAAGAAACTATGTAAAAAGGGAAAAAAAAAAAAGAAGGAACAAGAGATCCCCTGATGGGACAGGGCGAAGCAAAACAAATTCCAGGTCCCGGAAGTGGAGCTTCCTGTAGTGAGTAGGGTCTGGCCTGGCCCCGGAGGAAGGGCTGGTGAGCACGGCTGGTCCTGGGTTAACCGAGGACACAGCCCTGAGAGGCTTAGATGAATCGCAGGTGAGCGCGGAAGTAGGGCTAGAGGCCCGGAGGGGCACTTCAGAACAAGTTCCAGAAGGACGGGGAGAGGCTGAGCAAGGCCACGCTGGGCCTGGTGCTCCAACTGCTGGCCCTGCAGGGCTCGGGCCAGTCTGGGCTGGACACCCTAGACAGCCGGGAACAGCAGGTTGCACTGGAAACAGCGTGCACGCCAGTCACCTTCCTGAGGAAGCCCCAGGCCCATCCCTGTCCCAACACCCACACCGGACAGAGCGCCAGTGTGAGGCCCAGAGGGGCACCTTACACACACATGCACACACACACACCACAGACATCACGCACCACACACACACACCACACGCGCGCCTGCAAGAGAGGCAGATGGTCCCCAGAATGTACAGTCCCTTCACAGAAAGGGAGTCCCCACTGGCTAGAAAGAAAACTAAAAGGTATTTGATGTCAGGGAAATAAATGAGGTTCAACTGACAAAAACATGAGAGGCCAGAGTTCTGGCCAAGATGCGGGGCGCAGAGCCAGCACCCCTGCTGGTGGGAGCTCTGGGGCGGCCCCAGGCAGCGCCTGGAGAAGGCGAGACGCCAGCTGCCCCGCAGGAGCCCACGTGTCCAGCCTGCTGTCCCCACAGTGGGGGTGGTGAGGTAATGGGGGCTGTTGGTTCAGGTGAGGGCAGCACAGCAGTGACAGCTGATGGACCAGCCCCTGCAAGTCCACGGGGAAATGTCTCAAAAGCAGGTTAAGGGAGAAGCACGCGGAAGAGCACTCCGGACCCCGTGGCCCCGGTTACCTGCGTCAGAGACCAGCCTGGTGCCTCGCGTGGTTTGTGGCCACATCTGCTGGTGGCAGGACCGGAAAGCGGGGAGCAAACCCGGGCTCCCAGCTCACCTCCCTCACTGGGGGTGGAGAGAGGAGCCTTGCACGAGACCATATCAATATGTTTTATTTCTTGGGGGAAAAGATCGGAAGCAAGTACGGCATTGTTCATGTTGGGTAGTGGATTCCTGGGTTTTTTCATGTATCTTCCTTTGCGTTTTTCTCACGTGGTTACCATTAGTTTTAAACTAAACTGTGCTTAAGGCCGGGCTAAGGTGGGACAGCCCTTCCACGGAGGGGGCCTCGTGTGCAGGCCCGGGGGCTGGCTGCAGGGACTCCTCCGTGGTGGGCACAGCCCTCCCCTCACCTGGGGTGACCCAGGAGTGCCCCAAACACAGCTGAGGCCAGTGGGACCCGAGCCCCCAGGGCCAGCGCCCACAGGC
Source organism: Grampus griseus (assembly GCF_964374135.1). Classification (NCBI taxonomy): domain Eukaryota; kingdom Metazoa; phylum Chordata; class Mammalia; order Artiodactyla; family Delphinidae; genus Grampus; species Grampus griseus. The sequence continues at coordinate 565,838 of NC_139018.1, read as the reverse complement.
GGCGGGAGGCCTTCACTGTGGGGTCTCGCCACGTGAGGAGCAAAGCAAGGACCCTGAACTGTGACGATTGGAATCCGTGTTACAAATTGATTTTCAAAAACCTGAAGAGACTGATAACAAAGGAAACTCTAAAGTGGGCCTGGATCTGCCCTAAGGAAGGATTTGTGGGTAGGCATCCCCAAGCAACTAAGAAACGAGTCCTCCCCGTCGACGAGGTTCACGCTGCCCAGGGCATCCCCCTGACACCAGTGCTGCGTGGGGAGGAGGGAAAGAGAAACGGAACGGAGTGCGCCATCTAACTGAAGCACAGGTCGAAAAGTCCTGAACGTGCAGGAGGTTAATCGAACCAAGCAGCAAACTGCACGAGCACGAAGGGTCACCCCGTCCAGGACAGCAGGGCCTCTGCTCCTCACAGCTCTGTCCCCAGCGCCAGGAGGGTGCACGGCACGTTGCAGGTGCTCGATGAACATACATTGAGGGGACGTCCCTGGTGGCGCAGTGGTTAAGAATCCGCCTGCCGACGCAGGGGACACGGGCTCGAGCCCTGGTCCGGGAAGATCCCACATGCCGCGGAGCAACTAAGCCCACGAGCCACAACTACTGAGTCCTCGTGCCACAACTACTGAAGCCCGCGCACCTAGAGCCCGTGCTCCGCATCAAGAGAAGCCACCGCAATGAGAAGCCCGCGCACCGCAACGAAGACCCGAGGCAGCCAAAAATAAATAAATAAGAAAATTCAAAAAATAAAAACCAAAACCTGTTGATTCTTAACAAGGTGGGAAGACATGGACACTTCTGTAACGTGGCGAAGGGGAGCATTAAGAGCGCACAGTGGATGTGTTTCCTGAAGCGTCAAGCGGCGGGCAGGGCATCGCCATGACGATGAGACAGCGTGTGGAGCCTGCTCAGAGTCAGGAGAATGAAATGAGCCATGCATACCTGGAGCAGTCACCGTGTGTGGCCAGCATACTGTCTACCTAGAAAATCCACTCAGGACAATTAAAAGACCACTAATGGAAGAGGAAGGTTGGATATATGATCACCACTCAAAACTTAATAGTTTCCAATGCACTAAAAATAACCAGGAAATGTAGTAGCAAAAAGGATCCATTCACTTTAGCAACAGAAACTACGATGTCCTAGAAATAACTGTGTCTCGTTTGATGCCTATGTGAAGAACACTATAAAATGTGACAAATGGCAGAGAATTCCTAAGGGGAAAGTTGTATCATATTATTGGGTGGGAAGATTTAGTGTTTTAAACCTGCCAGATTTTCCCAAAATAAATAATTCACGGCAATCCTAATTAGAAAAAAAAATGTTTTTCATGAATCTTGAAAATGTTATCTTAAAGGTACACAGCGTTTCTGGCAGCGCATCAGTTCTCTGTTAGTGCGCAACAGAGGTCTCCAGATTTCAGCAGCTCAGAACAATAATAAATATTTTTGTCCCAGTTTCTATAGGTCAGGAGTTTGGGAGCCGCTTAGCTGTGTGGCTCAGGCTCGGGGTCTCTCGTGAGGTTATTCCAAGATGCCAGTCAGAGCTGCAGTCATCCGGAAGCTTGAAGAAGGCTGGAGATCGTGGTCCCCTCGAGTGGCTGGCGAGTCAGTGTTCTAGACCCCCGACGCTGGTTAAGAAGCCGGTGGAGATGGTTGTCAACCTCAGGCTCAGGTGGGCTTGGTGGGTTTTGATTACACCACAAGACTAGGAAGAGAACTGCCTCTGAACAAGTGGAGGGGAAGTGGGCTAGAAACAGCACCTGATCGAGCCAGAAGAGGAAGACAGAGAAAGACCCGAAAATAGGCAAGACCAACAAAGCAGGAGACGCGGCAGAAGGGGAATTAGCACTGTCGGTTAACTCGGGTTAAAGGCAGCTGTTGTCAGAGTGGGTTGCAAACCACACAGCCCCTCGACACGCACGTGGAAGGGTGCGGAGAGAAGGGTGGAATATTCCCACAAGTGGGAGGAGGCATACTGTCAACAGCCTGGCATTAGTTCAGCGGTGCTCAGCTGCCAGACGCTGCCAGCGTCCCGTGGGCTCTGGGGTCAGGGCCGGTGGACGCCCCTCCACACACAGCAAGGCGGCCTGGTGGGCGCTCTCCAGGGAATGGAGCAGCAGGCGGGGTACCCCTGCAGTGAGGGCAAAAGAAGACAGTGTATTACTGCAGAGTGACAACATAATTTGAAAAACTAGAGAGTTTTTAATTTTTTACTTGCCAAAGAAGCCATGCAAGAGTTTTTTGTTTGTTTAAATATTTATTTATTTAGGCTGCGCCGGGTCTTAGTTGTGGCACTCGGGATCTTCGTTGCGGCACGCGGGATCATTAGTTGCGGCATGTGGGATCTAGTTCCCTGACCAGGGATTGAACCCAGGCCCCCTGCACTGGGAGCGTGGAGTCTTACCCAGTGGACCGCCAGGGAAGTCCCCAGGCAAGAGTTTTAAAAAAGAAGAGCAGGGCCTCCCTTGCCTGCTCTGAGCAGTGCATGTTGTGTGGCACTGGGGCAGAAGTTGGCAAGGAGACTTATGACCTGCACAAACAGTCCAGAAATGGACCCTGCTTTAAATCTGGGAATTTAATTTCCAAGATTCTGCAGAGCAGTGGGAAACAGACTTCAATGAATGGTATTGGGGTGATTGGCTATCCATTTAGAAGATCGTTAAGTAGATCCCCACCACTCATCACACACACACACACACACACACACACACACGCTAACCATTAAAACCAAACCACAGAAGCACAGGGAGAATGTAGCAGTGTTTAGAATCCGAGTGGGAAATGCCCATTTTAGGCCAAATCCATAAAGGAAAATCCTGCAAAATCGACTGCCGTTTTTAAAGGCTAGTACAATCAAAGACACAAGAGTGTTACAGGACACTCTGGAAGAAAACACTTCTAATATTTAGAACATACAAATGTTTACCAACCGGAATCTGTGAAGAGATGCTTAATAGCAAAGAGAAAACAGTTTTTAAAACTGAGCAGAAAAGTGTGTTAAGTCTATGGACTTATAGTTCATAAAGGAGAAACGAAATGGGTGCTAAATGTGAAAAGATTGGCAAAAATGACAAAGATAGACCCGGGCTGTTTGGCGGGGCTAACGGCGGACTCAGAGGGCTCGCGCCAGGGAGTGCTCCCCGGGGCTTCCACTCCAGTGTCCTCGTCCTCACGGTGAGACACAGCGCACCCCGCCTCCGCAGGAGACCCTCCAACACTAGCAGATGGCGAAAATGAGGTCCAAAGAATGGAGTGATTTGCAAAGGAATTGAGTCAATGCTGTATGTGGAAGTCAACAAAAACTGATCAGCGTAGTGCGATATTTGAAGACGCAGTGATATTCGGAAATTTCTGGCAAGGTTTCCGAAGCACTTCTTTTTCCATCCAAGATAAAGCCTCTTAGCCAGGCCAAAACATTAAACTTTGCTTTATGCAAAATCATTTGCTGGAGAGAAGGCAACACAGGGAAATTGATTACATTTTGTGTAAAATAATTACCTTAATGTAGCATCTCCCGTATGCAGTGTTCACTTGGAAACAGAAATGGCTGTCAGAATGGCTCTGCCTCAGTTTGTTAGCGTCAACTTGACCCAACTTAGTATTTGCCACATGCAGAAACCAGTGTCCAACAAAGGCTCTGGCATCTGTCTGGGGCACTGGGCTTGCATCTCAGCCCACCTCTGCTTTGCTTCACTGAACAGATCTAGGTGGCTGGGTCATGACTGAGTTCTGCTTTAGATCAATGACATTTCTGGACCCAGAGAAAGCGTGAATTAATTAAAGTTTCTAAGCAGCTAGTATGGGCTAGGTGTTCTGCTAGGTGACTGGGTTAAAATATACCTCTGTTCCCAGGAAGTCCTCAGCCTGGTTAGGGAGGCAGGCACAGTTACAATTAAGGCAGTGAGTGCTACAGTACACGCATACGAAGGGGATGGGGTAGTGGGGCTATCTGGTAGAGCCTAGCAGCAGAGTGGAGAGCAAAGACGTGCTTCCAGAGTCTTAAAGGATGAGTAGAAGTTAGCCTGATGAGGGCCCAAGAGGGGGACGACATGGCAAGTGGGCAAAGAACTCCAGGGAGAGGCCAGTGAATGGTTTTGAACAAGGAAGTGATTGGCGCTCCAGGAAGATTGTTTCTGTTTTCGATATCTGTAACTCTGTTTCTGTCTTGTAAATAAGTTCATTTATATGGTTAGCAAAGGGGAAACGTGTTGGGGGGAGGGATAAGTCAGGAGCTTGGGGTGAACATACACACACTACTATATACAAGGTAGATAACAATCAAGGGCCTGCTGCATAGCACAGGGAACTCTACTCAATATCCTGTGATAACCTATGTGAAAAAGAATGAATGTATGTATAACTGACTCACTTTGCTGTGCACCTGAAACTAACAAAACATTGTAAATCAAGTATGCTCCAATAAAACTAAAATTAAAAAAGGAAAAAACATGACAAAGACAGATCTGTGTGGAGTTGGGGAGGACACAAGGGAAGCAGTAGCTGTTTTACTGGTTTTGCAAAGAACCAGTTTGTGATCATTGCCCACTGTTTTTCCACTTTAATTTATTCACCAGCCTTTCCCGATTCTGTCTTTAAACTCTCCGTGAACTGCTTTTGTTGCTGTTTTCCTAGCTTCCTGAGCTGTTTGCTTTGTCCCTCCAGTTCCAGGGCTGTTTTCTAATCTTCCAGCGTTTGAAGCCATCGCATGTCTTCAGAGGGCAGCTTTGGCCACCCTCCTGGCTGGGGGGAGTCCTCCCAGGCCCCTCCCGGGGACTGGGTTTCCCTTCCACTCCCCCATCTGCGCCCACAGGAGCACCTTGTTCTGGTTTCCAGTCGGGCCCACGGGGGAGTCTGTTCTGCCCGTGGCCTGGAGCCCAGCCAGTGTGCACGATGGTTCCTCTTGCTGGTGAGAATGTGGGTCCCCTGTGCGTGCTCTCTGTTAGGTCGCTCTACTTAATTGCTTCAATCTGTTTGTAAAATTTTGTGTCCGTTTTATTACCACTTGCGGGCACATAATTGAGAACAGCAGCCCTGCCTGGCCCTGCGGGTCATGGCCCAGCTGCCCGCATCTGCCGGCGCCCCCCACAGGGACTGCGGGCCGCACCTGCCCTGAAGACACCTTCCCCTCCCCGGACCCGGAGTCGGCTCATCCTTTTACCTCAATCTGCTGCGAATGTCTGCTCCCCCGTGACCCCCTGGAAGCCTGCCGACAGCTGAACGTGGGGAAGTTTCCCTCAAAGTGACGAGGTTACCCTTCTCCCACCGCTTCTCTTTTTCCCTGGAGGTAATAATCGCGCCCTCCTGCCCCTTCTTCTTCGTTTTCTGTGCACTGATTATCGATTCTTTCCCAAACTTTCCAGAGAAACTGTGACACTCGGCTCACAAACGACCCGACCCCTCAGGTCTGGGGGTTCCACCACCCCTGCCTCTGTGCCACCCTGTACCTGCCTCATCCAGGGACGCTCCCTGCCGCTCCTGGTTGGGACCCCAGTTCCTGGGCCCTGGGCGTCCCTCCTGCCAGCTCCCCCCTTGTCTGCTGGAGCCCCCCATCTCGCAGCTCCTCAGAAGGCAGCTCCTCTGAAGACACTCAATTTCCTGAGACTTTAAAGTTTGAACATATCTTTATTCTACCTGCATACTTGAGTGATACGTTGGTTGGGTGAAAATTCTCGGTGGCAAATAATTTTCTTTCAGGATTTTAGGCCGTTGTTGCATTGCTTCCACCTTGCAGTGGGGCTGCTTGGTGCCCTGGACCCTGCGGAGTTCTCCTCCTTTGCACGTGCCCTGCTTTTTAGTCTCTGGAAGTCAGGCTGTTTCTCCTCCTGCCCTGGTTCTGAAATATCACCACACTGTCCTCTGGTGCCAGTCCGTTCCCTTTCTCGGTCCTGTGTGAGCCCCTTCAATCTGGAGCCTTGCTCCCTCCGTGGCGTGTGTGCGCGTGTGTGTGTTCATCTTCTCTGCTCTGTCTCTTTCTGGAAACTCTGTTAGTTGGATGTGGGCCCGTGCGATTGACTCTCTTTCTGGAAACTCTGTTAGTTGGATGTGGGCCCTGTGTGACTGACTCTCTTTCTGGAAACTCTGTTAGTTGGATGTGGGCCCGTGCGATTGACTCTCTTTCTGGAAACTCTGTTAGTTGGATGTGGGCCCGTGTGATTGACTCTCTTTCTGGAAACTCTGTTAGTTGGATGTGGGCCCGTGTGACTGACTCTCTTTCTGGAAACTCTGTTAGTTGGATGTGGGCCCTGTGTGACTGACTCTCTTTCTGGAAACTCTGTTAGTTGGATGTGGGCCCGTGCGATTGACTCTCTTTCTGGAAACTCTGTTAGTTGGATGTGGGCCCGTGTGATTGACTCTCTTTCTGGAAACTCTGTTAGTTGGATGTGGGCCCGTGTGACTGACTCTCTTTCTGGAAACTCTGTTAGTTGGATGTGGGCCCGTGTGATTGACTCTCTTTCTGGAAACTCTGTTAGTTGGATGTTGGCCTGTGTGATTGACTCTCTTTCTGGAAACTCTGTTAGTTGGACGTGGGCCCGTGCGATTGACTCTCTTTCTGGAAACTCTGTTAGTTGGATGTTGGGCCCTGTGTGATTGACTCTCTTTCTGGAAACTCTGTTAGTTGGATGTGGGCCCGTGCGATTGACTCTCTTTCTGGAAACTCTGTTAGTTGGATGTTGGCCCGTGTGATTGACTCTCTTTCTGGAAACTCTGTTAGTTGGATGTGGGCCCGTGTGATTGACTCTTTTTCTGGAAACTCTGTTAGTTGGATGTTGGGCCCGTGTGACTGACTCTCTTTCTGGAAACTCTGTTAGTTGGATGTGGGCCCGTGTGATTGACTCTCTTTCTGGAAACTGTTAGTTGGATGTGGGCCCGTGCGATTGACTCTCTTTCTGGAAACTCTGTTAGTTGGATGTTGGCCCGTGTGATTGACTCTCTTTCTGGAAACTCTGTTAGTTGGACGTGGGCCCGTGTGATTGACTCTCCCATTTTCTTATACTTTGTTACCTTGCCTTTTTGGGCTTTGCTGCCCGTCCTTCTATTATCAGCATTTGCTGTAATGATGCCCCGTGACAAACAACTCCAAAATTTCCATGATTCACAACAGCAAACTTTTGTTTTTCTGTTCACAGGTTGTGTGTCTTCCATGCCGCTTACCCTCAGAGGTCTTCCCAGGGAAGCCTGTGCTCGGGCGGACACAGAATGTCAGGAGGCCCACTCAGACTACACTGGGAATGCTGTCAGCACCCTGTGGACCCGCCCAGCAGCAGTGAGGCAGGAAAATATAGTCTAGTGGGAACCAGCGTGACGCCACACGTTAAAGGGGAGGCGTAGGATTCAATTACAGGAAGGGAGTGACCAACTAGGGTCAACAGCCCACCCCAGCACCTGCTATAGAAGTTTAAATTCTGACGTCGCATTTTTAACTCGAAAGAGCTCATCCCCGTTCTCTGAACAGCCCTTCTTCACGTCATCCTCTTGTTTCATAGGTACATTGGATCCCCCCGTTCTCTGAACAGCCCTTCTTCACGTCATCCTCTTGTTTCATAGGTACATTGGATCCCCCCGTTCTCTGAACAGCCCTTCTTCACGTCATCCTCTTGTTTCATAGGTACATTGGATCCCCCCGTTCTCTGAACAGCCCTTCTTCACGTCATCCTCTTCTTGTTTCATAGGTACATTGGATCCAGGAGAACAACAGTTACAGGGGGAGGTGGCCGGCTTCCTTCTGCTCCCTGTAACAGCCCCCTGTCCTCTGAGTTCCTTCTGCCCAGGTTGGTGGTTTGGCCTCTGTGTTTCACACTGGAGACGTTCTCAGGTTGGGGGCGGGGCCGCTCTTGGTCTACACTGAAGAGTGGGGCGTGCAGGGCTGGCTGAAGGCTCCGTGTGCCAGGGGCCGCCTCACCAGCGGTCACGCTCTTTGTGGGGTGATCGGGCAGGTTTGGGCTGCTCCGCATTGGGCACCGCCCTCTCTTGGTGTCTGTAGGCCTCTTCTCTGGGACTGGCCTTTCTCCCCAGAAAGGACCCCTCCCCTCTCCTGCGCAGAAGGGGAGCTTAGCCAGGCTGCCACCGTTCTTCGTGCAGAGTGGGAGGAGGGGCTGGGGGCTTCACTTTCTTTGTCTTAAACAAGAGAAATGTATTGTCTCGCAGTCTGGAGGCAAGAAGTTCAAAATCAAAGTGTCAGCAGGGCTGGTTCCCTCTGAGGGCTGCGAGGGAAGGGTCTTTTCCAGGCCTCCCTCCTTGACTTGCAGACAGCCGTCTTCTCACATCATCCTCCTTCTGTGCATGTTTCTGGGTCCAAGTATCCACTTTTTTGGGGGGGGCATCCTAACCATTTTGAAGTGTACGGCTCAGTAGTGTTACGTATATTTGCATTGTTGTGAAACCCATCTCCAGAACTTTTCCATCTTGCAAACCTGAAGCAGCACCTCGCCCTCGCCCAGCCCTGGCCGCCAGCATTCCATGTTCTGACTCTACGGATCTGATGACCCTAGGTAACTCGTACGAGTGGGCTAAAACAGCGGTCCCCAACCTTTTTGGTGCAGGTACCGGTTTCATGGAAGACAATTTCTCCACCGACGGGGGGGCGGGGGGGGGGCGTGGTTCAGGCAGTAATGAGAGCGATGGGGAGGGGCTCGCTCGCCTCCTGCTGTGCAGCCTGTGGCAGGGGTGGGGGAGCTGGGGCTCCCTGGACTAAACAATATTTGTGTTTTCTGTGACTGGCTCGTTTCACTACACATATCGCAGCCTGTGCCAGAATGTCCTTCCTTTTTAAGGCTGGATAATATTCCATTGTGTGGATGGACCACATTAGGCTCATTCATTCATCCGTTGATGGACGTTTGGGTTGCAGCCGCTTTTCGGCTACGGTGAATAACGCTGCTATGAGCATGAGTACAGAAATAGCTCTCTGAGACTTGCTTTCGATTCCTTTGGATGTATACCCAGAAGTGGGATTGTTGGATCGTATGGTAGCTCTGTTTTTAATTTTTTGAGGAATGGAGGCTGAGTTTGTCTTAATCCTCTCTTTATTTTTAGCATGGCGCCCTTCCCTGCCCCCGTGGCCCTCCAGAGGGTGGCCTCCTGGCTTCCCCCAGGAGGCAATGGGATGGCTCCCTGGCTGGGCAGAGCAGGCTCTGAGGGTCTTTCACGGACAGCCCGCCTGGGAAGTTCTCCCTGGGGGGGGGGTTCCTGCAGGGGTGCAGTGCACTTCCGGTCTTTCCCAGTTAGTAACCGCTTTCCAGCCTCTGCCGACAGCCCTCTGACACCCGTGCCTCACTGCCTGTTCCTGTGGCCCTGTGGACACCTGAGCGATGTTTTCCACCCTACGCCTCTGTATGGTCATTTTAGAGGGGTCTGGGGAGGAGGCTGACCTTTGGGTCCGCCTTTCTTGAGGCGGCCGCAGTCTGGCTGCCTGTTCTGGGGCCTCCCCAGAGTGTGGGCTAGCTCTGCCCGGCCAGGACCGGGCAGCAGCCGGAGGGCCACGACCTCCGCGGTAATGGCCCCCAGCATCCAGGGGGCCGACCCGTGCATGGGAAGGCAGGGCAGGTGCCGGCCGGGGTGCCCAGGGGCCGAGCCGCCGGGCACGGCCACGGAAGGCCCCAGGACCAGAGGCTGAGGACCTGCCCGCCCGCCGGCACTGGGGAGGCTGAGCACACAGCACTTTGGAAGCGTCCCCCTCCGCGAGGCGGGTGCGGGACCCCCAGGTGCGGCCGGCGCGGACCCCTGCCCTGTCCCCGCAGGTGTGCGAGACGCAGGGGAGCAGGCCCCCAGCCGCCGCTGGAACGTCAGCATAGACGAGCGCTGGAGGCTGGCCGTGCTGGGTGGCGGCGAGAGGCCGGGCCTCGCCGGGGCGACCCTCTCCTACAGGGTGCGCAGGGCGGGGTGCGCCGAGCGTTCTGTCCTGCCCCGCCCCACCCTGCTCGCCCTGCCCCCTGACCCCGCCGTCCACGCAGGACCTCGCGCAGATCGTGGCCCAGCTGGTGTCCCAGGACGAGGACAAGGGCGTGCTCTTACCCCCTCCACCGAGGTCCGCCGAGTCCAGCAGCGCCTTCCAAGCCTTCCCGGTCCGGAGCGCGCCTTTCTGGCACGACGTGACTCCGGGGGCCCAGGCCTCGAGGTCGCCGCCCTCCTACTAGACGACTCAGCCCCGCGTGTCTGTCTTCGGTGCCTTTCCTGTGGGTCCCGGGGAGGCGGCCTGCCAGGTCTGGGGCGCACGGCTCCTGCGCCCTCCCCAGTGCCCACCAGACAGGCATGACCAGCCCAGGGATGAGAAAACAGGCCTGGGAGGACGTCTGGCTGCCCTCTCCTCAGAACACTCACCCCTGAGGCCTTGGAGACCACCTCCGGTTGGGGTGACTTGCCCCAGCCCAATCTCCAAGAGGCCACCTGGCGGGGCCTGAGGGACAGAGCAGAGTGGCCCTCCAAGATGGCCCTCTGGGCTGCCAGGAGAGGCTGCCCACTCCCCCCAGGGGCCATCATCCTGGAGACAGGCCACCGTGGGTGGCCTGGGAGGGGTGTGAGGCCTTGGCAGTCCCCCCTTCGGGGCCTGGTTCATGGACAGCCCCTTAGCTGGCCTGGGTGGAAGGGGTCTGGGCTGGGGAGCCTAGCCCCTTGGGGAGCTGGGTGCCTGCCTGCAGGGGGCAGTGAGGTGGGACCAGCGATCTTCCAGGAGCGAGGAGGTTCTGGTCATGAACTGCTTGGTACTGGTGCCCGCCCAGGCCAGGAGCACTGCCTCTCCAGGAGGCCCCCAGGGGCACGTGTAACTCGGGGGTGATGCCGTGATGGGGAGAAGCCCAGAGCCTGTGGGAGCCAAGGAGGTTCCCAACACAGAGGGAGGCTTCCTGGAGGAGGTGATGCCACCCGTCTCCGCACAGGGAGCTTGTAGCGGAACAGGGCCTGAGAAGGCAGGGTGGGGCAGCTGCGAGGAGCTGGCCCTGGCCTGCCACGGTGTCTGCCTGTGCCCCGAGGCTGAGGGGTGGGTGGGTGGGTTCTGGGCTGGGGGTAACATGGGGCTGCATTTTGGGGAGACCAAGCTGGAGGGGAAGAGGAAGTGGGAGGAGGGGAAGAAGGGAGGTGATGATAGGCTTCCAGCCCGTGGGGGGCGGGGTGGAAGGAGGGCGGCAGGTGCGGCGCCATCCCCCGGACTTGGTGACTGACACTCAGGGGCTGACTGGGGGCAGCGTGTGTGGGTGGCCGTGAGGGAGGGGGGCTCTGGGCAGGATGAGGTCATCAACCCCCGCCCCCAGGCCCAGGGTGAGGGCAACGCCCGGGTTTCTGCCTCCCTCCCAGAGCCAGCTGCTGAGGTGCTGCGACCCCACCTGCCCATCCTGGCCTCAGCTCAGGCCCCTCCTCCAGGAAGCCTTCCAAGATCATGCAGCTAGGCCCCCACCCCGTTGTCTCTGGGGTCCCCTGAGTGTAATCTTGTTCCAGGCCTGTGCCTTTCTCAGGATCCCTAGACCCCTAGGATTAGTGGTGGGCCGCAGGGATGTGGGGTGGAGGCTGGGGCTGGGGGAGGTGTCCTAAGACGTGGGGGAGAAGGGTGGACGTGAGGGTAGGCTGGGCCCTGGGGGACACCGCGACTCCCTCCCCCTCCTCCTCAGGGACACTGGTGAAGTGGGGATAGGTGTCAAAGGCCAGAACCTGCTCTGGGCCAGGCTCCGTGCTGGCCAGGAGGACCCCCTCCCATGCTGAAGTGCCAACAGTTGCGATAGAGGTGACAAGTGCTGTGGAGTTCTCTGCCCCAAGCGGCCTTAAAGGACTTCGTGGCCAGGGCCTCACTGGGCTCACCCTGCAGGTCTCTTGGTCTCACTTAGGGTGTCTCATGAGGCCGCAGTCGGATGGGGTGGGTCCAGGATGCTGGGCTGGCCGGCCCTCTGTCCTGCGAGTGGTCTCAGGGCCTCTCCTCTGCACCAGGTCTCCCCCTCTGGGACCACCACAGCAGCAGAAGTCGCGGGGCTCCCCTGGTGGAGCCCGTGGCCCGCTCCAGTAAGGCGTGGAGCCCCAGGACGGGTGGCAGTGCCGGAGATGGTTTCGTCGTCACCCTGGGCGCGTTGGCTTCCTATCGCTGCCCTAACAAGTTTCCGCAGACTTAGTGTCTTCACACAAATCCATGGACGTTAAGTTCTGTAGGAGTCTGAAACGGGTCTCGCTGGGCTGAGACGAGGGCGTGGGCAGGGCTGCCTTCCTGCGGGGGCTCCAGCCTTCTCCAGCTCCTCGGGACGCCCGCACACCTTGGCTCGGGGCCCCGTCCTCCATCTCCAAAGCCAGCAGCGCAGCACCTCGTCCTCCGCTTTTAAGGACCCTGTGATGATGGGCCGCCTGGACACCCCAGGATAGCATTTTAAGGCCACCTGGTTAGCAACCTCAACTCCCCCCTTGCCACGTAACCCAGCACGGCCACAGGTTTGGGGTGAAGATGTGACATGTTGGAGGGAGGGGCACTCTGGCATCGAGTGGCTGGAGGCTGGGGCCTGCGCAACATCCCAAGAGCAGAGGACGCCGCCCCCCCCCACCCCCAGCTGAGAATGACCGGGTCCCAACGTCACCAGTGACCCAGCTGGGAGCCCCTGGAAGAGAGGAGGGTCTAAGGGGGCCTGGGAACCCGGATGAGAGGAGGGTGTCACCCAGCAGACAGGTCAGACAGCACCACTCTGGTTAGGACACTGCCCCCAGTCACTGCTGACAGTGGACATTGCAGTGTCCCTTTACTCTGCTTCCCAACCGGGAGGTCCCTTCCTGAAGTCTAGGAGGAGCAATGCACCTCCCCAGACTCACAGTGACACCCCCGGGCCGGGGGTCTGCTTAGGTTCTCCTGTGGCAGAGAGGACGGCCACCCTCCTGTGTGGTCTCCCTTGTACCCTAGCACCCGCCTGTTCTCGTGGATCAGGTGGGCTCAGAGCAGGAGCAGAGGCCACTCTGGACACCCCAGGCAGAAAAGGGAGCCCCCCAGCCCAGCCCACAGGGCACGCCCCGCCACGCCCCCAAGGGCTGGCAGGGCGCCTGGGAGGTGGGCGTAGTTCGTGCCCGACTGAGGGCCACAGACAGTCGCTGCCCAGTGTTGCCGGTTGAAAAGAATGAGTTCATTGGCTTTACAAGAACACTTGCTCACTATTCAGCAATCCAACGATAAAGTTTAAAAATCTCGCCCGCAATTTCATCATCGAGAGGACCGCTGTCGACATTAGGTGGAGGTTGTTCAGATATTTCTACAGGCCTAGGCAGAGGCGAGAGGATATATGGAAATACAGAATAGGGGCTTGCCTGGCGGTCCAGTGGTTAAGACTTCGCCTTCCAATGCAGGGGGTGCGTGTTCGATCCCTGGTCGGGGAGCTAAGATCCCACATGCCTTGGGGCCAAAACACCAAAACATAAAACAGAAGCAATATTGTAACAAATTCAATAAAGACTTTAAAAATGGTCCACATCAAAAAAAGAATCTTAAAAAAAATACAGAATAAGTGTAGAATTCTTTCAAATTTTTAAAAATTTAATTTTAAGGGAAAACATGATCGCTGAAATTAGATGAACGCTTCTTCACCCCAAGTTTACAAGATTTTGCTAAGATTATTTTTAGAAGTTACAACAAACATTGAGAGATGGGTGTCACTGGGGTTTGGGTGGTGTGCGTCCATCCGATGCCGGGCTTTGAACGGTGAAGGGTGCCGGCACCTCCCCTCTGGCCCCGGCCCACCTTGCAAAGTCACTCCCGTCCCCTGCGTTCCACGTGTCATATCCGCATCCCACTGGGGGGCCGAGCTCACCGCCAGCACCTGCCCACTCAGTCTTTGTTTCAATTACATCTTTATTGGCTGTCTTAAAGGTCAGCTTTCACATTTTTAAAGAACTTTATTTCTCAGGTTCTTCTAGGTTTAAAAATGTTTCCCTGAGGCCTTTAAACACGCATGAGAACTTGGCTGGGGCAGGATTCTTCAGTTTAGCTTTCTTACCCTCGCAATTTGCTCTTCAGGCTTTGAATGTTGCTGGAGAGAGCAGGGCCAACTTGGGGTTTTGTTTTTGTATGTGACATGCTTTCTCTGAAAAACGCTTCTAAGAATCCCTGAAGTTCAGTAAGCAGGCGAGGTGGGTCTCCGTGTGACTTGCACCCCACCGTGGTCCTGGAGGCTCCCAGGTGACTCCAGGGGAACTTTCCTGTAGTGAGTCTCTGAGTGTTTTATCTAACCGTGCACGGCCTCTGGCACCGTGTGCCTTCCTCTGAGGCCTCTTGCCTCCACATCTGCTGCTGCTTCTCCCATCCCTCACCAGAGGTCAGCTCAGGTCACTCGGGACTCTCCAGGCCCTGCACAAGGACGCAGCCCTGTCGAGTGGCCTCTGGGCCACTTCACCCACCGTTGGACTCCCATGGGTCCCTCCTTCAGCAATGTCCCAGCCTCTCCAAACAGTGCCCTCACTATGATCACCCTGTCCCCTGACCCTCATCACTTTGTCTTCAAGGCCCGTAATGTCATGTTTATTACCTCTCCCCCGCTCCCCACTGGACCGCACAGCCGTCCCTGTTAGTCGCCCGACATCCTGCCCCTCGCTGTTTCTTGTTCTAGCGACGGCGTGATTTTGAGGAACTGTGTTTTCTCAGCTCCTAAACCTTGCTCTCGTTCTGCTGTCCCGCCATCTACTCTCTGACTTCTGATTACCGATCTCATGTTCTGTCAAGCTCCTAAGATTCCAGGGCTCCTGTGGAGTTGTCTTCTGCTTCTTCAGGTCTCTTCCGCTGTGCCTCACCCCCGCCCCCTGCTGTCCTTGAGGCCGTGGACTTGGCCACACCTTCACACACCCTCCCGGCTCTCTCCTGAATGTCTACTTCCTCTGCTACTAAATGGATGAATTCCTAAGTCTTTTTTGCAAGGTGTCTCTGGTCTGTTGGCCTGCCGCTGAGCTGGTGTAAGGGCTGGGCATTGCATGCAATCTCCCTTTTTTGTTAGTCTGGAGAGGGGAAAGCAGTGTGGAAGCCAACGGAGGAGCGGGGGCTCTGTGCTGTCTCCCGAGGGTTTATTAGACGTCACTGTGCTTTGGGAGCGGGGAGACCTGTTATTCCAGCGGCTTCCCTGAGACGCGGCCCGTGGCTTTGCTTCCGGTGGAGGTCAGCCCGGACTGCCGCTCACCCCCACGGCCCCGTCCAGGGAGGAGAACAGCCCCCGCCCTTTGTTGCTTCTCCCCGCAGCTGGCAGGCGGGCGGCCCTGCGGAAAGCTGAAAGCCCTGCCTGGGCACTTATCGGTGGTTCTTAACTTTATGGTCGACTTGTTAGGTGTAGGTGGAAGGGGACTTCATGCTGCACCTTCGCTGTTCAGATGAGGAGATGCAAGCCACGAAGCTAGGACGGGGGCCTGGGGGAGGGAGACCATTCCACCCCCAGCGCCCCCGCTTGGGGAACCTGCCTAGATATCCTCAGTCCTAAGCTCCTCCCTTGCAGCCGCCGTCAATCACGGCGGAGGTGCTCGGCCGGGGGCCTCTCCTGAGCTCCACCCCTTCGCCACTCCCCTCCGTGTCTCGAAGGGATGTCCCTGAGTGGACAAGGCAGTCACCCTGGGGCCCCGACACCTCCCTCCGCTGGCCTCCTAGCAGCCAGGTTGGTCCTGGCTCCCACCGTGGCCGGGAACCCGCTACTCTCCACCCGGGACTCCCCCCTGCACCCACTGCTTTTCCTTGCGGGGTGCGCCCAGGCCACCGCGCTCCCCACCATCCTCGGACCTTAAGCTCACACTCGGTTGCAGGTTCTGCCGGGCCTGGGGAGGACAGGCAGGTGCCTCACCCACAGGGGCCCGTCCAGACTCGCTGTACTGGGCACGCACCGCCCCCCGCCCCACCAGCCGCGGGCTCTGGGCCGTGTCAGAGAGGCCTGCGGGACCCCCGCTCTCAGGCGGGGCCTTGCAGAGGGTCCTCTGGGCACGGCCACGCGCCTCCCTTGGCCTTCTCCTCGGGCCACAGTCCACGGAGGCAGTGCCCGCACGGAGGTGGGATGGGGGCGCCGCCGCTGTCCGGGCGGCGCGTGGGGCTGGGCAGTGGGGCAGGGACAAAGACCCCTGCCGTGAGCGGAGAGGGCCGGGCCGGGAGTCAAGAGGCCGCGGCTGGGCCGCTGCGCTTCAGGGAAGTGAGGGACTCGGAGGGGACCCTGCGACAGGAGGGAGGGTGGGAAGGAGGAGCGGGAAGCCCAGGAAGGACTCGGACCGGCGTGGACGGCTGGTGGGGGCCGCTGCGGGGAGGGGCTTGGGGAAGACCCCGGGGGGCGCGGGCAGGCGTCCGGGAGCGCGCGGCCGCGGGTCGGGTAACCGCCCACTCGGTGGGCGGTGGCGCCCGAGGCCCCTCCCTCCTCGCGGCCGCTCCTCCTCTTCCTCTCCCGCCCGCACCGCGGCCCTCGGTCCCTGCGCGGCCTCGGCGGCCTCGGCGGCGGCGGCGGCGGCGGCGGCGGCAGCGGCGGCGGCGGCGGCGGCGGCGGCGGCGGCGGCGGCGGCGGCGGCAGCAGCGCGGCCCCTTTAAACCGCCCGCCCGCTCGCGCCCCCGCGCCTCGCGCCCGCGCGCCTCCATTTTCCCGGCCGCCCGCGCCGAGCCCCGCGCCCAGCCCGGCCCAGCCTGCGGCCTCCGCCGCCGCCGCCGGACATGGCCGCCAACATGTACAGGGTCGGAGGTAAGGCCGCCGCCTGTCCGCCCGCCGCCGCCGCCGCCTTTATGCGCCGCGGGCCCGACCCTGCCACCCCGGGCCCCGCCGGCCCCCATCCCCCCAGTCCCCGCCGGGTCCCCATCCCCCCCGGGCCCCATTCCGTCCCCCATCTCTCCTCCCCTCCCTGCCTCGGTCCCAAACCGCCGCCCCGGGCCTCGCCATACCTCCGCCCGGGCCCCCTCTGCACCCCCTGCCCGGGTCCCCCGTCGTATCCCTCCCTCCCCCATTTTCCCTTCTTCCCCTTCCCCTCCTCCGCCCGCCTCCCCATCGGCCCAGCCCCCCCATCGGCCCACTTCTGGTCCCCTCCCTCCGCCTCTGCACCCCTCCCCCACTGCAGGCCGTCCCGGCTGGGCCGTCCTTCCCCCTCCCCCGGCAGCGCTCACCCACTCTTCTATACCCCACCCCATCTCCTTCCCCTCCCCCCCCTTTCTGAGCAGCCTGTTCCTCCTCCGCCACCTCTGCCTCGGCCATGCTCATCCCAACCCGAAGTGACCCCTTGGGCCGGCCCTCACGAGCCGGTGCGGGTAGTGGCCGAGCGGCGCACCAGGGAGGCGGGGGCTCTGCCCACCTGTTGGGGGCCGACCGTGTAGCCTGTTGGGCCCTGGCAGAGGAACTGTGGAAGGCTCTGAAGTCGCAGAGCATGCTTCCGGGCCAGCGACCTGGCGGGAGCCCCCGACCCCGGAGCAGAGCTGGAGCACATGGTCTGGGGGGGGCGGTGCTGGCTGTCCTCCTGGGAGCGGGAGTTTGGGGGCCGCAGGGGTGTGGAGTGCCCACCGGGGCAGGCAGGGCTGGCTCGGGTGCTGGGGTGGGGAGTGGGTCCCCTCTGGGGTGGGGAGCCCCATGCGTGGGAGCCCAGGGGCGGCTGAGCTACCCCTTGGGCCGGGCGTGTGCTTGGCGGCTTCCCCTAGCAGGGTTCCCTCTCCGGGTCCTCAGCAGCCTGTGGTCACCCCGAGCATGCTTTTCTAAGACACCCCCAGACTTCCTGCTGCGTCCTGTTTCCCCAGCCCAGCAGGGAGGTGCCTTGCAAGGGTGCAGAAGGGGCAGGCAGCCCCCCGGTTAGGGGGTCGCTGAGCTGGCTGAGGCCCTGGGGGGCCGGCTTCCTGGGCTGTTCGTCCTCCCAGTTGGACCCCAGGAAGCCGCCGGCTTTGGGCCTTGTCCCTCTTCGTGGGGCGGGGGCTCCGGGAGGCTGTGCCGCGGGTTTTCCATGGGGTTCTGAGCTGGTCCTCCACAGGGAGGTGAGGTGCCCACCCTCTCTGAGCCTGAGATGCTCACTTGCCCACCTTTGGTGGAGTGTGTCAGGGCTGAGGACGGCGCTGGCCTCGCTTACCAAGTGTCCTCTGTCCTCAGTCTGCGCTCTCTCTGGCCAGGTGACCCCGAGTGTCAGGCCAGCCTTGTCACCTTGGGCGTAAACCCCCATCTGTGCAGGGGGTCAGTGCAGCACCTGCTCGGCCGGCAGGCCCTCCCTTGCTCTCTCTGGCTCAGAGGTGGTCATGGGAATGGGGGCCTGTACCCCGTGTAGCTCAGGCCCCTGGCGGACGCCTGTGGGGAGCAGGCTGCAGTGTAGGGGCCCTTCTGGGAGGGGCCTGTTCATTTCCTAGCCTCGCCACTTCAAGCAGGAGCCTGCCGTCTGTGGATGGAGGCGGGAGGGTCACCCCCAGGACCGAGCCGCCTTCTCCGCCCCGGTAGCTTCGGCCTCTGCCTCTCCCCAGCTGCGCAGCCCAGGGCTCCTGCCTCCCTTGCAGCTGCCCGTTCAGTGCTCCTCGAACCCGTGCCCTCTTGGGCCACCTTTCCGCAGTGCAGACCCCTCCTGGTCTCCTGCGCAGCCTGAGGCCCCTCCGGTCTGCCCACCCTCCAGCTCGCCCGGTGCCCCCTTGGGTTTAGCCAGCCGGAAGCCCCTCGGCAGGTGTGGTCTTACTTCCCATCCCAGGCGCTGGCCCTGCGGTCACATCGGCACGCTGAATAAACGAAGCAGTGTCCGCAGAACGGAGGCGCCCAGCTCCTGGTTGGAGGAGGCACGGAGGCTGCAGGAGGAGGTGGCGGCGGCCGGGGGCTGGAGGCCCTCAGCTGGCCCCTGCTGCACTTTCACCCGCTGCCAGGCACTTCTGCCAGCCCCTGCTTCGGTGGGTGGGACCTCCACCGTGCCTGCCTGTGGGGACTGGTTCCAAGGGGAGCTGTCCCTGCCCCATCCAGGCCGTGGATGCCCCGATCGCCACTTGTGTCCACTCCTTGACATACGGGCTTCAAGCCACCTATCCGGCTGCGAAGTCAGCGGGGACCTGGCCACCCTCAGACCTTCCCGTGCCTCAGTTTCCCCACGGTGTTGACCAGGATCTCTGTGTCCTGCGGTGCCTCCTCCAGGGGAGCGGTCTGCGTGTCCCCCTGAGGGTGTCCTGGAGGCCCTCCCAGGGCCTGCGTTGCAGGACCGCTTCCACTTGGACTCCCTCTTGGTTCCTGCAGTTCCGTCCCCAGTTTCTGTATGGAATCCCAAGGCGCTGCCCCAGGTCTGCAAGGCCAGTGGTTCCGGTGGGCGGGGTGTTGGCAGGTTGGCACCCTGTCCTGAGGTGCTGCTTGCTCGGGGTTGGGGGGCGGTGTCTGGATTTCTCAGGGCCCAGACAGAGGAAGGTACGCCCCTCTCTTGCTGGGGTTTGGCCCTGCCTGGGCAGCCTGCTCTGGCCTGGGGGGCACTGCAGAAGCAGAGTCTGGGAAAGCCCCCCTCCCCGCCGCCCCTGTTGTCTCCACTCAGGATGCTCTACCTTTTCCAAAGGTGCCAGACTCAGCCAGGAAAGTACAGGATGCCCGTTCAGTTTGGATTTCAGATAAACAGTTTCTTAGCGTAAGTTTGAACCAAATATCGCATGGGAGGGACGTGCACTAGGAAGTCGTTAGCAGAGTCCAGCGTTCTCTGGGTGGCCTGCATTCTACCTGGCGGGCCGTCCCGAGGCCCTGCCAGGATGTCTGGGCGGGGCGAAGGCATGGCTGCAGCTCTGTGCCAGCTGACTGGCTGGGCGGAGTGGGTCAGCCTGGGAGGGGACAGGGCCTGGTTCTTCCCCGGGAAGTGACCCAGCCTGGGCAGAGAGTTGCCTTCGGCGGTGACAGCAAATGTGGTGGAGGAGGCCTGGACGCGGGTGGCGGGGTCAGGGTCCACGAACCCTCTTCCTCTGGGGTCTGCGCTCTGCGTGGGGAGTGGGGGCACCTGGCCAGTCTTCTGGAACCAGCCGTGGACTGAGGGCACCACGGGCACCTCTTTTTGTCTCTGTGCAGAGACGTGCTGTCACGTTTCAGGACAGAAAGCAAACACCAACAGCTAGGAGCCACCGATACCACGGTCACTGGGGCGGTGGGTATGTTTTTAATGGGCGGGCTGCAGCCATCTCCCCTCAGGTCTCGTCTCTTGTTTTTCTTCTATCGTTGTAAGAAATTAACCCCCATTCTTTTGGATAGTTGATTTTTAAAAATATATTTTGAAAAGGTGACAGGAACACCCTAGTCCTCCAGGCAGCTTGACAGTGTCTCCGTTGCCCCTGCTGTTTTTGCCTTTGTCATCTGTATCCTGTCCTGTTGTCAGAAATGCTTCTTTGTTTAATTTTAACTTTTGACTAGGTAAGACACCCACACACGGGAGAATGCCAGACTTGTGCGGGGCCAGCAGGGACGTTCTCACGTGGCAGGGCGGGCACCCCTGCAGTGCGCAGTGGCCTTCCCAGGACGTGTGGACGTGGGTGCTGGCATGCGGGGCCCGAAGGGTGGCTTGGGTGAGGTTGGCACAGGGGCCCCTCCTCCCAGCTGTCTCCCGCTGAAGTTCGGGGCGGGGTGAGGGTGGTGGGGTGCCCTGAGGCCCCCCATGACCCCCAGCCTGCCTTCTCTCAAGAGTTTGATGTTGTACACAATGTCCTGTCCTGCCTTCCGTCTCTGTCCGCCCTGCACCCCTGTCGTCTGTCTTCAGGGAGCTGGGGGCCCGTGTCCTGTAGCAGTGGGCACAGCCTTCCAGGGGCTCTGGGGGCCCCTGTGTGGACGGACGAGGGTGCTGGTGCCGTCTCCACAGCCGGGGGGTCCAGGCTGACGTCGGGGTGAGGTTCCTGGGGAGGGCCTGGCGGGCGGGGCTTCCAGGGGTGGCCTCGGGGATGCTGCCCGTCGTCTTGTGCTGGCCATGCCCCTGCGGCCTCCCTGCTCCCGGTCAGTGGGATGCAGGTTGGAACTGTACCTTCTCGTGGGACGCCTGCTCTCCCGGCCCTGCAGCGCCCTGATCCTCTCCTGGCTGCGATTCTTGGGCTGCCTGAGGAGATGACCCTTCTGAGCAGCTGGTCTGCTCCGTCTCCCCTACTTCAAACTGCTTAGTGGTTCCTGTGGTGGGGGGTCAACTCCCAGCATCTTCGGGGCCCCACGATTCGGCCCCGCCCTTGGGTGGCCTCCCATCGCCCCCCGACTGGGTCCTGGCCCTCTTGTTGCTGTGCGGGGGTCCCAGCTGGGCATGGGCCCCTGAGATGGAGGCCCAGGTTCCTCTGGGTGACGCGTGTGGCGGTGGTGACCGGAGGTGGGGGCTGCTTGCCTCGGGAGCGAGGGGCGTGGCTGCGGCACGCCCAGAGGGACCCCTGCGCTCGGCACCCCTGGAGGGCAGGCCCGCCACCTCCCTGCCCTCTGCAAGGCAGGGGTCCAGGCGGCCACACTGGCTCCCCGAGGGTCCGTCTGTGGACGTCGGGCAGAGTGGGCTCCTCGGGCTGCGCGGGCGGGGCTCCCCTGGGGGTCGCAGGAGGTCGCCTCTCAGAGGCGGCCGCACCCCGTGGGAGGGGACTGGGTTCAGCTCAGGGCCGCGGGGGGACGTGCTCCAGTGAACTCAGCCGTGGGCACCGGCCGGGCTTTCCCCGGCGTGCGGGTGAGGACGGCTCTGTCCCTCTGCAGAGATGTGCGGGACACCTGCCGTGCTCAGGCCTGGGACCCGGCCTCTGGCGCCCGCGTGACTGGCCGTCAGCCTCCGCCCTGTGCTCCAGCCCCTGGAGGGAGGCCGGGCCCCGTGGTCATCGGCCACTTGCCTCTCCAGTCAGGGTCTGGCCTCCGTCCAGCGGGGTGTGTGCGCGGGAGGCCTGGCTGGGGAGCTGGAGCCGCCGGGGCGAGGACAGAGGAGCGGAGGGGGCCCGCGTGCAGGCGTCCTGGCTCTGGGCTTGGTGGGGCCCAGGTGTAGCAGGTGAAAGCGGACACGGTCCTGCAGGGTCAGGAGTCTGGCTTCCTTTGGCGCCCCGCCGTTCCCGCCGCGGGGTCCCCAGCCCCAGGGGACCTGGTGGGAGGCGGTTCTGGAGGGATGCTGACGGGTCTGGCGGCCCTCCTGGGGTGTGCGCCCGTGTTCTTGTGGGGCCTCTGTCGCCGCTGGCTCCCCTCGCGCGGCCTCCTGGCTGTGACCAGCCCGCCCACTTGCTCAGCGGACACATCCTGTCCAGCCCCATCACTCCTCACGGATCATCTTTGCGAATCCGCCGTCTCCCTAAGGTTGATGTGTAGCGAGTGGAGCCACGAGGGATGGGTCCCCCGGCCTGTTTAGGACCATGCCACTTGAATTTTTGAGCTTTTAGTTGGAGATTTCGGTGTTTCAAGTGCCCCTCAGCATAGCCATGAAGTGCGTCCAGTATCCCTAAGCGCAGGGAGGCTACGGGCCCAGCACTCATGAATGGACGATGTGATGCGTACCGGATACGGTGTCTTTAAATGGACTCTCACAGAGGACAGGTTATATGTCGATCTGCTGATGAAGAGGTGGCCCGAGGCTGGTGGGACCCTGACCCTGGGCTCCCCATGGGGCGATGGCTCAGTTCAGGATAGTTCGGTGTTAGTGGTGACATTAGGGTACATCATTACTGAGACAAATAGGAACGGCCTGTGTGTATTTTTTACATTTAAATTTGGGTCTATTGAAGTACACTTTCAACACCCTTTTATGTGTGCGGTTCTTTGAGTTGGGCAGACGCGCACCGTTGTGTAACTGCCGCACACGCTTCCACGTGTGTGGTCCTAAACAGGCCAGGAGGGGGAGGTAAGCGGCTAGACTGCTTCCACGACCCGAGTGTCCCTCTTGCCTTCTGTAGTCAGCCCGCCTGCGCCCCACCCCAGCTCTGGCAGCCCCGATCTGCCCCTGTTGCTGCAGATCGCCTTTACAGGGTGTCATGCAGCACGCTGGCTTCTTCATGGGGTGCAGCGCGTCCAGGACTTGTCCTCGTGTCGGTGGCTCATCCTCTGCTTGCTGAATAGGTTCCATCGAATGGACGTACCGAGGTGTATTCAGCAGCGAAGGGACGTTGGGGCCGGTTCGGTCCCTCGGGCTGCTGTAACGAGGCGTGAGCCGCTGGGGGCTGGGCAGCCACAGCTGCCAACTTCTTGCAGCTCTGAAGGCTGCAGGCCCCAGGTCAAGGCTCCAGCAGCCTCGATGTCTGGGGAGCTCTGTGGGGTCTCCTGTAAGAGCACTAATCCCACTCCGGGCCCCACATACGCACCTCCCAAAGGCCCTGCCTCCAGATACCATGGCTTTGGGGTTAGGATTTCAGCGTGACTTTTGGAAGGACCTGGGCCTTCCAAAAGGCCCAGGTGTTTTTATATATAATTTTTTATTTATTTATTTTATTTATTTTTGGCTGCGTTGGGTCTTCGTTGCTGCGCGTGGGCTTTCTTTAGTTGCGGCGAGCGGGGGCTACTCTTTGTTGCGGTGCACGGGCTTCTCATTGCCGTGGCTTCTCTTGTTGCGGAGCACAGACTCTAGGCACGTGGGCTTCAGTAGTTGTGGCTCCCGGGCTCTGGTGCACAGGCTCAGTAGTTGTGGTGCATACAGGCTTAGTTGCTCTGTGGCATGTGGGATCTTCCCGGACCAGGGCTCGAACCCGTGTCCCCTGCATTGGCAGGCGGATTCTTAACCACTGTGCCACCAGGGAAGCCCCTATTTCCAGTTTTGGTGGTTGAGTGAAGCCGACCGTGAGCACCTGTGCTCAGCTTTGAGTGTGAACGTTTGTTCTTATGGGTGTTTCTCGTGGGTGAAAGTGCCCAGGGGTGGGGTTGCCTGGTGGAGTCGCCTGTCCGCAGTGCAGCCTCATTACTTTCCAAGGCGGCGGCATTATTTTCCTGTGCTCCCGGCAGCGATGCTGAGGGTCCTGGGTCCTCTGCACAGGAGTCTGACTGGCACACAGGTCATCTCACTAGAGTTTTGATTCACGTTTCCCTAAGCATCCGTGCTGCTGGCCCCCTTTCCGCGTGTTTATTTGCCGTTCCTGTGCCTTTGGTCAGGCGTCTGGACAAATCCTTTGCCCGGTTTTTAAAATTGGAAAGAAGCTTACTGTTGAGTTGTGAGAGTTTCTTTTATATTCTGGATTTCAGTTGTTTACGAGATATGTATTTTGCAAATTTTCTCTTTTACAAGAGAGAAGTATGTGAAGTCTGCCTACCCCAAGGTCACAAAGATTTTATCCTGTTTTCTTGTAGAATTTTTATAGTTCCAGGTTTTACTTGCAAGTGTAGGACCCATTTTGAGTTCATTGTTTCGTGTGTGGTAGAGGTGATGGTTCTTGGGTCCTTCCCCTTTTGCGTGTGAACGTCCAGTTGTCCATCTCCACCTGTTAACCTCTTGACCGCCCCCCCCGCCATCTGTAGGCACCTTGGTCCAACCCGTTTGCCATGGTGCCCTTTGTTCCTCCTCTCTTTTCCATTGATGCGGCCATGCTTGTGCCAATCCACGCCGTCTGGATTACTGTTAACTTCACGGCAAATCTGGATCAGGTGGGAATCCTCCAACTTTTGTCCTTTTTCTTTTTGGTCGTGCCACGCAGCTTGCGGGATCTTGGTTCCCTGGCCAGGGACTGAACCGGGCCCTTGGCAGTGAGCGTGCAGGGCCCTAACCACTGGACCGCCGGGAATCCCCTGACTGTCCTTTTCCACGTTGTGGAGCCTGTTCTGGCGTCTCGGATTCCCCTGTAAAGGGTAGGATCAGCTTATTGGTTTCTACAGAAAGAAACTGTGGAGTCTTGATTGGGATCACGTTGAAACTATGGTTGAGATCAGTGTGGGGGAGAATTGGCATCTTCACCAGGACTGAGTCCTCTGCTACAGGGACTGGCAGGCTGCGGCCCACTGCCTGTTCTCGTGTGACTCATGAGCTAAGAATGGTTCCTACATTTTTAAATGGTTGAGAAAAAAAAATCAAAAGAAGAATACTTTAGGACACATGAAAATTCCATGAAATTCAAATCTCAGTGCCCATAAATAAAGTCGTGTTGGAACGAGCCGTGCTCGTGCGTTTGCATTTGTCCTCACTGCTTTGGGGCCTCGGTATGGTCGAGCGGTGGTGAGGTCACCTCACTTGCTCACCTGCCCACCGGCGGTGCCGTCATTGCGAATCACACCTACGTGTCGTAACTCGGCAGCTCGGAGCCCTGTCTGCATCCCTGTCCCCGCCGGGCGAGCAGGGCACCCGGGCTTGGGAGGTGGTGGCTTTAGGGGCGTGGGCGCTGTGCCGAAGGGACGCTGCGTGTGTGGGTGCAGCCGCAGGGCTCTTTCACGGAAGTTCGCGAACCGGACAAGAGCCTCCAGCGGGGTCTGCTTGCTCATCGGCTGGGCAGGCGAAGCCGGTTACTGGTGGTGGCGTCATTCAGTCGTGGTGGTGGCAGCTGGCCGAGGAGCAGCCTTTGGGAGGCTGGTTGCCCGGGTTGAGGGGCTGGGAGTGGGCACGGGGTGCACGGGATGGGCTCCCCATGAGGAGACCGGCCTCTGTGAAGAGTCCGCCTGGACCAGGCACAGCCGAGATGTTCAAAGAAGTGGGGAAAATGCCAGCCTCGTGCCGACTGAAGCAGGCTCTACTAGGATGCTGTGTCTGCCCGGCTGGGCTCGGGGAGCCGGGGGGACGTCGTTTCCGGTGCGGCCACCAGGGCATGGCGGGACAGGTCAGCCTGGATCGGAGCCCTCCCAGCACAGCAGCGTCCAGTCTGTGGGGCCTGATGGCGCGGAGAGGCGCGGGGCTGGCATCCTGCTCGTTGCAGTGGGTCATCCATCCTCTCCTGTCCTTGGACATCGGGCTTCCTGGTGCTCAGCCTTTGGACTCAGGCTGATTCTCGCCACTGGCTCCGGTCCCCAGCTTGCAGACGGCAGATCATCTGACCTCTCAGCCTCCAGACCCACGTGAACTGACTCGTAGGACAGACTGCTATGTGCGCGAACAGAATTTGGTGTATGGAGCAGAACGGCTCGGCTGGACTCCTGGACAAAGCTTGTTAACACATCAGGTGCCTGGAGCCCGTGGTCCGTCGGGCTGCTTGTCAGCAGGCGTTTGTGCAAAATGTTGAGTCTCGTGCTTCATCCCACCTGTTGTGTCAGCGGTGAGCTGCACTTGACCTCGAGGAGTCAGCCGTCATCAGTTCTGTGAATTTTTATCAGAAGTGGAAGCTGAGGACTTCCCTGGTGTTGCAGTGGTTAAGAATCCGCCTGCCAGTGCAGGGGACACCGGTTTGACCCCTGGTCCAGGAAGATCCCACATGCTGCGGAGCAGCTAAGCCCGTGCACTGTAACTACTGAGCTCGCGTGCTGCAACTACTGAAGCCCACGCCTAGACCTAGGCTGTGCTCCACAATAAGAGAAGCCACTGCTCGCCGCAGCTAGAGAAAGCCTGTGCGCAGCAGTGAAGACCCAACACAGCCAAAATAAAAGGTGGACGCTGAATATCTTGACTTGCCCTACCACGCAGCAGCTTGAGGGCGTAGCAGTGGTTAAATTTTACTGGGATTTCTTAAATTTGGGGCAGAAATTGGAATTTTTCAGAATGAGAAGAACACTCAACCACGAGTATCAAACGCTGAGTGCCTTTGGAAATTCGTTTCTGCTGCATGCTTGATGATGGCCCTTTGTGAACTCATCTCAGAATTGCATGAAATGGCCCTTCCTGCAGACTTATACTGTGGTACATCCATCTTGGTGATGACTGACGTTGTTTGAATCCCAAACTGCTTTATACGGTTTCTTACCGTCAGATGTTAAAACGAGAAATGGGATCTCCATTCCGACCCAGATTTGCATCGGGCATGTTTTCTGCGTTCAGACCACAGTCCCCGCAGTGTGTTCTGGGCCGCGGTGCGCGTGCGAAGGAGGTTTCTGTGTTTCAGAAGCCACGTAGCTGCCTTGAGGAGCTGCCCCACCATCTGTACTGTGTCACCTGCTGCAGTTCTGGGTCAGCAAAGCCATCACACTCATGGCTGAGTTTAGTACAACAAAAGGATATACACCAGAATCAGCAGAGGTAAAAAGGTCAAGGCTTCCAGCTGGCCTGTCCCAGGGCCCCAGGTGGTGAGACCACACGCAGCTCGATGTCCAGGCTGTTTATCCAGGTCGGTCACGTAGCCATGACTGACCATCAGCGTGGCTGGCCTTAGTGTCCAGCCCTCCGGAGGTTAGGTTGATCTCTGGCCCACCACAGATCACACTGTCGGCATGGTCTGTGTGGCCCGTGCCCCCAGGTGGGCAAAGGCTCCCATCAGGCAGGACCCTCCAGGGGCTTTGGGGCAACCTCCCAGGAGCAGGTCAGGGGCCACACCTTCCTTTGGATGTGCAGGGTGTGGATGACCCAGGCCTGCTTGGGTTCACCCTTCACTGCACAAATGCTGAAAGGGAAAGGTCGAGAGAAATCTCAGAGAGTCCAGTACGAGTGTGCTCAATTAAAATTTCATGCTTGCAGATGGATATCGTTGTTTGGGTACTTGTTATGCAGAAAGACATAGAGGCCGCGTCACAGGTCAGCATTAACAGGGACGTTGCGATGGGTTTTCGTGATCCAGAACGTGAACTTGAGCCCCGATGAAGCAAATTGTCCTCCCCCAAAGCAGAATTCCTTAGTAGGCCAGGATTATCACAAAAAAAGTATACTCAATTATTATTGTTTGGATTTTAATTTCATTGGCAGAATGTTTGTGGAAATGTATTACGTTAGTACCCAAGTGATGTCTTTGGTTTAGCCTCTTGTTGTGCGAAGCCTGAAGTATTTACTCTCTGGCCCTGTACTGAAAAAGGTTGACGGTCTGTGTTTTGATCCATGATGTCTTATGTTACGATTTATTTAGATTTTGTTGGTTTTTCTCAGTAGCGTTTTGTAGTTTTCAGCATACAGATCTTGGCACAGAGCTTTTGATCTTCAGAGATCTGTAGGTTGTTATACTTCAGTACTTGTGTGAGCTATTGGAAATGGTACTTTTAATACACTATTTTTGTATCCTATGAGCTTGCTAAACCCTCACTCGTTCGTTTTTCTTTTTTAAGTGAAAGCAGGTTTATGGAGAGGGCAACGCATGCCATAGGCAGAATGCAGTCCATCTCAAGGCACGAGCGGCCCCTCACTCATTAGTTTTAATAGCTTTTTGTAAACTCTGGGAATTTCACTGTGGACAGTCATGTCCTCTGCATTTAGAGAGTTTTCTCTCTTCCTTTCCAATCTGTACGCCTTTCATGTGTGTGTTTGTTCTCCTCGTGGCACCGACCAGGACCTGTGGGTGAGCAGCAGTGCAGGGGATCGACTCCCGTGCCCTCTTCCGGCTTTCGGGGAGGGCACCGTGTTTTCATCAGTAAACGGGACTTCACTGTAGGTTTTTGGTAAACGCCTGCTAGCAGGCGAGGATGTTCCCCTGAATTCCTAGTTTGCGTCAGAGGTTTTTTGTTTTTTAACAAATTTATTTATTTTTGGCGGCGTTGGGTCTTCGTTGCGGTGCGTGGGCTTCTCATTGCGGTGGATTCTCTTGCGGAGCACGGGCTCTAGGCACGCGGGCTTCAGTAGTTGTGGCTCGCGGGCTCTCGAGCGGAGCCTCAGTAGTTGTGGCACATGGGCTTAGTTGCTCCGCGGCATGTGGGATCTTCCCAGACCAGGGCACCCGTGTCCCCTGCGTTGGCAGGCGGGTTCTCAACCACTGCGCCACCAGGGAAGCCCCTGTGTCAGAGTTTTTATCAGGCATTGTGTAGGTTTCGTCAGCTCTTCTGCATCTGTTGAGATGGTTTTTCTGCTTCATTCCACTGCTGTGATTTCGACGTGTCCCCAGGTGTGACTCCCAGTGGTCAAGGGGCGTTGTCCCCTTGCTGGGTGGCCAGCTTCCATGTGCAGAGGTCGTGCTGAGAAGCTGTGCTCCAAGTTGGTGAGGGGCGCTGCCCTGTGGTCTCTCGCGGTGTCCGGCCTTCTGAGCCACCGGGGGCTCCCTGCTCTAGTGCTTTCTGGGAGAGTTCGTGTGGACTGTGTTCAGCCTCCCTTCCGTGTTCGGTGCGATTCACCAGCGACGCTGTCTGGGCCGGGGAGGGGCTGGGGCTTCTCCCCTCCCTTCGTTCTCCCTTTGGAAGGCGGTTGCCTCTGCGCTCCGTCCTCTTCGCGGGTGCAGGGGAGGCTCGTGTCTCCTCCCGCTGCTGCTGCCTCTCCCCCTCCTGCCTCTTTCTTTGTTCCCCACCTACCAAAGCACGAGTTACAGGCGGTGAAGCCCAGTCCTCAGAAGCTCAGGGCAGCTGCCGGCAGGTGTGTAAGTGCCGCCCGGGCACAAGACGCACAGTCCCCCGAGCCCCCCGCTGCCCCGTGTCCGGGGCCCCTTTCCTGGCGCTGCCGGGACTCTGTCGCTGGACGCAGACCTGCTGTCTGCCTGTCTGCCACCCCCTACCCTCCCGGGGGAGCGTTTGGGTGGTTTCCAGTTCCTGACACGCAGGAGTAATTATTTCAGGTTTAATTTGCTCTTTATCTAGTTTCTTAGAACGAAAGCTTGGATGATTGATTTGAGACCCTTTTATAAAAACTGCTTAGTTGAGATAAAATCTACATGTGATAAAACCCGCCCATCTGGAGTGTACGGTCCAGTGAGGTGCAGCGTGGCCGCAGTCGCCCTGAAACAAGCTCGTGCCGGCCAGCCCCTCCCGCAGGCCTCTCTTTGTCCAGCCAGCCTCCGGGCACACCCCTCCTGTGATCCCTCTGGGGTCTTCACCTCCGTCCGGGGGCACCTGGGCCGTGTGCACATGCAGGCCTCAGCGGACTCCAGCCAGGACAGCCTCCCGGTCAGCCGTCCCCTGCGGGGCTGGTCTCGCGGCTGTCCTGGGCTTTCCCGGGTGGACCCCGGGGCCTCCCTGCGCCAGAGCCCCACTCGCCCTTGGGGGCGTTGGGGAAACGGAGAGCACGTGTGGTTTTTCTGTGAGGGGAGCCTGTGCTGACTTGAAGTCTGGGGGACCCGGCAGGGCGGCAGCACCCTCAGGACCCCGCTCCCCTGGGCCCCCGACCTCGTGCCGCCCCGGCGAGCTCCGTTTCTCCTCCACCCGGAAAGCCCCGGCCTCCGTTCAGCTCTTTTGTCTTTGGAGGAGAGGTGGTGGGACGCCGGGGGATGTGCATGGGGGGATGGCCGGGGCCTGGCAGCCTCCATGCCGACGTGGTCTCTGGGGCCGGCCGTAGCAGTGCCTGTGACCGTCCTTCCCGCCCTGGCGGTGCCGCTCTTGGGGCCCCCTCCGGGCCGGCTGCAGCCCCCGCGGCCCCCCACACCCCGCCTGAGCCTGGCCCCCGCCTGCCGCCGCAGATGCAGCCGGGCCGCGGGCGAGCGGGGGGCCGGCTCCCAGGCTGGCGGACTCGCGAGGCTGACGCGCTCTCGCCCGTTTGCAGACTACGTCTACTTCGAGAACTCCTCCAGCAACCCGTACCTGATCCGGAGGATCGAGGAGCTCAACAAGGTAGCGTGCGGCCCCGTCCCTGCTGGGGGGCGGGGGTGCCCCTCCCCGGAGAGCCCATCCCTGCGGGTCCCTGGTAGGGTGTTAGGAGAGGGTCTGGGTTGGATGGTTCCAGCTGAGGAGTGAAGGAAGCCACCTGGGCGCCCACAGCCCGAAGGTCCCCTGCCCGTCTCCCTCCTCTCTCGTCCCATGTCTGCTGAGCGTCCTGGGCAGGCGCTTACGAGTGGATTAGGGGGCGGGGCCCTCCTGGGCCTGGTGGGGCGCGGTGGGCATGGACTCACAGGTTCAGAATGGCCTCTTTGGTCAGAGGAGTGGGCGCTGTCCCGTGCAGACCCCCAAGCCCGGTGGGGGAAGCCCCCCCCACGTCTCCTGCCGCCCTCCTTAGTTGGAGGCGTTGGCGGGGGTACTGGGGGAGAGGGCATCGGTGTGACCCTCCTCTGAGGCCACGGCTGCGGCCACGGCGGTGCCCGGTCAGCAGGGCCCTTAGCTCTGCCGCTTCTCTCTCCCCTGGTTCCTGCAGAAGGGCGGCTGTGGACCCCCGCCCTGGAGCAGCCCCCGTCCCGGAAGCCCTGTTGTCACTCGTGTTGGCTAGGGGCCACCTTGTTGTGCCTCCGTGTGGCCAGCAGGGGAGGGGCTGCTTTCCTGGACCTCAGGCCTTGGGGCAGTGCAGCCGATTCTCAGGACCATGTAGGGTGGGGCGGGAAGGTCAGGGTGCCGGTCTCCCAAGGATCAGACTAGCCGTGGCGGCACCCCGACCCTAAGGCCGTGCCTGCTGGGACCAGGAGATGGGCGGCGTGCCCGTGCCCCGAAGCCTCAGCCCCGGCCTGGGCGTGTCAGTGACCGGGGCTGGGGGCGGTGGCCGGATGTCCCATGAGGCCACCACACCGCTGGAACCAGTACGCTGGCGGGCGCCTCCCCCGAGCCCTGCTTTCCGCCCACTGGAGCCGTAGGGCGGAGGGTGCAGCCCGTGCCCGCTGCTGCGATAGGAGCAGGTGTCTGTCCCGCCCCACCCCGTGCAGATCACTGAAGGCGTGGCTGGGGGCCAGGCCTCTGCGTGGAGTCGTCCTGGCAGGCGGGGCCGTGGCAGCCTGTGGTTGCAGGGTGGCCACGGTGCCCTCACTCTGGCCGCGACACGCCACGTGTGTGAGGGAGAGGCAGTGCCGCCCCGTGAGGGTGGACGCAAGTGTGGGCACCAGGAAGCTCTGCCGGGTGGGGTGGTGGAAAGGGGCGTGGGTCCAAAGCACCGGGGAGCACGGATGTCTGCTGTGGCCCTCGGGGTCCTCGGAGCCCTGCACCCCTGCTGGCCTCCCCTTCCACCCCACGGGGCATGGGGGCTTCGTCCCGGCTGGAGAGGTGGGCACAGCCCAGGCGATTGTAGTTCAGGCAGGGGCTGAAAACGGGGTCAGTTTGAGGGCCCTCCCCTGACGGCCCCAGGATGCTGGGCAGCCTCGTGTGCAGAGGGAGTGGAGACGGAGGGTGCTCTCTGGGGGCAGATCTGAGCCGCTGGCGTCGCGTCCCAGCAAAACGCCTGCTCTCAGCCTGCGACCTGGACGGAGCAGGGAGGACGGCTTCCACCGTGAGATCCATCAAAAGAAACCGAGGAGAGAGCTGATGAGGGCGCAGAGGAAACTGAGGCCAGACGAGCCGGGGGCATCCTCAGAGAGACGTGGCGGCCGCTGTGACTGGGGAGACTCGGGAATGAGAAGAGGTTCCTGGAAGTCAGTAGCAGAAACTGGGACGAAAACACAGAGAGAAAACTCAGAAAAGTAGAGAGTCCTCCAACGGCCCAACGTCCAGTTAGTAGGAGTCAGAGGAGACGAGGGCCCTGCAAGCAGAGGAGTGGCCTGAGAAAATGCCCCCACCCCAAGGTCCTCCAGAGCCACAGCCCCGTCCAGCCCCCAGGACAGCGGGCGCCCCGGCGGAGGGCACCCTGCGGGCCGCTGACCAGTCCCCATGCCGCCGCCCAGAGCAGCGGGGGGTGGCGCGGGGTCCTGGCGGGGCCCTGGAGCGGACCCTGGAGTGAGCACTGAGGGGTCAGGAGGAAGGGGGGGCATGTAGACTGGGGCAGGGGGCGCGGGGTTGCTCTGCGCTTTGTCTCTTTTCTGTAAATGAAAACAAGTCTAAAATGAGTTTCCTTGGCAAAGCCCAGCTCTTTTGAGCCCCTCGGAGCCCCTCTCCTGGGCCGTGCCTGACACCAGTTCCCCCGGCCCTCCCGGGACCTTTCAAAGTAACTGTCGAGTTTTCTTCTTAGAACTTTGATTGGATGTATGTGGCATTTACGTTGTTTTCATGAAGAGTTAAATCTTCACACTGCTGGAGAAAATTGCTGTTGTGAAAGCACGGGAAAAGGCTGGCGGGGGGGTGAGAACGGGGGTGCGTGGAGGGGGGCGCGGAGGGCAGACCCTCGGGACAGGCGTGGGGGGGGCGGCGTGGGGACCAGGCCCCGTGCGGGCCGGCTGGGTGCCAGCCAGGCAGGAGAGGCCCAGAGGGGACCAGAGGACGGGCGGAGGCCTCCCGGGAAGCCTCTGTCGTGGGATTAGAAGCCAGGTTTTAGGGAGGCAGGTTGGACTGTGGGGTGTGGGAGTCTCCGAAAAGTCCAGCAAAGGATGAAAGGCAGACGCCGCTGACCCCAGTGGGACATCTCCCCGCATCCCACGTTGTCCTCCAGCAGGGTCCTCCTGGGGGGCCAAGGACCCCACTCCGCCTGCTCCCGAGCCGTAGCCACCCCCAGCCTGTGGGAAGGCCCCCTGCCGTCCTGCCCTCGCTCCCGGGCCGCTGAGCCGGCCTCCGTGGAGACAGGAAACGGGCGAGGGTGCCCTGCGGTCGTCCCAGCTTTCCTCCCACAGGCCCTTTGGGACCCCAGCCCGGGGGGAGATGCAGGCAGGTGCAGGAGACACGTGGGGGGTGTGAGGGGCGAGGCAGCAGGGGTCCAGGCAGAGCACCGGAGGGAAGAGCGCTCTGGAGCCCTGGGTCTCCAGGGTCCGGCCCAAGCCAGGCTCGCAGAGCTGAGGTTGTGCGGAGCAAAGCACAACCCCAGGAGGTGCACGTTCTCGGGGGCCCCTGGGAGGGGCTGCACCTGGTGTGGATCCAGGAGGGGGCATTGCTGCGACTCCACAGGCCCGCTGGGGGCAGCCTCCGTGGCTCAGAGACTCAGACAAAGCCCTGAAGACGCAAGGCCCAGGTGCTCCTGGAGGCCGGGACCGTGGCTGCCGCGGGACGCTCTCGCGTGGTCCTTCTAGACTCTGTCCAGTTGCTTCTGTGGTCCTGACGCGGTGTCAGATCATCTCCATCGTGTTGAAGGCCCCTCGTCGTTCCAAGCTCAGCGGACAGTCTCCAGGACCATTTCTACGAGGCACTTTTCGGTCTGGGAATCCCATCTTGCAAAACTCTGGGCACCCTTGAACACTGCAGATGTTTACGGGTCTGACACAGCCGTGCTGACAAGCTGACAAGTCGTGCTTCTAAAAACCCAGTCTCCACATGCCGAAGACGGACGCGTCATCTTCAGGCCCTCACGCTCACTTGTTTTGATACTTGATCTCAGCTTTCCTGGAAGAATTCTGCATGCCCTTTCTATTCCTTCGTGGACTGGAGTGAGGATGGTTTTCATCAGCGTGCACTCTGCAGTTTTGTGATGAACCTGTAAAGCAGCGGAGTTGATAGCACTTTTAACTTACGCTCAGTGATGTGAAAAATTCCGAAGGCTTTTTCTTGGGAAAAATTCCTGGTCTAATGGAATTTAATAACTAAAGGGAAATACTTTTCATAAAGATAATTTTGTTTAATGTTATAAATGCTGCTGTGCTAAACTCTACAAAGATTAGAATTGTGATAAAATCCTTGCATTATTATTAAAATTTTTGTAAACTTGTTAGTTAAGAAGAAACACGTTCTCGGTATGAGGTTACCACCCCGCGGGCCTCACGGTGTCCTTGCTGCTGCTCGTTCTGTCCACGTTCGTTGGACGCTTTGCAAGCCCGGGTGCGGGAGCCGCCGGGTGGAGGTCAGTCCTGGCCGCTGCCGCCCATCCTGGTGCCGAGGCCGACGCTGAGCCCCGCCGCGCTGCCCTGCCCCTTGGAGGCGGGTCCAGGCCTCAGGGCCGCGCCTCTCGGGTGCTGCCCAGGTTTCTGCTCGTGGCGGGTGACGGAGGTCCGCAGTCGTTGTCCTTGATCACACCCCCTCTGGTGCCCGAAAGGAAGGGGCAGCTCCCGAGGCCAAGGCAGAGCTGGCCTTTCTGGTGGCCGGGGTCCACCTGGTGTCCTCAGGCGGCTCGGGATAGGACAGGAGTTGGGGGTGCAGACTCGGTTTAGGTCCGGTGTGCGTCCCCTCCGTCAGCCAGCGTTGCCGCTGCCCTCCAGGGCCCTCCCTGGGGCATGGGCTCCGCATGACGAGCCCGTCCCTGGTCACACCTGAGGCCCCGTCTGGGGGACACCCCTGCGGGGAGCCGCAGGCCCGCGGGGGCACGCGTGCCTTAGACCCTGCCTTGCTGTTGCAGACGGCCAACGGGAACGTGGAGGCCAAGGTGGTGTGCTTCTACCGAAGGCGGGACATCTCCAGCACGCTCATCGCCCTGGCCGACAAGCACGCCAGTGAGTTTCCCAGCCCCCCCCTCCAGCCCGCCTGTAGCTGCACCTCAGCCCGCGGGCGGGTGTAGACTGAAGTCCTTGCATGTCCCTGGGGCCTCCTTCCTTCTCTGAGAAGCGACCCTGGCCGTGCTTGTCCTAGGGTGTGGCTGCGCTCATCTACCTGAGGAGTTTAATTGGGGGACTTTGCAGATCCTTGGTTGGACCACTCCTTGGATGGCGCAGGGAGTGCTGGGCCCTGGGCTCCAGGCCTGTGGCGGGGAGGGGCAGGGCCGCTGGCGCTCTTGTCCAGGCCAGGCCTCTGCGCCACGCGGGGTGGCCGCAGGCTGTGCAGCCGACCCTGAGGGAGCAGCCGGTTCTTTGCCGGCCTTGTCTGGCCTCATGGGAGGATGGGATCCCACCTTTGGGTTTTGGCCTCTGTCAGCAGCGTCCCTGTGGCACGCCAGTGGTGGACCCTGAGGCTGTGCCCAGAGGGGACAGAGATGGGATACAGTGCCTCTCAGCCTCCCACCCTAAAGCCTGTGCCCACCACCCCAGCACTCTGGCCTCCCGGTGCCGAGGAAAAGAGGAAGAGAGCCGGGGTCTTGGGGGTGCACAGCTGCGTGGCCCAGTGGAGTGGTCTGTGCAGTCGCTGGCCCTGCAGGTGTCAGCACGCAGGCTCGCGTTCATGCTGTCAGGACGCTGACGGGGGCCTTGGGGGTGGCCCTGGCGGTAGGTGACCTGGGGGTGTCGATGACAGAGGATCTCCTCCCCGTGTCTGCTGCTCAGCCCAGAGCGACTGCAGCCCCTGCCCCTCGGCACACGGCGCGCTGTGTCCACGGGCCCAGGCTCTCCTGCTCTCAGGCCCCCGGGGGGAGCTTGGCCAGGTGTTAGGCCCTGAGACCCGTGGGAGGAGGGGGTCCTGCAGAAGTGTTGGAGCTGGCAGGGTGGGCAGAGGCCCTGCGGTGCCGGCGGGGCTTCTGCGTGCAGGGAAAGCTCCTTGCCGGGGACTTAGAGCCATGCTGCAGGGAACACGTGTCACGCGCACGGGGTGTGCTGCTCTGAGGAGGCCACCCGCTCCCACCAGCTCACCGCCTCTCAGTGCGGGGCCTCGGCTGTTTTCTCAGGAGCCTGTACTGCCTGCTCCGTCTCGCAGTGGTTTGTGCAGAAACCACGTTTCTCGGGGTTGACTCTCCTGGCGTGCGCATCTGTGAGCTCACTGCAGCTGGGGCGAGGCTGGTCCACCTCGCTGCCCAGGGCCTCGCCCAGCGTCAGGGCATGGGTGTAGGGACACTCTGCGGGCCCTTCTGGCAGGAGGGGTAGAGACCCAGGGGAGCCCACTGCACGGTCAGATTAGCTACTCGAGTTTCTTCTGGGCCCGGGGGCCTGAGGGACAAGCTTCCGCCCTGCCCCTACCAGGACGTCCAGCCCCTGGTGCAGCACAGATGCCCTGGGGCCACACAGGCCTCCCCGGAACGGTAGAGCCCTTGCTGGGGTCTCCAGGCCACATTCTGCTCCGCCACGGCCCTGTCTCGAGGTGTGTGGCCCCCTCCCACAGAGCTGTCCTGAGACCAAGGCCTTGCCCGAGGGGACAGTGGGCACAGGTGACAGGTCCTCCCTGCAACCCCCCAGAACCAGCTGCAGGGGCTCAGGAGAGCCAGTAGGGTGTGTGAGCTGAGCTGGCGTAGGGTGGGAGCCCAGAGCCTGCCTGGGCCTTGTGGGGAAGGCCCCCCAGCTCTGAGCCCAGGGCCCGGGCACCCTGGATCCCAGAGGGAGGGGCTTTTGTGCCAGGGGCCATGTGCCCTGGGTTCCTAGAGGCCAAGCGCCACAGCCCACGCTCGTTTGAGGGTCCGCTGGGGACAGGGTCTGGGGGCTGTGGGGAGGCTCTCTCCTGGTCTCCCGGGGGCTGGAGGTTGGCCTGGCCCAAACCCTGGCCACCCCTGAGGCCTTAAGCGTGGCCCTGGGGTGTGCGTTGCTGGGTCCCTCCTCACCGTTGCTGATGGCAGGGAGCCCTGGTGGGCTGGGGGTCTCAGAGCCACTGTGAGCTAGTTTCAGGACAGGGAGGGGTGGTGCCTGCAGACCCGGAATGGATGCCCAAGGGCCTGTCGCGGGCAGGGGCCAGGGTGGCTGCCCCCGGCCCGGTCCCTAGCCATGCTGCGGGGCCAGCGGGGCCGTCACCGGACGGGCGTGAGCAGGATAAGGTGTGGGGGGGGGTGGGCCGGCTTCCGGGTGCTTGTGACGTCCCCGGGAGTGGGCAGGGAGGTGCCGAGGCCAGGCTCCCATCGCCCACGGCCCGGGCAGACTGGCCCTGCCCCTCTTCCCCCAGCGCCCCCGCCCCTAGCCTTGACCTCCGTCTGAGCTGCTGCAACCAGGGTTTTTTTGGGGGGGCGGGGGGCGTGTCCCCTGCCCAGGGGCACCAGGACTCCTTGCAGCCACCACAGGAGGGCAGCAGAGGGCCAGGGGCCTTGTGGTGGCCCAGAGCCTGGGGGGGCTGGGCTCCACGCCCCTACCTTTGGGTCTTGGGGCAGAGGATGGGTTTCGCCATGCGTCTGGCTTCCCCCACCCCACTGTGCACGACCCCGGACCGCCAGTGTGTGTTTGGGGGCACTCCAGCCCCAGGGCTGCATGTGCTGTGGTCCACATCGTGGAGACCTTCCACAGCCCCACCGCATGCCAGTTTCGAGTTTCAGGCTTTCCCTGTGCCCATCGATGGCCCAGCCCTGGAGGTGTGGCCGAGGCCCCCCGATCACCATCCGCAGGCAGGAAGCACGCGTTGCTGACCGGCCTTGGGACACGTCCCCCGCCCCCGCCCCCCCACGCTGTGGCTCGGCCGTGTCCCCCGCCCCGTCCTTGCTTCTCCCGACTTCGTAGGGGCAGATGTGTTCTGTGTGCAGGTAGCAGGGCCTCGCTGCCCAGGCTTGTCTGGGGCTCTGCTTGGAGAGTCTTGGGCAGCGTGGGCGTGGGGTTGGCAGGAGCTGAGGTCAGCTAGTAGGGATGTCCAGAGGCTCAGGTGTTCTCTGTCTTTGGCTGGGTGGTCCGCGGCCCCCTTGTCCACCCTGCTTCCTGGCCTCACAGCCCTCAGTCCAGGCCGGGCAGGGAGTGAGTAGCGCGGCACGCTGTCGCTGACCCGCCATCTGGGTGCTGTCTGTCTGTTACACAGCCCTGTCGGTCTGCTATAAAACCGGATCGGGGGCCGACAACGGCGAGGAAGGTAAGAGCCGCCCCTGCGGGAGGGTCCTGAGGTCTGTGCGCCGGGCTGCCCGTGTGCCCGCGCCTGTGTGCCCTGCTGTGAGGCAGGCCTGAGGGGTTCCTGGTGCAGGGAGGGCTGCGGGGCATGGTGGGTCCTGCCCCCCTGTCCTGGACGTGCAGCAGCTGCTGTCTCGCTTTCCCTTCTTTCTCTGACGTGCTGCTTCCCGGGCCAGCACAGGACACTGTCCTCCTTCCTGCTCAGATGCCCGGGGATTCTGGGGTGCGCTGCGGGGACCTACACTGCCACCTGCCCCGGGTCCAGCGTGGGGAGGGACCTGTGCAGCCAGCGTGTGGGCCTTTGTCCAGCCGCCTGAGCGTGTGTCTCTGGGACCAGCTCACAGGAGCTCTGTGTCCTTCAGGTGAAACAGAGGAGGAAATGGAGAACCCAGAAATGGCAGACCTGCCCGAGAAGCTCAAGCACCAGCTGAGGCATCGAGAGCTCTTCCTCTCCAGACAGCTGGAGTCACTGCCCGCCACCCACATCAGGTACCCGGGGGCCGGGGGCGGGCCCGAGGGAGTCCCGCCACCCACGTCAGGTGCCCGGGGGCCGGGGGCGGGCCGAGGGAGTCCCGCCACCCACGTCAGGTGCCTGGGGGCCGGGGGCGGGCCCGAGGGAGTCCCGCCACCCACGTCAGGTGCCCGGGGGCCGGGGGCGGGCCGAGGGAGTCCCGCCACCCACGTCAGGTGCCCGGGGGCCGGGGGCGGCCCGAGGGAGTCCCGCCACCCACATCAGGTACCCGGGGGCCGGGGGCGGGCCCGAGGGAGTCCCGCCACCCACGTCAGGTGCCCGGGGGCCGGGGGCGGGCCGAGGGAGTCCCGCCACCCACGTCAGGTGCCCGGGGGCCGGGGGCGGGCCCGAGGGAGTCCCGCCACCCACGTCAGGTGCCCGGGGGCCGGGGGCGGGCCGAGGGAGTCTGCCCAGCTCCCCTGACGCGCGCCCTTATCTTGCAGAGGGAAGTGCAGCGTCACTTTGCTCAACGAGACTGAGTCCCTCAAGTCCTACCTGGAACGGGAGGTGAGGCCCGGCCGTGGGCTGGGGCTGGGGGGGGGCAGAGGCGGATCCTGGCTCCGCTGGTCTGGTCTGGGTGGGCGTTGCTGCTCCCACCTCACGCTGGGCTCAGGCCCTTCCCCGCCCGTGGCGCCCTGAGGCCAGGCGCCGTCACGGCCCTTCCCGGTGTCCCGTGCAGTCCCCACTCCTCGCACCTCCAGAGTGAGGGCCCAAAGTGGGCGTGACGGCTCCCGGGGGTCTGCTCTCCCCACCACCCCCCGCCCCCCAGGAGGGGCACGACTCGTCCTGGAGGGGACGATGGGACCCGTGCTGGCCGCCGTGGTCGCCGTCAGGCTTCCCCAGCGGGCGTGTGGCCCTGCTGCAGTCCAGGCCACCGTCTCCAGTCTTCGCTGGGTTGACCCACGACTGTGTTGGCCAGGCAGCCAGAGGATTTCTGAGCTTAGGAAACCGAAACCGTAGTGCTGCCAGGGTCTGGGGCCAGGGCACCGACCTCCTCATCCCAGACCAGGGTGGGAGGGGAGCCACGGCGGCCGGTGCCTGGGCCTTGCTGTGACCCCCGAGCTGCTCGCCCTGAGCCCGCGGTGACACCCAGGGCGGGTGCGTGCTGCCCGCCCAGCGCCCCTCCCCCGAGGCGGAACTACCGAAAACGTCCCCAGAGGGTGCACGCGTGAGTCCTGGGAGCAGCGAGAAGCGTGTTTGGGGACGATGGCAGGCCAGCGGGATCAGGAGCGGCGCGGGCACGGGTGTTACCTAGTGGGACAGGTCGCAGTGTAAGGGAGCTCCTGGGGCCAGGCGAGGAGTGGTTGTGGGTCCGGAGTCCCCTCCCTGCGTGTCCCCACGCACTGCGGGCTCCCCTGGGACCTGCGTGCGGCCACCCCGCAGCTCCTAGCAGGAGTGTCATCGTCTGTGGGCGACGCTTGTTCTCAGCCACAGTTCCCTCTCCCCGAGGCAGGGCCCGGCTCTTCCTGGGGGCCCAGAGGGGCAAGGTGGACGGGGGGTCGGACCGTGGACCATGGCGACAGCAGTCCAGCGAGGGAGGGCAAGCCCGGTGCCGTGGCCTCACCGAGGCCTGACTCCATCAGGCGTTGGAGCACCACCAGGAGGACACTGCCTGGAGTCGGCGCTGAAGAGCCCCCAGGGCAGCCCGGGCTCCAGGGAGCCGCCGCGTGCCTGCCCACGGGACAGAGCAGGGGCCGTGGCCCCCAGGCGTGCGTCCACTGGGGGCTGTTGTCTGCAGTTTAGAAAGACCCCTGAGTGACAGCCACACAGAGGTGGTGACGCGGAGGGACGGCCGTGAGCAAAACGGCGGCTGTGAACCACTTGGTGTCCGGCAGTGGCGAGCGCGTGGGCCCCGTTCGGGGACCTGTGTGTGTCCTGGGCGCACGCCTCGTGGTTTCTGCTGCTCTCGCTCACCTGTCTAGGGGTGGGTGGCTCTTAGCCTGAGACGGCAGGCAGCCCACTGGGACGGCCTCCCCTCCCGGTCTGGGCGGCCCCGGGCAAGAATCGACTGACTGCGCCCAGGCCCGCCATCCTGCTCGGGCCTCAGGGAGTCGGTCCTCGGCTGCGGGTGCAGCCGCAGCCTGCACGGACCCGCACCCAGAGGAGCCCTTGGCGCCGACGCAGGAGCTGGCCGCCGCCGGGGAGCAGAGGCCGCGAGAAGCAACCACAAGGGACTAAGAAAGGTGGCACGGGGACACGGGGCCAGGTAGCAGTCCTGGCACGGGGTGCCGTGACCCTCGGTGTACACGGGGAGACCCCCGGGGAAGCCCAGGGTCGGCAGGCTGGTTTCTGCAGAGCAGCCCAAGCCAGCTAAACGCAGCTTCTGAGAAGCAGCTTCGGCACGTGGAGTGCCAGGCAGCGAAGGGCCAGGAGGGCCGGACTGTGCCAGTTCCAGCCGGAACAGCCTGGGCGCAGGCGTGTGGGGTGAAGACAGGCTCCGAGGCTGAGGGCCGCAGGCTGCTGCTCCGCTGACAGCTCTGGGCACCGAGTCCAGAACATTCTGTAACGTAACCCCCTTTGTGTACATCTCCTGTGACAACTGCACGAAAACGGCACTATCTTCTCAAAGGACGTGCCCAGAATCTGTCAGCTTCGTTCCCAGATGCCTTCGGATTTTTGTTGCTGTGAAATGCTCTCATAAACTCAGTTTTCACACTGTTGCTGTGCTGGGCACGTGGCAGTGTGGGGGACTGGCGCCACCGCTGCCTCCCCTGCGCTCTCAAGCCTGCTGACCCGTCAGCTCTCTGTGTCTCCCCGACGGTCGCCCCTCCCGTCTGCTGGCCTCCCACGAGCGTGGCCGAGGGTGCTGTGTATTGACGCCGCCCCGTGTGCTGTTTTCCAGGACTTCTTTTTCTACTCTCTCGTCTATGACCCCCAGCAGAAGACCCTCCTGGCTGACAAGGGGGAGATCCGTGTCGGGAACCGGTACCAGGCGGACATCACCGACCTGCTGAAAGAAGGTAGGGTGGGCCGGGGGGCTGGCGGGGAGGGCGGGGGCCTCTGGGTGTTGGGATGGGGCGGCAAGCCCCAGGACCCCCAGCAGGAGGGGTCGTCGGACCCTCTCTGGCACCTGCAGATTTTGTTTCCTTTCGTCAGTTGTTTTCATAACCTTTTCGAAGCCCTTTTTCTCTCCCAAAAACTCGTTTGAATGGATCTGCCTGTTTCACTGACTTCTGGCGGGCGGTGCCGTCCGCGAGGCTGAAGTGCACGGGGACGCGGTGGCAGCTCCCCTGCCCTTCAGTCCTCAGCAGCCCGGGGGTCGTGGGCGGGCTTGACTCCCAGCTTCTCAGCCCGTTCTGTCCCCGACCAAGCTGCCCAGGCAGGAACGTGGACCCGCGGTGACCAGCAAGGCCGGTGCTGTCTGGCTTGGGGCGCCGTTTGGCGGGCTTCCTTCTGGGGCCATGTGGTTGAGCCCGGGTCACTTGGGTGGTGGCCACATTCAGGCAGCTCAGGTTGACCGGGAGCGCGGCAGGGTCCGGGCCTCGTGGTACCCGCCACCTCCCCTCCCCCGCTTCCTTCCTGCGCGGCCGCGTAGTTGCTGTGCGGCAGGCCCGACGGCTGACCTGCGCACTTGCTTGCCCGGGATGGCGCTCTCTTCGGAGCCTGTGCTCCTGCGGAGTGGTCCCCTGTGTGCAGGGTCATCCCCGCGTGGCGCCCAGGTGTCCCTCAGGAGCGCGGTGTCCTCCTGGCGAGCATCCCCAGCACCTGTGGGGCTGCGGGTTGGGCTTGGCTCCCCTGTGGTCTGTGCCTCGGTTTCCCCTGTGCTGTAGAAATGCCAGACGTCCCTTCTTTCCGTGGCTGCTGCTCCTTTCGGGGACGCAACTCCTGATCCCCAGAAGCTGCTCCGCTTGACCTAAACATCCGCTCTCGGCCTGTGTGCGTGTTTCCTGCTGCACACACGCGCACGAGCGCACACGCGCGCCACACCTCCCACGCGTGTGCATCTTACACACACTTGCCTCCCCCGTTGGTTGGTCTTGGTCTCTGTCTTTGTCTTATGGGGGTTCCTGCCGCCGGTCGGATGTGAGAAGGAGGGCTAACGGGAAGCACCTGGTGGGGGCGGTTCCCTTTGTTCGCGGGTGTCCGGCTCCGCCCCAGGTGGGGTGAGGCTGCCCTTCCCACCAGCCCTGGCGCTCTGCCCTGTGGTCCTGCCCTGGGGCCACTCGCGTCACTTGGGGCCCCCGCACTTGCGCAGAGTCAGATGCGCTGGCCCAGCTGGTCTCCTGGTGCAGCCCGTCCTCCTGCTGGGGGGGTGCGCCTGGCACCCGGGCCCCGCTCCAGGGATGGGCATCCTCCAGTGGCCCCGTGGGGCCTCCTGGTCTACACCATCCCAGCCAGCCTGGCTGAGGATAAAGGGCCACATCCAGTGGGAAACAGCGGCGGCCACAGGAGAACACTGAGTGGCTGGAACGTCCGAGGACTTTGCTTTCTGGCCAGCCCTGGGTGCTTGGCGGGAGGACGCGTCTCTGGTCTCAGGGTGCCCCGGGGAAGCCCTGCCTGCAGCCCCAGGGCCAGGGGCGGCATCCCTACAGCCCTTCCTCCTCCCGACCCCTGGGCTGCTGGGGCGAGGTGGGGTCGGCCTAGGCCTCAGTTCCCTGTTCTCCTCCTGGAGCCTGGACCCTTCCCAGCGGGTGAAGCTGTGCCCCTGCCTTGGGCGCGTGAGGCGTCTGCAGGTGCACCAGCGGGCGTGGGCGCCAGCTGGGGCCACAGCTAGCTGTGCCCGTGGCTCTGGGCTCAGTTGCCCGGCAGTCGCTGGGGGCTGGTCGCGGCCTGCAGACCTTGGATCCAGGAGTGGGGGCCCTGCCTTCCTTGGTACCCACTGTCCCTGGGGAGGGCTCTCCGTGCCGAGTCACCACCAGGAAGGAGCCTACCCACGACACCGGGAAAATCCCACCTGTGTTCGTCCTACAGATGCAGCCCCCAGGACCCCGACCCCTCAGATCTCTTCGTTCCCACCCCCGGGTCGGTCTGCAGTGCAGGGCTTCTCTCCTGTGAGCCTCTGGCCTGGCGCCGTCCCCTGGGGCCTAGCAGGGCCTGACCTTCCCCGGGGCGAGGGAGCACGTATTTCCTTGGTGACTTCCAGCCGTGCCCGGCCCTGCATGACCGCGCTCGCACAGGGCTCCCGCGGGCTTGCTGAGTGCCGTGAGGGGTCCTGCCCTGGGTCTGGAAGTTGGTCGCCACAGAGAGCGACAGAGGCTGAGAGGGTCTGCAGACGTGCAGGCGGAGCGCCTGAGCTGAGCGGGGTTGTGACCTCGGGGCGGGCGTTCTCTGGACCCTCGTGCTGGCCTCGTCTGCCCCTTGCAGCCTGGAGCACGTGGCAGGTGGCGCTTGGCATGGGCAGCTGCCCAGGAGAGAAACCCTCCTGGCTGGGCCCTGAGCCCCATGCCCACCGCATACAGGGTGAGGAGTGGGGCTCCCGCCTGCAGAGGGAAGAGGCCCCAAGACGGAGGCTTTTGACGCCGAGGGCGCCCTTGGGTGGCAGGCGTGGGTCCGCACTGAGTTGACATCAGTGTCCTCGTTGTGGCAGGGCTGCCGCTGGGGGCTGGGCGCAGCCGCACCCCACCCCGCAGAGCCTCAGAGGAAAGAGTTGATTGGTCAGGTCCGAGCCGCTGCGCCCCTCTGTCCAGCTGGCTGTGCTCCCTGGGCCCTCCCGACGGCACCTCTTCAAGCTCCTCCACGGGGGCCGCGGGCTGCCAGCCCCAGGCGCCCACTGTTTCCAGAGGTGAAGGCCATCGTGTGTTGAGCGCGCCCTGGAGCACTGGGCCCGACCGTCCCGTGCGTGCACGTGCCTGTTCGCGTGTGTGT
The DNA here is from genome assembly GCF_964374135.1 of Grampus griseus. Lineage (NCBI taxonomy): Eukaryota > Metazoa > Chordata > Mammalia > Artiodactyla > Delphinidae > Grampus > Grampus griseus. The sequence continues at coordinate 521,368 of NC_139018.1, read as the reverse complement.
GCGCACGCGCGCCGTCGCCTCATCCCTGGGCTCACTCGCCCTCCCAGCCCGCTCCCCGCCTCAGCGGCCTGGTACCTCGTCCAACCCTGGGCTCCAAGCGGAGCTGCGGGGGTCTTCTCACGGCCTCGGTGTTCTCACCGCGCAGTGTTTCGTCCTCCTAGGCGAGGAGGACGGCCGAGACCAGGCCAAGCTGGAGACCAAGGTGTGGGAGGTTCACAACCCGCTGGTGGACAAGCAGATCGACCAGTTCCTGGTGGTGGCCCGGTGAGTGCTGGGCTGGGGCAGCCACGTCCTGCCTGACCCCCGGGCGCAAGCCGGCACGGGGCCTGAGCCACTGCCCCGCCCCTGCGGTGGGCGTTGGGTGCCTGTCCTACAGGGCGTCCCCCAGTGAAGGGCCTGGGAGGTTAGAGGGTCCGGGGCCCTGCTCTGTTGAGACCCCCTCGTGGCTCCTAGGGAGGCCTGCAGGGAGGGGCCTGGCCCTTCCCTGAAGGTGGAGCCGGCTCTGGGGGGCTGCTGGGTCCCTGGGTCCAGGAGGCAGCCCGACCTGTGGACCTCAGGGGCCGCCTGCCAGCCGAGGCCACGTAAGCCGGCCGCAGATGGGGGCTCTTTCCCCGGACGGTAGGGCTTGCTCGTCCGGCTCCGGGACTGGGCACATGTGGCCTGGAGGCGCAGGGCCTCCTGGGCACAAAGGGGCAGCCCTCCGAGGAGCAGCTTCTGCCCAGGCCGGCCCCCCAGGGGTCCCTGGGCTGGGACAGCAGGAGGGGAGCTCCTGCGAGCACACGGGGGCCACACGCCCAGAAGGCGCCTGGGCCGGGTGCCGTCGGAAACAGTGTAGGAATGGGGTCCTGAGCCTCAGGACCTGAAGGCTCTCTTTTGTAAGAAGAGGTCTGCAAGGTCTCAGAAACGACGTCCCCGCGCTCCAGACCACAGTGTTCCTTCCCGAGACAGCCGAGTCTGGACGCCTCTGCGTGTCTGGCTTGGTCCGGCCGCTCCTCCTGCTTGTCCGCTCCAGTGGTCAGCGTCTCTCCTCCTCCCCAGCTCCGTGGGCACCTTTGCACGCGCCCTGGACTGCAGCAGCTCTGTCCGACAGCCCAGCCTTCACATGAGCGCCGCGGCCGCCTCTCGGGACATCACCCTGGTAAGTGAGAAGGCCATCGGGCAGCCGCGGCCCTGTGCGTCTGCTCAGATCAGCAGCCGCTGCCCGGGCAGCACAGCCCTCCCTGGGGGGCACAGCCCTCCCTGGGGGGCACAGTGCAGGGCTCTCACTGCCCCTGTGTGGTGACCCTGTCTCATGCTGGTGAGAGGCTGCCGGCCGGCACGTGGTCAGGCCGTACTGGGCCCTTGCTGGTCTGCGGGCCGCACGTCCTCAGCCCGCCCTTCTCTTTCCACACTTGCCACCTCAGAGGCAGCGGCATCTCCCAGAGGACGGCTCGTGCCCTAGGCCGGCCCCTCCTGCCCAGGGCACTTTGGCCCTGGGGTCAGTCACCCACTGTCTGCCGGCTGAGCCCCCCCCTCCTGGAGTCCCGCCCCTGCCGAAGTGGGCCTGGGAGCACACCTGCTCCCCTCTTCTGCTCCGAGCAGCTTGGCCTGTCCCTGTGCTCTCCCCAGAGGCCCCCGGCCGCCCCCCCGAGACTGTCCGTATCCCCTCCCAGGTGGCAGGGAGGGCCAGCCCCTGGGTCCTGTGGCCTCCCACACGGCCCGGGTGTGCCTCCTGCCTGGGGCCGGGCGGGGTGGGGTCGCCCCAGCTCTGGGGCCCAGGCGACCCCGCCTCTCCTGCTGCAGTTCCACGCCATGGACACGCTGCACAGGAGTGTGTACGACGTCGCCAAGGCCATCTCGGCCCTGGTGCCGCAGGGCGGGCCCGTCCTCTGCAGGGACGAGATGGAAGAGTGGTCGGCCTCGGAGGCCAGCCTGTTCGAGGAGGCCCTGGAGAAGTACGGGAAGGATTTCACTGACATTCAGCAAGACTTCGTGAGTACCGGGGCGCAGGTTCAGGGCCCTGCTGTGCCCGCCGGGCCGCCGTTTTTCCGTCCCCTTGTCTGTTAGTGGCTCCGGAGGAAACGCCCAAGGCCGCCTGCTGGGGCCTGGGCTGAGCCACCAAGGCGAGGTCCACGCTGGTGTCGCCGGGGTCCTCGCCGGGCCTTGTTTGACTTGGTTCGTTTGGCTGTGTTGGTTGTTCTTAAGTGGCCGAGCGTCTCCGTGTACGTCCTTGCTTTGTGTCCCTTGCAAGTGTCCACCAGTGAGCCCGTGGGGATTCCAGCACCGGCAGGGCCTGTGCCCTCAGGGGCCCCTCCTGCCCTTACAGCCCCTGAAATACACTTGAACTCACCTGAAAGGTGGCCAACTGGTGGTCACTCAGAAGAGCGCGCCTGTGCAGAGAGGGCGGCAGGGGCGGCCGGGCCGGCCTGACCGCGAGCGCCTAGGAGGGGCCGGGATGCAGCGGCCTCGCCAACATCTGACTCTGAGCAGCACCTCTGCAGTAACGGACGAGGCTGATGCCACAGCACCCACGTCAGAAGGCAGGCGGCAGGCACTACTGAGGGTGGAGAAGCATGTCGGTCCCCAGAGGCCATCAGAGGGACCCGCGCAGCCCCTGGTGCCGTGGACACAGGCCGAGCCCAGACAGCCGGCCCGCTGTGCGAGGCAGACGCACGGAACGTACTGAACACCTAAGCAGGGCAGCAAGGCCTCCTCACACGGAAACAAGCGCAGCGAGGAGGCGGGCGGGACATAAAGCACTCAGCTCGCCACGCCTCCCGCACGTCCCGGCCCCGGTGCGCACAGAGTCTGAATTGTCGACACGCCCGGGAGGACGTCGTGGGAGAATCCGCGCCGCGGGACTCGCCTGAGACTGGCCCGGAGGTGGCGTGGAAACGCAGGGGGCGAGATGGCAGCGGCAAGACTCTGACGGCCACGCTGGACTCACAGGCAGCCTGTGAAGCCCAGAGGTGGCGCCCGCACAGCGGGGGAGCTGGGACCCGGGAGCAGAGTGACCGCGAGGACGTACAGGGGAAGCGTTGCAGCCCACGGTCGTGGGTGGGGCTGGTGTCTGGGCGTCCAGCGCCTTGCGCGACGGGAGGGGGCACCCACCGCCGACCGAGCAGGGCAGCGGTGCCGAAACCGGGGAGGAAGCTCTTGCGTTGAATGGAGTGTGCCTGAGAGGGAGAGAGAGAGGGCAAGGCCTGAGAGGGGCCCTGACGCGGGCTGGGGGGAGGCTTGCCCCCTCCTGGGTGGGGTTAGCGGCCCCGCCATGCCCCCGCCCGCCCCCTGACGTGCCCCTCTCCCCCCAGCTCCCCTGGAAGTCGCTCACCAGCATCATCGAGTACTACTACATGTGGAAGACCACCGACAGATACGTGCAGCAGGTGAGGGCCCGGCCTGGGCGGGGGCCGAGGGGTCCTGTGGGAACTTTAGGGTGAGGGGGCAGCGTGGGGACTGGGGGATCCCCTCTCCAGACCCACCTGCTGGCCGCCCTGACCCTTTGTTCTGTGTTTGAAGAAACGCTTGAAAGCAGCGGAAGCGGAGAGCAAGTTAAAGCAAGTTTATATCCCCAACTAGTAAGTACGCCCCTCACGGCGCCGTCCCGCGTCCCACGTGGCCCCGTGGTGCCGTCCTGGCTGAGTCCTAGAGAGAGTCGGGGGCCTGTCATCGAAGCCCGTGGTGGCCCGGGGGCAGAGGTGGGGACAGCACAGGGCATCAGGACGGGACCCCACCCGGCCTGGGGTTCAACTCTGAGCTGAGCTAAGCGCAGGCAGATGGAGCTGGGGTGTCGACAAGGTGGGAGCTGCTTCTAGAACTCGAGGGGAGAAAGATCACACACCCTCAGGCAGGGGTCAGCGTCTGCCCTGTGGCCAGGCAGGTCTGGACTGGGGCTGCCGGGCCCCAGAGCCGCGCGCCCAGGGCTTGGTGGTCCCGTGACGTCTTCCCTCTCTCCTTTCCTTACCTAAGTAACAAGCCAAACCCGAACCAGATCAGCGTCAATAACGTGAAGGCAGGCGTGGTGAACGGTGCCGGGGCGCCAGGCCAGAGCCCTGGGGCCGGCCGGGCCTGCGAGAGCTGTTACAGTAAGTGCCCCGCCCGGCATCTGGGTGCCCCTAGCCCACGGCCCTGGGCGCCCCTGCACTGCCCTGGGGCCCAGCCTGGGGGCGGTGGCCACGCCCTGCCGGGGAAGCCCTCTCGGGGAGTACCGGGTGCCCGGGCCCACAGGGTGGGTGGTGGGCGCGGGCGGGCGACAGCTGTGTAATGCTCTCTGCCGTCACTGGTTCTGCTTAAGAATCCGTCTATTTCCAACTTTGTTGTCCGTAGCCACCCAGTCTTACCAGTGGTATTCTTGGGGTCCCCCTAACATGCAGTGTCGCCTCTGCGCATCTTGTTGGACATATTGGAAGAAATATGGTGGCTTGAAAATGCCAACCCGGTTAGATGGAGAGAGGCCAGGACCCAACCGCAGTAACATGGTAAGTCGGTCCCCCCCACCCTGCCCCAGCGCACGCCCCGCGGTCCGGCCTGCGGTCATGGCGCTGTGTTGGGGCGGCTCGCCCCCTTCCGCAGAGCCCCCACGGCATCCCAGCCCGGAGCAGCGGGAGCCCCAAGTTTGCCATGAAGACGAGACAGGCCTTCTACCTGCACACCACCAAGCTCACGCGGATCGCCCGGCGCCTGTGCCGTGAGATCCTGCGCCCGTGGCATGCTGCCCGGCACCCCTACATGCCCATCAACAGTGCGGCCATCAAGGCTGAGTGTGAGTGTCCCTGCGGGAGGGGCGCTGGCGGGGCTGGTGGGGACGGGGTGTGCAGCCCCTGCGGGAGCTCTTACCCGGGCCTCGCACCCCACAGGCACGGCAAGGCTGCCCGGAGCCTCTCAGAGCCCGCTGGTGCTGAAGCAGGCCGCGCGGAAGCCCCTGGAGGCCGTCCTGCGGCACCTTGGTGAGCCTGCTCTCCTCCAGCGCAGCCCTGGCCCCCCCAGGGGGTCCCAGCCTCTCCCCACCCTGCTCCCCTCGCCCCTGCAGTCCCCAGGGATCTGGGTCGGGGGCACTGGCTCTTGTGATGCCTCTGAGCCTGGATCTCCCGCGGGGGCTTCTCCGCGCCCCACGCCCCAGGGCAGGGTCACGGCTGGGTGGGAGACGTGCACTCCTAGGCAGCAGCCTGCAGGGAGGGGCCTCGTGGCCTGGGGACCCTGAGCCCTTCGGCTGGCTTTGCCGCCCCGCCCCGCCCGGCTTGTTCCTGGGCCCTTGGCTCGGCTGGGCTCGGCTGGCCTTGGCTGGGCTTGGACGAGGGCGGGGCTTCCCCTTCGTGAGGGACATTCCAGAGCCGGGAGCTCCCGGCAGCACTTGCTGTGGAGTCTCGGTCCCGGGGCTGGCCTCACCCCGACCCGACCCATGGGAGGAGGTGGTCTCTGTTCCCTGCGAGCCCCCCAGGGCTGTGGGACCTTGGCAGGTGTGAGCCCGTGCCTTCCAGGCTGGCGCTCGTGGGCTCGTCCTCGGCCAGCCAGCTGGGCCGTTAAAACTCATCGTCTGTCTAGTGGCCAGCCCTGTGCCGTCAGCTCCGGTGGCCGCTGAGTGGACCTGCTTGTTTATGGGTATCTGGAGCCTGTAAGCTGCCGGTGGTCCCCGGTGTTGCGGCCCTTTGGCCAGGGCTGAGGAGCCAAGGAGCCCGGCCCCAGCAGCTGTCCCCGCTCGCAGGATGCCCGGGGGTGCTGGCCTGCGGTGCCCTCCCGGGCCCTGGTCGCCATGGGCCTGGGCTCTGGCGGCCCACAGTCGGGCGGCAGGGCTGCTGCCGAGGGCCCGCAGTGCGCCCACCTGCCCGCGTTGCCTCTGCAGAGACCCACCCCCGCCCCCCGAAGCCCGACCCCGTGAAGAGCGTGTCCGGCGTGCTCGGCGGCCTGACCCCGGCCAAGTCGGCCCCCGTCATCAACAACGGCTCCCCTACCATCCTGGGCAAGAGGAGCTACGAGCAGCACAACGGGGTGGACGGTGAGTCCGGCGGGGCCTTGGGCTTGGCCAGCACGGCCTGTGGCCCCGGGGCACCCGACCCTGGCCCCCGCCGCGCCCGCACCCGCTGACCGTGTGTTCTCTCCTCTCTCCTGCCGCCGGGCGCTGCCAGGCAACGTGAAGAAGCGCCTCTTGATGCCCAGTAGGGGTAAGGCCCGGCCCTCCGCGCGTGCCTGTGTGTGCTGTGCTCACGCGTGCGCGGCGGACGGCTCAGGGCACGTCCAAGGGCAGTCCACGCGGGCTGGGCCGCACCCTGCTGCCCCGGCTCCTCCCGATTCACCTGTCGCTCGGCAAAGACCGGAGCGCTGCCCCTCGGGCCCCCAGCTCGCCCAACGCTGCCTCCTGCCCCGGGGCCTCCGGCTCGCGGGCCACCCCTCCTTCCGGGCCCAGCGCCGGTCAGTGGACTGTCCTCGCTCCGGCGGCCCTGGTGCCCCCGCCGCCCGCCTGTACTGTCTGCTGTCGTGCTGCGACTGTCCGCGTGCTGCGACTGTCCGCATTCCGCCAGCCTCAGCTTGCGTGGCCGCCTGCGCTGTGCTTGCAACCCTGCCTGCGCCCCTGCCCCAGTGGGGGGCTTTGGGACCCTGGTCTCCTCGGGGGGCAGGTGGGACAGAACTGTGGTGTGGCCGGCATGGCTGGGTGGGGGTCGGCGAGGCCCGGGTGGACGCTCAGGTCAGGGCCCCGCATGGAGGCGCGCCCAGGGCTGAGGGTCCCAGAGCTGAGGCAGCAGTAGTGCCCTCTCCTGAGCGGGATGGGATGCTCGTGGGGTGTGCGCTAGGGCAGCCCTCTGTGGGACCCTCCTGCCGTCGGCGCCTCTGGAATGTGGCTCCTCTCACCTGCCCAGGGCCCGGCTTCTGCCCCCTCAGCTGGCGGTGGGGTGTTCGTGGGCTGGGGCTGCTCTAGGAGGGTGTAGCCACTGTGGCAGTGTGGGATGTGTCAGACCTGGGTGTCCCAGGGCCCCCCGGGGATTTGCCTGCGGCCGGACCCGTGTGTGTGTGGGGGGGGGGGAGGTGAACAGGGAAGCAGCTGAAGGGAAGAACGTGGCAAGTGCACTCGGAGCCCCTCCTGCCAGCCTCTCGTGACGGCAAGGTCAGGTCGGGTGTGGGTACCCCAGCTCCATGGGGCAGCAAGCATGGATACGTCCAGAGCCCTCCCCAAGCTCAGGACTGGAGGGCTACTGGCCCCAGGGGTCTGGCCGAGGCTTGGCTGTCCTGGGATCTGTGGGAGGTGGGCCGGACGTGGGGACCCGGGAGGTAGCAGCGGCCAGCGGCCACTGGCCCAGCCCTGTCCCCTGTACGCTCCCTCTCTCCGCTGTGTCTGAGAGCCCCAGCAGGCACACCCTGAGGGTCAGCCGGGGGTACTGGTGCCGGGTCCTGCCATCTCACCCCATCTGGACACAGGCTCTCGCCTGCACCAGGCCCCGCCCCCCCTGCCCTGGCTGCCTCACCCACGACCCTGCGGTGGGGCTCTGAGGGCGGGGCGCTAGCCTGCTGATCTCCCTCCTCCCCCCCATAGCCTTCGGGCGGGGAGGCTGTCGCAGCCCCTGGTCCCAGCAGCGGGGCTGGCTGCTCATCTGCCCCTGCGACAGGTGCCCTGGGGATGGTCTGATTACACCCACAGAAGGGGGTGAGGGGCCGCGTGCTCATCAGCAGGCAGCTTTGGGCTTTGTGGTCCGACCTGTGAAAAAGCCGTTAGTTAGCGGGAGGGATGAAATCTTTTTGCTTCTGTCGGGTTTTCCGAGATCGATGTGCTTCCATACCTATCTACTTCAGCCCCAGCGTGCAGATCCCGGGTGGGGATATCGGGGGCTGCACATGAGCCCTGGGAGGAGGCCACAGCTGGCCTCCTGGGGTGCTGTGGGGCAGCGGGGGCAGCAGCGGGTGGCGGGAGCTGGCTCTGGGCGAGGCCCGGCCTCTGGCACTGGTGGGGCCTTAATGGGCTAACAGGCCCACGGACGCGCCTGCGGCTGCATCCACCCTCTGGCCTGCCGCATGCACGCGCTCCCCCATAACGCTGACCGTGTGCTTTCTTTCCTCCGCCACCCATCCCTCTGGTAGGCACCTACCTGGGTAAGTAGCACAGGGCCTCGAGGGCTGCAGGCCGGGTGCCACGGCCCCTCCCTCTGCCCTGCCGGGGTTGGGGTACTCCAAGTTAGGAGGCGGTTTGCAAAGGGGAGGGCTGGACAGCTCTTCCCTGCTCGTCAAGAGACGAACCGTGGCCAGGGGGCCCTTTTGGGAGGAGCTGGTCCTGGGAGGCCTCTGGCAGGACGCAAGTGGTGGAGACCAGCCCTCGTGGGCACGTGCTCCCACGGCCGCCCACAGACTCGCCCCACGTGTGTCTGGGAGCCACAGGTCTCGGGCGCCCGTTGGGAATGTGGACTGAGACCTGGGACGGCGTCTTTCCCCTTCAGAGGGGCAGCTGCAGACCCCCGGCCATGGGGTGGAAGCACTGGAACCCTGGCCAGAGCCTGGCCTCCTGGCCACTCGAGGAGCTTCTGTCAGCTCCTCCCTGGGTGGCTGGCCCCAGGGTTTGCGATGGGGGCTGGGGGCCCCTCGGGAGGAAGCCCGGGGTCGCCCGGCCTCCTGGGGTCTGAGTGGTGCTGCCCGGGGAGTGGCCGCCTTGCAGAGGGGCTGCCCGGCGCCACTGTATTTATACCCACCGTAGACCAGGCCCCGGTTGTCGCGGCCCAGTCAAGGGAGCGAGCTCAGATCCGAGACTCCGGGCCCCCACCCAGAGCGCCGCCTGGGTGTGGGCTGTGGCTCTGGGGAGACCTGGCCCCAGGTCTCCTGCTTCTCGGCTGCGGGTCCTCAGCGAGCGTGTTGAGTGCAGGACGTGCCTTGCCTTGGACCTCACAGCCTGTTCTCCTCCCTCTTGTCAGGTTTGGCGAATCACGGACAGACCAGGCACATGGTGAGAGGGAGGGTCCCCGTCCTCCACACTCGTACACACGTGTGTTCCCACAGCTCCCGCGGGCCTTTGGGGGAGGCCCCCCAGCCCTGCAGGCGCTGCATGGGAGCATCTGGGAGGCCCAGTGGGACCAGAGAAGGGGCAGGCGGCGGGTCTCCATGGCCCTCGGAGGGCCCCCTCCCCGCCCGGGGTGGCCAAGCCTCCATGCTCCCCGCTGGGACCGCCACCTCGGGCTTTCTGGGTGCCCACGTGGAGGCCCCGGGCTGACCCCTGGCGCCTCCCCACCGCAGGGACCAAGCCGGAACCTGCTGCTCAACGGGAAGGCGTACCCCACCAAGGTGCGGCTGATCCGGGGGGGCTCCCTGCCCCCCGTCAAGCGGCGGCGGATGAACTGGATCGACGCCCCCGATGACGTGTTCTACATGGCCACCGAGGAGACCAGGTGGGGCCTCCAGGACCAGCGGCGGGCAGGGGGCAGGGGCCACCGTGTCCGTGTCACTCGTCTGCGTCACTCGGTGTCTCGATCACAGGAAGATCCGCAAGCTGCTCTCGTCCTCCGAGACCAAGCGCGCGGCCCGCAGGCCCTACAAGCCCATCGCCCTGCGCCCCAGCCAGACCCTGCCGCTGCGGCCGGCCCCGCCAGCGCCCGTCAACGACGAGCCCATCGTCATCGAGGACTAGGCGCCGCCCGCCTGCCCGCAAGGCCCTCCAGCCGCAGACCGCGCCCGCCCGCCGCCCGCCCGCCGCCCCGCCGCCCGGTTTCGGTAGTGCCCCCCCGCCCCCCCCGCCCCCCCTGCAGAGAGACTGCTCCTCGGCCCCCAGCGGGGGTGGGGGGGAAGCGCCGCCTAACTTCCTCCAGGGCCGCCGAGGAGTCACCTTTTTAGCTTGTGTTTACTTTTTGGCCGGAGCGGAGCTGAGGGGCCGCGCCAGCGCTCGCCCTGCGACGCGGGCCTGCGGGCCGGCCGGGAGTGTCCTTGTGTTCTGTTGAAGGTGCCATTTTAAATTTTATTTTTATTACTTTTTTTGTAGATGAATTTAAGCCCTGTAACTCACACCTGGAACGTTAGGATCGGCGCGGCCAGTGGCCAGCCGGGCTGCCTGGTGGGGTTGGCCCCTTGTCTTTTCAAGTAATTTTCATATTAAAAAAAAACGAAGGAAAAAACTCATAAAAACAAAAAATGCAACTAGCCCTTTCCGTGTCTTTTGTCCCCAGTCCTCTCCCTGTCTTGGGCCCACCTCACCCTCAGGGCAGAGCCGGCGCTCCCAGCCTGGGCCCCCCCGGCCCGCCATGGGGGAGGACGCTCAGGGAGAGGCACTGGCGAGCAGCGCGTGGCAGGCCTGGCCCGCATACCTGCCTCCCGGAGGCCCTGGCCCGATGCCCACCACCTGGCCCTGGGAGCAGGGAGAGGTCCAGCCAGGGCTCGCTGGCGCTCACTCGGTGGCGGGGGCAGGGGTGGGGGAGCGGAGACCCCCTGTGTCTGTTCAAGGCAGGGGGTGGTCTGGACCTGGCCTGGGACCCAGACTGGCAGGTGCCTGGCTTCCGTCGGGGCAGCCAGCCTAGCTGGGTCAGCCGGCCGGCCAGCCTGCTCCTGGCAGAGCCCTGCCCCAGCTGTCTGCGGGTTTTTGCCAGGAACTGCAGGGCCACCCCTAGCAGGTGTGGAGTTTCCACAGGGAGGGCTCGCTCAGATTTCAGCAAGTCCGCTCTCAGACATCCTGCCTCGGCTGGCCCCCGCACAGCCGCTCCGGGCCCAGGGGACAGGTGTGGCCAGGCCGCGGTGGGGAGGGGTCTGGGAGCCACGCTAACCTCCGCCAGCCGAGGGGCTCCCCTCCGTGAGCTCTGCCTCCTGTGCCTCCAGCCCCACTGTGACGCGTGGGCATCTCAGCTGGGGAACTGAAATAGAAACCACCCTGCTCCCTCGCTGGAGACAGATAAGGGGCGTCCTGGCCTTCCAGGACCCAGCTGCAGGGCCCCGCAGGGTGGCGGGCCAGGGTGTCAGAGGAGTGGCTGTGGCACCCGCCCCCCGCCCCCCGCCCCCCCACAGCCAATTCTAATCTGCAGTCCTGGCACCACCCCTTGCTGCCCCTGCTGCCCCAGGGCTTCGTTGCAGTGTCAGCCGAGGTGCGGTGGGGGGTGGGGGGGTGCGGCGCACGGCTGGGAGGCCAGGCTGGTGACCTTGAGAAAGACACGAGCTTCCTCCGGGGCCTTTTCCAGTCCTGGGGCCTGAGGATGGGGTGGGGTGGGGACGGGAAGGGAGGGTTCTCCCCAGGCCCGGTACTGACTTCCCTTCCCCCAACCTGGCCCTCCCCCCCAGGCTGGTCGAGATCTCCGTCCCAAGGACAGGCAGGCCCTGCGGAGAGCCAGGAGCCGGGGGTCCCCCGCCCCCACCCCAGCACTGTGCTGGGCAGGGCCTGGGCTGCGTGTCCGCCTCTCCGCTGCTGGGGGGTCTGAGCCGAGGCTTAGCGGCGGGGTGGGAGGCGGGTGTGGGTGGGGGGAGCAAGCTCTTGGGTGCCCAGGAGTGTTTGCCAGCTTTGGTCTGTTCTCGTGGGCCTGGCAGGGGGCTGTAGCCGTCTCCTCCACAACCCCCAGCGCCAGGGCCATCTCAGGGGGACAAGAGTCCCCACAAGGGACTCAGCCTGGACGCCTGCCCACCGCTGGGCGCAGCCCTGGGGGTCCTGTGGGAGAGCGAGACTGGGCTCCTGCGTGTGCCATTTGCCAGCGCTGCGGCCCTAGGGGAGGGGCCTGCCTTACCACCTAGCCACCTGGCCTGGCCACCTCGGGGCAGGCCCTGCCTGCTTCCCACGAACTTGCTGTCCTCACCCAGCCCCACGGCCTGCTCACCAGGAGCTGGCCTGGCCTGTACCTGCCCCAGTCCCTAGCCCTCAGTGGCCTCAGAGGCAGATGCCGCTGCTCTTGTGTCCCGCGATCTGTGCCCCTTCCCGCCTGGCCCACAACAGCCCCGGTGCCACCAGCCCAGGCACTGCAGCTGGGTGGCAGGGCACCTGCGCCGCCCCACTCTCCCCTCCCTGGCTCCAGGGCATCTGGCCAGGGCCCAGCGCCATTCCCTTGCTCCACCCCCATTCGCTCTCCAAGCTGGGCGACACCAGTGCCCAACCAGTCCGCCCTCCACAGCAGTCCTGCAAATTTCAGGGGCGGGGTGGAGTCACGGAGGCTGATGCCCGGGGGTCCCCGGGGGCTCCCAAGCTACAGAGGAGGTGGTAACAGGTGCCAAGTGGGGGGCAGTGGGCCCATGAATTATTCAGAGACACCGGACACCCAGCCTGAGCCAGGAGCGGGATGTGAATGACTGACCTGCAGGCCACCTTGTCCAAGAAGGGGGGCCCGCTGAGGCCTCCTCTCTGGTCTCTGCCCTGGCTGGCTCGGGGCCAGAGCCCGAGTGCGAAGGGAGAGGGGGCCGGCCAGGCCGGTCAGTTAGGCCTGAGGGGGGCCACATGTTTCTGGGCTGTTGTCCTCACGGAAATGGCACTGGCTGAAGGGTGTGGGTGCAATGGGTGGGGGCACCGCTGGGAGCAGGGCCGCGGCAGGGCTGCCATGAAACTGCCCTGTGAGACTGGCTCACCCAACCACTGTGAACACGCTGGCACCAGGGGCCAGGAGAGGCGCCGGACGCCACCAGGCAGAGGAAATGGGCAGTGGGGGGCAGACCTCAGTGTCCAGCACAGAGCCTCAAAGACAGGGCAGGGGGTGAGGAGGCTGGAGCCCGCTGCCCAGCCTGGGCCTAGTCGTCTGGGCTTGGGGGTCTGTCCATCTGCCGGACTTGAGGCTCAGCTGGGGATGGAGGTCCAGAGGAGAGCCCATGAGGAGGCAGAGCCCCTGGGAGGTGGCCCCAGCGTCCTCCAGGTCCCCCAGACCCCGGGGGTTAGGGCCGGGTCCTGCATGGCTCCAGGTGCAGGTAGGTAGGGAGAGTGGGAGTGGTCAGGCAGGTAGGTAGGTCCCTGTTGGCAGGAGGGCTGTGGACCCCGGGGAGAGACCCCGAATGCTGGCAGATCCCTAGCTCCCCGGCCCTCCAGGAGGGTGCTTCGGCACCACCAAGCTGGAGGTCAGAGGCCCTGGGCCCTAAGCTAGTGGGGTCCAGACGAGGGATGCCCGTGGCGGGAGCCGGGGGAGGGGATAGGGGTAGAAGCTGACGGCAGGGTCCGCCCATTTGGCCGGCCACAGCACCCGCGAAAGGGGCACTCCAGGGGCCCCAACATCTCCTCTCCCTCCTCTCCTCCCCTCCCTACCGCCCTCGGGTGGGAGGACAACTTCAGAGCCTGCAGCACAGCCCCGCGGGTCCCGTCGGTGCCAGGCATCCCCTCCCCAACCCCCTTCCAGCAGTTTCTCTCGCGCTGTTTTTGGAAGTGGCAGGCGCCCTGCCCTCCACCCGCTGGGCCTTCAGCACCACTGACAGTGTTAGGCGGGGCCGGGACCGGGCCTGGACCGGTGGCGCGCCCGCCCGGAATCCCGCTCCTATCCCACCGCAAGGCCGTTGCTATAGAAACCGAGCAACAAAGGGAAGCGGGGTGGCGGCGCGCGGCAGGGTGGGGTAGGGTTCCCTTGGGGACTCGGGCGCCAGGACCGGGCAGGGCGGACCGGTCCGCCGTCGGGGAGTCAGTCTGCTTGTCCCGACGCCGCCCTTCCGGGCCGAGGCCCCCGCTGGCCAGGACGCCCCCAGTCGAGGGGGCCGCGGACTCCCAGCCCCACCCGCGGCCCGGCTGGCTGCCCCAACGTTGCCATGGAAACAGGCGAGGACAGGGCGGGCCTGGGTAGAGGCCACCTCGCGCGCGCGACCCAGGGGCGCCCGGCGGGTCCAGTCGCCCCCCATCCGCCCCTGCAGGTGCGCCCCCGCCCCCGCGGCGCCCGGACCCCGAGGGCGGGCTCCCGACGCCCCGCCCCGGACGCAGACCAATGGGAGCACAGACAGCCGGTCGGGCGGGGCGGGCGGGGCGGGCGGGGCGGGCGAGGCGGCGGCGGCGGCGGCGGCGGCGGCGGCGGCGGGGAGACGGGCGCGGGCGGAGGACACGGGCTGAACGGGAGCGCACCGGCCATGGCCTCCAAGTGCCCCAAGTGCGACAAGACCGTGTACTTCGGTGAGTGCCCGGGCCCGGCCAGCACCCCGCCGCCCTTCTCGGTCCAGGATGCGCGGCCCCGACCCGGCTCGCCGCGCTGCCCACGCGGGTGCGGCTGAAGGGCGGAGCGGCGACAAGCTGGGGGCGGCCACGCCCGAACCCCGAAGTGGACGATGGGGGTGGGGCGGGGGCCCGAGGCCCGGCGGGTGGGGGGGCGCGTGGTCCCCCCGAGAATACGCCCGGGCTTGGGGGAGAGCTCTGGGTTCGCGGGCGCATCGCGGTTCTCCCGGCGGTGCCGAGCGGGGCGGGGTCGGGCGGGGCAGCAATCTCCGGGCGCTTCTCGCGCGCTCCTGTCCCTCTCAGCCGTTTCGCGCGGACCCCAGTCCCGCCTTCCGCGGACACGTGGCCGGGCTGGCGTGGCCTCGACCCGTGACCCCCAGCCCCCACCCCGACCTCTGCCCACGCGGGGCTGGGCTAGGGCTGGGCTCTGTCTGGACTCAGTCCACGCGGGGGCGACCTTGGCCTCTACCTCCTGCGTGTCCCAGCGCGCGCCTTTCCTTGGTTCACGTCCCCCCAGGACTTTCCCGGGGGTGAGGTGACAAGCGAGTCCCCACAAGCAGGAGAGGACGCTGGAGCCCAGGTGGCCAGGCCCCCTGCTTCCTCAAGGTCAGAACAGTGGCATTCAGGAGGAGGTAGCTGGGTAGGAGGGCGTCCTCTCTGCCAGGATGCCCCCTGGGTTGGCGGCACCTGCCCCCCCCCAGCACTGGCTCACCCACACTCTGGCGCTCTGACCCTGTTGTCTGGCTCACCCACTCTCGCTCATCCTGGCTGATCCGACTTTGCCAGGGCGGCGAAGTCCCTGCCCACCGAGCCTCCCACCAACGCCCACACAGACAGACTTGGTGGCACAAGCCAGGATGGCCAGAAGGGCAGGGAGAGACAGGGACAGACGGGGGATCCGATCCTTCTGTTGTCATCCTAAGGGCAGTGGTCCGGGTCTGGACTGGGGACAGGCCGAGGTGAAGATGGCCACTTGGCTTCCCAGCAGGCCAGAGCTCGAGGAGGAGGCCGGAGGAGGCCGACGTTGTTTGCTGTTCCCAGAGGGGAGGGACCGGATTTGGCCTGGAGTGCTTCTGGGCTGGCTGGAAGCCGAGGGGCTTCCGGATGCCTCCCCAGGAGTCCGCCCAGCCCTCTGTCCCCATCCCAGACAGGGCTCATCCTGTAAGGCTCAGGGTGGGGGCCAGCGCCAGGGTCCTCCTGTCAGCCCCGCTGCCCGCAACTTTGCTCCCAGTCATGCTAGCTCAGGACCGGGCCGACAGTCCCGTGGACAGCCCGGAAAAGCGCTTCTGCCTGCTTGGGCGGCCGCCGGCTCCCAGCAGAAAACAAAGGCGGCTCAGACTCGGCTGGCTTCTGTCCTGGTCTGGAGGCCCTGGTGGAGGAAAGGGCTGGGGGCCAGACCCTCCCACCCCCAATCAGGCTTCACCCCAGCAGCCTACCCCCAATAAGGCTTCACCCCAGCAGCCTACACCCCAAGCGTGTGCACAGTGCAACCTGGGCCAGGATACCCCAGGGTGACCTCAGGGACACCGAGCCTTTGTGTCCCCAGCAACCGTGCAGCCGGGTGAGGGCCGGTTCCCTTCCGAGCCATTAGGCTCAATCGATTCTGCCTTCCCAACTTGGGCCGGTAATGTGTGGCCGTCGACCTGGCCAGTGGGTCTGAGGGTCATTCCCCTGCCCCCAGGTGGCCACATCCTACAAACCAGCCAGTGGTTCTGGCAGCCCTGAGCTGCAGCTGCCTCGGCCGCCGCTGGCCAGAAGGAGAACTGGGAGAGGATCCGAGCCCGCCTTGGGCTCAGCCAGCTCCCATCTGCCCTGGCATGGACCTGGGGCGAGGCCTGGCCAGCCTGCGTCCCAGCCTCCTTGGTGGAGTGGCCAGAGGGATCTAAGCTTGTGCTGCCCCTGGCCGGGGCCAGCAGGTTCCACCAGGGCCGTGGGGAGACATCGCTCAGGGCTCCGAACCTGGGCCACCAGGGGGACTCACTGCCCTCCAGCAGCACCCACAGGCCACCTGGGGCTCTGGGTGCCCCTAGCCAGGCTCTCTCTCCCTGCTCTGCTGGGGCCCTGGGGGAGGCCTGGCCCAGGTGGGGGCCCCTCTGTGAGGGGGACCAGAGGAGCCACTGGTCCTTGGCCTCTTCTTGGGGCTTGGCCAGATTCTGCCAGGGTGGAAGGGGCCCAGCCCACCTGACCCCCCTGCTCCCCTCCCCGATGCCTCTGGCCGGGCCCCTTTCCAGTTGGGAGGAATTCCAACTCAGCTCCGGCCTTTCTTCCTGCCCTCTCCTCCGCCCTTTTCCTGCTGTGCTCCCCTGGGGAAGCCTCAGCTTCCGTCCACTGGGAGGTGGCCCAGCAGCCCCAGCCTGGGGCAGGGGACAGGGAGGGGCCCCAACGTGACCCTCAGCAGCTGGTCTCAGACCTTGAGTGCCAAAGCAGCAGCCAGAGGCGGGGGAGGGGGGGGCGCTCAGAGCTTAGGGAGAGGAAGCCAAATATAGACAGGCAGGCGTCCTGTCCCACGGGTGTCCCATGGTGGCGACAGGGACTGGCCTCTCGCAGGGGTCTGGAGGCTTGGGGCCACCCTTCAGCGGGGGCGCTCTGCAAGCTCCATTAGGGCCTGATTGGAGGGTTTGGGGATGTGTGTGAGGGAGGGGCAGGTGTCCTGGTGAGGGGATTAGCAGGTGCTTGAGCTGGGACCCCGTCCAAGTTCCCTGCTGCAGCCCGTGACCCAGGGTGATGAGGGTGCCTGAGACCCAGAGGGAGAGCAGGGCCCCTGGGGAGCAGAAGGTGGTTACGGTGGGGGAGCAGGCAGGTGCCACGTGGCTCCTGGGTGGGGATGAAGGGGACCCGGCGCAGAGGCTGCCCAGGAGCGGGCAGGACAGCAGGGGCAGCAGGCGGCTGAGCGCGGGAGGGCAGGAGGGCGCTGGCCCTGACCCCTCTCCCGCCCCAGCTGAGAAGGTGAGCTCCCTGGGCAAAGACTGGCACAGATTCTGCCTCAGGTGCGAGCACTGCAGCAAGACGCTGACGCCAGGGGGCCACGCCGAGGTGAGCCCCTCCCCCGGGCAGGGAGGGGGGGACCGGGGAGCCCAGGCCCGGCCCCCGCCCTCATGCCCTGCCCTCTGCCTAGCATGACGGGAAGCCCTTCTGCCACAAGCCCTGCTATGCCACGTTGTTCGGACCCAAAGGTGAGCCTGGGTGGGGCGCCACGGCGTGTGATCTACTCCAGCGCTGGGGGACGTGGCCAGTGCCGATCCTCGGCCCAGCAGAGACTTGGGGCTGGCCTGGCGGGACGCTGTGGACCCTCGGATTCCCCCGGCCCCCTTGTCTCCTTCCCCATGCTGGCCCCTCCCGTCCTTGAAGGACCAGCATCCTCCGTGCCTTTCCCGGAAATCTGCAGCCCACGGGTGCCCTCTGGGTGGGGGTCCTGACCCCACAGTGGGCCGTGGAGGACCCTTTTCTGAGAAGTTGGGGGGTGGCTGTGAGGGCTGGGTGGTGGGCGAGCCCACTGGCCACCCCCCCTACAGTGCCTGCCACCTCACAGGGGTGAATATCGGAGGTGCCGGCTCCTACATCTACGAGAAGCCCTCTGCCGAGAAACCGCAGGTCACTGGCCCCATCGAGGTCCCCGTGGCCCGAGCTGAGGAGCGGAAAGCCAGCGGCCCCCCGAAGGGGCCCAGCAAAGGTGGGCTGGGCTGAGTTTCCGGGGGCAGGGGGGCCGGGGCGTCGGAGCCGCTGTGCCCCGTCCTGACTCCTCCCCCTCCCAGCCTCCAGCGTCACCACGTTCACCGGGGAACCCAACATGTGTCCTCGCTGCAACAAGAGGGTCTACTTTGGTGAGTGGCCGCGCCCACCCCCAGCCTGGGAGGTCTCCGCCAGGGGGGCCCCCGACCTCACCACCTCTCCCGTCCCCAGCCGAGAAGGTGACGTCTCTGGGCAAGGACTGGCACCGGCCGTGCCTGCGCTGTGAGCGCTGCGGGAAGACGCTGACCCCAGGCGGGCACGCGGAGGTGAGAGGGGCGCCGGCTGGACGGTTGGGGGCGGGGCGCGCAGCTGCCGGGGGCGGGAGGCGGGGGAGGGGGGTGCCGGGCGGTGGGCGTTGTCCCCTGGTGGCCAGCCTCGTGGCTCGCGTGCGCGCAGAGCTGCGTGGCGTGGCGTGGCGTGGCGTGGCGGCGCTGTCCTCCCCTCCAGCTCCCCCAAGGTGAGCCGACCTGGCCAAGGCTCTGAGAACTCGAGGGTTCAGGGAGACCCGGAGGAAGCCACCAGGGGGAGTGGGGAGTGTGGACTCCGTGGCCCTCGCTTCTCACCGCCCCCCCCATCTCGTCCCTAGCACGACGGCCAGCCCTACTGCCACAAGCCCTGCTACGGAATACTTTTCGGACCCAAGGGTGAGTGTGGCGAGGAGGGTCTGGGATGCGGGGTCCCCCTTCCTCCACCCCTCCCCTACCACCCTTGGCCCTCTCCCCACAGGGGTGAACACCGGAGCTGTTGGCAGCTACATCTATGACAAGGACCCCGAGGGCAAGGTTCAGCCCTAGGCCCGCAGGCCCTTCTGCGGGGCATTGGCCCGCCTGCGCAGGCCCCTGGCCAGGGGCCCACTGCTTGGCTACGAGGGGAGAGTGACCGCCGCCCAGTCCCACCTCAGCACCTGCGAGTCCAGGGCCTGCGTGTTGGGGAGGAAGCCCCTGAGCTGACTCCAGAGCCCTGCCCACCAACCCTGTCTCCCTGGGTGTGTCTGCCTTTGTGTCCCCAGCCACCCGTCACCCCTTTTGTGTCCTCCTGGCCCCCCGTGTCCCCATGTCTGTATCTCACGGCCCACACGGCCCTGAACGTCCCTGTGGCCTGGGTGGGTCTTTCTGAGGTGGCCGCCCCACGCTCCCCCTCCTGCTGCCCGAGTCCTGCCCACAGTGTTATTTATGCTCCCCCTGCCCGTGACAGCCACAGCCACGCCCCTCACAGTGTCCCAAGGGTGGAGGAACATCCCTGCCAGGAGCCCTCTGCCCGCCTCCCACCCTGCCTCGCAAGCGCCCGCCCGCCGCCCTCACGTGGCTCACATTCGACTGCCGGGCGTTCTGTCAATGAAAGGTTTGAGGATCGCACAACCCCGCACTGTGTCTGTGTCTGTGGCATGGGTGTGAAGCCGGGATAGCGTCCCTTCGTCCGGGGGTCCTCTTCCCAACGGCGGTGGTCGTGGCTGGGAGGCGGGGAGGCGCTGATTTAGGCTGTGGTGCCGACACTGAGGTGGGCTGGGCCCCTGAGAGGGACCAGACTAGCTGGACGTGGGGAGGGTGGGAGGCATCCGGGGGTGGGGTCCTGGTCCCCAGACATGGGCACCAAAACCAGGGGGTCCTCTGATCCATCAGAGACCCAGAGGGAGAGGTCAGCCTCGGGAAAGAGCAGAGGGCATGGCATGTGGAGGGAGAGGGGGCAGGTGAGCAGAGGAGGGGTCCTCTGCAGGGGGAGAAGCCGGTGAAGGGTGGTCAGGGACGAGGAGGAGCCTGGAAGTACAGAGGGTTTGGGGGAGCGAGGCTGAGCGTGGTCGGCCGGCCCCGGCATTGGTGGGAGCCCAGGGACAGAACGTGGGCAGTCTGGAGGAGAGGCCTAGGGGCTCCTGCCTGAACAGCATCTGCGTCTGGGCTTGCAGTGTTGATGGACTCACCTCTGGCCTCCCCAGGCTGTCCAGGCTCTGCCTTTGCAACCGGGAACTCTCAGTAGCTGGGAGGAGGCCTCTCCTCCTCGTCTGCCTTCCCTTTACCTGCTGGCTCCCGGGCAGCCCACCAGAGGGCGCCCCTTCTCTTCCACGCTGGGCGCGGGGGCAGAACCCTCGGAGACCTGCCCTCCAGTGCTCAGCCCTGCCCTGGCCTGCTCCCAGCACCCCACCCCCAGATGCCTCGCCCTCCCCGAGCCAGGAGCGTCATCCGGGCCTGCTCAGTCTGGGCCCGTGTCCCCAGCACCATAGGCAGCCGGCTCCCCACGTGCCCTGCCCCCAGGGACAGCTCCCAGCGCCCCAGCCCGTGGCACAGGCCCGTGCCTGGCCCGCCCTCCAGTACGCGGGCCCAGACACAGCTGAGCCTGGGTGCCCGGCTCATTGTCCCTCGAGCAGCCAACCGTGTCCCTGGGGTGGAGGGCCGGCTCCTGGTGTCTGCAGTGCCAAGCCGCCCTCCTCCTGGCCAGTCCAGGCGCCCAGCGTGGGCGGCAGCGTCTCCTCGTACCTGGCCGGCGCCTGGAGCGCAGCCAGGATGTGCAGGGTGGGTCGGCCTGCCCTGGGGATGGGAGGCGCTGGAGCAGGTGCCCCAAGGGCGCCCAGTTCCCACCCCAGGCAGAGGGGAGGTTCGGGCAAGCACGCTCGGAGGAGGGGCTGGGACAACACCCCTCCACATTCCCACCTCCCTCCCGCCAGCACGAGGCTCCTTGGTTGGGGGGTCGTTTGGGGGAGAACTCAGGCTTCCCTGAGCACCCCCAGGCCCGCCCTCGCTGAGGGCTCCCGGTGTCGGATGGGAAATTCCTGTCGTCCGGCCGGTTAGGGGCTGCTGAGAGCACAGCCGGGGCCCCTCCTCCAGGAGGCTCCAGGGGAAACTGCGTAGGGGAAGACTTGATCTGCGGCGCGCCCTTCCCCAAAAGCCGGGGAAGGGCGGGGCCTATTCTCGTGTGAAGGCCCGCCCTGGGGGGGTGGGGCGAGGGCTGCCGGGGTCGCCTGGAGGGAGGATCGGCCCAGCCCTGCCAGGGACGCAGTGCCCTCCCACTGCCGGGTTCTGGCCCGGGAGGGCGCGTTCCACTTCCTGCGTGCGGAGGGGGTCGCGCCTCCGTGTTTGTTTCCGCGGGGTTGTCATGGAAATCGGGGCGGGGCCGGTACCGTCTGTCTCTTCGCGGTCGCTGGGTGTCGTCGGTGGGGGCCGCGGGTGGCCCTGCGCTGCCGGGGCTCTCTTGGTGACACTAGCTCCAGGAAGCCTCCCCACAAGCCAGGTGTTTCCTCGGGCGCCCTTGCAAGACGCAGGGGAGGCCCGTACGGTGTGCCGCCTTCTCCACCTCCCCCCACCCCCGCCCGGCCTCCACCCCCACCCCTCCAGCCCGGTCCCAGCCAGTTGAGGCGGCCCTGAAATGCCATCTAACCACCTCTGTTCCATCCAGAACCCCAGGGCTGGGCACAGCGCCCGGGCCTCCTCCGCCATGCTGCTCCCCAGCTGTACCCCACCTCCCACCGGTCCAGTCTTCCCCACTTCCTCGCCAGGACCCTCCAAGACCCACCCTGCACCCCATTTCAGACCTGGGCCCTAGCTGGTACCCCCACCCTCCAGGCATCTCTGTGGGGACTGCAGCTCCCTCGGCCCCCACTTCCCTGAGGCCCAGAATCCCCTGCCCTAGGCCCCCACCTTCCCCTGGGCCTCTGCTGTTGGAGGCTCCCTGGGGACCCCACCCAGCTAGGCTAGCCTGGCTGAGCTGCTCTAGGCCTGAGGGAGCATGACCTTTTTCCAAGCACTGGCGCACTGGTCATGGGCTGTGGCCCCCTGGGTGCTAAGGGTCAGGAAGTCACCTAGTGCCTGTGACCCCGGCTCTGGGCCTCTGGGAGCTGGGACAGGCAAGGACTGGCGGGAGACCGGGGCGGCCAGGTGTGGGCAGCACGTTTTCTCAGGGCCCAGCTGGCTGCAGGGGTGGGTCTGTGGCCGTGAACATGCCCAGCTGCTGGGCTGATGAGGCTGGAATTTGAGGCGCTGCTGCATGGGCTTTGGCTCCAGGGCACAGAGATTCCCGGAACTAGGCTCAGCCTGGGGTGGGGGTGGGGGGAGGGGGAGGGCAGGGCGGGCTGAGGGAACTCAAGGCGGTAGGTGCCCGCATCCCTCTACCCCAGCCCCTCTGCATCCCACGCCTGCTTCCAGCAGAGGAGGAGAGGGGTCTTCTCCTACCCTGGCCAGGCCGTGGCCTGGTGGACAGGATCAGCGTCCTTCTGGGAAAGCACAGAGTCCGTTCCCTTCCCCAGCCCCAGGGCCGCCCGGGGCAGGACCTCGGGCCAGACAAGGGGCCCCGGGAGACAAGCTGTTAAAAATAGGCCCTGGGAATGTCTGAGTCTCCACGACTCAGACTCAGCCGGGCCTGGGGGAAGGGCAGGGAGGGGTGGCCTCTGGGGGCAGGAAGCCAGCTCTGGCCCAGGGCTCAGCAGTGGTCCTGGAGCACATGTTGGCCCTGCAGGACATCTGGGTGCAGGAACACCAGACAGACCCTGCTGGCCTCCAGCCCTAGCAGGGGACATCCTTACACCTGTCCACACTGAGGAGGGAGCCCGGAGACTGGGGCACTGGGCACTGGGTGGGGGCTTTGAGAATGGTAGGGAAGAGGCCAGAGGCAAGTGTCACAGTGTATGGCATGGCGGGGGGGGGGGGTGGGGGTGGGATGGGGGGGTGTGCCGGGGGGGGGTGTCTGTCCAGCCCTGAGGGGCAGAGCTCTCCTGGTGGATTCCTCAGCGGTCACTGGGGCCCAGCCGTGCCTTCACCAATTCTCCCGGCGCCTGGAGGGCCCCAGCCTGGCCCTCTGCATCCAGCATTCTGCGGCAGGGCAGGGTCCTGCCCCGTTGCCATCTGGGTCTCCAGCTGAGCCTGGGCGGAGCTTCAGCAGGCGAGGGCGCGGGAGTGCGCAGAGAGAGGGTGAGCGTGTGGAGGTGGCTTTGGCCAGGCAGCCAGAACTCCGCAGTGACCTCCCCCCGGTCTCAGGGCCCTGGATGTCCTTAGGCTGGCTTGGGGCAGGGTGGACATTCTGGGCACAGAGCAGCCTGGGGCAAGTAGCCGTCCTGGCCGCGGTCCCTCACACTCCAGACGCAGCCCCTGTGCCTCCAGCCAGTGCTGGGAGGGAGAAGAGCGCAGGGCCACGGTGCTGGTAGCGCTGGGGCGGGCTGCATCTTGGGGTGTGCGAGGTGCTTCACTCCGTGCCTTCCATGGGTTTGTGCAGCAAATGCCACTAGGGCCCCAAAAGAGTAAGGAAAGGGGTGGAGGGCCAGGCAAGGCAGATCTGGGTCTTGAACTGGACCGGTGGTCCCGAGTCTGGTTGACCTTGGGCCAGGCCATTGCCACTCCCCCACAAGTGCATCCTGGGCAGGTGAGCCCATGGAAGCAAGAAGCCTGTTCCTGGAGGGACTGTCAGGGCCCTGATGGGCACCCAGTCAAGCCTCAAATGGGGGTGTGCCTGGCCATAGAGTCTAGAGGGCTGAAGGATCTGTCCACCCACCACAGTCCCCCAGTGCTGGGGCGTCTGCAGCTGGAGGGGTCCCCACCCCCACAGGTGGCAGGACAGACAGGGAGCTGGGGGAGTTGAAGGGACACGTCAGTCTGTGACCGAAGCTTTGGGACGGTTCCGGGCAGTGTGTGTGTGTGTGTGTGTGTGTGTGTGTGTGTGTGTGTGTGTGTCTGTGTGTCTGTGTGTGTGTGTGTGTGTGTGTGTCTGTGTGTGTGTGTCTGTGTGTGTGTGTCTGTGTGTGTGTGTGTCTGTGTGTGTGTGTGTGTGTCTGTGTGTCTGTGTGTCTGGAAAAACCGTGCTATGTAGCAACCAGAGGGCAACGCCCATGGCCCTCGGCCCCCCCGGCATCCTCCCCACCGGGGCCGTGCTGTGACCATGGCAATGGCAATAACAGCGGGGAAGGCCAAGAAGAGATTCATCACCCTGCTTATCAAGGGGGGGCTCTCAGCTCCGCCCACCCCCAGGGTCAGGCGGGTTTGGAGTCCCAGTGTTGGTGGTGTGGAGGCGTCATCCCTGGGGCCAGGTGTGTGGAGGGCAGACAAGCCGGCTCACAGCCCCACCTGGCCCGGAGCCCTGAGTGGGCTGGGGGTGTGGGCCGGGCAGAAACATGGGAAGGCAGCTGCTCAGAGAAGGGCCTCATGCACGCATGCCCCGAGAGACACCCTGATGGATACGCCCACCCAGGAAGGCACTGGGACACACGCGTGCGCATCCAGGCAACCTGTCGGTCACTGTCCCCCCCCAGCTCATCATCCCGGTGGAGTTGACCTCTGCCTGGCACACCCACTTGGGGCAGCCTTCTCAGGGATCTGCAAGGCGGTGCGTGCAACACGTGTGGCCTGGTGCCCGGGATCTGCTGTGACAGACGCCCACCTACCCCAGAGTGTCCTGCCCCGTGCCCCCCGCCCACGCGGTCCTCTCCATCACCAGGGGTCTTTGCCCTTCCTCCCCTCTCGCTGCTTCTACCTGTCTGCATTTCCTAGCTGTGTCTGTGTCTCCGTGTGCCCCGTCCACCCCCCCACCCCCCGGCACTCTCCTGCTTTCTTTCCTGCCCACCTTGCTCTCTGGATCATGGAGCCAGGAGATGAGGGAAGCCAGGACCACCTCCTGTTCCTGGCCTGGCCTGGTGGCATCAGGCGCAGGCCAAGGAGACATCAAGGGCCGGGTGGGGGTTGTGGGAAGGTTGGGCCGGTGGTGTCGGCTCCAGAAACCATGCTGAGGTGCCCCTGTGCCAGGCAGAGAGGGTGTTGAGGCTCCGGGCCCGGAGCTCCACCAGTGCAGGGCAGGGCGTGCACCGCCTCCTGAGGGCAGCGGGCAGCCGGGCACCGGGGCTACCCACCTTGTGGACCCCGGGGCTTGCACAGCTCCCGGGGTGGGGGGGCAGAACTGTGGCCTCAGAGAGGGGGTCCCAGGGAGGTGGGAGTGACTGGAGAGCGGTGTGGGGGGCCCGCCGCGGGAGTGTGGGGTCCAGTGGGCCGTCCTCCTCACCGAGGCTGGGGTGCGGCCGGCCTCCCTTACCCTTGAAGGCTTGGAGCTCTCACCGTCACCCCGACCCGGGCCTGGTGGGGCGCCGTCGGGGTGGAGGCAGCCACGGCTTCCACTCCTGGTCCCGTTGCCAGACTCCGGGGGGGGGGGGGCTGCTCGCAGCGGGTGGTAAGGGTGAGGGCGTCACTGCGTGGGGAGGCCGGGGCTCCTGGGCCCTGTCAGAGGATGGTCTCCAGCACCCTCCATGGGGACAGGGCCTGGACAGGCCCGGAGATGACGTTTTGTTTGGCGAGATGGTTGAGGGCACGTGAGGACGCTGGTGCTGGTAAAGGTTCACGGTGTAGGATGGAGACACGGCTAGGGAGGTGGCCTGGGTGAAAGTGATGGAGGAGGGTTGGCCCAGGCAGAGTCCCACAGGGCACAGAGCACTGGGACCCCACCCAGGCCTCCACCTCAGCCTGGGCTAAGGGGCAGATGGGAGGCTGGCCAGCCGCCTCCCCTCGAGGGCCCCACCCCCTTGAGATGCAGGCCTCTCCGCTGGTCCGCAGAGGCTGGCCTAGGACCCCGCAGCCCGCGAGAGAGCCAGCCCCCTAGGTCTTCCCCCATTCCTGGGGCGGGTGGGGTCCGCGGTCTCTGCCTGGCACGGCGGAGGCTCCAGGGCCGCTCCCGCTTTCCTTGGACGAACGACTTGGACCGCTCTGCACTCGGCGCTTCCCGCAGAGATAAAGACCCCTCCCCCGCCGGCCCCGGCATCTCCCAGACGGCCTGGGCCGGCCTGGGCGTCGCCGCATCCACTTCCCGCCACAGAACCCCCAGCCCCCGCAGCCGATGGCTGTCCCCGTGGAGAAAATGGATGCCCCGTCGCGGAGTCCCCTCTTCTGAATTCCCTGGGGACGTTCCCGCTGCGGTCCGATGGACTTCCAGGGGCGGGTCTGAGGTGGGGCGCGTGAGAGAGACCGGTATGTCCCTCGGGGGTGGGGAACTGGGGCGGGGCGGAGCGGGGCGGTCCTCCTGGCCCCGCGCGTGATGGAGGCCGCGGGGAGTTCCTGGGGGAGGGCTACCAGGCTGAGACTCCCCTGGCAGGTGTCCCCAAACCTCCATCGGGGGAAGGGGACACGCTGGTTTGCATCTCTTTGCATTTTAGAGGTGACCGGTTCCCTCCCTGGCTCCGGCATATCTGGGGCTGGGGGTGGGGTGCTCCCTCCTGCTCTTGGGGAGCCCCACTGCCCCAGATCCTGGACCCGGCGAGGCCAGAGTCCAGGGCGAGGGGCGGGGCTCCTCCGGGTGCGCCAGCCCCGCCCCTTCAGTGAGTCCCCACGGATCTCCTGCACTGCTCGGATCACGCTCTGTCGTCGGCTAGGCCCGGGTCGTACCCCAAAGCGGGCGTGGACCAGATGACCTTTCTCGGTCTGCTGGCTTGGGTCCGAGGCCTCCGGGCCCAAGTCCAGGGCTCAGGGGGCGGGGCGCTAGGGGCGGGTCCCAAAGGGGCGGGGTCCCGGGGTGCTTGAAAGGCGAGGACCTGGCGCGACCCACCCAGTCCCGCGCTCCGCTCTGCTCCCGCCCAGCCACCCGACCCGGACCCGGCGCCACCATGCCCAAGTGCCCCAAGTGCAACAAAGAGGTGTACTTTGGTGAGCGCACTCCACCCCCACCCTCCCCGGCTCGAACTGTGGGTCCCTGAGCCGCCCCACGCGGAAGCGCGGCCCAGGGTCCCCGCCGCGGGGCCGCTCAGGTGGGCCGGGGGCGCAGGGGGACTTGGGGCACCGCCTCGGGGCGACGCCTCAGCCTTGCCCGCGGCCGCCTGGATGTGCGGGTCGGGACCCCTGCGTCGGACGGCCCTCCATCTCTGTGCCCCGCTGTCTCTCCGGGTCCCTCTGGGCCTCCCGTCTCTGAGTCTGCCCGTCTCTGGGTCTCCCGTCTCCGGGTTGCGCTCTCTAGCCTCCTCTCGCGCGCGCCCTGGGCGGGGACCCCGAGGGGTAGGAAGGAACAAGGGGCTCTGGCCGCCCCTCCCAGCGCTAAGTAGAAACAGACGCGGAAACCGGCGTCCCGGGCGCGAGACCAGGCGCGCTCAGATCCCGGGCGCGGCCTTCCTGTCCCGCGCCCCGGGGCCCACCCAGGAGAAGGGCAGGAGGAGGTGGGAAGTCCCCCCGCCTCGCCACGGGGAAGGGCGCCCCTTAGGCCCCACCGCCGTCACCGGTGCAGAGGCGGAGGGCTCAACCCGGTAGCCGGCCCGGGTCCCGACCCAAGGCCCCCTCGCCTCCTCCTGCAGCCCCACCCAAGCCCTCAGGGGCGCGCTCAGGGCCGGCGCCCACCCCCGCTAGTTGGGCGGGACTGGTTGGGGACTGGAGGTGCCCCTCTCCCCCCGTGGGGCACAGGTGCCGCTGAGACCTTGGGTGGGCCACCGGGCATGCGTGGGCGAGGCCTTGAGCAGAGGTGGCTGGAGAAGGCGCTGTGCGAGCAGGTGGGTGTGCCCCGTGTCCCAGGAGCAGTGTCTCACCTCACGGGGCGGGGGGCATGTCTGTCCCTCTGCAGCTGAGCGGGTGACCTCCCTGGGGAAGGACTGGCATCGCCCTTGCCTGAAGTGTGAGAAATGTGGAAAGACGCTGACCTCGGGGTCTCACGCCGAGGTAGGTGGGGCCTGGAGGGAGGCCGGGGCATGGGGGAGGGGTGACAGGCCCTCATGCGCCTCTCTCCGCAGCATGAAGGCAAGCCCTATTGCAACCATCCCTGCTACGCGGCCATGTTCGGCCCCAAAGGTATGCTCCCCGCAGCCCCCACCTGACCCTGACCTCCACAGCCCCTGGCCACCCCTAACCCGCCCACTGCTTCTCCGCAGGCTTCGGGCGCGGTGGGGCAGAGAGCCACACTTTCAAGTAAACCCAGGTACACCCCCATCCCCCTTGCCCTGCCCAGCCCAGCCAGCCCTGAGAGTGGGGTTCCCCCACCCTGAGTGAGGACCGACCACTCCTGGGGCCTGCACTCACCTCTGTCCCTGTCTCTCTGCACAGGTTTTGGAGACCCCATCCCTGGCTGCCCGCCGGGCCGCTGCCCCTCTAGGCCGATGGCAGGCCCTCCCCACAGGCACCTGGGGCTCCCCTGTAGACCCTCAAGCCCTCAATAAACCCGGACACTTGGAAGACCTACTTGTGTGTGCACTTCACTGGGGGAACAGTGCAGGGGGCTGCACCCTGCCGGGCACTTGCTCTTCCTGCTGCAGCCAGCCTTGCTGCCCACTGCCCTGGTGGGGGCGGGGGTACTCTGCCAGGGAACCACCCTGGACAGCCCCGCGTTCAGCCCTGCAGATGCCCCAGCCCTCCTCTGCAGCTCTGGGATTGGTCAGCGGGAACATGAGGCTGCAGGGTGAATCCGCTGAGCTGGTTCCGTTTTTGAGAAGCTTTGGGGAGCTGTGGTGGGGAGCCCTCTCCTGCCCTCCCCACTTCCTGCTGCTCCTCCCTTGTCCCCATCCCCCATCCCCACCCTGCCGGACTGGGCCAGCCGTGCATCCACCCAGACACCTCATCTGCCCCCGTGCCATGCCCAGGGACTAGCAGGTGGCCGGCTGCCCAGTAGGGACTAGCAAGCGGCTGGCTGTCCGATGCGGACTTTGAGGTGAGGACTGGCTGGGCGGCAACGGCTAGGGGCTTTCTGAAAACTCCTGTTTCCGTTCAGGGAGCAGCTGCAGACTGGGCCACCCTCAGAGCCCTCGCCGTTCCCCCCACTGGCCACTCACACTCCGGCCCTGGCAGACGGCCGCTGTCCCAGGGCTCGGCTGATCTAAGGAGCCCAGAGAGGTCATCTCAGCCTTGCAAATGCCCTCAGCCCTGCCCCATGGCTTGGCTGGGGGTCCGGCAGGCCTGAGCTGGACAGGCGTGGGGGGCCCCAGGGCAGTGTGTGGGGTCACGTGCGCGCGTGCATGCGTGTGTGTGCGCGTGTGTGAGATTTGTGATTCATAGAATTCCAAGGGGTGGGAGCTGGAGTGCTTCTGGGGACAGATGCAATTCAGCGGGGGAGGCGGGAGCAGAGGATACTAAGTGAGGCCCGGTGGTTTCTCAGTGGTGGGGTGTGGGGGGTGGAGGTGTCATCTGGGGGCCCAGCAGCTAAGGGCTTGTGGCCAGAGCAGGCACAGAGGGGGGAGTGGGTGCACTGGAAGGTTCGTGCCGAGCTGCTGGGAGGTGGCCCTGAAAAGGCAGCAGAAACTCCTGGCCCCTCCGCCACCGCGTGGCTCAGTCTGGGTGTGGGGGGCAGACTTGGAGTGAGCGCTCAGAGCGCTGAGGCCCACAGGGAGAGTGGGTCAGCCAGGCCTCAGGCTGGGGAGGAAGGCACTCGGAGCAGAAGGCCCAGCAGGTGCAAAGGCCGGAGCGGGAAAGGGCTCATCGGGTCCCAGACCCAATGCGTCAGGAACCATACTGGGCGAAGGCTCCGGGGTGCTACGGCAGGCCTTAGCAGCAGGGCCTCTGCGCTGTGGAGACAGAAGGCAGGGCCAGCCTGGAGGCCTGTGCTGGCCCCAGCCCCAGCTCAGAAGGGGACTGGAGGGGACTGAAGGTGAGGTGAGGGGCATACAGCAATACCCCCGTGCCTGTGGGGGAGGAGGGCTCTCGGGAGTAAGCTGCCCTGGCCCTTGTCAGGTGGCCACTGAGACAGCCTCCTGGGGTGGGGGTGCCCGGGTCAGAGGCCAAGTTCTGGAGAATGGGTTAGTTCCAGGGGGACACAGGGAGTGAGCAGCTGCTGTGCCTGAGACGGCAAGGGGAGCTGGGGGGGTGGGGGGGTGGGGGCGGGCAAAGGTGAACACCAGGCGGAAGGTGGGGCGTCAGGCGTGACCGCACTTCCTGTGGGCTTGGTGAGGGCTGGAGGGGGGCTTGTCTGGGGAGCACTTGGGATCCAGGGAGGCCTGCTTCCTTTCTCTTCATCACTTCTCTTTCCCTTCTTCTCTCCTTCCTTCACTCTGTCCTCTTTACAGCTTTATTGGTGTATAATTTCATACCGTAAAACTCACCTATGCACATTCGATGCTTTTTAACCAGTTCAGAGTTCTGCAACCGTCACCACAATCCAGTTCTAAACCATTCTCCTTAACCACAAAAATTCCCTCATGCCCATCTGCTGCCACTCCCCAGTCCTGGTCTCTTTCCAGGCCACCACTGACCTGCCTCCTGTCTCTGTACACTTGCTTTTCTGGACATTTCCTATAGATGAAAGGCACGTACAACATAGTGTTTTGCATCTGCCCTCCTCTGTGTCTGCGCTTCCTGGCACTTTGACCCGCCATCAGTGGTGCCGAGAGGGTTCCGTCCTAGGGCTGACTGCCCAGCTGGCGGCCTTTTGGGTTGTTTCGGTTTGGCTGTTAGGAACAGAGCTGCCTTGAATGTCCGTGAGTGGGAACACGAGTCCTCACAGGTTCCGGGCACTGGAACTGTGGGGTCGTCTGGTAGACAAGTCTAGCTCTGAAAGAACCGCCAAACTGCTTTCCAAAGTGGCTGTGCGGATAGTCCTTTGAAGACTGTCTCTTCAATGGCAGGAAGGAGAGGCTGAAGGTGCAGGGCAGAGGGAGGCCGGGGTGGGGTGGGGATGGAGGTAGGGGGTAGGGGGCTAGCCGGACAGACGATGGACTGGACGGGGAGGGGCCAGGCGGGGTATGCAGGCGTAGGTTTGAAGGGGGAGAGAGTCGCCGGCCGTCCGGGAGGAGCACCCGCCCGCGCGCTGCGGGGTTGAGCCGTCGGGGTACGTCCCCCGGTACCCGGGCGCTGGCCCCTGCGTCTCCGGCCTGGTACGCGCTGCGGGGTCCCAGGGCTTCCGGAGGCCAGAGAGGGCTTCCGGAGGCGGAGGGTCGCTCCCGCGTGTCGGTGGCGCCTCTCGGCCGCAGGGGGCACCCTGAGCGCCGCAGCTGACCCTCCGGCGGTTGCTAGGCTGCCATTTGGTGCAAGGGGCTGATTGGTGGGGTCCGGACGAGGAGAGTCAGGTGTTGCCGCGATTGAGTCGCGGAGGGCGGACCCCGCGAGGCTCTCAACGCCGATGGGTCCCCGACGCACCGGAAATGCTTCCGCACCGGACAGAACAGACAGCACTCAAACGCCGGGGGCACCGCTCATTGGGCAGGAGCTAGAGGCGCGTCTCAGCCTACTCGGCGGTTGGGCGCGGGCCCAGCAGAGGCGGCACCTGAACGGTGACTGGGCGCGGGGACGCAGCTCTCGCGGGGATTGGTCGCGGGGACGCGGCGGCGGCGGCGCGCAATCTGAGACAGGCGGGCGGAGGCTGCATGGGGCGGCGGCGGCGGCGTCGCCGGGTGGACCCGGCGGACGCGGCCCGGGCCCTGCCCGAGGCCATCGCCGCATTGAGTCAGACTCTGCCCGCCGGACCCAGCCCCGAGACCTTCCGCCGCGCCAAGTTCGACCGTCCGGAGGCGGTGAGGCCAGCAGGGCAGGCGGCTGGGGCCAGTAGGGCTCCGGGAGGACGCAGGGACGCCGCCAGCCCCGCTGACCGTCGCTCTTTGATCCTCGCAGGCCCCCGCGCTCTGGCGGCTGCTCTTCCGCGTGCTCTCGCCGCAGCTGGCCGACGGCGCCTCGGCCTCATTCTCCCCGGGTAAGGCCCGCCTTCCTGGAAGGCCCGCCTGGTAAGGCTCTGGCCCCGCCCACCCAGAGAGCCCCGCCCACTGCACGACCACGGGACAGCCCTCCGTAAGGCCCCGCCCACTGCCCCGCCTCCCCGATGAGACACCCCGTCCCCCCGCGTGAGCCTCTCCCCTTCCCGCCTCCAGGTTAGGTCCCAATGCCCCTGCTAGTCCCTTCCAAGCATGGTCTCTGCTCTGCGTCCCGCGGGGGTCCCTTAGGAGTCTGGGTAGCGTCACCTCCAGTGGGTGTCCCTCCTGAGCTGGCGTCTCCTACCGCAGAGGCCCAGGTCCGCTCTGTGAAGTTGGCGCTGCGCACCCAGGGCTACCCTAGGCGGGCCCTGGCACAGCTCCCGGACGACGGCTCCCAGGGCGGCCGCGAGCTGCTGCTGGCCCTGGCCTGGCTCCTGGCCCGCGGGCCCCTGCCCGAGCGGCTGCTGACCCAGAACCGCGTGCAGCTGGGAGACGAGATGCCCGTGTGCGAGGTGGGTGAGGGATGAGTGTGAGCCGCGCCCAGCCCGGGCGGGAATCCTGGGTGTGGGCACCGGACCGGCGGGGTCAGCCCTGTGGGGGTCAGTGTTGCTGCCCCGAATGCCCGGGTGAGCACACGGAGGCAGGTGAGGGCCGGGGACGTGCCCACAGGCTCCTGACCCAGCTCTTCCTGGCGCCCCCGGGATCTCTTGGCTCTCACTCCCAGGGGCTTCCTTTCTCTTTCCCCTTCGTGGTCTCTGCCTGGGGTGTGAGAGCAGTGCGTGACCCTTGCCCCCTCCCCAGTGCGAGGCCCTGGCCAGCCCTGGCCCTCCTGCCCCCAGCGTGGAAGCAGACGGCTGTGTGGACATCCGCCACCTGCAGTGGCTGATGGGAAAGCTGCGGTTCCGGTGGCGAAACCTGATGGCCAGTCAGCAGGAGCAGTGCGCCCTCCTGGGCAAGGTAGTGCCACGCATGCGTTGTCCACCCAGGGGCAGCTGTCCTCTGTGCTATAGAGGCCTGTCCAGCATTCCCATCTCAGGCTGGCGCCCAGCCTTTGGCTGAATGTGGGCCTTCCCAGGCCTGGCTGGGAGCTGACCTGTTGGGCACAGCCTGGGGTGGCCCAGAGCCTGACCCTAGGGCTCCATGTTGTCCAGGAGGGGGCCTAGAGCAGGTGTTGCTGGACATCTATGGGGCAGGGAATCAGGGGGGCAGGGAGCCTGCAGGGTCGACCTTCCTGTCCCCAGAACTCCCTAGAAGCTTCAGACTCTATGTCACTGAGCACCAAAGTGGGCCCTGGGGAGCCACTGCTGCCTGAACACGAGATGGCGAGGAAGGCACCCCCTCCCACCGCATCCTGGCTGTGGGCTCATGGGCGGTGGGCAGCTCCTGTGGGCTTCCGAAAGGCTGGTAGGGCTCAGCTGTTGGGGCACCAGGTGGCTGGGCAGGTAGCCCAGGGTTCGCACCAGCGCAGAGCTCTCTGGTGCTGGAACACCCCGCCTGGTGCTCTGCCCCTGGGAGAGGGTCTTTTGCTCAGCTAGCGTTTCCTGGGAGCCCTCACTGCCTCTTGTCTGGGCTCCAGCTGCTCCTCTGTGTGAGACATGCCCACCAGTTAGCCTCCCTGCTGCCTTCAGGCCTCACCTTGCTGGAGTGCCCTGTGTCTGTGTCCCTGCCACTGGCCTCACTGTTTGTGCCACCACATGGGCCTCGCACTTGATGAGCTGAGGGGGAAGCAGGGGCGCCCCACTCTACCTATACTGCACCCTGGGAGCTGGGTGGGGTGCCCCTCCCTCTGCATGGGCCTCCTGGTGGGTACTGGGCCCTGGGCCAGCCTCCCAGCAGTGCTGACTACTCTCCTGGGCCCGACCCTCTCTGAAGCGTTTCCTTATCTGTAAGGTCCTTGCCTAGTGCTGGCTGTGGGGAGGCGCCCACCTTCTCAGCCTGGGGTCTGCACTGCCTGTTTCAGATCCACTCATATACCCGTGGCTGCCACAGCGACCGCAGCCTTGGCCACCTGTCTGTCACCGAAACGGAGCTGCTCAGAGACCCGGAGGGTGGCCGTCAGGTGAGGGCTGGTGGGACCAAGGTGGGCGTGGCCCAAGGTGAGAAGGAGCCTGGGAGGGTGGGGGACCCAGACAGCAGACCAGCTTTGAGCTGTGGGTGTTAGCCAAGCTCACCATCTTTTTAAACAGTATCTATCTATCTATCTATCTATCTATCTGTTTGTTTATTTATGGCCGCGTTGGGTCTCTGTTGCTGCGTGCAGGCTTTCTCTACTTGTGGCGAGCGGGGGCTGGCTACTCTTTATTGCGGTGCGCGGGCTTCTCATTTCAGTGGCTTCTCTTGCTGCGGAGCTCTAGGTGCGTGGGCTTCAGTAGTTGTGGCACGCGGGCTCAGTAGTT
Source organism: Grampus griseus (assembly GCF_964374135.1). NCBI lineage: Eukaryota > Metazoa > Chordata > Mammalia > Artiodactyla > Delphinidae > Grampus > Grampus griseus. Next base: position 487,686 of record NC_139018.1, on the reverse strand, counting down.
GTGGCTCACGGGCTTAGTTGCTGCGCGGCATGTGGGGTCTTCCCGGACCAGGGCTTGAACCCATATCCCCTGCATTGGCAGGTGGATTCTTAACCACTGCACCAGCAGGAAGTTCCTTTTTTTTTTTTTAAAATACTTATTTTATTCATTTGGCTGTGCTAGGTCTTAGTTGCGGCATGTGAGATCTTTGTTGCGGCGTGCAGGATCTTCATTGCGGCATGTGGACCCTTAGTTGTGGCATGTGGACTCTTTAGTTGCAGCATGTGGGATCTAGTTCCCCGACGAGGGATTGAGCCTGGGCCCCCTGCTTTGGGAGCACGGAGTCTTACCTACTGGACCACCAGGGAAGTCCCCAAGCTCACCCCCTTGCCTATGTAGGAGACACGTGCAACCTCAGGGCCTCTCTTGCCCCCAGAGCAGCCAGTGCTGCTGTGTGTGTGCACGTGGCTGGGTACACTTTGGGCAGTGGGAAGAACACAGGTGTCTGGGCCGGGCTGGCAGCCAGCAAGGGGGGCCACTGGAATTAAGGAAGACTGTTCAAGGGTCCGAGCTGACGGTGTGGGTACCTTGAGCTTGGGCATGTGTCACCTGTTGATGAGGAGGTGGGGGTTGGCGCTGCCCCACACTCTACTGACCTTCTTTTCAGGAGCCCCCGTCCATCATCACTGTTTCCTTCCCTTGGGCTCGCCTGGCCAGGGGGTCCTGGGACAGGCCCAAGGCTGGCCATTACTTGTGCTGGGCCCTGGCTGGTCCAGAGTGTGAGGCTGGCAGTGCCTTGTCCTGGGACACTTGGCTGGGGAGGAGGGCTGAGGCTCAGGGCAGGCCCAGCAGATCCCGCCTGTAGAGCCGCGTGCTCCTCGGGGGTCTGCATCCCCACCGTGGGGTCAGGGCGGCCACCTGGGGGTGCCTGCCCGGCCTGCGCTCCTGGCTTTACCTGGGCGAGGCCGTGCTTGGCCCTGAAGGTGCGGAGGCCGCATCTGGGCGTCCTGAGATGCCCTTGGCTCTGTTCCCTTGCAGGGGTGACTCAGCAAGGCGCAGGCCTCCTGCCCCTGGTCCCCTCCCTGGTCTGAGTAGAGCAGAGGCTGTGCCAGCTCCAGCCTGGTGCTGCCTGGGACCCCAGCCTCTGGGGGGGGCCTGGGCGGGTACGACTCCCCTCCTCCTGGAGGGCGGTGCATGTTGGTGCGCCAGGACTGAAAACGGTGTGGCCAGGTGGATGGGGACAGTTGGCTTCCTTCCAAGGATTCTGGATGAGAAGCTGGTGGCGGCCTGGACCAGCCGACCTGAAGGGGCTGCGCTCTTGGGATGGGTCCCATGAGCTTCTGGAATGATCTCTTGTTGCCGTGTCAGTGGCCAGGCATGCTGTGGAGTGGCTGGGCAGCATCCTTGGTTACTGGCTGGGCCTGTAGTCTTCTTATATTGTGGCTTGGGACGCGGGGGTGTGGACACCCTCTGGGACTGTTCTTGGGAGCTGAGTAAGCTGCTCTTCTCACGGGCCAGCACGTGTGTGTAGCGGGGTGTGCGTGTGGTGTGGGCATGTGGGCTCCGCCCTCCCATGTCCGCAGCCCTCCCCCAGACCACAGGGCGATTCTCACCGCAGGCCTGCCTTCCCTGCTCCCCTGGCCATGGGCTGGGCCCTTGGCCTGGTGCTCAAGGCTGCCCCTGTCTGGCCCCCTGGCCCGGGAGCCCCTTGTCCAGCCATGTGCATCCCCTGGTTGCCTGGCGGGCATACTGGTGCGCATGGCTCGGGCACCAGCCTCTGTGAGTGGAGGCCTGGCAGGGCTCTTGTCTGGCCGTTTGTCCCGGCCCCAGAGCACACTCCTGGGCTCCCTTCTAGAAGGAGTGGTGCCGGAGGCTGGGTCACTGTGCTGGCTGCTGTGTTCAGAGAGGAGCACAGCGGGTGCTGGCCTGGGCCATCCCAGTGGGGCCCATCTGTCTCTCCGCAGCTTACCGTGGGCCCTTGGGGTGGACCGTGACTGGCCTTGCCCCTGTCCGGCTTCCCGAGGCCGCAGTGGCCTCAGCAGGTGGGACGGGAGCATGTGCCCGTGCACTGGACTGCGGGGTCTGCAGGTGCGGGGCTGTTCGGGCCGTGCCTGCAGGGTGGGGCTGGGGGTCTGCGCGGCTGTGTTCTCCACCCTGGTCCCCGGTCTGTCCTCCGTCGCCTCCAAGCTGGGCGCCGTGCAGCCTCTGCCCTGCCTTTGGGCTCCAGGGGACTACAGGGAGGGATTCCCAGAACCCGCCAGTCTCCCCCATCCGGGGCCTCCCTGTACACCCGAAGCCTCCGGGGTGCAGCCCTCAGTCAGCAGGGGATGTGGGGTGGAGCCGCAAGGGAGGGGGCACCAGGACTCAGCCGCCGACCCTGCGGGACCCACGCCTGTGGGGGGCTGGCGGGTCACTGGTGTGGTCAGAGGCCTGGTAGGCTTGGCCTGCTTGTGCTGGAGGCGAGGCTGCCCTGCCGTGCCGCGCCCTGTCCTGCCGTGCCGTGCCCTGCAGGGAGGTGGCTCAGCCCGCGGGTGGGCCGGGTGAGCCAAGGTGACTGAGCCAGAGACGGTGGGCAGGGTGTGCAGGGTCCCAGGCGCACTGGGTTCTCTGACTCTGCGGCCTTACTGGTTTGCGTTGCAGCTGCTGCGGAGGCTGGAGAGGGAGAACGCGCGGCTGCAGGCGGCCCTCGAGTGGCGGCGCCGGGAGCTGGTCTTCTGGCGGTGGATGGTCAGGAAGCCGTTCCACCCGCCTCCTGTCCCTCCCCTCCCCTCCCCTCCCCTGGTCTGACCACAGCGGCCCTGGGGTGGTGGTGGGGTCTTCTCATTTTCCACACAGGAAGAGAAGTCTCAGGGAAGCCCCCCACACCCAGCCCTGAAGCTGGTTTCACACCCAGGCCTGTGGGTTTTGTGTGTGTGGCTCTTTCCAGATGTCTGTCTGTCCCATCACCACCCTTCCCAGCTCCTGGGGAAGCCCAGACTTCTCAGGGGTCTTGGCCTTCCGGAAGCCTGGCCTTTGTGCCTCCCTGGCCTCCAGGCCCACCAGGGTGACGGTCACTGTCCAGCTTGGTCTGCGACCCGGGGGCGGGAAGTGACCCTGGGCCTCTGTCCCTGCCGGCTGGGGAGCTGGGCCTCTGGTTGTGAGGCCCGGGCCTGCCGCCCACCCTCTCACTTGGGGTCCCTCTCTGCAGGACACGGTCCTGGGCGCCTGCCCCCCTGAGGCCTCACAGCCCACGTTTCTGCCCAGGATCCCCACACCAGGGACTGGAGCGTTGGAGCCCCTGGTGTGGGAGCTGCAGGCCCTGCAGGGAGAGCTGCGAGAGGCGGTGGAGGCCCGGCGGGCGGCCTGGGAGGCCGGGGTGAGGACTTGGGGCCCTGGCCCGGGTTGTGCTCGGTGGGGGGCTCCCACGGTGGGACTTGCACCATTTGGTCTGTTTGCAAGGGGGGTGGGCTCACCTGCCAGACTCGGCTGCCGCCCCACCCTGGCCACCCTGATGCAGGTCTGTTCGTTATCCCAGGGCAGTTCTGGTGTCGTCCCTGCTGGCTTCCGCTCACACCATGTGGCCTTTTGGACCTGCTGGTGGACATGTGTGTCCCCCAGCCCCACCTGGGCGCCACCCTCCTCTCTCCATGAGCTGGACCGGGCGAGCACCGGGTTTGTGGCTGTGAGCAGTGCGCCACGTGCGCTGCATTGATTTCCTTTTTCTGAAGCATCTTAGAGTAAACTGCAGGCGTGGTTTTCCCCTCAGATACCCCTGGGGAGCATGGGTGTTTCCTGGGGGCCTGCAGCGTGGCTCGTTCAGGCCCTGCACGGCCATGTCTCCTCCGGCCGGGCCAAGCTGGAGCCCTCTGCCCTCTTGGGCAGTGACAGCTGGAGCAACGGTGATGTTTGCAGGCGGTTTCTCACAAGAAGGGGGGCCGGTGCTTGTCTGGGCTCAGGGCTCTTCACGCTTCCTTGTTGCGAACCACGGAGCAGTGCCCACTGAGGGTCGGGGTCAGGGTCAGGGTCAGGGCAGTTCCCTGGGGACACCGAGGGCACAGCCTCTTTGCGCTCCCTGCTGCCTGCAGGGTCTCTGGGATGGGCCTGCCCTGGGGGCCAGAGGTGTCCTCACCAGGTCGTGTCCTCGGCCTGGCGTCCCCTTAGCCTGGCGTCCCCTTGGGTCAGGGCCACCCCATGCCACCCCTCTGCGAGGGCGGTGGGAAAGTGGGAAGCCGATAGAGCAGAGGACATGCTGACCCCGCCTGGAGTGGTGGGTGGGGTTGGGGGTGGGTGCCCCGAGGGTCTGCACTCTGGGCTCTGAGCAGACCCTGCAGGACTTGGCCTGCTGGGGGCAGCCAGGCCCACTCCCCCTGCAATACCGCGGTGCAAGAGCTGGGCCTGCAGCTGGGTGGTCCTGAGGGCTCAGGCCCTGCAGGGCTGTCGGGGGTGATCGAGCTGCTGGCCCTTTCCCCGGGGCCCCACGGCCTCTGGCTTAGGGCTCAGATGCTCGGTGCGGGTGACAGAGCCTGGAGGAGCCGGGCCTTAGAGCTGGCGCTGGAGCTGCTCCTCTTTGGGCACTGGGAGGGGCCGCAGGACTGCTGGCGGCTGGGGCAGGGCTCAGGGAGAGCCGAGGCCCTGAGCCAGGGTCCTGGTGAGACTGGTCACCCTCTGCTCACTTGCCACGTCCCCTGTGCAGGTCGGAGGCCGTGGGCCCCAGTGGAGCGCCGCGAGGACGGCCTTGCGGGAGGCCGTGGGACAGGACCTGGCCGCTCTGCGGCAGGCCTGCGAGCGAGGCGGCGGCTGCAGCCTGGCCCAGCCCCACGGGCCCCACCGGCTGGTGAGGACTGAGGCTGGGGCGCCCGGGGGCCCAGGCCTGCGGGCCCCTGAAGTGATTGAGGCGCTGAGGAGCCAGGAGGCCCGCCTGGAGGTGGTGCTGCGCCAGCTCCAGGGCCAGTGTCGGCAGGAGCTGGCCAGGCTGGTGGGAGCCCCGCCCGGCCCCGTCTGGATCCTGCCACCTGGACGCTGACGTTCCCTGCTCCCGGGGGCACCTCCCTCAGCCTGGCTGGGCCTTGGAGGGGCAGATTCCAGGCCAGGTAACTGCAGGGGTGACACAGACACAGCCCCGGTGGTGCAGGCACACTGGGCCCTGGGCCCCGGGTCCCCACTTTGGGCAGTACCCAGCCCCGCGGCCTGCAGTGCTGGGGGCAGGCCCATTGTGGTGGCCGTGGGCATTCAGGATCTGGAGAAGACCCGGAAATAAATTGTGGAGGCCTCCTTGCAGGGCTGAGGCTCCAGCTGTCCCTCTGCCACCCTTCCGGGTCTCTGTCTGGGGAGGGGATGCTCCCCTCAGGTCCAGGGCGAGGGGTCCCTGGGCGGTGGTGGCTGAGGCTGGTCTGGTCTAGGGCTGCCCAGGTGCTGGACGGACAGGCATGGCCTGCAGCACAGGGTGGGCGTGAGGGCCCCGGGGATGCAGGGTCCTGGATGTACCCTTGGAGCACCCTCATCCTGGGCTCCCTTTGTACACCCCACCTGGGCCACGCCTATGCCTGGTGTGCGTGTGCGTGTGCGTGTGTGTGTCTGGGTTGGGCAGGGACGCCTGATGGGAACCTTGGGTAGTGGGGGGACTCTGCTCCGTTTCTGGGGGTGGTGTCCGGGGGGGGAGGGGGAGGCCACTGTGGACAGAGGGGGCTTTGTTCCCGCGACTGCTCGGGGAGCTGGGCTCCGCCCTGACAAAGAGCCATCTGTGTCGGGAGGATGCGCCCCCAGCTGCCAGGACAGGCTCCTCTCCTTCCCAGGAGGCTTGGCTTGGCACCTGCCCCGCCTCCCTTCCACCAGTGGACATGGCCTCAGCCCGGCCTCCCCTCTCCCCCAGGGCGCTCCACCCGGACCTGGTGCCGCCAGCTTAGGCCCCAGGGCCCAGCCACAACGCCTTCTCACTGGCCTTTGCTGTCCGCTTGGGGAGTGCTGGCTCACGCCCAGGGGCACTGGCCCCTCTGGGCCATTCTGGGCCTCCTTCGTCCCGGGTTGGGGCACACCTGTGGCGCCTCTGCACTGGCCTCGGGAGCACTGACCAGACCGGGGTCGAGCCGGCGCCCCTTCCGGAGTGCCCCCTGACCCTCTCCTCACAGGCTGGCCCCAGAGAGCCTCTGGCCCGAGCCCCTCCCTCCAAGGCCTGGCCCCCCTCTCCTAGCCCTGCTTATGGGCTCCCTGCTTGCTCCAGTCGGGTCCAGGGCACACGGGACTCAGGCCCCCGCCTGCGGCCCTCGAGTGTTTAAAGGCCCTTCTGGACCCCTGCTGCCATCCTCCTGACTGCCCCACGGGGCAGGTCCACTGAGGATTCCCTGAAGCCGGGATGGCCACTGGCCCTCGGGAATTGACGTTTGCAAACTCTGTGTCACGGAGCTGTCACTTCTCAGACTGATCTGTAGATTCAGTACAATTCAATCAAAACCACAAGCGTGTCTGTGTGTCTGTGGGACCTGGGCTGGTGATTCTGAAACACGAGGTGGAACCGGCCCGAGACGCCAAGCTGGGGGTGAGTGGAGCCGTCCGCGGTGACCCCGCGAGCCAGGAGCTTTCCAAGGCTGCAGGGGTCAGGCGTGGGCCCTGGGGTTTGGCTCCTACTGTTGCCGTGATAAGTTAGCGCTTGTAAGTTAGTGGCTCACGGCCCTGACCCTGCCTTCTGTGGGGCTGAGGTCTGGTGGGCAGGCAGGAGGCCCCGGGGAGAATCCACTTCCACAGTGGCCTCACGCGGGCTGTCATCTCCAACACTCCCCAGCCCCGCAGCCCCGCGGCCACTGCAGTCCCCTCTGCACGTACCAGGACAGGTTCACAGGCTCAGACCCTGCCCACCAACCCCAGACCCACGGGACAGACGGGGTGTGGGGCAGCGTGGGCCCACGCGTGCACTGGAGTCTGGCCTGGCTGCATGTGTGAGGACTGCACACTGGGGCTGCAGGGTTCCCCACCGACCCACAGACACAGCCCTGCAGGAGGTGAGGATGCCACGCTCCCCTCTGGAGTGGCTTCCTAAGACCACACGTCAAGACTAGGAACCTGTTCATTAAGAGACACTGTAAAGACAGCGGAAAGGCAAGGCTGAGCAAGCGGGAGTTTATCGCAACACCTGTAGCCCGTGAAGAACTGGTGTGGAGCAGATGGGGCCGTCAGCCCAGGGGCAGACACCGCGGAGAAGAGGAAACGGGAACTCAGATAAGTCAAACTGTAACCAGGAACGTGCAGGCGCGCTGTGCGGCCGCAGGTGGGCGGGGCACCGGGAAGGGGTGGGGCTGGATTCGAACTACCCCCGGGAAGCACACGGGCGCGTCTCGTGAGAGGCCCCCAACCCCCTCGGAGTCGCGGGGGCAGGAGCGGATGTGGGCGGTCCCTGCCGTCCGCCAAGGGGGGTGGGTGAGGGGGTGACGGGGACAGCCGGCTGGCCACACTGCAGCGGCTTCCTGGGATCCGGAGTCAAAAACCCTCAGAGTCTTCTAGAAAACACAGGCATGTCGCAGAAGGCCACACACAGGGCGGTCTTAAAACAGCCATGACTGGGGTAGGGAAGGGATTCTCATCTGCGGGGAAGCTCAGGACAGCGGGGCTGCCTTGCGGGGCCTTGTGGTCGTGGGTTTACCAACGGTTCCCACTCGCCCCCAGGGCACCTGTCCTTTGGGTGTGTCAACCACGATGTCAGAAACCGAGGAGCCGGTCCAGGTGCCTTCCCGCGTCACCCCCACCTCCACGGTCCTTTTGGTGCCCTACCCCACTACCCACTGGCCGGCCTCCCTCTCCCTTGTCCTTATCTGCATTGGTTGACCTTGGCTTGACCTTGGCTTGGGGGGCGTGGCTGGCTGGTCAGGACTGAGGCCCCCCGGGGCCCACCTGCAGCCTGAGGGGTATTCCCCGTGGCCTGCTGAAGTTCAGGTTTGGGTGGACGGGAGCATCTCTCAGTGGCATTTAGGAGACAATCCCTGTTGGCGGGCACAGTCGACGACCTTGGTCCGTAGGCCCCGGCACCCGTGTCCTCGCCTGTGGGTGTGGCTGGTGGCCATGAAGTTGTGCCTCTCGAGCTCCGGGGCCCCCAGCTGGGTCCTGGGTGCTGAGTGCAGCTGGGCGCCGGCCTCTCTGTCCTTCGCTGAGCTGGGCTGTTGCTCCTCTCATCCATCAGCCAGGATTCCCGAGGTGCCCAACGTGTGTCAGCCCCGGGGCTGGGTGCAGGGTCTAGGGGAGAGCAAACACCATAAACGAATATGCATCAGGGGGCGATGGCCCTGGCCGTGCGGGGTCAGGGCGCGAGGTGACAGAGTGGGTTGGTCAGAGGAGGCCTGCCCAGACAGTAAAGGAGGGGAGGAGAGGGAGCTGAGTGTCCCGCCCAGGAGGGTGGTCCAGGCAAAGGAAATGGCGTGCTTATGCTTATGCGGGGGCTGCATGGGGGGCGTCTGGGAGGGGGTAGGACATGAGCTCAGAGGTGGGGTCGCAGAGGGGCAGGGGCTGCAGGATTTTGTGCCCCAGGTCAGGATTTCGGAGTTTCTTCTGAGCGGGGTCGGGGCACCGTTCAGGGCCAGGTCCCGTCTTCGCTCCAAAAGGCCCCGTCTGCCCCTGGCGGGAGAGCTTCTGGGGTTCAGTGAGAAGGCGGTGAGGGGTGTTGGGCCGGGCCTTGGTGGGCTCTGGTGGACTTGGGGCCTGGGATCTGTTGCTGTCTTGGCCGTGGGGCTTGTGAGCTGGTGGCCCCTCTTTTAAGTTGTTTCTCTTCTTACCGTCTTCATTTACAATTCCCAAGTTTTTTCCTTCCCTTTTAGGGACAATTTTTTTAAATTGTGGTAAAAAAAACACATAACATTAAGTTTGCCATCTTAAGCATTTTTTAAAAATTGAAATACAGTTGATTTACAATACTGTGTTAGTTTTGGGTATACAGCAAAGTGATTCACACACACACACACACACATATATATATATATATTATATGTATATTTTTTTCTGATTCTTTTCCATTATAGGTTATTACAACATATTGAATATAGTGCCCTGTGCTGTACAGTAAATCCTTGTTGCCTTTTATCTAGATTGGGGTGGTCATTTCATGGTTAAATAAATTTGTCAAAGCGCAAAAAAAAAAAAATCCTTGTTCCCTATTTTATGTATAGTAGGACTGTATCTATGAATCCCAGGCTCCTATATCCTTCCCCACCCCCTTTCCCCTTTGGTAACCGTAAGTTTGTTTCCTATGTCTGTGAGTGTGTTTCTGTTTTGTAAATAAATTCATCTGTATTATTTTTTAGTTTCCACATATAAATGACATCATGTAATATTTCTCTTTGTCTGACTTACGTCACTTAGTGTGATGATCTCTAATTGCATCCACGTTCCTGAAAATGGCATGATTTCATTCTTCCTTCTGCCATCTTAACCATTTTTAAGTGTACAGTTCAACAGTGTTAAAATATTCACACAGCTGTGCTACAGATCTCCAGAACTTCTTACATCTTGCAGCACAGAAACTCTGTCCCCACTAAACACTAATTCCCCCTCCCCCAGCCCCGGGCCCCCACCATCCTTTCTGTTTCTGTGAATCTGACTCTTCTAGGGACCTCATATGAGTGGACTCACACAGGATCTGTCCTTTTGGGACTGCCTTATTTCACTGAGAGAAAGTCCTCGAGGTTCATCCATGTTGTAGCAGGCGTCGGGATTTCCTGCCTCTTTAAGGCTGAGTAATAGACCTCGATAGGCTTACCCCCCCCCCATCTTTCAGTGGACGTTTGGGTTGCTTGCAGCTCTTGGCTGTTGTGAAGAACATGCTGTGATGAATGTGGGTGTGCAGGCATTCCTGTTTTTACTTTAGTTTTAGAGGATCTCTGGGTCATCGAGAGCCAGACATGGCTTGATGGAGACAGCCGTGCAGTCCGCAGAGCCCCTGGGAGGTGAGCCCGGGGCGGGGACCAGATGGGGCGCCCTGGCTCGTCTCCCTTGGGAGGAAGGTAGCGGTGACTGTTAGCTCCCCCGAAGTTGTTTCTTGGGTCTGACTGTCTTGGCAGCCAGCATCGCCCTAACTCAGGGCTCCTGCCCTTGCTCAGCTCACGGCGCTTGCAGTGAGTGGCTCAGTAATATTTTTCACAGCACCTCTTGGTCCAAAGAAATACTTAACACTTCTGTGTATTGTGGCCAAAGAGCTTAATAAGTATTTAGGTACTAACAACTTAGTAGCAGTTTAGAAAACAAACCCCAAACCCCAAACAAACCAACAACACATGAATTGAAAAAACCCTTAATTCTTAGAAACTGCAATTACTTATCAACAGGACATCTGAAACTGTTAGACCCTACACACTTTTTCAAACCTTAATCACATTGGACACTGCCACCTGCATTACCTGATCCATGTGGATTTTTGCCTGGTGTTTGCTTTTTTATTTCAGCAACTGCTGTTAAACCAGCTTTGCAAAGAGATCTTAGAAAGGAAAGCAGTGCAATCCAGTATGGAAGCTCTGAGCTCAGTCGAATTACTCACAGTGTGTCTGGCATGCTCTGTGTCCCGTGTTGCCCTCAAAAATGGAGAATACCCTGTAGTGCCCCTGAGGATTCACTGCAGCACCCTGGGGTGCCTCGGCACACGGTTTGGGAACTGTGGCCCTAATCAACTCAAGTCTTCGTGTTTCCCTATTCTGTTTCTTTCCACTTTGTATTGTGTTTTATTGTGTTTTATTTATTTTACTTTATTTTTTTTTGTCGAGTGGCTTGTGGGATCTTAGTTCCCTGGCCAGGCATTGAACCCATGCCCTCAGGAGTGGAAGTCCAGAGTCCTAACCACTGGGCCGCCAGGGAATTCCCTGTATTGTGTGTTTAAAGCTGCATCCTCGAAGCTGTGTGTACAGCTCTTCGCTGCTTCTGCCCAGCAGATAAGGTCCCAGATTCACTACATTTACCGTTTCCTACACGTGGACACCCTGGCTGCCTCACAAAAGCCCCTGCTCTTGGGTGGACCTGTGGGAGCAGGGCTTTGGGGTGCACACCTGGAGCAGACCAGTGGGTTCTCCAGGTGGTCGGTTGGATGTTCCAGTCCATGGTCCCACCAGTTCCTACATCCTCGGTCCCTGTGACCCTCCCTCAGCATGTCCTAGCTTCTGCAGGTTTACTTGACATTTCTCTAATCATTGAATTGACCATCTTTTCATGCACTTGCTTAGTTTGGGGGCCTTCCTCTTCTGTAACTGGCTGGTCATATCCTTTAATTGTTGGTGTTTGGGGGCGGCTGACTTTCAAAAATTGCTTTGCAGAAGTTCCTTGAAAATTCGAGATATGAATCCTTCATTGGTTTTTTTGTGTGTGTGGTACGCGGGCCTCTCACTGCTACGGCCTCTCCCGTTGCGGAGCACAGGCTCCGGACGCGCAGGCTCAGCGGCCATGGCCCACGGGCCCAGCCTATCCGCGGCATGTGGGATCCTCCCGGACCAGGGCCTGAACCCCTGTCCCCTGCATCGGCAGGCGGACTCTCAACCACTGCGCCACCAGGGAAGCCCCCTTCATTGGTTTTACACATTATAAATATCATCTGCATTCTGTCATCTGTCTAAAAGTTTGCTCATGGTTTCCCTTTGTTGAATAGAAAATTTAAAGTTTGTTTTAATTGATTCATCATGTTTTTGCCTCTTGCTTTTTACAATTAACGTTTGAAGACATGCCTCCGTCTCTTGTGTCATATTCTCCTACATTTCCTTCTGTCAGTTTTTTCTTCAACGTTTAGGTCTTCTCTCCATTCAGAGTCCACCTCTGTGTGTGGTGTCAGGCAGGGGTCCAGGTCTCTTCCACGTGGTGAGCCAGTTTCCAACACCGTCTACACACAGACGAATCCTGTCCTCGTTGATCTGGGCCTTCTCCATACTCAGCTCCCATCTATCCTGACCTCCCTTCTGTTCCACTGGTCAGTTCATGTACTAACACTACGCTGCTTTTATCACCGTGTGTTTCATCAGGGTCCAACCAGAGGAGCAGAACCAGTAGGGGTTCTGTATGAAGAGATTTATTGCCTACTGTTGCTGGTGTAGGAAGATACTGTGATGATGGTAGTTTCATTATGGCCGTCTTGCTAACGCTTATTCTCAGTCTTCAAGGGCATGTAGCTAAGGTTCTCCATTAAGTATGGTGCTTGCTGTGCGCTTTTGGTACATAACTTATTATACCTTTTTTTTTAAAAGATTTATTTATTATTTATTTATCTTATTTTTACTTTTGGCTTGTTGGGTCTTAGTTGCGGCGTGCAGGATCTTTGTTGCCGTGTGCGGGTTTCTCTCTAGTTGTGGTGTGCGGGTTTTCTCTTCTCTAGTTGTGGCGCGCAGGCTCCAGGGCGCATGGACTCTGTAGTTTGTGGCACGCGGGCTCTAGTTGAGGCGCACGAGCTCAGTAGTTGTGACGCGTGGGCTTAGTTGCCTCGCGGCATGTGGGATCCTAGTTCCCTGACCAGGGATTGAACTCACGTCCCCTGCATTGTAGGGTGGATTCTTTACCACTGGACCACCAGGGAAGTCCCAACTCTTTACAGGTTTTAGAAAGTTCCCTTCCACTCTTATTTTCCTAGGAGCTTTTCTAGAATCATAACTATTAAGTGCTTTGTCTTTATTAATCAAGGCAATCATATGATTTTCTCCTTTACTTTATTGTAATGAATTACATTATATTAACACATCAACACCCTTTCCCAAGTCAAACCATCCTTGCATTCCCGTGAGAAGTCCCATTTGATCATACTATAACTTTTAAATATACAGTTGGTTTTGGTTAGCTAAAATTTTATTTAGAACATTCATATCTATGCTTGAAGTGAAATAGGTCTATAATTTTCTTTTTTTTCTTCATATGTTCCTTATTATGTTTTGGAATCAAGATTACATTGGCCTCATCACAGCCTTTGCCACCTATTTTCTGGGAAAACTTGTTAAGTTAGGAATTAACTGTTCCTTGAAACTTGAATTTTACAGAGCAAAGTTTTTGATTTTGATGAAGTCCAGTTTGTCAATTTATTGTTTGTGGACTGTGCTTTTGGTGTCATGTTTGTTTGTTTGTTTTTGACCAGCACCAGGTCGTGAAGATTTCCTTTTACATTACCTTCTAAAAGTTTTATAGTTTTACATTTAGGTGTATGATCCATTTTGAGTTAATTTTTGTATGAGATTTGAGGTTTAGGTTGAGGGTTTTTGTTTTTGTTTGCATATGGATGTCCAATTTAGTGAAAGTACTATCCCTTCTCTGTTGAATCACCTTCACACCTTAGTTAGAGCTAATTGGTCACATTCAACAAACAAGGAATAGAAAGGAACTTCCTCAACCTGATGAAAGGAATCTACCCAAACTCCACAGTTGACATAATACTTAATGGTGAAATATTGAAAGCTTTCCCCCAAGATCAGGAACAAGGCAAGGATGTTTACTCTTGTCTCTTCTATTCAACATTATATTGGAGGTTCCAGCCAGGGCAATTAAGCAAGTAAAAAAAAAAAAAGGCATCCAGGTTGGAAATGAAGAAGTAGAACTGTATTTGCAGATGATATTACAAGAACTTGTATATAGAAAATCCTGAGGAATCCACAAAGAAATATTAGGATTAATAAATGAGTTCAGCAGGGCTGCAGGATACAAGATCAATATGCAAAAGTCCATTGTATTTCTACGCACTAGCAGCGAATAATCCAAAATGAAGTTAAGAAAAACAATTTCACTTACAACAGCATCAAAAAGAATAGACTAGGAATAAATTTAACCAAATGTTGGGTAAAATTTGTGCTCTAAATACTACAAAACACAGGTGAAGGAAATTAAAGAAGGTCTAAAGAAATGGAAAAGACATCTTACGTTTATCACCAGATTGATCTATAGATTCAATGCAGTCCCTATCAAAACCTCAGACGGCTTTTTTCAAAAGTGACGAACTGATCCTAAAATCACATGGAAATGCAAGGGATACAGAATAGCCAAAACAATCTCAAAAAAGAAGAACATAGTTGGAGGAGTCACACTTCTCAATCTCAAAGCTTACCACAAGCTACAGTAATCAAGACAGTGTGCAGTTATACAGCAGAAACTAACACACCATTGTAAAGCAATTATACTCCAATAAAGATGCTAAAAAAAAAGAAGAATCCGCCTGCCAATGCAGGGTACACGGGTTCGAGCCCTGGTCCAGGAAGATCCCACATGCCGCAGAGCAACTATGCCCGTGCGCCACAACTACTGAGCCTGCGCTCTAGAGCCCATGAGCCACAACTGCTGAGCCCACGTGCCACAACTACTGAAGCCCGCGTGCCTGGAGCCCGTGCTCCGCAACAAGAGAAGCCACCGCAATGAGAAGCCCGCGCACCACAACGAAGAGCAGCCCCCGCTCGCCGCAACTAGAGAAAGCCCACGCCCAGCAACAAAGACCCAACACAGCCAAAAAAAAATAAATAAGTAAATAAATTTATATTAAAAAATAATAAAGTAGCGCACCCCACCCGAAGCTCTTTATCGCATTCATACGGCCTGAAGTTACCTATAAAATTATTGTTTATTTGAAAGAAAAAGACAGTGTGCGGGACTTCCCCGGTGGCCCAGTGGCTAGGACTCCGCGCTCCCAATGCAGGGGCCCGGGTTCAATCCCTGGTCAGGGAACTAGACCCCACATGCCACAACTAAGAGTTTGCATGCCGCAACTAAAGATCCTGTGTGCCGCAACTAAGACCCGGCACAGCCAAAATAAATAAATAAATATAAAAAAAGAAAAGACAGTGTGGTACTGTAATAAGAGTAGACATATAGACCAATGGAACAGAATTGAGAATCCAGAAATAAACCCTTGCATTTGTGGTCAATTGATTTTTGAAAGGGTGCTAAGACAATTCAGTGGGAAAACAATTTCACAAGTCTTTTCAACAAAGTCTTTTCAACAAATGGTACTGGGACAACTGGATATGCAAAAGAATGAAATTTTTATATGCAAAGGAAGTAAACTGGATCCTGTATTAGTTTCTTAGGGCTGCTGTAATAAATGACCACAAACTGGACGGCTTATAATAGAAATTCGTTCTCTCACAGTTCTGCAGGCTAGAGGTCTGAGATCAAGGTGCTGGCGGGGGTGGTTCCTTCTGGGCGCTCTGAGTGAGAATTTGCTCCTGCTTCCGGTGGTGGCCAGCAAGCCTTGGCACCCCTTGGTTTGCAGCTGCATCGCTCCAAGAGCTGCCTCTGTCATCGCATGGTCTTCTTTCCTCTGTGTATGTGTCTGTGTCTTCAAATCTCTCTTTCCTTATAAGGACACTAGGCATTGGATTTAGGGCCCACCCTACTCCAATATGACCTCAATTTAAGTTGATTACATCTGCAAAGACTCTATTTCCAAATAAGGTCCCACTCACAGGTACTGGGACTTCAGCATATCTTTTGGGGCACCATAATTTAACCCATAACAGATCCCTTTCTTACAGCATCCATAAAATTTAACTAAAAATGGATCATAGACCTAAATGTAAAACCTAAACCTATAAAATTCTTAGAAGAAAACATGGGGGAAAATCTTTATGACTAGGGTTAGGCAAAACCTTCTTAGATATGATACCGAAAGCACAAGCAACAAAAGATGAGATAGATAAACAACTTCATCAAAAGGTTTTTTTTTTTTTAATATTTATTTATTTATTTACTTTGGCCGCGCTGGGTCTTAGTTGCGGTAGTGGGATCTTCGTTGCGGCGTGTGTCATCAAAAGTTTTTAAGCTCCAGAGGACACCATCAAAAAAATTGAAAAGACAACCCACAGAATTGGAGAAAATATTTTCAAATTACATATCTGGTAAGAGACTTGTATACAAAACATAAAAAGAATTCCTTCTTACAACTCAACAATAAAAGGACCATAACGCAATGGAAAAATGTGTAAAGAATTTGAACAGACATTTTCCGCATATAAATCCTGTATGTGTTTTGTTAGATTTATACCCAAGTATTTAATTTTGGGGGGAGCTAAAGTAAATGTTATTGCTTTAAAAATTTTGGTTTTCAGTTGTTTGCTTCCAGTAGAAGCAGGATTGAAGTTGTTTTGACCTTGTATCCTGCAACCTTGCTAACCTCACTTATTAGTACTCAGATTTTTTTTTTTTGGTAGAACTTTTGGGATTTTCTACATAGACTTTCATGCCATCTACGAATAGAGTGAGTCTTATTTCTTCCCTTCTATTCTGTATGTCATTTATTTAGTTTTCTTATTTTATTGCATTGGCTAGGACTGCTGGTACAATAGCAGATAGTAATGGATAGAGTGGACATCTTTGCCTTGTTTCTGATCTTAGGGCAAAACACCCAGTCCTTCATTATTAACTAACATGTTAGTTGTAGTTTTGTTTTGTCTCTTTTTTTTTTCTTTTTAGATACCCTTTATTAAATTTAGTAAAATTTCTCCTATTTCTGGTTTGCTGAGTATTTATCATGGATGGATACTGAACTCTGTTGAATGCTTTCTATGCATGAGTTGATATGATCACATGGTCTCTTCCTTAGATTGTTGATACGGTGGATCACACTGATTTATTTGCTTTCCTGAGATAACCTCCCTTTGGTTGTGGTGTTTCTTTGTTTTTATTTTTTACGTTGCTTGCTTCTATCTGCTAGTATTTTGTTGAGAATATTTGTGACCTGACGGCGTTGGACTTTCTTTTCCCTTGTGGGTTGGGTTTTCCTGGCTCTTCATATGCAGAGGAATTTTGGATTGTATTCTGCACATTCAAAGGTATGCTATGAATATGTGGCCTTGTTTACACCCTATTGAGAGTGGTGATATTTTTGTTTTAGCATGCAATCAACCCAGTTGGGTTCAGGCAGAAAATTCCAAATAGCCTTCTGTGGGTAGTGGTTTCAACGTCAGTTCTGTTTTCAAAGCCTTTGCAGTGTTATTTGAATCCGTCCTGTGTGGGCACTGCCCAGTGGCCAGTGTGGGACTCGTGCAGTGCTGCGTCCTGTAGTTCAGTCCTCGGACTCAGGGTGACACTTGGGACTGGACCCGGGCACACGTGGCTTGGGGTTGAGCCCAAAAGTCATGAACAGCTTCGCGGGTTGCCTTCTGGAGCCCCTTCTCCGGCATGCCTCCGTTACTTTCGGGCTCCCTGGGGCTCCCCTTTCCAGTCCTCTGGCAGAAGTTGGGGGCTTTAGTCACCCCACCCTCCTGCACACTCCCCCTCACTGTGCCTGCATCTTGGGAAAGAGAGAAGGGCCTGGCTCTCCCCGTCTGCTCGAGGCAACTGGGTCCCACCCTCTGGGACCACGTCTCCTCTGACTGGAGAGGAGGGTCTTCTCCCTAAAAAGGTGCCTATGAACCCTGATGCCTTGACTGCAGCCTGGGTGGAGGTAGGATTGCCCAGGTGCCCCGAAGCAGCAAACGGACCCCCCCCTCCCAATCTCTCTTCTCCTAGTCTCTCTTCTTTCCCTCCCTGAGCCAGAACTAGGGGGCCCCTCCTGGAGCTCTCTGTCCCGGTCGTGTCCCCATGTCTGGCTTCTGGACCAGGCAGAGTCCAGCCTGGGGATTTGGGGGGAAGATCCAGACACTCACCGCCAGGTTGGTGGTGCTTCACATTCTCGTCCTCCCCCCAGGCTGCTCAGGCTTCAGAGCCCTCAGTACCTCATGCATTACCTTCTTCTTATAGCTGCACTCAGCGAACGAGACAGGGTTTATCCATCTCACCGCAAACGGAACCCAGGAGACATAAAAGAAAAAGACAACAGGGACTTCCCTGGCGATCCAGTGGTTAAGATTTGGCGCTCCCACTGCCACGGGCCTGGGTTCAATCCCTGGTCAGGGAACTAAGATCCCACAAGCCGTGTGGCCCGCCCCCCCCCAAAAAAATATGTGTGTGTGTGTGTGTGTATATATATATAAATCCTTGGTCTCGACTGGGCACCTCTTACTGTCCTGTCACATTTGGTTTCTCTTTATTGAAGTGCGTGTGTGTGTAGAAATAAATGTACGTTGTATCGTGGACCACTTAGGGTAAACTACAGGTGCCCTGACAATTCACCTGGTCACTTCATCACACGCGGCTCCAGAAGGACGCCCTCCTGGGCGCGGTCCCCACACAGAGACCCCCTCGGCGGCCCCTCAGCGCGCGTTTGCACCCCTGCCTCCCTCCCAATAGGACACTTGTGATGACAGTGGCCCACCTGATAATCTGGATGATCCCAGATCTCGAGGCCCTTAATTTAATGACATCCTCCAGAGGGAGCCGGCCCACGTCCCAAGGGCTCTGGGCCTGGCGCTAGCCGGTGGACACACAGATAAGGGGATTGAGAGGCAAGAACTGGGTGCCGGGGTGGCGATGGGGTGTGTGGTGTTTGGAACACTGACCCAGGCAAGCAGGACGGGGGTTAAAGATAGGGCCTTCCCAGCAGCCCTTAGGTGAGGTGGGGAGGGCAGAGGGAGAGAGGAGATGGGCAGGGTGTCCTGGGGGGCAGCCCCTCCCTGAGAGCGGAGGGTGGAGGGAGGGAGCAGGCCGTGTGGGCTGTGGTATGGGCTCAGGGGGCCCTGGAGGTGCTTCCGGCCCTCCTCTGCCTCCTGGGCCTGCTAGGGTGGTTGTGCCAGGTGGTTGCTGGTGGTGCCCGCTGGCCAGACGGAACCTGTGCTCCCTGGGCCTCCTCCCTCCATGCTGCAGGAAGTGGCCTTGCTCCCCAGGCCCTTTGTCCCTGGAGACCTCCTGGGGAAGGTAAACCATCCCTGGGTCTGGGGCCCCTCCCTGGGCAGTGAGGCAGCTTTAGGGTCCTGACTACAGGAGAGCAAGTGTGTGAGTGGCTATGGGAGCTGGTATCCCCCAGTCAGCCATCCTGAGGGCTCAGCCCAAGAGCATCTCAGCACCTCACGTGTGCCTCTCATGGACGGCCCAGGGCGGCGGGCCTGCTATCCTCACTCCCTGCTGGCCCCGGTGCACCCCTGGCCGGCCCCCAGTGCTGGTGGAGGGCGGCAGATCCCGTCACCTGCACAGACTCAGCCACCTGTGTGGAACCAGGCACATGTGGGGCCTCGGTGCAAGCCGACCAGGTGCGAGGGATCAAGGGTGTCCCTTCACCCTCTGACCTGGTCTCTTCCTATCAGAGGCAGCAGGCAGGCAACCGGTGCGGTCCCCTCCTCCATCCTGGGGTGGGCATGGCTGGCATGTTGGGGGCGGTGCTCAGTGAGGACAGGGTGGGGACTCCGGTGGGGGGAAGGAAGCCTGAGCCTCCAAACCCTAGCGTGCTCCCTGGATGGCTGGAGAAGAGGATGAGGGCTGCCCAGTGGCCCAGCTCTGCGCCCTCAGATAAGAACCGGGAAGGCTGGAGAAACCCAGGATGCAGGGCTTCTCTGGGACGCGGCGCCGTGTCCCCAGACGAGGTCCCGGGGGGCCACCTGCAGATAGTCGGCGGGCAGCCCGGCCCCCACGTCGGGGCTAGCTCCGCGGGTAAGGCACAGGGTCCCGCAGGCCGCCTGTCGCAGGCGATCGGGGCCACCACTGGTGGGTGGCCCGGGTACGGGCTGCCGTGGAATTTCAAGGTGTGAGCGGAACTGAGGCGCCCGCGGGGCGATTCTCCGGCTGTTGGGTGAGGACGGTGGACAGGAGACTTCCCGGGCTTGCGCGTGGACCCTGGGGGGCGTCAGGCTGCCCAGTGTCATAGGTCCCGGGGGCCGTTGCTGCGCAGTGCCGTCGCCCTGGCAACCGGCGCTGCGGAGGGGGCGGGGTCGCGGGGACCCCCATCGCCGTCAGGCGGGCGCAGGCGGCTGAGAGCGCGGGGCGGGGCCTCAGGCCGGGGGTGGGGCGCGCGCGCGGGCTGGGGGCGCAGCTGAGCGCAGAAGAGCGCGGCCTCGGCCCCGCGCACCTACGGGCTCCGCGGAGCCGGCCCGGGCGCGGCGCAGCATCTGGCCGGCGGCGGGTAAGTGAGGGCAGGGCGCGCGGGCAGGGCGCGCGGGCTGGGGCTCCCGGTGAACCCCGACTCTCCGGCCGCAAGGGCGGCGGGATGCAGGGGCGGCGCTGCAGGGGTGAGGCCTGGCGGGGGAGCGTGCGGTGGGGTCAGAGGAGCGGAGACGCAGCTGCGGGAGCGGCCCAACCCCTTCACCGCCCTCTGTCCGATCGGGCTGGGGCCGGGGGAGGGCGGCCCTTTTCTCTCCCCCTGCCACCGCTTGTGGGCACTGAGGGACGGTTGGGGCTGGAGGGCGTGTGAGGTGCCGGGGAGGAGGCGGGCAGTGAAGGGCCCGGAGGCTCCGGAGTCTGTGAGGTCCGGGCAGTGGGGCGTGCAGGAGGCACCGGGCCGGGCCCGGGCCGGCCAGGGCATTGGGGCCAGTCCCCAGGGAGAGGCCCGGCAGGGTGTGGGGGAGGGGTGGCCAGGCCCTGGCGCTGGCTGCCTGGGGCAGGGGCCGGGGCTCCCTCTGTGACGGGGTCTGTCCCGGCACCCTCAGCCCTCCGCGCATGTTTGATGAGTGAGTGAGCCGTGGTATGGGTGGGGAGGAAGGGGTTAGTGGTGCAGCGGCTGTTTGGCTAGTTGGCCAAGGGCTAGGATGAAGGAAATTCCCAGGCCGTTGCTGCAGCCACAGGAGGCCCAGGTGTGTGTGTGTGTGGCGGGGGGCGGGGGGCTTCGTGGGTCAAGCGTGTCCACCCAGTGGCGGCGGACACGGGGTGTGTGTGTGAGGGGGGAGCAGCAGCTCACGGAAGTGTGGAGGCAGGGGCATAATAGGCCGATGACCCTCCCGAGGCACCTACTACTCGACGCGGCCGAGCTCAGAGTGGTTGGGGGCCCTGGATGTGGCGGCAGGGGCTCCTGGGAGGTGGGTGCTGGGTGGGGCAGCACTGCAGTGAGGGCAGGGGTGGAGGTGCCGACTTGGAAGGGGACCTCCTTCCCCAGGCAGTGGGGGCTGCGGTATCACCAGGGGCAGGCTGGGCACTGGCTCCACAGTCACACGTGACATTAAATTTTATGTCCTTGTCTGGACAGGGCAGTAAACAGAGCCCTGGGGCCAGGGGTGCTGTGGGAGGGGCAGGAGGGATGGGGAGACTGGCTGGGAGTGAGCCTGCAAGTGACTTTCGGGTGGGTGAGGGCGCAGGGCCTCCATCGTCCCCCAGGTGTGAACGGGTCCCCGTGTGGGGACCCGCAGCCTGCGGCGGAACTCTGACCAGCACAGCCATGACAACCAGTGCCAGGGGTGTGAGAGGGGTGCAGGGGGCCGTGGAACCCAAAGCAGGCCCAGGTGGGCGTTAGCGGAGGGAAGGCTTCCTGAGATTGCCCCCAAGGGCAGGGGGGAGGGAGTGGCAGGGGGACCACCCCTTCATGGTGAGCAGGGCGGCGTGGGTGAGCTGGCGCCGGGGCTGGGGGAATGTACACGGCAGGAGACGCAGCCAGCGCAGTAGGGAGCCACGATGGGAGCAGGGCAGAGACTGGTCCACACGCCCTGTGAACGGTGGACCGGAGGGGAGACTGAGTCTGCCGAGGCAGGGAGGGAAGATGCAGGGGCTGCGAGGCAGGGGTTGGGAAACACGGAGAGGCTTTTGGGATGGAATCCGCAGGCCCTGGATGACTCTCAGTCCTGGATCGGGAAACCTGTCCAGAGCTCCGGCTCCTCCGGCCTTCCCTGAGCGCGCAGAGCGGAGAGCGCAGGCCCGCCTCCCGCCCAGCGCGGCGCCGGGAGCGAGGACGCCCGAGCTCCCGCGGGAACGGCCACGGGACGGAACCCCGGGCCTGCGGCGTGGGCCCAGCAGGGACAAACCTCCGGGTCCCCGGGGACGCGCGCGCGGCGGGGAGAAGCCACTTCCGTTCCATTTCCTCCCCGGCGGTGGCGGGAACGAGGTCTCGGGTCTCAGGTGGGGCTGCGGCGCCCCCTGGAGGCCCCGCTCTGGCTCGCGGCCCCCCGTGCGCACATCGGCGCGTGCGTGCGGCCGAGGCCCGGGGCCCCGAGTGGGGACAGCGCCCCTCGCGGGAAGCACGTCGCCGGGGTGGGAGAGGCCGCCCCCTCCGCATCCTGACTCTGTCTGCTCTGATCTCCTCAGATTCTGAGCTCGCCAGCCGGGAGCAGCGGCGCCCTCGGGGCGGCTGGACAGGCCCCGCGCCATGCCCGAGGGCTGAGCGCCGCCGCCGCCGCCGCCGCCGCCGCCGCCGCCGCCGCCGCCGCCGCCGGGCCTCGTCCCGCCTAGCGTGGGGCTGCGCGCGCCCAGGTCGGGGCCCCGGCGGCCGACCATGGTGCTGCCGCCCCCGGACCGGCGCCACGTGTGCCTGACCACGCTGGTGATCATGGGCAGCATGGCGGTCATGGACGCGTACCTGGTGGAGCAGAACCAGGGCCCTCGCAAGATCGGCGTGTGCATCATTGTGTTGGTGGGCGACGTGTGCTTCCTGCTGGTGTTGCGCTACGTGGCCGTGTGGGTAGGCGCCGAGGTGCGCACGGCCAAGCGCGGCTACGCCATGATTCTCTGGTTCCTATACATCTTCGTGCTGGAGATCAAGCTCTACTTCATCTTCCAGAACTACAAGGCGGCGCGGCGCGGCGCGGCCGACCCGCTGGCGCGCAAGGCGCTGACGCTGCTGCTGTCGGTGTGCGTGCCCGGCCTCTTCCTGCTGCTCGTGGCGCTCGACCGCATGGAGTACGTGCGCACCTTCCGGAAGCGCGAGGACCTGCGCGGCCGCCTCTTCTGGGTGGCGCTGGACCTGCTGGACCTGTTGGACATGCAGGCTAACCTGTGGGAGCCGCCGCGCACCGCGCTGCCGCTCTGGGCCGAGGGCCTCACCTTCTTCTACTGCTACATGCTGCTGCTGGTTCTGCCGTGCGTGGCGCTCAGTGAGGTCAGCATGCAGGGCGAGCACATCGCGCCGCAGAAGATGATGCTCTATCCGGTGCTCAGCCTCGCCACCGTCAACGTGGTGGCTGTGCTGGCGCGCGCCGCCAACATGGCTCTCTTCCGCGACAGCCGCGTCTCGGCCATCTTCGTGGGCAAGAACGTGGTGGCGCTCGCCACCAAGGCCTGCACCTTTCTGGAGTACCGCCGCCAGGTGCGCGACTTCCCACCACCCGCGCTGGCTCTGGAGCTGCAGCCCCCAGCCCCCCAGCGCAACTCGGTGCCGCCGCACGCGCCGCTGCACGGCCAGCCGGGCCGCCCCCACGGGCCCTCACCCACGCGAGACGCCCTGGACACGTGACAGGGGCCGCCCAAGGGCGCTGAGACGCGTGGCTGCAGGCGCACGGTTTGCATGGGATGGGGTGGGGGCGGGCTCCCAACGGGGCTAGGTGCGGAGAGTGCCCGAACCCAGGGGGGTGGGGGGCGACCCCCGGCCGCTTCTTCATCTCAGGAATCCTTCGGACCACGGACCTCAGCCCCTGCTCGGCCAGTCCGCCCAGCGTGGGCGCCCGTGTGTACGGCCTGAGCCAGAGCGGGAAGGGTCCCACCTCCGCCTGCTGGGGGCCTGGGTGGGAAGGGAGGACAGAGTGGGCGGAGGTCTGTTCCCCTGGGGTCCCTGGGTGGGGGCCTCTGGCTCAGAGTTTGGGACTAAGGAGGCCTCTGTCATTTTAAAGACTCTTGTTTACAGTTTTGTATGGAACGTGGCACTGCTCTGCCTGTTTGATGTGTCCAGTCTCTTGATAGCTGCGGAGGGGCGCCTGAGGGGCGGGGTGTGAGCGAGTGACGGTGGGCGGCTGGGCCGGTCCACTTCTGTCCTGTCCCGGTCTCTCTGGGCAGTCAGACGGGGACGGCAGGGAGGACCCGTGGGAGAGTGGGTCTGAGGGGCCCTAGGGTCCCGCCCCCTCCCCCCACGGTCTGTTTTGGGTTCCTGCCTCTTCCGGGAGGAGCCCCTTGCTGGCCCTTGGGTCTCCGCCTAGCGGTGGGGCCGTTGCTGTGGGGTTGCCTTGGCTGTGAGGCCCCGTGTCCCGGTGTCAGAGGCGGGAACTTGGCGCACTCCCAGGGCAGAGAAGACGGCTCTGGGCTCACGGAGCCCCAGGCTCACCCGTCCTCCTGGGCGTCAGCGCTGGTCCGCGCCTCCTACCTCTGCCTCCACTGGCCTCCATGGCCCTGCGGCGCCAGGCACACTGGTCCTGACTTGGTTTAATGGGCCATGTGCCCTGCCCCCCGACTTTGAGGGTCTCCGAATGAGGCCCAGGCCGGCACCCACCGTTTTCATGACCGGGGCTGTTGTCTGGCTCGTGGCCCGAGGTGTCTGCCCTCTGGGTTTGCCTTGGGAACAAGATGGGGACGTCCCAGCCTGCCTTCCCTGGCTTCCTGAGGTGGTCTGTGATGGCCAGAAGTGACAGCAGCGCCACCCAGCTGCTCCCTGTCTGTCATCGCCTCACTCATCAGCTCACAGCTCCTGTCATCTCAAAAACAGCTTCCCAATTCGGGAAGGAGAGGGCGGGGACTCCTCCTTGCGGCTTCCCCTGTTGGTAGGGAAGTCCCTCTCAGAAGCCCCCCGCGTGGGCCCCTCAGGGGCCCTGGGCCAGAACTGGTTCCATGACGGCCGTGTTCTGAGGGCCAGCCTCGGGGGTGGGGTACTTGCCTCGCTGGGTCTGGGGTCTGACAGCCCGGGATGCCAGTGGAAGACGAGGCCCCTGGGTTTGAGGCCGAGGGCCTTGCCCTCTTCCCTGGAGTGAGGGGCCTCCGCGTCCGCCTTGCTCCTCCTGGAGTGGGGCTCAGACGTACCTCACCTGCTGTGGTGGGGCTCAGACGCACCTCACCTGCTGTGGTGGCACCAGGCAGAGTCTGCCCTGCAGGACGCAGCTCGGCCCCTCAAGACGAAAACACATTCGAACTCCTGACCCGTCTTCTTCCGTTCCAAAGCACGTTCACTTTTTCTGTAGGAAAATAGCTTCATCATAGTAAAAACCCAACTTGGCAAAATCGAACTCCCTCATGTTAAGTAATAGCTAAACTTCACATTATCCGATTCATTTTTTTTTTTGCGGTATGCGGGCCTCTCACTGTTGTGGCCTCTCCCGTTGCGGAGCACAGGCTCCGGACGCGCAGGCTCAGCGGCCACGGCTCACGGGCCCAGCCGCTCTGCGGAATGTGGGATCTTCCCGGACCGGGGCACGAACCCGCGTCCCCTGCATCGGCAGGTGGACTCCCAACCACTGCACCACCAGGGAAGCCCTATCCGATTCATTTTGTCCAGTAACGTGGTGGAGACCCAGTTAGTGATAAGCCCAGAACAGAAGCCACCACCGTCATCGCCCCTGTTAGGATGGCCGCCACGTCTTCTGCTCTCTGGGGACCCTTTTGCCGATGGCCCAGGTGGAGGAGGGATGGGACACTGCAGTGTTGCACGGCCTCTCATGGCTGAAGCGTGAGTGGCTTAATCTGTGGCAAGAACAAGGTAACTGCCAGTTCACCGGAGAAAGACCAAGGAGAAGACCCGTCAGTCAGAGGGTCTGAGGCTGGGCGCTGCCCGAGGGCTTCAGACTGGCGGTGGGCACTCACGTGTGTCAGCTGCGTCAGTATGCAGGGCGCCCGGGGCGGACTTCTCCCAGGGAGACAGCTGGAGGTGGGGTCGCACCAGGGGGCTGAGAGCAGAACGGCAGCGGTTCGGAGCGAGCGTGTTGGTCAGGGTTCTGTGGAGAGACAGAGCCAGTGGGAGAGATACGGAACAGAAGAGACCCTTTATGAGGGGTTGGCTCACGCAACCGTGGAGGCCGAGCGGGCCCATGACCTGCCAGCTGCGGGCTGGGGGCCAGGAGGACGGCGCTGTCGTTCAGTCTGAGTCCGAAGGTCCGCGGAGCAGGAGCGCGGATGTCTGAGGGCAGGAGAGGATGGACGTCCCAGCTCAGGCAGGGGCGAACCCACCTCCCGTCCCCCGCTCCCCGCTCCTCTCTCCAGGCCTCCAGGATTGGGTGAGGACCGCTGCACGGGGAAGGCCATCTGCTTACACCCTCACCGACACACCCAGAAATAGCCTCACATGCTGCCTGGGCTCTTGTGGCCCAGCCTGCTCGACACGTCAAATTAAGTGTCACAGGTGGGGGCGAGGCTTGGACAGCCGAGGGGTGGGAGGAATGGCAGAGAGGGGGCTGGGGGGATGGGGAGGGAGGTCAAGACAGGTGAGGAAGATGCCTGCTGGGTTTGCAGGCAGGGCATTGCCGTGGACGCCCAGTGGCTGCCCCGTGGCTGCCCCGTGGCCACTCCTTCATGGTGACCAGACCAGAATTTGCTTGGGGGTCGCCCTGTGCCTATTATCCCAGTGGTCATCGTGGAATCGACTCCTTCCTCACTGGTGCTGGCTCACGGAGGAAGGCCTGCTGACCTGACTGTGGACTCGTCCATGTCCCCCCAGGGAGGCACGAAACTGGAGAGGAGGGTGATTAGATGACATGGATGTTCGTGTCACTCCCACGTGAGTCTGGAAGGTTGTCCAGGCTGCTGGTCCATCCCAGCCCATTGGGGACCCACGTCCCTCCCATCTCCCGCCTCCTCCGTGAGCTCTGATGCTCCGTCCAGGTTCTCAGCCGAGGCACAGACAGGGCGCTGAAGACCTCGAAAGGGGACGCTTGTAGGATCTCTTTGCGTGGTTCTCAGAAGCTGGCACAAGACACCTGGCTCACACCCCACTGTCCTGAATTTGGACATGTGGGTCCACAGGGAAAGGGTGCCCGGGTGTCCAGATGAAATTCTTCTGCTGTGAAGGAACGGGGGCCACTTATATCTCCAAAAGAGCAGCACCTTTGAACTTCACCAGGTTTTTTCAGTATTTTTTTCCCTCTAAGGTATCTGTCCTCACTCACGTTCTCACTAGCAGAACATGAGCGTTGCGGCTTCTCCACCCCTGACGCACGTGGTAGCGTTAGTCTCGCCCACGTGATGGGGCTGGGATAGCGAGTTACCTTCACGTTTCCTTGATTATTCACGAGGTTGATCATCTTCTCACATCTCCGTGGAACATTCGCGGTCCCTCTTCCGTGAATTTTGCATATTCTGTTTTTCTATCCGATTGTCTTTCTCTTAGTAGTTCGGAGGCATCCTGTGTAGATTCTGGTCACAGTCTTCTTTTTTTGGCCACACCGTGTGGCCTGTGGGATCTTCTCTGACCAGAGATCGAACCCTGGAAGTGCAGAGTCTTAACCAATGGACTACCAGGGAAGACCCACAGTCTTCTTCTTAAATGGACAACAAGTGCAGAGAACGGGAGGGATCATCACCTTTGGTTCATGATATGCTCCCTTCACTGGTCCACGCTGGATGTCGTTATTTACAGTCAGTTCTTTAATTTCTTACTTTAAATCATGGAGGCACCTGCAAACCCCCCACCCAAACCAAAGGTGAAATCTCGACAATGACTGCATTTCACCGAGGGCCCCCACCTGTCCCTGCCGCGTTCACGGGAGGCACCTTCACCCTGAGACCTGGGAGCGCCTTTCCTTTGTTTCCATTTTGTGCAGTTTTATCAAATCGATATGCATTTCTGAATGCATGTTTTGGTTTCAGTTGTTTTTAATGTTACGGAAAGGGTGTCGTGCTATATATATTCTTCTTTGGAGATACGTTTCCCTCCATGTTTTACTAAGATTTATCCATACTTTTGCGTGTCTGCTAATTCGTTCTGTGTGCCAGTGAAGGACCCTTATGTGAATGTTCCACGCTGTCCCATCGCGTCCCCATCGATGGATATTTGGATTTTCCAGGTTACTGCCACCGTGAGCCGTGCTGCTGTGACTGCTCCTGTGTGTGCATCTCTCATATGTGCCAAGGAGTTTCCCTGGGGTATGTACTAAGGAATAAAACTGCTGGGACACAGGTAAGGGGCTGTAAACCTTCTCCAGGTGATGCCACACGGTTTTCCGACAGGGCTGAGTCGAGTGAGCCCTGCAGCATCTCCCACGCTTGGTGCTTTTGCATCCAGCGTGGCTGTTCACGTTTTCACATCAGCCTGATCCCTGCTTCTTTGTCTGCGATCTTTGCTTTTTCTCTGCAAGTTTGTAGAGTTGGTCTTTGATAGTCTTGAATCCCCTGCGACGTGTCCAAGTGTGGAGTCCTGCATCTCACCCTCATCTTCCTAAGTCCTGGGAACCGAGGGGAGGTGCCAGGTTTGGGAAAGCCATTGCCACTGACTCTGCTGGCTGAACCATCTATTGGTTTTGGGCGTAGATGGTTTGTTGGAACCTCACAGGCAATTGTGTCACTTTCCTGCACTTCTGTCACCTTTGCCGTGCACATTTTCATGCTAACAGGTTTGGTTTTCCTGGTTCCTTTGTTACCGTGTTTCTCTTTATCACTAGTCATCCTTTTTGACTTAGTTCCATTCTGCCTGATAGAATTGTGCCACCAGCTTTGCTTTGGTTTGTGTTTTTATGGTGTATGTTTTCCCACCCTTTATTCTCAAACCCTCTGCTGTGGACTGAATGTCTGTGCCCCCCCCCCACACACAACCGCCCAAATCCACTTGTTGAAGCCCTGCCCCAGTGGGATTGTATTTGGAGGTGGGGCCGTTGGGAGTTGATTAAGGTTAGAAGAGGTCATGAGGGTGGGGTCCTATGATGGGATTAGTGCCCTGATAAGAGGGAGGGACCATGGCTCTCCCCACCACGTGAGGACACAGCGGCCGTCTGCAAGCCAGGAAGAGGGTCCTCGTCAGGACCTGGCCGCGCTGGCACCTTGATCTGGGACTTGCAGCCTCCAGGACTGGGAGACGTAAATGTCTGCTGTGTGAAGCCCCCAGTCTGTGCTGCTTTGTCATAGTGACCCCGAGCTGACTAAGACACTCGGCACAGTTTTGTTTCAAAAGTGGACTTTGTTGTTTACGTGCTGTGTGGACATCTCTGCTTGAAAAGATGAGCTTAATCCATATCCACTTACTGTGAATTCTGTTCTATTTGGACCTCTTTCTACCGTCTCATTTTATGTGTTTGTCATCTTTTTTTTTTTTTTAAACCCTCTCTCCTCTCCATCCCTGGTCTTTTAGATCAGTCACATTTTCCACCATACTTTTTATCCTCTGCAGGTTTGGCAAGTAGAATTTAAAAAAATGCTTTTGTGATTCACCATTGAATGTTTTTTAGGGGTAATACATTTTATTCACTGACTTTAAAATTGTGCTAAAATATACATAACATAAAATTGACCATTGTTAACCTTTTTTAGGTGAACAACTTGGTGGCATTAAGTACACTCGTATGGTTGTGAGACCATCAACACCTTCCATCCCCAGAACTGTTCTCATCTTGTAAAACTGAAACTCTGTCCCCATTAAACAGTCCCTCCCACCCCCTCCCCCAGCCCCGGGCTCCCACCATCCTTTCTGTTTCTGTCAATTTGACCCTTCTAGGGAACTCTTAGGAGTGGAATCACACGGGATTTGTCCTTTTGTGACTGGTTTGTTTCATTCAATGCCCTCCAGGTTCATCCACGTTGAGGCCTGTGTCAGGATTTCCATCCTTTTTAAGGCTGAGTAATATTCCATCTTATTAATGGACATTGCACTATAGAACGTTCTGTGCACTTAACTTGA
The DNA here is from genome assembly GCF_964374135.1 of Grampus griseus. Lineage (NCBI taxonomy): Eukaryota > Metazoa > Chordata > Mammalia > Artiodactyla > Delphinidae > Grampus > Grampus griseus. The sequence continues at coordinate 458,291 of NC_139018.1, read as the reverse complement.
AATTTTTCTTTCTTTTTTAAAAAATATGTTACTGGAGTATAGTTGATTTACAATGTTGTGTTAGTTTCAGGTGTACAGCAAGGTGATTCATATATATATATATCTCCATTCTTTTTCAGATTCTTTTCCCATCTAGGTTATTACAGAATATTGAGTAGAGTTCCCCATGCTATACAGTAGGCCCTTATTAGTTATCTATTTTATACAGAGGAGTGTGTATATGTCCATCCCAGTCTCCTAATTTATCACTTCCCCCACGTTTCCCCTTTGGTAACCGTAGTTTGATTTTGAGGTCTGTGAGTCTGTTTCTGTTTTGTAAATAAGTTCATTTTTATTAGATTCTACATGTAAGCGCTGTCATTTGATATTTCTGTTTCTCTGTCTGACTTACTTCACTCAGTATGATCATCTCCAGGTCCATCCATGTTGCTGCAAATGGCACTGTTTTGCTCTTTTTTATGGCTGTGTGATACTCCATCGTACAAACAGACTGAGCACCATTGCATGTTCTGTGCACTTAACTTGAACTTGTTCTAACAGGTTTACAGTAAGTGTCTCCGTCCTTCCCTGTGGAGCATCAAGATGTTAGCCTCTAATTCCCCTTGGACCCCTCTCCCCTCGACTACTTGTTGTCTAGACTTTGGGTTTACTTTTTTTTTTTTTTTTCTGCAGTACACGGGCCTCTCACTGTCGTGGCCTCTCCCGTCGCGGAGCACAGGCTCCGGACGTGCAGGCTCAGCGGCCATGGCTCACGGGCCCAGCCGCTCTGCGGCATGTGGGATCCTCCCGGACCGGGGCACGAACCTGTGTCCCCTGCATCGGCAGGCGGACTCCCAACCACTGCGCCACCAGGGAAGCCCTGGGTTTACTTTTAAAATGCAAAATGCCGTGTTCTTTCACTGTGAGTTGCTAATTAATTTTATCCACCGGGTCCACCTGGCCTCCTGAGGAAGAACGTTCTGAGGTTCCTCCCCGGGCTGCCAGCCATCCTGGGGCCACACCCCCACGCCGGCCGAGCGTCCCTGCTGGAAAGAAGGCCCCTTCTTCACACTTCTCCTCCTGCTGGAATGTGCACGTGGTGGCGGGTTGGAGAGCCGTGGGGTCACCTGCACCCACCCGCCCACCCGCCACATGTCTGACTTGGTCGGTGGAGGGCGGTGTGAACTCTGCTCGCCATGGGCTCTGCTCACGTGAGCCATGCCAGTGACTTTTCCTTGTGGTCACACAGCTGAATTTTGTCATAGTGGACCCGAAACGGGTTTGGAGCGGAAGTTCTCTTAGCCCTCGTGTGTCTGGACATGTGTCTTCTTGCTCCATTTAAGTGACACTTCGTGGCAGTTAAGTCTGCCGGGTCCCGTGTCCCTGGCCTTCCTGTACTAACAGGCTGGAAATGGACGTCTCCAAGCCCCACCCGCTTAGCCGTGTGACAGTTCTGGCCAAAAGGATGAAGGTGGATGTCGCTTCCCAAGTTCAGAAGTGACTCAAAGTGGTTTCTTGACCTTGCACATCTGGGCCAGATATCCTCTGCTGTCTGTCCCCTGGTCCTCTGCTCTTGGACGTGCCCCCCATCCTGCCGCCCCCAGGTACTGAGTGTTTCTGGTGCTGCAGTGGAAGGTGGGCTGCTGTGTGTTTCCCCTGCTGCTGACTTAGACTTCAGCTTTGACTGGATCACCGGGTCTCCGCCGTTTCAGATCTTGGCTGTGGCGCTCCAAGCCGGGCGACCTGGGCACCTGACTTCTGTTTCCTGGTCTGTAAGCTGGGGTCCTGTGAGGATCAAACCGGGTGACCCTGTAACCCACCCAGGAGAGGGCCTGGCGCGTGGAAGCAGCCGGGTAGGTGTTTGCCTTCCTTGTCCGTATTCTTATTCTAATGGGATTTTGGGAGAGTACGTTTGTAAGTGCACAGGATCAATCCTTTATGTTTCACTTGGAAGTCTCAAAAAAAAGCTCCACCTTTCATTAAATTGAAAAGAAATATTGCAGCTGAAATAATAAATACACTGTGGAAGGGACGGAGCATAGAAGTGTACGTGATAACACTTGCTTTGGCTAAACCTGGGTGGAGAAACCAGATCTCTTGCCGAAATTTGGTTCTGCAGGATCTCACTAGGGAAAGTTGTTCTTGACAATCATCATGGCCGGGAAAGGACACTCAGTGACAGAAGACACAGTGGTGATGTTTCATCCAGTTGAACCTTGGCCCGCGAATCAAGCCTTCACTGTAAAATTTATGTGGAAAAGATTCTTTATTCACTTTTTATGAAATGAGGCAGAAAACGGAGGACCTCGGGAATGGTTTGCCCACAGCGGAGCTCGGGGACTTTCCACCCACGTCACGGCTGTTTGCCCCAGGAAACGTGTTCTTCCTGGGGGTTGATGGGCCTCGGTGCTCACACGGTGCTGAAAGCTCACGAATGCCTTGCAGGCCGACTGCAGGTTGTTGCAGGAGACTGCTGGTTCCCCACCCGAGGGGTCGCACACCTGCACTGGGCTGTGGCCTGCAGGAGACACTCTGCAGCGCGGGGCGTGAGGGCTCGGCTGCGCGCGCGGGTGCATCGCGGGTCCCTGTGTCTGTGGCGCTGAGGATGGGCCGACTTGCACTTCCTAGGAGGAGAGGCTGTGCACCTGCGGGGAGACGGGTGTCACACCTATGGATGGCAGCGTGGGTGCAGGGGAGAGCAGGGCGGGTGGGGCTGTGTCAGGGCCTCCCCAGCAAGTGACGTCATGCTAGGACTTGATCATGAGCAGGATTGGCTGTGGGGAGAGGAGGGACGTTTATCCTGGCAGGTGGGATGCCCCCAAAGCTCACCTGCCCCAGAGCCCACCTGGCTGGGGTGGGGCTGGCAGGTCGTGCAGTGGCGCAGGATGGCCACCAGGGGGAGCCCGAGCCCCAGCCCTGCCCGGCGGCCCCTCCCGCTCGCACGGAGAGCCCCGCCAGAAGGTGTGTGTCCAGGTGGAGGGACGCCCGCTGGCCTCTGCAGGAACGCATCACAACATCACTTAGCACCGAAAAGATTTCAAGGAATTCTAACGCGTGCGTCCAGCATGGAGGAACTCTGTAAGGGCACGTTTCAGTCTCAAAGTGATATTGTGGGATTAGCTCTATGAGGTTGAGGCGTCAAACTGCTCACTGAACCCAGCTTCTGAGAGATGGGTCTGAAGAGGGACCAGCTTTGGGATTGATCCAGGTGATCACAGTTTTAAGTTTAATGTGTTAGGACAGCTGACACACCTGCCGTGTCCACACATGCCAACACAGGTGCCCAGGCACAGGGCCCGGCTCCCCACAGCGCAGGGCCCCCAGGTGTGCCTGGCGCCCGGTGTGACCCTTCCTGTATGGTTGTTCCAAGGACCCCAAAGCTCACCTGCGCCGCAAGGACGTGGGGCGAGGATGGGGTCCAGGATGCACACGCTCTCTGGGCCCCAGGGTGAACCCCGACACCCTCCTCCAGGTGTTGCTGGCCATGCCCTCTGCCCCCTGCCCTCTGCCCCTGCCCGCCCAGGGGCCCCAGGTCTGGGCAGAGCCTCCTGCTGGCCGAGTGCATGCGATGCTGCTGGCGGCCACACAGGGGCAGCAGAGCTCAGCGTGTTCAGGGACCGGATGTCCAGCTCACGGGGCCGCCCTGGGCCCTGAGGCCGGGAGTGGCCAGAGGGGACGCCTGCACGGAGGCCAGCCCCAGGCTCACCCGAGCCCTGCCCTAGGTCCCCTGACCCCAGCCCCAGGTTCAGCCTGGACCCTGTCCCCAGCGGGCCGAGCTTACTGGCAGTAGGTCACCCCTTGGTCCTGGGTCATCGGGGCTGAGGCGGCTGCACCTGTGGTGAGTGTCCCCGCCGAGTGCAGCGTTTGGAGACCTCAGGGGACGCTGGGCCCTGGACAGTGAGACTGGTGCTTGGGGGACAGGACGAGGGCGCCCCCTCCTGGCCCCCTGTTCTTGCACCTCTGTGGTGGGGGTCCTGGGGGTTCTGGCAGGAGGGGGCGCCTGTTGCCTGCCAGGGGAGGGAGCCGGGGCCCGCGGGGGGCCGCTCGGGTCTCCGGGATGGTGGCGGCGGGGCTGGGTTTGTGGGGAGGGGCTGTGAGGGACCCATATTGGAGGTGGATGCGCTGGGTGACCTCCTGGAGCCATTTCTCAAGCTTTCGCATCTCCACACACGGGTGGGGGTTTGTCCCTCGCGAGGGCCAACAATTTGAGGTGAAACTTTGCCGGTGGTTTTGGGACAGCAGCAGTGAGTGATACCTTTAGTGCTGGTACGGCTGCTAACATGACACAGGCTAGATTTGCATCCATGGAAAGGAGGATCCTTCCCACCTCCGTGGAGGTTCTAGCTGAGGTCTGGGACGCGTGCTGGCTCACGGGCTGAGTCACAGACAGCCCAGCCGGGGCCCGACTGACCGCCCAGCACTGCTGGTCCTTCCAGGGGTGTGGTCAGGGGTTCACGCTCAGCTGGCATTCTTGTCTCCTTGGGACATTGAAGGGTCACTTGAAGGTGGTAGCTGGTGTCCGGGCTGCTCCCAAACCTGGGCCGGGTCTCAGTGCCCCCCCCACCCCGAATGGTCTTTCCAGTTGGGAGCTGGACCTCTCACTCGGAGGCTCAGGCCTCCAACTGTCCCTTTTTATTTTATTTGTTTAAGATTTATTTTTCTTGAGGTAACATTAGTTTATAATATTATATGTTTCATATGTACAACATATTTCTACTTCTGTACACCCTGCAGCGTGCTCACCACCAAAAATTTAGTTTCCACCCATCACCATACAGTTAGCGCCCTTTACCCATTTTGCCCTCCCCGCCCCTCCCGCTCTGGTAACCACTGCTCTGCTTACTGACCCAATGGGTGCTCATAGCATGCTCTTCAGTCTCCACGTACTTGTGAGTTTTCCAGCTTTCTTCTTGTAATGTATTTCTTTTCTTTTTTTTAGAAAAATTATTTATTTATTTTTGGCTGTGTTGGGTCTTTGTTGCTGCGTGTGGCCTTTCTCTAGTTGCAGTGAGCAGGGGCTACTCTTTGTTGTGATGCGTGGGCTTCTCATTGCGGTGGCTTCTCTTGTTGCAGAGCACGGGCTCTAAGTGCGTGGGCTCAGTAGCTGTGGCACGTGGGCTCTAGAGGGCAGGCTCAGTAGTTGTGACGCACTGGCTTAGCTGCTCCGCGGCATGTGGGATCTTCCCGGACCAGGGTTCGAACCCGTGTCCCCTGCATTGGCAGGCGGATTCTTAGTCTTTTTTTTTTTTTTTTTTTTTTTTTTATGCGGGCCTCTTACTGTTGTGGCCTCTCCCGTTGCGGAGCACAGGCTCCGGACATGCAGGCTCAGCGGCCATGGCTCACGGTCCCAGGCGCTCCGCGGCATGTGGGATCTTCCCGGACCGGGGCACGAGCCCACGTCCCCGGCATCGGCAGGTGGACTCTCAACCACTGCGCCACCAGGGAAGTCCATGGCAGGTGGATTCTTAACCACCGCGTCACTAGGGAAGTCCTGTAGTGTATTTCTAATTTCATACTAGTGTGATTGGAAAAGATGCTTGATAGGATTTCAGTCTTGTTAAATTTATTGAGACTTGTTTTGTGTCCTAACACATGATCTATCCTTGAGAATATACCATGTGTGCTTGAGAAGAATGTGTGTTCTGCTGCATTTGGATGGAATGTTCTGTCCAAATCTATCAAATCCATCTGGTCTAATGTTTCATTAAAGCCGCAGTCTCCTTGTTGACTTTCTGTCTGGAAGATCTGTCCACGGATGTAAGTGGGGTGTGAAAGTCCCCTACTATTATTGTGTTGCTGTCAATTCCTCCCTTTAGGTCTGTTAATAATTGCTTATGTATATTGATGCTTCTATGTTAGGGGCATATATATTATTAACTTTATGTCTTCTTGATCAACTCTCCCCTTTATCATTAGAGTCCATCGTTGTCCCTTGTTCCCTTTTGGCTTGAGGTCTCTTCTGTCTGATATGAGTGTAGCTCTACCCGCTTTCCTCTGGCTGCCACTTTCTTGGGGTTTCATCTTCCATCCCTTCTCTTTGAGCCTCTGTGTGTCTGTGGAGCTGAGCGGGGTGTCCTGGAGGCAGCATGGAACTGGGTCTGGGTTTCTAACCCATCCAGGTTCTCTCTGTCTTTTGATTGGTGATGTCAGTCCATTTATATTTAGGGTGATTATTGATAAATGAGAACACAGGGCTGCCATTTCATCTTTTGTTTTCTAGTTGCTCAATACCTCCATTCCTTTCTTCCCTTGTGTTTCTCTCTGCCATTTTTGTCTGGGTTTTTCTAGGATACTTTTCTCATTTTCTTCTTTTTTGTGTTTCTTGCCTCTGCTCTAGATATATGTTTTGTGGCCACCATAAATTTGTATAAAGCGTCTCATAGATAAAATAGTCCTCTTTCTGCTGACAACGTCTATCTTCATTTGCCTAGACAGGTTCTATCCTCTTCCCCGTGTATTTTTGTTGCCTCAAATTACCCCTTTTAAATATTATGAGTTTGTTACGAAGTTGAAGTGGCTATAGTTATGTTTTTGCTTCCTCCCTTTAAACTTTATGTTATAATAAAATGTTTACTTAATTGTTTTTAACATCTTTATTGGGATATATGTATACGTATAGCTGATTCACTTTGTTATAATAAAATGTTTAAAAGCCTATTCTGGGACTTCCCTGCTGGTACAGTGGTTGAGAATCCACCTGCCAATGCAGGGGACACGGATTCAAGCCCTGGTCCGGGAAATCCCACATGCCGCGGAGCAACTAAGCCCATGTGCAACTACTGAGCCTGAGCTCTAGAGCCCACGAGCCACAACTACTGAAGCCTGCGTGCCTAGAGCCTGTGCTTGGCAACAAGAGAAGTCCCCGCTCGCCACAACTACAGAAAGCCCGTGCACAGCAACGAAGATCCAATGCAGCCAGAAATTGAATGAATAAATGAATGAATAAAGCAAGCTTATTCTGCTAAAGCGCTGCATTTCCAATTCTGTCTATTCTTCACTTCATTCAGTTTCGTGTGCTTTTGCCTTTTTGTTTCTGGTAGAAGAGCTCCTTCCAACACCTCTTGTAAGGCAGGTCTAGCGGTGAAGGACTCTCTCAGGTCTGTTTGTCTGGGAAAGCCTTTATTTCTCCCTCATATCTGAATGGTAACTTTGCTGGGTAGAGGAGAGTTGGGTGACAGTTTTTATCTTTCAGTCTTTTGAGAATGTCATTGCACTCTCTCCTGGCTGGCAGGGTTTCTGCTGAGAAATCTGCTGGTAGCCTAAGGGGGGTTCCTGGTAGGTGGCCATCTATTTTTCCTGGCTGCCTTTCAAGTTCTTGGTCATGGGCTTTTGACAGTTTTAATACAAGGTGTCTTGGAGAAGGTCTTTTCGCATTGAGGTGATTCGGTGTTCTCTTAGCTTCATGGACTTGCATATCCAGTTCCTCCCCAGGTTTGGGCAGTTCTCAGCTATCATTTCTTTCTTTCTTTTTCTATTTCTTTTCTTTTTTTCTTTTGGCCATGTGGCGTGGCTTGCGAGATCTTAGTTCCCTGACCAGGGATTGAACACAGGCCCATGGCACTGAAAGCACTGAGTCTTAACCACTGGACCAGCAGGGAATTCCCAACTATTATTTCTTTAAATAAACTATCTCTTGTCCCTCTGGAACACCCATCACCCTAACATTGCCCTTCCTATCTGAGTCAGATAGAGCTCATGGAATTTCTTCATTTTTAATATTTTAATTCTCTTTCCTTTTCTACTTGTGTCATTTCTAGATTTCTACCTTTCAGTTCACTAATTCTCTCTTCCACATGGTCTGCTCTATTTCCAATGCTTTCTAATGCGTTTTTCATCTCATTGATTGACTTCTTAAGCTGCAGAATTTCTGTTTGTTTCTTTTTTAGAATTTCAATCTCTTTGGTAAAGTATTTCTTCTGTTCATTAAATTCACGTCAGAGCTGACTGGAGTGCCCCTCTGATTTTCCTACAGCTTGTCGAGTGCGTGACAACTATGTGCATTGGCTGTCATTTAGCCCGCAATACTGCGTGACTTTAAGTTTGGTTTCTGGAGAACTGCCACTTCTCTTTGTGGTACAGGGTCCTGGCTTCTCCCCGGCGCTGAGTGGGGGATTCCTCCCCCGGCACCTTTGAAGTGGTGACAGGTTCGAAATTAGAGGCCTTTCCTTTGTCTTCCAGCAGGTGGCGCCATCACACAGGCTTTCGGCTTCTCCACCTGCGCTCCTCCGGCTATACTTGGGAATCTTCACCTTCCGCCCTCCGCCGCCTCTGTCAGGGGGTGTCGCCCGAGCCCCCGTCATTGCTTCTTGTGCCTCCGGAGTCGCTGGTGCCCTGATGCTACCAGTGTCGCTGGCGTCACCACCTGGCTCCCCGGGGAAGATGAGCTTTGCCTTCGTGTCCGGGGTCCGCTGAGTCCCGGGCCCCCAGCCGTGGGGGAGGGAGATGGTGGGGGTCCGGTTAGAGCTGGCACCTCTTCCGCGTCTGGTGTTGTGAGGTTCACAGGCTCTGCTGCTGCGGTGAGGCGGGAGCTGCAGGGACGGGGTCGCAGGCCCCATTGCTGTTGCTGCCCGGTTACCTGTGGCCGCAGGTGCCGCTGCAGCTGGGATGCAGAGACTTGTGCTCCGCCTCCCCTGCGGCCCCGGTTCCCTGGGCCGAGGCCGCGATTCAGGCACCGCCTCCCCTGTTGCCCCGGGTCGGCCTCCCCTCTGTGTTCCCGCCCACCATCCTAGACGTGCAGGGGTGTGGCATTCTGTCGTGCCCCCGTGTGTCGGGCAGAGGCACGTCTGTTAGTTGTGGATGTTTCACTGGTTATGGAACGAAGGGCAGGGACCCAGGCCACTTTCCCTGTCCCTCGTTGCTGACCTCTCCCACTGTCCCTGGACGGCCAGGCCGGCACAGCGTCCTCTGGCTGTTCTCCGCTGTGGACGGCAGTCACAGCCAGCCTGGTCCCTGCAAGGGGCACGATGACCCCCACATCCCCTCCCCGCCATCTGGCCGCCTTGAACCCTCCGCAAAGGGTTCCGTCCAAGTCTCGATGCTTTTGTGGAAAATCCCAGCTGCAAGGACGGACCCGAGGAAGACAGGGCACGTTGGTCCACACTGAGATCACTTCAGTCCTACAGAAACTCTGCAGGAGCATCACCTCGCTCCTACTCTCCTTCTTTAGTTTCCACACGCGGAGCCATTTGACCGCACATGGGGACCCTCCCTCCCCCCCATATGTCCTTATCATTGTTCCTAGGGCCTCTCGGTGGGTGGAGCTAGGACATGTATGTGTGTGAGCACACGCACACTTACACACACACACTCCACAGACGTGTTCACGTCCAAGCCTGTGCCTCTTGGTCTGCCCGAGACGCCCCCCTGCCTTGGCAGGACCAAGTCTCTGGAGCCAGGGTCCGGCGGGGCGTGCAATGACTCAGCACGGCCACAAGGGGCTGTGTTCTAGGGAAATCATATGATGGGCGTAACACGCGAAGGTGTATGGAATGTTATGCACACACACGATGCAGGGCGTGGTAGTGAAGAGAACGCACAGGTACCTACAGGACAGCCTGAGATATAGAACACGAGGGGCTCCAGTCCTGCCGAGAAGCAGAGGCCAGTGAGTGGCAGCTCCCTGCCCCCAAATCAGCTCTGCAGGATCTATAAAGACAGTTGGTTCTAGCAGGAACCAACCTGGAGAGGCCACGAACCCCACACTCCAGGGGGCGGAACCCTCCGCCCGCGTGAGGGGGGAACATCTCCGTAAATTGTTGGGGTTCTTCTTCAGGGAGAGCTGTCTCTTCTCCCCCATTTTTATTTTTCATCAATTTTTCACTTCTATCAGTGAATCCATTATGTACTTATATCAGTGTGGACTCACGGGTATTTATTTTACACTTTGGGGTCTAATGCAATACCCAGACGGTAGGCGGGGTGCCAGGAGGCGCTGCCCTGTGACCTCTCTCCCGGGTCTGGGAAACCGCCTGGTCAGGGGCGTGTGCGATGGCGCAGGATGGCCACCAGGGGGCACCCGAGCCTCGCCGTGTGGTCGCTGCGGGGCCTGGATGGTGTGTAGGTGCCGCAGCCGCTCAGGCGGATCTGCCGGTGTGATCCGAACTACTGAGTCCTGACCAGCAGCCATGGCTGAGCCTGCCCTGCCCGGTGTGCTTGGCTGCCTCCTTCTAAAATCGTCTCTTTTCCACTGAGTGTTCACCTCAGTGTGTCAGGAATTGCATTTTGCTTTTATGTAACGTTATGCACTGAACTGTGTCCCCCCACCCAGTTCAGATGTTGAAGCCCTCCCCTCCAGGACCTCAGAACGTGACTGCACTCGGAGACGGGGCCTTTAGAAGTGGGGTTACTGGGGTGGGCCCTGATCCAGTCTGGCTGGTGGCCTCATAAGAAGACGACATTAGGACACAGACACGCACAGAGGGTGCCCACGTGAGGACACGGGAGAAGACGGCGTCTACACGCTGCGGAGGGAGGCCTCAGGAGAGGCCGAGTGCTGACACCTTGCTCTTGGACCTCTGGCCTCCAGGACAGGGACGGAGAACCTGTGGTTTCTGTGCTCAGTGTGTGGTGCTGACGACAGCAGCCCGAGCGGACGAGAACGTGTCCCTGTGTGGGGTCTGCTGGGGTTCTCCAGCGTGCTGGGCCCGCTCTCTCAGCTCTTTTGGACGATTCTGGGCCCTTGCCTCTCCGTGCGCCCACTTCTTCTTTGGAAGATGAGTCTGTGGTGTGTCCAGGGCACTTGGCATTGCTGTCCGTGTCCTCTCTCTCAGCCTCTCTGTGCTGCCTTACGTGTGTCTAACTTTTCCTCCATCACAAATTCTCGCTCCAGCTGTTTTGATTCCACTGTCAAACGCCACCTTTTTCAGTTCTAGGACCTCTTTTCAAATCTATTGGTTTCTTGAACACTTTCATCTTAATTCGTCAGACTTGAATACATTCTTCAATTTTAAAAAAGCCCCTTCAACCCACACCCTGCGTGTTCTGAGTCTGATGGTTCTGATAACTGCACTTCCTGGGGTCTCACTCTGTGGGTCCTTGTTTCGCCGATTCTCGTTTGAGGTGGCTTCTTGTTTTTGCTTCATCATGATTTGCTCTGTTAGTGGGCTTCCGTTCCCAGATCTCTATCTTGAGCCTTCTCTGAGGCTGAAGGCTCAGTGCCCCAGTCCCCGTGGGAGCAACGTGTGCATCTGCCAGGCCCCTGGCGGATCCCCCAGCAGGACCAGCCATGTCGATGGCTGTCAGGACATTTAGGGTCCCTGGACCTTGAGTCCCGGCTCCTACCAGCCTGGGGCTGTGGGGAGCTGGGAGGGGCCTTTCCCTCACCAGAGCCCTGGCGGAGCTGGACCGACTGTTACCTTGTTGCCTCCCTCTGGGTGTGGGTTTCCCAGTTCACCCCCGGGGGCCTGGCTTGCAGGGGTGTCTGTCTGCCTTGACTCCCCAGACTGATGGGCCCTGGCCTGGCTCCTCTCCCTGATCCATGCAGACCCCCTACACTAACCCTGGCCACGGGGCAGTGCCCTCCTCCGCGCCCACCCCCTTCTCTCTGGCCATCTCAGCCATCCATTCAGAAATCCCCCCACCCAGGTCCCAGACCCAGGCCCAGGCTTGGTCCTGCCCTGTCGCAGATGGGCACTGGGCCTGGGTCTGGGTAACGACCCCCGGAGTGGTGCTGGGGCAATGCCTTGGGGCGGGGGTGGGAGCTTCCCGCCACCCAGGCAGAAGAACTGGTGAGTCTCTGAGCAGTTTGAGGAACCTGCTCACTTGGCCCAGAACCGAGTCCTGGCCCGGCCCCAAGTGCAACCCTGAGCCCCAGCCCTGGTGAAGCTCCAGGGGGACCCCTGACCCTGTCCCAGGCTGCCCACGTGTTGCCCACAGAGCCACCGCTCAGAGCCCCGAGGTTGTGGGGAGGGGTCTGGTGACCCAGCAATGGCAGAACTGCAGAGGTGCAGGCTGCCAGGGGGTGCCCAGCCTCGCTCTGTGGTCCCTGTGGGGACAACCCTGGTCTGGGAGGAGACAGGGCCTCACAGCCGGTATGTCCAGATGTCCTCCTAGGGGACACCTGGGAGTGAACGCCTGCCTGGGACCTGCTGCACGTGACCTTGGGACAGGCTGCAGAATGGGGCCTGGGAGGTCACCCGTGGGGCACGTGGGAAGTGTCCTCACAACCTGCAGTGATAATACAGCAGCCCCAGCTGAGCAGGGAGCAGCGTGGGATCCTCAGGCCTTGCCCTCGACACACCTGCCGTGTCCACACCTGCCACACAGGTGCCCAGGCACAGGGCCCGGCTCCCCACAGCGCAGGGCCCCCAGGTGTGCCTGGCGCCCGGTGTGACCCTTCCTGTATGGTTGTTCCAAGGACCCCAAAGCTCACCTGCGCCGCAAGGACGTGGGGCGAGGATGGGGTCCAGGATGCACACGCTCTCTGGGCCCCAGGGTGAACCCCGACACCCTCCTCCAGGTGTTGCTGGCCATGCCCTCTGCCCCCTGCCCTCTGCCCCTGCCCGCCCAGGGGCCCCAGGTCTGGGCAGAGCCTCCTGCTGGCCGAGTGCATGCGATGCTGCTGGCGGCCACACAGGGGCAGCAGAGCTCAGCGTGTTCAGGGACCGGATGTCCAGCTCACGGGGCCGCCCTGGGCCCTGAGGCCGGGAGTGGCCAGAGGGGACGCCTGCACGGAGGCCAGCCCCAGGCTCACCCGAGCCCTGCCCTAGGTCCCCTGACCCCAGCCCCAGGTTCAGCCTGGACCCTGTCCCCAGCGGGCCGAGCTTACTGGCAGTAGGTCACCCCTTGGTCCTGGGTCATCGGGGCTGAGGCGGCTGCACCTGTGGTGAGTGTCCCCGCCGAGTGCAGCGTTTGGAGACCTCAGGGGACGCTGGGCCCTGGACAGTGAGACTGGTGCTTGGGGGACAGGACGAGGGCGCCCCCTCCTGGTCCCCTGTTCTTGCATCTCTGTGGTGGGGGTCCTGGGGGTTCTGGCAGGAGGGGGCGCCTGTTGCCTGCCAGGGGAGGGAGCCGGGGCCCGCGGGGGGCCGCTCGGGTCTCCGGGATGGTGGCGGCGGGGCTGGGTTTGTGGGGAGGGGCTGTGAGGGACCCATATTGGAGGTGGATGCGCTGGGCGACCTCCTGGAGCCATTTCTCAAGCTTTCGCACCTGCACACACGTGGGGCTGTGGCCTTGGTCTGTGTGTGTTGTGTGTCTCTGCAGGTGCGTCCACCCCAAGCCCTGCCCTGCGCAAGGCACCCCTGTTCTATGCACCTCAGAGACCCCAGCCTCCCCATGGGTTACAGCTTGATGGGGAGAGTCGCTCTTTGTCTAGGTTTTGCCCGTTTGCTGCCCGTCCTCCGGGCTGGCCACCACCAATGCTGAGGGAAGGTGCCCTGTAAGCCCAGGAAGTGAAACACCAAACGGAAAAGCCACGGTGGGGACTGTTTCCATCAGCAGGGCACAGCGACCCCCTGAACGAGCTTGCTGGTGAAAACCACTAAAATGCTGGACTTAAGAAACCTAAAATGCTCACTTTTCTAAAGCAAGGTGACCTGGCCAGAGGAGAGGGCTGGTGGGGGGAGGGGGCGGCAGGCGGTCCCATCCCAGGCCCACGCGGACCTGGTCCACAGGCGGCAGGACCAGGGGCTCCGCAGAGGGCCGGCGTGGGCGGCCAGCAGCCCAGGTCCAAGCAGCCCTGGCGGCGGAGCCTGCAGAGGGCCGTTGTCCGGGCCCGGCTTTGTGAACGTCTTTCTGGGGAGACTTGCACACCTGCTTCGGGAGCAGGGCTCCCCGTTAATCCTAAAAGCAGGCAAGCGGGCCCATGGAGAGGCCGGCCCTGCAGGGTCCCGAGGTCGCGGCCCCGCCGGCGGGCAGAGGCCCTGCAGTGGCAGAGGCTCGGGGTCGCGGCGCCTCCCAGCCCTGCCGCCCGCCGGCGCCCCTTCTCCGAGACACCCCTCTCCCGTGACCCCCCTGCTCTCCCCACGCGCACCCCCCTCCGGTCCCGCCCAGCTCCCCGCGTCCCCTTCGGGACGCCTCTGGGCCCCGTCGCCTCCCCCGCTGCCCCCCCCAGCCCCCTAGCCCGCCGGATTTGGGAGTGAGGTGGGGCGGTGCCCGAGACCTCCGCGGGGGCGGCTCATCGTGTTCCAGAAGGTGACGTGGGACTCGCGCGGAACATGGAGGGGGCTGCTCTGTGCCTGAGCGCCCCTCCCCAGCCGGGACCCTCCAGAGCCCCCCGGGCCTTGTCCCCTTCACTTCAGTGAGACTGTGTCACCAACGTGGGCAGTGTGTTTGCAGCATATGGTGTGGTTTCCAAGCTTTATCAGAGCGATATTAACATTTTTACCACTGAGAGAAAAATTAACATTTTTACCACTGAGAGAAAAACACAAAGTAACATAATTGTCCGAAACCATGCAGGAGAGTCTGGGGTGAGGCCAGGTGAGGGACCCTAGTTTAATTACAGGACCTGGTCCCTCCCCAGCCAGTCCTTGGGGGTGCCCCGCGGTTCCAGCATCCCCTGGTCCCTCCCGACCAGACCCCCGCCCCAGACTCTCTGGGGGGCAGTGGCAGCGCCTGAGGGCCGGGGGGAGGTCCCAGGAAGTGAGCACCCCCACGATGACTGAAACCTCCTTTCCAGCCATGATATGCCCAGCCTCGGGATCCATGGGGCTTGGGGCAATGGAGGGGAGGGGAGCCCCGAGGGGCCTTCTGCCATGGGCATGGGGGAGCCTGGGAGGAGGGAGAGCCTGTCACCCACTGCCCCCGGGGGACCCTCCTAAGAGGTGGCCTCGGCTTCCCCACCCCAGACCCTCCCGCTTGCTCTCCCGCCCCTCCCTCTCCGTGGTCCCTCCCTGGCCCCCAGAGCCCCTGTCCTTCCCTTTTCTGGGCACCAAACTCGCTGAAGGGTGCCCACACGGCCTGCCCCTCCCACTCCCCTCTGCTCTTCCTTTTCTTTTAAAGAAAAAAACATTTTTATTGTGAAATGTGGTATTCGGACAGAAGATTGCCCCAAACCAAGAAACGCCCTAGGGCCACTGCCAGCCCCCCGTGCTCCCACCCCAGGCAGCAGGGGTGCCCGCCCTGAAGGCCCCTTCCTCCCAAGGGCACCCCAGCCTTGTAGGCGTCACATTCCCGTGAGGACTCGTGGTCCTGTTGAGTCCCGCGGAGCATGGGGGCTCGGGGGCTCAGGGTCCCAGTGCGGCCAGCTCAGCCACGGCCTGGGCCTAGCCACCTGGGGGGCACGCTGTCCTGGGGCCCTGGGGGGTCAGGACTGCCCTAGCTGCGGCAGCACGCAGGGGCACTGGGTGACCAGCAGGCTTCCTGGAGGAGCGTCCAGGCTGGACCGTGGGCTCTGTGTGAGGAGGGTGGTGACCACGTCTGCACCCGCTGGGCTCGGCCTGGGCCACGGCTCCACGCGCAGACCCTGCCCTGAGACGCCCTCCACAGTGGGTGTGGGAGCCAGGGTGCTGAGGGTAGCTGGAGGGAGGGTGGCCACGGAGGAGGGCAGTGCCTGGCCAGGATTCACCCCGAGAGTGCTGGGGCCATGGGCAGCCGTGGTTTCTAGAACAATCTCCAAGGTGCAGATGGTACGAGGGTCGGTGCAGGGCCACCGAGGGGTGCAGGGCCTAGCGGTGGGTGGACGAAGGTTCAGGGTCCAAGGGGACAAGGCCAGGTCAGCTGGACCACGAACCCTGGGTGCTCAGACGCGACAGGCAAGGTGCGGCCCCCCAGGGGACTGCCAGCCAGCTTCCTGTTTGTGTGTGAGAGAGTGAGTGTGTGCTCACGCCTGAGCCACCGCCACACCCTGGTCCTGACCACACGCGTGTGCACGCCTGTCTCCTGTGTTGGTGGCACATGCCGGGTGTCTGAGGGGCTCTGGGTGGGCTGTGTGCACACCACGTGTGTCAGGGACCCCAGCCCCGGGCTCAGTCACGACGAGGTGTGTCCCCTTCTGAATGGACGTCACTGTGCAAGCCCGGGTCCTGAGTTCCCTGAATGCAGCCCCGGCGCAAAGGGCAGTGCCTGAGACAGGCCTGGGGTCTCCGGGCTGATCAGGGCTCACACGGCCTCCCAGCCCCCTCACCTGTGGCCATGATGACTGACTGTGTCCATCTGAGCCTGTGTGCCTGTGCGAGCCTGTGTGAGCCTGTGAGCCTGTGTGAATCTGCGTGAATCAGTGTGTCTTTGAGAACCTGTGAGACTTTTCACACCTGTGTGCCTGTGTGGCCTTGTGAGCCTGTGTGAGGCTCTGTGCCTGTGTGAGTCTGTGCGATTCTGTGAGGCTGTTTGAGTCTGTGCCTGTGTGACTTCGTGTCAGTCTGTGTACCTGTGTGAGTCTGTGTGAGCCTGTGTGCTTGTGTGAGTGTGTGCCTGTGTGAGCCTTTATGACTCTGTGAGCCTGTGTAGGTCAGTGCGCCTGTGTGAGTCTCTGTGAGCTTGTGTGAGCCTGTGTTAACCTGTGTGAGTCTGTGTGGGCTTGTGTGACTCTGCGTTAGTCCTTGAGACTGTGTGAGACTGTCCGCCTGTGAATCTCTGTGAGACTGTGTGAGCATGTGAGTCTCTGTGAGTCTGTATGAGTCTGTGCGAGTCTGTATGTGCCTGTGTGAGTCTGTAAGCCTGTGTGTGCCTGTGTGTGCCTGTGTGAGTCTGTGAGCCTATGTGAGACAGTGTGAGTCTGTGAGACTGTGTGAGGCTTTGTGCCTGTGTCAGGCTGTGCGTCTGTGTGAGCCTGTGTGGGCTTGTGTGAATCTTTTAGTCCTTGATCCTGTGTGGGTCTCTGTGAGCTGTTTGAGGCTGTGTTGTTAGCCTGTGAGCTTGTATGAGCTTGTGTGAGTCTGTGAGCCTATGTGAGCCTGTGTGAGCCTGTGTGAACCTTTGTGCCTGTATGAGTCTGTGTGAATCTGTGTGTGTGTTTGAGCTTGTGTGAGTCTGTGTTAGTCCTTGACACTGTGTGAGCCTCTCTGCCTGTGTGAATCTCTGTGAGTCTGCGAGTCTCTGTAAGTCTGTGTGAGACTGTGTGAGCCTGTGTGAGCCTGTGTGAGCCTGTGTCAGACTGTGTGTCTGTGTGAGCTTGTGTGAGTCTGTGAGCCTGTGTCAGACTGTGTGTCTGTGTGAGCCTGTGTGAGTCTGTGAGCCTATGTGAGCCTGTGTCAGACTGTGAGCCTGTGTGAGTCTTGTTAGTCCTTGATCCTGTGTGGGTCCCTGTGCCTGTGTGGGTCTCTGTGAGACTGTTTGAGGCTGTGTGAGTCTTTGTGCCTGTGTGAGACTATGTGAGCCTGTGAGAGCCTGTGAGCCTGTGCCAGTGTGAGTTTGTGTGAGTCTGTGTGTCTGTGTGAGCCCATCTGAACTTGTGTGAGTCTGTGTTAGTCCTTGAGACTGTGTGAGTCTCTGCCTGTGTGAATCTCTGTGAGCTTGTGAGTCTCTGTAGGTCTGTGGGAGTCTGTGGGAGTCTGTGATTCTGTGTGAACCTGTGAGCCTGTGTAATTCTCTGTGAGCTTTTGTGAGCCTGTGTGTCCATGTTCCTGTGTGAGTGTGTGTGTGCCTGTGTGTAAGTTGTGAGTCTGTGTGAGTCCGTGTTCCTGTGTCAGTCTGTGGGCCTGTGTGGGCCTGTGTGGGCCTTCTGACTCGAGGGGCTGAGCCTGTTCTTCCAGCCCTTTGATTCTCTGAAACCTCTGTGTGTGTGAGGTTGTGTGAGTGCATATGTCTATGTGACTCTGAGTGTGACCCTCTGAGAGTGTGCCAGTGGTTGGCAGGGTGCCTTTGTGTGTGTGTCTGTGTGTCAGGGTGTCTGTGTGTTCATGTGAACGCATGTTTACCTGAGAGGCCCCATGTGCCTGTGTGTGTTTGTGCCCATGGGGTCTGTGGGTGTATCTCTGTGTCAACACCTCTGTGTGTACCCTGTAGTTTGAGTTTCTGAGTGTGTTTACGTTTCTGTGTGTCTCTGTGCCTGCCTGTGTCTGTCTCTCTACGTGTCTCTCTGTACCTCTGTGTCTCTGTGGGTCTCTGTTTGTCCCTGTGTCTCTGTGTGTGTCACTGTGTGTCTCTGTGCATTCTGTGTCCCTGTGTGTGTCCATTTGTGTGTCTGTGTGTCTGTGTGAGTCTGCATGGCCATGTTTGTTGGAGACTGTGTGTGTAAGGAGGGGCCGCCCGGTGACCCCGTCACTCAGGCCACACCCTGGGGGCCTGGGCCTGGCTGGGGAGGTGGGTGCAGGCACAGGCCTGGGCCCTGGCAGATGTGGGCACCCCCAGGTGCTCCTAGCCATGGTCACCACACGCTCGCTGGCCCTCCGGGGGTCTCAGTCTGCAGGACGATGGGACCAGAGGCCTCTTGTGTGTGGGGTCTCATGGGGCTTCCATGAGGCAGAGTGTGCAGGTTGACCGTGGAGTGGGCAGCCCCTGTTCTGGGCACAGCAGGGACAAAGGTTTGGTGGCAGGATGGGCCATGAGGGGCCGTGAGGCCAGAGCTGTGGGCTGGGTGGGACCAGGTCCTGGGCCAGGGGCTTCGTCCCTGGCTGGCCTGCAAAGCCTACTTCCCCAGGTGCTGGGCCTGTGGGGCTGTGCCTGGTCCCTCCTGTCCATGGGGCCCCCTCCACCAGGCAGGCCTCTGGGAAGCGGCCTGGGTGCCTGGTCACTCTGGCCCGGCCATGGCACAGGCTTGGCCACCTGGGGGGAGGGGTGCCCAGGACGTGGCGGGAGGATGGTCAGGAACCCTCCCCACCAGCTGGCCCAGCTGGGCCCCCTCCCCGCCATCCACAATGCAAATGCCCTGGGGCCCTGGCTCTGCTGTTTCAGTCTCAGGGCAGTGGGGCTTTCCACCCTGGGCCCCACCTGCTCTGTGGCCTGTCCTTGGCCCGTTTTTAGAAACATTTGCAAGTGTGTTTGTGCTGTGTGTGGGGCGGGGGTGGGGCACAGCCAGCACCCTTGGGGCTTGTTTCTCAGACTGGGCTGGGGGAGGGGAGCCCACATCCAGCCTCCCCAGCGGGGCAGTGAGGGTCCCGGCAGGACCCCAGGCAGTGTGTGGAGCCCAGGCATGGGTCAAGGCCTTGGTGGGGAAGCCTCTGTGGCTGGTATTCCCACCTGGGTGTGGCCCACGGCTCTGCCAGAGGGAACCTTCCAGAACCACAGTCTCCCTGGGCCAAGGGGACAGATAGAAAGTGAAGCTCAGTGACAACAGGCCCCGGCTGCACACTCACATCCCACGCGTGTGCACCCACACACACCAACACACATGTGCGCACACACCTGCTGTGGCCCCAGCACTGACTGCCCAGGGGTCCTCACCTGGGCTCCGGGTGGCAGTGCAGTCCCCTCACCACGGCCTCATGCCTCTGACCTTGGTGCTGACCAGGGAGGCTGGAGAGGCCAAGGTGCCCGCTCGGCCAGCTTTCTCTGACCCCAAGTGCAAACCTCAGGGCCCACAATCCACTTGTGTGCGTGTGAGTGTAAACATGTTGGTGAGCACGCAAGTGTGTGAAGGCGCATGGCGTGAGCATGACCTGCAAGTGTCGTGTGTAGGTGTGTGTAGGTCTGTGTAGTATGTAGGTGTGCAAGGCGTGTGGGTGTGCAAGGCGTGTGTAGATGGGTGTGGGTGTGCAAGGCGTGTGGGTGTGCAAGGCGTGTGTAGATGGGTGTGGGGGTGCACAGGTGTGCAGTGGAGGCTCCTGGCCAGCTCCCCTCACCTTCCAGGCCTGGCTCATTGTCACCCCCAGGACAAGACCTCTGGCTCTCCTCCGGGTCCCTGCGCGCCCCTCAGCCCCCTGGGGGCAGTGACAGGGCTGGGTCGGGGGCCAGGCAGGGTGTGGCCTGTGCCACAGAGGAGGCTTGCATTTACGACGTGAGCACCGTGCTGAACAACGGCTGGGGTGTCCTGGGGCAGGTGTGGCGCACAGCCCTGTGCTAGGGCCTGTGTGTCTGTGCACATGTGTGTCAGAAGGCTGGGGCTTGTGGGATTGCCCAGCTCCAAGCTGGCCTGGGCAGAGCCCCCAGACTCCCGGCCCCCAACAGAGGCTCCCACCCGAGGAGGGAGGGGTGGCGACTGGGGGGCCAAGGAGACCCTCGGGGTCAGGGCCTGGCTGGGACTGGGTGGGGGCCCCATGACTCGGCCTTGGGGGGAAGTGGGGGCCTCAGGGCAGGTGGCCTGTGAATACACTGAGAGACACACACACTGAACACAACACCCACACCCACTACACACCCACAAACAAAATACACACAACACCCAAGCTCTCCCTCCCCCTCTCCCCACACACCCAGAGCACACGGACAGACTCACACACACAGGATGAACATATAGACACCCACACACTCACACCCACACACCTACACCCACACTCACACATTCACACCCACACACACTCACACCCACATTCACACACTCACACCCACACTCACACCCACACACCCACACACTCACACCCACACACCTACACCCACACTCACACATTCACACCCACACACACTCACACCCACATTCACACACTCACACCCACACTCACACACTCACACCCACACACTCACACCCACACACCTACACCCACACATTCACACCCACACTCACACACTCACACCCACACCCACACTCACACATTCACACCCACACACACTCACACCCACACTCACACTCACACACCCACACTCCTCCCTCCAGGCCCTTGGGGCTCAGGGAGCCCCACTGAGGCGCTCTCAGGCCCGGCCACTTCCTTTGGGGCCGAGAACCTGCCCAGGTGTCTGCATCCACCGGCCCCACCGCTCACCCGCCATGTGCGCCCGTCCTGCCTCGGGGGTCCCATCTGGGAGGTGGGCACGTGCCCTCTGCTTGGGGAAGGCCCCCACACACACGGTGCAGGAGCCCAGGGGCACAGGTCAGCTGGCAGCTGGGAGAGGCCGAGTGAGCCCTGGGTCAGAGCCGGGGGCCTGAGTGCAGGTGGGGGCAGAGCGGCTCGGGGACCCACCTGCGCCTCCGGGGTCTGACCCC
Organism: Grampus griseus; assembly: GCF_964374135.1. Taxonomy (NCBI): domain Eukaryota; kingdom Metazoa; phylum Chordata; class Mammalia; order Artiodactyla; family Delphinidae; genus Grampus; species Grampus griseus. The sequence goes on along the minus strand of NC_139018.1, from coordinate 437,359 downwards.
CGAGGTCTCTGGGATCCCCTCGGCCCTCCGCCCTGTGTGCTGGCGCCGTGATTGCCAGGGCAGGCCTCCAGGCCTCGGCGAGAAACCCGCAGGCCTGTCTGGGCCCTGAGCACGGGGCTGGCAGAAGGGCCAGCGCCCAGGGGAGCCGGGAGGTGCTGGGACTCTGGGGCACTGGGACCCCAGCCCCGGGGCTCAGGCCTGGGGCTGGTGCAGGGTCCCCCTTGAGGGGCTGACAGCCAGGGGCTCTGGGCCGGCTGCCCTTGGAGCCGGTGCTCAGAAGCCAGCAGAGCACGGCAGCCAGCACAGCTCAGCCTGAGGACAACGGTGGTGCTGCAAGGCCAACAGGACGGGGGCTGGGGGCAACTTCCAGGTGGCGGGGGTGCCCTGGAGGGGCCTGTGCAGGGCCGGTGTCCGTGGGAGGCTCTGGCCGAGGCTCATCCTGCCCTGGCCCGGGAGCAGCCGGGCGGGATGGGGAATGAGGGCAGAGGAGCAGTGAGGTGGGGGCGACAGGGCCGGGTGGGGGGCTGGGGGGTGATGGTTTGCTCTGACTGAGCCCAGCTGCAGGGTGTGACCTGCTGGGACCCTGTCCCTCTGGCTGCATGGAGAAGAGACCCAGGTCCAGGCGGAGGCAGGGACATGGGATGGGGTCCTCATTTCACTGAGAGCTCAAGGAGGTCTCCCCCTTCTCCAACCCGTCATGTGTCAGCTGGGAACCCTCTGGAAGGAGCGGCGCCCTCAGCTGCTGTCTGGCTGTTGCAGAGCTGGGAGCCCTCTGGAAGGAGCGGCGCCCTCAGCTGCTGTCTGGCTGTTGCAGAGCGTAAGGCGCCCTTGAGTTATTCACTGGTTTTCAGAGCAGCCAGTCAGTCCCTGGAGCCAGAGGTCCCCTGTGGAGCCTGCACTGCGGCCCGTGTGCCCACATGAGCGCGGCCTCCAGCTTCTCCCCCAGCCACGCGGCCTCCTCGGCCACCACCCAAGATGCCAGCCAGGCCGCCAAGGCCAGGAGGCCCCTTGCTCCCGCCACCCTTGCCAAGGCAGCAGGCACCCAGGCCTCCACAGGCACCTCCCTCCAGTGGGCCAGTGACACCGTGGCCACCCAGGCACGGGCCCTGGTCGCTGTCCTTCAAACACCAGTGGTGGGGTCTGTGCTTCCTCCCACCATCCTGGGCCCCTGGGTGCTGCGTCCTAGCTGGCCAAGGGCACAAGGGGCCGAGCAGGACTCTGAGCCTCACATTTTCCTCTGGGGAGGGACCTGCCTGGGGGGCTGCTGGGGGCTTCCGTGGGGGCCCAGCCTGTGCACTCAGCGCTGTGCTGGCAGGGCTGTTGGCGGCCTGGGGGCTGCCTCGTCAGGGTCTCTGGGCCCCGAGGCCAGGCCATGACCTGGGCCTGCTTCCCCACCCCCCACCCCCTCGCTCCCCACAGGCAGGTGCGAGGCCTGCTCAGTTTCTCCCCAGGTTACTCATTTGGGGCAAACTTGGCCCCGGAGGGCACATGCAAATGGCTGTTTGCTCCACACCGAAAAACAAGTCTCTCAGCCTCTGAGGATGTTTCCCGAAATAGCTTGTGCCGACCACCCACCTGCAGCTCCCCGGGTGTGGCGGGTTGGCCTAGGCCTCGGGGATCGGGGGGCCGAGCCGCCGGGCCCACCTGGGCCAGTGGCCGCCCTGCGCACGGCGATCGAGTGAAATACAATTGCTCTCAGCTTGCCTACACCTCTGTGACCCGGTCCCCCACGGGGCGACCCTCAGGCCCCAGCACTGGGGGCGGGAGCGTGCAGAGGAGAGCGGCCCTGTGGCCCAGACGCTGGCCACCCCCCTGGCCGGGCAGCCCCCCCCGAGAGCCCGTGGGACCCCAGGGTGGCCACAGCCGCCGAGCCCCATCGACCTGCCCCTCCCGTGACCCTGCCCTGCCCCGTCCTCATCCTACTGTCCACACGCGTCTCCCCTGCAGCCTCTGTGTCCACCGCTCTCAGACTCGCCCCCGTCCCCTTCTCCTGACACCCAGGTCTCTCCCTGTCTCTGTCTCTCTCTGGTTCTCTCTCTGTTCCTCTGTGTTTCTCTTTGTTTCTGTCTCTCTCTTTCTCTCAGTGTGTCTCTCTGTCTCTGTCTCTCTCTGTTTTTATGTCCTATGTCTATTTATTTCTCTCTGTCTGTCTCTCTGTGTCTGTCTGTCTATCTCTACCTCTCTGTCTCTGTCTCTCTCTGTGTATCTCTTTGTCTCTGTTTCTGTCTCTTGTTTTCTCTCTGTCTCTCTGTATCTTTCTGTCTCTGTGTCTCTCTGTCTCTGTGTGTGTGTCTCTCTCTCCCACTGCCTCTCTCTGTGTGTCTGTTTCTGTGTCTCTTTGTCTCTCTCTATGTCTTTATGTCTGTCTCTCTCCCCCTCTGTTCATCTCTGTCTCTCCCTCTCTGTCTCTCTCTCTGTGTCTCTCTATCTCTCTGTGTCTCTGTCTTTCTGTATCTCTATCTCTTTCTCTCCTGTCTCTTGTTCTCTCTCTATCTCTATGTTTCTGTGTCTCTCTGTCCCTCTCCGCCTGTGTCTCTGTCTGTCTATCTCTCTGTCTCTCTGTGTCTCTATGTCTCTTTCTCTCTCTGTTTCTGTCTCTTGTCCCCTATCTCTCCATCTCTGTGTCCCCTATCCCTCTGTCTCTGTCTCTCCCCCTCTGTCCATCTCTTTCTCCCCGTCTGCGTTTCTCCCTGTCTTGAGCTGGTGCATAAGGGGAGGACGTGAGAACCTGCACCCACTCCTCAGTGATCTGTGCTCCACGATCTTCAGGCAGTAGATGAGGGAGCTTCTCCTTTTGGAAGGTTCCAGCTGACCCATGAAGAAGGGAAAGAAGGGGTGGGAGCCCCCACCTGTGATCCCTAATGAGACACAGTCCTGAGGCCAGTGGCGGACAGGGCTACCCTCTGGAGTTTGCGGCTCTGGTGGGTGAGGCTGGGGCCGGGCTGGGCAGGGACGGTCACGGTCCTGACGCCCACACCCGTGGCTCCAGAGCGTCCCCCAGAGGGCCCGAGGGTCCGAGGAGCTGGAGTGGCCCTGACACCCGGAGCCACAGGGCAGTGGCAAGGGTCCGAGTGGGACCACCAAGGATGCAGGACTCAGCGGGGAGATTTTGAGTGGCCGGGGTGACACTGAGCAGTTAGGAGCCGCCAGAGCCTCCGGGCCTTGGAGACTCGGGTTGAGGTTTACAGGTGAGATGTGGGGTGTCAGGGCCTGCGTTCAGGTGGAAAAGCCTAACGCACCGCGACCCAGGCCCCTCGCCTTCCTCAGCAAGGGTTTTCAGATGGACCCTGGAAAGTGCTGAGCGACACGGGGCGCGGGCGGAGGGACACAGGCACGTGTGCGATGTTGACACACGTGCAATGGGAGGCCTGCCGAGACAGCTCTCCCGGCTGCCGTGTGTGTTTGAAATACCTCTAGTCAGCAGGGTGGAAGTGCTCCTCTCTGCCAACAAACTCCCTCCCAGCCCTGCCACCCCTCACCCCAGGGCTCCCGCCTCCACCTGGACCCTCATCTGGACCCCCACCCCGAGCCCCCGAGGCTCCCACCTGGACACGCAGCCTTCACCCTGGTGTCCCCGCCCCGACTCAGACCCCAGGTCTGTTCCCCACGCAGCAGCCACCCTGCAGCTGGGCTCAGTCAGAGCAAACCATCACCCCCCAGCCCCCCACCCGGCCCTGTCGCCCCCACCTCACTGCTCCTCTGCCCTCATTCCCCATCCCGCCCGGCTGCTCCCGGGCCAGGGCAGGATGAGCCTCGGCCAGAGCCTCCCACGGACACCGGCCCTGCACAGGCCCCTCCAGGGCACCCCCGCCACCTGGAAGTTGCCCCCAGCCCCCGTCCTGTTGGCCTCGCAGCACCACCGTTGTCCTCAGGCTGAGCTGTGCTGGCTGCCGTGCTCTGCTGGCTTCTGAGCACCGGCTCCAAGGGCAGCCGGCCCAGAGCCCCTGGCTGTCAGCCCCTCAAGGGGGACCCTGCACCAGCCCCAGGCCTGAGCCCTGGGGCTGGGGTCCCAGTGCCCCAGAGTCCCAGCACCTCCCGGCTCCCCTGGGCGCTGGCCCTTCTGCCAGCCCCGTGCTCAGGGCCCAGACAGGCCTGCGGGTTTCTCGCCGAGGCCTGGAGGCCTGCCCTGGCAATCACGGCGCCAGCACACAGGGCGGAGGGCCGAGGGGATCCCAGAGACCTCGGGGGTCAGACCCCGGAGGCGCAGGTGGGTCCCCGAGCCGCTCTGCCCCCACCTGCACTCAGGCCCCCAGCTCTGACCCAGGGCTCACTCGGCCGCTCCCAGCTGCCAGCTGACCTGTGCCCCTGGGCTCCTGCACCGTGTGTGGGGGGGCCTTCCCCGAGTGGAGGGCATGTGCCCACCTCCCAGATGGGACCCCCGAGGCAGGACGGGCGCACATGGCGGGTGAGCGGTGGGGCCGGTGGATGCAGACACCTGGGCAGGTTCTCGGCCCCAAAGGAAGTGGCCGGGCCTGAGAGCGCCTCAGTGGGGCTCCCTGAGCCCCAAGGGCCTGGAGGGAGGAGTGTGGGTGTGTGAGTGTGAGTGTGGGTGTGAGTGTGTGAATGTGGGTGTGAGTGTGTGGGTGTGAGTGTGTGTGGGTGTGAGTGTGAGTGTAGGTGTGTGGGTGTGAGTGTAGGAGTGTGGGTGTGAGTGTGTGAGAGTGGGTGTGAGTGTGTGTAGGTGTGTGGGTGTGAGTGCGAGTGTGAGTGTGGATGTGACTGTGAGTGTGGGTGTGAGTGTGAGTGTGGGTGTAGGTGTGTGGGTGTGAGTGTGAGTGTGAGTGTGGGGTGAGGAGGCCTGTGTGGTCAGGGGCTCTCCTGTATACGTGTCTCTGTCGGGAGCAGGGTGTGAGTGTGTGAGGGGCTTGCACAGATGCCTGTGCCCAGCTCACGGCCCTTTCTTTCTCTCTGCATCACTTTATCTCCTTGATCTGTCCTCTCTGCACCTCTGTGTCTCCGTGTCCAGGTCTCATGTCTCCCCTTGTCTCTCCCTGCCCCATCTCTCCCTGTCTCTGTCTCTCCCAACCCTGTCCCTGTCTCTCCCAACCCTGTCCCTGTCGCTGACCCTGGTGCTGTCTCCCCTTGCTAATCCCTCCGTGTCCCTGTGTGTGGGACGTGGGTCCAGCCGTGAGACCTGTAGGCTGTTCCTGTCCTGGCCCGTGGCCCAGGGGGAAGCTGCTGGGGTCCCAGGGCAGTGCCTGCAGCCTGCCCCCGGCTGTGGGGCCTGGCATAGGGGAAGAGGAGGGACAGGGTGCATGGGGTCAGGGCCATGCGAAGTCATTGCTGGACCCTATGACGCCAGCTCCCCACCTGGGCCTGGCTCTGTCGCGGGCACAGCCAACATGGGAGCAGCACCCTGAAGGGTCCTGTAGCTGGCAAGAGCCCTGCTGGCCCAACCTGGGTGGATGCCAGGATAACCTGTGCAGACCCTGGTAGAACCTAGGCTGACCCTGGCCTGACCCTGGCTGACTCTGAGCTGACCCTGTTGACACTGCTCATCCTGGCAGAGCCAGGTTGAACTTTGCCTAATCCTGGCTGACCTTGGGCTCTCTAAAGCCTGACCTTGGTTGACCCTGGCTGATCCTGGGTGACCCTGGACTGATGCTAGTTACACTGGCTGATCCTAGGCTGACGTTGGCTATTCAGGGTGATCCCAGCTGACCTTGGGAAGATCCTGGCTGACCTAGGCTGCTGTGGGCTGGTACGGCGTGGGGGCTAGGGCCCTCTGCAGGTCTCGGGGAACTTACTGCCCCCAAAGGGCTCTCCTGGGCCTTGGCCACTTGCCAGGCCCCAGGGCCAAGTGGCTAGGTCTCTGTTTTGGGACACGGTTCTCAGAACAGCAGTCTGGCTGGGACACCTGGGCTAGCCTGTGCTCGCAATGACTCAGCCTCCCGTAGGGCTATTTTGGGTGTTTCAGCAGGTGACGAGGTGCAGGAGGCTTGAGAAGAAAGAGAAAAACAAGAGAACACAAACACCATTGCGTCCCCCATCCTGCCTACACTCCGGCACCCAAGGCCTCCCCTTCTGGTAACCATGTGACTGGTGACCCCAATGTACTGGGGTCTGGCTCATGCAGCCTGGGCCCTGGGCCAATTTTCTTGCCATGAAGTTGGCCTGGCTTCTACAAACAGCTATGGGTACTGGAAGGGAGGAAGCCAGGTGATGAGGCATCACCTCATTCTCCATCCAGTGCTCAGACCAAGAGGGTCTTGGGGCCCCTGGGAGGCTCTCCTTCCTCTGTGTGTAACTTCTTAGGAGGGTCAGGACTCAGGACTAATGGGGTGGGAACAGGACTCAGGATCTAAGATAAAGTGATGAAGCCAAAGAATGAGGGCTCCAGGATGAATGCACAGAATATGAGGGCCTGGCTGAGAGAGGAGAGGACACAGTTTTTAGTACCAGGGCCCAGTGATCAGGACCAGGGCCCAGTGATCAGGACCAGGGCCCAGTGATCAGGACCAGGGTCCAGTGATCAGGACCAGAACTCAGTGATCAGGACCAGGGCCCAGTGATCAGGACCAGGACCCAGTGATCAGGACCAGGACTCAGTGATCAGGACCAGGGCCCAGTGATCAGAACCAGGGCCCAGTGATCAGGACCAGGACCCAGTGATCAGGACCACGACTCAGTGATCAGGACCAGGGCCCAGTGATCAGGACCAGGACTCAGTGATCAGGACCAGGATCCAGTGATCAGAACCAGGGCCCAGTGATCAGGACCAGGACTCAGTGATCAGAACCAGGGCCCAGTGATCAGGACCAGGACTCAGTGATCAGGACCAGGACTCAGTGATCAGGACCAGGGCCCAGTGATCAGGACCAGGACTCAGTGATCAGGACCAGGGCCCAGTGATCAGGACCAGGACCCAGTGATCAGGACCAGGACTCAGTGATCAGGACCAGGGCCCAGTGATCAGGACCAGGACTCAGTGATCAGGACCAGGACCCAGTGATCAGAACCAGGACCCAGTGATCAGGACCAGGACTCAGTGATCAGGACCAGGGCCCAGTGATCAGGACCAGGACTCAGTGATCAGGACCAGGACCCAGTGATCAGAACCAGGACTCAGTGATCAGGACCAGGGACCAGTTGTCAGGACCAGGACTCAGTGATCAGGACCAGGACCCAGTGATCAGGACCAGGGCCCAGTGATCGGGACCATGGCTCAGTGGTTGGGACCGGGGCACAGTGATCAGGACCAGGACCCGGTGATTTGGACCAGGACTCGGTGATCAGGACCAGGACTGAGTGATCAGGACCAGGACCCAGTGGTCAGGACCAGGGCCCCGTGGTCAGGACCAGGGCCCCGTAGTCAGGACCAGGGCCCCGTGGTCAGGACCAGGGCCCCGTGATCAGGCCCAGGGCCCAGTGGTCAGGACCAGGGCCCAGTGATCAGGACCAGGGCCCAGTGATCAGGACCAGGACTCAGTGATCAGGACCAGGGCCCAGTGGTCAGGACCAGGGCCCAGTGAGCAGGGCCAGGGCCCAGTGATCAGGACCAGGACTCCGTGATCAGGACCAGGGCCCAGTGATCAGGACCAGGGCCCAGTTGTCAGGCCCAGGGCTCAGTGATCAGGACCAGGACTCAGTGATCAGGACCAGGACTCAGTGATCAGGACCAGGGCCCAGTTGTCAGGCCCAGGGCTCAGTGATCAGGACCAGGGCCCAGTGATCAGGACCAGGGCCCAGTGGTCAGGACCAGGATCCAGTGAGCAGGGCCAGGGCCCAGTGGTCAGGCCCAGGACCCAGTGATCAGGACCAGGACCCAGTGATCAGGACCAGGGCTCAGTGGTCAGGACCAGGATCCAGTGATCAGGCCCAGGGCCCAGTGGTCAGGACCAGGGCCCCGTGATCAGGCCCAGGGCCCAGTGGTCAGGACCAGGGCCCAGTGGTCAGGCCCAGCGCTCTGGGTGTCGTTACTGTGAGAGGACTTGCTTCACTTTCTCTTTTGTGAAACCCAGCACTTGCCATAAGCCTGCAAGACCACAGGACCAGCTGATGAGTTCTAGGCAAGGGGCCCGCATCCAGACCCCTGAGACCCTGCCGTGGGCTATGGGGCCGGCATCCTTGTCTTCAGAGCCTCTGCCCCTCTCCTCCCCCTCCCCTCATTCAGAGTTTGAGAACTTCTGCCTTTGGGATCATTTATTGCACCAGGAGGGCCTTTGTGGGTGCGCGCATGGCTTCTGAGCAGCTCTGAGTTCTGGCATCCAGCTGGGCTCTCAGGAGGCTCCTCATGTTTCCTCCCTGCAAACACGAGAGGTGTCAGGCCTGGGGGCCTCCAGAGGTGGGTAGCGTCCTTGCCAGTGGTCCTTCCCCACCATGGCCTGGCTCCCATAGACTGGGTGGAATCCCGTGGCAGCCGCACCCAGGGAATCTGATGCCCTGACACATCCGTGCTCTGCCCCCAGGCCTGCCCAAGCCCTCAGGGTCTGTGGGGGGGCCGCCTCTCTGTAGGCCAGACCCTCATCAGGAGGGACAGGGGAGCTGTGTTGGAGCCGGGCCCTCCTGCCCCCCTCAGCCAGCTGCTGGACCTTTTCCTTCATCCATCCACCCCCGTCTGTCCATCTCCCACCTGTGCCCGGCTGGCTCCTGGTCAGTACTGGGCACCCCCTCGGCTGCCAGGCGGGCCCCGGACGCTAGTCACAGTCAGTGCCGTGCTGTAGAAGAGGCTTAACAGGAAGAGGGCGAGCAGGGTGATGGTGGCGGGCCACAGGCTGGCTTCCGGGCCGTCCTCCTCGGGGCCCTCCCACGGCAGGTCCAGCACCAGCCAGGGCAGCGGGTCCCGGTGATCTGTAAGACACAGCAGGCCTGCGAGGCTCGGGTCTGCGTGAGTGCGGGTCGAGCCGGTGCCCTCCCCGCCGGGAGCTCTCAGGGTGGGGACGCTGGCAGTGCGGGTGCCCTGTCTCAGGTCTGAGGCTGCCTCCTGGAAGGTGAGAGAGCAGGTGCCCAGGGAAGGGGCTGGACTTTGCATCTCTTGAGGCACCCTCAGGGCTCCTATCTCTGGGGGTCTCAGGGCACCTCAGAGAGAGAGAGGGACATGGCAGGGCAGGAGGGTGGGCACCGTCTCTGCTGCTGCAAGGAGAGCTCAAGCCCAAGGCCTCCTGGATCCCAGCCCTACTTGTGAACTCAGCAAGCCCTTGCTCTTGGACCTTCTTGGCCTGGGCCCTGGATGGGACCAGAGAAGATCAGACATGCCCACCCTCAGGGTGCTCCAGGTCGAGACATAGGTCTGGGTCTGTGGTTCCTTGTGCCAAGGGCCAGATGGACAAGACCAAGGGGCTCTGTTGCTGTCCCAGGAAGTGGCTGATAAGCTACAAGGAGCATGAGAAAGGCCCAGGTGAGAGCCACCAACACAGGCAACCTTGCTGTCTTCAGGGTCCCAGGGCATAGACCTCCCATGTTAAATGGGGTTTGGACCAGCTTGTTATATGCTGACACATCCAATCATTCGTCCATCCATCCATCCATCCATGTAACCATTCAATCACCTACCAATCTATCCATCCGTCCATCTACTCATTCATCCATCCACCTGTTCACTCACCCATCCTTCCATTCATTCATCCATCCACCCCCCATCTGTCCTTCGGTCCATCCATCCACTTCTCTGTCCTTCCATCTGTCCATCTGTTCATCCATCTATCTGTCTCTTCGACCATCCGTTCATCCATCCATCCATCCATCCATCCATCCATCCATCCACCTGTCCATCCATCCGTCCATCCATCCACCTGTCCATCTGTTTGCCCATTTGTCCATCCATCCATCCATCATCCATCCATCCATCCATCCACCCACCCATCCACCTGTCTGTCCATCTTTCCATCCATCATATGTCCTGTGACCCATCCACCTGTCTGTGCTGTCCGTCTGCTGGCTCCACCCTCATCTACTGTCTCTTCCGCCTCCCCCTCTCTTTAGAAAGCTCCTCCTGTGGGCAGGTCCTGGTCCCTTGGTGGCTGGACCACCTTCTCTGTGGCAGCACTTCCCCAATTAATCCATTGCTCCCCCCATTGCCCTTTGGTGACTGGACCCTTAAGAGGGGAGCAGTGGCCAGGGTGGGCAGGGGTGTCCACCCCACCTTGGCCCTGGAAGCAGAGAGAGGCAGCCAGAAGGCTAGGTCCCCTGGGAAGGCCCAGAAGGTGTCTAAACAAGAGCAGGGGCCCCGCTGCCCCCTTGTGGGAGCCCTTGTGCAGGTGTCCCATGGTGGTCACGGGACTGTCCTTCTAGGTTCGGTCTCCCTGACCTTCCCTCCTGCCAGGAGCTCCAAGCAGAAGCTGTCTAGGGGCCCTGGGTGATAGCTGTCTCTAACCCCTCTCCACCCCAGCCCCCCACCCCGTCTATGGTTTGGGGCTCAGGAATGCATGGGAGACTTGAATTTGCAGACCAAGTGGGGAGCAGGTGATGCCTGAGAGGGGTCTCTCCAATCGATCCCTGAACTGTGCCCAGCTGGGTACACAGGGAGGCCTGAGGCCTGGAGGGACCTGAGGCAGCAGGTCTGGGCCTGGGGAAAACCCTCTGGGAGCTTGGGTGAGGACTCCTCTTGCCTTCCTGGAGCTGGTTCTGGGCTGTCAACTTCCTGCACCTGCAGGGCTCAGACTGTGTGTGTGTGTGTGTGTGTGTGTGTGTGTACGTGTGCCCGCGTGCATGACCACGAACACATATGAGAGTACGTGTGCATGTGTGTGTGCACCCCTGTGTACATGTGCAGAGCAGTGGGATGTGGGGTGGGGAAGGCTGTACCCAGGTGGGGGGGCCCTCTTTCCGTGTGGTCAGTGGGGCCGTCCTGCACTTCTGTGCGCTGTGCCCACAGAGGGCCCCTGGAATCCAGCCCTCTGCCCTCGCCACTCCTCCTGTGCCCCCCTCTGCGTGATGGCACCAGCCCGTTCTCTGGCCGCCAGGCTCCCCTCTCCCTCGCTCACGCCTCCCGGCTGCCCCTAGAGGCAGTTTCCTGAAATACAAGTGACCAAGTCACCTGCCCCTGGGAACCATCGTGGGGCCACTCTTCTCAGGACCCAGGAGGCTGTGCCTATCTCGCACATCTCAGCCCCAGTTCGACGCTCACTCCTGTGCTCACACTTGCGCACAGCCATGAAGGCACGTCCGGCGTCAGGCTGAGGGGAAACCAAGGCCTAGAGAAAGTCGGGGCAGCAGCTGCTCTTTCCTCCTGGGTCCTGCCCCCTCCTGGCGTGTGCAGACCCCGAGCACGGACAGATAGGCAGCCGGAGGGAAGCGCAGAGCTGCTTCAGGCGAGCATGGAGTTTATTCAAGGGGCGGGTGGGGCGGGGGCACGGCTCAGTAGCAGACGCCGTCCACCTCCGACATGACCACGGACACGTTCACGTGGGTGGGTTTACCCGCCAGGCGGTCGATGGTCTTCTGGGTGAAGGCCAGGGGCAGGGCCTCATGGCCCACCATGCAGGAGAAGGACTCCCCCTGCTTCCAGGCCTCGGCATCCACACGCAGCACGCTGGTCACGGCGAAGGTGGGAACACTCTGGTTGGGCTCAGGCAGGGACCTCCAGGTCAGGTACTTCTCGCGGGGCAGCTCCTGGTTGCCCTGCAGCCACCGCACCAGCACATCCTTGGGGCTGAAACCTCGCACCAGGCACGTCAGCGTCACCATCTCATTGAGGGCCAGCTCCTCCGACGGCGGCGGCAGCAGGTGGACCTCTGGCCGGAATGTGTTCACTGGAGGGCAGAGAGCAGGGTCAGGGGTCTGGGCAGGGAGCAGAGTGCGCCCTGCCCCCTGGGCAACCCGTGTGGGGGGTGGGCGGGAGCTGGAGGGTGGAGTGGGCTCAGGAGTGCACCTCGCGCACTGTGTAGTGCCCAGCCGCCCACTCGCGGGTCAGGGCCCACCTGAGGGTTTCGTGATGGTGGCGGTTAGCGAGCCCTTGGACTCGGGGTGGGTGGCGGTGCAGGAGAAGGACTGTCTGTTCTTCCAGGGATCGGCGCAGCCCGGCAGGACACTGGACACACTGAAGCAGCCGCAGGAGTCAGGCTTGGGCGGCTCCTGGATGGCGTTCTTCCCACCTGTCGGGTTCCAGGTGAAGGTGGCGCCCTTGGGGTCTCTCAGGCCACTCAGCGTACACGTGAGGCTGGCATTGGAGCCCAGGAGCAAGTCCTCAAGGGCCGGTGGGTGCAGGGACAGGCTGGCCTTTCCGCACGAACACTGCACAGCTAGAATTGAGAGAGAAGCCAGAGCAGGTCAGCGAGCCCCTCCGTCCGCCTCCCTGGCCTCCACCCCCAGCCCAGGCCCCTCTTGGCCACCCGCCGGGCCTCAGCCACCTCTCGTCTGAGGGGAGTGCCCACAGGGATGCAGTCAGGGAGCTGGGTCAGGGTGACACCATGGGGGACCCGCCCCAGCCTGCCCTCTGACCTTGGCAGGGACCTGGGCAGGAAACTGGGCAGGGCACGTCCACGGTCTGGATGGATTTGGAGAGGTGCTGCACTTGGCATTTCACAGACTTGCCCTCTGGGCACTGGTTGGCTGGCAAGGTCAGCTGGCTGCTCATGGTGTACAGGCCCCCGGCCTGAGCAGGGGGGAAGTTCCTGATGGACACGCCCTCGCCGCTCTGGCTCCAGGTCACCTTCGGTGGCGCTGACGGGAAGAAGCCCTGGACCAGGCAGGCAATGACCACCTGCCCGGCTGAGTTTTCGCTCCTTAGGCTCAGTGGGAAGAGTCTGGGGCTGGTTTCAGGCACTGAAACACATGGTGTGTTGTGAGATGGCAGCCTTCACGCTGACCAGACGCCTGACACGGCCCCATGAGGGCAGGACGACGCCTGCGTTTCCTTAACACACAGAGAGTCAGTGACTACCCCAAGGTCACGCAGCTTGCACGCGGCGCAGCCGGGGTCGGCAGTGGCCACCTGAGTCCAGCTGAGCCATTTCTGAACGCGCTCCTTGGGACTCTGAGCATGTGGACCACACACGCTCCTCAGACGTGAGGCCTGGCTGCTGCACACGGCTCTCCCACTGACCAGCTGAGTCTGTGTGTACTGTCGGAGCCTCAGCTGCCCTCTGTGCAGTGGGCACGGTCATGCCCTTCCCCAGGGTGTGGGGTATCGTGAGAAATGGGCCCAGAGAGAGGGCAGAGAAAAGACAGAGAAGGCTGGGCTTGAAGCTGAGTCTGCATGGGGGCCAGTTTGTCTGTCCTGGGGCTCAAGCTGGGGAGGAGAGGGGGCCTGAGAATTCTATGTCCCCCCTCCCACTTCCTGGGTAAAAGTCCCAGTCCAAGCATCTCCCCCCACAAAGCACCCCCGCCCCCGCCCCCATCCTCCTAAACTAGCAGTTGACACCCATGGACTATGGGGAACTTTAGGCTGGAGGCCCAGTTCCAAATCAGTCCTTCTGGGATGCCCCCTGGACAGCTGGGCTACAGAGGGCACGGTCTGCCCTTGACCTTTCACAGTTCCCTTCCGGTCAACTGGTGAGGGGAGAGGGGAGCACCACATTTGCACCCTGAGGCTGCATGGCCCTGTGTGCCCCCGAGAAACAGAGGGGGCTCTCTGGCTGGAAACCAGGGCTCTGGGGGTGACCATGCTCAACCCACTGTCCCCTGTTCACCTCAGGCACTAACCCAGTCCACCACAGTTCAGCCCAGCCCGGCCCAGCCCAGCTCATTTCAACCAAGCTCAGCCTAGTTCAACTGAGCTCGGCCCAGCTCAACTCAGTTCAAGCCATTTCAACCCAGTCCAGCCCAGCTCAGCCCAGTCCAGCCCAGCTCAGCCCAGCCCAGCTCAGCCCAGTTCAGCCCAGTTCAGCCCAGCCCAGCCCAGTTCAGCCCAGCCCAGCTCACCTCAGCCCAGCTCAGCCCAGCTCAGCCGAGTTCAGCCCAGCCCAGCCCAGTTCAGCCCAGTTCAGCCCATCTCAGCTCAGCTCAGCCCAGCCCAGCCCAGCTCAGCCCAGCTCAGCCCAGTTCAGCCCAGCCCAGCCCAGTTCAGCCCAGCCCAGCTCAGCCCAGCCCAGCCCAGCTCAGCCCAGCTCAGCCCAGTTCAGCCCAGCTCAGCTCAGCCCAGCCCAGCCCAGCTCAGCTCAGCTCAGCTCAGCCCAGCCCAGCCCAGTTCAGCCCAGCCAGCCCAGTTCAGCCCAGCTCAGCTCAACACAGCCCAGCTCAGCCCAGCCCAGCTCAGCTCAGTCCAGCTCAGCTCAGCCCAGCCCAGCCCAGCTCACCTCAGCCCAGCTCAGCCCAGCTCAGCCGAGTTCAGCCCAGCCCAGCCCAGTTCAGCCCAGTTCAGCCCATCTCAGCTCAGCTCAGCCCAGCCCAGCCCAGCTCAGCCCAGCTCAGCCCAGTTCAGCCCAGCCCAGCCCAGTTCAGCCCAGCCCAGCTCACCTCAGCCCAGCTCAGCCCAGCTCAGCCGAGTTCAGCCCAGCCCAGCCCAGTTCAGCCCAGTTCAGCCCATCTCAGCTCAGCTCAGCCCAGCCCAGCCCAGCTCAGCTCAGCTCAGCTCAGCCCAGCCCAGCCCAGTTCAGCCCAGCCAGCCCAGTTCAGCCCAGCTCAGCTCAGCCCAGCCCAGCCCAGCTCAGCTCAGCTCAGCTCAGCCCAGCCCAGCCCAGTTCAGCCCAGCCCAGCCCAGTTCAGCCCAGCTCAGCTCAACACAGCCCAGCTCAGCCCAGTCCAGCTCAGCTCAGTCCAGCTCAGCTCAGCCCAGCCCAGCTCAGCTCAGTCCAGCTCAGCTCAGCCCAGCCCAGCCCAGCTCAGCTCAGCCCAGCCCAGCTCAGCCCAGCCCAGCTCAGCTCAGTCCAGCTCAGCTCAGCCCAGCCCAGCCCAGCTCAGCCCAGCCCAGCCCAGCCCAGTTCAGCCCAGCACAGCCCAGTTCAGCCCAGCTCAGCTCAGCTCAGCTCAGCACAGCCCAGCTCAGCTCAGCCCAGCACAGCCCAGCCCGGGCCAGCCCAGTTCAGTCCAGGCCAGCCCAGTTCAGTCCAGCTCAGCCCAGTTCAACCCAGCTCAGCTCAGCCCAGCCCAGCTCAGTCCAGCTCAGCCCAGCTCAGCTCAGCCCAGCCCAGCCCAGCTCAGCTCAGCCCAGCTCAGCTCAGCCCAGCCCAGCTCAGCTCAGCCCAGCTCAGCTCAGCCCAGCCCAGCTCAGCCCAGCCCAGGCCAGCCCAGTTCAGTCCAGCTCAGCCCAGTTCAACCCAGCTCAGCTCAGCCCAGCCCAGCTCAGTCCAGCTCAGCCCAGCTCAGCTCAGCCCAGCCCAGCCCAGCTCAGCCCAGCTCAGCTCAGCCCAGTCCAGCTCAGCTCAGCCCAGTCCAGCTCAGCTCAGCCCAGTCCAGCCCAGCTCAGCCCAGCCCAGCTCAGCTCAGCCCAGCCCATCCCAGCTCAGCCCAGCCCAGTTCAGCCCAGCTCAGCTCAGCCCAGCCCAGCTCAGCCCAGTCCAGTTCAGCCCAGCTCAGCTCAGCCCAGCCCAGCTCAGCCCAGCTCACCTCAGCCCAGCCCAGCCCAGCTCAGCTCAGCCCAGCCCAGCCCAGCTCAGCTCAGCCCAGCTCAGCTCAGCCCAGCCCAGCTCAGCCCAGCTCACCTCAGCCCAGCCCAGCCCAGCTCAGCTCAGCCCAGCTCAGCCCAGCTCAGCCCAGCTCAGCCCAGCCCAGCCCAGTTCAGCCCAGCTCAGCTCAGCCCAGCTCAGCAGAGCCCAGCTCAGCTCAGCCCAGTGCAGCCCAGCTCAGCTCAGCTCAGCCCAGCCCAGCTCAGCCCAACCCAGGCCAGCCCAGTTCAGTCCAGCTCAGGCCAGTTCTGCCCAGCTCAGCTCAGCCCAGCCCAGCTCAGTCCAGCTCAGCCCAGCTCAGCTCAGCCCAGCTCAGCCCAGCTCAGCCCAGCTCAGCTCAGCCCAGTCCAGGCCAGCTCAGCCCAGCCCAGCTCAGCTCAGCCCAGTTCAGCCCAGCCCATCCCAGCTCAGCTCAGCCCAGCCCAGCTCAGCCCAGCTCACCTCAGCCCAGCCCAGCTCAGCCCAGTCCAGCCCAGCTCAGCCCAGCCCAGCTCAGCCCAGTTCAGCCCAGCCCAGCCCAGTTCAGCCCAGCTCAGCTCAACACAGCCCAGCTCAGCCCAGCCCAGCTGAGCTCAGTCCAGCTCAGCTCAGCCCAGCCCAGCCCAGCTCAGCTCAGCCCAGCCCAGCCCAGTTCAGCCCAGCTCAGCCCAGCTCAGCCCAGCTCAGCACAGCCCAGCCCAGCTCAGCCCAGCCCAGCTCAGCCCAGCCCAGCCCAGCTCAGCCCAGCCCAGCCCAGCTCAGCTCAGCCCAGCTCAGCCCAGTCCAGCCCAGCTCAGCTCAGCCCAGCTCAGCCCAGTCCAGCCCAGCTCAGCTCAGCTCAGCCCAGCTCAGCCCAGCTCACCTCAGCCCAGCCCAGCCCAGCTCAGCCCAGTGCAGCGCAGCTCAGCTCAGCTCAGCCCAGTCCAGCCCAGCTCAGCCCAGCTCACCTCAGCCCAGCCCAGCTCAGCCCAGTCCAGCCCAGCCCAGCTCACCTCAGCCCAGCCCAGCTCAGCCCAGTCCAGCCCAGCTCAGCTCAGCCCAGCCCAGCCCAGCTCAGCCCAGCCCAGCCCAGCCCAGTCCAGCCCAGCTCAGCTCAGCTCAGCTCAGCCCAGCCCAGCCCAGCTCAGCCCAGCTCAGCCCAGCCCAGCTCAGCCCAGCTCAGCCCAGCTCAGGCCAGTTCAGCCCAGCTCAGCTCAGCCCTGCTCAGCTCAGTCCAGCCCAGCCCAGCCCAGCCCAGCTCAGCTCAGTTCAACCCAGCTCAGCCCAGCTCAGCCCAGCTCAGCCCAGCTCAACCCAGCCCAGCTCAGCTCAGCCCAGCTCAGGCCAGTTCAGCCCAGCTCAGCCCAGTTCATCCCAGTTCAACCCAGCTCAGCTCAGCTAAGCCCAGTTCAGCTCAGCTCAGCCCAGCCCGGCCCAGTTCAGCCCAGTTCAACCCAGCCCAGCTCAGCCCAGCTCAGCTCAGCTCAGCCCAGCTCAGCCCAGCTCAGCACAGCCCAGCCCAGCTCAGCCCAGCCCAGCTCAGCTCAGCCCAGCTCAGCCCAGCTCACCTCAGCTCAGCCCAGCCCATCCCAGCTCAGCCCAGCCCAGCTCAGCCCAGCTCAGCCCAGCTCAGCCCAGCCCAGCTCAGCCCAGCTCAGCTAAGCCCAGTTCAGCCCAGTTCAACCCAGCTCAGCCCAGTTCAACCCAGCTCAGCCCAGTTCAGTGCAGCTCAGCCCAGTTCAGCCCATTCTATCCAGCCCAGCTCAGCACAGCCGAGCTCAGCTCAGCCCAGCCCAGCCCAGCCCAGTCCATGTGTACAGTACCCTGATCTGTGTCTTCTGGGTCAATGGCCATCTGCCTTTCTCCTTCTTGTCTCTGTATTGGTACCTCTCCTCCATCCTCCCGCCCCAGGAGTCTGTAGTATGGCCTGGCTGTGGAGGAGATGAGGCCTGATCAGCTTCTGGGACCCACCTGCTCAAGGCTGCCGGCGGGTCCAACACAGCTGGGAGAGGCCCACGCCTTTTGGCCGTGTGGCCATGCCCTGCTGGTCCCTGTGCCCACCTGCCCAGAGGCGCTGGAGTGGGGAGGGAGAACGAGGCCTCGTCCAGTCCGCTGATGGCCGTATGGTCTTAGCCGACCCCTGCCCCGCTCTGGGCCATTTGCGCTGTGAGGCGAGGCCAATGCTGGGAAGGGGCTGCGTGACGGTGTCTGGCCCACAGCTGGGGGTCACTCACCCACTTCCTGTCCCGCCAGTTGCGGCCGCGTACCTCCACGTCATGTCTGGTCTGTGGTCTGGCTGTGGTGGTACCAGGTGTGTGTGGCCTGGGCTGTGGGACCCCCAGGAGCCTGGCCCTGGCCTGAGGCCCTGTGTGTGCAGGTGGGTGCCGTGGTGGCGTGTGTCTCCACGGGGCGCCCACGGGGCTGGGCTGGTGGCCGAGGTGCAGAGAAGCAGAGGCCGAAGTAGACAGAGTCAGGGGCTTAGGGTTCCTGAGGGAGAAATAGTCCCCGAGGTGCGGGTGAAGTGAGGGCCGCAGGGGACGCTTCACAGGCCGGCAGGGCGGAAGCCCCAAGGGACAGCCTCACCAGAGTGACCGCAGTGAGCAGGCCCCATAGACCTTCAGGCCACAGGGCGGCTGTGAGGGTGGGGGAGCCACCCCTCCTCCACCAGCCTCAGCAGCAGTGGGGCCCTCGACTGAAGCTGGACAGGGGTGTGGGCCCCCCCGCGTGGAGCCTGGAGTCCTGTGGTCGGGGTGGCTGAGGGCCTGCCCCCGCCTGCATCCACCCAATTCCCTGCCCGGGGTTCTCCCACCCACGGGCCCTGCCGGCTGCCCAGCTGCTCGGCCCTCCCTGGTGCCCCTCAGGAGGTGGTCCCTGCCCGGGCACACGAGGGGCCGTGGGGCCTGCACCTGCTTTTACATGTTCATTCATCTCTTCACACCCAGAAGGTTCTGGAGCTACACACAGGCACCTATGGTCCCCTCCCGGGAAGGACACCATTGCGGGGAGGGTTGCAGGCAGGTGGAGGGGGGAGATCAGCATTTCCCTCGGGGTGGGGTGGGCCCAGGAAGGGAGTTGGGGCAGGTGGGCTGGGAGGGGGAGATGGAGGGAGGTAGGGGGGCCTGGGGCAGGGTACCAGGTGGGCAGACACACCTGGTCGGTCAAGGGACTTCTGGGGTTTTATCACAGACCCTGGCACACTCACAGCATCGGCCACGAGGGGCACTTCCTCCTGGGCTGCTGGACTCCGGGCCACCCCACGCCCACCGCTCTCACGAGCACCAGCGGCTCCTGCATCGTGGTTGATTGGCCCTGAGGATACCTCCTCTTGCCAGCCCGTGAGGTCCCGGGGCCCTGCCCCTTCCTGGGGTCTGAAGCCCCGGTGTCCCCTGGAGCCGCCCCGAGGGAGCTGGAGGCGTGGGACTCGGGGTGAGTGCTGGGGCAGTGCCTGGCGGGAGTGGAGGAAGCAGAGGGCGGTGTGGGGCCGGAGGCCGCTCTCTCCTGAGGCCGGTGTCCCCTACGCAGACAGCAATGCCCTGCTGTGGGCACAGACGGGTGTGGAATGTGGGGCAGAAAGAAGAGCTAGGACTTGAGGTGGACGGATGTGGGGTCTTGCATGACCTGACGGTCGCAGCGGTTGGGGGAAGGGCCTGAGCCCGAGTGGACACTCTTGTTAAGACCGATGAGCACCTCTGGGAGTCAGTGGCTTGCTGAGCACGGGTCCAGTTGGGAGGGAAGAGCCGGGATGGGGCGAGTCCTCCCCGGGCTTCTTCGGAAGGAGGAGGGGCCTCGGCTTGGCCAAGGCCGACTGGCTGGTGGTGAGTGTCCTGGGGCCGCGACGAAGGACCTCACACTGAGGGGCTTGAACCAACAGAAATTCAGTCTCGCACTCTGTAGCCAGACGGCCGAGATCCAGGTGTCCCAGGGCCCTGCTCCCGTCAGCAGCTTCAGGGGAGGGTCCTTCCTGCCCCCAGCCTCTGGTGGCCCCAGGTGTCCCAGGCATCACCCAATCTCTGCCTCTGCCCTCATATGACCTCCTGCCCTGAGTCTGATCTCTCCTCCTCTGTCCCTTGTAAGGACGCTTCTCACTGGATTTAGGGCCACCTGGACAATCTCATCTTAAGATCCTTAACTTCAATCGCATATGCAAAGACCCTTTGTCCGAACAGGATCACCTTCACGGGTTCCAGGGCTTAGGACGTGGACATAACTTCTGGGCCTGGGGGCACCATTCCGCCCTCTGTGGTGGGTTGATGAAGAAGAAAGAGGAGGAGGGGCGGAGGGGAGCCCGAGAAGGTGGGGCCCTGCTGCTGGGAGGGCGCATGCGGCAGGGCTGCTGGGAGCCCGGCTGGCTGGCTGGGATGCGTCCTGCTTTTCTCTGCGGGCCTGCTCTTGGGCTGTGCTCCCACTGTGCCAGCCCCTGTTCTCAGAGAGACAGAAGTGAGCGATCCTGAAGTGGGATCTTAGTTCCCTGCCCAGGAATCGAACCCGGGTATCCTGGATGAAAGCCAGGAATCCTAGCTGCTAGACCACCAGGGGCCGGAGGCTAGAAGGTAAGTTGCCCTGGCTCTTGCCCTGTTTGAAAGCAAGAATGTTTCACGGAGGCAAAAACTACAAAGCAGGTATAAAGTTTCTTATTAGAAGCACAGCACAACATGTGGGCTAGAGAAGTAGCTTATTGAAGACAGGAGGAGGCAGAAATACTCACCTGGAGAGAGAGGGTGTGGGCGTCCTCCCTGATGAGAAGTGAAGGGGTGCTCGGCTCGTCTGTACAGCGCGGCTCTCCTGGATCTCTGTCTTCCTCTGGCCCATTACCTCGCCTCTTTTCCCACATCTGACCTGCCCTAGGGCCCTCCTGACAAGTTTGTATCTTTTTGACAAGAAAGATTCCAACGCGGGCTTTGCTGGTGGCGCAGTGGTTGAGAGTCCACCTGCCGATGCAGGGGACACGGGTTCGTGCCCTGGTCCGGGAAGATCCCACATGCCGCGGAGCGGCTGGGCCCGTGAGCCATGGCTGCTGAGCCTGCGCGTCCGGAGCCTGTGCCCCACAACGGGAGAGGCCACAGCAGTGAGAGGCCCGCGTACCGCAAAAAAAAACAAAAAGATTCCAACGCAAAGGCTAGCGGGAAGTTTGACAACACATTATGGGCTGGCACGCCCTCCCTTTTTGACCCCGAGGAGGCTGCCTGCGCATGTGCAGTCGGGGAGCTTTCCCTGACCTCAGGAGCGGTAGACGTGGTCGTCTTATGTCTTTGCTCCAGCAGGGCTCAGCTCCTGCCGCTGGCGTGTCCTTGGCGTGTCAGGGAAAACAGCTCCCGCTTCCCCTGCTGGCGGCTCCAGCGGCTCCGCCCAGGGGCCCGTCTGTCTCCTGCTTCACCACCTTTCTTCCCGACTTGCGGAAGATGCGCGTCGTCCGTGTGTGACGACGCCCAGCTTTCAGGGGCCCGCGTGGGCTGAGCCCTTGTTGCCCTCGCTCTGGATTCCATGGGTGGTCTCATGATCCGGGGTGCAAGTCAGAGAAAGGGGACACTCAGCTCTGCCCCCGGGGGCTCCCAGCTCAGGAGATGGGAGGAAGGCCCCTGGACCTCGGCTTGAGAGAGCCATGCAGGTGGGGGCCGGTCTTGGGGCCTGGTTTCTGGAAACTGTGTGCGAGTCTGTGCGGTATGAGTGTGTGAGTGTCAGTGTGAGGGGGCAGAGCAGAGCAGGGCTGTGCCCTTGACCTTGTGTGAAGTGCTCTACTGCTCCTCTCATGTTCTATTTGAACCAAACACTTGGGCTCTCTGGACAAGCCTCAGAATTGCCCAGTTCTGGGTTTTCTATGCCCGACCTCCACAGGCTGCACGGTCCGTGTCGGAGTCCGCAGGATGCCTGGTCTCCCAGTGCAGATGGAAGCTCTCTGAAGGGCCTTCGCCACAAGTGGACTCTCCTGTCAACAGAGTCTGGGCACTTGTATGCTGGGAAGGAGGCCACCGGGCCCTGAAGAATGGTCTTAACTGCTCACAGGTCCTCAAAGAGGCCAAGAGGGTCACTCACTGCCCCTAGTTTCCTCCTTATTTTACCTTTCCTAATAATTGAAACCTTTTCTTCCTGTTACTGGCCACCCGGTTTTTCCTTACAGTGCAGGACCCACTGCTCACATTTCTTTCTTGTCATTGGTTGCCGAGTGCTCTTTGTATATGAAGGAGTCCTGCCCTGTGTCACATGTGCTCATGTGCTCTGCCCCGTTTCCATGGGACTTCAGAGCCCCTTGTGGGTGGGCTTCTCCAGCTCTTTACCCTCAGGAGGAGGCTCAGCCCATGCCCACCACTGTGCTTGGCCAGCCGGCCCTCTCCCTGGTGCCTGTGGCTCCTGCCTGCGCGGCTCCCAGCTTTCTTCTCGAGGACGGTGGCGACCAGCCCCAGACAGCTATCGCTTGTTCATCAGGACGTCTGGGCAGGCTGGCGGGATGGGGCCTGAGGACTGGCCTGTCTGCGTGAGCTCAGTGGGTGGACGGCTGGGTGGTGACTGGGGCCCCAGGAGGCTGATGCCGGCCTCCACCCTGGTGCTTGTGCCGCTGTGCTCCTGCGGCCTCCTGCACTGACCACTGAATGAGCCCCTCAGGGTTTGCCCACGGGGAGTGGGACTGTTGCCTTTACCTTCGTGTGGGGAGGGGCGGTGAGTCTGGGTTGGAGGCCAGTGGTGCAGGCGTGGTGGAGCCTGAACCAGGGTCTCAGTGGGCATTGAAGGACTCTTGAGGCGGAGCCTGGCTGGACACTTGGGTCCTCGGGGCCCAGAGCGGGCCTCTGCCCCCTTCCCTCTGGCCCCTTGTCCACGTCCTCGGCGGGGGGCACCTCCTGCTCCCCAGGGACCACAGGCACTTCCCCAAGGTGTGCTCAGGTGGCAAGGGATTCTTTTTTTTTTTTTGCGGTACGCGGTCCTCTCACTGTTCTGGCCTCTCCTGTTGTGGGGCACAGGCTCTGGACGCGCAGGCTCAGCGGCCATGGCTCACGGGTCCAGCCGCTCCGCGGCATGTGGGATCTTCCTGGACCGGGGCATGAACCCGTGTCCCGTGCCTTGGCAGGCGGACTCTTAACCACTGTGCCACCAGGGAAGCCCTGGCATGGGATTTTTTTTTCTTTTGCGGTACGTGGGCCTCTCTCTGCTGCATCCTCTCCCGCTGTGGAGCACAGACTCTGGACGAGCAGGCCCAGTGGCCATGGCTCACGGGCCCAGTCGCTCCGCGGCGTGTGGGATCCTCCCGGACCGGGGCACGAACCTGTATCCCCCGCATTGGCAGGCGGACTCTCAACGACTGCGCCACCAGGGAAGCCCCTGGCATGGGATTCTTTATTGAACTTTACTAGGAAAAGTTAGGAGAGAGGTCGAACGAGGGCATGGGGGATGTGGGTGGGTGCTGCAGGGCTGATTTGGCCACACTGCGGACCCCTTGGGAAGCGCCTTCTGCTGTGGGACCCTGCCTCACAGCCTAGGGCCCTGCCTGCAGCCCTGGAAACTCCCCTGGACCTTCCCCAGAAGGTCTTCTCTGCATCCTCATTCTGCACGAACGGGGCCTGGGGGTGGACAGCAGGGAGGGTGGGCAGGGGACAGGAGCAGGGCATGGGGGGCAGCGCACTTGGCCCTGGGGGCACTGAGGGCGGGACTGAGCCTGGGGAGTGAGCCCTTGGCTCGGCTGGGCTGGACTCAGACGCTGGATCGGGCTGGTGGGGACTCTGAGTCCTAGGTCTGGCTCTGGGCTCCAGCGTGGGCTGGGCCATGGGCTCAAGGCCGTCGCTGTGTTTCAGGGGTTGTTCAGTCAGAACCGGTGTGGGCCCGAGCCCAGGGGCCTGGGAGAAGCCTGAGGTGGTCAGCACCCACGCCCAGCCCAGGTCTCTCTGTGGAGGGAACAGATGCTCTTCTGGGACTTGCCCCAAAGTGGGGTGGTGTGGGGCTGTGTAAGGCGGGCCCCCTGTTGCCTTCGACCTTGGGGCTGAGCTGGGGCCTCTCGGCGCCCGTGTGCTGGACGCTGGGCCCCTGGCTCTGGCCCCTTGGGGGCTGGTCTGCTCCTTCCTCTGGCCCAGGGTCGAGCTGGCAGCCTCGGGGACGCTCACACGAGGGAAAAGGCAGGGCTGTGCGGCGTTCCTGTAGTCGCCGGAAGCCTGCGGCTGCTTCTGCAGGACAGCAGCCAGGACCCACTTCACCTGGAGGACGGCGTGCGTGAGGGACTCTGTGCCCAGCCGAGGCTCTCCCTCTGTTGGGCGCCCCGCCCTGGAACGGGGCGTCCCGCCCTGGAACGGGGCGTCCGTGCCCACCTTGCAGAGGGTGACGGCAGCGCCATAGCTCACGCTAAGCAGGAAGAGCGCCACGAAGGTTAGGAGGCCGGTCTGCGTCCCCTCCAGCTCGTCACTCTCGGCCTCCTCTGTGCACAGGTCCTCCAGGGCCAGCTCTGCGGGTGCCAGCCGGTCAGCCCCCTGGCCTCGGGGTCCGACGGGGGACAGGCCTGGCCAGCCTTAGGGAGTTGAGGGGACTGGGCCTGGCGCCCTGGTCCTGGGCAGTCCCTCCGTCTGGCCCCTCTGCGACTGCCCAGAGCCACCAGCCGGACCTGGAGGGTGGGGGGTTGGAAGCCCCCGAGCTGGCCGGCGGCTGTGTGGGGCGGCGCTGCTCCCCTGCCCTCTGCTGTCCCTCCACTCTCGGGTGGCTGGTGTTATCTCTGCCACCGTTTCTCCGCCACCGTTTCTCCGGCTTTTCTCCTGACGGCTGGTCGCCCCTCTCAGCCCCGCGGGCCCCTCACCTCAGCTCCAGCTCTGCCCCACCCCGCTCCCTGCCCCGTGGCAGGCGGGGGCCCCCGGCCTGGGGAGCACCCACGTCCACCCACTGCATGGCCTGTGGCCGCCCAGTCTGGCCCCCTGGGCCCCGTTCCTGCTCGGCTCCATTCTCGCCAACCAGAGGGGCCCTTGAAGAGCAGAGGCTGGCCTCCCTGCCTGGAGCCCTCAGGAGGGGGTCTGGACCCGGGAGGGCCCCTAGGGTCATCAGATCATTGCAGTGGGTGCCCCGAGGGCTGGGCCCGGCTGCACGGATCTTGCCCAGTGTGCAGGAGCCCAGAGCTGCCCCTGGCCCCTTGCTCCTCCTGTCCTGGGGCTGGCCCCCTTCCTTCCCCAGCACGGCCTCTGCTCTGGGTTCGTGTTCAGGGTGTGGGCTGTGCATGTGCTGCTTTCTGTGTGGATGTGGTGGGTGCCTGTGTGCTGTCCATGAGTGTGTCTGTCCGTGTGTGTCCACGTGTGTGTCCACGTGTGTCAGTATGTGTATGTGTATTCATGTGTGCGGGTTCATGTCTGTGTCCCCGTGTGTCTGTGTCCATACGTGTCTGTGTATATCCATGTCTGTGTGTGTCAGAGTGTCTGTCCATGTGTATCAGTATGTGTCCATGCGTGTGTCTGTGTGTGTCCACGCGCATGTGTCTCTTTGCGCCTGTGTCCATATGTCTGTGGGTATCCATGCGTGTGTCCATGTGTCTGTGTGTGTCTGTGTGTTCATGTCTGTGTGTCCATGTGTCTGTCCATGTGTATCAGTGTCTGTGTCCATATGTGTTCGTGTATATCTGTGTCCATGTGTGTCAGTGTGTCTGTCCATGTGTGTCTGTTCATTGTATCAGCATGTGTATCTGTGTGTGTTCATGTCTCTGTCCTCATGTGTCTGTGTCCGTGTGTGTGTCCACGTGCGTCAGTGTGTGTCTGCGTGTCCAACTGTCCATCTGTGGGGTGCAGCTGACGGGGAGGGCTTGGCTGCACGAGGAAGCCATGTGGGGCGATGGGTGGGTCCAGGGGCCCCGGTATGACGGCGAAGGGTTTGGGAGTGGCCTGGGAGCTAGGGCGGGCCTCAGGAGGCCACCTGTGAATGTGTGTGAGATGCTACCAGCGGTTGGCAGTGCCGTGTGACTTGGGTGCGTGCGGAGCCCTGGCACCAGTGGGCATGACAGTGTGAGGGTGCGTGCGAGGGCTGGGTGCTTCCCTGGACCGATTCAGGGTGGAGTGAGCCTGAGCGGCAAGATGGGGACCCTGGGCGCCGACCCTGGCCCGACCCTGCGTGTGGCCACGCAGGTAGGCTGGGGGTCAGAAGGCAGGGGTCAGAGGAGTGGGCTCCGCACGGGCCCCTGTGCAGGGTTGGCCCATCTGTGCCCAGGAGGTGACAGTGGAGGGACCTGCGTGTTGGTGCCAGTGTGGGGGTCTGACTCGGCCCATTTCTCTACCTGGAGGGCCTGTGTGTGCAGCTGGACTTGGGAGCCTGGGGGCTTGTCTGTGTCCAGAGGGGCTGGCAGGAGGCTGGGGGTGGAGGCTGAGGCCTCCGGGAGCTCCAGGAGAGGCTGGGGTCTCTGTGGTCCCTCCCCTAGGACTACTCTCGGGCTCTTAGAGCTCCTTTGACTGGGTAGAGTCCACAGTGGGGTGGCGGGGAGGCCCTCTGACACAGACGGCGATGCTGGATGGAGACGCGCCTCAGCCCTGGCCCCCACCCCGTGCCTCCCTTTCCTCTGTGCCAAGACACCGCTCCCTCCCCCACAGCTCCCCAAGGATGGGCACGCCCAGGGCTCTGAGCAGGCACTGGGGTGTTTATTGACAATGGACGGGAGGTCTGGCTGGCCCCCTCCCCTGCCCCAGCAGGATGGAGCCCTGGGATGAGGGGGGGGAGGTCAGGCATCATTTACCACGGTTGATGGACGTCGATCTCTCGAGCGTCCTTGAGCCGGGCAGCGCCTCGTGCGCCACCCGGCAGGTGAACCTGCTCTTCTGCTCCCAGTCGGCCCGCCTGACCGCCAGGTGGCTGTAAATGAAGTAGGCAGAGAAGTCGGGGGCGGGGCTGCGGACCCTGCGGGGCCTCGTGACGGTGTGCTGGTCCGCCTGCATCAGGACGTCGTTCTGCAGCCACTGCACGGAGATGTCCGCAGGGAAGAAGTTCTGGATCAGGCAGGTGAGGGTGACCTCGCCCTTGGTCTTGAGCTCCTCCTTGGGTGGCGGGAACACGTAGACCTCGGGGACCATGCGCCTGCCTGCAGACAGGCGTGCGGTCAGCCAGGCTCCACCTGGGGGGCCGCCCACCTCCCCTCAGCCTGCGGCTCACCAGGGCCCTTGGAGATGGAGCGCAGGATCTCCTTGGGCAGGTGTGGGTGGGTCACTTTGCAGTAGTAGGTGTCGCCCTTGAGCCAGTCACTGACGTCCACCAGCAGGGTGGACGTGACGGTGACCGTCCCGTTGAACTCATCCTTGAAGACGAGCGAGTCTGAAGGCACTAGATCTTTGTTCTCCCTGGACCAGGTCAGTACAACGTCCTTTTTGCTGGCCAGGTCCACCACCAGGCAGGTGATCTTGGGTGACTTGTTGATGTACAGGTCGAGGGGCGTGGGTGGGCTCAGGTAGGCGCTCACGCCACGGGGCTCGGACTCGGCTGTGTGTGGGAAGGGGCTGAGTGAGGCTGAGTCTGCCCTCCTCTCTGAATCCCCAGCGGCTGGGTGTTGGCGTGGGCGAGGGCCATACCTGTGCACCTGCGGGCGTGGTTGTCATAGTTGAAGCCATAATAGGTGACCCGGCAGGTGTAGGTGAGTTGGGACACCCACTGGCCCTGCGTGATGTTGAGCTCGCTGTAGGTGGAGGCCAGTTTGCCCTCCACCTTTTCGGGGCCGGTGTGTGGGAACACGTCTGTGGCCTCACGCCCGTCCACCAACCAGGTGACCTTGATTTTGCCTGGGGTGTAGCCGGAGATGAGGCACAGGAGCTGGATGGTGGTATGGGTGTCGCCACGGGGGTCGCAGGAGGAGTAAAAGAGCTTCACGGTGGGGTCGGTGAAGCTCTTGGTGCACCCTGGCGGCAGAGGCAGCAGGAGTGGGGCTGGCCTCTCTGAGCCCCCAGCCCTTCCTCCCTGTCCCTCCCGCCCAGCCTCCCCTCCCCCTCTGGCTGTCTCGCGGGCTGCCCAGGCCTGGCTCACCAGTGACGGCCTTGGTGGTGGTGGTGTTGGACGCAACGTGGGCCACGCTGCAGGTGAGCTTCTGCTTGGACCACTCGCCCGAGAGTGTCACCTGGCTGCTGGTGGTGTAGAGGCTGGAGTTCAAGTTTTGGATGGCAGGGAAGGTCAGCGTGCTCCTGTTCAGGGATGCTGTGTCCCAGGTCATGGTCACTGGGCCCGGGAAGTAGCCCGTGGCCAGGCAGCCCAGCGTCACAGAGGTGGCATTGGTAGCACTTTTGCAACAGGAACGCAAGGGGTAGACAGTTGGGCCGTGGATGGAGGCTGTGGGGACAGAACAGTGGTCAATGCTGGCCTCGGGACTGTCACCTGTATGTGCCAGGCTAACTGCAGGCTTTGGAGGGTGGGCTGTGGGGTGGAGGTGGGGAGGTCCAGTGCAGGGAACACCGGGACTGTGTTCCAGCTTTGGGGGACAGATGGCTCCTCCTGGGTCTTTTCCTCATCTCCTGATTCTACTAGGGACGCCCTCCAGTGAATCCTTGTGCCCCTGCAGGAGCAGTGGCTGTCACTGCCCTTGGCCAGGACTCCTGCCCTCAGCCCCAAGTGGGTGGACACGGGGCTCCTGAGTGGAGGCGCTAACCCACTCCCTGAGGTGGAGGTTCAGAGCCCATAGCCCTCTGTTGGCACCCGGGGACCCAGGGAGAAACCCCCCAGGCCCAGGAGTTACCAGGCTACTCTTCTGCCCCCACTCATAGACTCCCATTGGAGATCAGGGACCCTGAGAACCTCAGTAGCCACCAGTCTGTCCCCTCTGCCCCACCCATAGCCCTGGGAACACAGGCCTGGGACACAGAGACCCCCAGGATCACCAAGCTGCTTTCCCACTCCTGACCCTAACTCAGACCCCCATCGGGGATCAGGGAGACCCCCAGGAACCATCGAGCTTGCCCTTCTGCTCCAAACCAAAGACCTCATAAGGGCCTGGACCCACAGGACCCCACTTCCCAGGAATCGCCTTGTGTCTCTGCCCCACTCCAAAGTCCCTGTGGGCCTGCTGTGGGCGGGTCCACCTGCCACCCACTGGACCCCTGCTGCCTGCAGCCGTGGGTCAGCCTTCAGGTCCCTGAGCTGCTTTGCCATGGCTGCCCCTTCACCCCATCCTTCGGCTGACCAGCCCAGGCCCGCTGGTGCTCTACCTGCCCTGCTGACCCCCCAGGGGAGCCCAATTCCAGGCCCCATGGAGAGAGGACAGAGGCCCCTCAGAGCCCTCCTCAGTCCCCCTCCTCAGCCCTTCTCAGGCTCCTCTGGCTGCCAGGCCGGTCTGCACGTCCCCTGGCCTTGGAGCTCCAGCCCCCAGCCCATCCCAGCCCTGCATCCCAGCTCGGCTCTTCCACCTTCCTCTATTCTGCCGGCTAGCCCAGCTGAGCACAGCCCAGATGACCGTGTGTCAGGACAGCTGAGACCAGCTGAGACAAAGCAGCTCGCGCGTACAGCCCAGCACCCCTAACGGGT
This sequence comes from Grampus griseus, assembly GCF_964374135.1. NCBI lineage: Eukaryota > Metazoa > Chordata > Mammalia > Artiodactyla > Delphinidae > Grampus > Grampus griseus. The sequence goes on along the minus strand of NC_139018.1, from coordinate 408,485 downwards.
CCTGCACATTTCAAGCCAGCTCAGCCCAGTTCATCCCAGTTCACCCCAGCTCAGCCCAGAGCAGCCTGTCTTGATCCAGCCTGGCCTGCTTCAGCCCCTGACGTCCCATCTCAAGCAAAACAGCTCATCTGAGCTGCGTCCACGTGGTTCATTTTAGTTCAGTTTAGCTGACTGAGCAAAGGTGGACAGGATGACCCCACATCCCACTCCACCCAGTTAATCCAGCTCAGCCCAGCCCAGTCCAGCCCAGCTCAGCCCAATGTAGCCCTACTCAGCTCAGTCCAGCCCAGCTCAGCTCAGCCCAGCCCAGCTCAGCCCAGCTCAGCCCAGCCATGCCTAACCCAGTTCAGCCCAGCCCAGCTCAGCTCAGCCCCGCCCAGCTCAGCCCAGCTCAGCGCAGCCCAGCCCAGCTCAGCCCAGCCCATCCCAGCTCAGCCCAGCTCAGCCCAGCTCAGCCCAGCTCACCTCAGCTCAGCCCAGCTCAGCCCAGCCAAGCTCAGCCCAGCTCAGCCCAGCTCAGCCCATCTCAGCCCAGCTCAGCCCAGCCCAGCTCAGCCCAGCTCAGCCCAGCTCAGCCCAGCCCAGCTCAGCCCAGCTCAGCCCAGCTCAGCTCAGCCCAGCTCAGCCCAGCCATGCCTAACCCAGTTCAGCCCAGCCCAGCTCAGCTCAGCCCAGCCCAGCCCAGCCCAGCTCAGCCCAGCTCAGCCCAGCCCAGCTCAGCCCAGCTCAGCCCAGCCATGCCTAACCCAGGTCAGCCCAGCTCAGCACAGCCCAGCTCAGCCCAGCTCAGTCCAGCTCAGCCCAGCCCAGCTCAGCCCAGCTCAGCCCAGCCCAGCCCAGCCCAGCCCAGCTCAGCCCAGCTCAGCCCAGCCCAGCTCAGCTCAGCCCAGCCCAGCTCAGCCCAGCCATGCCTAACCCAGTTCAGCCCAGCTCAGCCCAACTCCACCCAGTTCAGCTCAGCTCAGCCCAGTTCACCCCAGCTCAGCATAGTTCAGCTCAGCTCAGTCCAGTTCAACCCACCTTAGCCCAGTTCAGCCCAGCCCAGCTCAGCCCAGCCCAGCCCAGCTCAACCCGGCTCAGCCCAGCCATGCCTAACCCAGTTCAGCCCAGTTCAGCTCAGTTCAGCCCAGTTCAGCCCAGCTCAGCCCAGTTCAGCTCAGCTCAGCCCAGTTCCACCCAGTTCAGCCCAGCTCAACCAAGCCCAGTTCAACCCAGTTCATCCCTGCTCATCCCAGTTAATCTCAGTTCAGACCAGCTCAGCCCAGTTCAACCCAGTTTAACCCAGCTCAGCCCATCTCAGCCTAGGTCAGACCAGCTCAGCTCAGCCAACCTTAGCTCTGCCCCACCCCTCTGGGGTAGGCAAGCTCAGCAGAGAAGAGCCCAGCCCAGTGCATTCAGCCCAGGTGAGCCCAGATTGCCCCTTTCATCCCACCCAAGTACGCAAGTCGGGCCCCACTCAGCTAAGCCCAGTTTCTTCTGACAGCCCAGCTCAGTCCAGCAGAGTCCAGGCCTGCCTAGTTCACCTGAGGACAGCCCAGCTGAGCCAGGCTAGGAAGGCTGAGTCCTGAGCTCTGCTCAGCTGGGGCAGCCTGCTCCCTCCCTGTCTATCCGCAGCAGCCTGGCCCACGACAGCCCAGCTCACTTTAGCTCAGTGCACGGTCCCACATGGCTGGGGACAGCCCTTCTGGCCAGTGTGGCCCAGCTGAGGCTGGGATAGCTCATCTGCCTCCACATAACTCCATCCACTCAAGCCAAACTTGGCCCAGCCCAGCCCTGCCTGGCCTACCCTAGTCAGGCTGGCTCAGGCCAGCCCAGCTCAGGCCAGACGATGTGGGCCCAGGCCTGCCTGCCATGTTGGCCGGCCTAGGGACTGAGACCCGCTGCTTCCCCCGACCCTGGGCTGGCCATCACCGTTTTTACTGGTTGTAGGCAGACCCACGCTCAGCCTGAGGTCCATGCCCTGTGTGTGATTCTTGCCCTGGCCCTGACCTGTCTGAGATTCTCGGCTCCTTGGTCTTCTCCAGGTCGGCTTCGAGCGTTCTCTTACTTCCCTGTGTCCCCATGCAGGGAAGGGACAGCTGCAAGGCAAGCAGTGACTCAGAAGCTTGGTCCCCGCTGGGTGGGCAGTCCAGGTGTCTTCTCCCAGCAGTGGTCTGGGCAGCTCCAGCAGCGGGGTGCCTGAGGGGCTGGGGTCTTCTGTCAGGTGCCCGTGGCTGGTGTGGCCCATCTGGCCAGTGGTGGCCGTCTGCAGGCTCCCAGGGTAGGCTCCCAGATGAGGTGAATCGTTAGGAAGCATTGCTGTTATTTTTATGCCCAGACGATAGAGCCTGGGGCAGGGCGGGGCAGGGGGGCGAGCTCTGCCTCAGTGCTCTCAGCTAAAAATGGGGTGGGAACCCCCAGGGGCCTCGACAGCCCTGGAAGTTCCCTTCTCTCTCTCTGTTCTCGGGAAGTCGACCCAGTGACGGCCGGTCTCAGGTGAGGCTCCTCTCTGTGGCCTCTTCCCGGCCTCTGCCACCCGGCTCGTGACCTCTCCCTCGATGCCACGGGCTGACTTGGTGAGCAGCCGGCACACACTGTGGTCACTACGATGGCCCGGGAAGGGAGAGGGCACCAGGCACCACCACCACTGCCCCCGAGGCAGCCCACGAGGGACGGTCCTGGCCGTTTTGTGCTTGAGAAGTTGAGGCCCGCGTGGCCTAGGTGCCTGCGGCGGAGTGCGGGGCTTTCTGAGCAGCGGTCTGGGGGCCGGCCTGGTGGGGCGGCCCTGGGTACGAGTGTGAGAGGCTGTGGGTCCAGCTGGGTGTAGGCAGGTGCTGGTCCTCTGGTGGCTTCCTGGGCACCCTGCTGGCCGACAGTCTCACCCGCTGTCTGCGAGCCAGCCTCCCGATCGCTGTCCTGCAGCTGGGCTCCCATCGGGGCTGCGACTGGGCTGCGTGGCCGGCAAGGGCTGGCAGGGGCCTGTCGGGAGGTGGGACATGGCTGTGAGCTTGGCCAGTGGCTCGGCGAGACCTCTGCAGCCACCGGACCCTGGGGGGTACCATGCCACCCTGTGCTGCTGCTGTCCATCAAGGTGTGGGGACCACAGAGCGGCCTTCGTAGAGGTGCCCACGGCATTCGACTCTGGTCTGTCGGGGCAGCCAGTCTACCATCGACGCTCCACTGACATGTGCTGAGCCAGATAATGTGCTGAGTCTTGGCCTTGCCTCCATGCTGTGGACGTGTCCTGCAGGCCGGTGTGTCTCTGGAACCCCCCAAAGGCCCCGATGCACACACAGGGGAGGCCACGAGAACTTGCAAGCTAGCTCATCAGCATGGACTCCTGGGAGGTGACATGCAGTCTTTGTGGAGAGGGAGACAGCAGGACCACGTCCCCTGGGCCCAGGACACCCAGGGCCGCTGGTCTGCATGCAGGGAGGCTGTGCAGAGATGAGCTGTCAGGCCTGCACACTCAGAGGAGTGTCCGGGCCTCTTGGAAGACCCAAGAGGGGCTGCTGGATGGCTGGGGAGGGGCCCCGTGTGCAGAGCCAGGGCCCCGAGGCCCCCAGGACAGATTGTCCTGGTCTGTCCCGCCCCACCCTTGGCCCCAGGGACAGATGCTGCATGGCAGGTGCAGGGGGAACGCCGAGTTCCCTGGAAGGACTCAAGGTTCTGAGAGAAACCACAAGGCAGGCAGAGCCCCACCGGGGAGCCTTCTGCCAGGTGGTGCCTGGCCCTGCGGCCTGTACGGTGTGAGTGTGTGGGGCTGGGGGCTTGGCCCGGCACCCCTGCGCTTCCTGCCCAGCTGTGGGCGTTCAAGGCTGAGGCCTCGTGCCCAGCCGGCCCCTCCCCCAGCTCTACCCCAGCACCCCAGGAGCCACTGGGCTGCCGGCGCAGGGGCAGGGAGGGTAGGGTGGTGTGTCCCTCGGTGCTGGAGGAGACTCGCTCCTGCGCCTGCTCAGCTGCAGGAAGTTAGATGGGACCTGGCCAGACAGCCTGGGATAGGTGGGCCTTCAGCCAAGGCAGTGTGAGGTCCCTCTGAGGCTGGGCCTCCGTGTAAGGGCCTGTGGGGTAGCCGGGTGCCAATGCTGGCTCCGGCCAGTGGATTGCTTGGAGGGAAGGCCAAGCTGCAGATGGTTTCTTTGACATTTCCTGACCAGGACACCAAATGGGCAGCAGCGCTAGCCTCCAGATCCCTCAGACTCAACCAGGGGCTCACTGCCCTCGGCACCCATGGTGGGGGCCAGGCCCCAGAGTTCTCCTGGGCAGTGAGACCAGCTGACCCCCTTGTTGCCCTTGGTTGTGGCCCCAACATGGGCCCAAAGATGCTTCAATGCCCCCTCCCCGGCTTCCTTCCCCCAGGCCAGGCCTGGCTCCACTGCTGCCCGCTCCCTCTTGGGGCTGGCCCACCACCACCCAGGCCTCCAGACGTCCTCCACCCCAGGGAGACCCCGCTTCTCCAGCTCCGTGCCTGCCTTTCCAGCAAGGATGCTGTCATTACACTCTCTGAAGTGTGCAGTGCGTTGTCTCCTAATTTAAATGCTCCCATTACTAATGAGCTGGAGTATCTCTTCAGAGACTTGGGAGACATTTGGACGTCTGTCTCTGATCTCATCCTGCTTTCTGAAGATTTTCTTGGTGATTTCCTGGGAATTTGCAAGGCAGTCATCTCTAGGGGCTTGCCCCTTGCTAGTTTTAACCTTGGGATAAACTTCTCCTGGTCAATGCCCTGGTTGCTAATGCTGCTTGTTGAGTCCTCCTTTAACAGAAATTCTTCATTTCCACGTGGCAGGTTCATCAGCTCTTTACCCTGCAGCCTGCACGTTTGGAGGCTGCCATGTGAGCTTCCTGCGGCTGCAGTCACAAAGGCCCACAAACTTAGTGGCTTAAAACCACAGAAATGGACTCTCACATTCTGGAAGGCAAGAAATCCAAAAACAAGGTGTTGGCAGTGCCAAGCTGCCCTGAAGGCTCCAGGGCAGGGTCCTTCCTGCCTCTTCCAGCCCCTGCTGGCTATTGACATCACTCCAATCCTTCCTCCATCTTCACATGGCCATCTGCCCTGTGTGTCATCTTCTCCTGTTATAAGTCACTGGACTTACAATGCTTCTGAAATCTAGTGTGATCTAATCCCAAGGTCCTTAACCTAATTACATTTTCAGAGACCCTATATTCAGACAAGGTCACATTCTGAAGTTCTGGGTGGACATACATCCCACCAGGCTGTTGCTGTTCCTGTGCTCCGCCAGCCTTGCTGGTCCATTTCCTTTCAGCTATATTTAAAGTTAGCCTTTCAGATGTAAGTGTTTGATCCCAGCAGGCTCCATCACCACTCACTGTGCATATGGTGTGGAGTAGAAACCCAGGTTGAAGTTCTCCACAGAAGAAGCCAGTTTCCCACCCATCTCAGAAGCTTTCCCGCTGCCTGAAGGCACCACACTCATTGCAGTCCAAGTTCCTAGGAACGACCAGGCTGTTTCTGAGTGCTCTCCTATTCCTTGGGTCTGGTAGTCTGTGCATGAGTACCGTCATTTTCAGTGATGGTTTTGTGTATGTGTTAACATTCAGGGGGACAGTCCCCCTGAAACCCCTCATCCTGTGCTTTTATTTTTCAAAATGGGCTAAGCTGTAAATGGATCTCACAAACAAACAAAGAAACGAACAAAACCAACCCAGCTGGAATTTTGGTTGGGAGTACACTGTATTTCTTAGTCTGGGAGATAGATGACACTTTAATCTAACATGTCATTCCTTCCTTGACCAGTGTATCTCTCCAGCCATTCAGATTTCTTTTATGTCCTTGAATAGAGTTCAATTTTTTTCTCAGAGGTCTTGGGCGTTCTTTCCCAGGTTATTCCTCCCATTGCTGTGACTTGTGCCCGGCTTTCTGTTACATTTTCTAGTAGGTTTTTGCTGACATAGAGGAACACAGCTGCTTTCGGTAAGTTGGTCTTGCATGGAAATTGCCCCAATTTTCTTGTTAGTTCTAACAGTTTGTCTGCTGATTGTGTTGGCTTTTCCTTGGAAATGATCACATCATCTACAAATAATACCTCCTTCACATCTTTCCTTTCAATCTTAACAGCCCTGTTTCTTTTTCTTGTCACGTAGCATTGGCCAGGACCCCCAATAATCTATTAAATAAACATTTTCCAAACTGTTTTGACCACAATCCTTGTAAAAAAGGTGTCTTATATTATAATCTAATTCACATACACACATTATTTATATGTAACATATATTATGTATATTTATTTATGTAACTGAAACAAAATTTTCATGAAAATATTTACCCTTGTTATGTACAATGCATAGACTTTTTTTCTTTGTTTATTAAAAAGAGCTGGCTGTAACTGTCTGATTTGATTTCACAATCCACAAATAGTTAAGCACATATCTGTAAAGCACTGCAAAATAGTGTGACAGAAGTGACAGGCGTCCTTGCTGTGTCCCTAATCTTATGGGAACACCTCTTAAAGTTTGGCTATCAAGTGTGTTCACTGTAGCTTTATTCCTTCTTTCCTACATTCTTTTGGGTTAATAAGTACTTCTTAGTACTTATTAGTTAATACTTAGTACTTAGTAAGTACTTTAAGTACTTATTCCATTCTAACTTCTCTGGCGACTTCCCTGGTGGCTCAGTGGTTAAGAATCGGCCTGTCAATGCAGGGGACGTGGGTTCAATCCCTGGTCTGGGACGATCCCTCATGCCACAGTGCAACTAAGCCCATGTGCCACAGCTACTGAGACTGCACTCTAGGGTCCATGCACCATAACTACTGAAGTCTGCTCACCTAGAGCCTGTGCTCCGCAACAAGAGAAGCCACCGCAATGAGACACCCGTGCACCACAATGAAGAGTAGACCCTTCTCGAGAAAGCCCACACGTAGCAATGAAGAGAAGGCCCATGCGTAGCAACGAAGACCCAACGCAGCCAAATATAAGTAAATAAATAAATGTATAAAAAAAATAAAGGAAACGAAAGAGGCATGACAACTGAAACAACGTGTGATCTAGGATTTCCTTTTTCTTTTCTTTCGTTTTTTTTTGCGGTACGTGGGCCTGTCACTGTTGTGGCTTCTCCCGTCGCGGAGCACAGGCTCCGGACGCGCAGGCTCAGTGGCCGTGGCTCACGGGCCCAGCTGCTCCATGGCATGTGGGATCTTCCCGGACCAGGGCACAAACCTGTGTCCCCTGCATCAGCAGACGGACTCTCAACCACTGGGAAGCCCTAGGATTTCCTTTTTAAAAAAAATTTCTCTGTCAACTTTTTATAAATTTATTTATTTTTATTTATTTATTTTTGGCTGTGCTGGGTCTTCGTTTCTGTGTGAGGGCTTTCTCTAGTTGTGGCGAGCAGGGGCCACTCTTCATCGCGGTGCGTGGGCCTCTCACTGTCGTGGCCTGTCTTGGTGTGGAGCACAGTCTCCAGACGAGCAGGCTCAGTAGTTGTGGCTCACGGGCCCAATTGCCCCGTGGCATGTGGGATCTTCCCAGACCAGGTCTCGAACCTGTGTCCCCTTCATTGGCAGGCAGATTCTCAACCACTGCGCCACCAGGGAAGCCCCTCTGTCGACTTTTTAGATAAGCCTCTTTGCATATGGATTCAGTGAATATAATGTGCATCCTGAAGTCATCACAATGAACTTAGATTCAATATTTGACTACCTCACATAAGTCATTAGAGCCTTGAGAAAGTAGAGTTTCATTTATTAACTCATCTTTTGTGCTACTGTCATATATGTTGCATCTGTACCTATTATAAACCCCACAACACACTGTTAATGATTTTTACTTTAAACAATCGATTATCTTTTTAAGAAACTAAGAGAAAAAAGATAGTTTTTGCACTTGCATATTTGCCATCTCTGATGCTCGCCTTTCCATCCTGTAAATCAGAGTTTCCATTTGGTGTCATTTCCTTTCAGCACAAAGATTCTCTGTTAGCTTTTCCTTTACTGCAGGTCTCTTGGAAATGCACTCCCTCGTTTTTTGTGTATCTAAAAATGTCTATTACATATTCATTTTGGAGCGACATTTTCTCTGGATGTAGAATTCTGGGTTGAAACTCCCCCCTTCTATTGCTTCCTGGTCACCATTTTTCCCGATGAGAAGCCAGATGTAGTTTGTTCCCTGTATGTCCGTGTTCTTTCTCTGGCTGCTATCAAGACACCTCCTTCACCTTTGGTCTTCATCAGTTTGCACAGTGTGTCTCAGCATGGCACATCATGTTGTATTTATGGTTAGGAACTGGCTGAGCTTCTTAAATCTGTAAATTGATATTTTCATCACATTGGGAAATTTTGCTTTTTATCTCTTCAAAGACTTTTCCTGCCCTATTCTATCTCTTGTCCCTTTCTGGGACTCCAAAATTTTACGTATTTTCAAATGTTTCATAGTGTCTCATAGGACATTGAGTCTCTTTTCTTTTTTTTCAATATTTTTCTTTCTGTTCTTTGGATTGGATTAAAAGAACATTTTATTGATATATAAAATATATAGATATTATATATAATCTATATATTATATATAAATATATTTTACACACATAATACATTAGAATATCTATAATAAATATAGAATGTCTCTATATTGAAATGTAGTTTTCCGACCTTTCTTATGCCTTCTCCAATCTGCTGTTAAGCTCATCAAGTGACTTAAAAAACTCAGAATTGTACTTTCTAGTTCTAGAATTTTTATTTGGTTCTTGTAGATAGTTTAAAATTTTCTGTAGAGGTTATCTAGTCACTCATTATGAGCATATTTTCCTTTAAGATCTCTGAACATATTTATAATAGCTGCTTTAAAGTCCTTGTCATAATTGGGTCTGTGTCTGGGTCATCCTTGGATCATTCTCCATTGACTATTTTGTATTTTGACCATGGGTCACATTTTCTTATTTCTTTGCACATTTAGTAATTTTTGAATGTGCGCTGGGTGTGGTGGATGAAGTATGATCCAGACTATGGATTTTGTACTCTTCCTCAGAGAAGTATTGATTTTTTTGTCAGGAGGCAGTCTGCTTGACTGGATTCCAAAATCTGTCTGCCATGGTATTATTTCTGTGGTTGGCAGTAGCTAACGTCTCCTCAGTTCTTTCAACCTCCTGCTTGTGGTTTTTCCCCGGCCCTCTGGAGTTTCCCCTACACATGCACAGGTAAGGGGACAGTCAAGGATTTGAGCAGAGTGTACATACAGAATTTGGGGGTTCCCCTTCTGTGGCTCCCTCCTTTTATGGACATCTCCCCTTAATTTCCAGCTGCCCTTGCAATGTAGCCCTGCATCCCATGATCTGACCCCTCGAGCCAGTGTGACTGCTATTCTTGTTCATATTCTAGCTGCACCTGGTGCCTGGTAGGGGTACATCCTCAGAGAAATCTTTCAAGGGGATCATTTTCTCCAGTGTCTGCTTGCTTTCGGTCATTCCCCAGTGCCTTCAACTCCTCTTTTAAAACAGCTCCCCCCCACCCCCCAGGGCTTATAATTGCTATTTGCAAGGGATTAGTCTGGCCCAAGCTGCCTCACCTGTGGTGGAGTCAGAACTACTTTCTCTGATGTGGTTTTTCATTTTCATTTCCCTCGTAACCAGTCTGGTTCCTTTCAAATGTTTGAGGGCTCTTTGGACATCTTTTGTGAAACATCTGTTCAATTCTCTTTACCACTTCTCTACCGAATTGTTTGATTTTTCTGATTGATTTGCAGGAGTTTGCTATATATTCTGGATCTGTTTCTGTGAGTTGTATATGTTAATAGGAGAAATTGTGAAAGACTTGGAAATGGACCAAAGGGTTACTTCTTATGTCTTCGGTGGAGAGCAAGGCATTGTCTTACACACCCTTCAGGGTTATCTGATTCTACGGGTTCTATGATTTGCATTATCTTTGAGCTACTTCACAACTCTGTAAGCCATGGATAATTGATGGCAATGCAAATTCTCTTTTTTTGGAACGACGATTGATTCTTCTCCGCCTCCCATGTATAAACTCACTTCAGTATCCTTGATTCAACTATATACATGTAGTACTTTGAATTCTACTTTGAAGTGGGTGTAAACCATTAATTGAGTTAAATAAAATTGTGAGATATGTTCTTTATGTATCTGTGTGAGCGTCATCATCAGACCATGTTTTGAAACCTATCATGTCACTGACATCTGCTCCCACCTGGTCCCACGTATCCTGGGTCCAGAAGTTCTGTGGCCAGGAGGGCAGGAGACCAGGTGTTGACAAGCAGGCCCGAGGCAACCACGCCACTCCTCCAGGGATCCGCTTCAGGGTGCTCCCCCCGGGGAGTTCACCCTGGCCCCGAGACTGGGCTGTTGCTTCTGTTGTAGGGCCTCGTGCTCCAGCTTTCCATTCATAGCACTTATCATGATGGTCCGTACATCATCGTTTGTGGGATGACTTACTGGAGACCTGCTTTTGCCCTGCTCCCTACTGTCCTTGAGGCCAGAGGCCACATCTGTGTTATTCATCACGGGGTGCTCAGTGTCCAGCGATGATGACAGAGTTGCCATCGGGTGAGTAGTTGTCTGGTAGATCAATGGATGCCCCTTCACAGGACTTCCAGGGCTTCTGTCTCTCCAAACATCTCCAGGCTGGAGGGATGTCGTCAGACAGCCTGTCCCCGAGGGCAGGAATCAGATGAGGAGGGTGTTGTCGAGTCTCTCTAAGAGGTAGTGTGGGCAGTGGAAAGAACATCAGAAGACATAGATGAAGCCCTGGCATCCTCCCCAGAGGCAGGGTGTCCTCTCAGACAGGGGCTTCAATGGTAAGATTGTGACAGTGACCCCCGCCTCTTGGGGCATTGTGAGTACGAAAGGAGAGGAGGTCTCTGCGAGGGTCAGAGTCATAGACCCACTCAGCTGGGCCGTGTGTTCGGACATTAGTCCGGGCGTTGCTGTGAAGGTATTTTGTAGATGTGGTTAACATCGACAGCCAGTGGGCTCCAAGTAAATGAGATGACCCTGCATGATGCGGGCGGGCCTCATCCAACCAGGGAAGGACTTAACAAAACTGAGACTTCCTGGAGAGGAAGGAATTCTGCCTCAAGACAGCAGCACCTACTCCCGCCTGAGCTTCCAGCGCGCTGGGCTGCCCCACAGATTCCAGAAGTGCCAGGCAGCCCCGCACAAACATGAGAGCCAGTTCCTTGAAAGAAATCTTGTTGTCTCTATATGTCGATATATGTATGTCCTCTATATCCATGTCTATCTTTAGCTGAATTTTAGCTCTATCTATAGATGTACATATGTACATATATAGCTATATCATATGTCTGTATGTATTATCTATCATCTATCTATCTATCTATCTATCCATCATCTATCTATCATCTATCTATCTATATCTATCTGTCATCTATGTTCTATTGGTTCTGTTTCTCTTGAGAACCCTGACTAATAGTCTCTGAAAACCCTGTAAAAGTCAGGACACCGTGTGCACATCACATGTGGTTATTACATTTGTGCTTGTTGTTGAGTTTACTTCACTCAGTGGCATTTGAGGGTGGCTGTATCAGCCAGATTTCACTCGGGTGCACTGTGACCACAGCCCCCAGGTGAACAGGCTGCGACGTCAGGGTCTATTTCTCTCTCGCTGCCGCGTTGGCTGCAGTTTGTATGGGCTTCTCTGTTCCAGGATCCAGGACAAAGGAGCAGGTGCCTTCTGGAACTTGCCAACGTCAGGGCAGAGGGACGGAGCAGTGGTGGTCTGCACAGTGGACAGAAGCACAGAGGGTGGGCCGTGAGTGGTGGGGAGAGTCATCGACGTACCCCCAGGATGAAGACACACTTGGGGAGCCCAGAGCCAGCTGCCTGACAGCTGGTACGCCACCTCGTCCTGTGCACTGTGCCCTCCTGGGTCTGTCTGTATCACTCACGCTGCCGGCCCCTTGCCTGGTCTCGCTCTCCCCACACCTGGCTGTGGGCAAGCTCTACAGCCCCCACTGGCCTCTCCCCGGGCCTGGCCCTCTGCAGCCTGCATTTGAAAAGACCCTAGGGGTGGCAGTGGGGGGTTGTCACCCAGCCCCAAGTCAGGCTGATGCTGTGACCAACTCCTCCACCTATGGCCCCCAGCCCCGGCCCCAGCCCCTGCCCACATCCGTGCCGGGTGGGGCCGGGGCCGGGCAGGCCCTGGCTGTGACTTTGCAATGGTGATCCCAGCCTGGAGAGCAGCCTGACGGATCCACAGGGATGACAGCGAGACGGGTGCCCAGGCTGGTCCCTCCCTCGTGCTGCGACTCAGCCACGTCTGGGGGTGCCCGTAAGAGCCTCTTTGGGGAGGCCAGGCTGCTCTCCCCATGCCCTCCCCCACCGGCTGACTGTCCCTGTGACTCTGGGCGGGCCTGGTGACGTGGCAGCAGCAGTGCCAGGAGCCCGTGGACTGGGACAGAGCCCAGCAGAGTTCCACACGACCCCCAGCCCTGGCCTGGCCCGTCCCCAGGCCCGTCCCCAGGCCCGCCCCATGCAAGCTGAGAACACGTGCGGGCTTCAGCAGCACGCGCGTGCCAGGGGTCTCACGTGCCTACGCCCCACGGTGGCGGGTACTTCCCGCATCTCACCAGCCCTGCCGCTGCTCTGCCAGCCCACCTGGGTCCTGGGGTGGGGGGCACCTGGCCAGGGGTTTCCTGTCTCAGTTCGTCCGGCTGCTCCAACGAGGCACCACACACGTATGGAGGGCAGACACTTGTCCTCACTGCTCTGGGGGCTTGAAGTCCAAGGCCACGGAGCCGGCAGATTCGGTGTCTGGTGAGGGCCGCTTCCTGGTTCACAGATGGCGTCTCCCTGCTGTGTCCTACCATAGAGAAGGACTGAAGCTCTATAGGGTCCCTACAGGGACACTAATCCCACTCACAAGGGATCACCCTGATGACCTCATCAACTCCCCAAAGCCCACTCCTAATGGCATCATATTAGAGGCTTAGGGCTTCAGTGTATGAATTTTGGGGGAGATATTCAGTCCATTGCATCGCCTTCTCTTCCCCTCCTCCACTCATACCAACCATTCTGTCTTGGACCCCACAGACACCACACCATGGACATCACACCACAGATGTCACAACGGGATTCAGAGTTCAGACTGACAATGTCTCCCTTGGTGAGGGAGGCGTCTGGGACCGGGTGGTGGCCCAGGGGTGCAGGCGTGTGTGTGTGTGTGTAAGACACAGATGGAAGTGTGTGGTGGTGAGGTGAGGCACTGACAGGTGTGTGCGGAGCTCATGGTCTGGGGGGCGCTAGGGGGTCAGGACGCAGCGGGAGGCTGATCTCAAGCGCACACAGGGGCAGCCCGAGGGGCTCAAGGGCAGGCGTCGGCCACTGTCTTCGGGGTGCTCGGGGGGCGTGGAGAGGTGAGGGATGCCGTGTGGTGTGGCACTGCTGGGGGGGAGGGTGGGAGCCCTGGGGCCCAGTGTGGGGCAGTTCTCCAGGGGCCCAGAGGCAGCCGTGCCAGGGACGGGGTTCAGCTAGGAGGCCGTGGGGCCAGCCCTCGTGTGACCACCCTGGCGTTCGTGCGGGGCGGGCCGGCTAGCGGCTGCTCGTTGGTCTGGGGGATGGAAGCGAGGGGCAGGGCCCAGGGCTGGGCAGGCGGTGCTGCCCTCAGGCAACTTCAGCTTCTCGGTCACATGTTTCGGGGGAGGGAAACGCAGGGTGTGGGCTGACCCCCAGGTCCGTCACCGGGAGCCCCCATGGAGCCCAGCAGGCAGAGGGGGTCCTGTGCCGGCGTGCCCAGCGTGCTGGCAGGGTCCCCGAGGGCCAGGTGTTCTCCCGGACACTGCTGTGCACCCCTCGGCCATCCTGTTTGCCGCCCCTCCCGGCCTCCCCGTTTGGTGCAGGGACCGCTGAGCGATGCAGTCCCTTCCCTGCATACCATTCTCTCTGTCTCTGCCTCTGTCTGTCTCTGTCCCCCCACAGGAAGCTGCACCGGCACATCGGACGGCCTTGGGGTGCAGCGTCCCTGCTGAGCAGACTCCGGCTGCCGGTCTGGGGGGCTGTCCTGCTAGTCCCCTCGCCCTGAAAGGCTGCAACAAACACAAGCGTGGCTTCCGGCAGCCCAAGGCCGCGTCCCCGGGATGAGCCAGCCCCCCTGAAACGCCGGCCTGAGGGAGCCCAGCACGGCCAGCACCCGACCCAGACCCCGGCCCACTGTTTTGGAGGTTTTACTGAGAAGGGCTGACAGCTGTGGATCCCGACTCTGCCCTCTGGGAGGGGTGTGTCTCCTCTGAGGTGGAATCACCAGGAGGGATGGGCCCCTGGTCTCCGTGAGGGCGGAGTCCTGACCCATCCCTGCATCCTTGCCGGCCGGCGGGCACAGCGGCCTCATCGCCTCTGCACGGCCACCCTTCCTGGTCCCTCACCAGAGCCCCTGGAGCCCCACTCCTGCTTCTCCTGTGACACACTGGTCACCTCTGTGCAGCCAGCTGAGCTCAGTGCCACCCGACCCCCTCCCCTCCTGCGGTCCTTCTCACTGCCGTCTGTCCTGAGCGGTGAGCCGGGTCTGGCTCTGCTCCTCTTTGGCAGCCCCTCCCCACCGCTGCCCCTCCTGGCCTGGGGTCCTGGCGTCCCCCCGGTCCTCCTTTCTCGCACCCAGCTCGGCTGTTTTGGGCTGAATTGTGTCCCCAAATTCCAGCTTTGAAGCCCGGACTCCCAGGACCTCAGAATGTAACTGTATTTGGAGATGGGGTCTGTAAAGATGTGGTGATGTAAACTGGGGTCTCTAGGGTGGGTCCTAATCCAGTCTGCCCGGCGTCCTTAAAAGAGGAGGACATTAGGACAGAGACACGCACAGAGGGACGACCACGTGAGGACACGGAGAAGACGGCGTCTACGCGGCACGGAGCCAGGCCTCGGGAGAAGCCAGCCCTGCACCTCCAGGATCTGGGATTCCAGCCTCCAGGGTGTCAGACAGTGACGTCTGTGGTCAAAGGCCCCCTGTGGTGTCTGTTACAGCCGCCTGTGCAGACACACCCAACACGTGCGGCTTCCCCATGGCTCCCCCAGGCCCCTGGCTCGCCCCTGCACCCACAGGCCAGGTGGGAACCCCAGGCTTGGGTGGTGGCATGGGGGAGACTGGCTGTGGATTTCCCGAGGGTAGGCGGCGTGTCAACCCAGGGAGACTTCTCAGCGAGCTAGGCGACTGTAAAGAACGCTTTATTGTCGTAACAAAATGAAGACACAGCGAAGAGCATCGACGGGCCCCACGTTCAGAAGGAGAAAAGCCTCCCGAGCTGCGATCACGGGGCCCTTCTCTCCAGTCCGGGAGCAGCTCCACCACACGCGCATGCTGACTGCGCTTTTCCGCAGAGACCGGAGAGCTGGTACTGGGCCCTGAGGCGGGGGCCCGGGGTCCGAGGCTGGCCCTACGCGGGTCGCGTCTCTCACCCCCACCCCGGTGCAGGCGGAGCTCCTGCTGTACGTGCCTCAGGCCTTTGGCTGCAGGATGGGCTCGCCGCGCCTTCTGCCCTCTTTTCCGGGAGCCCCTCCAGCTCAGCCTGCGGGGCACCAGGTCAACAGCGTGCTCCCCGGGAGGCCGGTCTGGCTGGACCTCACCGCCTCCCGCGCTGGGGCTCCTGCAGCGGCCTCGGGCCCAGGCCTTGCTCTGAGCAGCGTCCTCGGTGGAGGTGACCTGAGGGACCGTTA
Organism: Grampus griseus; assembly: GCF_964374135.1. Taxonomy (NCBI): domain Eukaryota; kingdom Metazoa; phylum Chordata; class Mammalia; order Artiodactyla; family Delphinidae; genus Grampus; species Grampus griseus. The sequence goes on along the minus strand of NC_139018.1, from coordinate 392,875 downwards.
GCGGCACCTGCAGAAGCTCTCCTGCTGGGAGAGGCGGGCGGCTCCCCTCCAGCATCTGGCACAGGCCCTCCTCCCGGGGACCCTGCGTCTGGAGCTCGGCCGGGACAAGATGCAGGGGCCAGGCCCTGTGCAGAGGCCCAGATGCCGGCCTCCTCCTCCTGTTCGAGGGGGACCCCCACGCCGACCCGGGCGTTCCCGGTGGTCCCTGGGGTCCCGGAGGTGTCCTGCGGGGACATCAGCTCAGGCTGGGCATCACCTGCGGTCCCCTCGGGTCTGTGAGTGGGGTGGGGGGCAGGTTGTGGTGGCCACGAGGCCAGAGGCCGGGGGTGCAGGTGAGGGTGCTCGTGAGCTCAGAGGCTGGCGAGGTCAGCGGGCGGAGGAGAGGCCTGGCGCAGGCTGAGCGGCACAGGGGGATAGACGTGGTCCTATAGGTCAGGGGCGGCCCAGGACGCAGCCCGTAGTGAGCGCTAGGCACCCTGTCCGATCATGTTCCTGTAGTCGGGGACAATCGTCTGCTTCAGCTCCACCACCGACGAGAAGATCCACTTCACCTGAGGGGCAGCGGGAGTGAGCGCAGGCTGGAAACCACCCAGGCCGCCCCCTAGGGCCTGTCCCCATTCCCCGGGCCGACGGACAGCGAGGAGTTCCGGGGGGACAGGAGGCCATGATGGGGACAGTGTGGGAGAGTGAGGGACAGTGAGGGACAGTAGGGGACAGTGATGGACAGTGAGGGACAGTGAGGGAGAGTGAGGGCCCGTGAGGGAGAGTGAGGGAGAGTGAGGGCCCGTTAGGGACAGTGAGGGGCAGTGAGGGGACAGTGAAGAACAGTGAGGGACAGTGAGGGACAGTGAGGGGCAGTGAAGGACAGTGAGGGACTGTGAGGAGACAGTGAGGGACAGCGAGGGACTGTGAGGGGACAGTGAGGGACCGTTAGGGACCGTGAGGGACAGTGAAGGACAGTGAGGGGACAGTGAGGGATAGTGAGGGACAGTGAGGGGCCGTGAGGGACAGTGAGGGGCAGTGAGGGGACAGTGAGGGGCAGTGAAGGACAGTGAGGGTCTGTGAGGGGACAGTGAGGGGACTTGAGGGACAGTGAGGGAGAGTGAGGGCCCGTGAGGGAGAGTGAGGGCCCGTTAGGGACAGTGAGGGACAGTGAGGGGACAGTGAAGAACAGTTAGGGACAGTGAGGGCCCGTGGGGGCAGTGAAGGACAGTGAGGGACTGTGAGGAGACAGTGAGGGACAGCGAGGGACTGTGAGGGGACAGTGAGGGACAGTGAAGGACAGTGAGGGGACAGTGAGGGATAGTGAGGGACAGTGAGGGGCCATGAGGGACAGTGAAGGACAGTGAGGGACAGTCAGGGAAGGTGAAGGGTCTGTGAGGGGACTGTGAGGGGACAGTGAGGGACAGTGAGGGCCCGTGACGGACAGTGAGGGCCCGTGACGGAGAGTGAGGGACAGTGAGGGCCCTTGAGGGACAGTGAGGGACAGTGAGGGGCAGTGAGGGCCCATGACGGACAGTGAGGGCCCATGAGGGACAGTGAGGGACAGTGAGGGACTGTGAGGGGACAGTGAGGGGCCGTGAGGGACAGTGAGGGGCAGTGAGGGGACAGTGAGGGGCAGTGAAGGACAGTGAGGGTCTGTGAGGGGACAGTGAGGGGACTTGAGGGACAGTGAGGGGCCGGGGGCCAGGAGGAGACACAGTGGGGACAGCGAGGGCGCCGCGGGGCCGGCCCGCCCACCTTGAAGAGCGTCACGGTGGCGCTGTAGCACACGCTGAGCAGGAAGAGGGTGATGAAGATGGAGATGGTCGTCCACAGCCCGTCCAGCTCCCCGTCTTGGGCATCAGCACAGGTCTCCTCTAGCAGCAGCTCTGCACAGGGAGGGTGGGGTCAGTGCTGTGCCTGCCCCCGGGGGCAGGGCTGGGCTCATGGGGCCTCGCAGCGCGGCTCCCAGTGCGGCGCGGTGGTGGCGGGATGCCCCGGTGGGCCGGGCCAGAGGCACCTGAGGACAGCCGCTGAGCACCGGCCCCAGCCCCCCATTCCTCCAGCCTGGGCCCCCGTCTCGGCCTGGCCAGTGGGTCCTGCTCCCTCCCCTGTGCTGTGCGCTGAGCTGGGGCGCTTGCGGGGAGGGTGCCCGGACCCCCCGCAGGACAGTGGCTCAGGCCCCGGCCGCCTCTCCCGCTGGGGGCCAGACCCGGAGGGCGGGAGTGTCAGCAGAGCGTGTGGGCTGTGGGCCCTGGCCCAGGGAAGGGGCAGCACAGTGCTGGTCTCTGTCCCGTGGGCGTTGGAGGGTGGGGACCAGCCTGGGGTCTACGGTGAGGGCTCATGAGACCCAGCTCTGTGGTCGGGTGTGCGTCTGTGCGGCTGCCCTGTGGGAGGGCCCGTGTGCAAGGCCCGCGTGTGTGCACGCATGTGGGTGTTGTGGTGGGTGCACTGCACACGTGTGTACGCGGGCAGGTGAGTGCATGTGGATGAAGGCGGTGGTGCGCCGGCTGGTGTGGCTCAGTGGGGGGCTTGTTTTCAATGGCTCTGGGCTCAGTGTCCACGGGTGCGTATGGAGGGTCCCTCCCTGGGCACTCAGGGCTGCTTGCCTCTGCCCCTTGTGGGCACAGGGATGAGTGTCCCCACGAGTGCACAGGCCTGGCCCTGGCAGGGACAAGCAGGGCAGAGCCACCTGGCCTGAGGGGCGGGGGTCCTGATCTCCCGTGCCTGACAGTGCAGCAGGGCCGTCCCCCCACCCCGGGCTGTGTGTGGCCCCCGTGAGGGCAGAGAGCCAGCACGCGGACACTGGAGCCGGGGACAGGAATGTGGGGACGAGGACGGCCAGTGTCCCACAGCTTGGGCTGGAACAGGGGCGGGAAGAAGTGGGCACTCATTCTCCTGAGGGTCTCTGGTGGGCTTCTCCCATTCCGGGCACACACTCCAGCCCCAGCAGCTGCGGGGTGGAGGGCGGCCGGAGCAGCTGTCCCCTCCGGGAGGGGCCCTCCCCGGCCTCGGGCAGCCCCCAAGCGGCCTGCGCAGGCCCGCACACTTGGGTCCGGCCCTGAGGGGGTCAGCTCTCCCGCACTGGTGGTGACAAACTGTGACCCAGAGCCGGGCCCCCCCTGCCCCACGCAGGCCCGCGTGCCACAGGGCTCTGCTCGGAAAGAACCATGACAGCATTGCAGGTCCCAGGGCGGCGCTGGGCGCTTTATTTCATGGCGCCCGGGAGGCATGTACACAGGGCTGGGGCTCAGGCGTCCTCGCTGGACCCTGAGAGCCCAAGGGGAGGGAGGGCTCGCTGGGGCAACAACGCCGTGGGGCTCATTTACCCGAAGACTGGGTGATGGACTTCTGCGTGTTGTGATTGCGTAGAGCCTCGTGCAACACTACACACGTGTAGGTGTCTCCCCGCTGCCAGCTCTTCTTGTCCGCCCTGAGCTTGCTGTACAGGAAGAAGGACCCGTCGGCCTCCAGCTGGGGTGGGGTCGTGCCATAGTTGCCCTGTGGCTCTGGCTGCCCGTTTCTCTGCCACTCCACGTCGATGTCGCTCGGGTAGAAGTCGGTGACCATGCAGGTTATGCTGACGCTGACCGAGTTCTTGGCCAGCTCTTCCTGTGCTGGGCCCAGTACGTACACCTGCGGCTCCCGGGGCTGCCCTGTGGGGAGAGGTATGGCTGTTAGCACGATGGTCACTGCTCTTGGCCCCCAGGGACCCTCCTGCGCCCGTCCACCTGACCCACCTTTGGCCTTGGAGATGGTCCTCACGATGGGGGCCGGGAGGCCTTTGTTGTTGACCTTGCACTTGAACTCCTTTCCCTTCAGCCAGTCCTGGTGCTGGATGGGCAGGGCGCTGACCACACGGTAGGTGCTGTTGAACTGCTCCTCCCTTGGCTTCGTCTTGGCCGTGTGCACCTCTACATCGTCCACATACCAGGAGAACTGGACATCGGTGTCCTCCTTGCTCACATCCACCACCATGCAGGAGACTTCCGGTTTTCGGGACATTGTGAGGATGTCCCTGGGTTTCGGGGGGAAGATGAAGACGGACGGTCCTTCTCGGAGCTCACAGGCTGGTCGGGGAGACATGGTGGGGGGTCAGCCCCTGGGTGGACCTCCTCTTGGGCACCCATCCATCCCTCCCCCCCAGTGCCACGGCTGGTCAAGGTCCACCTCCAAGGGGTGGAGGGTGAGGCCGGCTGACTTACGTGGACATTTGGGACACCTGGAACAGGGGTTTGGGCCGTTGATTTCTGCAGAGAACAGACTGGAGGTTACCGGGGTTGGGGACGGCCTGGGGCTGGGCTTAGGGCAGGGGCAGGTTTTGGCAGGTGAGACCTGTGCCCACTCTGTGGCCCCAGGGGCTGGGGGAGGCGTCCAGCCTGTGCCCACCCTGGACCTGGTGGAAACGCCCAGAGGACCCCCTCCCTGAGCCTGGGAGGCCTTCAGGTGAGGGAGAGAGACAGGCCTCCCGTGACACCCTGGGCGGGATTCACCATCCCTGGTGTGTGGTCCGTTCAGGTGGGAGGGCTGACCCCGGGCCTGTCTCGTAGTGGACACCCTCCCTGCGGCCTGTCCTCTCACCGATGCGCTTGTCCACCTTGGTGCTGCTGGCCGGGTGGTCTACGTTGCAGGTGAAGGTCTTGCCGGACGAGGTGCTGGCAGGCACGGTCACAGTGCTGCTGAGAGAGTACAGCCCCGAGGACCCTCGGACGGATGGGAAGGTGTGCACGCTGCTGGGTAGGATGCCCGAGTTCCAGGTCACGGTCACTGGCTCAGGGATGTAGCGCGAGACCAGGCAGCCCACGACCACTGTGGCACTAGGTGTGTCCCCACAGCTGGGAGACAGAGCGTAGACTTCCGGGGCCGTGGCGGAAGCTGTGAGAGAGGAGGCCGTGTGACTGCCAGGGCCTCACCCCTGCGAGGGTCCAGGCAGGGCATCAGGTGTCCAGGCCTGGGGCACCGTTGAGCCCAGAGACTATGTGCTTCCAGAGAGTCTGAAGAGATGCGGCCTGGCATGGTCTCTGCCACTGCGGTTCTCTGCCTTCGCAGCTGTGGGTCCTGGACTCAGCAGCCCAGTCAGGGCTGGGTGACCACCTGGATTAAAGTCACAGGGGCCCCAGTCCTCCTGTGGGTGTCTGGCCTGATCAGGCCCTCGGTCTGAGCCCTGACCAGTGGCTACTGCTCCCTGAGCCCACTGCCCTGCTCTGCTCCTGTCCCCTTGTCCTGGCCTGCTCTTTGCCACCCAGGGCCTGTGTGTTCTGGATCACTCTGCCCATTGGCATCCCCGGGAGCCTTGCACTGCCCCTCGCCATTTTCTCCTGCAGGGTGCTAGCACCCCAAGCAGCATTCCCTGGCTGGACCTGTCCCATCTGCACCTGGTCTGATCAGCCCAGACCTGCAGCCCCTTTGGAGCCCTGAAAGGGCCCTTCCTATGCCCTCAGCCAGATCCACTGCCCTGTCAACCCCACCTCGCTTTGGCACGTCGTACCCTCCTGTCTCAAGCCCCGACAGGCGCCTGGAAAACTGGGGACCTTGGGCCCATGAATTGCAGCCCATCAGGTCCCCGCAGTCATGCCCCTGCCCCTTCAGCCTCAGAGACCTTCCCTCCCATGGTCCTCTCTCCACCCGGCCTTGCCGTCCGCCTGGCCCCTCCCACCAGACCAAAGCACCTTTAGCTCAGGCCCTCGTCCCCTGACCCCAGGGCTCGTGGGCAGCCCCTGCCCTCGCAGCCCCCTGCTGCCCTGCACAACCCCGCCTGCTCCCCTGAGTTCTTGGGGTAGCCCCCTGCGTCCGGCCTTACCAGCCCCCTGAGCTCCAGCGGAAAGGCTGCTCTCCTTTCTCAGGGCACTCAGGTTCCCCTCATCTAGATGCTCCCTCACCTGCCTCCACCCCTCATCCTGGCCCCTCAGCTGAGCCCGGGCTTCCTGTCCATCGAGTGTCTAGCCTCTGCCCATCTGAGCTCCGGTTCACCGTCTCAGGCCTGAGTCGTCCCTGCCCTTGTGTCCCTTCTCTCCTGCCCTGGGCCCTCCGCACACCCCAGGGGGGCCCCCAGCCCGCTCTCCTGTAGGACTCCCTGCTCTGCCCCCACTGCCAGCTGCCCTGCGTCCTGCCCTGCCAGTCCCCTAGGCTCAGGTCTCTGGGCTCAGCTCAGGGATGCTGTACCCTCATGTCATCTGCTCAGCTGGCGTCGGACTGCCTACCGTCCCTGGAGCGCTGGGCCCACAGCACCAACGGTCCCTGCACCCTATGACACTTGCCTACTCACCTGCTCACCCCAGTACCTGGTCTGCTGAGGTCCTGGGCAGGTCCCTGTCCTCCCAAACCCCTGCTCACCTGCACAAGCTCTGCTGCTCCCCCAAAAGTCCTGGGACAGCCCCCCACACTCCCAACTCTGTGCTCACCTGCACAGTGCCACCTGCTCCCTCTAAGCTCCCAGGCAGCACCCTGCCATCACAGCCCTCTGCTCACCTGCCCAAGCTCTACCTGCTCCCCAAAGCTCCCAGGGCAGTCCCATCCCCTCCCAGGCTCCTGTTCACCTGCACAAGGCGTACCTGCTACCCCAAAGCTCCTGGGGCAGCCCCTTACCCTTCCACCCACCATGCTCAGCTGCAGAAACTCTACCTGCTCCCTCATGCTCTCGGGCAGCCCACTGCCCTCCCAGACCCAGGCTCACCTGCATTAGCGTTACCTGCTCCGCCAAGGCTCCTGGGAAGCCCCCTACACTCCCAGACCCGTGTTCACCTGCACAAGCTCTACCTGCTCCCCAGAACCCCGGAGGCAGCCCCTGGTGCCCTGCCCTCCAGCCCCAGGCTCACCTACACTAGCTCTACCTGGTTCCCCAAAGCTCCCAGGCAGCCCCCTGTGCTCCAAGGCCCAGGCTCACCTGCACAAGCTCCACCTGCTCCCCAAAAGTTCCCAGGTGGCCCCCTGCCCTCCCAGCCCCCTGCTCACCTGCACAAGCTCTACCTGCTCCCCCAAAGCTCCCGGGCAGCCCCCTGTCCTCCCAGTCCCAGGTTCACCTACACTAGCTCTACCTGCTCCCCCAAAGTTCCAAGGCGGCCCCCTGCCCTCCCAGCCCCAGGCTCACCTGCACAAGCTCTACCTGCTCCCCCAAAGCTCCCAGGCAGCCCCCTGCCCTCCCAGACCCAGGCTCACCTGCATTAGCTCTACCTGCTCCCCCAACGTTCCCAGGGAGCCCCCAGCCCTCCCAGCCCCAGGCTCACCTGCACAAGCTCTACCTGCTCCCCCAAAGCTCCCAGGCAGCCCCCTGCCCTCCCAGCCCCAGGCTCACCTGCACAAGCTCTACCTGCTCCCCCAAAACTCCCGGGCAGCCCCCTGTCCTCCCTGCCCCAGGTCACCTACACTAGCTCTACCTGGTTCCCCAAAGCTCCCAGGCAGCCCCCTGCCCTCCCAGCCCCCTGCTCACCTGCACAAGCTCTACCTGCTCCCCCAAAGCTCCCGGGCAGCCCCCTGCCCTCCCTGCCCCAGGTTCACCTACACTAGCTCTACCTGCTCGCCCAAAGCTCCCAGGCAGCCCCCTGCCTTCCCAGCCCCCTGCTCACCTGCTGCCTCCCTGCCACTTGTCCCTGGAGCTCTGGCCCTCAGCACCCCTGCCCCTCTGGCCCATCCCCGAGCCCTCACCCTAGTGCAGCTTCCCTCCTGCCTCCTTTCGTTCCCAGGGCTGAGCTCTGTTCCCTGGAGTCGCTGGGTGCCCACACTGTCTCCGACCCCTCTCCCCTGGCAGAGCCCCTGTCGCACCGTGGGCCCCTCCCAGAGGAGCTCCTGGCCTTCCGAGCTTCACCCTCTTTCTCCCACCACCCCGGCATCCTGCTCTGGTCGTTTCTCCCTCCAGTTGCCGGGTCACCTGCCCTCTGCCTCCCCGCTCCCGGCCCCCAGCCCCTGCTCCCGGCCCTCAGGCCCTGGCTTCCCCTGCCCCTTTGTAGCCTGTGCAGCTGCGTGCTCAGCCCCTCCCCTGTGCGGCCAGCTCGGGGCACACAGGAGCCCAGGCCAGCCCTGCCTGCTGTGCTCCCGGCGCTCCTGCTGTCCTGGGCCCCGGCCCCAGCCCAGAGCCCACCGCCACCCTGCCTGCCACTGCCCTGAGACTCAAGCCGGCCCCACTGTCCTGGACCGGACCCTCAGCCCCCCGCCATGTGGGGGGGCTTTCCTTCCCCTGTGCTAGCCAGCGTCCTCCCTCTGTCCTCGCTCAGACCCACCTGTCCATCCTGGCCTCGTCCTCAGCCCCAGCCCAGCCCTGTGCCTGCAGCACATCTGGCTGAGCGAAGCCCTGAGGCTCCCGTCCCCCAGCCCATCACGGTCCTCGAAGGCCAAGCAGCCCCACCGAGCTCTGCCGCCCCTGTGTTTCCAGCCCTGTTGGTGTGGACACGCCCCTGCCTGGGCTCCCTAGTCCCTGCCCTGGGCAGCACGTGAGCCCTGGGCAGCCCGCCTTCCCCGTGCCCGCTGGGCTGCTCCCGCCGCTCTGTGGGTCCCCAAGGCCAGTCTTCCCTCCGTGGCTCCATTCCACTGCCTGCCCTGGTCCTCTCAGACCCCACTCACCAAGGCTTGGGTTGCTGGCCTCGCTCCCCTGCAGCCCAGGGCTCCACGCCCCCTCCCTGCTCTGGCCCCAGGCACATGTGGCTCTTCAGGGCTGTGCTCTGTGTCTGCAGCCCTGCTTCCTAGGACTGGTAACCAGTTCCTGGAAGTGTGAACTCCTTGCCCACAACCCTGCAAATATTAAGAAGTGGATTGAAACCGTGTGGCACGACTTGCTTCCTGAAGTTCCCTTTTCTTCTGGGTGGTTTCTGTCTCAGAGGGCCTGGGGGAGTCCAGATGCAGCCGGGGTGTCTCTTGTGGGTGTGTGGGGTGTGGTGGACCCAGGGGACAGGGTGCGCACCCCAGCTGTCGTGGCTTTCCACCTTCTGCAGGGATTGTGCTTGGTTTGCCCACCGCAGCCCTCGCTTGAGCCCTCTGGGTGTCCCTACCCTGGTGGGCACCTCTCCTGACCCTGGAGAGTGTGTGGTTGGGCGCAGCCTGCAGCCCAGCCCCTGCCTCGTCCTGCCTACCTGCCGTGGTGACCTCCCCTCCAGACCTCTGTCTTCCACCTCTTCCCTCCTCCTCTCCGTGGCTCCATCCGTGGCCTTGATATCTGACCAAAGGCCAGTGTAACGTGCACGGTCAGCGGGCAGTTGTTATTCCGGCCACAGCTGTTCCCCGGGGGACAGAGTTCACGATGGTCACTGGGGCCCGAAAATGGCCCTCTAGGTGAGAGAGAGCGTGCAGCCTGTCCACTGCTGTGTGTGGGCTGAGACTGGTCGTCCCATCTTTGGGGGACACTGACCCTCATACCCTGAGGGCGCCCCCTGGGCTGTCCTGTACCTTCAGCATTAGTCTGGGATTGGGGATCCCGAGAGACACTGTAGCCCCCAACCCGGAAGTGCCATGGGTGGAGGTCTTGTTCTCGGAGAGACAGCAGTGAGCGGTCCTGAGGCGGGAACTTAGTTCCCTGCCCAGGAATCGAACCCGGGTATCCTGGATGAAAGCCAGGAATCCTAGCTGCTAGACCACCAGGGGCCGGAGGCTAGAAGGTAAGTTGCCCTGGCTCTTGCCCTGTTTGAAAGCAAGAATGTTTCACGGAGGCAAAAACTACAAAGCAGGTATAAAGTTTCTTATTAGAAGCACAGCACAACATGTGGGCTAGAGAAGTAGCTTATTGAAGACAGGAGGAGGCAGAAATACTCACCTGGAGAGAGAGGGTGTGGGTGTCCTCCCTGATGAGAAGTGAAGGGGTGCTCGGCTCGTCTGTACAGCGCGGCTCTCCTGGATCTCTGTCTTCCTCTGGACCATTACCTCGCCACAGCAGTGAGAGGCCCGCGTACCGCAAAAAAAAAAAAAAAAAGATTCCAACGCAAAGGCTAGCGGGAAGTTTGACAACACATTATGGGCTGGCACGCCCTCCCTTTTTGACCCCCGAGGAGGCTTCCTGCGCATGTGCAGTCGGGGAGCTTTCCCTGACCTCAGGAGCGATAGACGTGGTCGTCTTATCTCTTTACTCCAGCAGGGCTCAGCTCCTGCCACTGACTTTGTCCTTGGAGTGTCAGGGAAAACAGAGCTCCAGCTTCCTCTGTTGGCACGCTCCAGTGGCTCAGCCCAGGGGCCCATCTGTCTCTTACCCCAAATCTCCCCTGAGAGACGTGAACCACGTGATATTTTATTGGGAAGATGAAGGGTGAACGTCTGTCTTCTGCAGCTTCTTCAGGCTGGCATGGGGCTCCCAGATGCTACCTAGTTGGGGGTCATGGAGCTCTTGCTCCATTCTTTTTCTTTTTTTTTGCAGGGAAGCCCAGAGCTCCGTTTTGTTAAGGGGCCCGAGGGTGACTTCTTATCTTGGCAGGACCTGTTCTGAGGAGTGGCTGGAATCTTTGCATTATTGTCATCTTGTCTAGAAGACTGCTGTGTTCTAGAGAGAACAAACAAAACAAGTTGGTTAAAAGAAGGCAGGGGTCAACGATCAGTAAAGGAATTATTGTAACCAGGGGCCCAAGGAGGAGTAAGAACCAGGTTATGCTTCATAGCAGTTTTTGCTGGTGGTCCAGGTACTGTCAGCGCTTGGGTTCCCCTGTCCAAAGGAATGGAGCATTTGGCATGGTTATATACGTTTTTTTAAAAGTTTTTTTTTTCTGATGTGGACTATTTTTAAAGTCTGTATTGAATTTCTTACAATACTGCTTCTGTTTTGGTCTTTTGGCCACAACGTCTTTTTTATTAGCCCATTGTGATTGATGTAGGTGTAACAGACCCAGTTAGAAGTAGTTGGGCCACCTGAATGTTAATAGACAAAATCAATCTCCTTTCTTTTCAGGAGAATAAGTCTGAAAACCAGTCTGGACCTGGCATTTCGAAGATACTTGTAGCCAGGTGGCCACTTATCTGGTTTTATCTAAGTGGGTTTTAAAGCTTAGTGTGGTATTAACACATAATTTGTCATCATACATGTTTTTTCATCTTGTTACCATCTGATCTAAAGCAATTTCATTGTCTAAAATGTAGCAGGTACGAGAGGAGACCTTGCAGACGTAAGGTTGCAGTTACCAGCTGCCAGCTGGTGTTGTCTTGAGAATAGCTGATGGCCTCACATCTGACACAGCTCATAAAACTTAAGTTCTCAGCAATACACGGACTGTCTGAAATCACACCCATAGTGTCACCTAGTATTACCTTGGATGTCTGAACCACAGTTCTTCCATCTCGACCTTTAATTGTAGTTTTTTCCTTAACAGCCCAAACAGTTGTCACCATTAATGACTTTAGTGTTTTTCTAGTATGAGAAGATGCAAGAATTTTGGTTCTTAAAAATCCTTACCTGGGAACATCTATCTGAAGGCCTGTTCCGTCAGTTTCTCCCAGAGCACAGAGTGCCTCTTTCCTGAGCTCCACCTTGAACTACATGCAGGGGCTGTTGACGGTTGGCAGCCGTAATGGCTCATGATTTAATCCTGGCAGAGGCAGGCAACAAGCGCCAGTCTCCAGCTGGCAGGGTCCCTTCATGGTCATGAATCTGACCAAGGTTTGGGGGGCATTTCATGACCATTTCGTCCTACAGCGCTAGGAATGCTCATTCCCAGTTCTGGCAAAGATTTATTTGACAGGCCACTCAATGTGCTGTCACTGGAGTAGGCCTTATTAACAGTAGCCCAAAGTCTCTGGACCACCTGTCTCCCTAGTCTCTTGTGGTCCAGGAAACTCTTCCCTCTTTGTGTTTCTTCTCATACCTAGAGTTACACCATTACAATCATTGACCTCATATGGGACTCTATATTATCATCTTATCAGAGGCTCAGTCACACATTTGGTAATGTAAGAAAGAATGATTTTGTAAAACAGGCAATAAAAATAAAATAGCTAGCAGTACTTATTAGTAAGGTCATAAGTAAGAAGGTAGGTCAAGAACTCTCATTAGGTGCAGCCCAGTATATCCCCAGGTTGCCTCACTTAGTCTGTTTTTTCTAGTATTACTAGGCTGGTTCCTTTAAACTTAAATGACCATAGCCTGGTGTTAATCTCCTGTTTGTAGATAGTGGAGATCTTTATCCAAAGACTGATTACAGAAGTTAAGCTTCAGAAACAAACTTAGAGTGTCCTCTTAATAATTTAATTAAATCTTGTAGCAATATAACATAATATCAAGGGACCATCTGGGAAGCGGGTTTTAGTAAACACCTTAGTTAACAAATCTAGAATTTAATATTTAGTGAAACATAATCCTCTTTTTCTTCCCCCCCTAAAGTACCCTCATCTCCACTAAACACAGCCAACTCAAGACTAATTTGTTTTTAAAATAAGTCTGGCCCATTGACCACATAGGCTCCTCCATACTGACTCTGGTGTAATTCCTCAGAAGGAGTCCAGACTAAATTCACAAAAGGCCCCTCAAGGCCAAGGAAGCCATGCCAATGTCCTGCCGTCACATTTTGCCTGGTGGATGTCTCTCTTCTAGAGGTCCCCCAAATATTTGGAGATTCCTGTACACGTCAGGAGACAGTCTTTCTTTAATTTACCTGACAAGTCTGCTCATAACCAAGTGTCTGCAATTTCTGGAGGGACAAGGCAGAGAGAAAAGAAAAACGTTTTCATTTTCCCCACAGGTGTAAATCACCTAATTGCTGTAAACCATAAGTAGCTTGAGGAGAAGGGTTTCTCTCTATCTGAAAAACAAAGATTAGAAGCCAGTAAGATGTCAGAGAAAAGTCATAAAAATTATAATCCTAGTTAGCAGTTCGTTGGATCCCATGTAATTAGTTTTGGTTTTGTTTGAGTCCAGTTTTTCCATTAGTTTTATTGACCTTGCCTGATGGTTGAGGGTGATAGTGACAGTGATAATTTTAAGAAATTTGTAAGGTTTTTGGTTAAGGCTTGTATGATTTGTCCAGTGAAGTGGGTGCCTTGATCACCGGAGATTATAGAAAGTGTACCCCCAGTGGAAAACACATTTTCTAACCATTTCCTTTTTCATTGTGAGGGCATCAGCCTTGCAGCCAGCGAAGGCTTTAACCCATCAAATAAAAAATGAGGCTTGCCAGGGAGCCGGGAAAAGCCAAGCAGCCAGCCATCTTGGATTCCCCATAGCCCTGACTGTTTAACTTACACTTACTGTTGACCCATTTCAATTTCTCTGATTTTGGAGTAGACCACTGCCATGCTACAAGGACATCAGGATGGCAGAAGTCTGACAATGAGGGGTTAATCTTTTTGTAGAAGTGGAATGAACTTTGTCTGCACGTGCCATAATCTTTACAGATTCTGTTATTATTACCTTTTATTTGACAATGTTTCTCCTGTAATTGAATCTGTCAAATAATCCCAGTTAGTTCAATATATATTTTTGGAGATGCTCCAGGGGCCCTCTGAAGCACCTCAAAGTTAGCTGGAGGTCAGAAGAACTTTAATTAGAATTTGACTCTTGGGAAGTTTGTTAAAAATATCAAAAAGTTTTAAAACACTTAGTCAAATAGAATCATAGGTCATTGTGAAATAATTCTTATTTACTCAACCAAAGTGACAAAAGATTTTAAAAGCAAATATAAATCACTTAAAGTCAAATAAATTCATACAATCTGTCACCAAGGGCAGCTTTCCAAGGAAACTTTGTTCTCTTAACAGAGAGAGAACCAAATTCCAGTCTTCATATCTTCTATCACTGACAACATATATTCTACTTGCTTCACACACTGAAATGTTTCCCTTATCCTTTTTTTTTGAATATTTATTTATTTGTTTATTTGGTTGTGTGGGGTCTTGGTTGCAGCAGGCAGGCTCCTTAGTTGTGGCATTTGAACTCTTAGTTGTGACATACATGTGGGATCTAGCTCCCTGACCAGGGATCGAACCCAGGCCCCTTGCATTGGGAGCGCAGAGTCTCATCCGCCATGCCACCAGGGAAGTCCCTCCCTTATCCTTTTAGTAGCTTTAATGATGTATTATAATTTTTAACCCCTAAAAACCTTAATCTCTAGTGAAAACCAAGACGAAAGCAATTGTGAACTGTTTGTCATGTTGGCATTTTCTGATTAGCGACCTTAAGAACGTATTCCATAACCTCTAAAAACATGCACTTTCACAATTTCTTTTCTCAGTGTGGTACAAGGCATGTGTCTAATAAAGCGAAACATCTTTAGTTCCCCTCTTGTAAGAAGACAAAAGGTAAATTTAGATTTGTTCAGCAATCAATATTCCAGTATTTTATCTTAAAAATGATTTAGACCTTTAATGAGTTCTTCTCATTTGACCTGATTTAGCAAAGCTCTAAAGTTTCAAGTTGCCAAAAATCTGGAAAAACCGAAACATAATTATTTCCAAAGTGTACAAACGTTGTAAGAGATTCAACACTGAATATTTCCCAGGTCATGTGAACCTGAAATTTATTTAGCTTAGTACCTCTTCTATTTAGAATTGCTTGATTTGTAAGTGCTTACTTTTAAAAAGCCAAGTAGGGCTTCCCTGGTGGCGCAGTGGTTGGGAGTCCGCCTGCCGATGTAGGGGACACGGGTTTGTGCCCCGGTCCGGGAAGATACCACATGTCGCGGAGTGGCTGGGCCTGTGAGCCATGGCCACTGAGCCTGTGCTCCGCGACGGGAGAGGCCACAGCAGTGAGGGCCCGTGTACCGCAAAAAAAAAAAAAAAAAAAAAAAAAAGCCAAGTAAATAGAGCTCATTTACAAATTAACCTCCGCGATATTGTCCAAAGACAAAGACGCGTAACTGAGGCATAAATACATCCAGACAGAGATCTCATAGTTTCCACTTGAGGTTTAAATGCCTCTTTGTCTCTCTCTTTCTTTTTCTTGGCTTGAAGTTCTACTAATTAATCCAAGGCCGAAGTCTCAGGCAAAGTGGGCTACGTCTATATTTCAAGGACAGCATAAGAGTTAATTTCAAGTTTTCCCCTAGGCATATTTTTGTTCTCTCAGGGTCAGAATTCCGAAAAAAAGTGTTTTAACAAGCTAGCTTTCTCTAACTGCACATGCAAAAAGAACCAGTTTTGTAATTTCAAATGAGTTTTACCTTAACCAACTTTCTCCAGAGTCTAAAGAATATTGTGTCCATCCTGTCAAAAAAATCGTCTTTCTTTTTCTGTAATCATAGTTTCATAGCTAAAATATAGACCAAATATTGCTCAGATTGGCCCTAATAACAGGGGCAGGCTGGCTGATACACTGTCCCATCAGGGGTTGTCCCTCTGGGGAGGTGGGGGTCTTAGTTTGACCGAAGAATCTGGAGGGAATTTGCATGAGTGGGAGAAGCTTGGTTTCCCCCCTGAGAGCTGGGTGCAGGGTGGTGGTGGTTAAAAGAGGATCGTTTAGAATGTCAGGAGAGTTGTTTTTTTTTTTTGATTTCTCAGGCGTTCGATTATAGGAGCCACATTGAGCAGGGTTATGATAAAGGGCCATAAAGGCCTGAACATAGGGAACCTCAGTACATTTTGCCATCCTGTGGCAAAAAGATCTAACTGTAAGAGACACATTTTAGGCCATTTTCCCAACCCCCAACTTATATAAAGGCCAGGCAGTGTTACAGCAAAACCTAAGCTTCCCCTTTCTCAGCCCATCTGGCTTAGAAAGGGGATCCTCCCATGTTGAATAGCCTGCAACCGAGAACAGTGCTCCTAGAAATGAAGTCCAGCATCCTGGAAACATTAGTAGGAGGCGCCGGAAGGGGACTCAGAGTGTCTGGATTTCCTTTGACCTCAGCGCTAATGGGATGTGAAGTGTCCTCTACTCCCCCACTGATTTCTGTTCTGTTTTTTTTTTTTTAAATAGACCTTTACTGGAGTATAATTACTTCACAACACTGTGTTAGTTTCTGTCGCACAACAAAGTGAATCAGCCATATGCATACACACGTCCCCATATCCCCTCCCTCTTAAGCCTCCCTCCCACCCTCCCTATCCCACCCCTCTAGGTCATCGCAGAGCAACGAGTTGATCGCCGTGTGCTATGCTTCTGCTTCCCACCAGCTAACTGTTTTACACTCGGTAGTGTATACATGTCGATGCTACTCTCACTTCGCCCCAGCTCCGCCCTCCCACCCCATGTCATCAAGTCCATTCTCTACATCTACCTCTTTACTCATGCCCTGAAACTGTGTCCATCAGTACCATTTTGTTTTTTAGATTCTCTATATATGTGTTAGTATATGGTGTTTGCTTTTCTCTTTCTGACTTACTTCACTCTGTATGACAGACTCTAGGTCCATCCACCTTGCTACAAATACCTCAATTTCGTTTCTTTTTATGGCTGAGTAATATTCCATTGTATACATGTGCAACTTCTTCTTTATCCATTCAGCTGTCGATGGACGTTTAGGTTGTCCTGTGTCCTGGCTATTGTAAATAGTGCTGTGATGAACATTGTGGTACATGACTCTTTTGAATTATGGGTTTCTCAGGGTATATGCCCAGTAGTGGGATTGCTGGGTCATATGGCAGTTCTATTTTTAGTTTTTTAAGGAACCTCCATACTGTTTTCCACAGTGGTTGTATCAATGTACATTCCCACCAACAGTGCAGGAGGGTTCCCTTTTCTCCACACCCTCTGCAGCATTTATTGTTTCTAGATTTTTTTGATAATGGCCAGTCTGATTGGCATCAGGTGACACCTCATTGTAGTTTTGATTTGCGTTTCTCGAATAATTAGTGATGTTGAGCATCTTTTCATGTGCCTTTTGGCCATCTGTATGTCTTCCTTGGTGAAATGTCTATTTAGGTCTTCTGCCCATTTTTTAACTGGATTGTTTGATTTTTTGATATTGAGCTCCATGAGCTGTTTGTATATTTTGGAGATTAATCCTTTTTTATTTCATTTGCAAATATTTTTTCCCATTCTGAGTGTTGTCTTGTCTTGTTTATGGTTTCCTTTGCTGTGCAAAAGCTTTTAAGCTTCATTAGGTCCCATGTGTTTATTTTTGTTTTTATTTCCATTACTCTAGGAGGTGGGTCAAAAAAGATCTTGCTGTGATTTATGTCAAAGGGTGTTTTTCCTATGTTTTCCTCTAAGAGTTTTATAGTGTCTGGTCTTACATTTAGGTCTTTAATCCATTTTGAGTTTATGTTTGTGTACGGTATTAGGGAGTGTTCTAATTTCATTCTTTTGCATGTACCTGTCCAGTTTTCCAGCCCCACTTAGTGAAGAGGCTGCCTTTTCTCCACTGTATATGCTTGCCTCCTTTGTCGTAAATTAGGTGCCCATATGTGCATGGGTTTATCTCTGGACATTCTGTCCTGTGCCATTGATCTATATTTCTGTTTTTGTGTCAGCACCATACTTGTCTTGATTACTGTAGCTTTGTGGTATAGTTTGAAGTTGGGGAGCTTGATTCCTCCAACTCCGGTTTTCCTTCTCAAGGTTGCTTTGGCTATTCGGGGTCTTTTGTGTTTCCATAAAAACTGTAAAATTTTTTGTTCTAATTCTGTGAAGAACGCCATTGGTAGTTTGATATGGATTGCATTGAATTTGTAGATTGCTTTGAGTAGTACAGTCATTTTCACAATGTTGATTGTTCCAATCCAAGAATGTGGTATATTTCTCCATCTGTTTATGTCATCTTTGATTTCTTTCATCAGTGTTTTATAGTTTTCCAAGTACAAGTCTTTCGTCTCTTAGGCAGGCTTATTCCTAGGTATTTTATTCTTTTTGTTGCAATGGTAAATGGGAGTGTTTCCTTAATTTCTCTTTCTGACTTCTCATTGTTGGTGTATAGGAATGCCAGAGATTTCTGTGCATTAATTTTGTTTCCTGCTACTTTAACAAATTCATTGATTAGTTCTAGTAGTTTTCTGGTGGCATCTTTAGGATTCTCTATGTATAGTATCATGTCATCTGCAAATAGTGACAGTTTTACTTCTTTTTTTCCAATTTGTATTCCTTTTATTTCTTTTTCTTCTCTGATTGCTGTGGCTAGGACTTCTAAAACTATGTTGGATAAGAGTGGTGAGAGTGGACATCCTTGTCTTTTTCCTGATCTTAGAGGAAATGCTTTCAGGTTTTCACCATTGAGATTGGTGTTTGCTGTGGGTTTGTCATATATGGCCTTTATTATGTTGAGGTCGGTTCCCTCTATGAACATTTTCTTGAGAGTTTTTATCATAAATTGGTGTTGAATTTTGTCAAAAGCTTTTTTTGCATCTAATGAGATGATCTTGTGGTTTTTATTCCTTAATTTGTTAATATGGTGTATCACATTGATCGATTTGCGTACATTGAAGAATCCTTGCATTCCTGGAATAAACCCCACTTGATCATGGTGTATGATCCTTTTAATGTGCTGTTGGATTCTGTTTGCTAGTATTTTGTCGAGGATTTTTGCATCTATGTTCATCAGTGATATTGGCCTGTAGTTTTCTTTCTTTGTGACATCCTTCTCTGGTTTTGGTATCAGGGTGATGGTGGCCTCATAGAATGAATTTGGGAGTGTTTCTCCCTCTGCAATTTTTTGGAAGAGTTTGAGAAGGATGGCTGTTAGCTCTTCTCTAAATGTTGATAGAATTTGCCTGTGAAGCTATCTGGTCCTGGACTTTTTTTTGTTGGAAGATTTTTTTTGTTGCTGTTGGAAGATTTTTAATTACAGTTTCAATTTCATTACTTGTGATAGGTCTGTTTATATTTTCTAATTCTTTCTGGCTCAGTCTTGGAAAATTGTAACTTTCCAAGAATTTGTCCATTTCTTCGAGGTGGTCCATTTTATTGGCATATAGTTGTTTGTAGTAGTCTCTTATAATCCTTTGTACTTCTGCAGTGTCAGTTGTGATTTCTCCTTTTTCATTTCTAATTTTATTGATTTGCATCCTCTCCCTTTTTTTCTTGATGAGTCTGGCTAAGGGTTTATCAATTTTGTTTATCTTCTCAAAGAACCAGCTTTTAGTTTTATTGATCTTTGCTATTGTCTTCTTCATTTCTGCTCTGATCTTTATGATTTCTTTCCTTCTACTGACTTTGGGTTTTCTTTGTTCTTCTTTCTCTAGTTGTTTTAAGTGCAGGGTTAGATTGTTTATTTGAGATTTTTCTTGTTTCTTGAGGTGAGATTGTATTGCTATAAACCTCCCTCTTAGAACTGCTTTTGCTGCGTCCCATAGGTTTTGGGTCATCTTCTTTTCATTGTCATTTGTTTCTATGTATTTTAAAACTTTCTTCTTTGAGTTCTTCAGCAATCTCTTCGTTATTTAGTAGTGCACTGTTTAGCTTCCATGTATTTATGGGTTTTTTTTTTACAGTTTTTTTCTTGTAATTGATTTCCCATCTCATAGTGTTGTGGTCAGAAAAGATGCTTGATACAATTTCAATTTTCTTAAATGTTATGAGTCTTGATTTGTGACCCAAGATGTGATCTATCCTGGAGAATGTTCCGTGTGCACTTGAGAAGAAAGTGTATTCTGCCACTTTTGGGTGGAATGTTCTATAAATATGAAACAGATTGATCTGGTCTATTGTGTCAGTTAAAGCTTGTGTTTTCTTATTTATTTTCTGTTTGGATAATCTGTCTGTTGGTGTAAGTGGGGTGTTAAAGTCCCCTACTATTATTGTGTTACTGTCGATTTCTCCTTTCATGGTTGTTATTATTTGCTTTATGTATTGAGGTGCTCCTATATTGGGTGCATAAACACTTATAATCGTTATTTCTTCCTCTTGGATTGATCCTTTGATCATTATGTAGTGTCCCTCCTTATCTCTTTTAACAGTCTTTATTTTAAAGTCTATTTTATCTGATATGAGTATGCTGCTCCAGCTTTCTTTTGATTTGCATTTGCATGGAATTTTTTTCCATCCCTTCACTTCCAGTCTGTGTGTGTCCCTAGGTCTGAAGTGGGTCTCTTGTAGACAGCATATATAAGGGTCTTGTTTTTGTATCCATTCAGCCAGTCTGTGGCTTTTGGTTGGGGCATTTAATCCATTTACATTCAAGGTTATTATCAATATGTATGTTCCTATTACCATTTTCTTAATTGTGTGTTTTTTTTTTTTTTTTTTTTTTTTTGCGGTACGCAGGCCTCTCCCGTTGCAGAGCACAGGCTCTGGACGCGCAGGCCCAGCGGCCATGGCTCACGGGTGCAGCTGCTCTGCGACATGTGGTATCCCCCCAGACCGGGGCACGAACCGTGTCCCCTGCATCGGCAGGTGGACTCTCAACCACTGCACCACCAGGGAAGCCCTTGGGTTTGTTTTTGTGCGTCTTTTTCTTCTCTTGTGTTTCCCGCTTAGAGAAGTTTCTTTAGCATTTGTTGTAAAGCTGGTTGGTGGTGCTGAATTCTCTTAACTTTTGCTTATCTGAAAAGCTTTTGACTTCTCCATTGAATCTGAATGAGATCCTTGCTGGGTAGAGTAATCTTGGTTGCAGGTTTTTCTCTTTCATCACTTTAAGTATATCCTGCTAGTCTTTTCCGGCCTGCAGAGTTTCCACTGAAAAATCAGTTGATAACCTTATGGGGATTCCTTTGTATATTATTTTTTGTTTTTCCCTTAATATTTTTTCCTTGAATTTAATTTTTGTTTGTTTGCTTAATATGTGTCTTGGTGTGTTTTCCTAGGGTTTATCCTGTATGGGACTCTCTGTGCTTCCTGGACTTGGGTGACTATTTCCTTTCCCAAGTTAGGGAACTTTTCAACTATAATCTCTTCAAATATTTTCTCAGACCCTTTCTTTTTCTCTTCTTCTTCTGGGACCCCTATGATTTGAATGTTGGTGTGTTTAGTGTTGTCCCAGAGGTCTCTGAGACTGTCTTCAATTCTTTTCATTCTATTTTCTTTATTCTGCTCCTTGGCAGTTCTTTCCACCATTTTGTCTTCCAGCTCACTTATTCGTTCTTCTGCCTCAGTTATTCTGTTATTGATTCCTTCTAGTGTATTTTTCATTTCAGTTATTGTGTTGCTCATCTCTGCTTGTTCTTTAGTTCTTCTAGATCTTTGGTAAACATTTCTTGTATTTTCTCAGTCTGTGCCTCCATTCTATTTCTGAGATTCTGGATCATCTTTACTATCATTACTCCGAATTCTTTTTCAGGTAGACTGCCTATCTCCTCTTCGTTTATTTGGTCTTGTAGGTTGTCACCTTGCTCCTTCATCTGTGACATATCCTTTTGCCGTCTCTCTCTTTTTTTTTTAATGAGTGGGATTGTGCTCCTTTCTTACTGGTTGTTTGGCCTGAGGCTTCCAACACTGGAGTTCGTAGGCTATTGGATAGAGCTGGGTCTTGGTGCTGAGATGAGGAACTCCGTGAGACCTCACTCCGATGAATGTTCCCTGGGGTCTGAGGTTCTCTGTTAGTCCAGTGGTTCTGACACGGGGCTCCCTCTGCAGGAGCTTTGGCCTGACCCCAGCCTTGTGTACCAAGATCCCGCAAGCCACCTGGGGCAGCAAAAAATGAAACAACAACAACAACAACAACAAAAACAATAACAAAGTAAAAAATAAAATTAGGCTAGGAAACTAACAGATACGTTGGGAAGAATATAACAATAAAAATATAGATGAATCAACAACTGGAATGTACAACAGTACCACAATAGTAAACAAGAGGAGGAGGGGAAAAAAAGAAGGTGGGGGAGACCTTGGCTGTGGAGGGCGGGGCCTAAGCAAGGGTGATGTTTGGGCAGTGGGCGGGGCCAATGCTCAGGACCCACAGGGCTGGAAAACGCCCTGGGGGCTGTGGGAGGTGGGGCTTAGGCTCAAGGAACAGAAGGGGCCCAGGTGTGCTCCCCACCCCTGGTCTCAGAGGGCAGGGACCTCGCCTGGGAGCCCAGCAGGCTTCCTGGGCCCGAGTGGGCGGGGCAATCGCCCTCCTCTCCTGTCCTGCTCCTCCTGGAGGGCCCCTCCCGCCTGCCTCTCCTGATCCCCCGGCCTCCCTCCTATGCCCCCAGGACCCACGCGGCCTGGAAGGGGCTGTGGAGGGCAGGGGAGCTCACCTGGGAGCTCAGCAGGCTCCCCGGCCGAGTGTGCCAGGCGATCGCCCTCCGCTCCTCTCCCGTCTTCCTCTTCCCGGAGAGCCCCTCCCGCCTGCCTCTCCTGATCTCCCCCACCTCAGGGGCACAGAGCCTGTCTGGCCTCCACTTCTCCTCCCACCCCGGTCCCCCTACGTCCATCCTACTGGTTCACTCTGGGGTTCCTCCCGTCTCCTTGGGGGTCACAGTCCCCCAGAAGCTGCTGGCAGGAGCCCTTGTTGTGGGGAGATGCTAACTCTGCGTATTCCCCCACCTCCATCTTGACTCTGCTCCTTCCCCCACTGATTTCTAACAAGATGTCTCTGGTCATCCCTGGTACCTTGCACAAGGTGTCCTCCTTTATTACCTGGAGAGGACATTTGGACCAGTGTAGAGCAGTTGCCGTGATGTTTCTGGTGGTGGTGGGTGGGGATCTGTTGTCTATCCTTGAGACTGAGCACTGCGGCCTGCTTGTCTGAGCACTGCGGCTTGGACTGAGCACTGTGGCCAGACTAATAGGCTGAGCATCGCGGTGTATGGGCTTCCAAGGCCTGGAGTGAAGGGGGAACTCCTGGAGGAACTGCAGGTGGCCACTCTGGAAAGTGCCGTGGGGGTCAGGACTTGAGGATTTTATCTGACACTGACAACAGTGGGCTTGCCTGCGGCGAGGGTGCAGTGAGTTCTTCCTGAAGCGGGTGTTAAAGTATTAGGTAAAAAAGAAACCTTGCTGTGCAAGTAAGGTGGGAAAGAAAATCAGAGAAGCATGGGAGAGACAGTGAAAGTCAGGAGTCTCCAGCCAGCAGTTTGGACGAGACCCGCAGTTTACCTTGAACTTCCGGGTTTTGGAGAGATACCAGTGAGTGGTCCTGAGGCAGGATCTTAGTTCCCTGCCCAGGAATTGTACCTGGGTATCCTGGATGAAAACCAGGAATCCTAGCTGCTAGTCCAGCAGGGCTAGAGGCTAGAAACAAAGTTGCCCTGGTTCTTGCACCCTCTGAAAGCAAGAGTGTTTCAAGGAGGAAAAACTATGAAAAGAGGTACAAAGTTTATTGTCAGAGACACAGCACAACATGAGGGAGAGCTCATAGAGAAGTAGTTTATTTATTAAGACAGAAGCAAGGCAGAAATACACACCTGGAGAGGAAGGGTGTGGGCGTCCTCCCTAATGAGGAGGAGAGCCGTAAAAAGTGATTTAAATCACTTACACTGGACAGTGCTTTCAGGTCTTTGTTCTCCTCTGGCCAATTATCTCGCTTATTTTCCCACATCTGACCAGTCCTAGGACCCTCTCCGATAAGCATGTGCATCTTCTTGCTGAGATGGATTTCAGCCCAAAGGCTAAAACAGGAAGTCTGACAACACCAGAGGGAGTAAACATTGTAGGAGAAGCCATTAGATGTGGAACAGGATCGGTGTCACCATCTGGACAGTCAGTCACTGGCTCTGCAAGCTGCACTCACGACTCCCTGGTGTTGCCCACAAAACACATGGATCTATGTAAGCTCTGCTTAACTCTGCATTAATGAAGAGTCTGGAAAAAACCTGCCCATGACCTGGCTCAATCCTGACTTGACCCGACCTGTTGCAACTGAGTCTCCTGGGCCCACCCCTGCTCACCTCTCTATTTGGCACTTCCTTCTGTTGTTGCGGAGGACACACCCACACCTTTTCTCTCCAGGTGCTGGTGTGGCCTCCATGTGCCCGGATCTCACGCCCACTGTCCCGGGATCGTGATGGTTGCTACTTGCAGGGCAGAGACACGGTGCCCGTTCCACCGTTGAAGTTCTGCTTCCAGAAGGACTTTTTACTTATTGCTGGGCAAGTCCAGGTTGAATCCAGAAAACACAAGCCCCTGGAGGCCTTTCAGGCGGGAATTGATGTCACCCAGGAAACCAAACGTGTATAAAATTGTAACAAGAGCAGGCAAAGTGCTATCAGGTGAGATGGTCGCTGAGGCTCAGGGGGCCCAAGGAAGCTCATGATCTTCTGCCCCAAGAGGTTGCTCAGACCTTGGACGGGAACACTCACTCAGAGTTTCAAAGAAATGTCCCTCAACATGATAAAGTCCACATGTGACAAACCCACAGCTAACATCATTCTCAATGGTGAAAAGCTGAAAGCATTTCCTCTAAGATCAGGAACAAGACATGGATGTCCACTCTCACCACTTTTATTCAACATAGTTTTGGAAGTCATAGCCACAGCAATCAGAGAAGAAAAAGAAATAAAAGGAATCCAAATTGGAAAAGAAGAAGTAAAACTGTCACTATTTGCGGATGACATGATACTATGCATAGAAAATCCTCAAGACAGTACCAGAAAGCTACTAGAGCTCACCAATGAATTCGGTAATGTTGCTGGATACAAAATTAATACACAGAAATCTGTTGCATTTCTATACACTAACAATGAAAGATCAGAAAGAGAAATTAAAGAAACACTCCCATTTACTATCATACCAAAAAGAATAAAATACCTAGGAATAAACCTACCTAAGGAGACAAAAGACCTGTACTCCGAAAACTATAAGACACTGATGAAAGAAATCAAAGATGACACAAACAGATGGAGAGATATACCATGTTCTTGGATTGGAAAAATCAACATTGTAAAAATGACTGTTCTACCCAAGGTAATCTACAGATTCAATGCAATCCCTATCAAATTACCAATGGCATCTTTCATAGAACTAGAACCAAAAATTTAAAAAATTGTATGGAGACAGAAAAGACCCTGAATAGCCAAAGCAATCTTAAGAAAGAAAAATGGAGCTGGAGCAATCGGGCTCTCTGACTTCAGACTATACTACAAAGCTACAGTCATCAAAACAGTATGGTACTGGCACAAAACCAGAAATATAGCTCAATGGAACAGGATAGACAGCCCAGAAATAAACCCACACACCTACGGTCAATTAATCTATGACAAAGGAGGCAAGAATATACAGTGGAGAAAAGACAGTCTCTTCAATAAGTGGTACTGGGAAACTGGACAGCTACATGTAAAAAAATGAAATTAGAAAATTCTCTAACACCACGGACAAAAATAAACTCAAAATGGATTAAAGACGTAAGTGTGAAGCTGGGTACTAGAAAACTCCTAGGGGAAAACATAGGCAGAACACTCTTTGACATAAATCACAGCAAGATTTTTTTGACCCACCTCCTAGAGTAATGGAAATAAAAACAAAAATAAACAAATGGGACCTAATTAAACTGAAAAGCTTTTGCACAGCAATGGAAAATCATAAACAAAACAAAAAGATAACCTACAGATGGGGAGCAAATATTTGCAAACCATGCAGCCAATAAGAAATTAATCTCCAAGATGTATATACAGCTCATATGGCTCAATATAAAGAACAAAGAAACAACCCAATAGAAAAATGAGCAGAGCATCTAAATAGACATTTATCCAAAGAAGACGTACAGACGGCCAGACGGCACATGAAAGGATGCTCAACATCACTAATTATTAGAGAAACGCAAAATCAAAGCACAATGAGGCACCACCTCTCACCGGTCAGAACGGCCATCATCAAAAACTATACAAACAATAATGCTAGAGAGGGTGTGGAGAAAAGGGAACCCTCCTACACTGTTGGTGGGAATGAAAATTGATACAGCCACTATGGAGAACAGTATGGAAAAACCTAAAAATAGAGCTACCATATGATCCAGCAATCCCACTCCTGGGGATATGTCCAGGAAAACCATAACTCAAAAAGATACCCGCACCACAGTTTTCATTGCAACACTGTTTACAATAGCCAGGACACGGAAGCAACCTAAATGCCGATCGACAGATGAATGGATAAAGAAGATGTGGTACATATATACAAAGGAATATTACTCAGCTCTAATAAAGAATGAAATAATGCCATTTGCAGCAACATGGATGGACCTACAGGTTACCATACTAAGTGAAGTTAGTCAGACAGAGAAAGACAAATATCATATGGTATCACTCATATGTGGAATCTAAAAGAAATGATACAAATGAACTTACATACAAAACAGTTATAGACTTCACAGACATAGAAAACAAACGTATGGATACCAAAGGGGAGAGGGGAGGGGAGGGATAAATTAGGAGTTTGGGATTCACATATACACACTACTCTATATAGAATAGATAATAACCTATAAGGGAAAAGAATCTGGAATAGATACATGTATATGTATAATTGAATCACTTTGCTGTACAACTGAAACGAACACAGCATTGTAAATCAGCTATATTTCAAAAAAAAAAAAAAAAGAAATGCCCCGACACTCCTCGTGTTGTGGTTTGGGTGCCCTTCAGGGTGCCTGCAGGCCTGGCTGTGTGACCGGTCCTGTGAGGAAGAGGAGGGCGAGACCCTCTGTCAGCATCCACGTCTGCGTGGTAGAGCACTGTGGTCGAGCACAGCTGTCAAGCACGGCGCTACCTGCCATGGTGCTGCTCTGGCCTCGTGGCTGTCCTGCCAACCCCTTCTCTGCTCATTTCCATGGGCGATCACCTCCCTGCCCAGGCCCGAACGCCAGCTTCACCTTTGTCTCTGTTGTGTCCAGGTCTCGGGATGCATTTGGGGCTGTCACTGTGACCCTGAGCTATTGTCAGGCCTTAGACCTTGTGTCTCCTAAAACACTGGAAACGTTTTAACGGGAAAAGCAGAGGCTGTTTATCTGAGCTGTTGCAGCCAGGGAGCCGTGCCCAGCTGGCTGGGCCGCGACTCGGGCAGCAGGAGAGTGGGTGGCTTTGAGGCTTTCTTATGCGTATGTGGCTTAATTGTTACTATATACATATAACACTATGCCCATGTAAGGGCCTATAACATACTTATTATATCATGTGTGTGTTAGCATGTTAAAATATTTTCTGTGTATAGAAGGCTTCTTTATAGGAAAAAGAGTGCCTCTGGTGTCCTGATGGGGGCTGCGTGGCTGGGGAAGCTGGACGGCCAACAAGACGCAGGCACCCCTGCGATGGCTGGGACACGTCCGGTTTTCTCTGGTTGGTCCTCAGTCAGAAACGAGAACAAAGACCATGGGCGCCGTGGGTTACTGATCAAGCCAGGCCATTGTGGGGGATGTCACAGGGCGGTTGTAGGGCTTCCTGGGCTGTCACTAGAGATGGAGGTCTGACTTCCTGCAGGTCTAGTGTGGAGGGTTAGGTTTAGGTTAGCATGGAGGGAGCAGGCTGCTTCTGGGCTGGATCCTGTGATGGTGGCTGGGTGTCCTGGGCTGTTGGCTTCATTCTTGGGTCAGAGTTCCATCTTTATATATGGTTGGCCAGGTACAGGTGTAAATTGAGTATCCCACCACAGCCCTGGCCTTAGTGTCTTGTGAATGAGAATGTTCATGAGGCCCCCTTGGGATTTATCCCGTGCATCCCCCCTCCCCTGCCCCAGCACAGATCCCCAGTGCACCTCTCCGCATCCAGCTTACATTACAGTGCATCTCCCCTCCCTCCCAGCCCAGATCGCCAGGGCATCCTGCCCGCCTCCGGAGCAGATCCCCAGGGAGTGTCGGTGTGAGGGGGCAGAGCAGAGCAGGGCTGCGCCCTTGACCTTGTGTGAAGTGCTCTACTGCCCCTGTCATGTTCTATTGGAACCAAACACTTGGGCTCTCTGGACAAGCCTCAGAGTTGCCCAATCCTGGGTTTTCTATGCCCGACCCCAGCAGGCTGCATGGTCCGTGTCGGAGTCCTTGGGACGCCTGGTCTCCCAGCGCAGATGGCGGCTCTCAGAAGGGCCTTTGCCGCAAGTGGACTCTCCTGTCAACAGAGTCTGGGCACTCGTATGCTGGGAAGGAGGCCACCGGGCCCTGAAGAATGGTCTTAACTGCTCACAGGCCCTCAGAGGCCAAGAAGGTCACTCACTGCCCCTAGTTTCCTCCTTATTTTACCTTTCCTAATAATTGAAACCTTTTCTTCCTGTTATTGGCCACTCGGTTTTTCCTTACAGTGCAGGACCCACTGCTCACATTTCTTTCTTGTCACTGGTTGCTGAGTCCTCTTTGTATATGAAGGAGTCCTGCCCTGTGTCACATGTGCTCTGCCCCGTTTCCATGGGACTTCAGAGCCCCTTGTGGGTGGGCTTCTCCAGCTCTTTACCCTCAGGAGGAGGCTCAGCCCATGCCCACCACTGTGCTTGGCCAGCCGGCCCTCTCCCTGGTGCCTGTGGCTCCTGCCTGCGCGGCTCCCAGCTTTCTTCTTGAGGACGGTGGCGGCCAGCCCCAGACAGCTATCGCTTATTCATCGGGATGTCCGGGCAGGCTGGCGGGATGGGGCCTGAGGACTGGCCTGTCTGCGTGAGCTCAGTGGGTGGACGGCTGGGTGGTGACTGGGGCCCCAGGAGGCTGATGCCGGCCTCCACCCTGGTGCTTGTGCAGCTGTGTTCCTGCGGCCTCCTGCACTGACCACTGAATGAGCCCCTCAGGGTTTGCCCACGGGGAGTGGGACTGTTGCCTTTACCTTCGTGTGGGGAGGGGCGGTGAGTCTGGGCTGGAGGCCAGTGGCGCAGGTGTGGTGGAGCCTGAACCGGGGTCTCAGTGGGCATTGAAGGACTCTTGAGGCGGAGCCTGGCTGGACACTTGGGTCCTCGGGGCCCAGAGCTGCCCTCTGCTCCCTTCCTTCTGGCCCCTTGTCCACATCCTCTGGAGTGGGGAACCTCCTGCTCCCCAGGGACCACAGGCACCTCCCCAAGGTATGCTCAGGTGGCAAGGGATTCTTTACTTTAAGGAACTTTAAAAGGAAAAGTAAAGAGGAGGGGCCGACCTGATTCTGGCAGTGGATCAGGTGGAAGATGGACTTCTGTCTTGCTTCTTTGAAGAAAGAATTTAGGAAAGAGACCAAGATTGTGAAATAGAGACAGTGTTTACTAGGAGGAAGGTCAGAGTGGAAGAGCACACGGGGAACTTGCAGTGAGTCATGTGCCGTAGGGGTGGCTTAGGTTTCTTACATGCGGACGGTGTTCCAGGTGGTCTCTGGCCAATCATCTCGAAGTGTCAGCAGGAGAGTGGTTGCAGCTGCTCAGCCTGGAGCCCATCTATCTCCTACGTCAGGACGAGGGCACAGGGGATGTGGGTGGGTGCTGCAGGGCTGCTGTGGTCACACTGCGGACCCCTTGGGAAGCGCCTTCTGCTGTGGGACCCTGCCTCACAGCCTAGGGCCCTGCCTGCAGCCCTGGAAACTCCCCTGGACCTTCCCCAGAAGGTCTTCTCTGCATCCTCATTCTGCACGAACGGGGCCTGGGGGTGGACAGCAGGGAGGGTGGGCAGGGGACAGGAGCAGGGCATGGGGGGCAGCGCACTTGGCCCTGGGGGCACTGAGGGCGGGACTGAGCCTGGGGAGTGAGCCCTTGGCTCGGCTGGGCTGGACTCAGACGCTGGATCGGGCTGGTGGGGACTCTGAGTCCTAGATCTGGCTCTGGGCTCCAGCGTGGGCTGGGCCATGGGCTCAAGGCCGTCGCTGTGTTTCAGGGGTTGTTCAGTCAGAACCGGTGTGGGCCCGAGCCCAGGGGCCTGGGAGAAGCCTGGGGTGGTCAGCACCCACGCCCAGCCCAGGTCTCTCTGTGAAGGGAACAGATGCTCTTCTGGGACTTGCCCCAAAGTGGGGTGGTGTGGGGCTGTGATAGGCGGGCCCCCTGTTGCCTTCGACCTTGGGGCTAGGCTGGAACCTCTGGGCGCCCGTGTGTGTGTGTAAGACACAGATGGAGGTGTGTGGTGGTGAGGTGAGGCACTGACAGGTGTGTGCGGAGCTCATGGTCTGGGGGGCGCTAGGGGGTCAGGACGCAGCAGGAGGCTGATCTCAAGCGCACACAGGGGCAGCCCGAGGGGCTCAAGGGCAGGCGTCGGCCACTGTCTTCGGGGTGCTCGGGGGGCGTGGAGAGGTGAGGGATGCCGTGTGGTGTGGCACTGCTGGGGGGGAGGGTGGGAGCCCTGGGGCCCAGTGTGGGGCAGTTCTCCAGGGGCCCAGAGGCAGCCGTGCCAGGGACGGGGTTCAGCTAGGAGGCCGTGGGGCCAGCCCTCGTGTGACCACCCTGGCGTTCGTGCGGGGCGGGCCGGCTAGCGGCTGCTCGTTGGTCTGGGGGATGGAAGCGAGGGGCAGGGCCCAGGGCTGGGCAGGCGGTGCTGCCCTCAGGCAACTTCAGCTTCTCGGTCACATGTTTCGGGGGAGGGAAACGCAGGGTGTGGGCTGACCCCCAGGTCCGTCACCGGGAGCCCCCATGGAGCCCAGCAGGCAGAGGGGGTCCTGTGCCGGCGTGCCCAGCGTGCTGGCAGGGTCCCCGAGGGCCAGGTGTTCTCCCGGACACTGCTGTGCACCCCTCGGCCATCCTGTTTGCCGCCCCTCCCGGCCTCCCCGTTTGGTGCAGGGACCGCTGAGCGATGCAGTCCCTTCCCTGCATACCATTCTCTCTGTCTCTGCCTCTGTCTGTCTCTGTGCCCCCACAGGAAGCTGCACCGGCACATCGGACGGCCTTGGGGTGCAGCGTCCCTGCTGAGCAGACTCCGGCTGCCGGTCTGGGGGGCTGTCCTGCTAGTCCCCTCGCCCTGAAAGGCTGCAACAAACACAAGCGTGGCTTCCGGCAGCCCAAGGCCGCGTCCCCGGGATGAGCCAGCCCCCTGAAACGCCGGCCTGAGGGCGCCCAGCACGGCCAGCACCCGACCCAGACCCCGGCCCACTGATTTGGAGGTTTTACTGAGAAGGGCTGATAGCTGTGGATCCCGACTCTGCCCTCTGGGAGGGGTGTGTCTCCTCTGAGGTGGAATCACCAGGAGGGATGGGTCCCTGGTCTTCGTGAGGGCGGAGTCCTGACCCATCCCTGCATCCTTGCCGGCCGGCGGGCACAGCGGCCTCATCGCCTCTGCACGGCCACCCTTCCTGGTCCCTCACCAGAGCCCCTGGAGCCCCACTCCTGCTTCTCCTGTGACACACTGGTCACCTCTGTGCAGCCAGCTGAGCTCAGTGCCACCCGACCCCCTCCCCTCCTGCGGTCCTTCTCACTGCCGTCTGTCCTGAGCGGTGAGCCGGGTCTGGCTCTGCTCCCCTTTGGCAGCCCCTCCCCACCGCTGCCCCTCCTGGCCTGGGGTCCTGGCGTCCCCCCGGTCCTCCTTTCTCGCACCCAGCTCGGCTGTTTTGGGCTGAATTGTGTCCCCAAATTCCAGCTTTGAAGCCCGGACTCCCAGGACCTCAGAATGTAACTGTATTTGGAGATGGGGTCTGTAAAGATGTGGTGATGTAAACTGGGGTCTCTAGGGTGGGTCCTAATCCAGTCTGCCCGGCGTCCTTAAAAGAGGAGGACATTAGGACAGAGACACGCACAGAGGGACGACCACGTGAGGACACGGAGAAGACGGCGTCTACGCGGCACGGAGCCAGGCCTCGGGAGAAGCCAGCCCTGCACCTCCAGGATCTGGGATTCCAGCCTCCAGGGTGTCAGACAGTGACGTCTGTGGTCAAAGGCCCCCTGTGGTGTCTGTTACAGCCGCCTGTGCAGACACACCCAACACGTGCGGCTTCCCCATGGCTCCCCCAGGCCCCTGGCTCGCCCCTGCACCCACAGGCCAGGTGGGAACCCCAGGCTTGGGTGGTGGCATGAGGGAGACTGGCTGTGGATTTCCCGAGGGTAGGCGGCGTGTCAACCCAGGGAGACTTCTCAGCGAGCTAGGCGACTGTAAAGAACGCTTTATTGTCGTAACAAAATGAAGACACAGCGAAGAGCATCGACGGGCCCCACGTTCAGAAGGAGAAAAGCCTCCCGAGCTGCGATCACGGGGCCCTTCTCTCCAGTCCGGGAGCAGCTCCACCACACGCGCATGCTGACTGCGCTTTTCCGCAGAGACCGGAGAGCTGGTACTGGGCCCTGAGGCGGGGGCCCGGGGTCCGAGGCTGGCCCTACGCGGGTCGCGTCTCTCACCCCCACCCCGGTGCAGGCGGAGCTCCTGCTGTACGTGCCTCAGGCCTTTGGCTGCAGGATGGGCTGGCCGCGCCTTCTGCCCTCTTTTCCAGCTCAGCCCGCGGGGCACCAGGTCAACAGCGTGCTCCCCGGGAGGCCGGTCTGGCTGGACCTCACCGCCTCCCGCGCTGGGGCTCCTGCAGCGGCCTCGGGTCCAGGCCTTGCTCTGAGCAGCGTCCTCGGTGGAGGTGACCTGAGGGACCGTTAGCGGCACCTGCAGAAGCTCTCCTGCTGGGAGAGGCGGGCGGCTCCCCTCCAGCATCTGGCACAGGCCCTCCTCCCGGGGACCCTGCGTCTGGAGCTCGGCCGGGACAAGACGCAGGGGTCAGGCCCTGTGCAGAGGCCCAGATGCCGGCCTCCTCCTCCTGTTCGAGGGGGACCCCCACGCCGACCCGGGCGTTCCCGGTGGTCCCTGGGGTCCCGGAGGTGTCCTGCGGGGACATCAGCTCAGGTTGGGCATCACCTGCGGTCCCCTCGGGTCTGTGAGTGGGGTGGGGGGCAGGTTGTGGTGGCCACGAGGCCAGAGGCCGGGGGTGCAGGTGAGGGTGCTCGTGAGCTCAGAGGCTGGCGAGGTCAGCGGGCGGAGGAGAGGCCTGGCGCAGGCTGAGCGGCACAGGGGGATAGACGTGGTCCTATAGGTCAGGGGCGGCCCAGGACGCAGCCCGTAGTGAGCGCTAGGCACCCTGTCCGATCATGTTCCTGTAGTCGGGGACAATCGTCCGCTTCAGCTCCACCACCGACGAGAAGATCCACTTCACCTGAGGGGCAGCGGGAGTGAGCGCAGGCTGGAAACCACCCAGGCCGCCCCCTAGGGCCTGTCCCCATTCCCCGGGCCGACGGACAGCGAGGAGTTCCGGGGGGACAGGAGGCCATGATGGGGACAGTGTGGGAGAGTGAGGGACAGGGAGGGACAGTGAGGGACAGTAGGGGACAGTGATGGACAGTGATGGACAGTGAGGGGACAGTGAGGGACAGTGAGGGAGAGTGAGGGCCCGTGAGGGAGAGTGAGGGCCTGTTAGGGACAGTGAGGGACAGTGAGGGGACAGTGGAGAACAGTGAGGGACAGTGAGGGGACAGTGAGGGACAGTGCGGGACAGTGCGGGACAGTGAGGGGACAGTGAGGGCCCATTAGGGACAGTGAGGGACAGTGAGGGACAGTCAGGGAAGGTGAAGGGTCTGTGAGGGGACAGTGAGGGGACTTGAGGGACAGTGAGGGACAGTGTGGGACAGTGAGGGACAGTGAGGGACAGTGAGGGGCAGTGAGACACCGTGAGGGACTATGAGGGGACAGTGAGGGACAGTGAGGGACAGCGAGTGACAGTGAGGGCCCGTGAGGGACAGTGAGGGACAGTGAGGGAGTGTGAGGGACTGTGAGGGGACAGTGAGGGACAGTGAGGGGCAGTGAAGGACAGTGAGGGACTGTGAGGGACAGTGAGGGACAGTGAGGGGACAGTGAGGGCCCATTAGGGACAGTGAGGGACAGTGAGGGACTGTGAGGGGACAGTGAGGGACAGTGAGGGACAGTGCAGGACAGTGAGGGACCGTGAAGGACCGTGAAGGACAGTGAGGGCCCGTGAGGGGCAGTGAAGGACAGTGAGGGACTGTGAGGGGAGTGTGAGGGACAGTGAGGGACTGTGAGGGGACAGTGTGGGACAGTGAGGGACAGTGAGGGACAGTGAGGGCCCGTGAGGGGCAGTGAGGGACCGTGAGGGACTGTGAGGGGACAGTGAGGGACAGTGAGGGACTATGAGGGGACAGTGAGAGACAGTGAGTGACAGTGAGGGCCCGTGAGGGACAGTGAGGGACAGTGAGGGACTGTGAGGGACTGTGAGGGGACAGTGAGGGACAGTGAGGGCCCTTGAGGGACAGTGAGGGACAGTGAGGGCCCTTGAGGGACAGTGAGGGACAGTGAGGGACCATGAGGGACAGTGAGGGACAGTGAGGGACTGTGAGGGACAGTGAGGGACCGTGAGGGGACAGTGAGGGATAGTGAAGGACAGTGAGGGTCTGTGAGGGGACAGTGAGGGACAGTGAGGGATAGTGAAGGACAGTGAGGGATCGTGAGGGACCGTGAGGGACAGTGAAGGACAGTGAGGGGACAGTGAGGGATAGTGAGGGACAGTGAGGGGCCATGACGGACAGTGAGGGACAGTGAGGGACAGTCAGGGAAGGTGAAGGGTCTGTGAGGGGACAGTGAGGGGACTTGAGGGACAGTGAGGGACAGTGTGGGACAGTGAGGGACAGTGAGGGACAGTGAGGGGCAGTGAGACACCGTGAGGGACTATGAGGGGACAGTGAGGGACAGTGAGGGACAGCGAGTGACAGTGAGGGCCCGTGAGGGACAGTGAGGGACAGTGAGGGACTGTGAGGGACTGTGAGGGGACAGTGAGGGACAGTGAGGGCCCGTGACGGACAGTGAGGGACAGTGAGGGCCCTTGAGGGACAGTGAGGGGCAGTGAGGGGCAGTGAGGGCCCATGACGGACAGTGAGGGCCCATGAGGGACAGTGAGGGACAGTGAGGGACTGTGAGGGGACAGTGAGGGACCGTGAGGGACAGTGAGGGGCAGTGAGGGGACAGTGAGGGACAGTGAAGGACAGTGAGGGACTGTGAGGGGACAGTGAGGGACCATGAGGGACCGTGAGGGACAGTGAAGGACAGTGAGGGGACAGTGAGGGATAGTGAGGGACAGTGAGGGGCCATGAGGGACAGTGAGGGACAGTGAGAGACAGTCAGGGAAGGTGAAGGGTCTGTGAAGGGACAGTGAGGGGACTTGAGGGACAGTGAGGGAGAGTGAGGGCCCGTGAGGGAGAGTGAGGGCCCGTTAGGGACAGTGAGGGACAGTGAGGGGACAGTGAAGAACAGTTAGGGACAGTGAGGGCCCGTGGGGGCAGTGAAGGACAGTGAGGGACTGTGAGGAGACAGTGAGGGACAGCGAGGGACTGTGAGGGGACAGTGAGGGACAGTGAAGGACAGTGAGGGGACAGTGAGGGATAGTGAGGGACAGTGAGGGGCCATGAGGGACAGTGAAGGACAGTGAGGGACAGTCAGGGAAGGTGAAGGGTCTGTGAGGGGACTGTGAGGGGACAGTGAGGGACAGTGAGGGCCCGTGACGGACAGTGAGGGCCCGTGACGGACAGTGAGGGACAGTGAGGGCCCTTGAGGGACAGTGAGGGACAGTGAGGGGCAGTGAGGGCCCATGACGGACAGTGAGGGCCCATGAGGGACAGTGAGGGACAGTGAGGGACTGTGAGGGGACAGTGAGGGACCGTGAGGGACAGTGAGGGGCAGTGAGGGGACAGTGAGGGGCAGTGAAGGACAGTGAGGGTCTGTGAGGGGACAGTGAGGGGACTTGAGGGACAGTGAGGGGCCGGGGGCCAGGAGGAGACACAGTGGGGACAGCGAGGGCGCTGCGGGGCCGGCCCGCCCACCTTGAAGAGCGTCACGGTGGCGCTGTAGCACACGCTGAGCAGGAAGAGGGTGATGAAGATGGAGATGGTCGTCCACAGCCCGTCCAGCTCCCCGTCTTGGGCATCAGCACAGGTCTCCTCCTCTAGCAGCAGCTCTGCACAGGGAGGGTGGGGTCAGTGCTGTGCCTGCCCCCGGGGGCAGGGCTGGGCTCATGGGGCCTCGCAGCGCGGCTCCCAGTGCGGCGCGGTGGTGGCGGGATGCCCCGGTGGGCCGGGCCAGAGGCACCTGAGGACAGCCGCTGAGCACCGGCCCCAGCCCCCCATTCCTCCAGCCTGGGCCCCCGTCTCGGCCTGGCCAGTGGGTCCTGCTCCCTCCCCTGTGCTGTGCGCTGAGCTGGGGCGCTTGCGGGGAGGGTGCCCGGACCCCCCGCAGGACAGTGGCTCAGGCCCCGGCCGCCTCTCCCGCTGGGGGCCAGACCCGGAGGGCGGGAGTGTCAGCAGAGCGTGTGGGCTGTGGGCCCTGGCCCAGGGAAGGGGCAGCACAGTGCTGGTCTCTGTCCCGTGGGCGTTGGAGGGTGGGGACCAGCCTGGGGTCTACGGTGAGGGCTCATGAGACCCAGCTCTGTGGTCGGGTGTGCGTCTGTGCGGCTGCCCTGTGGGAGGGCCCGTGTGCAAGGCCCGCGTGTGTGCACGCATGTGGGTGTTGTGGTGGGTGCACTGCACACGTGTGTACGCGGGCAGGTGAGTGCATGTGGATGAAGGCGGTGGTGCGCCGGCTGGTGTGGCTCAGTGGGGGGCTTGTTTTCAATGGCTCTGGGCTCAGTGTCCACGGGTGCGTATGGAGGGTCCCTCCCTGGGCACTCAGGGCTGCTTGCCTCTGCCCCTTGTGGGCACAGGGATGAGTGTCCCCACGAGTGCACAGGCCTGGCCCTGGCAGGGACAAGCAGGGCAGAGCCACCTGGCCTGAGGGGGGGTCCTGATCTCCCGTGCCTGACAGTGCAGCAGGGCCGTCCCCCCACCCCGGGCTGTGTGTGGCCCCCGTGAGGGCAGAGAGCCAGCACGCGGACACTGGAGCCGGGGACAGGAATGTGGGGACGAGGACGGCCAGTGTCCCACAGCTTGGACTGGAACAGGGGCGGGAAGAAGTGGGCACTCATTCTCCTGAGGGTCCCTGGTGGGCTTCTCCCATTCCGGGCACACACTCCAGCCCCAGCAGCTGCGGGGTGGAGGGCGGCCGGAGCAGCTGTCCCCTCCGGGAGGGGCCCTCCCCGGCCTCGGGCAGCCCCCAAGCGGCCTGCGCAGGCCCGCACACTTGGGTCCGGCCCTGAGGGGGTCAGCTCTCCCGCACTGGTGGTGACAAACTGTGACCCAGAGCCGGGCCCCCCCTGCCCCACGCAGGCCCGCGTGCCCCAGGGCTCTGCTCAGAAAGAACCATGACAGCATTGCGGGTCCCAGGGCGGCGCTGGGCGCTTTATTTCATGGCGCCCGGGAGGCATGTACACAGGGCTGGGGCTCAGGCGTCCTCGCTGGACCCTGAGAGCCCAAGGGGAGGGAGGGCTCGCTGGGGCAACAACGCCGTGGGGCTCATTTACCCGAAGACTGGGTGATGGACTTCTGCGTGTTGTGATTGTGTAGAGCCTCGTGCAACACTACACACGTGTAGGTGTCTCCCCGCTGCCAGCTCTTCTTGTCCGCCCTGAGCTTGCTGTACAGGAAGAAGGACCCGTCGGCCTCCAGCTGGGGTGGGGTCGTGCCATAGTTGCCCTCTGGCTCCGGCTGCCCGTTTCTCTGCCACTCCACGTCGATGTCACTCGGGTAGAAGGCGGTGACCATGCAGGTTATGCTGACGCTGACCGAGCTCTTGGCCAGCTCTTCCTGCGCTGGGCCCAGTACGTACACCTGCGGCTCCCGGGGCTGCCCTGTGGGGAGAGGTATGGCTGTTAGCACGATGGTCACTGCTCTTGGCCCCCAGGGACCCTCCTGCGCCCGTCCACCTGACCCACCTTTGGCCTTGGAGATGGTCCTCACGATGGGGGCCGGGAGGCCTTTGTTGTTGACCTTGCACTTGAACTCCTTTCCCTTCAGCCAGTCCTGGTGCTGGATGGGCAGGGCACTGACCACACGGTAGGTGCTGTTGAACTGCTCCTCCCTTGGCTTCGTCTTGGCCGTGCGCACCTCTACATCGTCCACATACCAGGAGAACTGGACATCGGGGTCCTCGTGGCCCACGTCAACCACAACGCAGGTGACCTCGGGAGTTTGGGATATTGTGAGGGTGTCCCTGGGTTTCGGGGGGAAGATGAAGACGGACGGTCCTCCTGGGAGCTCAGGGGCTGGTTGGGGAGACACGGTAGGGAGTCAGCCCCTGGGTAGACCTCCTCTTGGGCACCCATCCATCCCCTTCCCCCAAGCCCCAAGGCCACGCCTGGGCGAGGTCCACCCCCGAGGTGCGTAGGATGAGGCCGGCTGACTTACGTGGACATTTGGGACACTTTTGGCATTCGGGACACTTGTGGCATTCGGGACACTTGGGGCATGTGGTATCTTTGGGGACCTTGAACTCTGCAGAGAACAGACTGGAGGTTACCGGGGTTGGGGACGGCCTGGGGCTGGGCTTAGGGCAGGGGCAGGTTTTGGCAGGTGAGACCTGTGCCCACTCTGTGGCCCCAGGGGCTGGGGGAGGCGTCCAGCCTGTGCCCACCCTGGACCTGGTGGAAATGCCCAGAGGACCCCCTCCCTGAGCCTGGGAGGCCTTCAGGTGAGGGAGAGAGACAGGCCTCCTTGACACCCTGGGCGGGATTCACCATCCCTGGTGTGCGGTCCGTTCAGGTGGGAGGGCTGACCCCGGGCCTGTCTTGTAGTGGACACCCTCCCTGCGGCCCGTCCTCTCACCGATGTGCTTGTCCACCTTGGTGCTGCTGGCCGGGTGGGCTACGTTGCAGGTGAAGGTCTTGCCGGACGGGGTGCTGGCAGGCACGGTCACAGTGCTGCTGAGAGAGTACAGCCCCGAGGACCCTCGGACGGATGGGAAGGTGTGCACGCTGCTGGGTAGGATGCCCGAGTTCCAGGTCACGGTCACTGGCTCAGGGATGTAGCGCGAGACCAGGCAGCCCACGACCACTGTGGAGCCGGTTGTGCTCCCACAGCTGGAATCCAGAGTGTAGACTTCCGGGGCCTTGACGGAGACTGTGAGGGAGGAGGCCGTGTGACTGCCAGGGCCTCACCCCTGCGAGGGTCCAGGCAGGGCATCAGGCGTGCAGGCCTGGGCCATTGCTGAGCCCAGTGACCTTGTGCTTCCAGCGTGTCTGAAGACCAGTGGCCCAGCATGGCTGTCTCCCACACCAGGTCCCTGCGTCTGCAGCTGTGGGCCCCAGACACAGCTGGGGGCCAGTGCTGGGTGACCACTGAGCCCAGGGTCTAACAGATCCCCGGGGTCCCTACCCTCCTGTGGGTGTCTGGCCTGATCAGGCCCTCGGTCTGAGCCCTGACCAGTGGCTACTGCTCCCTGAGCCCACTGCCCTGCTCTGCTCCTGTCCCCTTGTCCTGGCCTGCTCTTTGCCACCCAGGGCCTGTGTGTTCTGGATCACTCTGCCCATTGGCATCCCCGGGAGCCTTGCACTGCCCCTGGCCTTCTCCTCCTGCAGGGTGCTGGCATCCCAAGCCCCATTCCCCGGCTGGACCTGTCCCCTCTGACCCTGCTCTGCGCAGCCCAGGTATGCAGACCCGTCTGAGCCCCTAAAGAGCCCCTCGTTTCCCCTCTGCCAGGTCCACTGCCCTGTCAACCCCACCTCACTTCTGCACATTCACCCCTCCTGTCCCAGCTCCTACAGTCTCCTGGAACAGGGTTGGGACCCTGGGTACAAGAACTGCGGCCCATTGGGTCCCCTCAGGGTCGCCCGTGCCCCTTCAGCCCCAGAGACCTTCCCTCCCATGGTCCTCTCTCCACCCGGCCTTGCCGTCCGCCTGGCCCCTCCCACCAGACCAAAGCACCTTTAGCTCAGGCCCTCGTCCCCTGACCCCAGGGCTCGTGGGCAGCCCCTGCCCTCGCAGCCCCCTGCTGCCCTGCACAACCCCGCCTGCTCCCCTGAGTACTTGGGGTAGCCCCCTGCGCCCGGCCTTACCAGCCCCCTGAGCTCCAGCGGAAAGGCTGCTCTCCTTTTTCAGGGCACTCAGGTTCCCCTCATCTAGATGCTCCCTCACCTGCCTCCACCCCTCATCCTGGCCCCTCAGCTGAGCCCGGGCTTCCTGTCCATCGAGTGTCTAGCCTCTGCCCATCTGAGCTCCGGTTCACCGTCTCAGGCCTGAGTCGTCCCTGCCCTTGTGTCCCTTCTCTCCTGCCCTGGGCCCTCCGCACACCCCAGGGGGGCCCCCAGCCCGCTCTCCTGTAGGACTCCCTGCTCTGCCCCCACTGCCAGCTGCCCTGCGTCCTGCCCTGCCAGTCCCCTAGGCTCAGGTCTCTGGGCTCAGCTCAGGGATGCTGTACCCTCATGTCATCTGCTCAGCTGGCGTCGGACTGCCTACCGTCCCTGGAGCGCTGGGCCCACAGCACCAACGGTCCCTGCACCCTATGACACTTGCCTACTCACCTGCTCACCCCAGTACCTGGTCTGTTGAGGTCCTGGGCAGGTCCCTGTCCTCCCAAACCCCTGCTCACCTGCACAAGCTCTCCCTGCTCCCCTAAGCTCCCAGGGCAGTCCCATCCCCTCCCAGGCTCCTGTTCACCTGCACAAGGCATACCTGCTACCCCAAAGCTCCTGGGGCAGCCCCTTACCCTTCCACCCACCATGCTCAGCTGCAGAAACTCTACCTGCTCCCTCATGCTCTCGGGCAGCCCACTGCCCTCCCAGGCCCAGGCTCACCTGCACAAGCTCTACCTGCTCCCCCAAAGCTCCCGGGCAGCCCCCTGCCCTCCCAGCCCCAGGTCACCTACACTAGCTCTACCTGGTTCCCCAAAGCTCCCGGGCAGCCCCCTGCCCACCCAGTCCCAGGCTCAGCTACACTAGCTCTACCTGGTTCCCCAAAGCTCCCAGGCAGCCCCCTGCCATCCCGGATCCGGGCTCACCTGCAGAAGCTCTCCCTGCTCACCCAAAACTCATGGGCAGCCCCCTGCCCTCCCAGACCCAGGCTCAACTGCATTAGCTCTACCTGCTCCACCAAGGCTCCTGGGAAGCCCCCTACACTCCCAGCCCCAGGTCACCTACACTAGCTCTACCTGCTCCCCCAAAGCTCCCGGGCAGCCCCCTGCCCTCCCAGCCCCAGGTTCACCTACACTAGCTCTACCTGCTCCCCCAAAGCTCTCGGGCAGCCCCCTACCCCCGCAGCCCCAGGCTCACCTACACTAGCTCTACCTGCTCCCCCAAAGCTCCCAGGCAGCCCCCTGCTCTCCCAGCCCCATGCTCACCTGCAGCTCTACCTGTTCCGCCAAAGCTCCAGGGCAGCCCCCTGCCCTCCCAGCCCCAGGCTCACCTACACTAGCTCTACCTGCTCCCCCAATGCTACTAGGAAGCCCCCTACCTTCCCAGCCCCGTACTCACCTGCAGAAGCTCTACCTGCTCCCCAAAAGCTCCCAGGAAGGCCCCTGCACTCCCAGCCCAAGGCTCAGCTACACTAGCTCTACCTGCTCCCCAGAAGCCCTGAGGCAGCCCCTGGCGCCCTGCCCTCCAGCCCCAGGCTCCCCTACACTAGCTCTACCTGCTCCCCCAAAGCTACCGGGCAGCCCCCTGCCCTCCCAGCCCCAGGTCACCTACACTAGCTCTACCTGCTCCCCCAAAGCTCCCGGGCAGCCCCCTGCCCTCCCAGCCCCAGGTCACCTACACTAGCTCTACCTGCTCCCCCAAAGCTCCCGGGCAGCCCCCTGCCCTCCCTGCCCCAGGTTCACCTACACTAGCTCTACCTGCTCCCCCAAAGCTCCCAGGCAGCCCCCTGCCCCCCCAGCCCCAGGTCACCTACACTAGCTCTACCGGCTCCCCCAAAGCTCCCGGGCAGCCCCCTGCCCTCCCTGCCCCAGGTTCACCTACACTAGCTCTACCTGCTCCCCCAAAGCTCCCAGGCAGCCCCCTGCCCTCCCAGCCCCAGGTTCACCTACACTAGCTCTACCTGCTCCCCCAAAGCTCTCGGGCAGCCTCCTACCCCCCCAGCCCCAGGCTCACCTACACTAGCTCTACCTGCTCCCCCAAAGCTCCCGGGAAGCCCCTTGCCCTCCCTGCCCCAGGTTCACCTACACTAGCTCTACCTGCTCCCCCAAAGCTCCCAGGCAGCCCCCTGCCCTCCCAGCCCCAGGTCACCTACACTAGCTCTACCTGCTCCCCCAAAGCTCCCAGGCAGCCCCCTGCCCTCCCTGCCCCAGGTTCACCTACACTAGCTCTACCTGCTCCCCCAAAGCTCCCAGGCAGCCCCCTGCCCCCCCAGCCCCAGGTCACCTACACTAGCTCTACCTGCTCCCCCAAAGCTCCCGGGCAGCCCCCTGCCCTCCCAGCCCCAGGTTCACCTACACTAGCTCTACCTGCTCCCCCAAAGCTCTCGGGCA
The DNA here is from genome assembly GCF_964374135.1 of Grampus griseus. Lineage (NCBI taxonomy): Eukaryota > Metazoa > Chordata > Mammalia > Artiodactyla > Delphinidae > Grampus > Grampus griseus. Next base: position 351,062 of record NC_139018.1, on the reverse strand, counting down.
GCCCCCTACCCCCCCAGCCCCAGGCTCACCTACACTAGCTCTACCTGCTCCCCCAAAGCTCCCGGGCAGCCCCCTGCCCTCCCTGCTCCAGGTTCACCTACACTAGCTCTACCTGCTCCCCCAAAGCTCCCAGGCAGCCCCCTGCCCTCCCAGCCCCAGGTCACCTACACTAGCTCTACCTGCTCCCCAAAAGCTCCCGGGCAGCCCCCTGCCCCCCCAGCCCCAGGTCACCTACACTAGCTCTACCTGCTCCCCCAAAGCTCCCAGGCAGCCCCCTGCCCCCCCAGCCCCAGGTCACCTACACTAGCTCTACCTGCTCCCCCAAAGCTCTCGGGCAGCCCCCTACCCCCGCAGCCCCAGGCTCACCTACACTAGCTCTACCTGCTCCCCCAAAGCTCCCAGGCAGCCCCCTGCTCTCCCAGCCCCATGCTCACCTGCAGAAGCTCTACCTGTTCCGCCAAAGCTCCAGGGCAGCCCCCTGCCCTCCCAGCCCCAGGCTCACCTACACTAGCTCTACCTGCTCCCCCAATGCTACTAGGAAGCCCCCTACCTTCCCAGCCCCGTACTCACCTGCAGAAGCTCTACTTGCTCCCCAAAAGCTCCCAGGAAGGTCCCTGCACTCCCAGCCCAAGGCTCAGCTACATTAGCTCTACCTGCTCCCCAGAAGCCCTGAGGCAGCCCCTGGCGCCCTGCCCTCCAGCCCCAGGCTCCCCTACACTAGCTCTACCTGCTCCCCCAAAGCTCCCGGGCAGCCCCCTGCCCTCCAGCCCCAGGCTCCCCTACACTAGCTCTACCTGCTCCCCCAAAGCTACCGGGCAGCCCCCTGCCCTCCCAGCCCCAGGTCACCTACACTAGCTCTACCTGCTCCCCCAAAGCTCCCAGGCAGCCCCCTGCCCCCCCAGCCCCAGGTTCACCTACACTAGCTCTACCTGCTCCCTCAAAGCTCCCGGGCAGCCCCCTGCCCCCCCAGCCCCAGGTCACCTACACTAGCTCTACCTGCTCCCCCAAAGCTCCCGGGCAGCCCCCTGCCCTCCCTGCCCCAGGTTCACCTACACTAGCTCTACCTGCTCCCCCAAAGCTCCCGGGCAGCCCCCTGCCCTCCCAGCCCCAGGTCACCTACACTAGCTCTACCTGCTCCCCCAAAGCTCCCAGGCAGCCCCCTGCCCTCCCAGCCCCAGGTCACCTACACTAGCTCTACCTGCTCCCCCAAAGCTCCCGGGCAGCCCCCTGCCCTCCCTGCCCCAGGTTCACCTACACTAGCTCTACCTGCTCGCCCAAAGCTCCCAGGCAGCCCCCTGCCTTCCCAGCCCCCTGCTCACCTGCTGCCTCCCTGCCACTTGTCCCTGGAGCTCTGGCCCTCAGCACCCCTGCCCCTCTGGCCCATCCCCAAGCCCTCACCCTAGTGCAGCTTCCCTCCTGCCTCCTTTCGTTCCCAGGGCTGAGCTCTGTTCTCTGGAGTCGCTAGGTGCCCACCCTGTGTTCAACCCCTCTCCCTGGCAGAGCCCCTGTCGCACCGTGGGCCCCTCCCAGAGGAGCTCCTGGCCTTCCGAGCTTCACCCTCTTTTTCCCACCACCCCGGCATCCTGCTCTGGTCGTTTCTCCCTCCAGTTGCCGGGTCACCTGCCCTCTGCCTCCCCGCTCCCGGCCCCCAGCCCCTGCTCCCGGCCCTCAGGCCCTGGCTTCCCCTGCCCCTTTGTAGCCTGTGCAGCTGCGTGCTCAGCCCCTCCCCTGTGCGGCCAGCTCGGGGCACACAGGAGCCCAGGCCAGCCCTGCCTGCTGTGCTCCCGGCGCTCCTGCTGTCCTGGGCCCCGGCCCCAGCCCAGAGCCCACCGCCACCCTGCCTGCCACTGCCCTGAGACTCAAGCCGGCCCCACTGTCCTGGACCGGACCCTCAGCCCCCCGCCATGGGGGGGGCTTTCCTTCCCCTGTGCTAGCCAGCGTCCTCCCTCTGTCCTCGCTCAGAGCCACCTGTCCATCCTGGCCTTGTCTTCAGCCCCAGCCCAGCCCTGTGCCTGCAGCACATCTGGCTGAGCGAAGCCCTGAGGTTCCCGTCCCCCAGCCCATCACGGTCCTCGAAGGCCAAGCAGCCCCACCGAGCTCTGCCGCCCCTGTGTTTCCAGCCCTGTTGGTGTGGACACGCCCCTGCCTGGGCTCCCTAGTCCCTGCCCTGGGCAGCACGTGAGCCCTGGGCAGCCCGCCTTCCCCGTGCCCGCTGGGCTGCTCCCGCCGCTCTGTGGGTCCCCGAGGCCAGTCTTCCCTCCGTGGCTCCATTCCACTGCCTGCCCTGGTCCTCTCAGACCCCACTCACCAAGGCTTGGGTTGCTGGCCTCGCTCCCCTGCAGCCCAGGGCTCCACACCCCCTCCCTGCTCTGGCCCCAGGCACATGTGGCTCTTCAGGGCTGTGCTCTGTGTCTGCAGCCCTGCTTCCTAGGACTGGTAACCAGTTCCTGGAAGTGTGAACTCCTTGTCCACAACCCTGCAAATACTAAGAACAGGACTGAAACCCAGCGGCATGGCTTGCTTCCTGAAGTTCCCTTTTCTTTTGGTGTTTTCTGTCTCAGAGGGCCTGGGGAAGTCCAGATGCCACAGAGATGCATTATTTTGGTGTTTGTGGTGTGGTGAGTGGGGCCCAGGGACCCAGGGGACAGAGTGGGAACCCCGGCCATCACGGCTCCACCCTCCTGAGGGAATATGTCTGCTCGGCCCACAGCACCCTGGGTAATAGGCCCCTCGCCTGAGCCCTCTGGGCCTCTGAACTCTGATGGGCACCACAGCCACCTCCCCCAGCACAGATCCCCAGGACATCCTGCCCGCCTCCGGAGCAGATCCCCAGGGAGTGTCGGTGTGAGGGGGCAGAGCAGAGCAGGGCTGCGCCCTTGACCTTGTGTGAAGTGCTCTACTGCCCCTCTCATGTTCTATTGGAACCAAACACTCAGGCTCTCTGGACAAGCCTCAGAGTTGCCCAATCCTGGGTTTTCTATGCCCGACCCCAGCAGGTTGCATGGTCCGTGTCGGAGTCCTTGGGACGCCTGGTCTCCCAGCGCAGATGGCGGCTCTCAGAAGGGCCTTTGCCGCAAGTGGACTCTCCTGTCAACAGAGTCTGGGTACTCGTATGCTGGGAAGGAGGCCACCGGGCCCTGAAGAATGGTCTTAACTGCTCACAGGCCCTCAGAGGCCAAGAAGGTCACTCACTGCCCCTAGTTTCCTCCTTATTTTACCTTTCCTAATAATTGAAACCTTTTCTTCCTGTTATTGGCCACTCGGTTTTTCCTTACAGTGCAGGACCCACTGCTCACATTTCTTTCTTGTCATTGGTTGCCGAGTGCTCTTCGTATATGAAGGAGTCCTGCCCTGTGTCACATGTGCTCTGCCCCGTTTCCATGGGACTTCAGAGCCCCTTGTGGGTGGGCTTCTCCAGCTCTTTACCCTCAGGAGGAGGCTCAGCCCATGCCCACCACTGTGCTTGGCCAGCCGGCCCTCTCCCTGGTGCCTGTGGCTCCTGCCTGCGCGGCTCCCAGCTTTCTTCTCGAGGACGGTGGCGGCCAGCCCCAGACAGCTATCGCTTATTCATCGGGACATCCGGGCAGGCTGGCGGGATGGGGCCTGAGGACTGGCCTGTCTGCGTGAGCTCAGTGGGTGGACGGCTGGGTGGTGACTGGGGCCCCAGGAGGCTGATGCCGGCCTCCACCCTGGTGCTTGTGCAGCTGTGTTCCTGCGGCCTCCTGCACTGACCACTGAATGAGCCCCTCAGAGTTTGCCCACGGGGATGGGGACTGTTGCCTTTACCTTCATGTGCGGAGGGGCGGTGAGTCTGGGCTGGAGGCCAGTGGCGCAGGCGTGGTGGAGCCTGAACCGGGGTCTCAGTGGGAATTGAAGGACTCTTGAGGCAGAGCCTGGCTGGACACTTGGGACCTTGGGGCCCAGAGCTGCCCTCTGCCCCCTTCCCTCTGGCCCCTTGTCCACGTCCTCGGGGTGGGGAACCTCCTGCTCCCCAGGGACCACAGGCACCTCCCCAAGGTGTGCTCAGGTGGCAAGGGATTCTTTAATGAATTTTACTAGGAAAAGTTAGGAGACAGAGGTTGAACTGATTCCTGTGCTGGGCCCGTCCATCTCCTACCTCACATCGCCCCTGAGATGTGTGGGCCCAAGAAGCCTTTATTGGCAGGATACAGGGCGATGGCCCCTCTTCCGTAGCTTCTTCAGGCTGGTATTGGGCTCATGGACCCTGCCTAACTGGGGCCACAGAACTCTTGCCTGCCTTGTTACTGGGCCCCAGGCTGAGTTCCGCTGCCACCCTGACAGGATCTGTTTCAGGGAGCGGCTGGAATCCCTGCATCCCATCATCTTCACATGGAATTGCCATAATCTAGAGGAGACAAATCTTTCTAAGAGGATAAACAGACATGGGCCAAAGAGGAGAAGAGGAAAGATAGAGGTTCAAGGTCCTATGAGTGGAAGGAACCGAGAGAACAAGGGCCAGGTGAGAGCCACCCCTGGGCTGCCTGCTCCCTGAGTGAGAGGCCTCAGATAAGAAGCCCTGAGTACCTTTTTGGACTTGACCTGTTTGGTTTACCCAAAACCAGCGTTGTTCCTTTAACATGGCGCACATTCCCCCTTGGGCAGCAGCTAGCACGTTGATGGCCTTCTCAGGGGTCACCGTATCTGCAGAGATGTGCTTAGGGATAGGATCTAGCTCCCTCTTCTCATTAGCCTCAGTTAGGGTCAAAATAAGGGGTTGCTCAGGGTCTCCTACTCATAATATGGCCCCAAGGGATCCCAGAAGCTCTCTCCCCGGCAGTGGGCTGGGGCTTTCGGGGACAAGCAGAAAGGCATGCGAGCTCAAAGGCTGTTGAAGCCGGCAAACGAGAGGCCCAGTGAAGTAACGGGTGAGGGGCTTTCCGTCGACACCAGTTACAGTGCAGCTTTTAGAGGAAAGAGGCCAGTGTGAGAAATCAGGACAGAGTAAGAGGCTCCCGTATGGACTAAAAAGTCGATCTTGCTACCTGCCACGTCAAGGACGCCCGGGGCCCCTTGATGGAGATGGACATCTCGTTGGGGGGGCTGCCAGAATCCCCGGGCTGACTCCGTCGTCCAGCATGGCCGTCCCAGGAGCAGGAACCCCCCTTCCCCTTCGGGACCGAGGGCAGTCCCACTCTGCTGACCCGTCTGCTTGCAGACTGGGCATGGCCTGAGGGGCTCCTTCTGGCATTCATGGGCCCAATGGCCAGTCGGCTTGCATTTGAAGCATTCCCCTTTTCTGGTCTTACTTCTGGACTGATGGTTGAACTTTCTTGTGTCCTTTGGGTTCTCCCGAGTTTGCAAAACGTGGCTGACAGCTGGGCTATCAGCTGAGCTTGAGCTCTGACATGCCTCTACTCATGCTGAGTTCCTTCTCCCCCCTCCGGTTGATCTTGATTATTAAATACCCGCAAGACCACCTCTGCGAGCTGGTGCATAGGGGTTTGTGGGCCTAACTGTGACTTTTGGGGTTTTGCCTGATATCAGGGGCAGGCTGGCTGATGAAATGTTGTCCCAGCAGGGATTGCCCCTCAGGAGTGAAGGGGCCTCTGTTAGTAAACTTTCCAAACACCTCCACAAGGCATCATGAAGAGCTGCGTTTTCTTCTTTCTCTTGGGTCACTTCCTTGACCTTTCCATGGCTGACTGGCTTCCTAAAGTACTTTCTCTTTCCTTCTAATAGGCATTGGACCATCGTGACCTGACAGGTCACCCAGAGGGAGCGGCCAGAAATTTAAGAACGCGCGCGCGTGCACACGGAGCTCAGGGTAAGTCCCGGCAGGAAGGTTGGCGCTGTTCCAGACAGGTGACAAGACAGAGGAAGGGGACTTTGAGCTCCTGGGCCCGGGTACGTGGGAAGGCAGATGCGGGTGTGGGGAGGCATGAGTCGGGCTTAACCTGAACACCCTCCAGTGGTGACGGGCTGATAAGGGCCTGCTGCGCCCTGAGGAATCGCCCTGCCCCTCCCGGTGGAAGGTGGGAGGCGAGGGTTTTTCTTGTTTGCTTTTTAACTTGCCCATGGCTCAGAATAATTCTTACCTCAGAGGGGCACATCTGGGGCTCCCCACGTTCGGCCCACACCCGTGTCAGCAAGCACTCCCCCCACTGCGTCCTTCTCGACTGCTCTCAATCCACTAAGCGTGGGTGGGCGCCGGCTCCTGGGGCTCCCGCTGGGCCGCACCCAGAGTCTTGAGAATCAGAAAACCCCGTCCCCGCCCCATCCCTGTAGAGTCTGACGACCAGGGTGCTGTTAGCACCCCGTTGGGCCGGCCCCTCCGCCCGTCACGTGGATGCGGCCGAGGCAGAGTTAGGCCTGGTTCCCCGACCCCCGCTGCACCCCGCCTCCCACGATGGGGCAGCGGCCCCCGCGGCAGAGTCCACCCTGGGCTGAGACCCGCCAGGACACGCAAGCAGGCTGCTTGGTGGGCGATGGCAGCCGCACGGTGGGTGGGCTCTGTCCTGGAGCAGCGAGGCTGCTGAGTCCGCGGTGGGACCCGTAGACGTGCAGGCGCGAGCAGGGCGGTTGCGCATTTACAGAAGGAGACTCGGCGCTTGTGTTCTTGCGCGCCCAGCGGCAGCAGCTGCAGGTGGAATGGGCCAAAGGTTGGCCAGATGCTGCTGCCTGGGTCTTGCTCCCCCGGCTCCCTGGGGGTGGGGGCTCTCTCCTGGTGCAGAGGGGGCCCGCAGCTCACTGGGAAGGAAGGTGTGGGCGTGGGAGGGGCTCCCGAGGACTGAAGGAGCAGTGGCCGGGGGAGGTTCCGGGAGAGAATGTGGGTTAACCCCTCCCTGGGGGCTCACAGACGGCTCTGCACGCTGAGGTTTGTTGTCTGGTGACTTCAGAGCACTCGCCATCGCCTGGTGGAGGCTCCCGCCCAGCTAACTGAGCTGGAATTTGTCAGGCGTGTCACTGTTGTTAGGACAGTGGCTCCGCGATGTGTGAGCCCTTCCCCAAGACGGCGCAGCTGCCGTGAAGACTGTGACACGTGTCGCGGTGCAGGACCAGCGGTGACCAGGAGGAGAACGCAGCCCCTTGGCTGTGACCTTTGTGTCTGGGCGTGGGCGTGGGGCGTTGATTGGTCCCCTTCCTCTGCCTCAAGCGTGGAAGGTTGCCACATTCCTCCCGACGGCGGGACTCACCTTCACAGCCGAGCCAAGTGCAAGAGCCCCGGTAACACAGTATTCTTTCCTAGAGAAAGAATCCTAGAGAAAGAATTCTTTCCGAGGGGGAGTCTCTACATTTTGTCTCTAAAGGTGGAGAAGGGCTCCGGCTGCCCATAGCAGGACCACATGGAGGCCACCTTCTCGAGAAGCTCGTGTGCCTGGTGGGCACCCACTGCAGATTACAAGTGCCCGCCCCACTTTTCAGCAGGTTTGTGACACCCATCGTCCTTCATATCCAAGATGCAGTGCCTTGCACGGTGCTCTATTACTTTACGCACCATTTAGAAAGAAAAATGCCGCCAGGGAACAGAACGGACCCAATGCTTAGAACTTAGCATTCTCACATTGTACGTATGGAAACATGGCCTTTAGACTTAATCAGGCATTGGTGCTGGGCTCTCCATCTGGCTTTCCAGTGCAACTTTGACCCCCTCTTCAGGACTGCTGCTAAGTGCATTGGACCTGCCCTCCCATCCTCTCTGGAGTCAGTTGGTTCCTTTGGGTTGGAAGAAAACTCCATTGTGTCTCAGGACATATTAGTCTCCAGGGAAACAGAATCAATAGGATGCACCTATGTCTGTACCTGTGTCTGTCTCTGTCTCTGTCTCATCTGTATCTAGAAGGAGATTTACTATAAGGCCGTGGCTCACACGATGGTAATCCACAATGTGCAGGGCGGCCCTCAGGCTGGAGACCCAGGGGAGCTGACGTGGAGAGCTCAGATCTGAGGGCCGTCTGCTTTGGCTTGCTGAGAGAGGATGTCTGGAGGGAAAGGTTTTTGAGATCCCACATGTCTGAGAATGTCTTTATTCTACCCTTACATTTTATTATCAGTTTGGGTGCAGAATTCTGTTAGAAATAATTTTTCTTCGCATAGCTTAGGCCATCTGATTGCACGTCCCCCTCAGCGACAGAACATTCTAGAATCACCTAAGGAGCTCAGGTAAGGGGTGACCTCTCCCCACCCCGGTCCACCTCCAAGTGCTGGACTGGAGCAAAGGTAATTTGATGGAGAAGGGGTAGTCTTTTCAACAGATGGTGCTGAAACATCTGGATGTCCACATGCACAAAATGAACCTAAGTGTAAACTTAACAGCAGTCATAAAATTAACTCATTGACCAAAATATAAAACGTAAAACTATGGAACTTCTAGAAAATAGCAGAAAATCTAGGTGATCATGGTGATGGCAATGAGATTTTAGATACAACACCAAAAGCACACTTCATGAAAAAGAAAAATTCATTAGCTGAACTTACTTAAAATGAAAAGTGTCTGCCTGTGAAAGACACTGTCAAGAGAATGAAAACACAAGCCACAGATGTCTAGAAACATGCAAAACACGTAGCTGAGTCCAAAATGTGCAGAGCACTGTTAAAATCCAACAGTGAGGAAACAAACAACCCAATTTAAACATGAGCAAAAGATCTGAGCAGACCTCTCACCGCAGGAGACTTACAGACACAGATAAGTACATGACAAGATGCTCCATATCACATGTCATTAGAGACTGCGAATTTAAACAGCAGTGACATACCACTACACAGCTTTAAAATGGTGGAAATCTGGAAACAAGGAACAAACATCCTGACAGTTCCAAACGCTGGAGAGGAGGTGGAGCCGCGGGAACGCTCACCCACTCTTGGTGGAGCGCAGCATGGCGCAGCCAGTTTGGAGGCCAGTTTGGCAGTTTCTTAAAAATCTACACATAATCTTACCATACAAACCGACAACTGCACTGCTAGATATTCATCCAAATGGCTGAAAACTTATGTCCTCCTCAAAACCTGCACACAGATGTTTATAGTTGATAAATGTTTATAGATGCTGTGCTCATAATTGCCCAAACTTGGAAGCAACCAAGATGTCCCTCAGTAGGTGAGTTGGATTAATAGTGTGGTACATCCAGACAATGGGATAGTATTTTGCAATAAAGAGAAATGAGCTATCTGTTTCTGTTGAATGGATCCTTTCATCATTGTATAATGTCCTTCTTAGTCTGTGACTGTTTTTGACTTTAGAGTCTGTTTTGTCTAAATGTGCCCGTCCCAGCCTTCTTTTGTTTACCATTTTCACGGAACACTGTTTTCCATCCCTTCACTTTCAGCCCATGTGTGTGTTTAAATCTAAAGTGAGTCTCTTGTGGACAGCACATAGCTGGGTCTTGTTTTTCCTCCATTCAGCCACCCTAAAGCTTTTGACTGGATAATTTAACCATTTACTTTTAAAGTAACTATTGGTAGGAAAATGCCTACTATCACCATTTTGTTAATAGTTTTCTCTCTGTCTTGTAGTTATTTTGTTCCTCTTTTTCTTTCTTGTTCCCTTACTTTGTGTTTCATTGATTTTTTTTTTTTTTTGGGCTGCATCACACTGCATGCAGGATCTTAGTTCCCTGACCAGGGATTGAACCTGCGCCCCCTGCACTGGAAGCAGGGAGTCTTAACCACTGGACTGCCAGGGAAGTCCCTGTGTTTCATTGATTTTTTTTTGTGGTGATAGTTTTTGATTCCTTTGCTGTTCAATGGGTATAAAGTTTCAGAAATGCAAAATGAGTTAAGTTCTAGGATCTGCTATACGATATAGTACCTGAGGTAACAACACTGCACTGTGCACCTCAACATTTTTTAGAGAGAAGATCTCATGTTAAGTGTTCTACACACACACACACACACACACACACACCCCTCCAAAACAATAAACCCAAAGGCACAAGGAAACTTTTAGAGGTAATGGATATGTCTGTTACCTTGATTGTAGTGATGGTTTCATAGGTGTATGCATGTGTCCAAACTCATGTATACATTAAATACATGCAGGTATTTTATATATCAATTATACCTCCATAAAGCTGTTAAAAAAGAAGTTAATAAAAAATAAATACGCTATCAAGCCACAAAAACACATGGAGGAATCTTAAATGCATATTGCTAAGTAAAAGAAGCCAATTGGAGAAGGCTACATGCTGTGTGATTCTAACTGTATGATTTTCAGAAAGGCACCTCTATACAGACAGAAGAAAGATCATTGGTAGCCAGGCACTTGCAGGGGAGGGGTGAGGAATGAATAGGTGAAGTACAGGGGATCATCAGGGCAGTAAAATTATACTGTATGATGCTGAATTTGTGGCTACATGGTCTGCAGCTTAAACAGCATATCTGACCAAGGCAGTTCCATGGACAGTAGTCTGGGGGCCTCTGGATGCAAATGACATTGTGCATTTGTCAAAACTCATAGAGTTGTACACATAAAGTAACTACTGTAACACCATAATGTTAACTATAGACTTCAGTTAATAATAATATATTAATATATTAATATTGGTTCATCATTTATAACAAATAGAGCACACTGATTCAACATATTAATAATAGGTGAGACTGTGGGTGTATGTGGGGTGCACTGGAGTATAGGGAACTCTGTATTTCCTGCTCAATTTATCTGTTAACCTAAAACTATTCTAAAAGAACAAAGTCTGTTTTTTAAAAAATATCATTATGCTGTGCAGAAAAGCAAAAGCAGAACCATGGACAGTGGCGTAAACAGACGGCCGGAACAAGTCAGCACCACGGACAGCAGCCTCGAAGGCCTTGGGTACAAACATGGCACAGCCATCGTCTGATGTGGAAAATGCAGCATCGTGCACAGCAAAGTAGCCTTATGTGAGGTAGTTTCAGATTAAGAAAGCATTCTGGACCATCGTCCCATGACCTCATGTGTCTTAGGGCGTAAACCATGTCCATTTTTGTAACCTGACGGCCCAAGTTCTTGGAGTCATGCATGCATGGACCATGAGAAGAACAGATTGATCCTGAGTAGGGTAGGCGGAATTCTAAGATGGTTCCTTATTCTGATGTGAAATTTGTATCTATATATAAATATATTAATATAAATATATTTAAGTTAAAGTATAGTTGATTCTCCCAAGTTCAGTTAACATTCTTATGACTAATGCTTTGAATTCTTTGGTACATTGTTTATTTGTTTCATTAGCTGTTTTTTTAGGGGTTTTCTCTTGCTCTTTCAATTGAGACCAGTTACTCTGTCTTTTAATTTTGCTTAACTTTCTCTGTATCTATGAGATTAGGTGAAGCAGTCACCTATCCTGGTCTGGAAGGGGTGTCCTTGTGTGGGAGTGTCCCTATGCGGTCTGTGTGTGCCCAGAGCCTTTGGTGGGAGAGCTGGCTCTGATGTGAGCACCGGTCATATCTGCCCCCAGGGTGTGCTGGCAGCTACCACCTTGGTAGGTGGTGAGGCTGGAGATGGAGGGGCTGGAGCCCAAGCCAAGTGTGAGCCAGAGCTTCTCCTTTATTCAGGGGTCATCAACCCCCTACTGGGGAAGGGTCAGGTCTCAAGTTGCTGGGGCAGAAGCCCTGAGGGTCGGGTCTGATCTGGTTCTGGTCCCTCTAAGGGCGCACTCTCCCCCCTCCCAGCAATGGCAACTTCACCTCGAGGAGAGCAGAGCTGGAACAAGAGGGGCCAGAGTGGGTGCCCGTTGTGGGCCAGGGTGTGCGCTGGGACAGCCCTTGCACCCCAGCAGACCCGACACAGCTCCCAGTCCACCACCTCCACAAGTGCGAGCAGTGGCCGTTCTCAGCCCGTTCAGATGCGGAGCCGGCCCTGTCCCCCCAACCTCACGCCCTCCTTGGCAACAGCAGCCTTTGCCCTAGTGGGGAGCTGCGCCAAAGCAAGAGAGGCTGGAGCATGTGCCCAGTGCGGGCGGGGCCTGCAGTGGGGCTGTCGCTGGAAACTGGCCAGAGCCCTGGATGTTTCCAGTCTCCTCCCTCCACCTTGTTCCCAGGAGTAAGCAGGTGTGTGCGTGCTCTGCATGAGCAGAGTCTAGGCTTCTTACAGCCCTCCTCTTAGTCCCACTGGTTTTCAAACCAGCTAAGGGGACTCATATTCCTGGTGGTGGACCCCAGGGCTGGGGAGCCCAACATGTGGCTTGAAGTGCTCACTCCCCAGGGAGGGTCTCCAAGACTGTACAAGCCTCCGCCTCTTCTGTGTCCCTCTAAGGAGTGGTTCCCGACCCCGTCGCTCCTCTTCCTTTCCTACCTGACTCCGTGTGGACCTTCCTTGCAGCCTTGGTTATACATCCCGCCAGCCTCCAGTGAGTCTTCAGTGAGAACTGCTCTACACGTACATGTGACTTTGATGTGCTCGTGGTGGGAGGGGAGCTTAGGGTCCTCCTACCCCACCATCTCCATCTCCTCCTCCCTTAACCAATTCTTTTCTTTTTTCCACCCTCCCACTCCCCTACCATCTGACATAAGATGTGTTAGTGGTGATTTACTGTATCACAGTGTATAAGATGCAGGATACCCAAAGTTGAGTGTTATTCATCAAGAAGAGAAATGAACATCCCCCAAAGATATTTAAACTGATATGTTGGACTTCATCTCCTCTTTCTGGAGGCAAGTTTTAAGTCGAATGCGAGATAATTTCACTGGATTAGGTGGAAGATAATATTGCTTTTTCTTTTTCTAATTTGGAAACTAAAAGTGGTCCAAAGTGGTTGACAAGGAGTGGTTTGTGGTGGTTTTGGTCTGTGTCAAGTTTCTAAGATCTAACTGGATTTCTTAGACTTCCCTTCCCTGTGTGTCCCCCTAGATTAGGGTTGGTCTTAAAAAGTTTACAGTTTTTGGAAAGCAAGCATGAAGCAGCAGTCCTGGAAGGCTGGTGCAGAGCCCCAGTGCAGCCAAGGCCCATGCGTCTTGTCACTGACCTGCACACTCACTTTGTTAGTGTGGAGAAGCTGCTTCTGCAGCCCCGCAGATACCCTTCAGGTTGTCTGAGTCCTGGGCCAGGCAGAAGTGCAGCTCCATCCTGAGGGTCACAGGTGTGAGAGAGACACAGGCTCCAGATTTTCCTGAAGGGTTTCAGTTTCTTTATGGGTTAGTTTTCTCTTGCTTTCCTCTACTTAAAATTTTAAAAAAAACAAACTGTCATAAAATACGCATAGCAAAATTTACCCTGTTAAAACCTATGTACAGTTCAACGTGTACAATGATGTTAAATTCATTCATAATATTGTGCAACCATCCCCATCATCCATCCCCATCACTATTTTCATCTTGTAAAACCAAAATTCTATCCCCATTAAACAATAATCCCCTATTCTCCCCCCACCTCCCACCTGGTAACCACTGTTCCACTTTCTCTTTCTGTGAATTAGACAACTCTAAGTACCTAAATATAAGTGGAATCATACAGTATTTATCTTTTTGTGACTAATATTTCACTTAGCATAATGTCATCAAGGTTCATCCAAGTTGTAATGTATGTCACAATTTCTTTCCTTTTTAAGGGGGATAATATTCTATTGTATGTATATACCACATTTTGCTTATCCATTCATTCATCCATGGACATTTAAGTTGCTTCCACATTTTAGCTATTGTGAATAATGTTGCTGTGAACATGGGTATAAAAGTATCTCTTCAAGACCCTGCTTTCAATTCTTTTGGGTATATACCCAGAAGTGAAATTGCTGGATCATATGTAGTTCTTTTTTAAATTTTTTGAGGAACTTCCAAGCTGTTTTGCACAGCAGCTATGCCATTTTACATTCTCACCAACAGTGCACAAGGGTTCCAGTTTCTCCATATCCTTGCCAACATTTGTTATTTTCTGTTTTTTAAAAAATCATAGCTGTTCTAATAGCTATGTGTGTGTGTGTGAGGTGGTATCACATTGTTGTTTGGATTTGCATTTCTCTAATGATTTGTGATACTGAGCACCTTTCCATGTGCTTGTTGGCCATTTATATATTTCCTTTGGAGAAATGTTAATTCAAGTCCTTTGCCCATTTTTGCATCAGGTTAGTTATTTCTTTGTTGTTGAATTTTAGGAGTTCTCTGTATATTCTGGGTATTAATTCCTTATCAGGAATTTGCAAATGTTTTCTCCTATTCTATGGGCTGCCTTTTTTTTTTTTTTTTTTTTTTTTTTTACGGTGTGCGGGCCTCTCACTGTTGTGGCCTCTCCCATTGTGGAGCACAGGCTCCAGACGCTCAGGCTCAGCGGCCATGGCGCACGGGCCAAGCCGCTCCGCGGCATGTGGGATCTTCCCGGACCGGGGCACGAACCCTTGTCCCCTGCATCAGCAGGTGGACTCTCAACTACTGCGCCACCAGGGAAGCCCTGGGCTGCCTTTTTATTCTGTGGATAGTGTCTTTTTTTATTTTAACATCTTTATTGGAGTATAATTGCTTTACAATTTTGTGTTAGTTTCTGCTTTATAAAAAAGTGAATCAGCTATATGTATACATATGGGGATAGTGTCTTTTGATGCATGAAATTCAAAAATTTTCATGAAGTCTAATTTGTCTCTTCTTTACTTTTGTTGCCTATACTTTTTTTTTTTTTTTTTGGTACGCGGGCCTCCCACTGCTGTGGTCTCTCTTGTTGCAGAGCACAGGCTCCGGACGCGCAGGCTCAGTGGCCATGGCTCACGGGCCCAGCTGCTCCGTGGCATGTGGGATCCTCCTGGACCGGGGCACGAACCTGTGTCCCCTGCATCGGCAGGCGGACTCTCAATGACTGAGCCACCAGGGAAGCCCTGTTACCTATACTTTTGGTGTCATATCCAAGAAATCACTGTCAATTTTAATGTTGTGAAGCTTTTGCCCTATGTTTTCCTCTAAGAGTTTTATAGTTTAAAGTCCTACATTTAAGTCTGATCCATTTTCAGTTAGTTTTTGTACACAGTATTAGACAAGGTCCAACTTCATTCTCTTGCATGTGAATATCCAGTTTCCCAGTACCATTTGTTGAAAAGATTGCCTTTTCCCAATTGTATGCTCTTGGCACCCTTGTCAACAATCATTAGGTCATATATGTGAGGGTATATTTCTGGACCATATTTTAGTCCATTGGGCTGTGTCTGTCTTTATGCCAGTACCAAACTGGTTTGATTACTGTAGCTTTGTAGTAAGTTTTGAAATTAGGAAGTGTGAGTCCTAAAACTTTGTCCTTATTTTTCATGATCATTCTCATCATTTGGGGGTCCTTTGAGATTCCGTATAGATTTTAGGATGGGTTTAAAAAAATTTTCTGAAAAAAATGTAATTGGGATATTTTAAAACAACTTTATTGGAGTATAATTGTTTTACAATGGTGTGTTAGTTTCTGCTTTATAACAAAGTGAATCAGCTATACATATACATATATCCCAATATCTCCACCCTCTTGGTCTCCCTCTCACCCCTCCCTATCCCACCCCTCTAGGTGGTCACAGAGCACCCAGCTGATCTCCCTGTGCCATGCAGCTGCTTCCCATTAGCTATCTCTTTTACATTTGGTAGTATATATAAGTCCATGCCATTCTCTCATTTCATCCCAGTGTAGCCTTCCCCCTCTCCGTGTCCTTAAGTCCATTCTCTACATCTGTGTCTCTATTCCTGTCCTGCCCCTAGGTTCTTCAGAATTTTTTTTTTTAAGATTCCATATATATGTGTTAGCATACAGTATTTGTTTTTCTCTTTCTGATTTACTTCACTCTGTATGACAGTCTCTAGGTCTATCCACCTCACTACAGATAACTCAATTTTATTTCTTTTTATGGCTGAGTAATATTCCATTGTATATATGTGCCACATCTTCTTTATCCACTCATCTGTCAATGGACACTTAGGTTGCTTCCATGTCCTGGCTATTGTAAATAGTGCTGCCATGAACATTGTGGTACATGACTCTTTTGGAATTATGGTTTTCTCAGGGTATATGCCCAGTAGTGCGATTGCTGGGTCATATGGTAGTTCTATTTTAAGTTTTTTAAGGAACCTCCAAACTGTTCTCCATAGTGGCTGTACCAATTTACATTCCAACCAACAGTGCAAGAAGGTTCCCTTTTCTCCACACCCTCTCCAGCATTTATTGTTTGCAGATTTTTAGAGGATGGTCATTCTGACTGGTGTGAGGTGATACCTCATTGTAGTTTTGATTTACATTTCTCTAATGATTAGTGATGCTGAGCATATTTTCACGTGTTTGTCAGCAATCTGTATATCTTCTTAGGAGAAATGTCTATTTAGGTCTTCTGCCCATTTTTGGATTGGGTTGAGTTTTTTTTTATATTGAGCTGCATGAGCTGCTTGTATATTTTAGAGATTAATCCTTTGTCAGTTGCTTCATTTGCAAATATTTTCTCCCATTCTGAAGGTTGTCTTTTCACCTTGTTTTTGGGTTCCTTTGCTGTGCAAAAGCTTTTAAGTTTCATTAGGTCCCATTTGTTTATTTTTGTTTTTATTTCCATTTCTCTAGGAGGTGGGTCAAAAAGGATCTTGCTGTGATTTATGCCATAGAGTGTTCTGCCTATGTTTTCCTCTAAGAATTTCATGGTGTCCGGCCTTACATTTAGGTCTTTAATCCACTTTGAGTTTATTTTTGTGTATGGTGTTAGGGAGTGTTCTAATTTCATTCTTTTACATGTAGCTGTCCAGTTTTCCCAGCACCATTTATTGAAGAGGCTGTCTTTTCTCCACTATATATTCTTGCCTCCTTTATCAAAGATAAGGTGACCATATGTGCATGGGTTTATCTCTGGGATTTCTATCCTGTTCCATTCATCTATATTTCTGTTTCTGTGCCAGTACTATACTGTCTTGATTAATGTAGCTTTGTAGTATAGTCTGAAGTCAGGGAGCCTGATTCCTCCAACTCCGTTTTTCTTTCTCAAGATTGCTTTGGCTATTCGGGGTCTTCTGTGTTTCCATACAAATTGTGAAATTTTTTGTTCTAGTGCTGTGAAAAATGCCAGTGGTAGTTTGACAGGGATTGCATTGAATCTGTAGATTGCTTTGGATAGTAGAGTCATTTTCACAATGTTGATTCTTCCAATCGAAGAACATGGTATATCTCTCCATCTGTTTGTATCATCTTTAATTTCTTTCATCAGTGTCTTATAATTTTCTGCATACAGGTCTTTTGTCTCCTTAGGTAGGTTTATTCCTAGATATTTTGTTCTTTTTGTTGCAATGGTAAATGAGAGTGTTTTCTTAATTTCAGTTTCAGATTTTTCATCATTACTGTATAGAAATGCAAGAGATTTCTGTGCATTAATTTTGTACCCTGTTACTTTACCAAATTCATTGATTAGCTCTTGTAGTTTTCTGGTAGCATCTTTAGGATTCTCTATGAATAGTATCATGTCATCTGCAAACAGTGACAGCTTTACTTCTTTTCCGATTTGGATTCCTTGTATTTCTTTTTCTTCTCTGATTGCTCTGGCTAAAACTTCCAAAACTATGTTGAATAATAGTGGTGAGAGTGGGAAACCTTGTCCTGCTCCTGATCTTAGTGGAAATGGTATCAGTTTTTCACCATTGAGGATGATGTTGGCTGTGGGTGTGTCATATATGGCCTGTATTATGTTGAGGAAAGTTCCCTCTATGCCTACTTTCTGGAGGGTTTTTATTATGAATTGGTGTTGAATTTTGTCGAAAGTTTTCTCTGCATCTATTGAGATGATCATATGGGTTTTCTCCTTCAATTTGTCAATATGGTGTATCATGTTGATTGATTTGCCTATATTGAAGAATCCTTGCATTCCTGGGATAAACCCCACTTGATCATAGTGTATGATCCTTTTAATGTGCTGTTGGATTCTGTTTGCTAGTATTTTGTTGAGGATTTTTGCATCTATGTTTATCAGTGGTGTTGGCCTGTAGTTTTCTTTCTTTGTGACATCTTTTTCTGGTTTTGGTATCAGAGTGATGGTGGCCTCGTAGAATGAGTTAGGGAGTGTTCCTCCCTCTGCTATATTTTGGAAGAGTTTGAGAAGGATAGGTGTTAGCTCTTCTCTAAATATTTGATAGAATTAACCTGTGAAGCCATCTGGTCCTGGGCTTTTGTTTGTTCGAAGATTTTTAATCACAGTTTCAATTTCAGTGCTTGTGATTAGTCTGCTCATATTTTCTATTTCTTCCTGGTTCAGCCTCGGCAGGTTGTGCATTTCTAAGAATTTGTCCATTTATTCCAGGTTGTCCATTTTATTGGCATAGAGTTGCTTGTAGTAATCTCTCATGATCCTTTGTATTTCTGCAGTGTCAGTTGTTACTTCTCCTTTTTCATTTCTAATTCTATTGATTTGAGTCTTCTCCCTTTTTTCTTGATAAGTCTGGCTAATGGTTTATCAACTTTGTTTATCTTCTCCAAGAACCAGCTTTTAGTTTTACTGATCTTTGCTATTGTTTCCTTCATTTCTTTTTCATTTATTTCTGATCTGATCTTTATGATTTCTTTCCTTCTGCTAACTTTGGGGTTTTTTTGTTCTTCTTTCTCTAATTGCTTTAGCTGTAAGGTTAGGTTGTTTATTTGAGATATTTCTTGTTTCTTAAGGTAGGATTGTATTGCTAGAGCTTCCCTCTTAGAACTGCTTTTGCTGCATCCCATTGGTTTTGGGTCATCCTGTTTTAATTGTCATTTGTTTTTAGGTATTTTTTGATTTCCTCTTTGATTTCTTCAGTGATCTCTTGGTTATTAAGTAGTGTGTTGTTTAGCCTCCATGTGTTTGTATTTCTTACAGATTTTTCCTGTAATTGATATCTAGTCTCATAGCGTTGTGGTCAGAAAAGATACTTGATATGATTTCAATTTTCTTAAATTTACCGAGGCTTGATTTGTGACCCAAGATATGATCTATCCTGGAGAATGTTCCATGAGCACTTGAGAAAAATGTGTATTCTGTTGTTTTGGGATGGAATGTCCTATAAATATCAATTAAGTCCATCTCATTTAACGTATCACTGAAAGCTTGTGTTTCCTTATTTATTTTCATTTTGCATGATGTGTCCATTGGTGAAAGCGGGGTGTTAAAGTCCCCTACTATGAATGTGTTACTGTCGATATCCCCTTTTATGGCTGTTAGCATTTGCCTATGTATTGAGGTGCTCCTATGTTGGGTGCATAAATATTTACAATTGTTATATCTTCTTCTTGGATCGATCCCTTGGTCATTATGCAGTGTCCTTCTTTGTCTCTTCTAATAGTCTTTGTTTTAAAGTCTACCTTGTCTGATATGAGAATTGCTACTCCAGCTTTCTTTCGATTTCCATTTGCATGGAATATCTTTTTCCATTCCCTCACTTTCAGTCTGTATGTGTCCCTAGGTCTGAAGTGGGTCTCTTGTAGACAGCATATATACAGGTTTTGTTTTTGTATCCATTCAGCCAATCTATGTCTTTTGGTTGAAGCATTTAAAACATTTACCTTTAAGGTAATTATCGATATGTATGTTCCTATTACCATTTTCTTAATTGTTTTGGGTTTATCATTTTAGGTCTTTTCCTTCTCTTGTGTTTCCTGCCTAGAGAAGTTCCTTTAGCATTTTTTGTAAAGCTGCTTTGGTGGTGCTGAATTCTCTTAGCTTTTGCTTGTCTGTAAAGGTTTTAATTTCTCCATCAAATCTGAATGAGATACTTGCTGGGTAGAGTAATCTTGGTTGTAGGTTTTCCTCCTTCATCACTTTAAATATGTCCTGCCACTCCCTTCTGGCTTGCAGAGTTTCTGCTGAAAGATCAGTTGTTAACCGTATGGGGATTCCCTTATGTGTTATTTGTTGTTTTTCCCTTGTTGCTTTTAATATTTGTTCTTTGTCTTTAATTTTTGATAGTTTGATTAATATGTGTCTTGGCATATTTCTCCTTGGATTTATCCTGTATGGGACTCTCTCTGTGCTTCCTGGACTTGACTGACTATTTCCTTTCCCATATTAGGGAAGTTTTCAACTATAATCTCTTCAAATATTTTCTCAGTCCCTTTCTCTTTCTTTTCTTCTTCTGGGACCCCTATAATTCGAACGTTGTTGCATTTAATGTTGTCCCAGAGGTCTCTGAGACTGTCCTCAATTCTTTTCAATCTTTTTCCTTTATACTGCTCTGCAGTAGTTATTTCCACTATTTTATCTTCCAGGTCACTTATCGGTTCTTCTGCTGCAGTTATTCTGCCATTGTTCCCTTCTAGAGAATTTTAAATTTCATTTATTGTGTCGTTCATCACTGTTTATTTGCTCTTTAGTTCTTCTAGGTCCTTGTTAAATGTTTCTTGCATTTTCTCTATTCTATTTCCAAGATTTTGGATCATCTTTACTATCATTATTCTGAATTCTTTTTCAGGTAGACTGCCTATTTCCTCTTCATTTGTTAGGTCTGGTGGGTTTTTATCTCGCTCCTTCATCTGATGTGTGTTTCTTTGTCTTCTCATTTTGGTTAAATTACTGTGTTTGGGGTCTCCTTTTTGCAGGGTGCAGGTTCGTAGTTCCCGTTGTTTTTGGTGTCTATCTCCAGTGGCTAAGGTTGGTTCAGTGGGTTGTGTAAGCTTCCTGGTGGAGGGGACTAGTGCCTGTGTTCTGGTGGATGAGGCTGGATCTTGTCTTTCTGGTGGGCAGGTCCACGTCTGGTGGTGTGTTTTGGGGTGTCTGTGGACTTGTTACGATTTTAGGCAGCCTCTATGCTAATGGGTAGGGTTGTGTTCCTGTCTTGCTGGTTGTTTGGCATAGGGTGTCCAGCACTGTAGCTTGCTGGTCGTTGAGTGAAGCTGGGTGCTGGTGTTGAGATGGAGATCTCTGGGAGATTTTCACCGTTTGATATTACGTGGAGCTGGGAGGTCTCTTGTGGACTAGTGTCCTGAAGTTGGCTCTCCCACCTCAGAGGCACAGCACTGACTCCTGGTTGGAGCACCAAGAGCCTCTCCTCCACACGGCTCAGAATGAAAGGGAGGAAAAAAGAAAGAAAGAAGAAGATAAAATAAAATAAAATGAAGTTAGTAAAATAAAAAATAATTCTTAAGAAAAAAATTCTTTAAATAAAAACAAAAAACGGACAGACAGAACCCTAGGGCAAATGGTGAAAGCAAAGCTATACAGACAAAATCACAGACAGAAGCATACACATGCACACTCACAAAAAGAGGAAAAGGGAAAAAAATATATATTGTTGCTCCCAAAATCCACCTCCTCAATTTGGGATGATCCGTTGTCTATTCATGTATTCCACAGATGCAGGTACATCAAGTTGATTGTGGAGCTTTAATCCGCTGCTTCTGAGGCTGCTGGGAGAAATTTCCCTTTCTCTTCTTTGCACAGCTCCCAGGGTTCAGTTTTGGATGTGGCCCTGCCTCTGCGTGTAGGTCGCCGGAGGGCGTCTGTTCTTCGCTCAAACAGGACGGGGTTAAAGGAGCCGCTGATTTGGGGGCTCTGGCTCACTCAGGCCGGGGGGAGGGAGGGGTGCACATGCGGGGCTGGCCTGCGGCGGCAGAGGCCGCCGTGACGTTGCACCAGCCTGAGGCGCGCCGTGCATTCTCCTGGGGAAGTTGTCCCTGGATCCCAGGACCCTGGCAGCAGCGGGCTGCACAGGCTCCCCGGAAGGGGGGTGTGGATAGTGACCTGTTCTCACACACAGGCTTCTTGGTGGCGGCAGCAGCAGCCTTAGTGTCTCATGCTTGTCTCTGGGGTCCTCGCTGTTAGGCGCGGCTTGCGCCCGTCTCTGGAGCTCCTTTAAGCAGCGCTCTTAATCCCCTCTCCTCGCGCACCAGGAAACAAAGAGAGAAGAAAAAGTCACTTGCCTCTTCGGCAGGTCCAGACTTCTCCCCAGACTCCCTCCCGGCCAGCCGTGGTGCACTAACCCCCTGCAGGCTGTGCTCATGCCGCCAACCCCCGTCCTCTCCCTGCGCTCCGACCAAAGCCCGAGCCTCCGCTCCCAGCCCCGCCCGCCCCAGCAGGTGAGCAGACAAGCCTCTCGGGCTGGTGAGTGCCGGTCGGCACCGATCCTGTGCGGGAATCTCTCCGCTTTGCCCTCCGCACCCCTGTGGCTGTGCTCTCCTCCGCGGCTTCGAAGCTCTCCCCCTCCGCCACCCGCAGTCTCCGCCCGCGAAGGGGCTTCCTAGTGTGTGGAAACCTTTCCTCCTTCACGGCTCCCTCCCGCTGGTGCAGGGCCCGTCCCTATTCTTTTGTTTCTGTTTATTCTTTTTTCTTTTGTCCTACCCAGGTACGTGGAGAGTTTCTTGCCTTTTGGGAGGTCTGAGGTCTTCTGCCAGCATTCAGTAGGTGTTCTGTAGGAGTTGTTCCATGTGTAGATGTATTTCTGGTGTTATCTGTGGGGAGGAAGGTGATCTCCGCGTCTTACTCTTCCGCCATCTTGAAGCTCTCCTGTTATTTTTAATAGTTATTAGTTTTGTATATTCTGCATTTTTTTCTACTTAGAAAGTTATCATGCTTTAACATATTTTTGGTCTTGCTGAATCCACCAAGACCTCTAGTACAATGTTGCTTCCAACAAATTCTCTTTAAGAAAAAATATTTAAAGGTTTTTGGTAGATAAACCTTGTCAGGCCAAAGAATTCCATTGCATTTTTAATTTGCCAAAAGTTTTATATCATAAAAGAGTGTTAAATTCTTTCAACTTTTTTTTTCTGTACTTTTGAGATGATCTTAAATTTTCTCTCCTTTAATATGTTAGTGCTTTGAATGACAATGATAGATTTTGTAATGTTAAACTATCCTTGTCTTTTTGAGATAAACCTGACTGGGTCATGGTGAATTATCTGTTTTTTATAAGGAGCAAAATTATTTGCTAATATTTTCTTTGGAATATTTGTATCTGTTTCATGAATGAGACCGTCCCGCAACTTTCTTTCCCATGCTATCCTTGTCTGGCTCTGGATTAAGGTTACATTGACTTGTAGAATGAATTGGGCATTATTCCCGCTTTTTCACTTTTTGCGAGTTTCTATAAAATTTGAATGATTTTTTAAAATTTGATGAAACATGGCCCTGGTATTTTTATTTGAAAAGATTTTAAACTACTTCAACTTATTTAATTAATATAGTACTATTGAGCTTTTCTGTTGAGTCATTTTTGATAAGATACTTTTCTAGTATTTTAAAATTTTATCTAAAAATTAGTGCAATACATTTATTTATTATATCCTCTTACTACTTTTTATCAATAACTAATTTTAATCCCTCTTTTTTAATATATTTTAAAAAATTAAATTTATTTTTGGCTGTGTTGGGTTTTCATTGCTGCACGCAGGCTTTCTCTAGTTGCGGTGAGCAGTGGTTACTCATCGTTGCAGTGCATGGGCTTCTTGTTGCCGTGGCTTCTCTTGTTGCGGAGCATGGGCTCTAGGTGCGTGGGCTTCAGTAGTTGCAGCACACGGGCTTAGTAGTTGCTACACGTGGGCTCTAGGGCACGTGGGCTCCAGTAGTTATGGGCTCAGTAGTTGTTGCTCACGGGCTCTAGAGTACAGGCTCAGTAGTTGTGGTACATGGGCTTAGTTGCCCCACAGCATGTGGGATCTTCCATGGCTTGAACATGTGTCCCCTGCATTGGCAGGCATATTCTTAACCATGCACCACCAGCAAGTCCCAGTCCCTCTTTTTATTACAATTTTTTTTTTTTTTGCGTTACGTGGGCCTCTCACTGTTGTGGCCTCTCACGTTGTGGAGCACAGGCTCCGGACACGCAGGCTCAGCAGTCATGGCTCACGGGTCCAGCCGCTCCGCGGCATGTGGGATCTTCCCGGACTGGGGCACGAACCTGTGTCCCCTGCATCGGCAGACGGACCCTCAACCACTGCGCCACCAGGGAAGCCCTATTACATATATTTTTATTTTTGTTTTTTGCCATCTCTCTTTTATTCTTGTCTAGTTTCCTCAGAGGTCTGTCCCTTTTAAGAAACAATTTTGGATTTGTTGTCCCTCTTTGTTGCTTCACTTCTTATATTTCATTGTTTTTTTGTTTATATGTTTATTATCTACTTCCTTCTTTCTTTGTGTTTACTTTGCTGCTCTTTTCCCAACTTTAAAACTTGGATTCTTTATTAATTCAGTGCTTTCTCCTTTCCAGACATTTAAGGCCATGGATTTCTCTTCTGATTTGACCCACGAGACATGTGGAGTTCAATTATCCTTTTGTCCTGGATGTCTTTCTCATTTGCAGTGCTGTCAGAGAACTTGACACTGTGCCTTTAATATTTTGCAGTTTAACCTGTGGCCCAACAGGTGTTGAGCTTTACAGGTCGGCTATGTGTTCGGGGAGAGTGGGGCTGGCTGGACCGCGCTGGTGGTCCCTGCTCTTAGGTCTGGAGCCCAGTCTAGCCAGGTCCCTGCCACCTCGCCATTGAGACTGCTCTTGGGAGGCCACCTGGATCCCCTCAGCCTCTGCCCAGACCCTTCAGGAGCAGGGATGCAGTGCAGCTCTCCCTCCACACGGCACCCCTCGTGGTGTCCCCGCCAGTCCTGGGCGCCGACCCTGCCACGTGCTGGTCCCCAGTTGGGTCCTCCGCCTCTGAGTGCTTCCCAAGCCCCTAAGTCCTGGCTGCATCGATGCTGTGATGCAGGAGGCCCTGGGGCCACTCTATCTCCACAGGCCCTCAGCCTTCTCTAGACACGTGTGTGATCTGAGTGCTTCTCTCGGTGCACACCCCCTCCCTTCAGGACCTCTTGGCTTCCACCCTCCCTCCTGCACAGCCTGCTGTCCAGTGCAAGATTGAAAAGCACCGCCCCCCCCCCCCCGCCAGATGCCTCCTGGGGCTTCCCATCGACCCAGAATAAAGCCCGGAGCTCAAACAGGGCTGGCATGGCCCCTGAGGTCAGCCCTGCTCTGTCTCCTGACCTCCTTCTCCCCAGACTTCCATCTGCTCATGCAGCCCCGCTGGCCTTCCCACTGCTCCTTGAACTTGCCAAGCCATTTCTGCCCCTGGAACTTTTTACCTTCTGCTCCTTCTGCGAGGATGCACCTCCCCAACCCCATGCAGACCGTGCATCCTCTCAGACCACGCCAGGCACTGAGGTGCCCGTCCTTGCCTGGCTACCTTGCCCTTCGTAGGGCGTTGATCAGTTTCTAATTATATCGTTCTCCCCCATCAGGACAGTGGTGCCATGTGCAGTCACACGTGTGTGTCTCCACCTTAACACCTGTGTGGCACGCAGTGGGTCGGCTTGAATAGTTGCCACCTGACGGATGGTCTGCTGTTGATAGTCGCTTTTCTTTGATTACCTGTGACTTTTGACAATTTCCCGTGTTTTATTGGTTATTTGTTGTTTACAACTCGCTGGAAATGATCTCCCCTTCCTCACCTTCTGCTGAAAACTTTTCCTTGAAGTTTGTCCCATTCACGTTTTTTTCAACGTTCATTTAGTTGGACTCTGTGAATATTAATTTTATGGATTAACTTGACTCGGCCACAGGACCCAGATATTTGGCCAAACACTAGTCCAAACGGTGAAGGTATTTGAAAATGGGATTAACATTTAAATCAGTAGATGTTGCATAAAGCAGATTGTCCTACGTGGGTGGGCCTCATCTAATCAGGTGAAGGCCTTAAGAGGAAAAGCTCGAGGTTCCCTGAGGGAGAGGGGATTTGCCTCTGGACTCAAACTGTGGCATCAACTCTTCCCTGGGTCTCTGGGCTGCTGGCCCACCCTACAGGTTTTGGACTCTCCAAATCTTGACAATCACAGGACCCAATTCCTTAGACTCTCTCTTCCCCGCTATCTGTATATCAGTATACGCATGTACATTTATCTCTCTATCTCGTATATTTATTCTCTGAAGAACCCTGACTGATGCAGACTCTTTTGCATGTTATATACTTCAGCCGCTCTCTCTCCCATAGTATTTAGTTTATTGTGATTTTATCCTCATAGATTAAAATTTTTTCTTTCTGTAGGCAAATCTATCAATATTATTTTTAAAGTTCCTGGCTGTGGTGTCATTCTGAGAAAACGCCTATTCACCCTGGCAGAGCAAAAATAATTTCCCATAAT
The DNA here is from genome assembly GCF_964374135.1 of Grampus griseus. Taxonomy (NCBI): domain Eukaryota; kingdom Metazoa; phylum Chordata; class Mammalia; order Artiodactyla; family Delphinidae; genus Grampus; species Grampus griseus. The sequence continues at coordinate 325,116 of NC_139018.1, read as the reverse complement.
TTCCTCTGGTCTGAGTTTTGATTTGCATCAAATGCTGGTCCTGACTTTGCTTTTGTCCTGACGGTGAGAGCAGGTGTCCTGTCTCTTTGCTCTTTCCATCTCCCAACTCTTTTGAGGTCTTGTCCTGGTCATATGTCTTCTAGAATAAACTCAACAAACAAGGGCCTGCTGTGGGCCAGGAACAGACATGGGCCGTGGCTGGAGAGCACAGCCTGGTTTCTGCCCAGGTCTGGGGAGGCTTCATTCCCAAGCCTTGGGGAGCAGGAATGGCGGAGACCCTTTTCCCCAAGCACCAAGGGAGGGGCGGGCAGTTGGGCCCCAGGCAGGGGCTGGGAAGTGAATCCCACACCACGGGGCCAGGATTGTCAGGCCTTGATTTAAGTATGGGAGGGCGGATGTGTGCTGTTTGTTACCACAGCTGGAAACAGATGTTTCTGCCCTGGGAGGAGGGTGTCCAGGCAGGTGGGGCTGCGGGGACTCGGGTGAGCTGCAGAGCAAGGGGGGAATACGGCCCTCGGCTGCATGTCACAGGGCTGAGCGGCGGCCGGGGCTGCGGTGCCAGGAAGGCCACAAACACAGCCTTGTCGGGGGAAATGGCCGAGCCCGGGGCCCCAGGGCTGTCACATGCCTCCTGCAGAGAGGCCTCTGGAGTGACAGAGGTGGACTGATGGTTATTTAAGATAAAAAGGGGAAGTCTGCGGACAGGCGGCTCGCTGGGTCTTTCTGTTGAAGAACTGGGTGAAAGTGTGCGGAGTCCACCTGGCAGGCGCCGAGGGCTGAGGGCTGCTGCGGTCAGGGGAGCTCGGCCGCTAGGCGGGGTGCAGGGACGTTTGTGGGTGACAGCGCACTTCATGCCTTATTTTGGGGCTTTTCGTGGAAGTGTTTCCTGGACAGAAGGAAGCTCAAGTGCAGACCCCCTGGCCCAGACCAGCACCCACCATGCTCAGGGGATCGCGGCTGTAGGCTTTGGTGCTGACAGCCCTTCTGGCCTCCCAGGGCCTGCGGGTGGGTCCCACGGCGCAAACCCCAGGGCAGGGCGGGGAGCCTGGAGCGCGGTCCTGGGGGCAGCCGGGAGATGCTGTGGCCACACAGGGGCCTTCCGTGGAGATGTCGGCTGGGGGCCCACGTGCGTGCCCTCCTTGGTGGCTCTGAGGCCTCTCACCCCCCCAGCCAGACTGCCCCTCCCTTCCTTCACACATTGCTTAGCTGCTGTGCACGCCGGGGCTGTACCATCCGGGCTGTCCAGGCTGGAGATAAGGCAGCACCAGGGGCCCCAGAGGTGGGGAGGTGCTGTGAAAGTGGGACACGGGCGTGGGGCAGGGTGGCTTGGCCGGTCTGGGTCAGCCGGGTGAGGCGTGGAAGTTTTGATTTCATTCTTGATGTGACAGGAGCCCATCACTGGGTTTGGGCTGGGGCTGCCGGGACAGATGCGAGTTTTGAAAGACCGCCCTGGCTGCGGGCCAGGGAGCGGGTGAGCAGGAGTCGTCTGGAGATGACCCTGAGGTGTCTTTTTGGCAGGTGTTCATTTACTGAGGTGGGAGAGAGGGGGCGAGGGGTCGATCTCAGAAGGGAAGTTACTTTGGGGCCGCTCCATCCGGTCCACCTGTGACCTTGGGACTTGCTCTGTGCCAGGGGCAGCCCCGGTCTCCATCCCCTCAGTGAATGTCTGTCGGCACCTCCTGCACGCGGGCTTTGTTCCGGGAGCAAGGGAAAACCCTGTGCTCTGGGGTAAACTTTCTGGGTGAGGACAAAGAAACAGCCAGCTAGTGTCATGAGTACGTGAGCCGTAGAACGTGCCAGAAGGGCCAAAGAAGAGACCTCGGCAGGGAAGGGGGATGGGTGTGGTGCTGTTCTCATTAGGGCAGATGGGGTGGGCTTCATGCAAAGACTTGAAGGGGGTGAAGGAGGGACCCTCCAGAGCCTGGGAAGAGGTCTCTTCGAGGGGACAGCCAGTGGGGAGGCCCTGCCCGGAGGAGGGAGCAGGTGGGGTGGAGGGACGGGAGGCTGGGGCAGGGCGGGGCCACCACGAGGACCCCAGGACCTGCAGGTGAATTTCTGATCAAATGTGAGGCCCTTTCGGGCTGTGGACCAGCTGAGGCCTCATCCAAGATCTCGAGACAGGGCTGCCCTCGCTGCCGGGCTGAGAAGGCTGCAGAAGGCAAGGGGGTGCAGAGAATGCCACCAAGGAGCCTGCAGGCATGGCGACTGCCCTGGCCAAGGCGGCGGGCCGGCCAGTGTGGGAAATGAGGCTTCCTGGATGGGTGTGGCAGGCAGAGCACAGGTCTGCTGCTCGACTGGGGCAGGCTGCAGAGAAAGAAGGGAGTCAATTCCCAGAGTTTGCACCCAAGCCACTGGCAGGGCGGGGCACCCTTGGCTGGGACGGGGAGGATGCTGGGGATGGGCTGGTCTGGAGGGACTGTCGGTGTCTTAGTTCCTGCGGCTGCAGCAAATTACCACAAACACGTGTCTGCTCACGGTCTGCAGGCCAGACGTCTGAAACAGTCTCACTGGGCCTCGAGCAAGTGAGGGCAGGGCTGCGCGGGGAGGGCCTGCTCCTGGCCTTTTCCAGCCGCCCGAGCGGCATCCCTTGGCCCGTGGCCCTGTCCTCCGTCTTCGAAGCCGGCAGGGTAGCCGACCCTGCCTCTGTGTCACAGGCCCTTCCTCTCTGTGCCAGGTCCCCCGTGCCTCCCCCTCGTGAGGACCTGGTGATGACGCTGGGCCGAGAGGCTAGGACCCTCGCGCATCTCAGGGTCCTGGGCGTAGTCATCTGCACAGTCTCCACTCACAGGCTTCAGGGATCAGGACATCTTCAGGACCGTGTCCAGCCCACCAGCCAGATGTTTGGTGGCAGGTGTGTTGAGGGTGAGACGTGTTGTTGACTTCCAGCGCCAACATGTGGAATGAGGTCCACATTTGGGGACAAGAGAGGAATGCCAGCTGTGGACAAATGCTGTTGGACCACAGGCTGGGTTGGGGGCTGCAGGGCACAACCAGTGACAAGGGGAAGCCGGCAGCGTGGTGTCCAGGAGCCAGCGAGGGGGGCGAGAGCATGACGCCCGACACGCAGACCGGCCAGGGAGGGCACGGCCTCGGCACCAACCCCTCACCCCCGCCCTGGTCCGCGGGTGGGGAAGCAGGGAGAACATGCCCGAGGCTGGCAGCCGGGCAGGTGTCCGCCACGCTGGCCGCCCCTCCTGGTGGGGCGAGAAAGCCTGGGCTGATCGGGGCCAGGTCCACCCCCTCGCCTGCCACGGGGACTCTGGGCAGTGGCGGGGAGTGACCAGGTGCTGGGCAGGACCAGCGTCTTCTCCAAGCCCTGTGGGGCAGCACTTTGTCTACTCCCCAGCCCGCCCTGCGTGAGGGGTGCTGTCGCCGCGTCCGACGGAGGGGTGGATGCATGGAGGGCTCGGGGGCTGCCCGAGCCGTGCAGATGGTGAGGGCGGCTCTGTGCGCCCAGCTGCTCCCGCCACCACCACTCAGTGCTGTCTCCTGTGCGTGTGCGTGTGTGCACTGCATGAGCACACGTGTGCCTGTGTGAGTGTGAATCCGTGTGTGTGCGTGGCTGCAGACCCGCACACGTGTGCCCACGTGCATATGCCCTTGCTTTTGCATGTGTTTGCACACGTGCGTGTGCTTGTGCTTGCAGGGTGCGGACCCACGTGTGCACTGCATGTGTAGGCGCACACATGCTCATGTGTGTGAGGAGTGCATGCATGTGCACATGCATGTGTGCACGTGTGCCTGCCTGTGTGGACGGGCACATGTCTGGTGTGGGCAGCAGGGCCTTTGGTGCAGGGAGCTCTCCCAGCTTCCTTGTCGCGGCAGCTCCCCGATGCATGCCCTGACCCTGCCGGCCCCCGTCCTCGGATGTTTGCCCTCAGCCTTCTGGGTTCTCTGACCTGGGGATACCCGAAAGGCTGGGACACAGAAACAGGAGGCAGGTGACGTGAGCCAAAGCTGTTTATGGGGCTGGACGGTGGGCGGGAAGGTAAGGGGGCCACAGTCAGGACCGCTGGCTCAGGGCCAGCTGGGGGAGCCACCCACCTCCCTGTATCATGATGCCCTCCTCTCTGTGTCGGGGGCTGGGCTCTGCCGTGGGCAGAGGAGAGTGAGTGGGGGTCAGGGGTGGGGCTGGAGGCCTCTGTGCACAGGGTGGAGTCCTGCCCTCTGGCAGCAGTGGGCGGCGTGGAGGCCAAGCTTCCCCCGCTGCAGTGCCGGCACCAGCTCTCTGGGACTACTTCACCTGCAGCAAGAGCCCCAGGGTCAGGAAGGCGGCGGGGTCCCAGAGGACAGGGTGCAGGCCCCCAGGTCAGGGCCCCCCCGCCCAGCTGAGTCAGGGACCCCACCTCTCTGACCCCCACGAGCGCAGGTCCAAATGCCTGTCCTATGCTAGGGCTGTGGGTGGAGGGAGGGGAGCCGCCCTGCCGGGCTCCCTGCTCACGGGGCGCCGGCTGCCTGGGCCACCCTACCTTGATGAAGGTGACGAAGCCGCCGTAGAGCAGAGTGACAAGGAAGAGGGCCACGAAGGTGAGCCACAGGCGGCCCGTGTCCTCCAGCTCTGAGTAGTCGTCACCACTCTCGTCCTGGCTCCGCGGGGGCAGGGTGGCCAGACCTGGGGAAACGCCAGTGCCGCTGAGACCACGCCTGCGCCGGCACACGGTGGGCCCCCAACGCGCACACGCAAACGGCCTGCTCCCTGCCGGGCCGCGCTGGCCGCTGGCGCTCCGCAGGGCCCGCCGGGTCACTGTGCCTGGTGGGGCTGACGGTCTGGAACCAAACTGACTCACAGCTCAGTTCATGCCAGCGTGACTGGGCACAGCGAGTGGGGGGCACTGACACCGATGTGGACACAGGGGGCCCGGCCCGGCCAGGCTGGACCGTGAGAGCCTCCCTCAGAAGTGGCAGCTCTGTGACGGGGTGAAAGATAAGATGGTGCCAGCCAGGCAGAGAGAGCTGGGAACAGCGTCCAAGCAGGAGGAACAGCATGACGAGTGCCCTGTCTCAAGAGAGCCTGACGCGGAAAAGTGGACGGGAGCTCCGTGTGCCTGCAGCGGGGACCTGGGGCCAAGCGGCGGGAGAGGAGGCCAGAGTGGGGCTGGGACCGGGCCCTGCTGGTGACTTTATCCTGAGAACAAAGGGCTTTAAGCAAGGGCATGTGAAGGCCAAGTTTGAATATCAAAAAGTCATTCCTGCTGGAGTTGGAGTGGTTGGGGTGCAAGGCAGGATGAGAGGAACTTGCTAGCGTCCGAGCCCAGGTTAACACACTTGTGCGGAAAGCGCCCCAAAGTCCGGAGGGAGACCCCGGGGGCAGGTAGGAAGTACTGGGTCCTGGGACCCATCTCATGCCCCGGACTTCCCTAGTCGTTCATTCCATGAATGTTTATTGAGGGTCTTCCTCGTGCTTGACCAGAGTTACTGGAAGTGGGGTCTGTACGTGGTACTGGCCGGGAACCACTGGTCACAGGGCACAGGAAATAGGTATGGAAATTGTGTGCATTGGAAATTTTTATAGCAGTCTGTTGAATCTAATAATAAAAAATCAGCACATCTTGGTTTCTGTTTGTCTCAGATTTCTAGTAATTAGTTCATATTGTATTCTGCAAAGGTATTGGTCCATGATTCATTGGAAAAAATTTAAAAGGCAGCAGCCCTTTGCCACAGAAAACTTGAAGGAGCCTGTTCTACACACATGGAACGCAGGGGTGAGCAGGCCGGGGGTCAGTGAGATGGGTAAACATGACGACAGGTTCCCATGGACCTGCTCCATCCAGTTAAAGACCAGGTGTACCAGATGCCCCATGACCCAGCCCTGGCGTCAGGGATGTCTTCTCAGTTACACAAGAGAGCTCGTGTGAATGATAAGCAGAAGTTGGCGGGATGAGAAGGTGGGAAAGATTTAGGGTGGGGGAAGCAGCGTTGGGAAGAATTGCAGGTGAGAGAGGTCATGCCCATTCACCCCTCTGGAGCGGGGCAGGAATGTGTCAGCGGGCAGCCCATTGGGCACAGTCTGAGAAACCCTGGGACAGGGTTTCTGTCCTGTCCTGACAGGGACAGGATCTGGAAGTTTTCCTTAGGGCAAAAGAAGCCATGAAAAGAGCTTGAGCCGAGGGGCGACGTGACTGGCATTGCTTCCAGTCCCCACATCTGTGTCACCTGTGGGTCTGATTCTGTTTGCTAGTTTAAATCTTGATGATGCGTGAAGGTTTTCGCTTATGTGCATGCTAGGAGATTTTGATTGCATGTGGACGTTGTGCACAGACAGACAGGGAGCCTGAGGTAGATTATCCATGTGTATTTTCCATGAAGTGGGCACACACCTCCTCTGTTGGGCGGGGAGGGTGAGGGGCTCATTGTTTTCACCAGGAGTTGAGCTGGGCTGGGTAGCAGGATCGCTGGCTCCTGGGTCTGAATGTTTGGGTGGGGTCGGCCCCTCCAGTGGGGCTTTGGGGTCTAAGCCTCGTCCAAGGCTGGAGATCTCTTGCCTCGCTCTGCTCCCAGACACTGCTCGCTCAGCAGAAGCCCTGGGTGGGGGAAGCGGCGGGTGGGGCAGGTTTGTCTGGGCCCACCTGTGCCCCCACTCCCAGGCCAGCCCACGGCCGCTGCGCCTTGGCAGCTTCCCTCGCGGCCCTCCCCTCTCACGGCTGCCCAGGCCTCTCAGTGGCCAGCAGCTCCTCTGGCCCAGGGATCTCGGTCAGCTGGACGCTGAGTCCTCAGCTCTGCAGAGGCTTTACATAAATCTGATTTCTGCTGCTTACTCGATGTTGTCCCGTCACCGCGCGAGTGACCATCTCACTAGCTTCTGCATCCTAAGTGGAAGCAGAACCTCGATGGATGTTTAAAGATCACCTCGGCTGCTGAGTGAAGGATGGGCTGTGGAGGGGGCGACGCTGGCAGCGAGACCGGCAGGGAGCGCGGAGGTCTGGGGTGGGGTCAACAGAGAGAGGCGTGAGGACTCGAGGTATTCAGGAGTTGGGGGGCTGCCTGGCTGCGAGGGTGGCGGAGGGCCGAGGTCCCTTGGCTTCACTTTGGGGGATGGGACGCATGGCTGAGGAGTGCTGGGGCCGCAGAGCAGGCCAGGAGGGAGAGGCGAGGCGCCCCATGGGAGGCAGCGTTCCAGCTGCTGTTTTGTAACAATAACGAGGACCACAGGTGCTGGCCTAGGCTGAGCACGCTGCAAGTCTCCCCTCCTTTGGGAAGAGGCGGATGGTGGTGGGCTGACCCTAGAGCGGCGGGGGATGGCGGGCCTACGGATGGAGGACCGGGGGGACACTGGGTCCTTGGAGGAAAGCAGCAGGACCCGTCGAGGCAGCAAGCCACGACTTGGGGGGCATGCAGCTGGCCCAGCGAAGAGAGAGGCTGCAATCCAGGCTGTGCAGGGGCTGAGGAGAGGGCGGCCGAGGCTGCCTTAAGCAGGGAGCCGTCCTGGCTGCCCTCCACTGGTCGGGAGGAGGGGTCGGGGCAGGGAAGGCCCAGCTGCCTGCCGGCTCAGACCCGGGGTGAGATGGTGCGGGCCGCGGCCTCCTGGACGAGGCCTTTCTTCCCCTCACTCCCAGGGGGCCCTGCGGACTGGCCAGGCCTCCTGTCGCCTCTGCCGCCCACCCTGTCTCCAGAGTGTGTGGCCCTGGCGGGTGGACATATTTCTGGCCCCTGTGGGAGGTGTGGGTCAAGGCTCTGAAGGTGCTCGGTCCAGGGTCTCCTGGGACATGAGACCACGGAGAGCCTGCGCTGTGCCTGGGGGCCCGTCTGCCCAGGGGAAGAGAGAGGGGCAGGGGCAGGAGGCCATTTCAGTGACCCAGGAACAGACAGGCCGGAGGGGCGTGAGCCGTGACAGGTGGCCCAGCACAGACGGCGCCTGGATGGGGAGGGGCAGTGCTGTGAATCGGGCTGTGCCCCAGGCGGGCACTTCAGGAGGACACCTGCTGGGGCACAGGTAGGTGGGCCGGGGGTGCAGCCGCTCTCCGGGGGACCCTGCAGGGCCAGCGGGGGCACTGCCCACCAGGAGGCCGCTGCTGCCAGGCCCGTCTGTGTGAGGGCTGCTGTCCGGGCGTCTCCTCCACTAGAGCAGGAGCCTTCCTGTCCCCCTCGCCTTGCCGACTCGGGCCCCCCAGCTGCCAACACCTTCCTCTGCCTGGCTCCTGTCGGGTGGCCTGGGGCCTGGGCCCCTGCTACAGCTCCTGCCCGGCCCAGGGTGCCCACCACTGTCCCTCTTCTCTGGCGCTGTCTGTGCACTCTTCCCCTCTGAGTGGCGTGTGGTCAGGGCCTGCCGTGGGTGTGTGCCGGTCTGACTCCCTTGGGTGCCCTAACCCAGCCCCCGCTTCCGGGCATATCTGGCTTCCCAGGTGCTGACCGTGCTCCCGGATGGGCGGAGGTCTTGGGGGCTGGGGAGGCTTGGACGCCCCCGGGGGGCCGCTGTCTGGGGTGATCACCCTCACACCCAGCCCAGGGGAGGCCCTGCTCTGCACCCAGAGGTGGGTGCACCTTGGAGGGAGATGGCTGCTCCTCGGGGACTGGGGTGGGGGGCCCACCTCCCACCCTTCCTGGGCCAGCACATGGTGTGTGGACACGGGGCCGGGCCTGATGGGGCAGCTTCCAGGGCACCCAGAGCCCCCAGGGCAGGGAGGCGTGCACTCCAGACGCGCAGCAGCCTGGTCCCCGCTGCCCGGCTCCTCCGGGGCTGCCCCTCCGCCCCCGGCCCAGCGTCTGCCACCGGCTTGGATGGAAGCCCCCAGCCCGCGTGACTCACCACCAGTGTCCAGGTTCCAGCTGGCGCTGAGCAGCGTCCGGGAGGCCTCGTGCCTGACCACACAGGTGTAGGTGGCAGCCGCACGGCCCGGGAAGGCGGGGACGCGCAGGACGCTCCAGGTGCGGAACGAGGAGTTCCCAGGCTGGGCTGCGGGGCGCGCCGTGGCGGACCAAGAAGGGTCCACCTCGCGCTGCCCCTCCAGCCAGGCGAGGAGGATGCCCAGCGGTGAGAAGTTGGACACCTCGCACAGCAGCCAGGTGGCTGCCTCGGCAGCGGGCAGTGGACTGGGCGCCGTCAGGACGCGGACGGCAGGCTTGCTGGGCGCCAAGGCCTCTGTAGCGAGAAGCCCGGTCACGCTTTGGGCCGGGGGCATCGGGAGAAGCCAGGCGGCCAGGGGACGCTGGGTCCCACCCCCCGGGGTCCCCTGGTGGAAGGAGGTGGCCAGGGGTGCTGCCGGCTGCGGTGTGGGACGCAGGGGGCCCGCGGCTGCCCTGTCTCCCCGGCCTGGGAGCCGCCCTCACCGTGTTCTCTCTGTGCTGCCAGAGTCACCAGGGACTGCAGGCCAGGGCCACTCAGCGTGCAGGTGACGGACGTCCCATTGGCCCACAAGGCCCTGGACAGGGGCAGGTGGCTGCTCTGGCTCCAGGACCCGTTGGTGTGCTCTTTGGGCTCCTCCTCCGTGTGCCCGCTGTGGGGCTTCCCATCCACCTCCCAGGACAAGCGGGCTGCCTGCAGGTCGCCTCCCACCGCCAGGCAGGTGAAGGTGGCCTGAGCCTGGAGCCACAGGCCCTGCAGGGGAGGGCGCAGCAGGTAGACCCTGGGGGGCTGGGTGTGGTTCCGGCACTCTGCAGGGGACAGGGACAGGTTGGCGAGGGTGCGTGGTGGTCCCTGGCGCAGTGGATGGGAGCGGGGTCGAGGGGTGGCCAGCAGCTCCTGGTGTCTTTAGTCACCGCCCAGCCCCAGGCCTGCCCTCTCCCCAGAGCCACCGGCCCTTGCTGCTTTCAGAAGGGCAGTGGGCCGGTGACCTCCCGTTGCCCACAGCCGGGCTGGGGTCTCGCTTGCAGGCAGGCTCTCTCGGCCGCTGAAAGTTCTCCACCCTTCTCCCCACCCCCACACTTGGTTGCCCCAAGGACTGACCTCTGCAGGGGTCCTTTGGATTTTCTGGCATCCGGGCTTCTGTCTGGGTGCGACTGGTGGACAGCACTGTGGGGGAACGGGGTGAGTCAGGGTCTCCTCCCAGCTCCACAGACGGCTGGCGCTGTGGCCTGCCCGCACTGCCGGCCCCCTTCCCGCCCTCTGGGGGTCGTCTCCATCAGCCCTCCCCGAGTACACCTCCAGGCTCTGGCGGGACCCTGGCTGTCTGCTGCTGGTCACGAGTACCTGTGCTCAGTGCTCAAGGACCGTCCCCAAGACAGCCACCTCAACAGTTTAGGGTGATGGTGACCAGTAAGTTATTGGGCCATAAATTGCGACAGCCCAGGGGTCAGCCAACTTTTCTGTCAAGGGCCAGAGAGCAAATATCTTTAGGCTTTGCAGCTGCACGGGGTTTCTGTCTGTCCTCTTGCCCTCCTCCTCCTGGTCCATCCCTCTAGAACTGGAAAGGCCAGTCCTAGGCTGTAGAGATCAGGCTTTGGGCCGCATCTGGCCTGTGGGCCGTGCGAGAGCCGGGCAGCGTCTGGGTCAGGGGGCCCTCCCTTTTCGGAGGGCTTGGCTCGTGCGGTCAGCACACCTTAGGCCCCAGGTGGGTCATCTTCCACGGGAGGGCAGTCCGGCCCCAGAACAGGAGGGCCCAGCCTGTCCTCTTGAAGCTCCGCCCTCTACCCGCCAAGGCTGCCGGGTGGATGGTCCGGCTGCAGGAATCACGGCTGGGGCTGAGTGCTGACACACGCTGGGAGGGTTGTGGGTGTGCACAGCCCTGCCGCGGTGACCTTCTCATCTGGAGGACTGAACTATCTCCTGATTCCCCACGCCCTGTGTGCCCGACCAGGCCACCCCGAGCCTGGGGGACACGCACGGCGGGAGCAGATTCTGCCCTGGGGTGTGAGCGTCTTGACCAATGAGCTGGGCAGGGCCCCCACGGAGATGCCACCTCGGGTCGCGGCCGCTGTCCTCTGCTTGGAGCTGCACTAGCACTCCAGAGGGCCGGAGAGGGGGCTGCCATTCTCTGTGTGACCAGCACACCTCCAGTGGTTTCTGCCCTTCTCAGAGCGAGGACACGCTTCCCAGGGTGGCAGACAGGGTGAGGTGTGACCCTGGGCCCCAGCCAGGCCCCCAGCACTCAGAGAGCCTGGAGCCGGGTGGAACTGGGGGTGAAGTCGGCTTTCGCCGGCTGCCACGGCTCCCCGGCCCTGTGGGTGGCACCCTGCTTCTGTGAGGGTCTCGGGGCTCAGTTCCATACTCCTGGCTGCCTTGGGAACGTGTGCCCGTGTGAGGCTCCACGGCGAGCTCACGGTCAGCGGGTCTGCTGGGCCAGGTGAGCCTGGAGCTGGCCTGTGGGCTCTCCCTCTCACAGTACCCCTCACGTTGTGACCTGACCACATTCATGAGGGGCTGATGGCCACACGGGGACCTGAGGTGGTCTCTGCAGTAGGTACCCCTCAGGTCAGTGCCCTGACTTCCTGGCTCAGGCTGTGACTTAAGGACTCATGGGAGAAGTCATGGAGGGCTGCCAGAGGGAGGCAGCTGGGGGCCGGGCAGGCAGGTGGGGGTGTGCGTGGGCGGGGGCTGCTGACCTGTGATCCTTGGAGTGGTTAGGGTGAAGTCCTCTGACTGGGACATCACAGAGGACACCAAGTGGTTTGGAGTCTGCTTCGATGCTGAAATCAGGGAAGCAGTGAGCAGGTGAGGGTCAGAGTGCAGTGTGTACTGGGGGGAGGGGCCGCAAGGTGAACAGGAAGGACAGGGGGTGGGGGGCGAGCAGGGTGATGTAGTGGGGACGCGCCTGGCCTGACCCCGCCCCCGGCCGCGGGAGAAGCCCGGCTCACCTGGGAGAGGCACTGACAGGGACCGGTCGCCATTGGGGTGCTTGACTCTGCACAGCAGGTGCTCTTCGGAGCCCTGGGGGATGCTTGAGAAAGGCAGGAGCACCTGGGAGGAGGCCGCGTACTTGCCCTCCTGCAGGACGGCCGGGAAGCTGTGGATGTTCAGGCTGCTGATGCTGGTGCTGTTACTGTAGCTCCAGGAGAAGCTGATGTAGCTGGGCAAGAAGTCCCGGGCCAGGCAGCCCAGGGCCACCGGGTTCTCATCAGACAGGGAGTTCACGCAGGAGACCAGAGGGAAGAGAGTCGGGGCAGACGGGCTCCCTGGGGACCCGAGAGGAGGACAAAAGAGAAAGGGGGCGTGAGAAGTGTCTCTCGTGCCCTGCTGGTAGGTCGGGTGTTCGGGCGACCCGCCTTCCCTCTGGGACAGTGGAGCCGGCGCGGCCTCACTGCCCCTGGCTCAGCCACACTGGGCCCAGGCTGGGGGTCTGGGGTCGGAGGGAGGGTCTGAAGGTCATCGGTGAGGATGATGCAGACTCAGCTCCACCGGCCCTCAGCACAAGCAGGTCACTGAGGTCGGCCCAGAGCAGCCAGGACGGCCCAGCGTGACTCCCAGGGCTCAGCTGAGGTTAAACCCTCCCAAAGCAGCTCGTCCAAGTCGAGCCAGCCCAGCCAGTCCACTTCTGCGGGACCCATCTCAGTCCCCCTTGGTTAGCCCAGCCCCGCTCAGCCCAGTTCAGCTCTGCTCAGCCCAGTTCAATGCAAATCAACCCAGCTCAACCCAGTTCAGCTCAGCTCAGCCCAGCTCAGCCCAGTTCAGCCCAGCTCAGCCCAGCCCAGCTCAGCTCAGCCCAGCTCAGCTCAGCTCAGCCCAGCTCAGCCCAGCTCAGCCCAGCCCAGCTCAGCCCAGCTCAGCCCAGCCCAGCCCAGCCCAGCCCAGCCCAGCCCAGCCCCGCTCAGCCCAGCTCAGCACAGTCCAGCTCAGTCCAGCTCAGCTCAGCCCAGCTCAGCTCAGCCCAGGCCAGCTCAGCCCAGCTCAGCCCAGCTCAGCCCAGCTCAGCCCAGCCCAGCTCAGCCCAGCTCAGCTCAGCCCAGCTCAGCTCAGCTCAGCCCAGCTCAGCCCAGCCCAGCTCAGCTCAGCCCAGCCCAGCTCAGCCCAGCCCAGCCCAGCTCAGCCCAGCCCAGCTTAGCCCAGCACAGCCCAGCTCAGCTCAGCCCAGCCCAGCTCAGCTCAGCCCAGCTCAGCTCAGCCCAGCCCAGCTCAGCTCGGCCCAGCTCAGCCCCACTCACACCCGTTAAACCAGGCTCAGCTCAGTCCAATCCACCTCAGCTCAGCCCAGCTCAGACCAGCTCAGCCCAGTTCAGTCCAGTTCACACCACCTCAGCGCAGCCCAGCCCAGCTCAGCTCAGCCCAGTTCAGCCCCACTCAGCCCCACTAAGCCCAGCTCAGCTCAGTCCAATCCAGCTCAGCTCAGAAAGCCCGGTTCAGTCCGGTTTTGTCCAGCTCAGCTCAGGCCTGCTATGGGCAGCCCAGGGTAGCCCTGCACAGCCCTGAAAGCCCAGTGGTTCTAGCCAGAAAGCACCAGACCCACTTGCCTCGGCTAAGGCACCCGGTCCAGGAATCCCGCACAGCTGGGCTGGGCCCGGGGTCAGGTCCCTTTGTGCCCCTTGCTCTCTCCTCTCCCCGGAGTCCCTGCCCTCCCCTTCCCACTGGGCACCCGATTCCTCCGTGCCTGCCCCGGGCCCGGCCGGCTTCGGCTCCCGGCAGTGTCAGCCACCACCTTCCTCGGCTCCCTGGGATAATGCTTGCTGGCGACTTTACACTCCCTAAAGCATCTTGCAAGAGCCTAGGCGCATTTGCCCTCATCGGAAGGACGGTCCCAGCCTCTCTGGAATGGGCAGCGTGGCTTCTCCGGGGAGAGGAGAGCCTCGGGGACGCTTCCCTCGGCGCCTTGGCCTTCCCGGGCACGTGCCCGTGGCCCCAGTTCCTCTCATTCCCGAGTCTCAAATGAGTCCGACTTGACAAAATCCCCTCCAGGAAAAATCCTCATTAACAATGACGGGAAACGCATTTTTTGTGAATTGCCGCGCACAGCTGTGCTCTTTATCCCAAAGCTCTGCGGAGGCTGCTTTCCAGTGCACAGCAACGATCTAAAACCCAGAGCCGCCTTTCCCGCTTAAGCGAGGACACGGTAAGGGGTGCCCTGGTGTGTGAAGCACCCGGGCCCACACAGGCAGTAGTCAAAGACTGATTCCCCTTCGAGCGAAAACAAAACCGTTTCATACAGATTTCCCGGAGCAGCAAATCTGGCAGCACTGGCAGCCTTCCTCTTACCTTTCCAGGCTCCCGGTCACGGGCAAGTCCCGGGGGGTCTTTGGCCTGGAAGAATTCCTCCAAATCCCTTAAAAACGGCTGATTCACCACTAGCCCACTGGCCGGTGGCAGAAGCCAGGACTGCCATCCCCTGCTCCGGGCGGTCCCAGGAGACCCCCAGCCACGGCGGGCCTGGAGGCACCCGCTCTTGGACCCTCCACGGGAGCTCCTTCCACTAAGATGCTGGCTGGGCCGATGACTCAGAACAGAGACGGCCCTTCCGAAGCGTCCTGAGTCCTTCCGGACTCACACCCGCCTGCGTCTCCTCAATCCACCAACCAACATGGTTAACTGAAATACTTCATGACGAATGCACACATTTCACCTAAAATCTGTCCTGAGCTGGATACCTGCAAAGTGGTCTTGAAAAATACTGAAAGGAGGGCAACCGTATCAGAATACCAGAGTGTTTCTTGGCCACGAAGAGAAAATCGACCGGCTAAAGACCGTGGGCACACTCATAGTGAAAACAGTGCTTCAGGGCATCGAAGGATGGTTTGGGATTAATTACCTTGAAGGAATACCCCATTAGAACATTATACGAATGCATTGATAAAATGCACCTAAGACTATTTACTTTCTTAAATATTTACTTTGAAAAGGAATATAAACGAGCAGTTGATAAGCTAAAACTGAAATAGATTCAAATAGTTCAAATAGGAAGTAGGAGCTGGCAACCCCAGGAGCACTGAACGGATCCTCTCACAGCCTCGGAAGGACCAGCCCTGCCGGCACCTTGATCTTGCTTCCAGCCTCTAGGCTGTGAGAGAATGAACTTGTGTTGTTTAAGCCTGGCCTGTGGTTCTTTGTTGTGACAGCCCTCAGACACTCCTACAGGTGCTGTCCTGAGCTGTCAGCCCCGTGGCCTGCATGAGAACCCCCCCATCCTCACTGGGGGTGGCTGTGCTCTGTGGGACCCCTCATTGAATGTCCCACAGCCTGACAGGGTGGGCTGCAAAGGGCACCGTTTAATCAGAAATATGCACCGGGAGCCCACTGCCAGGGGAAGGGTTTCTCTGGGGACCCGTGTCCACTGCCAGCTCTCTTAGGCAGTCGCCTCTTCAAGCCCCTGCCACCCCTGTGGGCCCCCAGCACCCTGAAATTGCCTCCCAGGGGAGATGGCTCCCAGACCGCCCTCACCTGGGCCACCTCCTCTGGTCCCTGTGCCTCCTCTCCTGTCCCACCGCCTGCTGCCACAGCTGGCCCGGACTTCTCTGCATCGCCTGGCTCAGCTCCCTTCTCCGAGCACTAATCCCTGGCTCCCCTACCTCCTGCCAGCTGTCCCCCTTTCTGGGCCTTTCCTCTGTGTCTCTCCCGGCCGTTTCACCCGAGACCTCTGCGCCCGCTTCCGAGCTCCATCACTGTCTGCTGGGCAGTGGGTGAGGGCCCGCGCTCCTGCAGAGCACACGGTGGCTGCACACGCGCCGGGCGCCCCTCCTGAGTCCCACCCGCACACACCAGGCACTCCCAAGGTCGGACAAGCCCTCCTGTGGCTGGGCTTGCTAGGAACAGAGACAGAGTGACAAGGCCTCACGCGGGGCTCGTAGCGGCGTCCCCGCTGACGCACACAGGGGCCCCAGCTCAGGCTGCGCTGGGAGACCAGGCCGGGGGTCCTCTCCAGCTCAGCTGTCTTTCTTCCTCTGGAACAGCCCTGAGACCCAGCCCGGCATGTCCCCTATGGGCCTGGGAGGAGACGCACGGCCCTTTCCAAAGAGCCCTTTGGAATTGGGGTCAGCTCTCGAGATACACAGCACACAGGAGTATGGCTTGAGGAAAACCCTTCACGAGGAAGCAGCGTCACAAGGTAAAATGTACGTATTTATTTCAAGGCCACAAGCGAGACATTGCAAAGCAGGGCCGGGCACAGCCCACAGCTGCGGGCTCCATGCTTGGCCACGGCATTTGGCCACGTCGGAAGAAGCCGGTTGCTTAGAGCTCGAAGCTGGAGAGGGACACGGGGAAGATTTCAGTACAAGTGGACAAGCCACGCAGACCCCCTGGCCCCAAGGCGGCTCCCCTCTCGTTCCGTCTCTGGTCCCCCATGTCCTTGGCTGGCCGTCACTTCACCTGCAGGCGACAGAGACCACGTGAGTGGGGGTGGGGGTCCCAGGGGGTCGTGTGCCACCCGCTCCTCACGGCCAGGCAGCCCACCTTGAACAGGG
Source organism: Grampus griseus (assembly GCF_964374135.1). Classification (NCBI taxonomy): domain Eukaryota; kingdom Metazoa; phylum Chordata; class Mammalia; order Artiodactyla; family Delphinidae; genus Grampus; species Grampus griseus. The sequence goes on along the minus strand of NC_139018.1, from coordinate 308,859 downwards.
TGACCGTGGTGCTGTAGAAGAGGCCCAGGAGGAAGAGGACGATGAAGGTGGAGGCCATGGTGTTGAGGTTCTCGAAGCCTTCTTCCTCGGCGCTCACTTCGCCCTCTGCAGGAGACATGGCACAGTGGGTCAGCTCGGCCGCAACGCCCGCAGGGCCCACCCTGGCTGCCCCTCGGCCGTGCGGCCACCGGGAGCGCTGGGGGCATGGCAGAAGCAGGCGGGCGGGCGGGAGGGCACGTGCTCTCCCGCGCCAGCCCTGCTGTGGGGCTGGGAGCTCCTGGGCTTGCCAGGCGGGGTCTCGGGCAGGCACGGCAGGCCACTGACCACCCGATCCAGGCCGGGCAGGCGCAGGGCGTGGCCCAAGCTGAGCAGAGAGGCGACCCCAAGCACCTTGTCCCAGGAGACCTGGGGTGGCAGAGAGCATGACCGAGCAGCACAGTACGCACGGGGTGCGGCCTGTGCCAGGGCCGGTGGAGTGGCCCCCGGTGTCCTGGACTCCCCTGGATGTCGTAGGGCCACTTGGGGCTGAGAGGCAGGGGGTGGGCGTCCTGTCCCCTGCGGTTTGGGGTGGGCCCCGCGGCCAGTGAGGATCAGCCCCGGGGGCAGGCAGCTGTCTGTGCTGAGAGGCCCGTCCTTCCAGCCTCCCTCCCTCTCCTTCTTGGGGCCAATGGCACACGGGAGAGGCCGTGTGGGGCGCTGGCTGGCTTGTCTGCCCCACCAGCACTCAAGGCTGGGGGACCAAGGGGCCAGACAGACCCTGAGCCCCCAGGGAGGGAGACATTAGGACGACAGGCGGAGGACATTCTGTGGGGTCTGCAGCCCCCGCACTGAGAGACCTTGGGGTCCTCTGGGGCTCAGGCCCCTAAAGGGCCAGGAGCCCAGGAGGGTCGGGAGGCAGCCTGGAGGGGCGGTGGTGAGCTGGACCCAGGAGACCTGCTCGGCCCCCGCTCCCCTCCCTGCCCACCCGGCTCTGTGCCCACCATTTCCAGGCCAGTGTTTGCAGACAGGGCCCCTGCAGCTTCCTACTCCAAGGAGGCCCCTCCTGGGACAGCCTCCCGCTGCCTCTTCACAGGGGGAGGGGATGGGGGCGCTGCCGCCCTCACAAGGGCCTGGACCGGGAGCGGGAGAGGCACCCCTCCGGGGCATGGGCCCGCGCCATCCTGAGGAACTGCAGCTGGCCGGGCCATGGTGGGCCTTGGAGCCCGCTACCCTGGGGCTGGGGACGGTGGCCATGGCAGGAGTCCAGGATGGGCCGGCCCGTGGACACACCCCCAAGCTGAGACAGAAGGACAAGCAGAGCTTGGGCGCGACGCCCGGCAGCCAGAGTGGTGCAGAGGAACACCGCCGGCGGGGGCGGGCGCGTCTGCCAAGAGGCACCGTGTGGTGATGGCTGTGCGAGGGTTGGCATCTGTGTCCGTGTGTGCAAGCCTGTGCGTGTGCCGTGGTTCGTGTGTGTGCACAAGCACATCGGTGTGTGTGTGTCCATATGTCTGTGTGTGCATGTCTCAGCATGTGTCTGCGTGCCCACGACTTGTCCACGAGCATGCAGGTGTGTCTGTGTGTGAGCCCATGTGCACGTGCCTATGTGTGCTGTGACTGTGCGTGCGTGTGTGTGTGTACCTGTGTATCTGTGTAGGTCTCTGTGTGTCCACGTGTGCATGTGTCCATGTCTTTGTGTGTGTGCCGTGTCCATCACATATGTGTCTGTGTCACGTGCATCCATGTCTCTGTCCATGTGTGTGCCTGCCTGTGTGTCCGTGCCTGTGTGTCCACGCACACACGTGTCTCTCTGTGTGCGTGCCCACATGCATGTGTGTCTCTGCGTGTATGTATGTGGCTGTGTGTGTGCATGCGCATGCACGTGTTGCACACCCGTGTGCCCCCGGTGTAGCTGTAGAAGCAGCTAGAGGAGCAGTGAGTATAGGCTTGGCTTGCTGTGAGCATTCTGCAAGGGGCACCAGGGCTTCCAGGGCTGGGTCGGAGGCCCGTGCAGAGGCGGGGGCGAGGGCGGTGGGGGAGGGCGGTCTGCTGGGGGGGGGGCAGCACAGCCATGGCCCCTGCGGGGAGAGCACCGCTCACTCACAACCAGCGTCTTTTGAACGGATCTTTTTATTTCTAATTTTTATAAAATGCAACATCTCACCCACTGACATGGTTAGTTTGCACGCACGCATGCACACACACAGCGACGGTCACCCAGGGGCTCTGGCCCCGGCCTGAGCGGGTGGCCGGGTGGTCAGTAGCAGGTGCTGGCCGTGTCGGACATGACCAGTGACACGTTGTACAGGGTGGGTTTACCGGTGGACTTGTCCACGGTCCTCTCGGTCACCATGTGGGGCAGGGCCTCGTGGCCCACGACGCAGGTGTAGGTCTCCCCGCTGTTCCAGTCCTCTTCGCTCACCGTCAGGATGCTGTACACGAAGTAGGTGCCAGGGGCCTGGGGCTCGGGCGCCGGGGCACTGGTCACGTACTTGTCGGAGGACATGGGCTGCCCCTTCTGCAGCCACTGCACGAACACGTCCGCGGGCGAGAAGCCCTTCACCAGGCAGGTGACGGAGGCGGACTCCCGCAGGCTCAGCTGTTCCCGTGTTGGTGGCAGCACGTACACGGACGGCATGTGCTTGGCGACCTCTGTGGGGGAGACACGGTGGTGAGATCGGGTCGTGGGCGAGAGGGATCCGTCCTGGACGACGGGGAGCGCAGGGGTTCTCCTGGTCCCGCCTCGTTGTCCTCAGACCCCAGAAGCCGTGGGAGAGCCCGGGGCGGAGGGAAGGAGGCCAGTGCAGGCTCACCTGTGGGCCTGGAGATGTCGCGCTTCAGTGGCGAGGGCAGGTCTGTGTGGGTCACCGTGCACGTGAACCTTTCTCCAGACTCCCATTCCTCTACGCAGACAGAGGCCTCACCCACGGCGCTGAATGTGCCATTGGCGTGGCTCTCGGAGACGTTGGTGTGGGTCTGCAGGGCCTCGCCATTCTGGCGGGTCCAGGAGATGCTCAGGCTGTCATAGGTGGTCAGGTCTGTGACCAGGCAGGAAAGCTTGGCTGACTTGGTGAGGAAGATGCCAGCGAAGGACGGGGGGATGGTGAAGATCCTGATGTGGGAGGGCAGGGCTGGAGGTGGGAAGAGAGTTGGTTGGAGTGAAATCAGGCGGAGGAACAGTGCGGCCCAAAGAGCAGGCGCCGAGCTGGCTGCGTCCCTCGTGAGCCCAGGGTCCCCTCAGCTGCCCCGCACACAGCCCCTCCCTGCCCTGGGCCGCTCTGAGAAGCCAAGGCTCAGGACGCTGCTGGCACGTCGGGAGCGGTGTATGCAGACCTGTGTGAGGGTCCCCACCCAGCCCGGGGGCTGCACTCACGGGAGCCGCACACAGAGGACACGTTCTTCTGGAAGGTCCCCTCGCTGTGGTCCACCTCACAGGTGAACACGCTCTGGCTGAGCCACTCGCTCTCCGTGATGGTCAGCATGCTGTAGGTCCTGAAGGTCACGGGCGAGGACTGTACAGTCTCCACTGGGCCTTCGCTGATGCCAGACACCACCCGCTTTCCGTCACGAAACCAGGAAAAGGAGATCTGCTTGGGTCTGAAGTCTGTGGCCTGGCAGATGAGCCTGGACGTGCGCTGGGGGTTGCCGGAGAAAGCGTCTCGGGGGGGCATGAAGACGACCACGTTGGGTGGCTGTTTACTTATGGGCCCTGCAGAGAAGGACAAGGCGTCAGCTGCGCCTGGTCTGACCCCGCCCCCGGCCGCGAGAGGAGCCCGGCTCACCTAGGACAACTGACAGGGACCGGTCGCCGTTGGGGTGCTTGACGCTGCACCGCAGGTGCTCTTCGGAGCCCTGGGGGATGCTTGAGAAAGGCAGGAGCACCTGGGAGGAGGCCGCGTACTTGCCCTCCTGCAGGACGGCCGGGAAGCTGTGGATGTTCAGGCTGCTGATGCTGGTGCTGTTACTGTAGCTCCAGGAGAAGCTGATGGAGCTGGGCAAGAAGTCCCGGGCCAGGCAGCCCAGGGCCACCGGGTTCTCATCAGACTGGGAGTTCACGCAGGAGACCAGGGGGAAGAGAATCGGGGCAGACGGGCTCCCTGAGGACCCGAGAGGAGGACAAAAGAGAAAGGGGGCGTGAGAAGTGTCTCTCGTGCCCTGCCGGTAGGTCGGGTGTTCGGGCGACCCGCCTTCCCTCTGGGACAGTGGAGCCGGCGCGGCCTCACTGCCCCTGGCTCAGCCACACTGGGCCCAGGCTGGGGGTCTGGGGTCGGAGGGAGGGTCTGAAGGTCATCGGTGAGGATGATGCAGACTCAACTCCACCGGTCCTCAGCACAAGCAGGTCACTGAGGTCGGCCCAGAGCAGCCAGGACGGCCCAGCATGACTCCCAGGGCTCAGCTGAGGTTAAACCCTCCCAAAGCAGCTCGTCCAAGTCGAGCCAGCCCAGCCAGTTCACTTCTGCGGGACCCATCTCAGTCCCCCTTGGTTAGCCCAGCCCCGCTCAGCCCAGTTCAGTGCAGTTCAACCCAGCTCAACCCAGTTCAGCCCAGCTCAGCCCATCCAGCTCAGCTCAGCTCAGCCCGGCTCAGCCCATCTCAGCCCAGCTCAGCCCAGCTCAGCCCCGTTCAACCCAGTTCAGTGCAAATCAACCCAGCTCAACCCATTTCAGCCCAGCTCAGCTCATCCAGTTCAGCCTGGATCAGCTCGGCTCAGCCCATCCAGCTAAGCCCCGATCGGCCCAGCTCAGCCCGGCTCAGCCCATCTCAGCCCATCCAGCTTAGCCCAGCTCAGCCCAGCTCAGCCCAGCTCAGCCCAGCCCAGCTCAGCTCAGCCCAGACGAGCTCAGCCCAGCTCAGCCCAGCTCAGCTCAGCTCAGCCCAGCCAAGCTCAGCCCAGCTCAGCCCAGCTCACCCCAGCTCAGCTCAGCTCAGCTCAGCTCAGCCCAGCTTAGGCCAGCTCAGCACAGCTCAGCACAGCCCAGCTCAGCTCAGCCCAGCTCAGCCCAGCCCAGCTCAGCCCAGCTCAGCCCAGCCCAGCTCAGCCCAGCTCAGCACAGCTCAGCACAGCCCAGCTCAGCCCAGCTCAGCCCAGCTTAGCACAGCCCAGCTCAGCCCAGCTCAACTCAGTCCAGCTCAGCCCAGCTCAGCCCAGCCCAGCTCAGCTCAGCTCAGCCCAGCCCAGCCCAGCCCAGCTCAGCCCAGCTCAGCCCAGCCCAGCTCAGCCCAGCTCAGCCCAGCTCAGCCCAGCCCAGCTCAGCCCAGCTCAGCCCAGCTCAGCACAGCCCAGCTCAGCCCAGCTCAACTCAGCCCAGCTCAGCCCAGCTCAGCACAGCCCAGCCCAGCTCAGCTCAGCTCAGCTCAGCCCAGCCCAGCTCAGCTCAGCTCAGCTCAGCCCAGCCCAGCTCAGCCCAGCTCAGCCCAGCCCAGCTCAGTCCAGCTCAGCCCAGCCCAGCTCAGTCCAGCTCAGCTCAGCTCAGCCCAGCTCAGTCCAGCTCAGCTCAGCCCAGCTCAGCCCAGCCCAGCCCAGCCCAGCCCAGCTCAGCTCAGCACAGCCCAGCTCAGCTCAGCCCAGCCCAGCTCAGTCCAGCTCAGCACAGCCCAGCCCAGCTCAGCCCAGCTTAGCTCAGCCCAGCCCAGCCCAGCACAGCTCAGCCCAGCTCAGCCCAGCCCAGCCCAGCCCAGCCCAGCCCCGCTCAGCCCAGCTCAGCACAGTCCAGCTCAGTCCAGCTCAGCTCAGCCCAGCTCAGCTCAGCCCAGGCCAGCTCAGCCCAGCTCAGCCCAGCTCAGCCCAGCTCAGCCCAGCTCAGCCCAGCCCAGCTCAGCCCAGCTCAGCTCAGCCCAGCTCAGCTCAGCTCAGCCCAGCTCAGCCCAGCCCAGCCCAGCCCAGCTCAGCCCAGCTCAGCCCAGCTCAGCACAGCCCAGCTCAGCCCAGCCCAGCTCAGCTCAGCCCAGCCCAGCTCAGCTCAGCCCAGCTCAGCCCAGCTCAGCTCAGCTCAGCACAGCCCAGCTCAGCCCAGCTCAGCACAGCCCAGCCCAGCTCAGCTCAGCCCAGCTCAGCCCAGCTCAGCTCAGCTCAGCCCAGCTCAGCCCAGCTCAACCCAGCTCAGCTCAGCCCAGACCAGCTCACCCCAGCTCAGCCCAGCCCAGACCAGCTCAGCCCAGCTCAGCCCAGCTCGGCTCAGCCCGGCTCAGCCCGGCTCAGCCCAGCTCAGCACAGCCCAGCTCAGCCCAGCTCAGCCCAGCCCAACTCAGCTCAGCCCAGCTTAGCCCAGCACAGCCCAGCTCAGCTCAGCCCAGCCCAGCTCAGCTCGGCCCAGCTCAGCCCCACTCACACCCGTTAAACCAGGCTCAGCTCAGTCCAATCCACCTCAGCTCAGCCCGGCTTAGCCCAGCTTAGCCCAGCTCAGCCCATCTCAGCCCAGTTCAGTCCAGTTCAGACCACCTCAGCGCAGCCCAGCCCAGCTCAGCTCAGCCCAGTTCAGCCCCACTCAGCCCCACTAAGCCCGGCTCAGCTCAGTCCAATCCAGCTCAGCTCAGAAAGCCCGGTTCAGTCCGGTTTTGTCCAGCTCAGCTCAGGCCTGCTATGGGCAGCCCAGGGTAGCCCTGCACAGCCCTGAAAGCCCAGTGGTTCTAGCCAGAAAGCACCAGACCCACTTGCCTCGGCTAAGGCACCCGGTCCAGGAATCCCGCACAGCTGGGCTGGGCCCGGGGTCAGGTCCCTTTGTGCCCCTTGCTCTCTCCTCTCCCCGGAGTCCCTGCCCTCCCCTTCCCACTGGGCACCCGATTCCTCCGTGCCTGCCCCGGGCCCGGCCGGCTTTGGCTCCCGGCAGTGTCAGCCACCACCTTCCTCGGCTCCCTGGGATAATGCTTGCTGGCGACTTTACACTCCCTAAAGCATCTTGCAAGAGCCTAGGCGCATTTGCCCTCATCAGAAGGACGGTCCCAGCCTCTCTGGAATGGGCAGCGTGGCTTCTCCGGGGAGAGGAGAGCCTCGGGGACGCTTCCCTCGGCGCCTTGGCCTTCCCGGGCACGTGCCCGTGGCCCCAGTTCCTCTCACTCCCGAGTCTCAAATGAGTCCGACTTGACAAAATCCCCTCCAGGAAAAATCCTCATTAACAATGACGGGAAACGCATTTTTTGTGAATTGCCGCGCACAGCTGTGCTCTTTATCCCAAAGCTCTGCGGAGGCTGCTTTCCAGTGCACAGCAACGATCTAAAACCCAGAGCCGCCTTTCCCGCTTAAGCGAGGACACGGTAAGGGGTGCCCTGGTGTGTGAAGCACCCGGGCCCACACAGGCAGTAGTCAAAGACTGATTCCCCTTCGAGCGAAAACAAAACCGTTTCATACAGATTTCCCGGAGCAGCACATCCGGCAGCGCTGGCAGCCTTCCTCTTACCTTTCCAGGCTCCCGGTCACGGGCAAGTCCCGGGGGGTCTTTGGCCTGGAAGAATTCCTCCAAATCCCTTAAAAACGGCTGATTCACCACTAGCCCACTGGCCGGTGGCAGAAGCCAGGACTGCCATCCCCTGCTCCGGGTGGTCCCAGGAGACCCCCAGCCACGGCGGGCCTGGAGGCACCCGCTCTCGGACCCTCCACGGGAGCTCCTTCCACTAAGATGCTGGCTGGGCCGATGACTCAGAACAGAGACGGCCCTTCCAAAGCGTCCTGAGTCCTTCCGGACTCACACCCGCCTGCGTCTCCTCAATCCACCAACCAACATGGTTAACTGAAATACTTCATGACGAATGCACACATTTCACCTAAAATCTGTCCTGAGCTGGATACCTGCAAAGTGGTCTTGAAAAATACTGAAAGGAGGGCAACCGTATCAGAATACCAGAGTGTTTCTTAGTCACGAAGAGAAAATCGACCGGCTAAAGACTGTGGGCACACTCATAGTGAAAACAGTGCTTCAGGGCATCGGAGGATGGTTTGGGATTAATTACCTTGAAGGAATACCCCATTAGAACATTATATGAATGCATTGATAAAATGCACCTAAGACTATTTACTTTCTTAAATATTTACTTTGAAAAGGAACATAAACGAGCAGTTGATAAGCTAAAACTGAAATAGATTCAAATAGTGAAAAGGGGAACCTTCTAGTTTCTGTCAACATCTTTGCCTTAATTTAGAAATGCAAATTTTCCAGGTGTTGTTGCGTTCAGTGGAACATTTTCAGTTCTGTGGGCCGCGCAACACCCTCACCAAACCACACCTTGGTGGCCATGAGCTAAAAATGTACCAACTGTGTTTTCTTGCTTCCTGAAATAGACTCTCGGCTCATCTGCTTCCTGCCACCTGCTGCAGGGGGCCAGCCCCACACGCGGCCATCTTGACTAACTCAGCACCACCAATTAATTAAAAAAATAAGCCGAATTTATTGTTGCCAAAACTCAGCCTTGAAACAGGGCAGGGGGCCGACAGTACCGAGTTACTACTCCTCGGCCAAACTTGCACCCCTATCAACTCCCCAAAGACAGGATTCACAGTTGTTAATTGAATGATAAAATTTAAAATACATTAACAGTCTCTCACATTCTAAAGTCACAATTTTCCTGATCATCAGGACCCCCTTGAAGCATATCCTGCCTTTTAGTATTTCGTAAGCGTGCCTCTTACGATGAACATGTATCTTTCTCTTAGCAAGTTTCCCCACATGCCCGGTACCTGTAACCTCCCGAGGCTCTTCCTTTCGGGGGGCTGGGGCACCCCGCTCTCACCAAGATCGGGACACTACACGTCCATCCTCACCCAGACAATTCTAATCCTAACCAATAAAGAATTTGAATTACAATCTAGCGCAGAGCACACCTCATATCTGAAGAGGATATTTCACTATGCCTTCCACATGTGGCATTCCTGTGGTTCTAGAAACACAATCATCAAGGCACAGTCCTCAACTGACTCTATGATTGTAGCAGCCAAATTATCTCTTGCCATAGACCAAACTGTCCTGCCGCCGAGGGGGTCCTGGGACTCCCCCACAGGTGGCCCTTCCCGCCTGCAGCCGCCTCTTGAATGCCGGCAGTATTCCGATTTTTGAAAGACATCAGAAAATCCAGAGGCTCTGAAATCCCTAGGGCGCCTGGTCCTGGTCCCCTCCTGGCCAGTCTGCCCAGTCCCCCGGCGGACACAGACACGTCCTGAGGACCAGACGGCGATGCCCAGAAACCCCAGAGACAGGAGCAGAAAATAAAGGCCCTGGAGGGGCCATTCTTACCTGAGGAGACGGTGACAGAGCTCCCTTGGCCCCAGGCGTCTATACCGTAGTAATCACTGTGGTGGGATCTCCAGCTTCACCTCACAAAAACCTCGGGGGCCCGGCACGGCCCCATGGCGCCCGGGGAGCCGACGGCCCGAGTCACTTATCCGGAGGGCCCCGGAACCCTCTGATGGCCCTGCCCCCTCCAGGCTGACCCGGAGACCCCACATCCCAGCCTGGCGCCCAGAAGCCAGACCACTGCCCGCCTAGGCTGCCTGACCACGAATCACGAATCCTTAACTCAAACTCAGAAGTCCAATCAACATCAAACAGCCAGCCGCCTGCCCCAGAAAGCTGACGGAAGCCCCTGGTGACGCGGTGGTGCTCGAATCAAATGGCCAGACCAGCCAAAGGAGCTGCCTTGGCTGTCCCTGCACTGCGGCGTCCTTGGGGCAGGGAGGTCCATCTCTGGGCCCCTTTTATGGGGACCCTCCCCCTGGCTCCCTTTCCGGTCCTCCAAAGTGCCCCGCGCCTCTGACATTGAGACCCTGACACCACGGGTCTCCCCAAGTGCGGTGGAAGTGTGGAGGGGCTGAGGACTCACCTGAGGAGACGGTGACCAGGAGCCCCTGGCCCCAGGGGTCATACCAGTTGTCACACTGTGACAACTATGCCGGGACCCCGAGCAATAACTGGTGGCCGGCCAAGACCGCCGGGCCACCTCGCACAGCACCTACTGTGGCTGGCAGGGCTGGGGACCTTGGGAGCCCAGAGCCCCCGGGTGGCTGAGACCCCCAGGGAAAGCTCTGGCTGCAGAGCCCATCCAGAGAGGGCGTCTGGAACCTCTGCTCCCTGCTGGGGTGAGCCTGGGCCCCCTCAGCCCTCTTTCCGAGCCCCCCAGGCCCTCTAGACCTGAGACCCAAACAGCCTCGTTTTCCCCCCAAATGCAGCAAAAAAGTCTCAGAGAAAGTGAGGCAGGAGGGCTGGTGAGGACTCACCTGAGGAGACGGTGACCAGGAGCCCCTGGCCCCAGGTATCCAGTGGTCACAATGCCATGGGCCCCGTTGGGAGGTGTACAAAAACCCAAGCCCCTGGCAGCCTCCTGGTCCCACCCGAAGCCCTACCCCCAGGTCTCTGCGGCCCCGGGCGCAGAACTCGCTCCGTCCAGACTGTTCCACCAGCAGAGGTCCCATTTCCGCAGGACGGGGAGGCAGATGGCCTCAGGAGCAGCCTCCCCCCGGGGACCCCCGAGCGTCCCACACGGGTCAAGGACTCTCTGGAGGTTTTCCCCTGGACCAGGACAGAGGAAGCAGAGAGCCATCTCACCCGAGGAGATGGTGGCCTGGGTGCCCTGGCCCCAAGCGCTGAAGCGGTTCTGGTCGCCCTGACGCACACAGGCCCCGGCCCTGGGGAAGCTCTGCTCAGGGCTCCTCCCTCCCAGCCGCCCCTGTCCCAGGGCCTCTCGGCCCAGCTCTCAGCTGGCTCACCTCCAGGGGCTCTGTCAGCTCCCAGGCCTGGTCCCGAATGGGACCACAGGCAGTGGTGGTGCAGCCACAGACCCCAGGGACCTGGCCCACGGCTCAGGCGGAGCAGCCGTGGGGGACCCTCACCCGAGGAGACGGTGACCAGGGTCCCCTGGCCCCAGAGGTCAAAGTTAGCATATAGGCACAGTGAGCTGGCCCTGTGCTGGGGGGCCCAGAGACCTGCACCCAGGCTCCCCAGGGAGCCCCCAGGAGCTGGAAGGTCTGCTCCCTGCTTGAAGAGACCGCCCAGCCCCTGCCCCTGCAAGCACCCTCCCGCCAGAACCCCGTGGTCTGGGACTGGACATCCTCCAGACCCCTGACTTGCTTTGCTCCCACGAGGTCACGTTTTCCCTTTGGCCTTCTGTGCAGCCTGCTGCTCGGAGGCTCAGGGCCGCCCAGACCTCCTCAATTCCCAGCTGGGCTCCCCTCAACCCGGTACCCCTTCCCCAGGCCTCAGAGACCCAGTCCCTTGACTGGAATGCGTCCCATCTCGTGCCCTCCTGGAAAGTCCCTTCACCTTCCCAGGTGGCACATGTGACACTCCTTCTTCGGGCTCCCTACCCGCCCCCCTTGTGCACCCAACTGTGAGCCCTCAGGGCGAGGACCCAGCTGCCCTGGGGCCTCTCTGCCCAGGGGTTTTGTAAAGTTGTCAGTCACCGTGGCCCCAGCTAGCACTGTGGTTCCTGGCTCGGCCAGAGCCCCAAGGGCGGGCAGCGGGCGAGGTGGAGCTGGGGCAGGTCAGCCACAGGGCCCACGGGAGACCCCTGCCCACCAGTCCCCACACTCATTCCTGGGCTGGTTACAGATTATTTGCCGCTCTGCTAATAATCCTGCAAGTGTTGAAGGCTGCCTGCGTGGTTTCCTTTTTCTTTTAGAAATGAGAGCATATTCAAGGCTGTCTCGCGCCCACCTGCACTGGACCTAGGTTCTCAGGTGGAGAAAGCCCTGCCATGGCAGTGGGCGGGGTCCTGGGCCGTTGCTGACCGCAAGGTGGCTGGCTCCTGCCGGCGTGCCCTGGGGGGTCTGTCAGGGTCTCTCTGGTCGCAGCTGTGGCGCTGGCAGCAGCCCCCTTGTTAGCACTGTGAGGACTTTCGCTGCCCTCTGTGGTAACGGGGCTCCAGGGGGGCTGGGGCTGTGCTGATGCTGGACCACTGTGTGCCCACACGGTCGGATCCCTGCCATGTCCCCTGGCTGCTGGTCCTCGGGGAGGGTCTCAGCTCTTTTGATGGCCCTGGCTGGAGGGAGGGTGCGAGGGGAGGGGCATGATGGTCTAAAGGAGTGGATTCCCCCTCCCAGAGCTGCGTGAACCCTGGGGGGTCCCAGGGGAGGGGAAAAGGAGGCCTGCACTCAGCAGCGTTGAACCTGGGGCTGGGGTGCCAGGACCCACAGGTGTGCCAAGTGTGGGCCCTCACGGAGGGGAGATGCTCACAGAGGCCAGGTGTAAGTGTGGTAGGCATGCTCGCCCATGGACCACTGCCAGGGGTGGACAGAAGGGCACAGACATGGCTGGGGACTGGGAGGGGGTGATGATGCCCTGGAGGCTTGCTGTGGGAGGTGTCAGTGGATAGCATGTGGGGAAGTCTGTGTGTGTGTATGTGTGTGTGTGTGTGTGTGTGTGTGTGTGTGTGTGTGTGTGTGTGCGAGTCCAGCTGACCCCAAGACCCAGAGGCTGGGCCTTGTGCCTGGAGGAGAATGGCAGGTGGTTGGATGTAGCCTGATTTAAAGGTGGCCTGTGTGCTCAGCAAAGAGGCTGAAGGATGGGGAGCCTTTTTGAGAGTCTCTCCCTGTGCTCCAGGGCCTCTGATCTCCCTTTAAGGAAATGGGGGGTGGGACTGTGCCCGGCCCTCCAGGAAATGTCTGCTCTGGCCTTCCAGGCATCTGGTTTTTTGCCTGGGGGAGGGGAGGTGCCCACCGTGCCCTGCCAGCCCCTCTCCTCCAGCCCCGTGTCTCAGGCCCCACCCAGCCCGGGCCCTGTCTCTTCAGCACAGCAGAGGATCAGCCAGTCTGCAATATCGTGTACCCTGTGGAGAGTGCAGCTCTGCCCTTGGGGGCTGGCATGTCCCCTTGGCCCCCAGGTGTGGCAGGATCTGGCTTCGGCAGAGCTTTTTGAGCCCTTCAGAGAAAGGCTGCCCCGGCCCCCCTTCCTGGCAATGGTGTGCAGAACTTGGGTCAGGGCAGCAGTGGTGGGTCTGGAGCCTGCAGGCCACATGGCTGGCTGTGCTCATGCCCAGGCTGGGCTCCTGCTATAGCATCCCATGGCCAAGTCCCGGGATGCTGCTCCTGCCCCCACCCACTTCAAGCATGTGCCAGAGAAAGGACATGTGTGTTACAGGTGTGTGCCCCAGCGAGTGCCAGGTGAGGCGTCTGGGTCTCTGTAATGGGGTGGCCAGAACTGGGCCCATTGGCCATGCTGAGTCAGTCTCCCAGCTTCTGCCCGCAGCTGTGTCCCATAAGGTGCCCCCACCCTACTCTGGAGCAGGTGGCTGGGAAGGTATCTCCCAGGACAACCGGGCTGGCATCTCCCAGGACAGCTGGGCTGTCCTGAGCAGGAGTTGCAGTCAAGCTGAGGACTGGACCCCTGAGGCCAGGGTGCCCTGGTCACTCAGCTGCCTCATTAGAGTCAGGACACATCCATGCAATTACCTCAGTAAATAGCCAGTGAGCTACAGATGGCTCTTGGCCTTGATGTCCGTGACGGGAGGCAGGTGGGAACAACATTCCCTGTGCTCCTTGAACTTCTGGATCACAGTGTCCAGGAGATGGAGAAGTCAGAGATGACATGTGCTTGGGTGATCGGAGGTCTTGCTTAAGGGCGGGGGCTGCGGCTGGGCCCAGGGCTCTCCATGGCCCTGCAGCCTTGGTGAGCTAATCCCACTCCAGGGTCCTGTTTTCCTAGAGCTGGCACTGTGGTAGACCAGATGGCCAGAATGCGGGTGCACTTTGGCAAGTGAGGAGGACCTTCCTCACGTTTGTGCTGGGAGTGCTTTGTATCTGAGATTCGGCTTCTGACGGCCTCCACCCTTGGGAAACTGGTCTCTGGACATTTTGCTCCAGAAGGAAGGTCCTTATGGGCAAAAACACAAGAGGAAAAAGTGCTTGGTGCTTCATTGATCAGTTCAGAAGGCATACAACGCACGTGGTTGCTTCAGTCAACAAATCAAGAGTTGCAAGACGTTACCAAAGGGAAAAGAAACAGGCGGATTTCCCTGGCGGTCCAGTGGTTAAGACTTCACCTTCCAATGTGAAGGGGGTGCGTGTTTGATCCCTGGTTGGGGAGCTAAGATTCCCACATGCCTCACGGCCAAAAGAACAAACATAAAACAGAAGCAACATTATAACAAATTCAATAAAGACTTTAAACATTGTCCACATAAAAGAAACATCTTAAAAAAAAGGAAAAGAAACAGGAATTACCTCTTTTAATACCCAAGGACATGAGCAAAAAAGGGTAAAAACCAGAGACAAAGGTAACAACTTACAAAAATTTTTTAGTAAGTGTGGGGGGACACCAACACATGCTATAAATTTCAAAAGGCAGTAGTCAAAAAATGAACAAAAGATTCTAGTGCCTGCTGGCCTGTTCCCCCCTCCACCCCTACAACCCAGAAGAGGCAGTGGGGGGGTGGTTAAAGTTTTGAGAAGTCTCCTAAGTTCCCCCACGGTCCTGGGAGGAGGACACTGACTGGGAGTGTCACCACACTCTACGGGAAGGACACCTCCAGCTACAGGGGACAGCAGGCCTGATCTTCAACAGGACAACCAAAGCTGGCTGGCCTCCCCACAGAACGAGGAGCTGGGGTGGGAACTTGCTCAGTGCTGAGGACACGGGGGTGGCGGGCTGTGTCTCTGAGGATGTCTTGGCCGTTCCCTCATGACTGCAGAGTTGCTGCCATGGTTAGAAGCATGAAGGGCTCCCACAGCACCTGCGGCAGGAAGGAAGGGCAGGAACAAATGCACTCTCATTGCAGCCTGGCCTTTTATGCAAGAAGAGAAGCCCCGGCTGCTCCCACACCTCCATGTCAAGAACGATGCTGCGTCCACAGCCTCCCCTGACTGTGCAGTCCCTGCACCCGGGAACACCCTCCTCTGGGAGATCTGGGGAGGTTGAGCTGCTCTACGAGCACTTCATTTTAGCCTCTTCTTTCTGCCTGGCACAGGCTGGTTGCCCCTGGGAGCTGCCACAGGAAAGGGGGTGAGCAACGTCAGTGGGTTTTCAGTGATGGGCGCAGGAGCTCCTGGGGTTCAGATCCTGATGGCAGCATGCCTTTGACAGAGGGACATGCCTGTCCCTTCAGTACAGTGACCTGGATCTTCAACAAAGTCTCAGGGATCATGACACCCCCTTCACCCCTCCTTTGCCCTAAGGTTACAGTACATCAGGTCAAGGTCAGTGCTTGGCCAACAGTCCCCAGAGGGGGCATCCATAGCCTTAGGTGGGGCCAAGGGTGTCAGGCAATCCCCCTCACCATACGGGACAGGGAGGGGTGCCCGACAAATGGCCCGTCATCGCTGTGTGCATTTGCTTGCATGCATTTGTTGGCACTGCCAAGCCTTATGCATGTTTGCGGCAGTTTGCCAGCTTTTCTCCTTAGGGCTTTCTTGACTTGGAGTTTGAGGTTCTTTCCTGCCATGAACTCCTTCCACATTGTTCCCACAGACCCCTGCCATCGTAAATTTCCAGCTGAAGGTGAAAGGAAGGGAGAAGAGCACATCGCCCTTGGAATTCTTGGAAGGCTCCCAATGACCGTTGGTTCTGGCACCCACACTGTGCTGGAGAAAGTGGCTTTTCTGTGGATGAGGTCTAGGGATGAACAGAACCAGGAAACATGGCTCCCTCAGATTCCAGAACAGGAAGAGCCCCCTCTGAAGACCTGATGATGTGCTGGCCTTCATATCCAAATGCGCCGCCCCCTCCATCACTGACTCACTGCAGTTAGCCCACATATGGTGAGTTGCTTTCCTGCTGGTGGTGCTGCATCTGCTCTGAGCCACACAAATTCCCTGCAGCCCCTGCAGTGCGTGGACCCGACCCACTCCTCTTGCAGCAGGAAGGATCAGGACTTCTGTGTCTGCAGAGTCACAGTCAACTCCGGGTCCACATTTACTACAGCCTTCCCCTGGAAAACTCACATAAATGCCCTGAGACTTGAGTTCCCTCGTCTATAAAAAGACGGATAACAAAGAGGGAATCAAGATGGTGGAGTAGAAGAATGTGGAGCCCACCTCCTCCTACAGATACATCAAAACCACCTACATATGGAACAATTCTCACAGAACACTTTACTGAGCACTGGAAGAAGACCTCAGACACATGAACGGACAAGAAAGACCTCCACATAACCGGGTAGAATAAAAGAAGAGAAAAAAAGAGGAAGCGGGATGTGACCTGCACCCCTGGGAAGGAGCTGTGAAAGAGGAAAGGTTCCCACACCCTGGGAAGACCCCTCACCAGTGAGATCAGCTGGCAGGTAGTGGGGGGTGCTTCAGAGGTTTGGAGGAGAGTGCAGCAACTGGTTTGTGGCAGGCAGAACAGAGGGAGACCTGTACCGACAGAACTTGCCATTGCTCTGAGTGTCCCAGTCTGAGACGTACTTCTGTTGGTATAGGCAGGGGCTGGATGCTGAAGGTTAGGCTTCGGAGGTCAGACCCGGGGAGAGGACTGGTGTTGGCTGTGTGGAGACAGCCTGAGGGGGCTGGAGTGTGGTACGGCTGCAACCAGGGTGTATGCGGAAGAAGACTGGGTCTGCCATAGAAGCTAAGTACCATTGTTAAGTGGGACGTGAAGGGAAGAGTGGGGCGGGATATTCCATAGCAGCCTCTTTCTCCATGCACTAGACAGGACGCCACCTCAGTGGGCTCCAGGAGTGTGTGCCAACAGGTTGCCCCCTCACAGAGGTGAACCCCAGGGGCTGCACGATGTAGGAAGCAGGGCTGAAACCTCTTCCCGTGGCTGTGTGAGCTGTGACTTTACCACCACCACCAGCTTTGTAAACTCGGTGCCTGTAGGCAGACAACAGGTGTTCCCACGGCTGGGGTGGGTCTGGCCTTAGCAGCTGTGGGCTTTGTGGGCACATGCACACGGGGGCTGGGCCGGGTCTGGGTCTGAGCTGCCTCCATAACACTCACAGTGGGTCCAGGTGCATGACCACTGTGGTCCTGGGACCTGACTTCAGTGGATCTGTGCTGGTGACCTTATGAAAACAATGCCTAAGCGACCCCAGGGCTGATTGCTGGCATCCCCACAGTTGAGGTGGGGCCAAGGGCAGTGCCAGCAACAGTGTACTTTGTGAGCCATCACAACAGGTGACAGGTGACACCACAGAGCACACTACTGGTGGACAGCTCCAGTGGAGAAATACTCAGCGGCTCCTCTCGCAGTGGGCACACTCCAATACCTCCTACCTTAGACTGCAGCTCAGAAACAGATCTTGGGGCTTCTACTCCAACAACTAGGGAGCAGGCCCTTCCCCCAACAGGGCTGGGACAACCACAGAGCAAAAACAGGAAGCCCTGCTCAACATCCAGTGCAGGCTTTGGTCACCACAACACCAGTCACTCTTCCTATCAAGGAGAAAATAGCCAACACTCACTGAGGAAAGAGGTGGCAGGTATCCACACTAAAAACAGCCCTTGTACCAAAAAATATTAAGCCCACACAAGCTACACAGAGACGCCTCCACATATATAGCCCTCCAAGACTACAGTAGATAATTGTTTCTCCTAAACTCACAGAGTAAGAGAAATATAAGGCAAATGAAGCAGAGGAACCACTCTCAGGTAAAAGACCAAGAGAATTCCCTTGGAGGAACAAACAATGAAACAGACTTCTTCAGTCTAACAGACACCAAGTTCAAAAAGTCAGCAATGAAAATACTGAAGGAATTAAGAAAGGCTATTGACAGAAATGCAGATTACTGTAAAAAGGAACTAGAAACTAAAAGGTGAAGCCAAGAAAAATTAGAAAATTCATTTGCTGAGATGAAAGTTGAGCTCAAAGCAAGGAAGAGCAGAATGAATAATGCAGAAGAAAGAATAAGTGACCTGGAGGACAGAATAGTGGAAATTACCCAACCAAATCAGCAGACAGAAAGCCAAATGAAAATAATGAAAGCAATATAAGAGACATATGGGATAATGTAAGCAGGCCAATCTACACATAATAGGGATTACAGAAGGAGAAGAAAGAGAAAAGGGGATTGAAGTTGTATTTGAAGAAATTATGGTTGAAAACTTCCCAAACCTAAAGAAGGAAACAGACTTCCAGATACAGGATGCACAGAGGGTTCCAAACAAGATGAAAACAAACAGACCTACACCAAGATATAATTAAAATGACAAAAGTTAAAGATACAGAGATGATTCTAAGGCAGTAAGAGAAGAACAAAGAGTTAATTATGAGGGAACCCCCATGAGGCTATCAGCTGATTTCTCTACAGAAACACTGCAGGCCAGAAGGGAGTGGCAAGTTATATTCAAAGTTCTGAAAGGGAAAAACCTGCAACCTAAGATACTCTACCCAGCAAGATTATTTAGAATAGAAAGAGAGGTAAAGTATTTCCCAGACAAGGAAAAACTAAAAGAATACAGCAATACTAATCCTATCCTAAAAGAAATATTGAAAGACCTTCTCTAAATAGAAAAGAAGTAAGAAGCTATAGGAAAGAGAAAAATCACAATTGGAAAGCAAATTATTTAAGCAAGTATACAGATTAAAAAATCAAAAAATTTTTGTGAAAGCAATGATAACCACAATGAACAGCAAAATGATAAGTATGAAAATGTAAAAGAGGACATCAAAATCATAAAATATGGGGCTTCCCTGGTGGCGCAGTGGTTGAGAGTCTGCCTGCTGATGCAGGGGACATGGGTTCATGCCCTGGTCCAGGAAGATCCCACATGCCGTGGAGCGGCTGGGCCCGTGAGCCATGGCTGCTGAACCTGCGCGTCTGGAGACTGTGCTCTGCAATGGGAGAGGCCACAACAGTGAGAGGCCCGCGTACCGCAACAAAACAAAACAAAACAAAACAAAAACCATAAAATATGGAGGAGGAGAGTAAGAAAATGCAGATTTTTTTTAAAAGAAGTTGTTTGAGCCTACATAAATATCAGTCTAAAGAAAGTAGATATAAGAAGGGGTTAACATATTTAAAAAACAGGGCAACCACAAGTCAAAACCATACAGTAGGTTCACAAAAACCAAAAAGAAGAGAACACAAGCATAATATAAAGGGAAATCATTAAACCACAAAAGGGAAGACAAAAAGAAAAAAAAGGAACAAAGAAGAAATATAGAATCAACTGGAAAATGAAGTTTAAAATGGCCATAAATACATATCTATCAAAAATAACCTTAAATGTCGATGGATTAACTGCTCCAATCAAAATACATAGAGTGGCAGATTGGATTACAAAACCAAAATCCAACAATATGCTGTCTACCAGAGACCCACTTTAGGGCAAAGGACACACATAGATTGAAAGAGAAGGATGGAAAATGATATTTCATGCAAAAGGAAATGACAAGAAAGTGGGGATTGCAATACTCATATCAGACAAAATCGACTTTAAAACATAGGCCATAAAGAAAGATAAAGAAGGACACTATATAATGATAAAAGGATCAATACAAGAAGAGGATATTACACTCATCAACATATATGCACCTAATATAAGAGCACCTAAATACATAAAACAAATGCTAACAGACATAAAGGGAGAAATCAATGGGAACAGAATAATAGTAGGAGAATTTAACACCCTACTCACATCAATGGACAGATCTTCTAGACAGAGAATCAATAAAGCAACAGAGATCCAAAATGATACAATAAAACTGTTAGACTTAATTAATATTATCAGGACATTACATCCAGAAAAACCAGAATAAACATTCTTTTCAAGCGCACGTGGAACATTCTTTAGGATTGATCATATACTAGGGCACAAAACAAGGCTCAACAAATTTAAGAGTATAGAAATTATTTCATGCATCTTCTCTGACCACAGCAGCATGAAACTAGAAATCAATGACAGGAAAAGAAATGAGAAAAAAAATGATTATGTGGAAACAAAACAACAAGTTACTAAAAAACCAGTGGGTCAACAATGAAATCAAAGAGGAAATTGAAAGATACCTTGAGACAAATGCAATGAAAGCAGAGGCATACAAAATCTATGGGATGCAGCAAAAGCAGTTCTTAAAGAGAAGTTTAGAGCAATACAGACCTTCTTCAATAAACAAGTAAAGCCTCAAATAAACAACCTAACTTACCACCTAAGAGAATTAGAAAAAGAAGAACAAACAAACCATATACGACAAACCCACAGCCAACATCGTTCACAACGGTGAAAAGCTGAAACCATTTCCTCTAAGATCAGGAAGAAGACAAGGTTGTCCACTCTCACCACTATTATTCAACATAGTTTTGGAAGTTTTTTTTTTTTTTTTTTTTTTTGCTGAATGCGGGCCTCTCACTGTTGTGGCCTCTCCTGCTGTGGAGCACAGGCTCCGGACGCACAGGCTCAGCGGCCATGGCTAATGGGCCCAGCTGCTCTGTGGCATGTGGGATCTTCCCGGACCGGGGCACAAACCTGTGTCCCCTGCATCAGCAGGCGGACCCTCAACCACTGCACCACCAGGGAAGCCCAGTTTTGGAAGTTTTAACCACAGCAATCAGAGACGAAAAAGAAATAAAAGGAATCCGAATCAGAAAAGAAGAAGTAAAATTGTCACTGTTTGCAGATGTCATGATGCTATATATAGAGAATCCTAAAGATGCTACCAGAAAACTACTAGAACTAATCAATGAATTTGGCAAAGTAGCAGGATACAAAATTAATGCACAGAAATCTCTTGCATTCCTATACACTAATGATGAAAAACCTGAAAGAGAAATTAAGGAAACACTCCCGTTTACCATTGCAACAAAAAGAATAAAATACCTAGGAATAAACATACCTAAGGAGACAAAATACCTGTATGCAGAAAACTATAAGGCACTGATGAAAGAAATGAAAGATGGTAGAAACAGATGGAGAGATATACCATGTTCTCGGATTGGCAGAATCAACATTGTGAAAATGACTATACTATCCAAAGCAATCTACAGATTCAATGCAATCCCTATCAAACTACCACTGGCATTTTTCACAGAACTAGAACAAAAACTTTCACAATTTGTATGGAAACACAAAAGACCCCGAATAGCCAAAGCAATCTTGAGAAAGAAAAACGGAGCTGGAGGAATCAGGCTCCCTGACCTCAGACTATACTACAAAGCTACAGTAATCAAGACAGTATGGTACCGGCACAAAAACAGAAATACAGATCAATGGAACACTATAGAAAACCCAGAGATAAACCCACACACCTATGGTCATCTTATCTTTGATAAAGGAGGCAAGAATATACAATTGAGAAAAGACAGCCTCAATAAGTGGTGCTGGGAAAACTGGACAGCTACATGTGAAAGAATGAAATTAGAACCCTCCCTAACACCATATTCAAAAATACACTTAAAATGGATTAAATACCTAAACGTAAGGCCGGACACTATAAAACTCTTAGAGGAAAACATAAGCAGAACACTTTATGACATAAATCACAGCAAGATCCTTTTTGACCCACCTCCTAGAGAAATGGAAATAAAAACAAAAATAAACAAATGGGACCTAATGAAACTTAAAAGATTTTGCACAGTAAAGGAAACCATAAACAACACAAAAAGGCAACCCTCAGAGTGGGAGAAAATATTTGCAAATGAAGCAACTGACACAGGATTAATCTCCAAAATTTACAAGCAGCTCATGCAGCTCAATATAAAAAAAAAACTCAACCCAATCCATAAATGGGCAGAAGACCTGAATAGACATTTCTCCAAAGAAGATATACAGATTGCCAACAAACACATGAAAGAATACTCAATATCACTATCATTAGAGAAATACAAATCAAAACTACAATGAGGTATCACCTCACTCTGGTCAGAATGGCCATCATCAAAAAATCTAGAAACAATAAATGCTGGAGAGGGTGTGGAGAAAAAAGTACCCTCTTGCACTGTTGGTGGGAATGTAAATTGATACAGCCACTATGGAGAACAGTATGGATGTTCCTTTGAAAACTAAAAATAGAACTACCATATGACACAGCAATCCCACTACTGGGCATATATCCTGAGAAAACCATAATTCAAATAGAGTCATGTACCACAATGTTCATTGCAGCCCTACTTACAATACCCAGGACATGGAAGCAAACTATGTGTCCATTGACAGATGAATGGATAAAGAAGATGTGGCACATATATACAGTGGAATATTTCTCAGCCATAAAAATAAATGAAATTGAGTTATTTGAAGTGGTGTGGATGGACCTAGAGTCTGTCATACGGAGTGAAGTAAATCTGAAAGAGAAAAACAAATATCGTCTGCTAACACATATGTATGGAATCTAAAAAAAAAGTTTCTCAAGAACCCAGGGGAAGGACAGGAATAAAGACGCAGGTGTAGGGAATGGACTTGAGGACATGGGTAGTGGGAAGGGTAAGCTGAGGCAAAGTGAGAGAGTGGCAGTGACATATATAGACTACCAAATGTAAAATAGATAGCTAGTGGGAAGTAGCCACATAGCACAGGGGGATCAGCTCGGTGCTTTGTGACCACCTAGAGGGGTGGGATAGGGAGGGTGGGAGGGAGATGCAAGAAGGAGGGGATATATGTGTATGTATAGCTGATTCAATTTGTTATACAGCAGAAACTAACATAAAAATGTAAGGAAATTATACTCCAATAAAGATGTTAAAAAAAAGGAATGAAAGAGGAGAAATCACTACTGATACTGCAGAAATACAAAAAACCAGAAGAGAATACTATGAAAAATTATATGCCAAGAAATTGGACAACGTAGAAAAAATGGACAATTTTCTAGAAACATATGACCTACCAAAACTGAATCAAGAAGAAATAGATAATTTGAACACACCAATTACTAGATTTGAAATAGAATTGCTAATTAAAAAAAAAAAAACTCCCTACAAACAAAAGTCCAGGACCAGATGGCTTCACAGGTGAATTTTACCAAACACACAAAGAAGAAATTATACCAATTCTTCTCAATCTCTTTCAAAAAATTGAATAGGAGGGAACACTCCCAAAGTCATTGATACCAAAACCAGATGAAGACACTACATAAAAAGACAATTAGAGGCCAATATCTTTGATGAATAAGGATGCAAAAATTCTTAACAAAATATTAGCAAACCAAATCCAGCAACACATAAAAAAGAGCATACACCACAACCAAGTGGGATTCATCCCAAGTTCACAAGGATGGCTCAACACACACAAATCAATTAATGTAATACACCACATCAACAAAAGAAATGACAAAACCACATGATCATCTCAATAGACGCAGAAAAAGCATTTGATAAAATTCAACATCCATTCATGACAAACAATTTTACAGAAGTGGGTATAGAGGGAACACATCTCAACGTAATAAAAGCTATCTATGACAAAACCACAGCCAATATAATACTCAACGGTGAAAAGCTAAAAGCCTTCCCACTAAAATATGGAATGAGACAAGGGTGCCCACTCTCACCACTTCTCTTCAACATAGTATTGGAAGTCCTAGCTACAGCAATCAAATAAGAAAAATTAATAAAATGTATCCAAATTTGGAAGGGAAGAGGAAAAATTGTCATTATATGCAGATGACATAATATTATATATAGAAAACCCTACAGACTCCACACAAAAACTACTAGAACTCATAACGAAATCAGCAAAGTAGCAGGATACAAGATTAACATATAGAAGTTGCCTGCATTTCTTTATGCTAACAATGAAATATTAGAAAGGGAATGTAAAAAAAACCAATACCTTTAAAAATCACATCCAAAAAAATAAAATACTTAGGAATAAATCCGACCAAGGAGGTGAAAGACTTATATGCTGAGAACTATAAAACATTAATAAAGGAAATTAAGATGAGTCAAAGAAATGGAAAGTAATCACACGCTCTTGTATTGGAAGAATTAATATTGTTCAAATGGCCATATTAACAAAAGCAATCTACAGATTTAATGGGATCCCTATCAAATTACCCATGACATTTTTCACAGAACTAGAACCAATAATCGTAAAATTTATATGGAAGCATAAAAGACTCAGAATTGCCAAATCAGTCCTGAGGAAAAAGAACAAAGCAGGAGGCATAGCCCTTCCAGACTTCAGACAATATTACAAAGCTACAGTAATCAAAACAGCATGGTATTGGCACAAAAATAAACATATGGATCAAAGGAACAGGATAAAGAGCCCAGAAATAAACTCACACACCTATGGTCAATTAGTCTTTGACAAAGGAGGCAAGAATATATAATTGGAAAAAAGACAGTCTCTTCAGCAAGTGGTGCTGTGAAAGCTGGACAGCTGCATGTAAATCAATGAAATTAGAATACACCCTTACACCATACACAAAGATAAACTTAAAGTGATTTAAAGACTTAAACATAAGACATGACACCATAAAACTCCTAGAAGAGAACACAGGCAAAACATTCTCTGACATAAATTGTACAAATGTTTTCTTAGGTCAGTCTCCCAAGATAAGAGAAATAAAAGCAAAAATAAACAAATGGGACCTAATAAAACTTACAAGCTTTTGCACAGCAAAGGAAACCGTAAACAAAACGAAAAGACAACATACAGACTGGGAGAAAATATTTGCAAATGATATGATTGAGAAGGGCTTAATTTCCAAAATATAGAAACAGCCCATACAATTCAACAACCAAAAAAACAAAGAACAGAATCAAAATATGGGCAGAAGGCCTAAACAGACATTTCTCCAAAGAAGGTATACAGATGGCCAACAGGTGCATGAAAAGATGCTCAACATCGGTAATTATTAGGGAAATGCAAATCAAAACTACAATGAGATCCTACCTCACACCAGTCTGAATGGCCATCATTAAAAAGTCTACAAATAGCAAATGCTGGAGAGGGTGTGGAGAAAAGGGGATCCTCCTACACTGTTGGTGGGAATGTAAGTTGGTGCAGCCACTATGGAAAACAGTATAGATGTTCCTCAAAAAACCTAAAATAGAGTTACCATATTATCCAGCAATCCCACTCCTGGTAATATATCAAGACAAAACTATAGTCCAAAAGGTACATGCACCCCTATGTTCATAGCAGCACTATTCACAGTAACCAAGACATGGAAGCAACCTAAATGTCCATCGACAGATGAATGGATAAAGAAGATGTAGTACACGTATACTCTGGAATATTACTCAGTCATCAAAAAGAATGAAATAATGCCTTTGCAGCTACATGGATGGACTAAGAGATTATCATACTAAGTGAAATAAGTCAGAAAGAGAAAGACAAATACCATACAATATTACTTATATGTGGAATCTAAAATATGACACAAATCAACTAATCTACAAAACAGAAACAGACTCACAGACATAGAGAAGGACTTGTGGTTGCCAAGGGGGAGGGCAGGTGGGGGAGGGATGGAGTGGGATTTTGGGATTTGCAGATGCAAGCCAGTATAATAGAATGGATAAACAACAAGGTCCTACTGTAGAGCACAGGGAACTATATTCAGTATCCTGTGATAAACCATACTGGAAAAGAATGTGAAAAAGAATGTATATCTATGTATAACTGAATCACTTCGCTGTTCAGCAGAAATTAACACAACGTTATAAATCAACTATATATTTTAAAAAAGACAGATAACAGTGTCCTGCTTTCCAGAATCTTGTGGAATTAAAAGTGGAAGCGAAAGACCTGGTACAAAAGCGGGGGTGCTTCTGACAGACTTCCTCTCCTGAGAGGCAGGAGGTGATCCAAGGAGTGTCACCTGCCCAGGACATGGAGCGTTCCATTTTATCACAGAGAAAACAGCCGAAGTTTCCTGGCATTCATTTACTCAAGTCTTCCAACTTTTCTCATTTTTTGTGGCATGCTCATGTGCTATCAGAGTTGGGTTTTGTTTGATGGTCCAGTTTGAATGTCTCTTCCTTTTCATAGGCGTGTTAGGACCACTCACATGTACTGATAAGACAGAAGGGTATGTTTGGTGTCAATCCTGTTTTACCATTTTATGCCATGCTTTCTATTTGTATTTTTTAAAGATTTATTTATTATTTATTTGTTTTATGTATTTCTGGCTGCATTGGGTCTTAGTTGTGGCACCCAGGATCTTTGTTGAGGCATGTGGGATCTTTTGTTGCGGTGTGCGGGCTTCTCTCTAGTTGTGGCTTGCGGGTTTTCTCTTCTCTAGTTGTGGCGCGTGGGCTGTAGTTGAGGCGCACAAGCTCAGTAGTTGTGGCACATGGGCCCCGTTGCCCGGCGGCTTGTGGGAACCTAGTTCCCTGACCAGGGATTGAACCCTCATCCCCTGCACTGTAAGGTGGCTTCTCTACCACTGGACCTCCAGGGAAGTCCCCATGCTTTCTCTTTGTAAATTTTCCAAAGCAGCTGTGCGCTTCAGGTTGTCTTTCTTTGCTGCTGTGTGTGCAGCGGCCACCTCCCCGGTGTCCTCTGCGCTGCTTCCTCAGATGGCACGCACGGGTCTGTGCCCAACAAATGTGACATGTGAGTGGGTGGGCTCCTCTTCGTCCCTTTTCCCCATCCCTCCCACCATGTGGGTCCAATCCGCGAGGCCATGTTCTCAGTGCGTGTTTACACCGCCTCACGTGCTTGGCTGCTAGCCCATGGTTTCGCTTTACTGATGTTTGAGGCCTGGCTCTTAGCAGTGAGGCAACAATTAACAAGACCTCTAACGCCCACGTTCCTTTCCCTTCTCCCAGTTCTTGACAGTTGTGAACCTTCTGCCTTGTCAGAGCGTTATACCGTTTCCTTTTTGCTCTACTTCAGAGTTAAACTGCACTGGGTACCCACTGCAGGTCCTTTGGCCCCAGCTTCTCTGGGCATCTTTGGTGGCCGAAGTTTTTCCACTGGTGGCTGCACCATGCAGGGGTCATGGAAACCTACTGAGATGTAACTGACTTGCAGCACTGTGGGAAGTTTAAGGGCCACACGTGTGGATTCAAGACATTTACATGTGTGCAAAATGAGGCCACCGTAGTCTTAGCTAACACCTCTATCACCTCACATAATTATGTGCAATAAAATTCAGATTTTATGGCGAGACAAGAAAAATGTGAACATAAAAACGCTTCTCTGCCCTTTGGCCTCCTCGCTTCCCGCACCGTGCGTTGCGTGTCTGCGTTAGGCGTCGACCAGACCTCCCCCTCCCCCATCAGCAGGAATACCTGCTCAACCGTGAAGAGGAACTTTCTCCTAGCGTCGACAAGACAACTCCTCCAATGGTCACATTCCTTCTTGATCTTGTAAGGGGTCACATGACTCACCAGGATGCCGCTTAGATCTGGATTATGTAAACTGTCAATAATACGTCATCTGACGTACAGCCTTCTGTCTCAACAAATTATAGAACTGTGCCTTGACTTCTAATGGGCAGAACAGTTCTCAGAGCTTTCTGAGATGCTCTTCCTGGGTTATAATCCTTGAATTTGGCTCGAATAAAAATTTCCACTTCTTTCTCAGATTGACTAATTAATTTTTCCTCCACAATTTTCATTGCTATTTTTTGTGGTGGGAACAATTAAGATCCAGTCTCTTAGCAACCCTCAAAACTATAACACATCATTGTTGCCTATAATCTCTACGCTGGGTATTAGATCTCCTGGATTTACTCACCTACTGGTTGCAAGTTTGTACCTTAAATAACATCTCCCCATTTCCCCCACCCCCCAGTCCCTGGCAACCACCTTTCTACTCTCTGTTTTTACAAATTTGGTTTTTAAAATGCCACGTATTGGTGAGATCATACAGTATTTGTCGTTCTCTGTCTGACTCGTCTCACTCAGCATAATGCCTGCAAGGTCCATCCATGTTGTCACGAATGGCAGGACGTCCTTCTTTCTTGCAGCTGAATAGTATTCCATTGCACACACATGCCACCGCTTCCGTATCATTCATCTGCTGCTGGATGTGTTGTGGGTTGTGTCCACATCTTCAGGGGTCTTTATGCTTGGAGGACAGACCAGCATATATGAACTCCTAGACGCCCCCTCCCCTGAGTATCCTTCAGGCGCTGTTCACGGCTCAATGGTGCTGAATGTGGCTGCTGAGAAATCCAGGACCAGCCAGTCTTCTCTCTTATGGATGATTTGGTCGTTTTGAATGCTGCCTAAATTAATTCTTTCCAATTCTCTCCATCCTGAAGTAAGGTAATACTAGCCCTGAAACTGTCGTCGAACCCAAGTTCGTGTGCCCAACGCACAGCGAGACCAAGCAAACTGAAACACTGGAGTTTGGAGCAGAGAAAGGTTTATTGCAGGGCCGTGCACAGAGACGAGATGGCTCGTGCTCAGAAAGCCCGAAGTCCCCAGTGGTTCTCGGGGAAGCATTTTTATAGGCAAAATTTAGGGGAGGGCTGCAGGGTGTGTGGCTTTCTTCTGATTCGTTGGTGGTGAGGGAACAGGCTGGTGTTCTGGAGTCTGTGCTCAGCGTGGAGTTAGCATCCTCCACCTGGGTGGGGGCCTTAGTTCCTGCAGAAGAGCTCAAGGGTATATCGTTCTGTGTGTCCCCGGAGGAGGAGCCAGGACCCTGTTGTTTCCTGACTGTTCCTCCTTTGTTCCTGCATTCTCTTACTTCCCTGGTTAGTAACTGAATCTGCCTTTTTGGGCTCAGGGAAGGCATAGGAGTCTGAAGCCTTTTCCCTACAAACCAGAAATGGGGGCGCAGAGGGTTTTGGATCCAGGAGTGCCCCACAGGGTCCTGCTTGGTTTTAATCCCACTTTTTCTGGATACTCATCAATCTTAAGGGGAGCAGGTGTTGGACAAGAAAGGGAACGATATTTTGGATAGAGAGCTTAATCGGTTTTAGGGGGACTCAGTTTCAAAACCACGCCCTGTGCTTTAAACACTCAAGGCCCTTAGGTAGAAACCAAGTGATTAAGGGAGACCTTCAAGCTTGGTTTGCAGAACATGGGGGAAAGCAAACCGCAGATCTGGAAATCTGCTGACAGCCCCTCGGACGGAGCATCCTGAGGGGCTAGGATGACTGATGGTGAACTTTGGACATCGCAGGCCGAAAACCCACCACGCGTGACACATGGCTGCTCACGTAACCCCCAGATTGCACCTGGACCCACAGAGAGCGTGCAGTGCGGCCACACCTGTGCAGAGAACCCGTGAAACTGACCTTTACTTTCCACCGGTTGTTTCGAGCGCCTTCCCTCCCCCTCCCCACGTCTCACAAGCGATCGGAGACAAAGCTGAACACATTGCCTCCTGTCTCCTTGCTTGGCTGCGGCTATGAAGCCTCTCTCTGCTTGGCCTTCCAAGGAACCCACTCGCTTGGCTCCATCCACATACTGGGTGGGACACGGGAGCTGGAGAAGATCCACCCAGAAAGGCGACTCCTGGGAAGCACTGTACTTCCTCCTGTGTGGCCTCTGCCTGATGCCAGCTGCTTTGGGCCCATTTATTTATTACAGTACTACTGCCCATATTCCTTGTGCTGACTTACTTATTGTGTAACGGGAGGTCTGTACCTCTAACTCCCCTTCACCTGTTTGGCCTCCTCCGCACTCCCCTTCCCTCTGGCAACCACCTTTTTGATCTCTGTATCTGAGTCTCTCTCATTTTATTATGTTTGTTCATTTGTTTTGTGTTTTTTAGATTCCACATATAAGTGAGATCATGTGGTATTTGTCTTTCTCTCTGACTTATTTCACTTCACATAAAACCCTCTAGGTCCATCCATGTTGTCACAAAAGATAAGGTTTTTTTTATGGCTGAGTAATATTTCACTGTATATATACGTACCACGTCTTCTTTATCCATTCATCTGTCGATGGACATTTAGGTTGTTTCCATGTCTTGGCTATTGTGAATAGTGCTGCTGTGAACACTGGGGTGCAGATCTCTTTTCAAGTTAGTTTTGTTTTCTTTGTATGAATACCCAGAAATGGAGTTGCTGGGTCATTTGGTAGTTCTATTTTTAGTTTTTCGAGGAACGTCCATACTGTTTTCTACAGCAGCTGCACCAGTTTACATTCCCACCGACGGTGTGTGAGGGCTCCCTTTTCTCCACACCCTCGCCAACACTTGTTACCTGTGGTCCTTTTTGATGATAGCCATTCTGACAGTGTCAGGTGATATCTGCTCCTTAATATACGTTTTGGATTCTGTGGGTTATATCAGCTTTCCTAATTTCATAAAAAATGCAAGTTTCCATTAAAAAATTCTACATTTTGCTTTTGCACAAATTCTGAGAACGAAAGGGGAAACTGCTGTGTGGGGAGGTGGGCCTGGAGGAGGTCTCGAGCCCCCCAGGGGTTTCTGTGACTCAGCCCACCTCCTCACCTTCTCTGGCCTGCTCGGCAGCCGGAGGTGCCATGCCGAGCACAGGCTGCTTGTGGCTGGGGTGTGGATCTCAAGGCCAGGCCGGTCCCACATTCTGGCCTCACTCCCTGGCAAGGAGTGGGGGACTCTGGGTAGCCCAGCCCAGGACACCCTGCTGCTCCTTCAGGCTCGGATGCAGTGGTCCTGGGGATGGCCGTGGCCCCCGGGCTCTGTCTGCACCACTGTCGAGAGCTCTCCCCACACCTGGGCCTCTCTTCCGCTTTCCCGCTGGCTTTGCTCCTTCCGTGCTGTTGCGAGCACTTGCTCTAGAGGCTATAATGCGCCTGGTCACCCAGACCCGGCTGCCGTGTGTGGAGATGGCAGGTTCGTGTGCCCAGGCCGCGAGCGGCCCTCTCCCTTCCTTACACCACAGTGCTGGCTCTTAAGTTGTACTTGAAATGGTTATTTCTTTTGTGTCAGAGTCTTTCCATTTTTGTCTTGGTTGGATAATGTTTGTCTTTATTAAAATAAATAATTTTAATTTTAAATAGTCTACATTATACTTACTGAATATTGAATGTATGTGTATATATACACGTATTCATATATATTCGATATGTACAATATAGACTACTGAAGATAAAATTATATTTTATTGTAACTGAACATATATATAGTTTATTCAGTTGGGAAGGGGACAATCTCCCAAGTTCATGCCTGTGGAAAGTATATTTGAATGCTAGCTGCTAGTTTTTTGGGCGTAAGGGTCTTGGATTATATTTTCTCTCCAACAGGGTTTTCTAGGCATTGATACATTTTTTTAAAGAAGTGGTGCCAGAATGTTCCCCTCTTACGCGTGGTCTGATCCTGTGTAGGTGTTTGCTTGGCTTATTTTGAAGTCAAGTAACTCCAATAAAATCCATTTGTTTAGGATTGCTCTGGTTGTTTTTTTTTCTGGGGATTTTCAGCAATTTCTGAAACATTGTTTTGAGCTGCATCTCAGAATACTGGTTCTGGGTTCCTGGCTGCCTCTCCCTGCAATTGGCAGGTGGTGTGACCAGTGTCCAGTGTCACACTCCCGGGAGGATCTTTTCTGGGAGAGGTGAGAGCACTGTGGCCAGTGTGGGCAGGACACGTGATGGGCCTTAGGAGGGTGTGTGGGGTTTTCTCTGAGAAAGGAGGCGCTGCAGGGACCCGAGGCCGGCGGCCAGGTGAGTGACTTGGAAGGCCCTTTGTGCTGTCATGAAGAGCTGGGTGGTGTGGGGTGGACAGGCAGTCTGTTTGCAGACAGCCGTGCGGGTCCTCAGAAGGCGGCCGGCAGTGGGAATGGCGAGCTCTGCCCCGGCTGCCCGGGAGCACAGTGGGTAGGTGTGTGGTGTCCAGTCCACCAGGTTCGGGGCTGGAGCTCTCTCTTTGGGACTCATCAGTCTGTAAATGGCATTAGAGTCAGAGGACCAGGGATGCCTGCAGAGAGGAAAGAGGGCACGTGCTGTCCTAGGCATGGCCTGGTCAGCATCGGGGACGAGAGAGGGAGTAGAGGGGACAGAGGGCACCTGCCACGGGGGATGGGGTCAGAGAGCAGATGCCATGGAGGCCGGGACCTAGCAGGCAGCAGGAGGGGTCACTTGTCTGCAGCTCATGTACTTGAACGTCCCAGAATCTTTTACCAAAACCATGACTTATTTGGGATCCAACTTGGATTTCAGAGGTTCAAGGGACCTCTGTGCTTTAGACCTATTTGTTCTGAGAAGCTCTAGGGGTCTAATTAGGGAAGATGCCCGATGGGCATGCAGACGGAGGGAGCCAACACGAAGCGTTTATAATGCAAAGGACCTGGCCGATGGGCAGTTGGCACCAATGCTAGCCTTGGACACAAAGAGCTGGAAACCGTTTCTGCAGCTCCAAGGACCTGCCATGCCAGCCAGTCGGGACCTGAGGGCTGCGCACTCAGACGCTTTGGCCAGGAGGCTAGACGTCGTCAGCACACTGGATGCCCTGGGCATCGGGGCAACTGAGCTGTGTACCAGCGGAGGGTCA
Organism: Grampus griseus; assembly: GCF_964374135.1. Taxonomy (NCBI): domain Eukaryota; kingdom Metazoa; phylum Chordata; class Mammalia; order Artiodactyla; family Delphinidae; genus Grampus; species Grampus griseus. Next base: position 276,710 of record NC_139018.1, on the reverse strand, counting down.
AGTCATCGTGAGACTGATGGCTGCCCACCTGCAGTCTTAGTGCTGCAGAGAGAGAAGCGGGTCCCCTGGGGCTGGCAGCACAGAAATGTTGTGGGAAAAGGAAACAGAGAGGGTGAAATTGTCAGCATGGGACAGAAACACATCTTTGTTATTTTTATTAAATGTACATAATATCTGTCTAATTAACCCTATCGTATTTACTTTCTGCTTTGAAAAAGTCTTGCGTTTAGGTGTCTTAAGAACATACACTAATATAGCTTGCAAAATGTAAATGAAGCTCTAGAGAGTTAAACAAAACCGTTACGATAAACTGGTACCTCAGAGGTCGGAAGAGACGTGACAAAATACTGTTATGTTTTTATACATACCATTTGTTTAATTAGTCCTGCTAGTACCACTAATTGGCACTAGTCCTAGTGTTTTGATTAAATAATAACATTCATTTAACAAAAAGGAAACAAATACCACATAATCTATAAGTTCAAATAGATGCCCACCCTTGTTTCTGTGTTACGGTGATAACAGGTGTGTGCATCTGCAAGGACAGGAAGTCCCCTACATACGAACGAGTTTCGTTCCGAGAGCACATTCGTAAGTCCAATTTGTTTGTAAGTCCAACAGAGTTAGCCTAGGTACCCAACTAACACAATTGGCTATATGCTGCCTTTACGCTTGCTCCCAGACATCCTGGGCTTGAAATAAGGATACTGTACTACTGTACTGTATACAGTGCTATACAGTAAAGTACACAAAAGCACAACCACTTCTAGAGGATGCACGCACGTGACATCGTATGCCAGTCTCGTGAGCTAACTTACGTGATGGGACATGAGAACGCACATTCCCGCCTTTGAAAGTTCGCAGCTTGAAGGTTCGTATGTAGGAGACTTACTGTACTCTCACAGAATCACGTTATCTTTTGCCTGGTGTGGCTGTGACCTTGTTGGCTGCCTGCAAGGGCGACCTCCCTGGGGCCCTGCACACGCGCAAGCACATTGTGGCTGAGGTGGTAGGGGTGGGGAACCCTTTTCTATTATTCTGGTCAACTAGAAGAGGGCCTCAGCCGGGCAAACAGGCACGGCCGCCTGGGACTGGGGAGGGTTGATGGGACGTAAAGTATAATTCCTGTGGGGATGGTGGCTGGGAAGCTCTTCAGTGGGGTTCAGTCGGGGTGGGCAAAGCAGAAGCCCTGCTACTCTGGCAGACCCAGATAGAGCTTATTCCTCCTGTGTGACAACAGAGGAATCTCAAAACACTATCACGGACCAAGGTTGTGTCTATATTTTAGGTCTGCTGTCTTTCATTGGTGTGCAAAGGGGCTGCTCATCTCCAGACGCTGCATCTGCATCCCAGGATGGGCAGAGAGCAAACCACACTCTGGAAGCCCTACCCTTGGACCCCAGTTGCAGCTCACTATCAAGACGAGGGTCATGTGGCTGCCCTTAGCTGCCAAGGAGTCTGGTCTGCATTGGGAAGGGTGAGGGGAGGACGGGTATCGGGTGGGCACTAGGATAGTCTGCCCCAGAGACAGACAGAGCAGGATCTGTGGGTGGGGTGAGGACCCCTGGTGTGGACCACGCTGAGCTGGGGCGGTGGGGAGAGTAGCGTTGGCCTTTCTGGGCAGGGAGACCCCAGGACCGGGGTAGGGAGGGGAGTGGCAGTGGAGGCGGTTCAGGGAAAGAAAAGTGAGGACGTGAGGGGTGGCGAGGGTAAAGGTGAATGGCTGAGGGTCACGGGTGCTGTAGGGAAGGAGCTGGAGAGAGGGGAGTGGGCGGGCGAGGGTCGGATGATGCAAACAGCGATTCTGGGAACAGAGCGGTGGGTGCTGAGGGGTCCAGAGGTTGGCCTGGGGCAGGCAAGAGGGAGAGGAGGACAGCACTGGCGAGACGGGGCAAGGACCTGAGGGCGTACATGTGGGTGACGGGGAGGAGAGCAGAGCAGCAACCCTCCAGGGCCCAGGGAGGGGGCGGGCGACTGGCATGCGCGTGTGAGCGTGTGTGCGGGTCTGTGTGTGTGTGTGTGCACGTGCATGTGAGTGTGAGAGTGACTGTGAGTGTTGCTCTGAGGCCGTGGCTTCCAGGGAGGGTGGGGCTCTCGGACAGGAGGGAAGGGGCAGCCGTGTGCCCTGGCTCCTCCGGGTGGGGGTCACTGTCTGGACTTCTGGGAGGTCGGCGTGCGGTTCCAGGCGAATGGTTGTGTGGCCAGGGAGGGAGATTTCGGGGCTTTGCTGTGGGGTGTGAAGTCTGGGTGGGGGCCGCGTCTTCTGGGGGGTGGCGGGGACCTCCCGGTGGCTGGCTGGGGCGGGTGGGGAATGGTGCCCTCCACAGCCACCTTCCCGGCATGCTCGCTGTCCAAGCAGTGTGTCCTTGTCCACGTGCGTCCAGGACTCTCTGGAGTCCCCTTCACTGTGGACCAGCGGCTCAGGGTCGCCCGGGCTGCCCCCGCCCGAATGCTGCATCTGTTTTTGCATTTCGAGGAGATTCTGGGTGATCCTGGTGCATTCAATCTTTCCGGTGCGGATCTTAGGGACCTGGAGCGGGTGTGGGGAAGCTTAGGCGTCCCCCCTGCGGTCCCAGTCCTCCCTCGGGCCCTTCCCACCGCCCAGGGTCAGGAGCACGGGCTTGCTCTGGTCTGAGGAGCCCCTGCCCTGCTGGGGACTCTTTCTGGCTGAGTGTAGGGTCTTGGAGCTGTGAACCTCTGGCGCGGCCAGCTGAGTTTCCTCGTCCTCCCCAGGGCCCATCTGTGCAGGCAGAGCTCTGGCGTGTCCTTGTGCATCCCTCTGTCCTGTCACCAAGTCCTAGATACTCCTTCTCTCCAACTGTAGCTAAGAGTGCCGCCTCCCCCAGGAAGTCACCCTGACTGACCCCAGACCAGATCAGGCAGGGAGACCCACACTCCAAGCCATCCCTGCGCCTCCGCTCATGGCCTTGTGCTGCACCAATGCGCAGACTGCAGCGTGGCCTGTGCCTGCCTGCAGCCACACCCCAGGCCCCGCTCAGGCACCCTGGGATGACGAATAAATGGAAGAGCGAAGAATGAAGGAAAACAGGGCAATCTGCTCAGGGCAATCCCAGCCCTATGTTGAAACTATCTGAGAACCTCCCAGGTCTGTGTGTATCGCGGGTGGGGCAGGGCAGGAAGCGGGGGGCAGGAAAGGGCTCTGTGGTCGGACACCTGAGCTGGCCCGGAGTTTATCTGCTTCCTGCATGCCGGGCAGCCAGGTGGGCGTGGGCTGCCGCACAGGGAACAGTCTGCCTGGGGCTTGGCTGTCCTCAGGTTGCCTTCCCACCGGTGACCAGTGCTGGCCGTTGGGGCCCGGCTCGCGGCCTTCACCCAGGAGGGGAGCTCGGTGAGTGCTGCCCTGAGCCCCACCATGAGGGGGGCTCCAGACCCTCCTGGAGACAGGCTCGGGGGTGATGGGGGGCGCAGGTAGGTGGGCACACCTGTGAATGTAGGGTCCACCCTGCCCTGACCCACGGTGGGCTCAGGCTTCTGGGGGTCCTGCTGTGGGCTGGGGTACCCCGGCTGCCTGGCATGGCTGAGTCCCCAGGGCTGGGACAGAGGCCCGTGAGGACCTGGGAGGGGCCGTGTCGTGGGGCTTCTGTGGAGGGCGTCGCCTGGAGGAAGGTCCCCACCCAGGGGAAGCCCGGAGGCTCGGCTGTGGGTGCGTGGAGGGCGGGGCGGTCCCTTTCTGGGGTGGTCTTCCTGGGGCCACTTTCTGAAACGGGGCCTGAGTGCTGGCTGGCCTCCAGCCCATGGTTGTGTCCTCCAAGTCTGCTCCCCGTGAGCCGGCACCCTTGCTGACCCCGGGCAGCAGGCAGAACGTGGGAGGGCTGTGGTCCTGGTGGACGCACGGGGCCAGTCCGGCTCTGGGTCTCCTGGGGTGTCTGTGAGGGGTCAGTGGTGGCAGGATGTGACCCTCGGCAGCTCTGGCCAGGGGCTCCGGAGCCACGGTGGGAGGGAGGGCGGGGACAGGTCCAGGACCCCATGGACTAGCCCAGCTCCCCGACCTCACCACGAAACGGGGCACTGGGGGGCATGTGCTGCAGTCGCCCCAGGGTCCGAGGACAGCGCCTGGCCGGCTGCACTCTGCCCTCTGCCCTCTGGCCTGGGTCTGGGTCCCCGGAGGCCTGGGGGCCGGTTTGGCCACAGCTTCTCTCACGGTGTCGTTCCCATCAGCTCCAGCGTGACCCAGGGCTGCTCAGCATATCCCCGGCTGCACTCTGGGCCTCGAGGCCTCTGCCATGAAGGGTGCGCTGCTGGGCTGGGCTGGGGGGGTCTCCTGTCAGGGCGGGGCCGAGGGCCTGGGCCTCTGAGCCTGCGGACTCCCCCTGCGGGCCCGAGGCAGTGTGAGCTCCAGCCAGAGGGCCCCCTGCATCAGGCCCGCGCAGATTCCATTCTGCCAGGGGCCCTGTGGCGGGAAGCTGCTGGGAGACCCGCTGCGTCTCCTCTCAGGCAGCCCGCCTCTGGGCCCAGGACCCTTCCTCAGGCTGCTGCTGCCCCTTGCGAATGCAGGGTGAGGGTGTGCGGGTGTCTGCTGGCCGGGAGGGCAGGGCTGTGCCCCACATCCAGAGGGTAGGCTCCTTGCTAACGGGCCACTTGGGGGCGGGGGTTTCTGTCCCTGAGCGTGTCGCCGTGGTCCCAGCCACTACCGTACCACCGTGGCACAGACAGGTGCAGAAACCCCCTGGCTGCAGGGCGCTCAGCGCCCCGCTGGTCTTGTATGCTGCAGGGTGGTGTCCCGTGGAGCCCCTGGGTGCTTTCAGCCTGGTCCACGTCGGGACGAGCCCACGGGGGGTGGACTCTGAGGCAGATGCCCCTGTCCCCTGCCCACCTGCGGCCACGGAACGCCACCCCTTCAGGCGCGAGGCGTGGCCGTCCCGGACCTGAGCGGCTGCCCGAGCCCCGGGCTGGCAGCCTTCGGGCTCCGGGCCTCCTTGGGGCGTGGGGTCCGACCTGAAGCCAGGGTTCTGCCGCTCGGCTGGCCGGTCACCACGCCGGCAGAGGGAGGACTCCTGAGGGCAGGGGTCAGAGGGCTGACGTGGGGCTCGCTCCCGCCGTGAGAGAGTTCTGCGCTCCCCCACCCCCAAGCCTGCTCCTGGGTCGGGGTAGCATCTGCAGCTGAACTCCCCTCCCCACCCCAGCCGCCCCAGCCACTCCACTCCGCCCACACCCGCCCTGCCAGGTGCTGGGTGAGGGGAGCTGGGCCTTGGCGGCAGGACGGTGCCCTGGGGTCAGCGGGTAGGGTCCTGCACGGTCCCCACTGGGCCTCAGCTCCCCGAGGCGCCGGCTGGTCTGGCTGTGCAGCCAGCAGCAGTGGTGCCCAGGCTGCAGTCTCACCACGAGAGACCCTCCTCCCAGACCCTCCATGACTTCCCCTCCCCACGGAGGGCGCCCTGGTGCATCTGGAGGGGAGGAGGGGCAGGCAGACGGGCGGAAGGGGAGGCTGGGTCCCGGCCCTGGGGCGGGGCGCACACAACAGCCCACCCTGTCCCGCCAGGGCCCTGGCCCCCACCTGCCTGCCCGGGCTGCCAGCCTCCTTCCTCGCTGGCTGACCCGTTCTGCCTGTGGGAGCCTGGGGTGGGCTGGAGGGGCTCACGGCTGGGCTCAGGGCTTGGGTGGCCATCTAGGTGGCGTCCTGATGCCCTGCGTGCAGGGTCTGAGGGGCATTGGGTGGGGCGGGCAACCCCTGAGGGACCCTGTGTTTGCCACATGAGAGGCTGGGCTGTCCCCCGGGACCGCGCCTGCCTTTACGGGGAGGTTTGGGAAGCATGTCCTGTCGGGGGGAGCTGTCTGGTTCGGAGGAGCAGAGGTGGGGCAGTGGGCAGGGGAGCAGGGTACCCCCAGCCTGGGCAGAGGGAGGCCCCAGGGCTGGGCAGTAGGGGAAAGTCGTGGCTCTAGATAGGCACCGGGGGAGGGACAGTCCCTAGTGCCCCTGCTGCCACCTGAGGGCCAGCAGCCTGGGCCTGTGACATGGCCTGACTCGGGCTGCCCTTCTGGAGGGTCTGGGCTCCAGCTTCGCTGCCACGTCTGTAAGTCACGTAGGGGACACGGAGACACACCCCCACGGTGACAAAAGTCCCTGCAGCCGCCCTTCCAGGAAAGTCTGCCCAGAAGGGCAGGCCGGAGGTGCCGTACTGAGGAAGCCTGGACGTAGAGCCTGCAGCGGATGGGCCGGGGGACCGCAGGAAGTGCAGCAGAGGCCCAGAGCAGGGGCGGCCCTGGACAGCGCCCTGCACCAGGAACCTGGGGGGGGGGAGGCCAGCCCAGCTTAAGCGCCCTGGCAGGGCCTGTGGGGTCAGGCGGGCAGCCGTGCTGTGGGCTCAGAGGGAAACGCAGGTGGGCCGGCTCCTCCGAGGGGCTCTCCCCAGAGGCTGCTCGCTCTGGGCGGGCTTCCGGTGCAGCGCACCTCCTGGCCGTGATCTTAGGAGACACTCGGCTACACTAGCAGCCTGTACAGCCCCGCTCCCAGGGAGAGGCCCCTGGACCCCCCTTGGGCCAGGCCAGGAAGCGGACCCACCTGACTCGGGACCAGCAGCAGGCTGGAAGGTGCTCCCACCTGCCCTGAACCCTACCCACTGTGCTCACCAGCGAGCTCCTAGGCAACTGAGTACAGGCCCAGCTCCAGCGTCCACTCCTGTCAGTTTCTCTGAGCTCCCAGCAGAGTCAGGAGGGTATCTAGGGGTCCTGCCTACTGGGAACTTGACCTGATGGTTTGCCCAGTGTGAGCTCTGTCCTTCCTGGTTCCTTTGGGTGCGGGTGTTGATAGTCAGGGGGCTTCTGCCAGCTGGCTGGGCTCTGGACTTGTGGCTCTGTGGGTCAGTGTAGTCGCCTAGAGCCCTTTGAAGCCTCCGGCTGCCATGCCTGGACACAGGGCCGTGGGCCAAGCCAGCCAGGAGTGGCGCTGGACACTGAAGGCCTGGGCTGTGACCCTTGGGCCTTGAGGCCCGGCTGTCCTGACCAGCGGGTTTTTGCTGCCCCGTCTGTCGCTGTGGTATCTGTCATAGTATCACAGTAGCAGGGACCTCGGCAAAAAGCCCTGCTTGTGGTCACAGGCCCTTCCCTGCTGGAGGCCCCGGATGCAGGTGTCTGGCAGGCTGTCTCCACTGGTGCCCAGCACATCCTCCCACCCGCACCCCCTGCAAGCGTGGTCGGGGGGTGGTCTGCACCGTCTCCCCAGGAAGGACGCAGTGCCCCCCACTGAAGGCGTGGGCAGAAGCAAGCCTCTGTGGAGTGGGCGCACGGGAGTGGGGGCACCCCAAGTCCTTTTAGGGGTCCAGGTGCACTGGGCTGAGGGGCTGCCCTGGGGGCTGGCCCCTCTCCTTAGGTGTCTCACACAGGCTCGCGGGGGGCTGGCCCCTCTCCTTAGGTGTCTCACACAGGTTCGCGGGGGGTTGGCCCCTCTCCTCAGGTGTCTCACACAGGCTCGCAGGGGGCTGGCCCCTCTCCTCAGGTGTCTCACACAGGCTCACGGGGGACTGGCCCCTCTCCTGCAGGTGTCTCACACAGGCTCGCGGGGGGCTGGTCCCTCTCCTTAGGTGTCTCATACAGGCTCGCAGGGGGCTGGCCCCTCTCCTCAGGTGTCTCACACAGGCTCGTGGGGGGCTGGCCCCTCTCCTCAGGTGTCTCACGCAGGCTCGCGGGGGGCTGGCCCCACTCCTGCAGGTGTCTCACACAGGTTCGTGGGGGGCTGGTCCCTCTCCTCAGGTGTCTCACACAGGCTCGCGGGGGGCTGGTCCCTCTCCTCAGGTGTCTCACACAGGCTCGCGGGGGGCTGGCCCCACTCCTGCAGGTGTCTCACACAGGCTCGCGGTCTGCACCTGAATCTGGCTGAGCATGGGCGGGGGAGGGTGTCTGGGAGGTGACCCCTCTGGAGGGCTTCTTGTGTGCCCGTGTGCAGCGAGGGTCCTGGGTGGGCCGCAGGGGGAGGTGCTAGGCCAGGAGCACTGCTGGGCTCTGGGTAGACAGTTTAGCCGGGCCAGTCCCAGGGACATGGGCAGGTGGGTCCACTCTCCTGGAAGAAATGGCTCCAAAACCAAATTCAATCAGCTGCCCCCGAAGGGGAGAGACCCTGCCCATATTCCTGTATCCACAGGGCAGGGCGCCAAGCCTGCTCAGAGCAACATGTGGAGAGTGGGCTGCAGTGGGGTGCAGGTGGTGCGGATGTGGGCTGCAGTGGGGTGTGGGGCAGGTTGGCGCACAGTGCTGTGGGCATAGGTGGTGTGGCCAGGAGGCCCAGTCTCCGAGTGGCAGGGGCAGTGCCAGCCCACCAGGCCAGCCCCTCCCTTGTGACACGCCTGCCCAGACTTGGGGGCTCACAGGGTCCTTGCAGAGTGGGGTCTTTGTGTCTCCAGCTGTGGCCCCCAGGTGACTCAGGGAGGAAGCTCCCAAGCTGTTGGCCGGATGCCAGGACAGTGGCCTTGAGACCTTCTTGGTGTTGGGAGGGCCAGCGGGGTCGCAGTCCTTGGAGCGTGTCTGGCTGAGACCTGGGTGGCTTCATGGTCTGATGGGCTTGGATGGGAGCCAGGGGATGGTGACTAGTCTGCCTGTGGCGTGAGGGGGGCGCGGTGCTGGGGGCCTTCCCTGTGCTTCCGCCCCAGTGGGTTTGTGTTACAGGCTGTTTCCCTGTGGTCGCCGTGGTACCCATGGTGATGTGGCCCCATTCAAAATCCTGGGGACAGGGCCATGGCTCGGGCTCCCCGGTGGGGTTTCTGATGGGTGCTGTGATGCTGTGGGTATAACAGCCATACCCCGAGCAGTAACCATACCACAGTGCCACAGACCCTCTCCCAATCCCTGCTGCCGGGGGCCGGGGCGGGGGGGCTGTCAGGTGGAAGCAGGGGCCCGGAAAGCTGTGGGACGGTCTTGCCGCTGCACGTGTCCTGCTGGGAGCACGTGGGAGGCCTCTCCCGTCGGTGGTCAGTGACCACGCCCAGCTCTTTCCTGAGGCTCTGAGGCAGGGCACTGCTGAGTGAGCTGGTGTCAGCGTCTGGTTTGGAAGCCAAACCCATTGTGACGGTCTCCTGGGTTGACAAATTGTCTGCACACAGTGTATGGGTCACCTTGGGGCCCTTGGTAACCCTGGGGCCAGCAGGTGCCTCCCCCTCCACTCTCTGCCAGGAAGGCCAGGAGCAAAACAGGGGTCGTTCCTGCTGACGCCAACCCTGGGGCTCCGGGTCCGAGGTGTGCCTGCCTGTCCCCAGATGCAACTCTGAGCAGCTTCAGGCCTTTTGGTTGCAGCAGGACCTAGAGCAGGTGTGTAGGGGTGCCCAGTGGCCTCTCCTCTCGGGCCCCACTTCCCCCTGCCCTGACCACCGGGGCGTCCAGAGCTCCTGGGGGAAGACATTCACTGCGGTGGCCCAGGGTCCTCCTTCCCTGAGTCCACGCATCCCTTCTGAGTCCTCACAGCTCCAGGCCTTGGAGCACGGCCGAGTCAGTGGCCTCTGGGCATCCATTCCGGGGTGACTAGGGGTGACTGATCGCCACCAGGCCTGAAAGCTCTGGCGAGTTCTGCGGTGTCCCCTCTGGAATGTGGACGCTGCTCTGTACCTGGTCCCACCTCAGTACCACGGGGCATCGAGAGGGTGCCAGCACCACCTGCTGGGGGTGCCCGGGCCTGGGGCCGGGGCCGGGGCTGGAGGGCTGGCCCTTTACTGGCACCCCTGCCCTGCTGGCATCCTAAGTCTCAGGCCCCGGGGGTGCTCTCTGCAACTGCTGCCTCATCTGGACCTTGGTGACCCCACATAAGGGGCCTCAGCGGTGCCTCTGCTCAGAGGCCTCAGCAGGTGGGCCGAGCCCCAGGCCCTTCCCGTGTCCCCTGGTAGTGGGCTGAGCCCCAGGCCCCGGCCCCGAAGGAGGCAGAAGCCGCAGGTCCCGGACTTGGTGCTATTTCTAGCACCGTTAGGCGTTGAGTTTTAAGAATACATTTGCATCAGTTTAAACCCCCCTTATGCAGGCAGTGTCTGCAGGTGGTAACCGCCGAGGAGGGAGAGCGTGCAGGTGTTTTGTCCTCACGGCAGCCCTCCCGTGCCCCTGCCGTGCCCCTCCTGTGCCCCTGCTGTGCCCTTCCTGTGCCCCTCCCATGCCCCTGCCGTGCCCCTCCCGTGCCCCTGCCGTGCTCTTGGGCCGGGTCTGCGCATGCACTCCCGCACGAAGCGAGGCTGAGCCCCCTCCCTCGCACCCCACCCCCTCCATCTTGCTCGGTGTCCTTCACCTCTGCCTTCGGACCCCATGGGTGAGACTTCCCGGTCAGGCGCTGGGGCGCAGCGCCAAGCTCCACTTCCTGTGAGCGAGTGCAGGTGGGGCTTTCGGACAAGGGCCGTGTCACTGCGGGTGTAGCAGTCACCGCTACTACAGTACCATCACGGTGACACGCGCCCCTCAGAATCCTCCCCCCGCGGCCGTGTGTCCGGGGCTGCCCTTGCTGGCTCGGGCCGGCTCTGAGGAGGGGACCCTGCGTTTCCGGTGGGTTTGGGGGGTGAGCAGGGGGCGGGGTCTGACCCAAACCTGCATGGCACCCCCTCTCCAGCCCAGGCGACCCTGCTGGCCACCGTGGTCCATGTGGCCGCCAGTCTGCCTGGCTCAAGGGTGCTCTGGTTGTGTCTGTCCTGCTCTCTGGGCCCCCCTCAGAGAGCTTCTCTGTCCCCGGTGTGACCAGTGAGGGTCTGGCCTCCCCTTGCCCTTGTCTTGCATCTGCTGGAAGCTGCCGATGGTTTGGGGTCAAACCTGTGACATCTGTCGGTCGACTGGGGCCCGGGGACAGCTGACTGGATGTGAGAGGCTGTCTGTCGTCTGTGGGCGCGTGGAGTGGTCCCCCCTCCGCCTCTCAGCACCTGCCGCGGGGGGCCCTCCCCGGGTGTGACGTGGGTGTTTCCGCGGTCGGTTGGGGTGTCTCTGGAGATCAGCTTTCCGCAGTGCTGTCCCCCAGCTCCGAGTGAGAGGTGCTCTTCCTCCTTGGGGTTCCTCACGGCCCCTGACGAGGGCACCTGCCCCCCCAGGAGGCCGGACGTCCAGGTGAGTCAGGGCCTGGCCTGCAGCCTTTGAGCCGCGGCAGGCTGGGCTCGGCCTGAGGGCCGGCCTGTGAGGGGTCTCAACAGCATGGGCTCCGCGTTCACTGTCCCGGCCAGCCGTTCATGCAGCTGCTGTCCATGGGCCTTTAACGTGAAAGTGGTGGAAACGGCCTTTATTCAGTCACTCTTGACAGCAGGGGAGAGCTGGGTCCACCCACTGTGAGCAGAGGTGACCAGTGTGTCACAGGAGAGCAGGGGTGGGGCTCCAGGGGCTCTGGTGAGGGACCAGGAAGGGTGGCCGTGCAGATGCGATGAGGCCGCTGTGCCCGCCAGCCGGCAAGGATGCAGGGATGGGTCAGGACTCCGCCCTCACAGAGGGCTCCGTGTCTCTCTGCAGCTGAGGGGCGTTGGGCAGCTGAGGACTGGCAAGGCTGAGCCTCCAGCGCTTCTGGGGGAAGGTCACGGCCAGGACCACTGACAGACAACCCCTGTGGGTATGCAGTGCAGCGGAAGCATGACAGAGGCATCTCAACACCAGGCTCTCTGCCACTGGTGCTGGGCCGCCCCTGCATTCTTGGGGCGGGGGGGGACACACCTGGTTAGGAGCCGGGTCCTCCCAGCGGCTGTGCTTACCGAGCAGCCAGCAGGATCGAGGAGCTGGGCGCCCGCTCTTCTGCCTCTCATTTTCGTGGGGCAGCTGGGGAGCTCCAGGCGGGAAAGCAGCGTGGCCGCTGGTGGGCGAGTCAAGGAGTCAGAGGGCGAAGTGCAGCTGCTGCCCACTGCGGGCCCCTGGGAGCCGCGAGGAGATGGGCCAGCGGTGAGTTAGGGCTCTCTGCCTGCGGTGAGACCTGGGAGTCGGTGTGCTGTGAGGCTGCAAGGGGGCGGGGGCCTCACGTCTGGGGCGGGGGCGGGGGAGCCAGGCCCTGGGTGTGCTGGACGCGGCCCAGCATCCACGTGGGCTCCTGTGTTTGCTGCCCGCAGGCACTCGGGACGCCCGTGCATCGTGTGGGGCTGCAGGTCAGGGACTGACCAGGAACCCAGCCCGGCAGGCTGACCCTTTGGAAAGAACCTCCTCTTGGGTGCACGGTGTCGCCAGCTTTCTCCTGGGGTTCGGAGGTGATGCTGTGAGGTCGGGGCTCGGCACTCACGCCCGCAGTGGGTGGCGTCGGGAGAAGGTGGCCCGCCGGGAGCCTCCGGCCTGAACCGGGCCTGACTGAACCTGACTTTGCTGCCACGGCCACAGCTGCTCCGGGCTCTCCCTGGGAGTTCTGTGTCACCAGCTGTCCTCAAGGCATGGACACAGGGTCATTGTCCCACCTGCCGTCTCTAGGGTGTGAGCCGCCCCCTCTGCCCAGCTGGCTGGGGGGCCTCGGGGAGCAGAGCCTGGGTGTCTCCCGGATGGGCCGTGGAGCTCAGAGCTGGGGGGCCTCGGGGAGCAGAGCCCGGGTGTCTCCCGATGGGCCGTGGAGCTCAGAGCTGGGGGGCCTCGGGGAGCAGAGCCCGGGTGTCTCCCGATGGGCCGTGGGGCTCAGAGCTGGGGGGCTCCGAGTTGTTCTCTGGACTTTGTCAATGAAAATTCAAGGAACTATCAAGTTAAAAAGCAAAAAGCGAACTTCATTCAAGCCAACTGAGGATTCCCACTGGGGAAGCAGATCCTCAGACGCTCTGAGGACGGCCCTGCTCGCTCGGAGTGGAAGGCACAGTCACGCACATGTTCGAGACAAAGATCGTACGTCAGAATGACATGCGGCAGTTTACATAAAGGTCCCCAAGGAGGCACAGCCCAGGGAAGCACGTACAAAGTGGGCAGCGGGTCACCGTGACCCTACAGAGCTGGGAAGGAACGCTATTCTTTACGAAGTTGCACTGCCAGCGTCAGAAGAAAGGAAAAATCAATCTCTACAGGGGGGCAGGCAGGCCCACCCTTGAGGAGCTCTGGCTACGGTGTGACGCAGATGCACACATTCGTGGAGGGCCTAGTACGGGTCGGGAACACACCATGCTTAAGTTTTCCTGCCCTGTCTAAAATACAAAATTTATCTCATCAACTTTTCAGGGTCACCTCAAGTGTGGAGAGGAGAGGGGCGACCCCCATGGCGTCCACGTGGGCCCGCAGGGCTTCTGTCTGATGGGGACTTTCCGTTGGGAAGATTGCAGGCCATCATTTGCCTGAATGCTGGAATGAGCTAGACGTGGTTCCTAACGTCTGGTCTGAGTCTGTTCAATGAACCGGACAGAATTCAGCTTCCTAGAATTGCGTTTATGACCTCTGGCTATTGGCCGGTCTGTAAACCAGCCCGTGTTCCTCCTTTTGGGGGCGTTGGAGCAGGGTTCATACACGTGGCTGAGGCCAGTTTTGTGAAAGTCTGAAAGCTCACCCCAAAGCCACCTGGGCCTGGAGTGGCCTGTGCAGGTAGTCACACACCCGATAATCTGAATGCTTTCCTGAGGGTTAGCGCTCTAATTACGATTTCCACTTCTTCCTGAGTCGCTTTTGTTAAGTTTTATTGCTAGAAAAGGAACGCTCCGGGAGACGTCATTGACGCTGTCAGTGTGCTGTGCTAGCAACTGTGCTCTGTGCCTGCTTGGTCCTCCCAGCACACACTGTGTCCAGGGCACCAGGAGCAGAGCCTGCCGGGTGGGAGTGGGCGCGGGGGCTGGGTGGGGGTGGGTGGGGAAGGGGCGGGAGAGCCCAGGAGCGGGGGCGGAGTCTCAGGGACAGCACTGTAGACACAGGTGGATGGACAGGCTGCTGGCTGCTGGCTGCCTGGTGAAGCACCGCCTTGTGGACCGCAGTGAAGCAAGACCAGAGGAGCAGGTCGACCCCAGCTTGAAGATGTGTGCTGTGTCCTCCTGTGTCCTGCTAGAGGGGCGCGACTGCTGGGGTGAATCCCAAGGCTGGGCTTTGGCTCCACAGGCATGGACCCTCTTGGGGGTGGGTGCACAGCTTCCGAAGCTTTGGGTTATGTCAGGTGCAACAGACAAAGGATGCTCAGGGTGGAGGAATGTGGTGGCAGTAATTTAAAAAGAACGGCTTGCGTGGCTGAGTGCTCGGTGCAGGCTGGACACCACGCCCAGTGCCTGTGGGTCACTTTGTTGGGTCCTCACCATGAATCCCCATGGAGCCGTGATTGCTATGGTGATTAATTATTCCACAGGCTGGGCACAGGCAGCGAAGGACCCAGCACAAGGTCGCCCACCAGCTGCCCACCGAGCCAGGTCTCCATGGAAGAATGGAGGCTGTGATGTGAAGATGGTAGTGCGGGCAGATGGTTAGAGCTGGCTCTGGCCAGGGATGGAGCAGGACAGTGGGCAGAGGTGTCTGGAGTCCAGGGCAGGGTTCACGGTGTGTTCAGGCTCGGAGTGTGGATGACAGAGCCTCCGCTGGGTCCGGACGGACGACTCTCCAGGTCCTGCGGTCTGTGGCCAACAGTGTCCAAAAAACCTACACCAAGATAACCAGGAACTTTCCTCCTGTGTGTTTCTAGGAGAGTGTTTCCAGTCTATGCCTAAGTCCTTAATTAACTGTCGTGAATGGAGTAAGAGAGGGGTTTAATTTAATTTAATTTAATTCTCTGAGAAGTGGATATCAGTTTTCCCAACACCATTCGTTCAAGGGAATATTCTTTCCACACTGAGTATTCTTGACGTTCTTGTCCAGTATTCACTGACCATATATATGTGGGTGTATTTCTGAGCTCTCCATTCTGTTCCATTGGTCTGTGTCTGTTTTTATAGCAGTACCATACTGTTCTGATTAGTTGAGCTTTGTAGTAAGTTTGAAATTGAGAACTGTGATGCCTCGCATTTTGTTCCTTCTCAAGATTGTTTTGGCTATTTGGGGGGCGTTGTGGTCTGTACAAATGCTAGGAATTTTTTGGACATTGTTGAAAATCCCACTGGAATTTGGACAGGGATGACATTGAATCCATAGATGGCTTTATGTAGTAAGGATGTTACAAGAGTACCGACTCTTCACACTTATGAATGTGGGGTGTCTCTCCACTTTTTTGCGTCTTCTTCAGGTTCTCTCCTCAATGTTTTATAGTTTTCAGCATCTAGATGTTTTACTTCTTGATTAAGTTTATTTCTAAGCGTTTTATTGTTTTTGATATTATTGTAAAAGTAATGATTTTCTTTCATTCTTTCTTAGGAAGTTCATTGTGAGTGTACAGAAACGCAACCAATTTTTGTATGTAGATTATTTTTTTGCCCCGAAGCTTTAATTATGTCGTTTATTCATTCCAGTATTTCTTTGCTGGAGTCTTTAGGACTTTCTACATGCAAGCTCGTGCCGTCAGCAAACAGAAACAGCTTCACTTCTTCCTTTCCAATCTGGATGCCTTTTATTTCTTTTTCTTGTCTGGTTGCCTGATTGTGGGATACTGAATCCCAATACTCTGTTGAATAGGGGTGGTGAGAGTGGGTACCCCTGTCTTGAAGCTGATCTTAGAGGAAAAGCTTTCAACCTTTCAGTATTGAGTATGATCTTAGCTGTGGTTGTGTCTTGTATGCCCCTTACTTTGTTGAGGTATTTTCCTTCTCTACCCAATTTGGTGAGTGTTCTTATAGTGAAGGAATGTTAACTTTTGTCAAACATTTTCTCTGCATCTATTGAAACGGTCATGCGATTTTCGACTTTAGTTTTATTCATGTGGTGTATTACATTCGTTGATTTCCACACGCTGAACTATCTCTTCATCTCAGGAATCAATCCCATTTGGTCACGGTGTATAATATCTTTAACGTACTGTGGAATTCAGTTTGCTGGTGTTTTGTTAATTGTTGCATCTGTGTTCATCGGGGCTACTGATCAGCAGTTTCCTTGGAGTACCCTCAGCTTATAAAATGAGTTTGGGACTGTTTTCTCCTTTCCAATTTTTTGGAAGAGTCTGAGGAGGTTTGGCGTTCATTCTCTTCAAATGTTGCTGGAATTCACCAGTGAAGCCATCGGACATGACACCAAAAGCGTAAGCCACAAAAGCAAATACCAACAAGTGGGACTACCTCAAAATAGAAAGCTTCTGCACAGCAAAAGGAAGAATCAACAAAACAAAAAGGCAACCTACAGAATGGGGAAAAGTATTTGCAAAAAATATGTCTGACAAGAGGTTACTATGCAAAATATAATAGAGAAGACATACTCCTCAAAAGCAAAACAAGCAAACAAGGGATGCTATTCCAAAAGAGGCAGGCAGAGGACTCAAATAGACACCTTTCCAAAGAAGACATGCAGTTGGCCAACAGGACATGAATAAGTGCTCAACATCAGTCAGCATCGGGGGAACCTCACCTGTTAGCATGGCTGTCAGCAAAACAAGGAGAGGTGGCAGATGCTAGTGGGCTGCAAGCAATAGGGCGACTCCTCCCAAAAGTAAACTTAAAAGCCTCTCAGTATCTAGCAAGCCCGCTCCTGGGTATATGTGTGAAGATGATGAAGCCAGCATCTACAAGAGGTGTCAGCAGCCCACAGTCATCGCAACAGTGCTCTCAATAGCCAAGGCACCGAAACAATTTGTCTCTGTCGATGAGTGAATAAAGATGAATTAAAATACGTCGACACACACAATGGAAGCTTCTCCATCGGTGAAAAGGAAGTACTACCGTTTGTGACAGCATGGATGGACCCCGAGGGCATTATACTTTGTGAAATAGGTCAGACAGAGAAGGACATATCCTGCAGACCTCGCTCGTACCTGGGATCAGAAAACATCCAACCTGCAGAAGCAGAGAGTAGCGTGCTGGTTACCAGGGCTGAGGGGTGAGCCCGTTTACTACCGGCCTCCTGACTTCCTTTCCCCTCCACGAAAGAGTTCGCCCTTCCTTGCCGCCTGCGGACTTGAACCTGTCTCCCTGGGGTTGCAGACCCCAAACTGCAATTGTCTGCTGATCCCGAAGAAATCCATCTTTGATGGAGAAATGCCTGGCAGAGCATTTGCTTCAGGACAACACGAGTTAGTCGTTGCGTGTGGCTACTCACAGCGTCAGCTTGTTCCCCTAAGTCCCATAAAGTTCACTGAACCCAGGAGTGAAGGTTTAGAGAATCCTTTGGAAAAACGATGTCAAAGGGGGTTAATGCATGTTTCGTCTTTGGAGCCTTACTTTTTTAAGGGCCAAGGGCAGTGATTCTGGCCATGTAAGTCCACTTTCTTGTTTATATTTATTTATTTATTTATTTGCAGTACGCGGGCCTCTCACTGCCGTGGCCTCTCCCGTCGCGGAGCACAGGCTCCAGACGCGCAGGCTCAGCGGCCATGGCTCACGGGCCCAGCCGCTCCGCGGCATGTGGGATCTTCCCAGACCAGGGCACGAACCCACGTCCCCTGCATCGGCAGGCGGACTCTCAACCACTGCGCCACCAGGGAAGACCCAAGTCCACTTTCTTGACAGATGTTTCCTTGAGTCCCTTTTAGGTCTAGATGGCAATGCTGCAGTCACCCTGATGATGGAGGGTGGTAGCGTAGGACGTTCCAATGAGTACCCCAGAGTTTATGGAAGCAAGTGGTTTATCTCTGCTGTAGGGTGATTCCTGGGTCTGATCCAACCCGGCAAGGAATAATCTCAGTTGTGCATTTCTTTACCACGTCGTGGCATCGCATGTTAGTTGGATGGCACGCGGTCCAGGCCCTCAGCATCAGAGCGTCCCCCAAAGGTGGGAGTCTTGGATAAAGCTGGAGCCAAGTCTATGAGATCCAGCTGGAGTGCCGCAGGGCCAGGGCGGGCCCAGGAGGGCTCCCTGACGCAGGCTGGCTTCCTGCAGTGATGTGCTCAGATTCACACACCACGTGTTGGCAAAGAGTGTGGCCCGGGGTTTGTGGACAGTGATCATTTGTGGGTGCCAGGCAGAGCCCCCTGTCTTACAGCTTCTTTGTCTTCCCCATTTGCACGGGTCCCCCGCGCTCAGGATAAGTGCCAGACACAACGTCAGAAGACAGGGAGCCACAGGAAGCCCCTCGGCTCAGGTGTAATGCGTCTGATCATTGTTTCCACCCTTCTGAACGTACGCCCTTGTCTTTTCAGCGTGTGGGGAAGCTGCCTGCTCACCAGTGCTCTCCGTCAGGGATACGGGCAGGTTCTGGAACTGGGTGGGAAAGGATGGGGGTCCATTCTTGGCTGTGTGTTTAGCAGCCCTGTCGGCTCCTTGGGCCCCTAGAGACTCAGTGTCAGCCTCCCGAGTATGTGCTGGAGAGGGAACTGTAGTAACATTAGCAGGAGCTGAACAGCCTGTAACAGGGCAGCCATCACACGCCCATGGGCGATAGGAGAACCAGCAGAGGCCAGGGCCCCGTGGGGTTTCCGGATGGGCCCACAGCAGGGCAGACTCCAAAGGCACGTCTGCAGCGACTGTAAACAGTGGTCGCCTTCCCTCTGCCAATGCGTGAGCCCCAGGGCTGGGAGCTCAGGGTCTGGGGCAGAGAGCGTGCTGAGAACGTGCATGTGGGGACCTGTGGCCTGCGTAACCGGCTATTATGTTTCCCCCAAATGTTGTTTACATTAGCGGTTGCAAAAGAGAAGTCGGGGTTGACGGAGGCGTGTCCGAGAGACCCTTTCTGTGGCTGCAAGGAGCCCTGTGGAAGGGGCTGGGTCTCTCTCCCCAGTAGGGACGGGAGTCGCGGATCAAGAGGGTGAAGGGGACCTAAGAGGATGGAGGCGTGGGCCAGGGGGGCTTGCTCCTGGGTCACTCGCCCCGAGAGCAGAGGTGGGCGTGGGAGGCGTTGCCCAGGAGCGGGCACAGCGTGGGGGGCACAGAGGGGAGCGGGGCGGCCTCGGGGGTGGGTCCAGGCCTGGCCGCTCACGGCAGTGGTCGTGGAGGTGCTAGCAGAGGGTGCGCCGGATGCCACGGGCCTAACGGACGTGGGGAGGGAGACGCAGGACATACCGAGAGGCGGAGGTTGTCCCAGGACACCTGCGGCCACGCCCTCATTTTCATGGCAATGCAGAAAGGCAAGCCTTAAGCGTAAGCTGAGAGCTGGGGTGTGGACCCTGCCGGGGTTCAGGCTTCAGAGCGGGTTAGAGCCTCGAGGGCCAGGAAACAGACTCCGAGGGGGCGTCTCGGGTGGGGCGTACCGGAGATCGGCAACAGCAGCAGAGGAAGGGGGCCCGGGTGCAGTAGCCAGCCAGCCCTAGAGCTCGACAAGGCTGCTTTCTCGTGGGGACAGGGAAGGACGAAATTGACTCAAGGCCTTGGGGCGAGCCTTTGAGTGCCCGGAGACACCCCGTGTCCTACTAGGTACCAGCTGTTCTCACCCGCTGAAGGGCGGATCCAGGGGCTCATGGCCTCCTTTAGCTGGAGACCCAGGAGAAGGAGGTGGTCTCCAGGACCACCCTGCCCAGTCTGGTTCCGGGGAACTTGTCAGCCACACGCCGACTGAGAGTGGAACCCTGGGGGAAGCTGCAGAGTCTAAGTCGGCTTCGAGGGTCTGTACGCTATTGACAGGGCCCCCGGTACCCGGAGGTGGACCAGTCCGTGGGGACCGCCTTGCTCCCAACGCCAGTGCGAAGGCAGCTTGCGCGTCGGGGCCGCGGGAGCGAAGGCGAGCGCGCAGGGCTGTTCCCGGAAGCCCGCTCGCTGCGGCAGCAGGAACTGAGGTGCGGACGGCGCCTGGAGGGGGTCTCGAGATGGGAGGCGCGGCAGGAGAGTACAGGGCCCTTACGATGTGATTCCGTCTGGCTCAGTCCCCCTGTGTGTTTGGTGGCAGGCGGGGGTGTTACCGGGTGAGGAAGTCAAGACGAGAACACGGCTGTGAAAGCGTCGCCAGGGTTCGCGTCCTGGCTCTGCACAGAGAGGGGCTGGCCCGGTGCAGGCAGCGTGTGCTGGGCTCCGCGCTCCGCAGCCGCCGGCACCGCCTGCCCGTGAGGCCGGAGACCAGGCGGGCGTCTCCTTCAAGGACAGTAAGAACGAGGGCTTTCTTCTCCTTCCGTGTGACGGCATTTGATTTACACGGCACAGGTCTACCTACAAGGATTGCTGGGCTACAAAGTAGGGATGGGTGTTCAGAAGGCCGATCGGTACCGGGTGGCTGAGATCTGCAGGTCGAGAGACCCCGACAGCCGGATCGGAGCCAGAGGTGTCAGGTAGAGACAAGTCCTCTGATCGCATGGCGTGGTCCCTCAGTCAAGACGTCCAGTTCCCAATCCTCTATTTCAAGTTTGATGGTGGGTTCTGGGGTGCAACTGAGGACCAGCTGCCCCTGTCAACTGGTGGGAAATTGTCCCTCAGGAGCAGAAATGGACCCTCTGAAGGAGCTGGTGTCTAGGGAGACTGATTTTCAAGTTTGCATTC
Source organism: Grampus griseus (assembly GCF_964374135.1). NCBI lineage: Eukaryota > Metazoa > Chordata > Mammalia > Artiodactyla > Delphinidae > Grampus > Grampus griseus. The sequence goes on along the minus strand of NC_139018.1, from coordinate 256,418 downwards.
TCATATGAGGACGGAACGCAGGACAATTGTTTTTTCGATGTTCTGGCTTTCACAGTACCTGCGTACTTTTGGAGGGCTTGGGAGGCTCTCTGGTTATTGAGAGAAGAGGATAGGCTTGGACTTAATCCAAGTGTCACACCTCTGTTTCTGCAGAGACTCAAGTTGTAAGCCCTATTCCCTCTTCTTCCCCTGCAAGCTATTTGGAAAGACTTGCGTGAGAGCATCTATAATATCACTGGGAGATTGTCCTGACCATGCAAGAGCAGTCTCTGGATTTTCCTCTTTATATCGGAGACAAGGTTTCTGGCTCAGCAGAAATTAAATGATTTCAGTGCCCCGGGACCTCGGGTTTCCATGCAGCCCTTGAAAAGTCTGCACATTCTTCTCTCGATGGACATTGAGGTTGCTTCTATGTCTTGGCCATTGCAAACAGCACTGCAATGAACATTGAGGTGAATATGTCCTTTCGGACCACGTTTTTCTCCAGGTATATGCCCAGGAGTGGGATTTCTGCGTCCTATGGTAGCTCTATTTTTAGTTTCTTAAGGAATCTTCATACTGTTCTCCATAGTGGCTACAACAATTTATGTTCCCACCAACTAACACAACATTGTTAATCAACTGTACTCCAATATAAAATAAAAAGTTTTTTTTTTAAAGAAAAGTCTGCACAGAGACTTGCACAAGCCCTAGAACATGCCCCTTCTCTCTGTGCAAAGAGGGGTTAGAGGGTGAATGGCCATTCACAACCCACGTGTGGGAGTTTCACACAGAAATGAGCCTTGCAGAGGCAGCCAGGACACGGAGGCTGAGGTCTCACCCTCTGCTAGAGGAAAAGCCTTCTGGGTGGGGAGTGGTTCTGGGGAGGTGAGGCGGGGGATGTGCCGAAGCCTTGTCTCTGGGGCAGAGGCTGCCGGGCAACGGGTGCTGTCTCCTGAGAAGCTCTCCGCTTGGTACGGAGGTGGCTTTACAAACCTGCATTTCCTTTATAACTGAATATCATTTGCAAACATGGGATGGGATGCTCTGTGTTTAGACAGTTGGGGGGGTCAAGAGCTGTCCCCGCCTCTGCTGATTCTCCATCACCTTCGCCTCAAGATCATCCAAAGTGACCTATGTGGGGGGCACGCCCAGCCTGACTCTGAGCGGCCACTCGGGGGACAGGGGCTATTTCTCAGGGGACCTCTCAGACGGGGTGCCAGCTGCCTGGGCAGGGATTGTGCCCTCTGGGCTCTCCCTCCCTCCCTGGGATTGTCACCAAGGGACACAGGGCCAGAAACCACTGGCCATAGAGCTGAGAGCTGACAAAGACTGTCTCCTCCACCAAACTCCACGCAGGGTCCCCTGAGCTCTTTTTCAACTGGGCCTGGTTCTGGACTTCCTTTCCACATTCTGGACTGGACTTCCTTTCGGCATTCTTGTTCTGCACTTCCTTTCCACATGGTACAATTTTGGCAGGAATCTTGCTGAGTCAGCTCAATCAGAATTGCCCTCAATCAGATACATCAGTATCTGATCACCTTCATACCTGACCAGGTTCATCAGCCCCTGACACCCCCAGGTCATGTTCAAGCACCCTGTCTCACCTTCAGCAGGAATCCTGTGAGGTCGGTTTAGCCAGAGCCCACTACCCTGATGCTTCCTCTTCGTAACTTTCCACCCACCAACCCCCACCAGCTTCTTGGCTGTCAGTATCCACCTGCCCAAGCTGTATGTGGAGCTGGTCCCACTCAGGACCCCTATTGCGTGGCCCCTCCACCTGTCGTGATGTTCTCTCTGGAATAAGGTCTGTCTTACCATCTTCAACAAGTGTCACAAATCATTTTTTCTTTAACAGGTTCAAATCTGCAAGCCAGGGTGGGCCATGCTGCCCCACTGCCCCCTGACCTCCAACCTTTCTCTGGACACTGGCAGAGCTGGAGCAGAGGAGGGTGAGGGTCTGTGGGGCCCCCCACCCCCAGCCAGCTCCTTTGGCTTCAGCAGCACAGCACACATGAGGACATGTGGGAGCTGTGTCTCGTGCCCCCCACCCCCAGCCAGCCCCTTCGGCTTCAGCAGCACAGCACATGAGGACAGTGCAGCCTCCACGGACACTGCATGCTGCACCAGCCCCGTGCCCAAGTTGCCAAAGTTCGGGCGGCTGCTCCGTGCAGGTGCCTCAGGCAGAGGGGACTTCGTAATCCTTCTGTCCCCCCCTGGGCTGCTATTGAGGTGACAGAGAGTGTCCTGGGACCATGATAGGGGGCCTTTGTGGCGGGAAGGGCCTCTCGGTCCACTCTGGCGTATGCATGAAAGAGCTGGACTTCAGCGGGAGGGTCTGGAACCCCGTGCTTGTAACCTGTGCTCTATGTGGGCCCACTCCCCTTCCGTGAAGGGTCACGGTGCAGTGGCCTTTCAGGAGAGTGAGGGTCCGTCCCCACAGGCCTGGAGTCAACATGTCTGAGAGCATCAGGACCAGAGAAAATCCAGACCCTCCTCGATAGCTCCGCCCACCCCCAGTCCCGCTGCTGCTGGCTTATTAGAATGGCTAAAATCCGCCAGTCCCGCAACGCCCACTGTTGACCAGTATGGAGGACAATGGAAAAGCTCGTCATGGCTGGTGGAATGAAGGTTGATACAGTCACCTCGGAAGGCAGTGTGACATTTTCATATAAAGCTAACGTAGTTCTACACTACGAACGGCAATCATGCTTCTAGGTATCTACCTGACTGAACTGGAAATCCACGTCCACACAGAGCTGCACACAAATGCTTGCAGTAGCTTCATTCATAACGGCTGAAGCTGGAAGCAGGAAGCTGTCCCTTCACAGGGGATGAATGGGCTCTCTGTGGTCCACACACGCACGGGGACACTCTCGAGTGCTGGAAGAATGAGCTGTCGAACCTGAAGAGTCATCCATGAATCTTTTTTTTTTTTTTTAATGGATGGGAACTTCACATACCATGAAATTAACCATTTTACACCGAGCAGCTGAATAGCATTTAGTGTCACAATGCTGTGCTCTTCTCTCTAGTTCCCAAACCCTCCCATCACCCCGAAAGCAAGCCCTGCCCCCTTTAAGCAGTGGCTTCCGACCCCTCACTGAAGATATGGATGACTATTGTGGGGAGTCTTGTCACCCTACAATATGAAAAAGTTTTCTATCTGTGAACACAGATGTCTTTACATTTATTTAGGGTGTCTTTAATTTCCTTTCATGTTTTGTGTTTTGTAGTTTTCAGTGTATGTGTCTCTCCTCTCCTTCGTTAAATTTATTCCTAGGCATTTAATTCTTTTAGATGCAACTTTAAATGGAATACTTTCTTCATTTCCTTTCTGGAGTGTCCCTGGATGGTGTGAATGAACCTTAAATGCATATGGCCAAGTGAAAGAATCCAGTTTTAAAGGGCCACATACTGTATGACTTCATTTATAAGCCACTCTGGAAAGGGCAAAACTATAATTAAGATAATGCTGTCAGTGGATCCAGGAATTGGGGGAAGGGTGTTGAACAGGTGAAGCACAGGTGATTTTTAAGGGTGGTGAAACTATTCTGTATGATATGCAACGGTGGGCCCACGACACGATGCCTTTGTCAGAAGCCATAGAGCTTTATGGCATAAAGAGTGAACCTTAACGCATCCATTTAAAAAATCATTTAGGAGATCCTGAATCTCAGGATGGAATACAGACTGTAAAACCTGTCTACTGACATTACACATTTTGATACAGTGTACTGGCGGTGGCATCCTAGGTAACTTTCCAAACGCATGGAGTTTGCAAGGTAGATGAGCGTCTGTTGGGGCTGCCATGCTGACCTCAGTGTGTCCACGTGGACACGCGCTGACTGCTCGGAACCACCGCATGTGCATCCTGGGACCCAACCACTAGGTACCGGGAGGCACCTGGTACGGGCTTCTCGCTGTTGGGCCAGAGGTTCCAGACGACAGGGAGGAAGGCTAGAGAGGTCCGTGAGGCTTTGGGTTAGGGCTGGACACACCGCTGTGTTCTCAAGTTTAGTTGCATATAGGTAGAGAAGACTCGGTTCAGAAATACTGGTAGACACCTGTGTGTACCTGGGGCGGGACACCCGCATTTCCGTGCTCTGTCAGCTAAGCCATCATAGAAGTAATGATAGCCCAGTAGGTTGAGCACATCTATCACCAAACTCCTGGTTTCTGATAACATTCCATGACCAAAGAAAACAGAATTCATTAGAGAAAAGGCTAATTCCAGGGCTTGGAGAAGGAGCATGCAAGACAAGGCTAGGGCATCTTTTGTACACAGTTCCACAACCTAAAGAATCTTCCAAAACACAAAACCACAGAGGAATTTCAAAAGGATACAGGAGCCAACCCCAAAGTTTAGCCAGCTTCAGGCTAAGACTGGAACAATTGGAACAAAATTAAAATGTCGTGTTTAATTTTTTTTAACACTACTCAAGTTCTTAATTTAATTTTATTTTTTTAACATCTTTATTGGAGTATAATTGCTTTACAATGGTGTGTTAGTTTCTGCTGTATAACAAAGTGAATAAGCTATAAGTATTCATATATCCCCATATCCCCTCCATCTTGAATCTCCCTCCCACCCTCTCTATCCCACCCCTCTAGGTGGTCACAAAGCACCGAGATGATCTCCCTGTGCTATGCAGCTGCTTCCCACTAGCTATCTATTTTACATTTGGTAGTGTATATATGTCAATGGTACTCTCTCACTTCGTCCCAGCTTACCCTTCCCCCTTCCCGTGTCCACAAGTCCATTCTCTACATCTGCATCTTTATTCTTGTCCTGCCCCTAGGTGCTTCAGAACTTTTTTTTAGATTCCATATATATGTGTTAGCATACGGTGTTTGTCTTTCTCTTTCTGACTTACTTCACTCTGTATGACAGACTCTAGGTCCATCCATCTTACTACAAATAACTCAATTTCGTTTCTTTTTATGGCTGAGTAATATTCCAAGTATATATGTGCAACTTCTTCTTTATCCATTCATCTGTCGATGGACACATAGGTTGCTTCCATGTCCTGGCTATTTTAAATAGAGCTGCAATGACATTGTGGTACATGACTCTTTTTGAATTACAGTTTTTTCAGGGTATATGCCCAGTAGTGGGATTGCTGGGTCTATGGTAGTTATATTTTTAGTTTTTTAAGGAACGTCCATACTGTTCTCCATAGTGGCTGTATCAATTTACATTCTCACCAACAGTGCAGGAGGGTTCCCTTTTCTCCACACCCTCTCCAGCATTTGCTGTTTGTAGATGATTTGATGATGGCCATTCTGACTGTTGTGAGGTGATACCTCATTGTAGTTTTGATTTGCATTTCTCTAATGATTAGTGATGTTGAGCATCCTTTCATGTGTCTGTTGGCAATCTGTATATCTTCCTTGGAGAAATGTCTATTTAGGTCTTCTGCCCATTTTTGGGTTGGGTTGCTTGTTTTTTTTGATATTGAGCTGCATGAGCTGCCTGTAAATTTTGGAGATTAATCCTTCGTCAGTTGCTTCATTTGCAAATATTTTCTCCCATTCTGAGGGTTGTTTTTTGGTCTTGTTTATGGTTTCCTTTGCTGTGCAAATACTTTTTTAAGTTTCATTAGGTCCCATTTGTTTATTTTTGTTTTTATTTCCATTTCTGTAGGAGGTGGGTCAAAAAGGATCTTGCTGTGATTTATGCCATAGAGTGTTCTGCCTATGTTTTCCTCTAAGATTTTACAGTGTCCGGCCTTACATTTAGATCTCTAATTCATTTTGAGCTTATTTTTGTGTATGGTGTTAGGGAGTGTTCTAATTTCATTCTTTTACATGTAGCTGTCTAGTTTTCCCAGCACCACTTATTGAAGAGGCTGTCTTTTCTCCATTGTATATTTTGCCTCCTTTATCAAAGATAAGGTGACTATAGGTGCGGGGGTTTATCTCTGGGCTTTCTATCCTGTGCCATTGATCTATATTTCTGCTTTTGTGCCAATACCATACTGTCTTGATTACTGTAGCTTTGTAGTATAGTCTGAAGTCTGGGAGCCTGATTCCTCCAGCTCCGTTTTTCTTTCTCAAGATTGTTTGGCTATTCAGGGTCTTTTGTGTTTTCATACAAATTGTGAAATTTTTTGTTCTAGTTCTGTGAAAAATGCCATTGGTAATTTGATAGGGATTGCATTGAATCTGTAGATTGCTTTGGGTAGTAGAGTCATTTTCACAATGTTGATTCTTCCAATTCATTTGATTCATGATTCTCCATCTGTTTGTATCATCTTTAATTTCTTTCATCAGTGTCTTATAGTTTTCTGCATACAAGTCTTTTGTCTCCTTAGGTATGTTTATTCCTAGATATTTTATTCTTTTTGTTGCAATGGTAAGTGGGAGTGTTTCCTTAATTTCTCTTTCAGATTTTTCATCATTAGTGTATAGAAATGCAAGAGATTTCTGTGCATTAATTTTGTACCCTGTTACTTTACCAAATTCATTGATTAGCTCTAGTAGTTTTCTGGTAGCATCTTTAGGATTCTCTATGTATAGTATCATGTCATCTGCAAACAGTGACAGCTTTAGTTCTTCTTTTCCAATTGGGGTTCCTTTTATTTCTTTTTCTTCTCTGATTGCTGAGGCTAAAACTTCCAAAACTATGTTGAATAATAGTGGTGAGAGTGGACAACCTTGTCTTGTTCTTGATCTTAGAGGAAATGGTTTCAGTGTTTCACCATTGAGGATGATGTTGGCTGTGGGTGTGTCATATATGGCCTTTATTATGTTGAGGTAAGTTCCCCCATGCCTACATTCTGGAGGGTTTTATCATAAATGGGTGTTGAACTTTGTCAAAAGTTTTTCTGCATCTATTGAGATGATCATATGGTTTTTCTCCTTCAATTTGTTAATATGTTGTTTCACATTGATTGATTTGCATATATTAAAGAATCCTTGCATTCCTGGGATAAACTCCACTTGATCATGGTGTATGATCTTTTCAATGTGCTGTTGGATTCTGTTTGCTAGTATTTTGTTGAGGATTTTTGCATCTATGTTTATCAGTGGTGTTGGCCTGTAGTTTTCTTTCTTTGTGACATCCTTGTCTGGTTTTGGTATAAGGGTGATGGTGGCCTCGTAGAATGAGTTTGGGAGTGTTCCTCCCTCTGCTATATTTTGGAAGAGTTTGAAAAGGATTGATGTTAGCTCTTCTCTAAACATTTGATAGAATTCGCCTATGAAGCCATCTGGTCCTGGGCTGTTGTTTGTTGGAAGATTTTTAATCACGGTCTCAATTTCAATGCTTGTGATTTGTCTGTTTATATTTTTTATTTCTTCCTGGTTCAGTCTCGGAAGGTTTTGCTTTTCTAATAATTTGTCCATTTCTTCCAGGTTTTACATTTTATTGACATATAGTTGCTTGTAGTAATCAGTCATGATCCTTTGTATTTCTGCAGTGTCAGTTGTTACTTCTCTTTTTTCAATTCTAATTCTATTGATTTGAGTCTTCTCGCTTTTTTTCTTGTTGAGTCTGGCTAATGGTTTATCAATTTTGTTTATCTTCTCAAAGAACCAGCTTTTAGTTTTACTGATCTTTGCTATTGTTTCCTTCATTTCTTTTTCATTTATTTCTCCTCTGATCTTTATGATCTCTTTCCTTCTGCTAACTTAGGGTTTTTTTTTGTTCTTCTATCTCTAATTGCTTTAGGTGTAAGGTTAGGTTGTTTATTTGAGATGTTTCTTGAGGTAAGATTGTATTGCTCTAAACTTCACTCTTAGAACTGCTTTTGCTGCATCCCATAGGTTTTGGGTTGTCATGTTTTCATTGTCATTTGTTCCTACGTATTTTTTGATTTCCTCTTTGATTTCCTCAGTGATCTCTTGCTTATTTAGTAGTGTATTGTTTAGCCTCCATGTATCTGTATTTTTTACAGATGTTTTTTCCTGTAATTGATATCTAGTCTCATAGTGTTCTTGTTGGAAAAGATACTTGATAGGATTTCAATTTTGTTAAATTTACCAAGGCTTGATTTGTGACCCAAGATATGATCTATCCTGGAGAATGTTCCATGAGCACTTGAGAAAAATGTGTATTCTGTTGTTTCTGGATGGAATGTCGTATAAATATCAATTAAGTCCAAATTGTTTAATGTATATTTAAAGTTTGTGTTTCCTTATTTATTTTCATTTTAGATGACCTGTCCATTGGTGAAAGTGGGGTGTTAAAGTCCCCTACTATGATTGTGTTACTGTTGATTTCCCCTTTTACGGCTGTTAGCACTTAAGTATTGAGGTGCTCCTCTGTTGGGGGCATAAATATTTACAATTGTTATATCTTCTTTTGGACCGATCCCTTGATGATTATGTTATGTTCTTCTTTGTCTCTTGTAATAGTCTTTAATTTAAAGTCTGTTTGTCTGATATGAGAATTGCTACTCCAGCTTTCTTTTTTGATTTCCATTTGCATGGAATATCTTCCTCCATCCCCTCACTTTCAGTCTGTATGTGTCCCTAGGTCTGAAGTGGGTTTCTTGTAGACAGGATATATACGGGTCTTGTTTTTGTATCCATTCAGCCAGTCTGTGTCTTTTGGTTGGAGCATTTGATCCATTTACATTTAAGGTAGTTATCAATACATATGTTCCTATTACCATTTTCTTCATTGTTTTGGGTTTGTTGTTTTAGGTCTTTTCTTTCTCTTGTGTTTCCTGTGTAGAGGATTGCCTTTACCATTTTTTGTAATGCTGGTTTGGTGGTGCTGAGTTCTCTTAGCTTTTGCTTGTCTGTAAAGGTTTTAATTTCTCCATCAAATCTGAATGAGATCCTTGCTGGGTAGAGTAATCTTGGTTGTAGGTTTTTCCTTTTCATCACTTTAAATATGTCCTGCCACTCCCTTCTGGCTTGCAGAGTTTCTGCTGAAAGATCAGTTATTAACCTTATGGGGATTCTCATGTATGTTATTTGTTGTTTTTCCCTTGCTGCTTTTAATATTTTTTCTTTGTATTTAATTTTTGATAGTTTATTTAATATGTCTTGGCATGTTTCTCCTTGGATTTATCCTGTGTGGGACACTCTGCACTTCCTGGTCTTGTTTGATTCTTTCCTTTCCCATATTAGGGAAGTTTTCAACTATAATCTCTTCAAATATTTTCTCAGTCTCTTTCTTTTTCTCTTCTTCTGGGACCCCTATAATTCGAATGTTGGTGTGTTTAATGTTTTCCCAGAGGTCTCTGAGACTGTCCTCAATTCTTTTCATTCTTTTTTCTTTATTCTGCTCTGCAGTAGTTATTTCCACTATTTTGGCTTCCAGCTCACTTATCCGTTCTTCTGTCTCAATTATTCTGCTACTGATTCCTTCTAGAGAATTTTCAATTTCATTTATTGTTTTGTTCATCATTGTTTGTTTGCTCTTTAGTTCTTCTAGGTCCTTATTAAACTTTTCTTGTATTTTCTCCATTCTATTTCCAAGATTTTGAATCATCTTTACTATCATCACTCTGAATTCTTTTTCAGGTAGACTGCCTATTACCTCTTCATTTGTTAGGTCTGGTGGGGTTTTGCCTTGCTCCTTCATCTAATGTGTGTTTCTCTGTCTTCTCAGTTTGCTTAACTTACTGTGTTTGGGGTCTCCTTTTTGCAGGCTACAAGTTTGTAGTTTCCATTGTTTTTTGTGTCTGCCCCAGTGGCTAAGGTTGTTTCAGTGAACTGTGTAGGCTTCCTGGTGGAGGGGACTAGTGCCTGTGTTGTGGTGGATGAGGCTGAATCTTGTCTTTCTGGTGGGCAGGACCACATCCAGTGGTGTGTTTTGGGGTGTCTGTGACCTTATTATAATTTTAGGCAGGCTCTCTGCTAATGGGTGCGGTTGTGTTCCTGTCTTGCTAGTTGTTTCACATGGGGCATCCAGCACTGCAGCTTGCTGGTCATTGAGTGGAGCTGGGTCTTAGCGTTGAGATGGAGATCCCTGGGAGAGGTTTCTCCATTTGATATTATGTGGAGCCGGAAGGTCTCTGGTGGACCAATGTCCTGAACTCGGCTCTCCCACCTCAGAGGCACAGGCCTGACACTAGGCTGGAGCACCAAGACCCTGTCAGGCACACAGCTCAGAAGAACAGGGAGAAAGAAAGAAAGAAAGAAAGAAAAAAATGAAATAGAATAGAATAAAGTTATTAAAATAAAAAATAAGAAAAATTATTTAAAAAATTAAAAAGTAATAATAAAAGAAAGAAAGAAAGAAGAGAGCAACCAAGCCAAAAAACAAATACACCAATGATAACAAGCGCTAAAAACTATACAAAAAATACGCCCAAAAAACAAACAAGCAAAAATGGACAGACAGAACCCTGGGAAAATGGTAAAAGCAAAGCTATACAGATAAAGTCACACAAAGAAGCATTCAGATACAGACTCACAAAAAGAGAAAAAGGAAAAAAAATCTATCTATCTATCTATATATAAAAAGGAAGAGATCAACCAAATCAATAAACAAATCTACCAATGATAATAAACTCTAAATAGTAAACTAAGATAAACATAAAACCGAAGGGAATTAGATGCAGAAAGCAAACCCCATGTGTACAGTTGCTCCCAAAATCCACCTCCTCAATTCGGGATGATTCGTTGTCTATTCATGTATTCCACAGATGCAGGTACATCAAGTTGATTGTGGAGCTTTAATCCGCTGCTTCTGAGGCTGCTGGGAGAGATTTCCCTTTCTCTTCTTTGTGCGCACAGCTCCCGGGGCTCAGCTTTGGATTTGGCCCCGCCTCTGCATGTAGGTCACCTGAGGGCGTCTGTTCTTTGCTCAGACAGGACGGGGTTAAAGGAGCCGCTGATTTGGGGGCTCCGGCTCACTCAGGCCGGGGGGAGGGAGGAGCACGGAGTGAGGGGCAGGCCTGCGGCGGCAGAGGCCGGCGTGACGTTGCACCAGCCTGAGGCGCACTGTGCATTCTCCCGGGGAAGTTGTCCCTGGATCCCAGAACCCTGGCAGCGGCGGGCTGCACAGGCTCCCAGAAGGGGGGTGTGGAGAGTGACCTGTGGTCTCACACAGACTTCTTGGTGGCGGCAGCAGCAGCCTTAGCGTCTCATGCCCGTCTCTGGGGTCCGCGCTGTTAGCCGCGGCTCGCGCCTGTCTCTGGAGCTCCTTTAAGCAGCGCTCTTAATCCCATCTCCTCGCGCACCACGAAACAAAGAGAGAAGAAAAAGTCACTTGCCTCTTCGGCAGGTCCAGACATTTTCCCGGACTCCCTCCCGGCTAGCCGTGTCGCACTAACCCCTTCAGGCTGTGTTCACGCCGCCAACCCCAGTCCTCTCCCTGCGCTCCAACCGAAGCCCGAGCCTCAGCTCCCAGCCCCGCCTGCCCCGGCAGGTGAGCAGAGAAGCCTCTCGGGCTGGTGAGTGCCGGTCGGCGCAGATCCTCTGGGCGGGAATCTCTCCGCTTTGCCCTCCGCACCCCTGTTGCTGCGCTCTCCTCCGCGGCTCCCAAGCTTCCCCGCTCCGCCACCCGCAGTCTCCACCCGCGAAGGGGCTTCTAGTGTGTGGAAACCTTTCCTCCTTCACGGCTCCCTCCCACTGGTGCAGGGCCCGTCCCTATTCTTTTGTCTCTGTTTTTTCTTTTTCCTTTTGCCCTAACCAGGTACGTGGGAAGTTTCTTGCCTTTTGGGAGGTCTTCTGCCAGCGTTCAGTAGGTGTTCTGTAGGAGTTGTTCCACGTGTAGATGTATTTCTGGTGTATCTGTGGGGAGGAAGGTGATCTCCGTGTCTTACTCCTCCGCCGTCTTGAAGGTCTCTCCCTTCTGTTTAGTTTTAATTCAAAGTGCAGAATAAGTATCCAAGAGTCCATACAGATATCAATAAATGATTGAAGGAATAAAGCATGTGGAGGAGAAGAGACCAATCTCCCCCAGAGAAGAATCCCACATAATTCCATGTTCCCCGTTCTTCCATTTCAAGGTTAAGGAGCGTCGACCCTGCCCGTTGAGGGTGGCCTGCACTCAGAAACTTAGGAGAACTTCTGGGTGTCCTTAAATTTGTCAACAAGTTTTTAGACATAAGACCGAAAGCACGATCCATGGGAAAGAATTGATACATTAGAAAGCATCGCAATGAAAAACATTTGTTCTCTGAAAGCCCCTGTTAAGGGAATCTAATGGCAAGCCACAGACTGGAAAAATATATTTTCAAATAGCATATTTGGTAAGAACTTGTGCTGTGAATGCACACGAACACTCATAACTGAACCGAAGAAAGTAAGCAAGCCAATTAAAAGTGGACCGAATTTCTGAACTCACCAAGAAAGATGGACAGATGGCAAATAAGCACTTGGAAAGGTGCGCCATGTCACGTGTCATCAGGGACCGCAAGCTGCAACAACTGTGAGGTACCACTGCACGCTGAGAGGCTGGAACGCAGAACATGGACGCACCAGGCTCTGGTGAGGACCTGGGCCACAGGAGCGCTCGCTCATGGCTGGGGGTGTAATGTGGCTAAAGCACCTGCAACACGTGTTAGCGCTTCTCCATGAAGATAAACCTGGACTGCCCATGGGGTGGAGCAGTTTGCTCTCAGCTAGGTCCCCAAGTCACTTAAAGACTCAGGTCCACACAACAGCCTCCTGGGAAGGCTCATACCTGCGTTATTCACTAGAGCTTCTCTGTAGTCCCTAAATTTTGCTTACAGGGTGTTTATTGTATGGAACATTCCTCCTATACCAGTAAACACATGTTTCTAACCCCGTTTTCTCTGGAAGGCTTTAATCCAATCATCCCTGTGTTTCCTCAGTCCCAGCACAGCTGCCCTGTCCCTCAGGCTTCTGAAACACTCAGGATACAGGTTATCACATTGTATGTTTGCATAGTAAGACATGGCTGTGTCCTCAGATCTCAGACTGCTCAGCTCCATGTCGGCTGTGCTGGTGGAAGTGTCCACAGTCAAGGCTTCTCTGCCCTTCAACTATAGTGCATAGCCTGTGTCACCATCGTTAGGGGAGATTTGTCCATCCACTCAAGCCCTTGTTGAGGGGCATGTGGCACCCAGATCATAGCGTAGCTTGTGAAGGCATATCCAGAAACCTTGCAGGAGACCTTCCCTGATACCCCAGGTCCTCAGCTCAGCCCCAGACTGCACCAGCTGGACCTGGGAGTGGACAGCTGTGGACAAGAGACAGAAGTAGACGGAACGTCCCTTCACTGATCCTAGATCCCTCCTCAACCCAGAGACCAGGGAGCCCCTTACCTGTAGCCACTGTGACCAGGAAGAGGACTCTCCAGCCCCAGTCCATGGTGAGGGCTGTGTTCTTGGGGTTCTTGTGGAGGAAGGGGTGTGGTTGTTAGGTGATGTTCTCAGGGCTCGGAACATCCATATTTAACCTAGGACACACCAGCTCATTTGCATATTCATGAAGTTGAAAATTTTGTATTTAATACATGGACCATCTTACAAGAAGCAGACTGATGACCCCTAAACCATGCTTAGTGGGAGGCTGAGAGTCCACATCCTCACCCTCGTTTGAGGACATGCATCTCCTGCCATGTTCGTAAACACTGTACAGGCAGAGCTCCTCCCACTGAGGGACCCGCCCACTTAGGACAAGGTCCTCATTGTGAACCAGCCTTTGAATGGCACAGACGCCTGAACCTGTTCTGGGCTTTCATGTCTGAATATCCTATTTCTGGAATCAGTGTGTCCCCAAAATCTGCAACCACTGGGTAAACAGGCAAACAAACATACACACACATACATACATACATATCTTGAAGCCCTGCTTCTCATTGTCTTATTGAGTTAGGTAAGTGTTTTCAATAGGATCCAATATTAAACACTTCAGCAGTCCTTGTCCTACTAATTATTGTTTTCTTCCCCCAGTTTCAAAGGAGTTTAATATTATTTACATAGCTAAGGAACAGATGATACATTTCCATTTATTAGAAACTGACCTGTATAATAAAATAGATTTTAAATTCAGTGTATGTCATTATTACTGCTAAGGAAATCTTAGCCCTTGTCTGCCTTAAAACAATCTTTATTGGCTGTAATTATTGCTGTGTAGTCACTGCTTTCGGTTAATTCCTCAAATCATTTAGATGGTCCTGTCTTCCACTTAGCGGTCTACAGAGATTTGACTGAGGCTCCTACTTCCTGTGTAAGAGAAATTTAAAACATTTTTTGCTCTGTCCCTACTTTTTATTCTGTGGCAGTTTCAAAATAAGACTCCAGCCACAGATTTGGTTAAATTGCTTAAAAGAAAATATATAACAGAGAAGATCACCCAATCTCTGCTTACAGCCACAACCTGAGTTATAAGCTCAATTACTCCAAATAAATAGTTCTTCTAGGTACTTAATTAGGCCTTAGTACCTACACAACCAAGCAATTTCCCCAAATAAACAAGAAGAGGAAGGCAGCCCCGTACCGTCGTTGCTCTCGGGAGACACTATTAAGGGCCTCGCAAATCATTTTTGTTTTAAAACTGCGTCTACTCATCAAGCACTGATTAAGCTTTATAAATATACAGAGAACTCTAGTCCCAAAAGCTTTGTTCTATACTCTCCAAAAATATCTCTTAGGAGGTAACACAAAACTTAAGTCCTCACAATAGTGATTTTATTAAACTAGTTGCTTTATAAAACACTGCAGGGCTTCCCTGGTGGCGCGGTGGTTGAGAGTCCACCTGCCGATGCAGGGGACACGGCTTCGTGTCCCGGGCCGGGAAGATCCCACATGCCGCGGAGCGGCTGGGCCCGTGAGCCATGGCCGCTGAGCCTGTGCGTCCGGAGCCTGTGCTCCGCAACGGGAGAGGCCACGACAGTGAGAGGCCCGCATACCAATAGGGAGGGTGGGAGGGAGGGAGACGCAAGAGGGAAGAGATATGGGAACATATGTATATGTATAACTGATTCACTTTGTTATAAAGCAGAAACTAACACACCATTGTAAACCAATTATGTTAAAAACAAAACAAAACAAAAAAACATTGCGGATGTCATAATTGTTAACATAACAATTTACCAAACTGTAGTTACGTGGCGCAGTTTGCTGAACACGTTTTATAAAGGAAAGGAAATGCCAAAACCCTATTAAAGCTTATCCACTGCAGCCTTGGAGAACAAAGGAGATTTGTTTCTCAGACACTGAAATCAGGCAAACAAAGCAGGTGAGGAGCTTCCCTCCCCCATCTGAAGCACTCCATCAGTAGAACAGTCTGATAAATAGAAACTAGACAGTCTATGCGTCCAAGAGATTCCACAACTTGGTAATGCAATAATGGAGAGGTTTATCTTCTTCAGCTTCAAGGTTGGAGGGTTTTGGTCATTTAATTTTTAAGTATCAAACTCGTGCTTTTCAGCCGCAGTATCTTCACTCTGAGATAAGCAGTCTTCTTCACAATGTATTTTTAATATTCTCACGCTCAATTTTAAGACAAAGCAATTTTAATACTAGGTGCACACCCCATGCCCTTGCAGCAGACTGCTTTTCTTGACAAGTTATGAAGTAGTTCAAGGAGGTATGGTTAAGGCTGTATTACTGAATGGTGCTGGTAAATACTACACAATTTTTTGTCATGTTGCAACTTTTGTTTCCAATTTAGTGACTGCTGCTATGGAATCAGATAGCAGCAACAACATTATTAGGTCTGTGTTTTTAAACTATGATTTAGTAGCAATGGAGGTTCCCAATTTTAACCCCTTGGCAGCAAGTTCCAAGTTCCCTCATTTGCACGTTAGCACCTAAGTGTCAAGGGCTTAAATAACCAGCACAAAAGATACCGCACTTCTGATTGTAGCATTTGGCAGAACTGAAAGGAAAGGAAGTTGTGCTACATGTTGAAGGGATTGTGGGCAAGTGAAAGAAGACACCAGGAGAAGATAAAATGTCACATGAAGTCTTCATAGTCTTGTACATAACCTCCATCATAACCACCATGATCTGCCAGACCGTCTTTCATGGTAGCCTTTAATCCCCCTCTGGGCACCACGCCTTTCTTCTGCTTTTTGGCTTTGCTTTTCTTGCTTCTGTTTTCCCCTGCAAAGTACAGTCAATGAATTGGTAATCTTTTTCAAGTCATCAATTTCCAATGAAATACACACATCTCAAACTAAGGCTTCCAAAAAACTGGCATAATATAGTGATTTTTCATATTGTGCAATTTTATCTTTTAGTAACGTTCCAAACTCTGTGAAGGCATCTCTTGAAGATGGGTTCATAGCATCTATTCCATAAACTGTATTATTAACACCAAAAGTTTCTTTCGCTACTTCGAGGTCTGACTCTTCCTGTAATTTCTTTAGCCGCAGTTTATCTGCTAATTGCTCTGGTGTTAGCACTCTAGGTTCTCCAGGTTCTTCTAACTTGACGTCCTCGTCCTCGTCCTCGCCTTCCGAGTGGTCCCCGCCGGCGGTGCCGCCGCCCCCCACCTTCCGCACCGGGTCTTCCACGGAGAACGTGGCCGCGTCCCAGGAGTCGGAGTCCCCCGCCGCCGCCGCCGCCGCCGCCATCTCAAGCCGGGTGTGAGCCTAATTATTGTTTTAATTGAAAAGAGGAGACTCAGCCTCTGAGAGCAAACCCCTCCCCCGTCCCCTCTGCGCCCGCGCCTGGGCTGCAACCCTGTGCTGGGTGGTCCTGAGCGCCCCCTGCAGCCCAGCGCATACCCTGCAGGGGAGGATCCTGCCTGGGCTCACAGGGCAGTTACCTTCCAGCGTCTCTAGTCCAGTATTAAATGGCTGTTTTCTGCCTTCAGAATATTCTTTTAGAGACAACATATTATTTTTAATCATCTCTAGAAATAGCCTCAATAAATCCACATACTCCGTAGGGAGACCCCAAACAAGCATTTTATGAAAACACCAGGGAGCCGCTTCCCTGGATCTGTGGATGCACTGATGCAGTTGACACTTATAGTGAGTCCAGACACTCTCAAGGACTTTGGGGGCCTCTCATCTCCTGGAGGCTCCTATGGTCTAATATTATGTCAGAGAATAGCTGAGCATAGAAATCATGTGGCTCAATGCCCACTCACCCTCTACTATTCCCATAACACACACACACACACACACACACACACACACACACACACAGCCTGATGTTGGCAGCAATGATCCCAAATTTGTCTTTCTTCCCTGAATCTAGCACAGGGGCTGTGCCCCTCCCACTGGCACTAAGCCTAGGTGTGTGACTTGACTTGACAAACAGAACAAATGCAAGTAGACAAAGAAAGGTGCACACACATTGGGCTTGCCTGTTTCTGCAGCACCTGGAACCCTGCAGGGGCCCCATAAGAAGGGACCAGGCTTTGCCCCACATTGTCAGAAACCAGTGCAATCACCCCCTGGACAACTCAAAGCAGTGCAGCTGTGGGTCCCCTAGTGACAGCACCTGTGGAGGGGAGACCCCTGAGAGGTCGAAGGAGGAGAAGGCAGAGCCCCTGTCACCCGGCTCAGGTGATGCTCACCTGTGGGGTCACCTGCATGAGGAGGCAGCGCTGGGCAGGTGAGCTAGGTCGGCTGTGTGAGTTGTACCCTGGCAGGGCACCTCTTCACCAGGACGGCCACAGGTACCTCCATCCTTGGGCTGCATCCTGCTGGTCACCTCCCCTCCTGACCACCTGCCCCGAGGACCTCAGAACCTGGCATCTGATGGGGAGACAGGCCCACTACTTAGTCAACCACGTCCACTCCACCAAGTCCCTGTGACAAACCTGCTTCCCTTTCTGGTTCTGAGTCTCTGGTGAAGTCTTCATAGGTATTCCTGAACATATCAAATACCCAAGAGCAGGACAGACGTTTTGGCCATGACCATCAGGGCACAAGAGACAATGGAATCTGAGGTCCAGGAGTGAGGTGCTCTGAGCCTGGTCTCCAGCTGCAGGTACCGAAGCCCCAGTGCTCTGATGTCCTGGATGTGGTCTCGGTGCATCACTAGTTCCCCTCCCCAGAGACAGTCTGCACATCGTGAATCTTTCGGTGTTAATCCACTGCCAGGACACTGAGGTGGGGGTCATGTGTGAGAAGGGGGCTTTCTACATTGTTAAGGCTTAATACTTGTGGTTCAGTGGAACTGGGTCTGGGCTGCGACCTCCATAAGGGTCTCCAGTGTTGTGGCTCATCCCCTGCCCCTACTCCCTCCCAGGCTGCAGTGTCCCCTGTCTATTCCTTTTTAATCTCTTAACCTGATAGCTGTGCCCCCTCCCTGGGTCTGGAGAGGACAAGAATTCCTACTCACCTCCTAGGAGAAGCTTGTGGAATAGTTCTTCCTCTGGAGGGTCTGCCTGATGGAAGTTCTGGGTATGTTTCAGTATTTCTCGGTTGTTAGTCTTTGCTTCCCTCTATCAGATGTCATGAAGGGATAAATATGGACCCTTACTGTGAGCACTTGGATGTTTCTGGGGTTAAATCCCACAAATTATGGAGTGTGGACCCCAGAAATTCTCATCCTCACACTGGTCCACCCTGGTCCTGCAGACTTGCATAATTATTCAACAATAGGTGTTCCCCCAGCAGCTTCTCTTCCAGGTGGGCAGATCTCACCTGGATTCTGGACATGCCCACCTCTCTAGTTTTGGGGTGGGGGTTTCCCCTGCAATGTCAGGACTCTGTTAGGTTCAGGGAGATTATTCGTATTCAGTTTATTCAGAATTTTCTTGCTTTAAGGACGGAAATGACCATTTCCAAACGTGTTACCTGTTGATGCAGAAACCAGAAGTACCAGCAGAGGTCATCTTTGACCTGTTAGTAAAAGGAGGAATCTAATGTCACTAAGTGTGAGAGGATCTTGGACAGACATAACTGAACATAGGAAGACAGGGATGAAGGTCACAGCAAGACTCTTACATAAAAGTCTCAGATTCCAAACCTCTCCCCCAAAGGCTGGAATTCAAAAAGTACAATAGGTGAGCTGGGTCATGTCCCTGGTGACAAAGTTCTACTCAGAAGGCAGGAGAGAGTGTCTCATGGGGCACCCCTGGTTCCCGAGAAGCTAATTTAGGGGAGGAGTCATCCCCCTACCCCCAGTCCCTTTCCATGTCTGCATGTGGCCTTGGGAATGCTGTCACCACCTCCATACGGGGTGTGGGTCAACTGGGGGTGAAGCTGACATGTGCGTGTTCCATGTGGAAGATTGTTCAAACCCCCTCTCTGGGTACATGAACTGCTGAATCTCCCAAGCCTGGAAACACTCACATCTGGGCTCTTGTTTCATTCGTTTGTGATTTTCCTCATTGTTTACTCAGTTCAATCTGTCTTCCTACACTATCTGCTGAAATAGCCTCACATAATTATCTAAAGCCATTAAGATAAAAAGTGATTTGAAAATCACTAAGTTCCACTGAGCTCAAAGTCAGCGTTTGTTGCATTAGACAGTCATGAGACATGGCTGACCACCAAGATGGTGCTCACAATGGTTTCATCTTCAGCAGGGAAAATTCTGTACATTCCTTAGATGTGTTAGGCTCTCTCACTGATAACCTTGACCTGGTGTAATGTTTTCATGGACCACACCTCAAAATTAAAACTGAGATTATTAACCAGGAATTAGTATTACTAGCAAAGTCTTTGCTTTAGAAGATATTCCTCTATCTGATGTAAAGTCCACCCAAATGATAGAAGTTACTGCAGTTACTAGAGCTTGTCAATTGGCGAAGACCAGAGAATAAACACATAGGTTTGGGGAGTAGCGCAAGGTATTGGATTGTTTTGAAAACAAAGCAGGGTGTCGTCTCACATCTGCTGGAAACATCATCAGATGAACAACAGGGTAAGGAACTTTTAGACAGGCCTACACCCTAGAGACTTGGCATATAAAGGGGAAGGCAGTGCAAAATTAGATACTATGAAAGCTGTAGATAATCCTGTAGCAGATCATTTACCCAAGAGTGGCCTTAATCTTGTTCTCACTTTTCTAGACCCTGAAAAATAAATCTCTGGGAATTCCCTGGTGGTTCAGTGGTTAGGACCCTGCGCTCTCACTGCCGAGGGCCCGGGTTTGATTCCTGGTTGGGGAACTAAGATCCCACAAGCCATGCAGTGTGGCAAAAAAAAAAAAAAAAAAAAAAAAAAAAAAAATTCTGGAGGCATCCAAGAAAGTCATAAGATATACAGTCTTAAATAAGAAATTGATTTTATGTAAAAAATAATAGAAAAATTCGAGTTAGCAACTTCATTCAGGTAATCTGCAATCTCACATTTTGTGACATCGGATATTTTCAAATAAATATAAGTTAAACTTCTCTGTTAATCTTCTCTACATGGTACTGATAGGCATAGAGTAGGGTACTTGAACAATTAGTTTAGAAATCTCACGAGGGGATTAAAGACAGAAAGGGAATTATAGGAGTTTGGGAGACGTCTGTAAGCTAATGACCACTCAAGAAAAGAATCCAGTAACCAAGCAACAATCTGCTCTACCTAGAAGGAAGACCAGGCGCATCCAAGTGCCAGACACACTCAAGCCACAAATCCTGATAGTTAAAGCACAATAGACGTGTGGTTGGAATCTTGTTACATGAAGGCAGGGAGTTAATAATCCTTGAAGAGTAGCATGTCTGCATGTAGCCAGGACAGAAATATAAGTGAGAGGGGACATTATACAGAAACCTGAGATGAATTACCATATTTTAGTATATGTTGCCGCCCTTCTGCTAATATACATATGATTTAAATAGTGTCATGACCTTCCGGGTTAAACCATACAGGGTTAAAGGAGGAATTGGTGATGTAAGACTTGATGTCTACCCAACAATGACAAAGAAGGTTTTCTTCACCCCTCCCACTTTTTCATTGATTATAAAAATGTGGCCCTCGGGCTTCCCTGGTGGCGCAGTGGTTGAGAGTCCGCCTGCCGATGCAGAGGACAAGGGTTCGTGCCCCGGTCCGGGAAGATCCCACATGCCATGGAGCGGCTGGGCCTGTGAGCCATGGCCGCTGAACCTGCGCGTCTGGAGCCTGTGCTCCCCAATGGGAGAGGCCACAACAGTGAGTGGCCCGCGTACCACACACAAAAAAAAAATGTGGCCCTCTTTGTTCTCTGGGCTTGGCTGCCCACTTGTGTCTCTCACAAGCATCCTATGCTAATTAACTCAGACTTTGCCTATAGCTTTGCCGCTGGCTGAATTCTTTCTGAGATGGGACAATAGAACCCGATCTCCAGAGAGTCCGGACACCAGGTTAGCTGTTTCAATCAGATGACAGTGGGTTCCAGTCCCCTCTTGAGTCAGAGGTGGTGGGTACATGCCCCATCTGAAGGAGTGTGAATTCAGTACAGACAAACTGGTGACTATCTTAAATCAACACATGTGGAAACTAAAAACAAACAAATAAACAAAAAACCCCCACAAAAATCATAAAAAATACAACTAAGGTAATTTCTCAGTTCTGTGTAAGCAGCCAACAACGAAATCCTGTGGAACTGTAAAGGAGACACACAGAGACAATCCTCTAGGGCCCTTTGAACACACTGAGATGGATTTAACTCAGCCTCCAGAGTCTGGAATTTGAATATATTTTATTTATTTTATGTCTAATTTCTGGCTTTCTTGAAGTAATTCCTTGCCAGAAGGCTACAGCCCTTAGAGTTCATAGAATGATTCTTGAATTTGTGTTCCACTTGTGGTGTAGCAACATTCATACCGAGTGACTGAGGTGCTCACCTTACAGGAATCTTTATAAAACAACCCTGTAAGGTGTCACTATGACTCAGTACTACACAGTCATCACCATCCACAGTCTTCTGGAAAGGTTGAAAAAGTAGCTCCCTAAATTAAAATTATCCAAAATTTCCAAACCTTGGCCAAAGGTCCCCCCCTCAGCACTAGTGACGTCATTATCAACTACCTCAAAGAAAAATCAATTTTCGCCCTGTGAGGTGGTAACTGGAAGGACCACGCATTTCGAGACACGTCCCTGCAGTACCATCCCTGCCCTATTGCAGTCAGACACACAAGATAATGGAAAGGATTCATGTATAACATCCACTCCTGGCACCAAGACAAAGGCTGCCTGCTCACTACATCTAATCAATAGCCTTCTAGGATATTCAACCAGTTAATTTTATCTATTGAAAGAGACATCAGAGAAAAATTGCCCTTGAACCTCATTGAGGGACCATATCAGGTACTTTTAACAACAAACACAGCTGTGAACCTCCTGAGTGTGGACATTTGGGTATTTGTTTCACAGCTGTCTTAGTCCATTTGGCACCACAAACAAAGTACCATAGACTGGGTGGGTTATAACCATAGACATTTATTTCTCATATTTCTGTAGTCTGAGAAGTCCAAGATCAGGGTCTGGAAGACATGATTCCTGGAGAGAAACTGCTACCTAGATGGCTGACTGTTCCCTGATGCCTCACCTGGTGCCATGGGACAGGGGGCTTCCCTGTCCTCTTTACAAGGCACTGGTCCCACTCAGAAGGTCTCCACCCTCCCGATCTAAGCCCTTCCCCAAGGGCACTTCTCCCAATACCATCATGTTGGGCATTGGGTTTCAGCATGTGTATTTTTTGGGAAAAAAACACTGAACTGATCACAGTAACTAAGGAATCAATTCATAATTCCACACAATTGGAAGGCTCCCCAGGTGAGCCCCTCAAACTGAAGATTCTCAGGGATGTTATAGAAGCTCTGATCTTTGCTAGAAAACTGCTGATGTAAGACCTTCAGAACCCGCTGATGACCTTAGAGAGTGGACCGTTTCCACCCAAAATGTTTGACTAAGAGCTCAAAATCTCTTATGACTTTATTGTTATTATTACTATTATTATGTACTTACATATATTTATCATTATATTTTTCTAAGGACTCAGATGGTTATATAGCCATAATGGCAACTTAGTTTTTTATTTCACTTTTGAATAGCTGCTAATTGGAATTAGTGATTACACTATTTTTTGTTTAATTTTTATTGGAATATAGTTGATTTACAATGTTATATTAGTTTCAATTGTACAACCAAGTAAATCAGTTATACATATATATACATACACTCTTTTCTTTCTTTCTTTTTTTTTTGATTCTTTTCCCATATAGGCCATTACAGACTATTGAGTAGAGTTCCCTGTGCTATACATCAGGTTCATATTAGTTATCTATTTTATATATAGTAGTGTGTATATGTCAGTCCCAATCTCACAATTTATCCCTCCCCCACTTAATCCCTGGTAACCATAAATTTGTTTCTACTTCCATGATTCTACTTTGGTTTTGTAAATAAATTCATATGTACCCTGTTTTGTTTTGTTTTGTAGTTTTTTAGATTCCACGTATAAGTGATTTCATGTGATACTTGGCTTTCTCTGTCTGACTTACTTCACTTAGTATGACAATCTCTATGTCCACCCATGTTGCTGCAAATGGCATTATTTTGTTCCTTTATATGGCTGAGCAATATTCCATTGTATATATGTACCGCATCTTCTTTATCCATTCTTCTGTTGATGGACATTTAGGTGGCTTCCATGTCCTGGCTATTGTAAACAGTGCTGCAATGAATATTGGGGAGCATGTATCTTTCTGAGTTATGGTTTTCTCTCAGTATGTGCCCAGGACTGGGATTGTTGGGTCATATGGTAATTCTATTTTTCGTTCTTTAAGGAACCTCCATCCTGTTCTCCTTAGTCACTGTATCAATTTACATTCCCACCAAGAGTGTAGGAGGGTTCCCTTTTCTCCACACCCTCTCCAGGCTTTATTGTTTGTAGATTTGCGAAGACAGCCATTCTGACCTTTGTGAGGTGATACCTCATTGTAGATTTGATCTGCATTTCTCTAATAATTAGTGATGTTGAGCATTTTTTTTCATGGGACTTTTGGTCATTGGTATGTCTTTTTTAGATAAATATTTACGTAGATCTTCCACCCATTATTTATTTAAGTCGTTTGCATTTTTTTTTTTTTTTGGATATTGAGGTGCACAAGCTGTTTGAATATTTTGGAGATGAATTCCTTGTCAGGTGCTTCATTTGCAAATATTTTCTCAACCCATTCTTTGGGTTGTCTTTTCGTTTCTTTCATGGTTTCCTTTGTTCTGCAAAATCTTTTAAGTTTAAAGAGGTCCCATTTGCTTATTTTTGTTTAATTTTCATCACTCTAGGATGTGGATCAAAAAATATCTTGCTGTGATTTATGTCAAAGTGTGTTCTGCCTATGTTTTCCTCTAAGAGTTTGATAGTATCTGGCCTGACATTTAGGTCTTTGATCCATTTTGATTTTATTATTGTATATAGTGTTAGGGAGTGTTCCACTTTCATTCTTTTGCCTGTAGCTGTCCAGTTTTCCCAACACCACTTATTGAAGAGACTGTCTTTTCTGCACTGTATATTCTTGTCTACTTTGTCATAGATTAGGTGTCCATAGGTGTGAGGGTTTATCTCTGGACTTTCTATCCTGTTCCATTTATCTATATTTCTGTTTTTGTGCTCAGTACCATACTGTTTTGATGATTGTAGCTTTGTAGTATAGTCTGAAGTCAGGAAGCTAATTCTTCTGGCTCCATTTTTGTTTCTAAAGATTGCTTTGGCTATTCAGAGTCTTTTGTGTTTCCATACCAATTGTAAAATGTTTTGTTCTAATTTTTGAAAAATGCTCTCAGTAATTTAATAGAGATTACATTAAATCTGTAGATTGCTTGGGGTAGTATAGTCATTTTGACAATATTGATTCTTCCAGTCCAAGAACATGGTATATCTCTCCATCTGTTTGTGTCGTCTTTGATTTCTTTCATCAGTTTATAACAATACAATCTTACCTCAAGAAACAAGAGAAATCTCAAGTAAACAACCTAACTTTGCACTTAATGCAATTAAAGAAAAAAGAACAAAGAAAACCAAAATAAGTAGAAGGAAAGAAATAATAAATATCAGAGCAGAAATATGTGCAATACAGATGAAGAAAACAATAGCATAGATCAGTGAAACTAAAAGTTGGTTCTTTGAGGAGATAAACAAAATTGATAAATATTTAGCCAGACTCATCAAGAAAAAAAGGGAGAGGACACAAATCAATAAAATTAGAAATGAGACAGGAGAAATCACAACAGACAGCACAGAAACAAACAATTTTCCAAGACTGACCTGAAAAATTAGAAAATATAAACAGACCTAACACAAGTAATGAAACTGTAATTAAAAATCTTCCAACAAACAAAATTCCAGGACACGATGGCTGCACAGGTAAACTCTATCAAACATTTTGAGAAGAGCTAACACCTATCCTTCTCAAACTCTTCCAAAATATAGCAGAGGGAGGAACACTTCCAAATTGGTTCTGCGAGGCCACCATCACCCTGATACCAAAACCATACAAAAATATCACAAAAAAAGAAAATTACAGACGAATATCACTGATGAACATAGATGCAAAAATCCTCAACAGAATACTAGCAAACAGAATCCATCAACACATTAAAAGAATCATACACCATGATCAAGTGGGGTTTGTCACAGGAATGCAAGTATTCTTCAATATACGCAAATCAATCAATGTGATGCACCATATTAACAAATTAAGGAATAAAAACCATATGATCATCTCAATCAATGCAGAGAAAGCTTTTGACAAAATTCAACACATATTTTATTTATTTATTTATTAAACACATTTATTGGAATATAATTGCTTTACAATGGTGTGTTAGTTTCTGCTTTATAACAAAGTGAATCAGTTATACATATACATATGTCCCCATATCTCTTCCCTGTTGTGTCTCCCTCCCTCCCACCCTCCCTATCTCACCCCTCTAGGTGGTCACAAAGCACCGAGCTGATCTCCCCGTGCTACATGGCTGCTTCCCACTAGCTATCTATTTTACATTTGGTAGTGTATATATGTCCATGCCACCCTCTCACTTTGTCCTACCTTACCCTTCCCCCTCCCCGTATCCTCAAGTCATTCTCCGGTAGGTCTGTGTCTTTATTCCCATCTTGCCCCTAGGTTCTTCATGACCATTTTTTTTTTAGATTCCATGTATATGTCAACACCCATTTATGATAAAAACACTCCAGAAAATGGGCAATTTACCTCAACATAATAAAGGCCATATATGACAAACCCACAGCAAACATCATTCTCAATGGTGAAAAACTGAAAGCATTTCCACTAAGATCAGGAAAAAGACAAGAATGACCACTCTCACCACTCTTATTCAACATAGTTTTGGAGGTCCTAGCCATGGCAATCAGAGAAGAAAAAGAAATTTAAAAAAATCCAAATTGGAAAAGAAGTAAAACTGTCACTGTTTTCAGATGACAGGATACTATACATAGAAAATCCTAAAGGTGCTACCAGAAAACTACTAGAACTCTCAATGAATTTGGTAAAGTTGCAGGATACTGAATTAATACACAGAAATCTGTTGCATTTCTACCCATTAAAAACAAAGATCAGAAAGTGAAATTAAGGAAACAATTCCATTTACTATGGCATGAAAAAAAAAACACCTAGGAATAAACCTACCTAAGGAGGGAAAAGGTCTGTACTCTGAAATTTATAAGATGGTGCTGAAAGAAATAAAAAATGACACAAACAGATGGAAAGATATACTATGTTCTTTGATTGGAATAATCAATATTGTCAAATGAGGATACTATGCAACATATTCTACAGATTAAATGCAATCCCAATCAGATTACCACTAACATTTATCAAAGAACTAGAAGAAATTAAAAAAAATTTTCTATGGGACCACAAAAGACCCCAAATAAATAGCCAAAGAAATATTGAGAAAGATAATTGGAGCTAGAGGGATCAGGCTCCCTAGCTTTAGATTATACTACAGAACTACAGTCATCAAAAGAGTGTGGTACTGGCACAACAACAGAAATATAGTTCAATGAAACAGGATAAAAAGTCCAGAGATAAACCCACACACATATGGTCAATTAATCAATGACAAAGGAAGCAAGAATATACAATGGAGAAAAGACAGTCTCTTCAATAAGTGGTGATGTGAAATTGGCAGCTTCATGTAAAAGAAAGAAATTAGAACATTCTCTAACACGATACACAAAAACAAACTCAAAAGGGATTAAATATCTAAATGTGTACTATAAATATATATAAATGGATACTAACTAAGAGTTTTATAGTATCCATTGTATAAATGCATACTATGAAACAGAAGAAAACGTTGGCAGACATCCTTTGACATAACTGCCATATCTTTTTGCATTTGTCTCCTAGAGTAATGGCAATAAAACCAAAAATAAACAATTGGGACCTAATTAAAGTTAAAAGCTTTTGCACAGCAAAGGAAATTGAAAGAAAAAAAAAGAAAATCTACTGAATGGAAGAAAATATTTGCAAACAATGCAACAACCAAGGGATTAATCTCCAAAGTATACAAACAGATCATAAGGCTCAATATCAGAAAAACAAACAATACAATCAAAAAATGGGCAGAAAACTTAATAGACATTTCTCTAAAGAAGATATACAGATGGCCAAAATGTACATGAAATAATGCTCAGCATCGTTAATTATTAGAGAAATGCAAATCAAAACTACAATGAGGCATCACGTCAGACCAGTTAGAATAGCTATCATCAAAACGGCTACAAATAATAAATGCTGCAGGTGGTGTGTAGAAAAGGAACCCTCCTACACTGTCGGTGGGAATGTAAATAGCTACAGCCACTGTGGTGGACAGTATATACGTTCCTTAAAGAAGTAAAAATAGAGCTACCATATGATCCAGCAATCCCACTTCTGTGAATATACACAGAGTAAAATATAATTCGAAAAGATACATGCACCCCAATTTTTACTGCAGCAGTATTTACAATATCCAGGACATGGAAGCAACCTAAATGTCCATTGACAGATGAATGGATAAAGAAGATATGGTGCATGCCTACAATGGAATATTACTCAGACATAAAAAAAAGAATGAAATAATGCCATTTACAGCAACGTGGATAGACTTAGAGATTATTATACTAGGTTTAGCAAGTCAGATGGAGAAAGACAAATAACATGTGAAATCACTTATATATGGATTCTAAAAAAATGATATAAATGAACTTATTTATAAAACAGACACAGACTCAGAGACTTCAAAATAAAATTCATGGCTACCAAAGGGGAAAGGTGAGAGGGAGGGATAAATTAGGAATTTGGGATTAACATAAACACACTACTATGTATAAAATAGATAATCAACAAGGACCTACTATATATCACAGGGTACCATTCTCAATATTTTGCAATAAGTAACAATATTTTGTAATAATATTTTGTTATATATATATATATATATATATATATATAACTGAATCAGTTTGCTGTACACCTGAAACTAACCCATTATAAATCAAATATTCTTCAATAAAAATAACTAATTAAAACAATAAAATTTAGAAAGTAAAAAATAAGCTTTTCTCTGCAATAACATTCATTACCTCATGGTGGGATAATTATAACAAGTCATGGAGAGAAAATGGTAAAATTATATTTAATTGGTTCCAAATGTTATTGTCTAGTCCAACCTTTAACTCCGATTAAAATTAGAAGATAGTTGTAAAAAAAGTGGAAAAAGTAAAATAAAAACAATGACAACAATAATAGTAATAATGAAGAGAAAACTCAAATAAAATTGGGTTAACAGAAGGGAGGTTCTCATGCCCTTTGACGATCTCAGAATCCAACAAGAAGAAGAAAGTTTACCTCTAATTTTCTGGCAAGAACTCAGCCAAAGAGAAACCATG
Organism: Grampus griseus; assembly: GCF_964374135.1. Classification (NCBI taxonomy): domain Eukaryota; kingdom Metazoa; phylum Chordata; class Mammalia; order Artiodactyla; family Delphinidae; genus Grampus; species Grampus griseus. The sequence goes on along the minus strand of NC_139018.1, from coordinate 227,787 downwards.
GACTCAGTTCTCTATGGCCCTTTCGACCTCACTTTTCCCTTGATAAAAGAGTTATTCTCTCCATTTTTACTGGGGACTTGCATGTGGCTCATAATGTTGTGTGCATTGTAGGATGTGTGTCAGCACGGATGGACTCTACCCACTAGATAACTAGGTACTGAGAGCACAGCCCAAATGTTACAGTCCAACCCGTGTCCAGATATTTCCAAATGTCCTCTAGGGAAGAAAATGACTCCAGTGTTATATGGACAACAAATTCCAAATATAAACAATACTCATACTATTGCAGTGAAAGGTATTGCATCAAACAGGACTGGGGAGATTTTTCTCGCTGAAAGAACTTGGAAATCCATCTGAAGCTGGAAGTAGATTTGAAGTTCAACAGAAGAATCACTTATGTCTTTAAACAATTAAAAACTTGACAACTAATAAGAGTAGGTAGTGACCTAAATTTCAAATAAAAGTCTCATGAAGAAATACTTCTGACATTAATTTATCCAGAAATCATTCCGCACTCTATTATGAATTCTAAAGAATGTTAAACTGGACACTTACACGTCTTTTTGAGGATGATCATTAAGTCATCCCTGGAGGATGAGTGATGTTTCTTTTCCAATACGATACTTACATTTCCATGTATGTCTATCTACATCTATATCAGTTGTGTATAATCCGCTAATGTGGTCATTACAGAAAAACAGTTTGTGCAGCTTAAACAACAGCAATGGATTCCTCTCAGGCCTGGAGGCAAGAAGTCTAAGGTCACGGTGTCAGCAGGTTTGGGTCCTTCTCAGGCCTTTCTCCTTTGCTTGCAGGTGGACCTCTTCTCACTGAGTCCTCAGATGGTCTTTTCTCTGTGTGTCTGTGTGCATCCCTGGTTTACTTGTGTGTTCATTATTCCTCTTCTTAAGTGTGACAAAGACCCCTGACCACCCCTTAGGCAACAGGATCCTTGCAATTCTCTTCTCAACTAGTCTTGACCTGTGGGCTTCTGTGTTTATATGTGCATGGCCAGGTTTTGTCAAGAGCCGTGCTAAGTGAGAATAATGAGAATCTCCTACCCTTGAACTCTGATCACGCGCAGTATTTGACCAAAGCCATCAAACCTCCTATCACCCACATGGTATCTGACCACCCTGGTCAGCCTTTGGCAAAAATCCTTTTGAGTCTATGTAAATACAGCTTAAGGTCTCCCTTAGCCTGTATTTCTTCTCTTAATAATTTCCAGTCCACTCCACCTCACCCTTTTCTTGGCCATAAGCCCCCACTTGAAATGCTGTATTTGGAATAAGGCCAAGTTTCCAAAGCTGCATCCCATATGCAGCAGTGAGTTTTGTCTACATGTTCGGCATGAGATTTATATTGGATACATGAATATCAATCCCACAGCCCATGGCCATGTAATCATGCCTGAATGAAGCTGATGTCTCATGTATATTTTCCCTAAGTCCACTCACAGCCATTTGTGCGTAGGGACACTAGACTGTTCCTCAGCCCTATGCCTGGGACTACTTTAAACAATCGCCAAGAATCACAGAAATGTGAAAAGCATGGCACTAATTTGACCCCTGAAAGTGCTCAATTACATGACGGGAGTTGAAACAATAAAAGAGAGCATCACCATGACTGACCTCAGCTGGGAAAATGTGTGTGTGTGTGTGTGTGTGTGCGCATGTGTGTTGCCTGAGTCAAACAACCGGCCACATTCTTAATGTCCGTGAATGACCACAAAATTGACAGTATTTATTTTGTGGTGCTCATAAAAGCCAGAAGTAGGTGAATTTGCAGATTTGGAATCTGTGAATAACGAGGATAATTGCATGTGCAGTATTGGAGCACTCTGGCGTTAGAGTCTATAACACTGCCTGCTGCAGAATTCAGAATGCTTGTGCAGGTTGCCTGAAAGCAGGACGGTGTGTCTCTCCTTCCACATCTACAAAAGCAAAACAACAATTAATACTGTTTAAAAGTCTCATGTGCACTCTCAGGATATTTACAAGTTTCACGAACTTCAGGCTGAAATTGAAAATTATGGTGAGCCACAGGGTTGTTCTGAGCACCTTTGAGAAAAAGGTAAATAAAGAAATGAAAAACAACCTTAATTCTTGAGTATTAAATGTGTCTGTGCAAATGAATATATATATATACACAACTATAATAAAAATAAAAATTAAGCAAATATGTACATGCACACAAAACTTTCTAGACACTTCATAATCCACAACAATGAAACATTAGGATACAGAACAGGGTCTCTGGTGGAGCTCCTGGGCAGGAAGAGGAAAGCACAGGTTCTAACACGAATTCCCTCCCAGCCCATATATGCACCTACTGCAGGTCACAGCCCTGTACTTGTTGGGTCCTGTGCGACCCCTGGTGGTAACGGGCATCCGTGCAGGGAGGTTTGTGTCTGGGCTCACACTGACTTCCCCTCACTGTGTCTTTCGCACAGTAATACACGGCTGTGTCCTCAGTTGTCAGGCTGCTCAGCGATAAGTAGACTTGGCTCTTGGAGGTGTCCGTGGTGATGCTGAGCCGGGACTTAAGAGTTGGGTTATAATATGCGCTTCCACCACCACCATATATCACCCCAACCCACTCCAGCCCCTTTCCTGGAGCCTGCCGGACCCAGGATACAGCATAGCTGCTTAATGAGAATCCAGAGACAGTGCAGGTGAGGGAGAGGGTCTGTGAGGGCTTCACCAGGCTGGGTCCCGACTCCTGCAGCTGCACCTGGCACAGGACACCTGTGGACAGAGAGAACCACGGTGACTCATGGGCTCAGATGCAGCTTCCCCAAGTGTTCACGTCTGAATCCCTGAGACACTCACCTCTGAGAGCTGACACCAGGAAGAGGAAGAACCACAGTGGATTCATCTTCTTGCAGATGGGATTCATGAAGCCCAGAAATTCTCTTCAAGCATGAGGAGAAACCCAAATTTAAGTGAACAGGTACTTTGTTTTTACCTTGTGGTCTAAGGGGATATTTGCATAAGGGAGGGACCTTTTTATAAAAAGCAGAAAGTAGTGAAGGGAGGTCCCAGTCTCTGGGACTCCACCTGAGGAGGGTGCTGACTGTGCCCTCAGAGAACTCAGCCCCCACCTGGGGTCCCCTCCCTATGCCTGGGGACTCTGTGTCCAGGAATGAAATGATCCTGAAGGGATAGTCAGGAAATCAGCTGTGCTCAAGGATTAACGGCAGATTTGGGGAGTAGACTTTAATCCCATGGATGTATATATTTCACATAAATACCCATCACACATTCAGGGTCCTCCAAGATGTCAGACACAGACTCTTGTTTTTTCCTTTCTGCATTACCTCAAGTTTATATCCTGGATGCGCAAGTACTTGAGACAAACCATACATGTAATAATGACATTGAATTCAGACAGAGTCAGGTAAAATTGAATGTTTATCATAATTCACAACGGATTTCGTGTGTCCCTTAACTTGGGTGAACATTTCCTCACCTGAAACAGTTTAAATGTTATCAAGAGTTGCTCTGGAGGTTGATTTACTCTTAACAACTAAACACACCGTGTATTTTGTGGACAAGGTAGTCATTCTTGCTGAGATGGTCATGGATCCCAGCACTACTGACATGGTCTGAAGCCTGACCTGCCTGTTTCCTGTGCACAACTGAGTGTCTGCAGGAACACTGCGAGCTTCAGGGCTCCTTCCCTGCGGGTGGAGGTTGGGGAATCCCCAGGGCTAGCAAGGTCTAAGAACAGACAGCTCCTGGAAGCTCCTCAGGACTCCAACATGCTGGGCAGGTGACCTGGTCACAGTGCACAGGCTCGCTACTTCTAGAAGTGTTCATTTTTACTCTCCCTGTCACAGCCAGTGACATTGGAGCTCAGGGAACACAGTTCCCACTGCACTGGGTGAGAGAACATGCATGATTCTTGGAAGTAAACCTTCACAGTGAATGGCTTGCAGAGTATGAGGCTGTCATGGTCAGAGGAAAGTCCCCACCTCAGGAAGCAGGTTCCCTTGAAAATTCCACCTGAGAGCAGCTCTCCCGAGTCCCTAGGTCAGTGAGTCCTGTGACTGTGCCTGAGGTCATATAAGTAAATGGTGCTGGAGAGCAGAGCACAGCTCCATCCCATCTCACTGTGGGCACTGAGGATGTGGCCTCACCATCTGTATTTCGGTCTGCAAGGATGTAAACTGGGGATCATGATGGTAATGGTATGTCTGAAATTTATAGTGGGTTTGCCAGAGGTGTTGAATGTTGACATGAGTGTCATCAGTGATGTTACTTCTCCTGGGAACCAGAAAGACCAATGTGAGTCCCCATCTCTGACTGACACCCTGTACATGTAGCTCTGGCTCCACTCCTGCCCTGAGAGGTCACACCTGTGGGTCTGGGGCAGGTCAGCTCTCCCACAGCCCAGTGATTTCACCTGTACACTGACTGATGTCGAGCCTGCTGTCTATGAGAAGATATTTACTCCATACAATTTCATGAACACAGTACTATACTTCTTCTAGCTTTTGCAATAATATTTGCAGAGTAAATTAAATTCTAAAGAATCTGCCTCCTTGAATGTTAATAATAGGAGAGCCAACCACAGTGATATGGGCAAGAATCAAGGACAAGTCTGGACCCTGTTGTCAGGACCTGAAAATTGAGCTGATATGCTGTGGGATAGGATAATGGAAGGGATGGCATCTAAAACCTAGAACCAGGTGGGCCCATTATTCAGCAGGTGGAAGAAGGGCCTGCATTTGTACAGATGCCCCAGCATCTGACCTGCCCTTCTTGAGATGGTGGATTAGAGGAGATACAGCCAAATTCAGGTTAACATAGAAGGATATATAACAGGTGTCTTTATGTTTCAGTGGGTGGGGATGTGTTGTTAGGGTCTATTTAACCCTAGGAAAAATGTGTTAGGGCACCCGGACTAAAAAAAAGTTATTTTTCCTTTGTGGAGCTAATTGGAAGGAATTATGTCTGGAGACGAGATCATATGGTAATTCTGGAGGGAATATCCATTAGAGATTCCCAGTGGGTGATGGGAAATGAAGTGGGGAGACTTAAGTCATATTGCTCTGCTGGTTACCAGTGATGGTCACAGCAAAAGGGCCTGACCATCGTGATGGGAGGGAGAAGGGCTGATGGTGGTGGGTTCATGGGGGCCATGTGGACAGGTCCTTCTGATGGTCTCTGTGTTTTCCCTTATAAAATCTTGAGGGTATAAGCTCAGAATGAGGTGTGGGCTTCAGGAACATTGAGACCAGAGGTTTAGGTCATTTTGTACCTTTGCTGGAATCACTGAGCAATGAAGAAGCAGGAACTATACTTGGAAATCAGCGGCGTCCTCGTGTGATGTTAGGTTTGTTGCCTTAGATGTTACTGACTGTAGAGACATTCGCTGTCCTCACATTACGTCTTCTAGATCCACTTGGAATCCAGTTTCAAATGTGAGGGATGTAGATGAAACATTTATTATGAAACAACGTGGTACCTAATTTTTAAGAGGCATAAGTCAAAATTATGGAAATGTGTTACTGAAATTGTAATTGTCAAACTCTTCTCTGGGGCAAAATAAATTAAAATCAATAATAAAAATTCAAGGTATTGATTGTGTTTTCAACCGTTGCTAAATCCATTGAATGTTTCGAGTTAGGATCATTCATAAACTCAGATCCGTCACGGGTAAAATTTATTGTTACGATATGGTCATTCTAACTTTGGACAGGGTAACCCAAGCGCTGACAGCACCTGGACCACCATCAAAAATGTTCTGAAACATAACCTGGTTCTTACTCCTCCTTGGGCCCCTGGTTACAAAAATTCTTTTACTGATCTTTGACCCCTGCCTTCTTTTAACCAACTTGTTTAGTTTGTTCTCTCTAGAACACAGCAGTCTTCTAGACAAGATGACAATAATGCAAAGATTCCAGCCACTCCTCAGAACAGGTCCTGCCAAAATAAGAAGTCACCCTGGGGCCCCTTAACAAAGCAGAGCTCTGGGCTTCCCTGGTGGCGCAGTGGTTGAGAGTCCGCCTGCCGATGCAGGGGTCACGGGTCCGTGCCCCAGTCTGGGAAGATCCCACATGCCGCGGAGAGGCTGGGCCCGTGAGCCATGGCCGCTGAGCCTGCGCGTCCGGAGCCTGTGCTCCGCAGCGGGAGAGGCCACAGCAGTGAGAGGCCTGTGTACCGCAAAAAAAAAAAAAAAAAAAAAAGGAACAAGGTTTGTTCATAGACGCTTCCAGGCCTGAATTCCCCATTCCTGGTGATAAGAGTGTCCCTCTGCAAAGGAAAGCAGGGTCCGGCTGCTGGGTCCTGAAAAGCCAATAAAGAGGCAAAGTTGGTGAAAGGAAAGTTTGCTTTATTTTGGCTGCCTGCACCCGGGGGTGGGGGACTGACTTCTCTCCAAAGGCCACCCCGCACTGAGCATCTGTGGGAAAGGGCTTTTATAGGCGGAAGGAGGGGCTACGGGCAGAAACGGCAGAGTCAGCTGTGACAGTCATCTTGCAGTTGGTTATGTGGTGGTCTGATCAGCCTCCTCTTGATTGTTTTAAGTAGAGTTACTCTTCAGGTCTAGGGTCGGTTTGTTCCCATTTCTTTGAGGCCAGTTCTTGCAATTGTGGCAGCTTATGTCATGGCTACAGTCTGGTCATTATGGAGTTAACTTCTTCCTCCTGGTGGGAGTTTCAGTATCTATAAGACGGCTCATGAGACATGGACAAGAATATTATCTATAGCCCTTGAGGAGGAACTAAAGGTCCTTGATTTGCTTAATGAGCAAACTATAATTATTTAGTCTTGTTGGACAGTTTTCCCTTCTTTCTGCATTTGCTCGCTTCTCTGATTAAACTTATCCTTTGGCTAAATATTTTTCCACAGAAAAATGACAGGTGGAAAGCGTGAGATGAAGGACGATATCATTTCCACGCCTAGATGTGGGGAGAGCACCTTTCACATGGGAGGTTTATTTCTGGCTTCAGGGTGACAGGGAGGAAGGTCAGCATGTCCCTCTGCACTGCCTCTGTCTTAAGTCACTTTGAGGCATATTTTCGGGTGACCTACCCTGGGCGCCAACACTTAGGGCCTCTTTTATTATTTTGTTTCTACATATGCACACCAAGCATGTGATGTAGGTAACGATTTACTTGAATCCTACAGATGTGAAGCTAAACTGCAGCCTGGAATTGGCACGTGATGTGCTGGAGAGCACACATCAGGACACAGTGAGACCTCCTGTCGAGGCCTGGGCTTCTCCACCCTGGACCTGGCCTCCCCTGCAAAGGTTCCTGGACAGACGTGGGCCTGCCTGTAGGTCTGCAGGACTCTTCGTGGAACGAGAAGCTGTGGGACTTTTCTGCATTTTAGTGCTCACGTAAGATGCTGTGGAGAAGAAAGGAGAATAGACTTGTTTTCAGCAGCTTCTGAAAATTCATGTTATTATCCACCTGACTATAAACTTTCCCTACTAACTACATATGTGTCTATCGGTAATAGCTTTGATGATGAATATTTGACATAAAATGAACTGCGCAGTAGAAGAGGATGCAGGTCTTATATAAGCATATAGGGATTCTATATAGCAAGGCGCACATGTAGAAACACCCCCACCCACGTCCCTCTAACTGGCATCTTTCCCAGCGACCCCCTGAGGATCCGGGGCTGCTCAGCGCATTTATGCTTCTCATGCAAGAGGTTAGCAGCAAGTCAACAGCCAGCATCCTGGCAGGGACAGCTGGTCTACAGTAGGGCAGGGCTGAGATACCACAATGAGGAAGGAAGAATATGTTCAACTCTTTACACATCAGCTGGAATCATTTTGAAACGGGTCAATTTAGACAAGAGTTAGACAAGGGAAAACCTGAATATATAACTTTGAGTCTCTGCCTTTCATATATGTCACTTATTCTCCTATTTCAAAAAGTTTTTCTAATTGAGAGACTGAATGTGTAACTGAAGAACCATGGATGAGTACAGAGAGGTTCCCCAGGGAAAACTGCTCTATGGAGAGGAAACCCCAGACCCTTAGAGGAAAGCAGCCCTTAACTACCATCTGCACCTGCTCCTGGGGCTGAAACACCCAGTTGTATGTCCTGAGTTCCCGCTGCATCACCCCTCCTGTCTCCCTGCAAGGAGGTTTGTGTCTGGGCTCACACTGACTTCCCCTCACTGTGTATCTTTCGCACAGTAATACACGGCCGTGTCCTCAGATCTCAGGCTGTTCATTTGCAGATACAGCGTGTTCTTGGAGTTGTCTCTGGAGATGGTGAATCGGCCCTTCACAGAGTCTGCATAGTACGTGTTACCACCACTACTACTAATACTTGAGATCCACTCCAGCCCCTTCCCTGGAGGCTGGCGGACCCAGCTCATGGCATAGCTACTGAAGGTGAATCCAGAGGCTGCGCAGGAAAGTCGCAGAGACCCCCCAGGCTGCACCAAGCCTCCCCCAGACTCCACCAGCTGCACCTCACACTGGACACCTGCAAACACAGAGACATCCTGGTCAGGAGACTGTCACACATTCACTGATTCCCTCACTCACATCCACTCACATCCTCAGTGTCTCTTGCTCTCCATAAATTACCTTGTAAAATAGCCACAAGGACAACCCAGCTCAGCCCAAAGTCCATGGTGAGTGTTCTGTCCTGAACCCCGAATGGAGCACGTGGATATCCCGGGCTGGAGCTCCTCTCCCAGAGCTGCAGGGTCAGGGCTGGGGCTGCTTTATATCAGCAGAGGAAGGACCCTATTTGCATGACCTTCTAGTATATAAGAGGCTATGTCGTTGTATGTCCTCAGAAAGGGCAGGGTCTCAGAGCAGGTGTGAGAGTCTTGGATTTTGTGGTGTTGATAGCAACTGGGAAATATAACTTTCATTGTGTGATTGTTCCAGAGTAAACCCTTAGGACCCATATGTCATCTTACATATGCACTCACATCCCGTGATATAACTGTCATTGTTACCCTCATGTTAGAGGTGTAAACTACACCCAGAGGAATGGAGGGTGTGTGTAGTGAGTGTCCAAGGAGAAACATGGGGTGACCGTTAGATCCAGCATCTGCTCCTGAGCTCTGGGCCAGGCTGCTCCCTGGAACCTACTAGAGGACAGAGTTGGAGTTTCCGGGTGAGGTTTGCAGATCCCCCTCCTGTAATGAGGTCATGATGACTTTGCTCTCTTCTCGTGTTTACCTAAAACATATGGAGAGGTTCAGGGTTGATGAGAAGTATTTTCAAGAGTCTCTTATGTTTCAGTATCTTCCCTTCACTCCTTCCCTCCCATGTCATGCATTTCTTCATTTGTAATTACTTTAATGAGGTTCTTGACATGTAACAAAGCGCACACACTCAGAATGAACACTGTGATGAATACTGACGGAGGCATAAGCATTATCAGGAGAGAACAAATCAATTCCTCTCATTATTTTCAGTAGTTTCTGCGTTTCCTCCTTCCTGTCCCTTGTTATCTTCCATCCTGTCCCCACATCACCGTTGATCTTCCCTTATTACTTCAGGTTACTTTTCATTTTCTAGAATTCATAAAAATCGGAACATAACATATGTTAAAACAAAATATATATATATATATATATTTATTGTTATGGCTTATTTTAGTCAGCACAAATATTTGTGAATACTCTCATGTTTTCGTGTGCATCAAGAATCCTGGTTTTAATAACAGGTTGTATTTAAAGAATGATCATAGCACGATTGGCTTATTTATTAAGCTGATGTGTGATATTGGAACTCTTTCCAGCTTCTGGGTGTTACAATAAAGCTGATACTCGTCTTGGAGACGCAGAGAGATGAGAAGCTGAGAAAATGCTTCTTATTTAATGTTCTTAAAACAGCCTCAAAATGGGGCAAGTTGCACATTATCAAAATCTCACCAATATATCAGATAATTATAGAACGAAGACAGCAGCAAATTTAAATCTTGGAGAGAGACAAGTGCTCACAGAATAACAAAGACTAAGATTGTTAATCCTGCCATAGGCTGCTGAATGGAATAAAAACTACTACAAGATTAAACTAGAAATGTTTGCCTTGAGGTCGAGTGTGGTTAGGGTGTAATAGTGTCCCAAGGTCTCCTAAGTAACTACCTCGCCAGTGTCAGCGTGGTCCTGCTAAAGTGTGAGTCAGATGGTGTTACCTCTCTATCCACACAGGTGTGTCTTCCTACCTGGGACAGCTCAGGATTCCTGCCTGAACTGTTAGATCCTCCTGCAACCTTGAGAGGAGGGCCTTGGCCCTGGACTTGGATCTGCACTGTTTCATAGCATCTCCGCTCACAGTGTGACCTTTGTCCCCTCATCCAGTCCCACTGTGCCATATACTTACCACATATGGAATAGGATCGCAGACGGAAATGAATAAGAATGTTCCAGGTGCTGACTGACGCACAAAACCCTGCCACAACCCCTGACAGTTTACACTGACAGCAGCTCTTTATTTTGTTCACTGTCTCTGCTTAGGGAGGGCCTGGAGGAGAAGCCCACCCTGCCCGATGCAGGGTCACTGTGAGAGGTTCAAGTTCAGCGACAGGACCTGTTCCTGTGATGCACACTCACGTGTAATGGAGGGTGACCCTGACTGTAGGCTGGGGGCTCAGCCGGGTCTGAGGGCTGGGCCTTGTGTCCACCTCGTGTGGACATTGCTTGGGCTCTGACATCCTTTCAGCACGATGCCTGGGTCAGCTGAGTGGTCTCTGCATCAGAGCCCATTCTCCGTGCAGTCACTCACACACCTAGACAGAGCTTAATGTAAGACCCCAGAAGTCATGCTCGTAAAATTTACATAACTGACTTGAAACTTATATCTCTATCATAGACTTCCCATGAATTATTGTGGTCTCTTCATTTACAACTGAGAAAAAATGGAAGCCACAAATATGTTCTTCCACAAATTAGTACATAAACAATGCGTGATGTATCCATGCTGTGGAATTGTTTTCAGCAATTTAAATATTAAACTATTATACCATGAAAGGACATGAGGGAATCCTAAATGCATATTGGTATTTAAAAATTCGGTCTGAAAACTTTCAATTTCACCTATTTCACATTTGGGAAAACTTCAGTCTATATATAAAGCAAGCAGATGAGCATTTAGCAGGAATTGGTGAGAAGATGTTTCACATGTGAAACATGGGCAATATTTAAGGATAGTGAAATTCTTCTCTATGAAATTGCAGTGGTGGAAACATTGCACTATGAACTTGTCAAAATATATAAAGTAATAGCAGAAAGAGAGAACCTTACTGAATATAAATATTAATTTCACTTATAAGTCAGAGACTCAAGGATGGAACGATGCACACTGTATAGATGATATCTAATATCATAGTGAATCTATGAATTAGCATTTCTGAAGAAGGTGGAAAAATAGGTTTTGACCTAAGTGACTTTGGAAATGAGTGGAGTCTGATGGCTAAGTTCTAAGCCACTGCACATAAGCACTAGAGTCTGGTGGATAACGGTATTTCCATCAGGAATCCGGCTAAGAATTCTGTTACTACTGTGCATGTGGAATTGAACAATTAGTAGCTGGATGGCATCGGTGGAGCCAGGCTTCTCACTGTTGGATGGAAAGTAACAGAGAAGCAAGGGGGAAAGTCTGGATTTCCCCAAGTGATGTTGCACTAGGATCAGAGATGTAAAAATGATCTCACTTTTACCCTCACACAGGTCAGAAGGTGAGATACAGAGATAGTTGCAGACGTGTGTGTGTATACGTGGGGTAGAGCACACAGATATATTTCCAAGGTCTTTTAGCTGATAGGGTCTAGAGGCAATGCCCCCAGTGGACAGGACACCAGCATTAGTGTCCTAATACCAACTCTTCTGGTTGTTAATGCTACTCTCCAGAAAAGGATCCACGACTCATGTGAGGCCTGGCTAATTCCAGGGCCACAGAAGAGAATACACATGCTTATCCTGCAGATTCTTGTGGCACCAGAAACTAAGGAAGTGTTCACACAAATGGATGGGTGCCCATAAAGGGGATACAGGAGACAATCTGAAAGAGCTCCTCATGGGTGACAAGCTGTAACAATTACAGAAGCAAAGAAAATGCCTTAGTATATAACCTTAATACAAGATATGAAACAAATATCTTGATTCATACTTATATAAAGAGATGGAATAAATATATCTAATGGGGAAGGTAGGATAAATCTCCCGTAAGGAATAACTTCAGGAACCTCATCATGGTCATGCTCCCTTCAAGAAGGTGCACTTAACCCTCCATCCCAGAACGAGGCCTGGTGTAGGGATGTGGTAAAAACAAAAGAGTGTCCTTGAGTTTCATGATGAATTTTTAGGTATAATATCCCAAACATCATTCGTAAAATCAATTTGTAATTTTTCTGTATCCATTAAAGTTTCTGTCCTGAAACCTACAACAGCAACAGTAACAATAACTCCACTGAGAAGGGAATTAGGCACAGACTTGGAGAATGTGCTTTCTAATATCATATTTATAAAGGACTTGTATTATGAATAGACAGCAAATTCACAGCTCAACAACAGTAACAAAGAGTGAAAATAATGAACCCTGTGCCAGTGATCTGAAGATACTTCCGCAAAGAAGAGATAAAAGGCTTGAACAATATTCTTCATTAAGGAAACATAAAATAACACCATGACGAGATACTGCTACTCACTTATTACAACAGTTAAAGGCAAAATAATAAGCAATTCAAATACTGGGGATGATGTAGAGCGAAAGGCCCCTCATCCGCCTGCTGGAAGGATGCCAGTGGCCGCCAATCGGAATATATTTGTCAATTTCTCAGAGAGAAAACCAGACACTCACCATGGGATTGAGGAGTGCGCTGGAAAAGTATTTACCAAATTTGTTTGAATATTTATGTTTGTTCAAATAACTTCATACGGGTGCTTGTATCATCTTTACACCTTCCAGCCTTTACCACTCCCTAAAAATGGGTTATGTAGTCAGTTTTTATGGTTATTTTCCAGACGATGAGGATATACCAGTTTCTGTTCCCTTTTATCTATCTCTGTATTTTATCTAAATTTCTATTATCAATCTCCACACTAGATAACAAGGTGCAGGCAACACAGCCCACATGTTACAGCCCAGCCTGTGTCCCGACATTTCAAAATGTCCTCTGAGGAGAAAATGACTGCAGTGCTGTATGGACATCAATTTCCGAATATCAACATGACTCATTCTATTCAAGTGAAAGGCATTGCATCAGACAGGACTGGAGAGATTTTCAGGATGAGAGGAATTGGAAATCCATCTGGTGGTGGAAAAGAGATGTAAAGTTCAACAGTAAAAATTATTTGTCATTAAACGATTAAAATCTTGACAACTAATAACACAAAGTAGTGACCTAATCTTCAAATAAAGGTCTCATGAAGAAATATTTCTGTGTGGCTCGTCCAAAGATAGATGGGGAAAGACAGACAAGCCTGACTCCATGTAAAAAGTCTCAAGTTTAGGGACAAGAAATTTCCCTGGAATCATTGTTCTTAGTTGTGGCATGCGAACTCTTAGTTGTGACATACATGTGCGATTTATTTACCCTACCAGGGATTGAACACGGGCCCCCTGCATTGGGAGCTCAGAGTCTTACCACCCACTGGGCCACCAGGGAAGTCTCTCCCTGGAATTATTACGGATGGAGACTGCAAGGGCGGCAGTGAACCAGGGAAGAAACCACAGCTTTAAGAGAAAATCACTCCATGACATCTGCATCTGCCCTGAATTGGGTCCTCTTGTTTCCTGATGACCCTGCGCGCCCCCTGGTGGTTGGAGAGGCCCCTGCAGGGAGAGTCGTGTCTAGACTCACCCTGACTTCTCACTGAAACTCCTGGGACAGTAACGCAGGGCTGTGTCCTAGGTCATCACGGAGCTGAGCTGCAGGGAAAACTGAATTTGTGAGGTGTCTCTGGAGGTGGAGAGTCATTTCTGGAGAGACAGCCTGTGTGCTGTGCTATTCCGAGACGCAAAGCACCCCAGTCACCCCAGCCCATTCCCTGTGGGCTGAGGGATCCATTCCCAGCAGTCAGCACTGTTTGTGATGGAGAATCCAGAGACTGAGCTGGTAAGGGAGAGGGTCTTCAATAGTCCTGGGCCCGATTCTTGCACCAGCACCTGGGACAAGACACCTGGGGAAGTAGAAACAATGAGACACCCACTTCACAGATGTCACCCTGTAACTCCACCTTCCTCAGACCCAGGAGATGCTCACAGCTGAGGGATGCAAGTAAGAGAAGGAAGATTTTCATGTTCATTTTGATTAATGCTTTGACTTTCAGAGAGTTATGTCGGTGACGATGAGAGCCCTGACTCTGAGTAGCACAGGTGCTGTGCTTTCCCCTTGAGCCTGGGTGTGATGTGCAGGTGGGAAGCATGATTCCATATAAAGATGATCTCGGCTGGTCCTTCTCTAGCGTTCTGGAGGAGGGTGCTGGCTGAGATCCAGGGTGGACACAGCTTCATGTCACCTCTGAAGAATGGGTGATGTTTCTTTTCCAATGCGGTACTTAACATTTCCATATATGTCTATCTGCGTCTATATTATAGGTGTACTCGTTGGCTAGTGTGACCATTACAGAATAACTGGGTGGATTAAACAACAGCAATGGATTCCTCTCAGGCCTGGAAGTTAGAAGTCTAAGGTCACAGTGTCAGCAGGTTTGGGTCCTTCTCAGGCCTTTCTCCTTTGCTTGCAGATGGATGTCTTCTCACTGAGTCCTCGGATGGTCTTTTCTCTGTGTGTCTGTGTGCATCCCTGGTTTACTTGTATGTTCTTTATTCCTCTTCTTAAGTGTGACAAAGACCCCTGACCACCTCTTTGCCAACAGGATCCTTGTAGTTCTCTTCTCAAGTAGTCTTGCCCTGTGGGTTTCTGTGTTTATATGTGCATGGCCAGGTTTTGTCAAGAGCCCTGCTAAGTGAGAATAATGAGAATCCCTTGCCCTTGAGCTCTGATCACCCGCAGTATTTGATCCAAGCCATCAAACCTCCTATCACCCACACGGTATCTGATCACCCTGGTCTCCCTTTAGCAAGAATCCTTTTGAGTCTATGTAACAAGAATCCCCTTAGCTTGTATTTCTTCTCTTAATAACTTCCAGTCCACTCCACCCCACCGTCTTCTTGGCCATAAGCCCCCACTTGCCAGGCTGTATTAAGCGAAGTTTCCAAGGCTGCATCCCATATGCAGCAGCGAGTTTTGTCTTCAGGTTTTGGATGAACTTTATATTGGATACATGAGTATCATTTTCACCACCCATGGCCATATAATTCATGACTGAATGAAGCTGATATCTCATGTACATTTTCCCTAAGTCACTCACAGCCATTTGTGCGTAGGGATACTAGACTGTTCCTCAGCCCTATGCCTGGGACTACTTTAAACAATCGCCAAGAATCACAGAAATGTGAAAAGCATGGCACTAATTTGACCCCAGAAAGTGCTCAACTGCATGACGGGAGTTGAAACAATAAAAGAGAGCAACACCTTGACTGACCTCAGCTGGGAATGTGTGTGTGTGTGTGTGTGTGTGTGTGTGTGCGCGCGCGCGCGCGCGCACATGTGTGTTGCGTGATTCAAACAAGCAGCTGCATTGTAAATGTCCATAAATGACCACAAAATGACAGTATTTATTTTGTGGTGCTCATAAAAGCTAGAAGTAGGTGAACTTGCCGTTATGGAATCTGTGAGTAACGAGGATAATTGCATGTGCAGTATTGGAGCACTCTGGCGTTAGAGTCTATAACACTGCCTGCTGCAGACTTCAGAATGCTTGTGCAGGTTGCCCGAAAGCAGGACGGTGTGTCTCTCCTTCCACATCTACAAAAGCAAAACAACAATTAATACTGTTTAAAAATCTCATGTGCACTCTCAGGATATTTACAAGTTTCACGAACTTTAGGCTCAAATTGAAAATTATGGAAATCAGCAGGGTTGTTCTGAGCTCCTTTGAGAAAAAGGTAAATGAAGAAATGAAAAACAGCCTTAATTCTTGAGTATTAAGTGTGTCTGTGCAAATGAATATATATATATATATATATATATATACACAACTATAATAAAAATAAAAATTAAGCAAATATGTACATGCACACAAAATTTTCTAGACACTTCATAATCCACAACAATGAAACATTAGGATACAGAACAGGGTCTCTAGTAGAGGTCCTGGGCAGGAAGAGGAAAGCACAGGTTCTAACAAGAATTCCCTCCCAGCCCCTATCCGCACCTGCCGCAGGCCTCAGCCCTGTACTTGTTGGGTCCTGTGCGTCCCCTGGTGGTTACGTGCCTCCGTGCAGGGAGGGTTGTGTCTGGGTTCACACTGACTTCCCCTCACTGTGTCTCTCCCACAGTAATACACGGCTGTGTCCTCAGTTGTCAGGCTGCTCAGCGATAAGTAGACTTGACTCTTGGAGGTGTCCCTGGTGATGCTGAGCCGGGACTTAAGAGTTGGGTTATAGCCTATGCTTCCACCATCCCAGGTCACACAAATCCACTCCAGCCCCTTTCCTGGAGCCTGGCGGACCAAGTGTACATCATAATTGGTTAATGAGAATCCAGAGACAGTGCAGGTGAGGGAGAGGGTCTGTGAGGGCTTCACCAGGCTGGGTCCCGACTCCTGCAGCTGCACCTGCGACAGGACACCTGTGGACAGAGAGAACCACGGTGACTCATGGGCTCAGATGCAGCTTCCCCATCTGTTCACATCTGAATCCCTGAGAAACTCACCTCTGGGAGCTGACACCAGGAAGAGGAAGAGCCACAGTGGATTCATCTTCTTGCAGATGAGATTCCTGAAGCCCAGAAATTCTCTTCAAGCATGAAGAGAAACCTGAATTTAAGTGAACAGGTACTTTGTTTTTACCTTGTGGGCTAAGGGGATATTTGCATAAGGGAGGGACCTTTTTATAAAAAGCAGAAAGTAGTGAAGGGAGATCCCAGTCTCTGGGGCTCCACCTGAGGAGGGTGCTGACTGTGCCCTCAGAGAACTCAGCCCCCACCTGGGGTCCCCTCCCTATGCCTGGGGGACTCTGTGTCCAGGAATGAAATGATGCTGAAGGGCTAGTGAGGAAATCAGTTGTGCTAAAGGATTAACGGCAGATTTGGGGAATAGACTTTAAACCCGTGGATGTATATATTTCACATAAATACCCATCACACATTCAGGGTCCTCCAAGATGTCAGACACAGACTCTTGTTTTTCCTTTTCTGCATTACCTCCTGTTTATTAGCTGGATGGGCAAGTATTTGAGAGAAACCATACATGTAATAATGACATTGAATTCAGACAGAGTCAGGTAAAATTTAATGTTTATCATAATTCACAACGGATTTCGTGTTTCCCTTAATTTGGGTGAACATTTCTTCACCTGAAACAGTTTAAATATTATCAAGAGTTGCTCTGGAGGTGGATTTACTCTTAACAACTATACACACAGTGTATTTTGTGGACAAGGTAGTCATTCTTGCTGAGATGGTCATGGATCCCAGCACTGCTGACATGGCCTGTAGCCTGAGCTGTCTGTTTCCTGTGCACAACTGAGTGTCTGCAGGAACACTGTTAGCTTCAGGGCTCCTTCCTTGCATGTGGACGTTGGGGAATCCCCAGGGCTAGCAAGGTCTAAGAACAGACAGCTCCTGGAAGCTCCTCAGGACTCCAACATGCTGGGCAGGTGACCTGGTCACAGTGCACAGACTCACTCCTTCTAGAAGTGTTCATTTTTACTCTGCCTGTCACAGCCAGTGACATTGGAACTCAAGGAACACAGTTCCCACTGCACTGGGTGAGAGAACATGCATGATTCTTGGAAGTAAACCTTCACAGTGAATGGCTTGCAGAGTATGTGGGTGTCGTGGTCAGAGGAAAGCCCCCACTTCAGGAAGCAGGTTCTTTTGGAAAATCCACCTGAGAGCTTTCCCGAGACCCTGGGTCACTGAGTCCTGGGACTGTGCCTGAGGTCATATAAGTAAATGGTGCTGGAGAGCAGAACACAGCTCCATCCCATCTCACTGTGGGCACTGAGGATGTGGCCTCACCATCTGCATTTCAGTCTGCAAGGATGTAAATTCGGGATCACGATGGTAATGGTATGTCTGAAATTTATAGTGGGGTTGCCAGGGGTGCTGGATGTTGACCTCAGTGTCATCAGTGATGTTATCTCTCCTGGGAACCAGGAAGACCAATGTGAGTCCCCATCTCTGACTGACACCCGGTACATGTAGCCCTGGCTCCACTACTGCCCTGAGAGGTCACACCTGTGGGTCTGGGGCAGGTCAGCTCTTCCTCAGCCCAGTGATTTCACCTGTACACTGACTGATGTCGAGCCTGCCGTCTGTGAGAAGTTATTTACTCCATACTATTTCATGAACAGAGTACTATACTTCTTCTAGGTTTTCCAATAATATTTGCAGAGTAAATTAAATACTAAAGAATCTGCCTGCTTGAATGTCGATAATAGGAGAGCCAATCACAGTGATATGGGCAAGAATCAGTGGACAAGTCTGGACCCTGTTGTCAGGACCTGAAAATTGAGCGGATACGCTGTGGTATAGGGGAGCGGAAGGGATGGCATCTAAAACCTCGAACCAGGTGGGCCCATTATTCAGCAGGTGGAAGAAGGGCCTGCATTTGTACAGATGCCCCAGCATCTGAGCTGCCCTTCTTGAGCTGGTGGATTAGAGGAGATCCATCCAAATTCGTGTTAACATAGAAGGATATATAACAGGTGTCTTTATGTTTCAGTGGATGGGGATGTGTTGTTAGGGTCCCTTTTACCCTAGGAAAAATGTGTTAGTTCCCTAGCACTAAAAAAAGTTATTTTTCCTTTGTGGAGGAAATTGTGTCTGGAGACTGGATCATATGATAATGCTTGAGGGAATATCTATTAGAGATGCCCAGTGGGTGATGGGAAATGAAGTGGAGAGATTTCAGTCATCTTGCTCTGCAGGTTACCAGTGATGGTCACATCAAGAGGGCCTGACCATCGTGATGGGAGGGAGAAGGGCTGATGGTGGTGGCTTCTTGGGGACCTTGTGGACAGGTCCTTCTGATGGTCTCTGTGTTTTACCTTATAAACTCTTGAGGGGATAAGCTCAGAATGAGGTGTGAGCTTCAGCAACATTGGGACCAGAGGGTTTAGGTCATTTAGTAGCTTTCCTGGAATCATTGGGCAAAGAAGAAGCGGGAACTATAGTTGGAAATCAGCAGCGTCCTCGTGTGATGTTTGATTTGTTGCCTTAGACGTTACTGAATGTGGGGACATTCGCTGTTCTCACATTTCATTTTCTAGGTCCACTTGGAATCCAGTTTCAAATGTGAGGGATGTAGATGAAACATTCATTATGAAACAACATGTTGTCTAAGTATTAAGAGATATAAGTAAAAATTTTGGAAATGTGTTACTGAAATTGTAATTGTCTAACTCTTCTCTGGGGCAACATAAATTGAAATTAATAATAATAATTCAAGGTATTGATTTTGTTTCAACCATTGCTAAATCCATTGAATCATTCAAGTTACAGTCATTCATAAACTGAGATCCATCACAGGTAAAATTTATTGTTAGCAAACGGTCATTTTAACTGATGAAATCTCACTCTCTCATCAAGGATCTGTGTCTCTGTGGACACGCAGCACAGTTCTCACCAGCAACACAGGAAGGAGGGTACGTTGGTACATTTCTGTTTTTCCAGAAGAGCATCTCTGAAGAAGTCCCTACTCTGTTTTCTCATTCCCTCCTTGTGGTATCTGAATGAGGCGTTGAGTGTACTGTGGCATGTTCCCACATGAAGTTCCCATGGCTTAGGAAGTGAAAGTTTAACTTCACTTTTCATTGTAATAGAAACAGAACAACTAAAAATTGAGAAGCATAAAAAACACATTTGAAATTTACCCAGAGGTAAACTAGAGATTGGAAGAAAATATTTGCAAAAGGCATATCTAGTATATCTGATTGTTATCTAATATGTACCAGGAAGCCTTATACTCAACAATAAGAAAGAAACAAAAGGATTAAAAAGTGGGCTAAAATCCTTAACAGACACCTGACCAAAAAGACAAAGAGTTCGCAAATAAGGCTGTGGGAGAACATATGTCACAGGGAAGTGCCAATGAGAACAAGGACACATCCCTGAAAACTTACAAGAGTGGATCAGATCAGGACTCTGAGAACCTTAAACACCTGCAGGATGTGAAGCAGCAGGGGGTCCATTCACAGCTGGTGGGGATGCAGAGCAGGGTGCACCTTGGGAGACATTTTGGGGGCTTCTCGCAAAACTAAACATACTGTTATCTATGTTTCAGCAATAGTGCTCCTTTGTATGTATGTGAAAGACAGTAAGACTTTAGTCCAGAGAAAACCCTGCACACGATGCTCACTTAGCATTATTCATATTTGCCACAATTTGGAAAAGACCAAGAGGTCCTTTCATAGGGAATGACTAATAAACTGTATACATCCAGACAATGGACACTGAAATGTCACACCGATTTGGAAGAAATATCGAATGGTGAGATGGAAATGCAGAAAAGAGATGCCAGAAAAACACACCTGGCAAGATGATGTCAGCAGAGTGACAGTGGCCGTGAGGACTGAGGATCCTAAGAAGTTATACAGCGTGAGGCTGAAGAGAAGACAACTTGGACATGTCAGGAGGGAAATCTCCTCCTCTGCCCCTCCTGAGTTCCTGAGGCTGGGCTGATAAAATATTGACAAAGACAGATTAACAGGAGAAAAGAAAAAATTTAACCATGGGCATAGATGGGCCATAGAAATGGACCCAGAAGTGACCAAAGCATGCAGCACTTTATATGTTTAGATGCAATATTTGTGAGGAATTGGTAGAAGGAGGAAATGTGTGCTTTTGGTTCTCAATTAGTGAAGAAACTAAGCAGGGTTTGGGCTGGCGTAGTCATTAAAGAAGGAGCAAGGTTGTTCATAGAGGCAAGGTTATTCATAGAAGATTCCAGGCCTGAATTCCGCATCTCTGGTGATAAGAGTGTCCCTCTGCAAAGGGAAGCAGGGTCCGCCCCTCGGTGCTGAAAGGCCAAAAAAGAGTTAAAGTTGGTAAAAAGGAAAGTTTGCTTTATTTTGGCTGCCTGCACCCGGGGGTAGGGGACTGACTTCTCTCCAAAAGTCACCGCGCACTGAGCATCTGTGAGAAAGGGCTTTTATAGGCGGAAGGAGGGGCTACGGGCAGAAACGGCAGAGTCAGCTGTGACAGTCATCTTGCAGTTGGTCATGTGGTGGTCTGATCAGCCTCCTCTTGATTGTTTTAAGTAGAGTTAATCTTCAGGTCCAGGGTCGGTTTGTTCCCATTTCTTGAGGCCAGTTCTTGCAATTGTGGCAGCTTATGTCATGGCTACAGTCTCGTCATCATG
This sequence comes from Grampus griseus, assembly GCF_964374135.1. NCBI lineage: Eukaryota > Metazoa > Chordata > Mammalia > Artiodactyla > Delphinidae > Grampus > Grampus griseus. The sequence continues at coordinate 206,422 of NC_139018.1, read as the reverse complement.
GAGTTAACTTCTTCCTCCTGGTGGGAGTTTCAGTATCTATAAGATGGCTCATGGGACATGGACAAGAATATTATCTATAGCCCTTGAGGAGGAACTAAAGGTCCTTTATTTGCTGAATGACAAAACTATTATTATTTAGTCTTATTGGAGAGTTTTCCTTTCTTTCTGCATTTGCTCACTTCTCAGACTAAACTTATTCTTGGGCTAAATTGTTTCTACAGAAAAAAGTCAGGTGGAGAGCACGAGGTGAAGGACCGTTTCACTTCCACACCTAAATGGGGGAGAGCACCTTTCACATGGGAGGTTTATTTCTCGTTTCAGGGTGACTTGGAGGAAATTCAGAGTGTCCCTGTAGTGGGCTCTGTCTTAAGTCACTTGGAGGCATATTTAGGGGTGGCCTACCCTGGACCCCAACACTCAGGGCCTCTTTTATTATTTTGTTTCTACATATGCACACCAAGCATGTGATGTAGGTAACGATTTACTTGAATCCTACAGGTGTGAAGATAAACTGCAGCCTGGAATTGGCACGTGATGTGCTGGAGAGCACACATCAGGACAAAGTGAGACCTCCTGTCGAGGCCTGGGTTTCTCCACCCTGGACCTGGCCTCCCCTGCAAAGGTTCCTGGACAGAGGTGGGCCTGCCTGTAAGTCTGCAGGACTCTTCCTGGAAGGAGAACTTGTGGGACTTTCCTGCATTTTAGTGCTCACGTAAGATGCTGTGGTGAAGAAAGGAGAATAGATTTGTTTTCAGCAGCTTCTGAAAATTCATGTTATTATCCACCTGACTATAAGCTTTCCTACCAACTACATATATGTCTATTGGTAATAGCTTTGATGATGAATATTTGACATAAAATAAACTGCTCACTAGAAGAGGATGCAGGTCTTATATAAGCATATAGGGATTCTATATAGCAAGGCGCACATGTAGAAACACCCCCACCCACGTCCCTCTAACTGGCATCTTTCCCAGCGACCCCCTGAGGATCCGGGGCTGCTCAGCGCACTTATGCTTCTCATGCAAGAGGTTAGCAGCAAGTCAACAGGCAGCATCCTGGCAGGGACAGCTGTCTACAGTAGGGCAGGGCTGAGATACCACAATGAGGAAGGAAGAATATGTTTAACTGTTTATACATCCGCTGGGATAGTTTTGAAACGGGTCAATTTAGACAAGAGTTAGACAAGGGAAAACCTGAACATATAAATTTAAGTCTCTGCCTTTCATATATGACATTGTTTCCCCTATTTCGAAAAGTCTTTCTAACTGAGAGACTGAATGTGTAAGTAAACAACCATGGATGAGTACAGAGAGGTTCCCCAGGGAAAACTGCTATATGGAGAGGAAACCCCAGACCCTTAGAGGAAAGCAGCCCTTAACTAACATCTGCACCTGCTCCTGGGGCTGAAACACCCAGTTGTATGTCCTGAGTGCCCCCTGCATCCCCCCTCCTGTCTCCCTGCAAGGAGGTTTGTGTCTGGGCTCACACTGACTTCCCCTCACTGTGTACCTTTCGCACAGTAATACACGGCCGTGTCCTCAGATCTCAGGCTGTTCATTTGCAGATACAGCGTGTTCTTGGAGTTGTCTCTGGAGATGGTGAATCGGCCCTTCACAGAGTCTGCATAGTTTGTGCTACCACCACTCCAACTAATAACTGAGATCTACTCCAGCCCCTTCCCTGGAGCCTGGCAGACCCAGCTCATGCCATAGCTACTGAAGGTGAATCCAGAGGCTGCACAGGAAAGTCGCAGAGACCCCCCAGGCTGCACCAAGCCTCCCCCAGACTCCACCAGCTGCACCTCGCACTGGACACCTGCAAACACAGAGACATCCTGGTCAGGAGACTGTCACCCATCCACTGATTCCCTCACTCATATCCACTCACATCCTCAGTGTCTCTTGCTCTCCATAAATTACCTTGTAAAATAGCCACAAGGACAACCCAGCTCAGCCCAAAGTCCATGGTGAGTGTTCTGTCCTGAACCCCGAATGGGAGCACGTGGGAATCCCGGGCTGGAGCTCCTCTCCCAGAGCTGCAGGGTCAGGGCTGGGGCTGCTTTATATCAGCAGAGGAAGGACCCTATTTGCATGACCTTCTAGTATATAAGAGGCTACGTCGTTGAATGTCCTCAGAAAGGGCAGGGTCTCAGAGCAGGTGTGAGAGTCTTGGATTTTGTGGTGTTGATAGCAACTGGGAAATACAACTTTCATTGTGTGATTGTTCCGGATTAAACCCTTAAGACCCATATATCATCTTACATATGCACTCATATCCCGTGATGTAGCTGTCATTGTTACCCTCATATTAGAGGTGTAAACTACACCCAGAGGAATGGAGGGTGTGTGTAGTGTCCAAGGAGAAACATGGGGTGACCGTTAGATCCAGCATCTGCTCCTGAGCTCTGGGCCAGGCTGCTCCCTGGAATCTACTAGAGGATAGAGTTGGAGTTTCCGGGTGAGGTTTGCAGATCCCCCTCCTGTAATGAAGTCATGATGACTTTGCTCTCTTCTCGTGTTTACCTAAAATATATGGAGGGGGTCAGCGTTGATGAGAAGTATTTTCAAGAGTCTCTTATGTTTCAGTATCTTCCCTTCACTCTTTCCCTCCCAAGTCATGCATTTCTTCATTTGTAATTACTTTAATGAGGTTCTTGACATGTAACAAAGCGCACACACTCAGAATGAACACTCTGATGAATACTGACGGAGGCATAAGCATTATCAGGAGAGAACAAATCAATTCCTCTCATTATTTTCAGTAGTTTCTGGGTTTCTGCCTTCCTGTCCCTTGTTATCTTCCATCCTGTCCCCACATCACTGTTGATCTTCCCTTGCTACTGCAGGTTACTTTTTATTTTCTAGAATTTATAAAACTGTGAATATAACATAAGTTCAAAACAAAATATATATACATATATATTTATTGTTATGGCTTATTTTAGTCAGCACAAATATTTGTGAATACTCTCATGTTTTCGTGTGCATCAAGAATCCTGGTTTTAATAACAGGTTGCATTTAAAGAATGATCATAGCACGATTGGCTTATTTATTAAGCTGATGTGTGATATTGGAACTCTTTCCAGCTTCTGGGTGTTACAATAAAGCTGATACTCGTCTTGGAGACGCAGAGAGATGAAAAGCTGAGAAAATGCTTCTTATTTAATGTTCTTAAAACAGCCTCAAAATGGGGCAAGTTGCACATTATCAAAATCTCACCAATATATCAGATAATTATAGAACTAAGACAGCAACAAATTTAAATCTTGGATAGACAAATGCTCACAGAATAACAAAGACGAAGATTGTTAATGCTGCCATAGGCTGCTGAATGGAACAAAAACTACTACAAGATTAAACTAGAAATGGATGCCTTGAGGTCGAGAGTGGTTAGGGTGTAATAGTGCCCCAACGTCTCCTAGGTAACTACCTTGCCAGTGTCAGCGTGGTCCTGCTAAAGTGTGAGTCAGATGGTGTTACGTCTATACCGACACATGTGTGTCTTCCTACCTGGGACAGCCCAGGATTCCTGCCTGAGCTCTTAGGTCCTCCTGCATCCTGGGGAGGACCTTGGCCCTGGACTTGGATCTGCACTGTTTCATAGCATCTCCGTTCACAGTGTGACCTTTGTCCCCTCATCCACTCCCACTGTGCCATATACTTACCACATATGCAATAGGATCGCAGGCGGAAATGCATAAGAACGTTCCAGATGCTGACTGACGCACAAAACCCTGCCACAACCCCTGACAGTTTCTACTGACAGCAGGTCTTTATTTTGTTCACCGTCTCTGCTTAGGGCGGGCCTGGAGGAGAAGCCCACCGTGCCCCATGCAGGGTCGCTGTGAGAGGCTCAAGTTCAGCTACAGGACCTGCTCCTTTGATGCACACTCACGTGTAAGGGAGGGTGACCCTGACTGTAGGCTGGGGGCTCAGCCGGGTCTGAGGGCTGGGCCTTGTGTCCACCTCGTGTGGACATTGCTTGGGCTCTGATATCCTTTCAGCACGATGCCTGGGTCAGCTGAGTGGTCTCTGCATCAGAGCCCATTCTCCGTGCAGTCACTCACACACCTAGACAGAGCCTAATGCAAGACCCCAGAAGTCATGCTCGTAATATTTACATAACTGACTTGAAACTTAGAGCTCCATCATCGACTGCCCATGAATTTTTGTGGTCTCTTCTTTCACAACTGAGAAAATATGGAAGCCACAAATACGTTCTTCCATAAATTAGTACATAAACAATGAGTGATGTATCCATGCTGTGGAATTGTATTCAGCAATTTAAATATTAAACTATTATACCATGAAAGGACATGAGGGAATCCTAAATGCATACTGCTAATTAAAAAATCGGTCTGAAAACGTTCAATTTCACGTATCTCACATTTGAGAAAAGGCAAGTCTATATATAAATCAAACAGATGAGCATTTAGCAGGAATTGGGGAGAAGCTGTTTGATATGTGAAACATGGGCAATATTTAAGGATAGTGAAATTCTTCTCTATGAAATTGCAGTGGTGGAAACATTGCACTATGAACTTGTGAAAATATATATAGTAATAGAATAAAGTGTGAACCTTATTGAATATAAATGTAAATGTCACTTATAAGTCAGCGACTCAAGGATGGAACGATGCACACTGTATACATGATACCTAATATCATAGTGAATCTATGAATTAGCATGCCTGTAGAATGTGGGAAAATAGGTTTTGACCTAAGTGACTTTGGAAATGAGTGGAGTGTGAAGGCTAAGTTCTAAGCCACTGCACGTAAGCACTAGAACCTGGTGGATAACCGGTATTTCCATCAGGAATCAGGCTAAGCATTCAGTTACTGCTGTGCATGTGGAATTGAACAATTAGTAGCTGGATGGCATCGGTGGAGCCAGGCTTCTCACTGTTGGATGGAAAGTAACAGACAAGCAAGGGGGAAAGGCTGGATTTCCCCAAGTGATGTTGCACTAGGATCAGAGATGTAAGAATGATCTCACTTTTACCTTAACACAGGTCAAAAGGTGAGATACAGAGCTAGTTGCAGACGTGTGTGTGTATACGTGGGGTAGAGCACACAGATATATTTCCAAGGTCTTTTAGCTGATAGGGTCTAGAGGCAATGCCCCCAGTGGACAGGACATCAGCATTAGTGTCCTAATACCAACTCTTCTGGTTGTTAATGGTATTGTCCAGAAAAGGATCCACGACTCATGTGAGGCCTGGCTAATTCCAGGGCCACAGAAGAGAATACACATGCTTATCCTGCAGATTCTTGTGGCACCAGAAAGTAAGGAAGTGTTCACACCAATGGATGGGTGCCCATAAAGGGGATACAGGAGACAATCTGAAAGAGCTCCTCATGGGTGACAAGCTGTAACAATTACAGAAGCAAAGAAAATGCCTTAGTATATAACCTTAATACAAGATATGAAACAAATATCTTGATTCATACTTATATAAAGAGATGGAATAAATATATCTAATGGGGAAGGTAGGATAAATCTCCCGTAAGGAATAACTTCAGGAACCTCATCATGGTCATGCTCCCTTCAAGAAGGTGCACTTAACCCTCCATCCCAGAACGAGGCCTGGCGTAGAGATGTGATAGAAATTAAACAGTGTCCTTGAGTTTCATGATGAATTTTTAGGTATAATATCCCAAACATCATTCGTAAAATAAATTTGTAGTTTTCCTGTATCCATTAAAATTTCTGTCCTGAAACCAACAACAGCAACAGTAACAATAACTTCACTGAGAAGGGAATTAGGCACAGACTTGGAGAATGTGCTTTCTAATATCATATTTATAAAGGACTTGTATCATGAATATACAGCAAATTCACAGCTCAACAATAGTAACAAAAAGTGAAAATAATGAACCCTGTGCCAGTGATCTGAAGATACTTCCGCAAAGAAGAGATAAAGGTTTTAACAAGATTCTTCATTAAGGAAACATAAAATAACACCATGATGAGATACTGCTACTCACTTATTACAACAGTTAAAGGCAAAATAATAAGCAATTCAAAGATTGGGGATGATGTAGAGCGAAAGGCCCCTCATCCGCTTGCTGGAAGGATGCCAGTGGCCGCCAATTGGAATATATTTGTCAATTTCTCAGAGAGAAAACCAGACACTCACCATGGGATTGAGGAGTGCGCTGGAAAAGTATTTACCAAAGTTGTTTGAATATTTATGTTTATTCAAATAACTTCATACGGGTGCTTGTATCATCTTTACACCTTCGAGCCTTTACCACTCCCTAAATATGGGTTATGTAGTCAGTTTTTATGGTTATTTTCCATACGATGATCATATACCTGTTTCTGTTCCCTTTTATCTATCTCTCTATTTTATCTAAATTTCTATTATCAATCTCCACACTAGATAACAAGGTGCAGGCAACACAGCCCACATGTTACAGCCCAGCCTGTGTCCCGACATTTCCAAAGGTCCCCCGAGCAGAGAATGACTGCAGTGCTGTATGGACGTCAATTTCCAAATATCAACATGACTCATTCTATTCAAGTGAAAGGCATTGCATCAGACAGGACTGGAGAGATTGTCAGGATGAGAGGAATTGGAAATCCATCTGATGACGGAAAGCAGATTTAAAGTTCAACAGTAAAAATTATTTATGTCATTAAACGATTAAACACTTGACAACTATTAACAGAAAGTAGTGACCTAACCTTCAAATAAAGGTCTCTTGGAGAAATATTTCTGTGTGTCTCTTCCTAAGATAGATGGGGAAAGACAGACAAGCCTGACTCCATGAAAAAGTCTCAAGATTAGAGACGAGAAATTTCCCTGGAATCATTGTGGATGAGGCTTTCAAGGGCGGCAATGGTCCAGTGGAGAAACCACAGCTTCTGAGAGAAAATCCCTCCGTGACATCCTCTGCACCTGCCCTGAAATGGGTCCTCTTGTTTCCTCATGACCCTGATCGCCCACTGGTGGTTGGAGCGGCCCCTGCAGGGAGGGTCCTGTCTGGACTAACCCTGACTTCTCACTGGGCCTCCTGGGACAGTAACACAGGGCTGTGTCCTAGGTCATCACAGAGCTGAGCTGCAGGAAACACAGAATTTGTGAGCTGTCTCTGAGGTGGAGAGTCATTTCTGGAGAGACAGCCTGTGTGCTGTGCTATTCCCCAAACCAAAGCACCCCAGTCACCCCAGCCCTTTCTCTGGGGGCTGAGGGATCCAGTCCCAGCAGTCAGCAACGTTTGTGATGGAGAATCCAGAGACTGAGCGGTTAAGGAGAGGATCTTCAATAGTCCTGGGCCCGATTCCTGCAGCAGCACCTGGGACAGTACGCCTGCGAAGAAGAATCAAGGAGACACCCACTTCACAGATGTCACCCCATAACTCCACCTTCCTCAGACCCAGGAGATGCTCACAGCTGAGGGATGCCCGCAAGAGGAGGAATGACCAGAAGATTTCCATGTTCATTTTGATGAATGCTCTGACTCTAAGAGAGTTATGTCAGTGAAGATGAGAACCCTGACTCTGAGTAGCACAGGTGCTGTGCTTCCCCCTTGAGCCTGGGTGTGATGTGCAGGTGGGAAGCATGATTCCATATAAAGATGATCCCGGCTGGTCCTTCTCTAGGGCTGTGGAGGAGGGTGCTGGCTGAGATCCAGGGTGGACACCGCTTCATGTCACCTCTGAAGAATGGGTGATGTTTCTTTTCCAATACGATACTTACATTTCCATATATGTCTATCTGCATCTATATTATAGGTGTACTCGTTGGCTAGTGTGGCCATTACAGAATAACAGACTGGGTGGATTAAACAACAGCAATGGATTCCTCTCAGACCTGGAGGCAAGAAGTCTAAGGTCACGGTGTCAGCAGGTTTGGGTCCTTCTCAGGCCTTTCTCCTTTGCTTGCAGATGGACGTCTTCTCACTTAGTCCTCAGATGGTCTTTTCTCTGTGTGTCTGTGTGCATCCGTGCTTTACTTGTATGTTCATTATTCCTCTTCTTAAGTGTGACAAAGACCCCTGACCACCCCTTAGCCAACAGGATCCTTGCAATTCTCTTCTCAACTACTCTTGACCTGTGGGCTTCTGTGTTTATATGTGCATGGCCAGGTTTTGTCAAGAGCCCTGCTAAGTGAGAATAATGAGAATCCCCTTCCCTTGAACTCTGATCACCCTCAGTATTTGATCAAAGCCATCAAACCCCCTATCACCCACACAGTATCTGACCACCCTTGACTCCCTTTAGCAAGAATCCTTTTGAGTCTATGTAACCAGAATCCCCTTAGCTTGTATTTCTTCTCTTAATAATTTCCAGTCCACTCCACCCCACCGTCTTCTTGGCCATAAGCCCCCACTTGCCAGGCTCTATTTGGAATTAAGGCAAGTTTCCAAGGCTGCATCCCATATGCAGCAGCGAGTTTTGTCTTCAGGTTTTGGGTGAGCTGCATATTGGAGACATGAGTATCATTTCACCGCCCATGGCCATATAACGCATGCCTGAATGAAGCTGATGTCTCATGTATATTTTCCCTAAGTCCACTCACAGCCATTTGTGCGTAGGGACACTAGACTTTCCTCAGCCCTATGCCTGGGACTACTTTAAACAATCGCCAAGAATCACAGAAATGTGAAAAGCATGGCACTAATTTGAGCCCAGAAAGTGGTCAATTACAGGATGGGAATTGAAACAAGAAAAGAGAGCATCATCGGATGAATGGATAAAGTAGATGTGGCACATATATACAATGGAATATTACTCAGCCATAAAAAGAAACGAAATTGAGCTATTTGTAATGAGGTGGATAGACCTCTAGTCTGTCATACAGAGTGAAGTAAGTCAGAAAGAAAAAGACAAATACTGTATGCTAACACATATATATGGAATTTAAGAAAAAAAAATGTCATGAAGAGCCTAGGGGTAATGCAGGAATAGAGACGCAGACCTCCTAGAGAACGGACTTGAGGTTATGAGGGGGGTGAGCTGTGACGGGGCAGGAGGGAGTCATGGGCATATACACACTAACAAACGTAGTAGGTTAGATAGCTAGTGGGAAGCAGCCGCATGGCACGGGGATATTGGCTCGGTGCTTTGTGACAGCCTGGAGGGGTGGGATGGGGAGGGTGGGAGGGAAGGAGACGCAAGAGGGAGGACATATGGGAACACATGTTTATGTATGACTGATTCGCTTTGTTGTGGGGCAGAAACTAACACACCATTGTAAAGCAATTATAGCCAATAAAGATGTTAAAAAAAAAAAAAAAGAGAGCATCACCTTGACTGACCTCAGCTGGGAATGTGTGTGTGTGTGTGTGTGTGTGTGTGTTGGGTGATTCAAAGAACCGGCCACATTGTAAATGTCCGTGAAAGATCACAAAATGACAGCATTAATTTTTGGGTGCTAATAAGCTAGCAAGTAGCTGAATTTGAAAATATGTAATCTGTGAATAACGAGGATCATTGCATGTGCAGAGTTGGGGCGCTCTGGCACTAGAGTCTGTAACACTGCATGTTGCAGAACTCAACCTGCTTGTGCAGCTTGACTGAAAGGAGGATGGTGTGTCTCTTCCTTCCACATGTACAAAAAGAGGACAAAAATTAATAATGTTTAAAAGTCTCATGTGCCTTCTCGGGATATTTACCAGTTTCACAAACATCACTCTCACACTGAACGTTACGGTGAGGCTCAGGGTTGCATTGAGCTCCTTTGTGAAAAAGAAAACTAAAGACATGAAAACCAACCTTAATTCCTGTATACTATATGTGTGTGTGTATGTATAGATATAGATATATTTATATATCTATAACTATAATAAAAATAAAATTAAGCAAATATGTACATGCACACAAAATTTTCTAGACACAACATAATCCACAACAATGAACTAGTAGGATACAGAAGAGGGTGTCTGGTAGAGGTCCTGAGCAGGAAGTGGAAAGCACAGGTTCTAACAAGAATTCCCTCCCAGCCCCTATCTGCACCTGCCACAGGTCTCAGCCCTGTACTTGGTGGGTCCTGTGCGACCCCTGGTGGTAACGGGTCTCCGTGCAGGGAGGTTTGTGTCTGGGCTCACACTGACTTCCCCTCACTGTGTCTTTCGCACAGTAATACACGGCTGTGTCCTCAGTTGTCAGGCTGCTCAGCGATAAGTAGACTTGGCTCTTGGAGGTGTCCGTGGTGATGCTGAGCCGGGACTTGAGAGTTGGGTTATAATATGCGCTTCCACCAGTATTTATCCCCCCAACCCACTCCAGCCCCTTTCCTGGAGGCTGTCGGACCCAGGCTACAGCATAGCTGCTTAATGAGAATCCAGAGACAGTGCAGGTGAGGGAGAGGGTCTGTGAGGGCTTCACCAGGCTGGGTCCCGACTCCTGCAGCTGCACCTGGGACAGGGCACCTGTGGACAGAGAGAACCACGGTGACTCATGGGCTCAGATGCAGCTTCCCCATGTGTTCACGTCTGAATCCCTGAGAAACTCACCTCTGGGAGCTGACACCAGGAAGAGGAAGAACCACAGTGGATTCATCTTCTTGCAGATGAGATTCATGAAGCCCAGAAAATCTCTTCAAGCATGAGGAGAAACCCGAATTTAAGTGAACAGGTACTTTGTTTTTACCTTGTGGTCTAAGGGGATATTTGCATATAGGAGGGACCTTTTTATAAAAAGCCAAAAGTAGTGAAGGAACGTCTGTGTATATGGGGCTCCCCCTGTTAGCAGGGTGCTAACTGTGCCTTCAGAGAACTCAACCCTCACCTGGGGTCCCTTCCCTATGCCTGGGGGTCTCCGTGTCCAGGAATGAAATGAGGCTGAAGGGCTAGTCAGGAAGTCAGCTGTGCTCAAGGATTAACGGCAGGTTTGGGGAATAGACTTTAATCCCGTGGAGGTATATATTTCACATAAATACCCATCACACATTCAGGGTCCTCCAAGATGTCAGACACAGACTCTTGTTTTTTCCTTTCTGCATTACCTCCTGTTTATTAGCTGGATACGCAAGTATTTGAGACAAACCATACATGTAATAATGACATTGAATTCAGACAAAGTCAGGTAAAATTTAATGTTTATCATAATTCACAACGGATTTCGTGTTTCCCTTAACTTGGGTGAACATTTCTTCACCTGAAACAGTTTAAATATTATCAAGAGTTGCTCTGGAGGTGGATTTACTCTTAACAACTAAACACACCGTGTATTTTGTGGACAAGGTAGTCATTCTTGCTGAGATGGTCATGGATACCAGCACTGCTGACATGGCCAGTAGCCGAGCTGCCTGTTTCCTGTGCACAACTGAGTGTCTGCAGGAACACCGCGAGCTTCAGGGCTCCTTCCTTGCATGTGGACGTTGAGGAATCCCCAGGGCTAGCAAGGTCTAGAACAGACAGCTTCTGGAAGCTCCTCAGGACTCCAACATGCTGGGCAGGTGATCTGGTCACAGTGCACAGACTCACTCCTTCTAGAAGTGTTCATTTGTAACTCTGTCACAGCCAGTGACATTGGAGCTCACGGAACACAGTTCCCACTGCACTGGGTGAGAGAACATGCATGATTCTTGGAAGTAAACCTTCACAGTGAATGGCTTGCAGAGTATGAGGCTGTCATGGTCAGAGGAAAGCCCCCACCTCAGGAAGCAGGTTCCATTGAAAAATCCACCTGAGAGCAGCTCTCCCGAGTCCCTGGGTCAGTGAGTCCTGGGACTGTGCCTGAGGTCACATCAGTAAGTGGTGCTGGAGAGCAGAGCACAGCTCCATCGCATCTCGCTGTGGGCACTGAGGATGTGGCCTCACCATCTGCATTTCAGTCTGCAAGGATGTAAACTGGGGATCACGATGGTAATGGTATGTCTGAAATTTATAGTGGGGTTGCCAGAGGTGTTGAATGTTGACCTCAGTGTCATCAGTGATGTTATCTCTCCTGGGAACCAGAAAGACCAATGTGAGTCCCCATCTCTGACTGACACCCTGTACATGTAGCCCTGGATCCACTCCTGCCCTGAGAGGTCACACCTGTGGGTCTGGGGCAGGTCAGCTCTCCCTCAGCCCAGTGATTTCATCTGTGCACTGACTGGCGTCGAGCCTGCTGTGTGTGAGAAGATATTTACTCCATACTCTTTCATGAACACAGTACTATACTTCTTCTAGCTTTTCCAATAATATTTGCAGAGTAAATTAAATACTAAAGAATCTGCCTGCTTGAATGTTGATAGTAGGAGAGCCAACCACAGTGATATGGGCAAGAATCAGAGGACAAGTCTGGACCCTGTTGTCAGGACCTGAAAATTGAGCTGATACACTGTGGGATAGGGGAGTGGAAGGGATGGCATCTAAAACCAGAACCAGGTGGGCCCATTATTCAGCAGGTGGAAGAAGGGCCTGCATTTGTACAGATGCCCCAGCATCTGACCTGCCCTTCTTGAGCTGGTGGATTAGAGGAAATTCATCCAAATTCATGTTAACATAGAAGGATATATAGCAGGTGTCTTTATGTTTCAGTGGGTGGGATGTGTTGTTAGGGTCTATTTAACCCTAGGAAAAATGTTTTAGTTCACCGGAACTAAAAAAAGTAATTTTTCCTTTGTGGAGATAATTGGGGTCCATTCAGTCTGGAGACCAGATCATATGATAATGCTGGAGGGAATATCCATTAGAGATGCCCAGTGGGTGATGGGAAAAAGAAGTGGGGAGACTTAAGTCATATTGCTTTGCTGGTTACCCGTGATGGTTACAGTAAGAGGGCCTGACCTTCGTGATAGGAGAGAGAAGGTCTGATGGTGGTGGGTTCATGGGGGCCACGTGGATAGGTCCTTCTGATGGTCTCTGTGTTTTCCTTATAAAATCTTGAGAGTATAAGCTCAGAATGAGGTGTGGGCTTCAGGAACATTGAGACCGAATGGTTTAGGTCATTTTGTATCTTTTTTGGAATCACTGAGAAAGAAGAAGCAGGTGCTATACTTGGAAATCAGCGGCGTCCTGGTGTCATATTAGATTTGTTGCCTTAGATGTTACTGAATGTAGACAGATTCCCGATACTCATATTTCATCTTCTAGGTACACTTGGAATCAAGTTTCAAATGTGAGGGATGTAGATGAAACAATTATTATGAAACAACGTGGTATCTAAATTTCAAGAGGCATAAGTAAAAATTATGGAAGTGTGTTACTGAAATTGTAATTGTCAAACTCTTCTCTGGGGCAAAATAAATTAAAATTAATAATAATAATTCAAGGTATTGATTTTGTTTTCAACCATTGCTAAATCCATTGAATCATTCAAGTTATAATCATTCATAAACTCAGATCCATCACGGGTAAAATTTATTGTTAGGACACGGTCAACCTTACTGATGAAATCTCACTCTCTCATCAAGGATCTGTGTCTCTGTGGACACGCAGCACAGTTCTCAGCAGCAACACAGGAAGGAGGGTACATTGGTACATTTCTCTTTACCAGAAGAGCATCTCTGACGAAGTCCCTCCTCTGTTTTCTCATTCCCTCCTTGTGGTATCTGAATGAGGCATTGAGTGTACTGTGACATGTTCCCACATGAAGTTCCCATGGCTTAGGAAGTGAAAGTTTAACTTCACTTTTCATTGTAATAGAAACATAACAACTAATAATTGAGAAGCAAAAAAAAAAATACATTTGAAATTTACCCAGAGGTAAGCTAGAGATTGGCCGAAAATATTTGCAGAAGACATATCTAGTATATCTGAATGTTATCTAATATGTACCAAGAAGTCTTAAACTCAACCATAAGAAAGAAACAAAAGGATTAAAAAATGGGCTAAAATCCTTAACAGACACCTGACCAAAAAGACAAAGAGTTCGCAAATAAGGCTGTGGGAGAACATATGTCACAGGGAAGTGGCATTCTGAACAAGGACATATCCCTGAAAACTTACCAGAGTGGATCAGATCAGGACTCTGAGAACCTTAAACACCTGCAGGATGTGAAGCAGCAGGGGGTCCATTCACAGCTGGTGGGGATGCAGAACGGGGTGCACCTTGGGAGACATTTTGCATGCTTCCTGCAATACTAAACATACTCTTATCTATGTTTCAGCAGTAGTGCTCCTTTGTACGTATGTGAAAGACAGTAAGACTTTGGTCCAGAGAAAACCCTGCACACGATGCTTAGTTAGCTTTATTGATATCTGCCGAAATTTGGACAAAGCGACATGTCCTTTCATAGAGAATGACTAATAAACTGTGTATATCCATACAATGGACACTGAAATCTCATACCGATTTGCAGAAATATCGAATGGTGAGATGGAAATGCAAAGTAGAGATTCCAGAAGAACACACCTGGCAAGGTGACGTCAGCAGAGTGACAGTGGCCGTGAGGACTGAGGTTCCTAAGAGGTTGTACAGCGTGAGGCTGAACAGAAGACAACTTGGATTTGTCAGGAGGGAAATCTCCTCCTCTGCACTGTCTAGAGTTCCTGAGGCTGGACTGATAATAAAACTAGCAAAGACAGATTAACAGGAGAAAAGAAAATCATTTTAACCATAGGCATGGACGTGCCATAGAAATGGACCCAGAAGTGACCAAAGCAGGCAGCTTTTATATGTTTAGACAAAGATGCAATATTTGTGAGGAATTGGTAGAAGGAGGCAATGTGTGCATTTGGTGCTCAATTAGTGAAGAACCTAAGCAGGGTTTGGGGGTGACTAGTGCATTAAAAAAAGAACAAGGTTTGTTCATAGAAGCTTCGGGGCCTGAATTCCCCACGCCTGGTGATAAGAGTGTCCCTCTGCAAAGGAAAGCAGGGTCCGGCTGCTCGGTCCTGAAAAGCCAATAAAGAGGCAAAGTTGGTGAAAGGAAAGTTTGCTTTATTTTGGCTGCCTGCACCCGGGGGTGTGGGACAGACTTCTCTCCAGAGGTCACCCCGCACTGAGCATCTGTGGGAAAGGGCATTTATAGGCGGAAGGAGGGGCTACGGGCAGAAACGGCAGAGTCAGCTGTGACGGTCATCTTGCAGTTGGTCATGTGGTGGTCTGATCAGCCTCCTCTTGATTGTTTTAGGGAGAGTTAATCTTCAGGTCCAGGGTCGGTTTGTTCCCGTTTCTTTGAGGCCAGTTCTTGGAATTGTGGCAGCTTATGTCATGGCTACAGTCTCGTCATCATGGAGTTAACTTCTTCCTCCTGGTGGGAATTTCAGTATCTATAAGACGGCTCATGAGACATGGACAAGAATATTATCTATAGCCCTTGAGGAGGAACTAAAAGTCCTTTATTTGCTGAATGACAAAACTATTACTATTTAGTCTTATTGGAGAGTTTTCTTTTCTTTCTGCATTTGCTCACTTCTCAGATTAAACTTATTCTTTGGCTAAATTTTTTCTACAGAGGAAAGTCAGGTGGAGAGCATGAGGTGAAGGACCGTTTCACTTCCACACCTAAATGGGGGAGAGCACCTTTCACATGGGAGGTTTATTTCTCGTTTCAGGGTGACTTGGAGGAAATTCAGAGTGTCCCTGTAGTAGGCTCTGTCTTACGTCACTTGGAGGCATATTTAGGGGTGGCCTACCCTGGACCCCAACACTCAGGGCCTCTTTTATTATTTTGTTTCTACATATGCACACCAAGCATGTGATGTAGGTGTCGGTTTACCTGCATCTTACAGATGTGAAGCTAAAGTGCAGCCTGGACTTGGCAGGTGATGTGCTGGAGAGCACACATCAGGACACAGCGAGGCCTCCTGTCGAGGCCTGGGCGTCTCCACCCTGGTTATGTTCGCTCCTGCAGGGGTTCCTGGACGGAGGTGGGCCTGCATAGTGAGGCTGCAGGACTCTTCCTGGAAGGAGAACTTGTGGGACTTTCCTGCATTTTAGTGCTCACGTAAGATGCTGTGGTGAAGAAAGGAGAATAGATCTGTTTTCAGCAGCTTCTGAAAATTCATGTTATTATCCACCTGATTGTAAACTTTCGCTACCAACTACATATGTGTCTATTGGTAATAGCTGTGACGGTGAATATTTCACATAAAATAAACTGCGCAGTAGAACAGGATGCAGGTATGATCTAAGCGTACAGGGATTCTATTGGGACTGGAAGCAAGGAGCACATGTAGAAACACCCCCACCCACGTCCCTCTAACTGGCATCTTTCCCAGCGACCCCCTGAGGATCCGGGGCTGCTCAGCGCACTTATGCTTCTCATGCAAGAGGTTAGCAGCAAGTCAACAGGCAGCATCCTGGCAGGGACAGCTGGTCTACAGTAGGGCAGGGCTGAGATACCATAATGAGGAAGGAAGAGTATGTTCAACTCTTTACACATCCGCTGGGATAGTATTGAAACGGGTCTATTTAGACAAGAGTTAGACAAGGGAAAACCTGAACATATAAATTTAAGTCTCTGCCTTTCATATATGACATTGTTTCCCCTATTTCGAAAAGTCTTTCTAATTGAGAGACTAAATGTGTAACTGAAGAACCATGGATGAGTACAGAGAGGTTCCCCAGGGAAAACTGCTATATGGAGAGGAAACCCCAGACCCTTAGAGGAAAGCAGCCCTTAACTACCATCTGCACCTGCTCCAGGGGCTGAACCACACAGCAGTTGTATGTCCTGAGTTCCCCCTGCATCCCCCCTCCTGTCTCCCTGCAAAGAGGTTTGTGTCTGGGCTCACACTGACTTCCCCTCACTGTGTATCTTTCACACAGTAATACACGGCAGTGTCCTCAGATCTCAGGCTGTTCATTTGCAGATACAGCGTGTTCTTGGAGTTGTCTCTGGAGATGGTGAATCGGCCCTTCACAGAGTCTGCATAGTTTGTGTAACCACCACTACTACTAATAGCTGAGATCCACTCCAGCCCCTTCCCTGGAGCCTGGCAGACCCAGCTCATGCCATAGCTACTGAAGGTGAATCCAGAGGATGCACAGGAGAGTCGCAGAGACCCCCCAGGCTGCACCAAGCCTCCCCCAGACTCCACCAGCTGCACCTCACACTGGACACCTGCAAACACAGAGACATCCTGGTCAGGAGACTGTCACCCATCCACTGATTCCCTCACTCACATCCACTCACATCCTCAGTGTCTCTTGCTCTCCATAAATTACCTTGTAAAATAGCCACAAGGACAACCCAGCTCAGCCCAAAGTCCATGGTGAGTGTTCTGTCCTGAACCCCGAATGGGAGCACGTGGGAATCCAGGGCTGGAGCTCCTCTCCCAGAGCTGCAGATTCAGGGCTGAGGCTGCTTTATATCAGCAGAGGAAGGACCCTATTTGCATGACCTTCTAGTATATAAGAGGCTACGTCGTTGAATGTCCTCAGAAAGGGCAGGGTCTCAGAGGAGGTGTGAGAGTCTTGGATTTTGTGGTGTTGATAGCAACTGGGAAATATAACTTTCATTGTGTGATTGTTCCACAGTAAACCCTTAGGACCCATATGTGATCTCACATGTGCACTCACATCCCATGATGTAGCTGTCATTGTTACCCTCACGTTAGAGGTGTAAACTACACCCAGAGGAATGGAGGGTGTGTGTAGTGTCCAAGGAGAAACATGGGGTGACCGTTAGATGCAGCATCTGCTCCTGAGCTCTGGGCCAGGCTGCTCCCTGGAACCTACTAGAGGACAGAGTTGGAGTTTCCGGGTGAGGTTTGCAGATCCCCCTCCTGTAATGAGGTCATGATGACTTTGCTCTCTTCTCGTGTTTACCTAAAATATATGGAGGGGGTCAGCGTTGATGAGAAGTATTTTCAAGAGTCTCTTATGTTTCATTATCTTCCCTTCACTCCTTCCCTCCCAAGTCATGCATTCCTTTATTTGTAATTACTTTAATGACGTTCTTGACATGTAACAAAGCGCACACACTCAGAATGAACACTGTGATGAATACTGACGGAGGCATAAGCATTATCAGGAGAGAACAAATCAGTTCCTCTCATTATTTTCAGTAGTTTCTGGGTTTCCGCCTTCCTGTCCCTTGTTATCTTCCATCCTGTCCCCTCATCACCGTTGATCTTCCCTTTTTACTGCAGGTTACTTTTCATTTTCTAGAATTTATAAAAGTGGGAACATAATATATGTTCAAAACAAAAAATATATATATATTTTTATTGTTATGGCTTATTTTACTCTGTTCAATTATTTGTGAATACTCTCATGTTTTTGTGTGCATCAAGAATCCTGGTTTTAATAACAGGTTGCATTTCAAGAATGATCATAGCACGATTGGCTTATTTATTAAGCTGATGTGTGATATTGGAACCCTTTCCAGTTTCTGGGTGTTACGATAAAGCTGATACTCGTCTTGGAGACGCAGAGAGATGAGAAGCTGAGAAAATGCTTCTTATTTAATGTTCTTAAAACAGCCTCAAAATGGGGCAAGTTGCACATTATCAAAATCTCACCAATTTATCAGATAATTATAGAACGAAGACAGCAGCAAATTTAAATCTTGGAGAGAGACAAGTGCTCACAGAATAACAAAGACTAAGATTGTTAATGCTGCCATAGGCTGCTGAATGGAATAAAAACTACTACAAGATTAAACTAGAAATGGATGCCTTGAGGTCCAGTGTGGTTAGGGTGTAATAGTGTCCCAACGTCTCCTAAGTAACTACCTCGCCAGTGTCAGCGTGGTCCTGCTAAAGTGTGAGTCAGATGGTGTTACCTCTCTATCCGCACAGGTGTGTCTTCCTACCTGGGACAGCCCAGGATTCCTGCCTGAGCTCTTAGGTCCTCCTGCATCCTGGGAAGGAGGGCCTTGGCCCTGGACTTGGATCTGCACTATTTCATAGCATCTCCGCCTACAGTGTGACCTTTGTCCCCTCATCCAGTCCCACTGTGCCATATACTTACCACATATGCAATAGGATCGCAGGCGGAAATGCATAAGAATGTTCCAGGTGCTGACTCATGCACAAAACCCTGCCACAACCCCTGACAGTTTACACTGACAGCAGCTCTTTACTTTGTTCACCGTCTCTGCTTAGGGAGGTCCTGGAGGAGAAGCCCATCCTGCCCCATGCAGGGTCGCTGTGAGAGGCTCAAGTTCAGATACAGGACCTGCTCCTGTGATGCACACTCACGTGTAAGGGAGGGTGATCCTGACTGTAGGCTGGGGGCTCAGCCGGGTCTGAGGGCTGGGCCTTGGGTCCACCTCGTGTGGACATTGCTGAGCTCTGACATCCTTTCAGCACGATGCCTGGGTCAGCTGAGTGGTCTCTGCATCAGAGCCCATTCTCCGTGCAGTCACTCACACACCTAGACAGAGCTTAATGTAAGACCCCAGAAGTCATGCTCGTAATATTTACATAACTGACTTGAAACTTAGAGCTCCATCATCGACTGCCCATGAATTATTGTGGTCTCTTCGTTTACAACTGAGAAAAAATGCAAGCAACAAATACGTTCTTCCATAAATTAGTACATAAACAATGTGTGATGTATCCATGCTGTGGAATTGTTTTCAGCAATTTAAATATTAAACTATTATACCATGAAAGGACATGAGAGAATCCTAAATGCATATTGGTATTTAAAAATTCGGTCTGAAAACTTTCAATTTCACCTATTTCACATTTGGGAAAACTTCAATCTATATATAAAGCAAGCAGATGAGCATTTAGCAGGAATTGGGGAGAAGATGTTTGATATGTGAAACATGGGCAATATTAAAGGATAGTGAAATTCTTATCTATGAAATTGCGGTGGTGGAAACATTGCACTATGAACTTGTCAAAATATATATAGTAATAGGAGAAAGAGTGAACCTTATTGAATATAAATATAAATTTCATCTATAAGTCAGAGACTCAAGGATGGAACGATGCACACTGTATAGATGATACCTAATATTTTAGTGAATTTTTGAATGAACATATAACACGTTAATTAACATGTTAACAATTAACATTAACAATTAACATGTAAACATTTGCATTAACATGCAACATGTAACATTAACATGTAAACAATCAACATGAACAATTAACATGTCTGAAGAA
Organism: Grampus griseus; assembly: GCF_964374135.1. Taxonomy (NCBI): domain Eukaryota; kingdom Metazoa; phylum Chordata; class Mammalia; order Artiodactyla; family Delphinidae; genus Grampus; species Grampus griseus. The sequence continues at coordinate 186,469 of NC_139018.1, read as the reverse complement.
GGTGGAAAAATAGGTTTTGACCCAGGTCACTTGGCAATGTGTGGAGTCTGATGGCTAAATTGTAAGCACTGCACGTAAGCACTAGAACCCGGTGGATAACGGTATTTTCATCAGGAATCCGGCTAAGAATTCTGTTACTACTGTGCATGTGGAATTGAACAATTAGTAGCTGGATGGCATCGGTGGAGCCAGGCATCTCACTGTTGGGTGGAAAGTAACAGAGAAGCAAGGGGGAAAGGCTGGATTTCCCCAAGTGATGTTGCAGTAGGATCGGAGATGTAAGAATGATCTCACTTTTACCTTCACACAGGTCAGAAGGTGAGATACAGAGATAGTTGCAGACGTGTGTGTGTATACGTGGGGTAGAGCACACAGATATATTTCCGAGGTCTATTAATTAGCTTATGGGTCTAGAGGCAATGCCGCCAGTGGACAGGACACCAGCATTAGTGTCCTAATACCCACCCTTCTGGTTGCTAATGCTATTCTCCAGAAAAGGATCCACGACTCATGTGAGGCCTGGCTAATTCCAGGGCCACAGAAGAGAATACACAGGCTTATCCTGCAGATTCTTGTGGCACCAGAAAGTAAGGAAGTGTTCACACCAATGTATGGGTGCCGTAAAGAGGATACAGGAGACAATCTGAAAGAGCTCCTCATGGCTGACAAGCTGTAACAATTACAGAAGCAAAGAAAATGCCTTAGTATATAACCTTAACAGAAGTTCTGAAACAAGTATCTTGATTCACACTTATATAAAGAGATTGAATAAATATATCTAATGGGGAAGGTAGGATAAATCTCCCGTAAGGAATAACTTCAGGAACCTCATCATGGTCATCCTCCCTTCAAGAAGGTGCACTTAACCCTCCATCCCAGAACGAGGCCTGGCATAGGGATGTGGTAAAAACAAAAGAGTGTCCTTGAGTTTCATGATGAATTTTTAGGTATAATATCCCAAACATCATTCGTAAAATCAATTTGTATTTTTTCTGTATCCATTAAAATTTCTGTCCTGAAACCAACAACAGTAACAGTAACAAAAACTTCACTGAGAAGGGAATTAGGCACAGACTTGGAGAATGTGCTCTCTAATATCATATTTATAAAGGACTTGTATCATGAATATACAGCAAATTCACAGCTCAACAACAGTAACAAAAAGTGAAAATAATGAACACTGTGCCAGTGATCTGAAGATACTTCCGCAAGAAGAGATAAAAGGTTTGAACAAGATTCTTCATTAAGGAAACATAAAATAACACCATGACAAGATACTGCTACTCACTTATTACAACAGTTAAAGGCAAACTAATAAGCAATTCAAAGATTGGGGATGATGTAGAGCGAAAGGCCCTCATCCGCTTGCTGGAAGGATGCCAGTGTCCGCCAATTGGAATATATTTGTCAATTTCTCAGAGAGAAAACCAGACACTCACCATGGGATTGAGGAGTGCGCTGGAAAAGTATTTACCAAATTTGTCTGAATATTTATGTTTATTCAAATAACTTCAAACGGGTGCTTGTATCATCTTACAGCTTCGAGCCTTTACCACTCCCTAAAAAAGGGTTATGTAGTCAGTTTTTATGGTTATTTTCCATACGATGATTATATACCTGTTTCTGTTCCCTTTTATCTATCTCTCTATTTTATCTAAATTTCTATTATCAATCTCCACACTAGATGACAAGGTGCAGGCAACACAGCCCACATGTTACAGCCCAGCCTGTGTCCCGACGTTTCCAAAGGTCCCCCGAGCAGAGAATGCCTGCAGTGCTGTATGGACGTCAATTTCCGAATATCAACATGACTCATTCTATTCAAGTGAAAGGCATTGCATCAGACAGGACTGGAGAGATTGTCAGGATGAGAGGAATTGGAAATCCATCTGATGGCGGAAAGCAGATTTAAAGTTCAACAGTAAAAATTATTTATGTCATTAAACGATTAAAAACTTGACAACTATTAACAGAAAGTAGTGACCTAACCTTCAAATAAAGGTCTCTTGGAGAAATATTTCTGTGTGGCTCTTCCTAAGATAGATGAGGAAAGACAGACAAGCCTGACTCCATGAAAAAGTCTCAAGATTAGAGACAAGAAAGTTCCCTGGAATCATTGTGGATGAGGCTTTCAAGGGCGGCAATGGTCCAGTGGAGAACCACAGCTTCTGAGAGAAAATCCCTCCGTGACATCCTCTGCACCTGCCCTGAAATGGGTCCTCTTGTTTCCTCATGACCCTGATCGCCCACTGGTGGTTGGAGCGGCCCCTGCAGGGAGGGTCCTGTCTGGACTAACCCTGACTTCTCACTGGGCCTCCTGGGACAGTAACACAGGGCTGTGTCCTAGGTCATCACAGAGCTGAGCTGCAGGAAACACAGAATTTGTGAGCTGTCTCTGAGGTGGAGAGTCATTTCTGGAGAGACAGCCTGTGTGCTGTGCTATTCCCCAAACCAAAATACCCCAGTCACCACAGCCCTTTCTCTGGGGGCTGAGGGATCCAGTCCCAGCAGTCAGCAACGTTTGTGATGGAGAATCCAGAGACTGAGTGGGTAAGGGAGAGGATCTTCAATAGCCCTGGGCCCGATTCCTACAGCAGCACCTGGGACAGTACGCCTGCGAAGGAGAATCAAGGAGACACCCACTTCACAGATGTCATCCCATAACTCCACCTTCCTCAGACCCAGGAGATGCTCACAGCTGAGGGATGCCCGCAAGAGGAGAAATGACCAGAAGATTTTCATGTTCATTTTGATTAATGCTCTGACTCTAAGAGAGTTATGTCAGTGAAGATGAGAACCCTGACTCTGAGTAGCACAGGTGCTGTGCTTTCCCCTTGAGCCTGGGTGTGATGTGCCGGTGGAAGCATGATTCCATATAAAGATGGTCCTGGCTGGTCCTTCTCTAGGGCTGTGGAGGAGGATGCTGGCTGAGATCCAGGGTGGACACCGCTTCATGTCACCTCTGAAGAATGGGTGATGTTTCTTTTCCAATACGATACTTACATTTCCATATATGTCTATCTGCGTCTATATTATAGGTGTACTCGTTGGCTAGTGTGGCCATTACAGAATAACAGACTGGGTGGATTAAACAACAGCAATGGATTCCTCTCAGGCCTGGAGGCAAGAAGTCTAAGGTCACGGTGTCAGCAGGTTTGGGTCCTTCTCAGGCCTTTCTCCTTTGCTTGCAGATGGACATCTTCTCACTGAGTCCTCAGATGGTCTTTTCTCTGTGTGTCTGTGTGCATCCCTGGTTTACTTGTCTGTTCATTATTCCTCTTCTTAAGTGTGACAAAGACCCCTGACCACCCCTTAGCCAACACGCTCCTTGCAATTCTCTTCTCAAGTAGTCTTGCCCTGTGGGCTTCTGTGTTTATATGTGTATGGCCAGGTTTTGTCAGCAGCCCTGCTAAGTGAGAATAATGAGAATCCCCTACCCTTGAACTCTGATCCCCCGCAGTATTTGATCAAAGCCATCAAACCTCCTATCACCCACATGGTATCTGACCACCCTGGTCTCCCTTTAGCAAGAATCCTTTTGAGTCTATGTAACCAGAATCCCCTTGGCTTCTATTTCTTCTGTTCATAATTTCGAGTGCACTCCACCCCACTGGCTTTTTGACCATAAGCCCCCACTTGCCAGGCTGTATTTGGAATTAAGGCAAGTTTCCAAGGCTGCATCCCATATGCAGCAGCGAGTTTTGTCTTCAGGTTTTGGGTGAGCTGCATATTGGAGACATGAGTATCATTTCACCACCCATGGCCATATAACGCATGCCTGAATGAAGCTGATGTCTCATGTACATTTTCCCTAAGTCCACTCACAGCCATTTGTGCGTAGAGACACTAGACTGTTCCTCAGCCCTATGCCTAGGACTAGTTTAAAGAATCGCCAAGAATCACAGAAATGTGAAAAGCATGGCACTAATTTGACCCCAGAAAGTGGTCAATTACAGGATGGGAGTTGAAACAAGAAAAGAGAGCATCACCTTGACTGATCTCAGCTGGGAATGTGTGTGTGTGTGTGTGTGTGTGTGTGCATGCATGTGTGTTGTGTGATTCAAACAACTGGCCACATTCTTAATGTCCGTGAATGACCACAAAATGACAGTATTTATTTTGTGGTGCTCATAAAAGCTAGAAGTAGGTGAATTTGCAGTTATGGAATCTGTGAATAACGAGGATAATTGCACGTGCAGTATTGGAGCACTCTGGCGTTACAGTCTATAACACTGCCTGCTGCAGAATTCAGAATGCTTGTGCAGGTCGCCTGAAAGTAGGACGGTGTGTCTCTCCTTCCACATCTACAAAAGCAAAACAACAATTAATACTGTTTAAAAGTCTCATGTGCACTCTCAGGATATTTACACGTTTCACAAACTTCAGGCTGAAATTGAAAATTATGGTGAGCCGCAGGGTTGTTCTGAGCTCCTTTGAGAAAAAGGTAAATAAAGAAATGAAAAACAACCTTAATTCTTGAGTATTAAATGTGTCTGTGCATATGAATATATATATACACAACTATAATAAAAATAAAAATTAAGCAAATATGTACATGCACACAAAATTTTCTAGACACTTCATAATCCACAACAAACAAACATTAGGATACAGAACAGGGTCTCTGGTAGAGGTCCTGGGCTGGAAGGGGAAAGTACAGGTTCTAACAAGAATTCCCTCCCAGCCCCTCTCTGCACCTGCCACAGGCCTCAGCCCTGTACTTGGTGGGTCCTGTGCGCCCCCTCGTGGTAACGGACCTCCGTGCAGGGAGGTTTGTGTCTGGGCTCACACTGACTTCCCCTCACTGTGTCTCTCGCACAGTAATACACGGCTGTGTCCTCAGTTGTCAGGCTGCTAAGCGATAAGTAGACTTGGCTCTTGGAGGTGTCCCTGGTGATGCTGAGCCGGGACTTAAGAGTTGGGTTATAATATGCACTTCCACTATAACCCATCCCCCCAACCCACTCCAGCCCCTTTCCTGGAGCCTGTCGGACCCAGGATACATCACTGCTGGTTAGTGAGAATCCAGAGACAGTGCAGGTGAGGGAGAGGGTCTGTGAGGGCTTCACCAGGCTGGGTCCCGACTCCTGCAGCTGCACCTGGGACAGGGCACCTGTGGACAGATACAAACACGGTGACTCATGGGCTCAGAATCAGCTTCCCCATGTGTTCACGTCTGAGTCCCTGAGAAACTCACCTCTGGGAGCTGACACCAGAAAGAGGAAGAACCACAGTGGATTCATCTTCTTGCAGATGGGATTCATGAAGCCCAGAAATTCTCTTCAAGCATGAGGAGAAACCCGAATTTAAGTGAACTGGTACTTTGTTTTTACCTTGTGACATAAGGGGATGTTTGCATACGGGAGGGACCAGTCTATAAAAAGCAGAAAGTAGTGAAGGGAGGTCCCAGTCTCTGGGGCTCCACCTGAGGAGGGTGCTGACTGTGCCCTCAGAGAACTCAGCCCCACCTGGGGTCCCCTCCCTATGCCTGGGGGACTCTGTGTCCAGGAATGAAATGATGCTGAAGGGCTAGTCAGGAAGTCAGCTGTGCTCAAGGATTAACGGCAGGTTTGGGGAATAGACTTTAATCCCGTGGAGGTATATATTTCACATAAATACCCATCACACATTCTGGGTCCTCCAAGATGTCAGACACAGACTCTTGTTTTTTCCTTTCTGCATTACCTCCTGTTTATTAGCTGGATGCGCAGGTATTTGAGAGAAACCATACATGTAATAATGACATTGAATTCAGACAGAGTGAGGTAAAATTTGATGTTTATCATAATTCACAACGGATTTTGTGTTTCCCTTAATTTGGGTGAACACTTCTTCACCTGAAACAGTTTAAATATTATCAAGACTTGCTCTGGAGGTTGATTTACTCTTAACAACCATACACACAGTGTATTTTGTGGACAAGGTAGTCATTCTTGCTGAGATGGTCGTGGATCCCAGCACTGCTGACATGGCCTGTAGCCTGAGCTGTCTGTCTCCTGTGCACAACTGTTTGTCTGGAGGAACACTGTTAGCTTCAGGGCTCCTTCCTTGCGGGTGGACGTTGGGGAATCCCCAGGGCTAGCAAGGTCTAAGAACAGACAGCTCCTGGAAGCTCCTCAGGACTCCAACATGCTGGGCAGGTGACCCGGTCACAGTGCACAGACTCACTCCTTGTAGAAGTGTTCATTTGTAACTCTGTCACAGCCAGTGACATTGGAGCTCAGGGAACACAGTTCCCACTGCACTGGGTGAGAGAACATGCATGATTCTTGGAAGTAAACCTTCACAGTGAATGGCTTGCAGAGTATGAGGGTGTCAGAGTCAGAGGAAAGTTCCCACCTCAGGAAGCAGGTTCCCTTGAAAAGTCCACCTGAGAGCAGCTCTCCCGAGTCCCTGGGTCAGTGAGTCCTGGGACTGTGTCTGAGGTCACATCAGTAAGTGGTGCTGGAGAGCAGAGCACAGCTCCATGACATCTCGCTGTGGGTACTGAGGATGTGGCCTCACCATCTGCATTTCAGTGTGCAAGGATGTAAACTGCGGATCACGATAGTAACAGCATGTCACGATGGTAATGGTATGTCTGAAATTTATAGTGGGGTTGCCAGGGGTGCTGAATGTTGACCTCAGTGTCATCAGTGATGTTATTTCTCCTGGGAACCAGAAAGAACAATGTGAGTCCCCATCTCTGACTGACACCCTGTACATGTAGCTCTGGCTCCACTCCTGCCCTGCGAGGTCACACCTGTGGCTCTGGGGCAGGTCAGTCTCCCACAGCCCGGGGATTTCACCTGTACACTGACTGATGTCGAGCCTGCTGTCTGTGAGAAGATATTTACTCCATACAATTTCATGAACAGAGTACTATACTTCTTCTAGCTTTTCCAATAATGTTTGTAGAGTAAATTAAATTCTAAAGAATCTGCCTGCTTGAATGTCAATAATAGGAGAACCAACAAACGTAATATGGGCAAGAATCACAGGACAAGTCTGGACCATGTTGCCAGGACCTGAAAATTGAGCTGATACGCTGTGGGATAGGGGAGCGGAAGGGATGGCATCTAAAACCTAGAACCAGGTGGGCCCATTATTCAACAGGTGGAAGAAGGGCCTGCATTGTACAGATGCCCCAGCATCTGACCTGCCCTTCTTGAGCTGGTGGATTAGAGGAGATCCATCCAAATTCATGTTAACATAGAAGGATATATAACAGGTGTCTTTATTTTTCAGTGGGTGAGGATGTGTTGTTAGGGTCTATTGAACCGTAGGAAAAACGTGTTAGGGCACCCGGACTAAAAAAAAGTTATTTTTCCTTTGTGGAGCTAATTGGAAGGAATTATGTCTGGAGACGAGATCATATGGTAATTCTGGAGGGAATATCCATTAGAGATTCCCAGTGGGTGATGGGAAATGAAGTGGGGAGACTTAAGTCATATTGCTCTGCTGGTTACCAGTGATGGTCACAGCAAAAGGGCCTGACCATCGTGATGGGAGGGAGAAGGGCTGATGGTGGTGGGTTCATGGGGGCCACGTGGACAGGTCCTTCTGATGGTCTCTGTGTTTTCCCTCATAAAATCTTGAGGGTATAAGCTCAGAATGAGGTGTGGACTTCAGGAACATTGAGACCAGATGGTTTAGGTCATTTTGTACCTTTGCTGGAATCACTGAGCAATGAAGAAGCAGGAACTATACTTGGAAATCAGCGGCGTCCTCGTGTGATGTTAGGTTTGTTGCCTTAGATGTTACTGACTGTAGAGACATTCGCTGTCCTCACATTACGTCTTCTAGATCCACTTGGAATCCAGTTTCAAATGTGAGGGATGTAGATGAAACATTTGTTATGAAACAACGTGGTACCTAATTTTTAAGAGGCATAAGTCAAAATTATGGAAATGTGTTACTGAAATTGTAATTGTCAAACTCTTCTATGGGCAAAATAAATTAAAATTATTAATAAAAATTCAAGGTATTGATTGTGTTTCCAACCGTTGCTAAATCCATTGAATGTTTCGAGTTACGATCATTCATAAACTCAGATCCGTCACGGGTAAACTTTATTGTTACGATATGGTCATTCTAACTTTGGACAGGGTAACCCAAGCGCTGACAGCACCTGGACCACCATCAAAAACTGCTATGAAACATAACCTGGTTCTTACTCCTCCTTGGGCCCCTGGTTACAATAATTCCTTTACTGATCTTTGACCCCTGCCTTCTTTTAACCAACTTGTTTAGTTTGTTCTCTCTAGAACACAGCAGTCTTCTAGACAAGATGACAATAATGCAAAGATTCCAGCCACTCCTCAGAACAGGTCCTGCCAAAATAAGAAGTCACCCTGGGGCCCCTTAACAAAGCAGAGCTCTGGGCTTCCCTGGTGGCGCAGTGGTTGAGAGTCCGCCTGCCGATGCAGGGGTCACGGGTCCGTGCCCCAGTCTGGGAAGATCCCACATGCCGCGGAGAGGCTGGGCCCGTGAGCCATGGCCGCTGAGCCTGCGCGTCCGGAGCCTGTGCTCCGCAGCGGGAGAGGCCACAGCAGTGAGAGGCCTGTGTACCGCAAAAAAAAAAAAAGGAACAAGGTTTGTTCATAGACGCTTCCAGGCCTGAATTCCCCATTCCTGGTGATAAGAGTGTCCCTCTGCAAAGGAAAGCAGGGTCCGGCTGCTGGGTCCTGAAAAGCCAATAAAGAGGCAAAGTTGGTGAAAGGAAAGTTTGCTTTATTTTGGCTGCCTGCACCCGGGGGTGGGGGACAGAATTCTCTCCAAAGGCCACCCTGCACTGAGCATCTGTGGGAAAGCACTTTTATAGGCGGAAGGAGGGGCTACAGGCAGAAACGGCAGTCAGCTGTGACAGTCGTCTTGCAGTTGGTCATGTGGTGGTCTGATCAGCCTCCTCTTGATTGTTTTAAGTAGAGTTAATCTTCAGGTCCAGGGTCGGTTTGTTCCCATTTCTTGAGGCCAGTTCTTGCAATTGTGGCAGCTTATGTCATGGCTACAGTCTGGTCATTATGGAGTTAACTTCTTCCTCCTGGTGGGAGTTTCAGTATCTATAAGACGGCTCAGGGGACATGGACAAGAATATTATCAATAGCCCTTGAGGAGGAACTAAAGGTCCTTGATTTGCTGAATGACCAAACTATTATTATTTAGTGTTATTGGAGAGTTTTCCTTTCTTTCTGCATTTGCTCACTTCTCAGATTAAACTTATTCTTTGGCTAAACTGTTTCTACAGAAAAAAGGCAGGTGGAGAGCACGAGGTGAAGGACCGTTTCACTTCCACACTTAAATGGCGGAGAGCACCTTTCACATGGGAGGTTTATTTCTCGTTTCAGGACGACTTGGAGGAAATTCAGAGTGTCACTGTAGTGGGTCTTACGTCTTACGTCACTTGGAGTCTTACGTCACTTGGAGGCATATTTAGGGGTGCCCTACCCTGGACCCCAACACTCAGGGCCTCTTTTATTATTTTGTTTCTACATATGCACACCAAACATGTGATGTAGGTGTCGGTTTACCTGCATCTTACAGATGTGAAGCTAAAGTGCAGCCTGGACTTGGCAGGTGATGTGCTGGAGAGCACACATCAGGACACAGCGAGGCCTCCTGTCGAGGCCTGGGCGTCTCCACCCTGGTTATGTTCGCTCCTGCAGGGGTTCCTGGACGGAGGTGGGCCTGCATAGTGAGGCTGCAGGACTCTTCCTGGAAGGAGAAGCTGTGGGACTTTCCTGCATTTTAGTGCTCACGTAAGATGCTGTGGAGAAGAAAGGAGAATAGATCTGTTTTCAGCAGCTTGTGAAAATTCATGTTATTATCCACCTGACTATAAACTTTCCCTACTAACTACATATGTGTCTATCGGTAATAGCTGTGACGGTGAATATTTCACATAAAATAAACTGCGCAGTAGAAGAGGATGCAGGTATGATCTAAGCGTATAGGGATTCTATTGGGCCTGGAAGCAAGGCGCACATGTAGAAACACCCCCACCCACGTCCCTCTAACTGGCATCTTTCCCAGCGACCCCCTGAGGATCCGGGGCTGCTCAGCGCACTTATGCTTCTCATGCAAGAGGTTAGCAGCAAGTCAACAGCCGGCATCCTGGCAGGGACAGCTGGTCTACAGTAGGGCAGGGCTGAGATACCACAATGAGGAGGGAAGAATATGTTCAACTCTTTATACATCTGCCGGAATCATTTAGAAACCGATCAATTTAGACATTATTTAGACAAGGGAAAACCTGAACATAGAAATTTGAGTCTCTGCCTTTCATATATGACATTGTTTCCCCTATTTCGAAAAGTCTTTCTAATTGAGAGACTGAATGTGTAACTGAAGAACCATGGATGAGTACAGAGAGGTTCCCCAGGGAAAACTGCTATATGGAGAGGAAACCCCAGACCCTTAGAGGAAAGCAGCCCTTAACTACCATCTGCAGCTGCTCCTGGGGCTGAACCACACAGCAGTTGTATGTCCTGAGTTCCCCCTGCATCCCCGCTCCTGTCTCCCTGCAAGGAGGTTTGTGTCTGGGCTCACACTGACTTCCCCTCACTGTGTATCTTTTGCACAGTAATACACGGCCGTGTCCTCAGATCTCAGGCTGTTCATTTGCAGATACAGCGTGTTCTTGGAGTTGTCTCTGGAGATGGTGAATCGGCCCTTCACAGAGTCTGCACAGTATGTGCTACCACCACTACTAATACCTGAGATCCACTCCAGCCCCTTCCCTGGAGCCTGGCGGACCCAGCTCATGCTATAGCTACTGAAGGTGAATCCAGAGGCTGCAGAGGACAGTCGCAGAGACCCCCCAGGCTGCACCAAGCCCCCCCCAGACTCCACCAGCTGCACCTCACACTGCACACCTGCAAACACAGAGACATCCTGGTCAGGAGACTGTCACCCATCCACTGATTCCCTCACTCACATCCACTCAAATCCTCAGTGTCTCTTGCTCTCCATAAATTACCTGTAAAATAGCCACAAGGACAACCCAGCTCAGCCCAAAGTCCATGGTGAGTGTTCTGTCCTGAGCCTTGAGTGGGAGCACGTGGGAATCCCGGGCTGGAGCTCCTCTCCCAGAGCTGCAGGGTCAGGGCTGGGGCTGCTTTATATCAGCAGAGGAAGGACCCTATTTGCATGACCTTCTAGTATATAAGAGGCTATGTCGTTGAATGTCCTCAGAAAGGGCAGGGTCTCAGAGCAGGTGTGAGAGTCTTGGATTTTGTGGTGTTGATAGCATTTGGGAAATATAACTTTCATTGTGTGATTGTTCCAGAGTAAACACTTAGGACCCATATGTCATCTTACATATGCACTCACATCCCGTGATGTAGCTGTCATTGTTACCCTCATGTTAGAGGTGTAAACTACACCCAGAGGAATGGAGGGTGTGTGTAGTGTCCAAGGAGAAACATGAGGTGAGCGTGAGATCCAGCATCTGCACCTGAGCTCTGGGCCAGGCTGCTCTCTGGAAGCTACTACAGGACAGAGTTGGAGTTTCCGGGTGAGGTTTGCAGATCCCCCTCCTGTAATGAGGTCATGATGACTTTGCTCTATTCTCGTGTTTACCTAAAATATATGGAGGAGGTTAGGGTTGATGAGAAGTATTTTCAGGAGTTTCTTATGTTTCAGTATCTTCCCTTCACTCCTTCCCTCCCAAGTCATGCATTTCTTCATTTGTAATTACTTTAATGAGGTTCTTGACATGTAACAAAGCGCACACACTCAGAATGAACACTGTGATGAATACTGACGGAGCCGTCAGCATTATCAGGAGAGAACAAATCAGTTCCTCTCATTATTTTCAGTAGTTTCTGGGTTTCCGCCTTCCTCTCACTTCTTATCTTCCATCCTGTCCCCACATCACTGTTGATCTTCCCTTGCTACTGCAGGTTACTTTTCATTTTCTAGAATTTATAAAATTGTGAACATAAGTTCAAAACAGAAAAATATATATATTTTTATTGTTATGGCTTATTTTACTCAGCACAAATATTTGTGAATACTCTCATGTTTTCGTGTGTACCAAGAATCCTGGTTTTAATAACAGGTTGCATTTAAAGAATGATCATAGCATGATTGGCTTATTTATTAAGGTGATGTGTGATATTGGAACTCTTTCCAGCTTCTGGGTGTTACAATAAAGCTGATACTCGTCTTGGAGACGCAGAGAGATGAGAAGCTGAGAAAATGCTTCTTATTTAATGTTCTTAAAACAGCCTCAAAATGGGGCAAGTTGCACATTATCAAAATCTCACCAATTTATCAGATAATTATAGAACGAAGACAGCAACAAATTTAAAGCTTGGAGAGAGACAAGTGCTCACAGAATCACAAAGACTAAGATTGTTAATCCTGCCATAGGCTGCTGAATGGAATAAAAACTACTACAAGATTAAACTAGAAATGGATGCTTTGAGGTCAAGTGTGGTTAGGGTGTAATAGTGTCCCAACGTCTCCTAACTACCTCGCCAGTGTCAGCGTGGTCCTGCTAAACTGTGAGTCAGATGGTGTTACCTCTATCCACACAGGTATGTCTTCCTACCTGGGACAGCCCAGGATTCCTGCCTGAGCTCTTAGGTCCTCCTGCATCCTGGGGAGGACCTTGGCCCTGGACTTGGATCTGCACTGTTTCATAGCATCTCTGCTCACAGTGTGGCCTTTGTCCCCTCATCCAGTCCCACTGTGCCATATACTTACCACATATGGAATAGGATCACACGGGAGAATGAATAATTATGTTCCAGGTGCTGAATGATGGACAAAACCCTGCCACAACCCCTGACAGTTTACACTGACAGCAGCTCTTTATTTTGTTCACCGTCTCTGCTTAGGGAGGGCCTGGAGGAGAAGCCCACCCTGCCCCATGCAGGATCGCTGTGAGAGGCTCAAGTTCACCTGCAGGACCTGCTCCTCTGATGCACACTCACGTGTAAGGGAGGGTGACCCTGACCTTTGGCTGGGGGCTCAGCCGGGTCTGAGGGCTGGGCCTTGGGTCCACCTCGTGTGGACATTGCCTGGGCTCTGACATCCTTGCAGCACGATGGCTGGGTCAGCTGAGTGGTCTCTGCATCAGAGCCTTCCTCAGTGCAGTCACGTAGACACCTAGACAGAGCTTAACGTAAGACACCAGACGTCATGCTCATAATATTTACATAACTGACTTGAAAGTTATATCTCCATCACAGACTGCCCATGAATTACGGTGGTCTCTTCTTTTACAACTGAGAAAAAATGGAAGCCACAAATATGTTCTTCCATAAATTAGTACATAAACAATGAGTGATGCATTCATGCTGTGGAATTGTATTCAACAGTTTAAATATTAAACTATTATACCACGAAAAGAAATGAGGGAATCCTAAATGCATATTGATAATTAAAAAATCGGTCTGAAAACGTTCAATTTCACCTATTTCACATTTGGGAAAAGGCAAGTCTATATATAAATCAAAAAGATGAGCATTTAGCAGGAATTGGGGAGAAGATGTTTGATATGTGAAACATGGGCAATATTTAAGGATGGTGAAATTCTTCTCTATGAAATTGCAGTGGTGGAGACATTGCACTATGAACTTGTCACAATATATAAAGTAATAGCAGAAAGAGAGAACCTTATTGAATATAAATATTAATTTCACTTATAAGTCAGAGACTCAAGGATGGAACGATGCACACTGTATAGATGATACCTAATATCATAGTGAATCTATGAATTAGCATTTCTGAAGAAGGTGGAAAAATAGGTTTTGACCTAAGGGACTTTGGAAATGAGTGGAGTCTGATGGCTAAGTTCTAAGCCACTGCACATAAGCACTAGAGTCTGGTGGATAACGGTATTTCCATCAGGAGTCAGGCTAAGAATTCTGTTACTACTGTGCATGTGGAATTGAACAATTAGTAGCAGGATGGCATCGGTGGAGCCAGGCTTCTCACTGTTGGATGGAAAGTAACAGAGAAGCAAGGGGGAAAGTCTGGATTTCCCCAAGTGATGTTGCACTAGGATCGGAGATGTAAAAATGATCTCACTTTTACCTTCACACAGGTCAGAAGGTGAGATACAGAGATAGTTGCAGACGTGTGTGTGTATACGTGGGGTAGAGCACACAGATATATTTCCAGGTCTTTTAGCTGATAGGGTCTAGAGGCAATGCCCGCAGTGGACAGGACACCAGCATTAGTGTCCTAATCCCAACTCTTCTGGTTGTTAATGTTACTCTCCAGAAAAGGATCCACGACTCATGTGAGGCCTGGCTAATTCCAGGGCCACAGAAGAGAATACACATGCTTATCCTGCAGATTCTTGTGGCACCAGAAAGTAAGGAAGTGTTCACACAAATGGATGGGTGCCCGTAAAGGGGATACAGGAGACAGTCTGAAAGAGCTCCTCATGGGTGACAAGCTGTAACAATTACAGAAGCAAAGAAAATGCCTTAGTATATAACCTTAACACAAGTTCTGAAACAAGTATCTTGATTCATACTTATATAAAGAGATGGAATAAATATATCTAATGGGGAAGGTAGGATAAATCCCCCGTAAGGAATAACTTCAGGAACCTCATCATGGTCATCCTCCCTTCAAGAAGGTGCACTTAACCCTCCATCCCAGAAAGAGGCCTGGCATAGGGATGTGGTAAAAACAAAAGAGTGTCCTTGAGTTTCATGATGAATTTTTAGGTATAATATCCCAAACATCATTCGTAAAATCAATTTGTAATTTTTCTGTATCCATTAAAATTTCTGTCCTGAAACCTACAACAGCAACAGTAACAATAACTTCACTGATAAGGGAATTAGGCACAGACTTGGAGAATGTGCTCTCTAATATCATATTTATAAAGGACTTGTATCATGAATATACAGCAAATTCAGAGCTCAACAACAGTAACAAAAAATGAAAATAATGAACCCTGTGCCAGTGATCTGAAGATACTTCCGCAAAGAAGAGATAAAGGTTTTAACAAGATTCTTCATTAAGGAAACATAAAATAACACCATGATGAGATACTGCTACTCACTTATTACAACAGTTAAAGGCAAAATAATAAGCAATTCAAAGATTGGGGATGATGTAGAGCGAAAGGCCCCTCATCCGCTTGCTGGAAGGATGCCAGTGGCCGCCAATTGGAATATATTTGTCAATTTCTCAGAGAGAAAACCAGACACTCACCATGGGATTGAGGAGTGCGCTGGAAAAGTATTTACCAAATTTGTTTGAATATTTATGTTTGTTCAAATAACTTCATACGGGTGCTTGTATCATCTTTACACCTTCGAGCCTTTACCACTCCCTAAATATGGGTTATGTACTCAGTTTTTATGGTTATTTTCCATATGTTTAGGATATATCTGTTTCTGTTCCCTTTTATCTATCTTTCTATTTTATCTAAATATCTACTATCATCTCCACACTAGATAACAAGGTGCAGGCAACACAGCCCACATGTTACAGCCCAGCCTGTATCCCGACATTTCAAAATGTCCTCTGAGGAGAAAATGACTGCAGTGCTGTATGGACATCAATTTCCGAATATCAACATGACTCATTCTATTCAAGTGAAAGGCATTGCATCAGACAGGACTGGAGAGGTTTTCAGGATGACAGGAATTGGAAATCCATCTGGTGGTGGAAAAGAGACGTAAAGTTCAACAGTAAAAATTATTTGTCATTAAACGATTAAAATCTTGACAACTAATAACACAAAGTAGTGACCTAATCTTCAAATAAAGGTCTCATGAAGAAATATTTCTGTGTGGCTCGTCCAAAGATAGATGGGGAAAGACAGACAAGCCTGACTCCATGTAAAAAGTCTCAAGTTTAGGGACAAGAAATTTCCCTGGAATCATTGTTCTTAGTTGTGGCATGCGAACTCTTAGTTGTGACATACATGTGGGATTTATTTACCCAACCAGGGATTGAACACGGGCCCCCTGCATTGGGAGCTCAGAGTCTTACCAACCACTGGGCCACCAGGGAAGTCTCTCCCTGGAATTATTACGGATGGAGACTGCAAGGGCGGCAGTGAACCAGGGAAGAAACCACAGCTTTAAGAGAAAATCACTCCATGACATCTGCATCTGCCCTGAATTGGGTCCTCTTGTTTCCTGATGACCCTGCGCGCCCCCTGGTGGTTGGAGCGGCCCCTGCAGGGAGAGTCGTGTCTAGACTCACCCTGACTTCTCACTGAAACTCCTGGGACAGTAACGCAGGGCTGTGTCCTAGGTCATCACGGAGCTGAGCTGCAGGGAAAACTGAATTTATGAGCTGTCTCTGGAGGTGGAGAGTCATTTCTGGAGAGACATCTTGTATGCTGTGCTATTCCGAGACTCAAAGCACCCCAGTCACCCCAGCCCTTTCCGTGGGGGCTGAGGGTTCCAGTCCCAGCAGTCAGTACTGTTTGTGATGGAGAATCCAGAGACTGAGCAGGTAAGGGAGAGGGTCTTCAATAGTCCTGGGCCCGATTCCTGCACCAGCACCTGGGACAGGACACCTGGGGAAGTAGAAACAATGAGACACCCACTTCACAGATGTCACCCTGTAACTCCACCTTCCTCAGACCCAGGAGATGCTCACAGCTGAGGGATACCAGCAAGAGAAGGAAGATTTTCATGTTCATTTTGATTAATGCTTTGACTTTCAGAGAGTTATGTCGGTGACGATGAGAGCCCTGACTCTGAGTAGCACAGGTGCTGTGCTTTCCCCTTGAGCCTGGGTGTGATGTGCAGGTGGGAAGCATGATTCCATATAAAGATGGTCCCTGCTGGTCCTTCTCTAGGGCTGTGGAGGAGGGTGCTGGCTGAGATCCAGGGTGGACACCGCTTCATGTCACCTCTGAAGAATGGGTGATGTTTCTTTTCCAATACGATACTTACATTTCCATATATGTCTATCTGCGTCTATATTATAGGTGTACTCGTTGGCTAGTGTGGCCATTACAGAATAACAGACTGGGTGGATTAAACAACAGCAATGGATTCCTCTCAGACCTGGAGGCAAGAAGTCTAAGGTCACGGTGTCAGCAGGTTTGGGTCCTTCTCAGGCCTTTCTCCTTTGCTTGCAGATGGACCTCTTCTCACTGAGTCCTCAGATGGTCTTTTCTCTGTGTGTCTGTGTGCATCCCTGGTTTACTTGTATGTTTATTATTCCTCTTCTTAAGTGTGACAAAGACCCCTGACCACCCCTTAGCCAACAGGCTCCTTGCAATTCTCTTCTCAACTAGTCTTGACCTGTGGGCTTCTGTGTTTATATGTGCATGGCCAGGTTTTGTCAAGAGCCCTGCTAAGTGAGAATTATGAGAATCCCTTACCCTTGAACTCTGATCACCCGCAGTATTTGATCAAAGCCATCAAACCTCCTATCACCCACACAGTATCTGACCACCCTGGTCGCCCTTTAGCAAGAATCCTTTTGAGTCTATGTAACCAGAATCCCCTTAGCTTGTATTTCTTCTCTTAATAATTTCCAGTCCACTCCACCCCACTCTCTTCTTGGCCATAAGCCCCCACTTGCCAGGCTGTATTTGGAATTAAGGCAAGTTTCCAAGGCTGCATCCCATATGCAGCAGCGAGTTTTGTCTTCAGGTTTTGGGTGAGCTGCATATTGGAGACATGAGTATCATTTCACCACCCATGGCCATAAAACGCATGCCTGAATGAAGCTGATGTCTCATGTATATTTTCCCTAAGTCCACTCACAGCCATTTGTGCGTAGGGACACTAGACTGTTCCTCAGCCCTATGCCTGGGACTACTTTAAACAATTGCCAAGAATCACAGAACTGTGAAAAGCATGGCACTAATTTGACCCCAGAAAGTGCTCAATTACAGGACGGGAGTTGAAACAAGAAAAGAGAGCATCACCTTGACTGACCTCAGCTGGGATTGTGTGTGTGTGTGTGTGTGTGTGTGTGTGTGTGTGTGTGTGTGTGTGTGTTGGGTGATTCAAAGAACTGGCCACATTGTAAATGTTCGTGAAAGATCACAAAATGACAGCATTAATTTTGGGGTGCTAATAAGCTAGCAAGTAGCTGAATTTGAAAATATGTAATCTGTGAATAACGAGGATCATTGCATGTGCAGAGTTGGGGTGCTCTGGCTTAGAGTCTGTAACACTGCATGTTGCAGAACTCAACCTGCTTGTGCAGCTTGACTGAAAGGAGGATGGTGTGTCTCTTCCTTCCACATGTACAAAAAGAGGACAAAAATTAATAATTTAAAAGTCTCATGTGCCTTCTCGGGGTATTTACCAGTTTCACAAACATCAGTCTCACACTGAACGTTACGGTGAGGCTTAGGGTTGTACTGAGCTCCTTTGTGAAAAAGAAAACTAAAGACATGAAAACCAACCTTAATTCCTGTATACTATATGTGTGTGTATGTATAGATATAGATATATTTATATAACTATAATAAAAATAAAATTAAGCAAATATGTACATGCACACAAAATTTTCTAGACACAACATAATCCACAACAAAGAAATATTACGATACAGAAGAGGGTGCCTGGTGGAGGTCCTGAGCAGGAAGTGGAAAGCACAGGTTCTACCAAGAATTCCCTCCCAGCCCCTATCTGCAGCTGCCGCAGGCCTCAGCCCTGTACTTGGTGGGTCCTGTGCGACCCCTGGTGGTAACGGGCCTCCGTGCAGGGAGGTTTGTGTCTGGGCTCACACTGACTTCCCCTCACTGTGTCTCCCGCACAGTAATACACGGCTGTGTCCTCAGTTGTCAGGCTGCTCAGCGATAAGTAGACTTGGCTCTTGGAGGTGTCCGTGGTGATGCTGAGCCGGGACTTAAGAGTTGGGTTATAATATGCGCTTCCACCACCACCATATATCCCCCCAACCCACTCCAGCCCCTTTCCTGGAGGCTGTCGGACCCAGGCTACAACACTGCTGGTTAATGAGAATCCAGAGACAGTGCAGGTGAGGGAGAGGGTCTGTGAGAGCTTCACCAGGCTGGGTCCCGACTCCTGCAGCTGCACCTGGGACAGGGCACCTGTGGACAGAGAGAACCACGGTGACTCATGGGCTCAGATGCAGCTTCCCCATGTGTTCATGTCTGAATCCCTGAGAAACTCACCTCTGGGAGCTGACACCAGGAAGAGGAAGAACCACAGTGGATTCATCTTCTTGCAGATGAGATTCCTGAAGCCCAGAAATTCTCTTCAAGCATGAGGAGAAACCCGAATTTAAGTGAACAGGTACTTTGTTTTTACCTTGTAACATAAGGGGATGTTTGCATATGGGAGGGACCAGTCTATAAAAATCGGAAAGTAGTGAAGGGAGGTCCCAGTCTCTGGGGCTCCACCTGAGGAGGGTGCTGACTGTGCCCTCAGAGAACTCAGCCCCCACCTGTGTTCCCCTCCCTATGCCTGGGGGTCTCTTTGTCCTGGAATGAAATGAT
Source organism: Grampus griseus (assembly GCF_964374135.1). NCBI lineage: Eukaryota > Metazoa > Chordata > Mammalia > Artiodactyla > Delphinidae > Grampus > Grampus griseus. The sequence continues at coordinate 167,073 of NC_139018.1, read as the reverse complement.
GCTGAAGGGCTAGTCAGGAAGTCAGCTGTGCTCAAGGATTAACGGCAGATTTGGGGAATAGACTTTAATCCCGTGGAGGTATATATTTCACATAAATACCCATCACACATTCAGGGTCCTCCAAGATGTCAGACACAGACTCTTGTTTTTTCCTTTCTGCATTACCTCCTGTTTATTAGCTGGATACGCAAGTATTTGAGACAAACCATACATGTAATAATGACATTGAATTCAGACAAAGTCAGGTAAAATTTAATGTTTATCATAATTCACAACGGACTTCGTGTTTGCCTTAACTTGGGTGAACATTTCTTCACCTGAAACAGTTTAAATATTATCAAGACTTGCTCTGGAGGTGGATTTACTCTAAACAACTAAACACACCGTGTATTTTGTGGACAAGGTAGTCATTCTTGCTGAGATGGTCATGGATCCCGGCACTGCTGACGTGGCCAGTAGCCTGACTTGCCTGTTTCCTGTGCACAATTGAGTGTCTGCAGGAACACCATGAGCTTCAGGGCTCCTTCCTTGTGGGTGGACGTTGAGGAATCCCCAGGGCTAGCAAGGTCTAGAACAGACAGCTCCTGGAAGCTCCTCAGGACTCCAACATGCTGGGCAGGTGATCTGGTCACAGTGCACAGACTCACTCCTTGTAGAAGTGTTCATTTGTAACTCTGTCACAGCCAGTGACATTGGAGCTCAGGGAACACAGTTCCCACTGCACTGGGTGAGAGAACATGCATGATTCTTGGAAGTAAACCTTCACAGTGAATGGCTTGCAGAGTATGTGGGTGTCATGGTCAGAGGAAAGTCCCCACTTCAGGAAGCAGGTTCTTTTGGAAAGTCCACCTGAGAGCTTTCCCGAGTCCCTGGGTCACTGAGTCCTGGGACTCTGCCTGAGGTCATATAAGTAAATGGTGCTGGAGAGCAGAGCACAGCTCCATCCCATCTCACTGTGGGCACTGAGGATGTGGCCTCACCATCTGCATTTCAGTCTGCAAGGATGTAAACTGGGGATCACGATGGTAATGGTATGTCTGAAATTTATAGTGGGGTTGCCAGGGGTGCTGAATGTTGACATGAGTGTCATCAGTGATGTTACATCTCCTGGGAACCAGAAAGACCAATGTGAGTCCCCACCTCTGACTGACACCCTGTACATGTAGCCCTGGCTCCACTACTGCCCTGAGAGGTCACACCTGTGGGTCTGGGGCAGGTCAGCTCTCCCTTAGCCCAGTGATTTCACCTGTACACTGACTGACGTCGAGCCTGCTGTCTGTGAGAAGATATTTACTCCATACTCTTTCATGAACACAGTACGATACTTCTTCTAGCTTTTCCAATAATATTTGCAGAGTAAATTAAATACTAAAGAATCTGCCTGCTTGAATGTCGATAATAGGAGAGCCAATCACAGTGATATGGGCAAGAATCAGAGGACAAGTCTGGACCCTGTTGTCAGGACCTGAAAATTGAGCTGATACGCTGTGGGATAGGGGAGCGGAAGCGATGGCATCTAAAACCTCGAATCAGGTGGGCCCATTACTCAGCTGGTGGAAGAAGGGCCTGCATTTGTACAGATGCCCCAGCATCTGAGCTGCCCTTCTTGAGCTAGTGGATTAGAGGAGATCCATCCAAATTCGTGTTAACACAGAAGGATATATAGCAGGTGTCTTTATGTTTCAGTGGATGGGGATGTGTTGTTAGGGTCCCTTTTACCCTAGGAAAAATGTGTTAGTTCACCAGCACTAAAAAAAGTTATTTTTCCTTTGTGGAGCAAATTGTGTCTGGAGACTGGATCATATGATAATGCTTGAAGGAATATCTATTAGAGATGCCCAGTGGGTGATGGGAAATGAAGTGGGGAGATTTCAGTCATCTTGCTCTGCAGGTTACCAGTGATGGTCATATCAAGCGGGTCTGACCATCGTGATGGGAGGGAGAAGGGCTGATGGTGTTGGCTTCTTGGGGACCTTGTGGACAGGTCCTTCTGATGGTCTCTGTGTTTTACCTTATAAACTCTTGAGGGGATAAGCTCAGAATGAGGTGTGAGCTTCAGCAACATTGGGACCAGAGGGTTTAGGTCATTTAGTAGCTTTCCTGGAATCATTGGGCAAAGAAGAAGCGGGAACTATAGTTGGAAATCAGCAGCGTCCTCGTGTGATGTTTGATTTGTTGCCTTAGACGTTACTGAATGTGGGGACATTCGCTGTCCTCACATTTCATTTTCTAGGTCCACTTGGAATCCAGTTTCAAATGTGAGGGATGTAGATGAAACATTTATTATGAAACAGAATGTTGTCTAAGTATTAAGAGATATAAGTAAAAATTTTGGAAATGTGTTACTGAAATTGTAATTGTCTAACTCTTCTCTGGGGCAACATAAATTGAAATTAATAATAATAATTCAAGGTATTGATTTTGTTTTCAACCATTGCTAAATCCATTGAATCATTCAAGTTACAGTCATTCATAAACTGAGATCCATCACGGATAAAATTTATTGTTAGACAATGGTCATTTTAACTGATGAAATCTCACTCTCTCATCAAGGATCTGTGTCTCTGTGGACACGCAGCACAGTTCTCACCAGCAACACAGGAAGGAGGGTACGTTGGTACATTTCTGTTTTTCCAGAAGAGCATCTCTGAAGAAGTCCCTACTCTGTTTTCTCATTCCCTCCTTGTGGTATCTGAATGAGGCGTTGAGTGTACTGTGGCATGTTCCCACATGAAGTTCCCATGGCTTAAGAAGTGAAAGTTTAACTTCACTTTTCATTGTAATAGAAACACAACAAGTAATAATTGAGAAGCATAAAAAACACATTTGAAATTTACCCAGAGGTAAGCTAGAGATTGGAAGAAAATATTTGCAAAAGGCATATCTAGTATATCTGATTGTTATCTAATATGTACCAAGAAGCCTTAAACTCAACAATAAGAAAGAAACCAAAGGATTAAAAAGTGGGCTAAAGTCCTTAACAGGCACCTGACCAAAAAGACAAAGAGTTTGCAAATAAGGCTGTGGGAGAACATATGTCACAGGGAAGTGCCAATGAGAACAAGGACACATCCCTGAAAACTTACAAGAGTGGATCAGATCAGGACTCTGAGAACCTTAAACACCTGCAGGATGTGAAGCAGCAGGGGGTCCATTCACAGCTGGTGGGGATGCAGAACGGGGTGCACCTTGGGAGACATTTTGGGGGCTTCTTGCAAAACTAAACTTACTGTTATCTATGTTTCAACAGTAGTGCTCCTTTGTACGTATGTGAAAGACAGTAAGACTTTAGTCCAGAGAAAACTCTGCACACGATGCTCACTTAGCTTTATTCATATTTGCCACAATTTGGAAAAGACCAAGAGGTCCTTTCATAGGGAATGACTAATAAACTGTGTACACCAGACAATGGACACTGAAATGTCACACCGATTTGGAAGAAATATCGAATGGTGAGATGGAAATGCAGAAAAGGGGTGCCAGAAAAACACACCTGGCAAGATGATGTCAGCAGAGTGACAGTGGCCGTGAGGACTGAGGATCCTAAGAAGTTGTACAGCGTGAGGCTGAAGAGAAGACAACTTGGACATGTCAGGAGGGAAATCTCCTCCTCTGCCCCTCTTGAGTTCCTGAGGCTGGACTGATAACAAAATTGACAAAGACAGATTAACAGGAGAAAAAAAAATTTAACCATGGGCATAGATGGGCCATAGAAATGGACCCAGAAGTGACCAAAGCAGGCAGCACTTTACATTTTTAGACAAAGATGTAATATTTGTGAGGAATTGGTAGAAGGAGGAAATGTGTGCTTTTGGTGCTCAATTAGTGAAGAAACTAAGCAGGGTTTGGGCTGGCATAGTCATTAAAGAAGGAGCAAGGTTGTTCATAGAAGCAAGGTTATTCATAGAAGGTTCCAGGCCTGAATTCCCATCCCTGGTGATAAGAGTGTCCCTCTGCAAAGGAAAGCAGGGTCCGGCTGCTGGGTCCTGAAAAGCCAATAAAGAGGCAAAGTTGGTGAAAGGAAAGTTTGCTTTATTTTGGCTGCCTGCACCCGGGGGTGGGGGACTGACTTCTCTCCAAAGGCCACCCCGCACTGAGCATCTGTGGGAAAGCACTTTTATAGGCGGAAGGAGGGGCTACGGGCAGAAACGGCAGAGTCAGCTGTGACAGTCATCTTGCAGTTGGTCATGTGGTGGTCTGATCAGCCTCCTCTTGATTGTTTTAGGGAGAGTTAATCTTCAGGTCCAGGGTCGGTTTGTTCCCGTTTCTTTGAGGCCAGTTCTTGGAATTGTGGCAGCTTATGTCATGGCTACAGTCTCGTCATCATGGAGTTAACTTCTTCCTCCTGGTGGAAGGTTCAGTATCTATAAGACGGCTCAGGGGACATGGACAAGAATATTATCTATAGTCCTTGAGGAGGAACTAAAGGTCCTTTATTTGCTGAATGACCAAACTATTATTATTTAGTCTTATTGGAGAGTTTTCCTTTCTTTCTGCATTTGCTCACTTCTCAGACTAAACTTATTCTTGGGCTAAATTGTTTCTACAGAAAAAAGGCAGGTGGAGAGCACGAGGTGAAGGACTGTTTCACTTCCATGCCTAGATGGGGGAGAGCACCTTTCACATGGGAGGTTTATTTCTCGCTTCAGGGTGACTTGGAGGAAATTCAGAGTGTCCCTGTAGTAGGCTCTGTCTTAAGTCACTTGGAGGCATATTTAGGGGTGGCCTACCCTGGACCCCAACACTCAGGGCCTCTTTTATTATTTTGTTTCTACATATGCACACCAAGCATGTGATGTAGGTGTCGGTTTACCTGCATCTTACAGATGTGAAGCTAAAGTGCAGCCTGGACTTGGCAGGTGATGTGCTGGAGAGCACACATCAGGACACAGCGAGGCCTCCTGTCGAGGCCTGGGCGTCTCCACCCTGGTTATGTTCGCTCCTGCAGGGGTTCCTGGACGGAGGTGGGCCTGCATAGTGAGGCTGCAGGACTCTTCCTGGAAGGAGAATCTGTAGGACTTTCTTGCATTTTAGTGCTCACGTAAGATGCTGTGGTGAAGAAAGGAGAATAGATTTGTTTTCAGCAGCTTGTGAAAATTCATGTTATTATCCACCTGACTATAAACTTTCCCTACCAACTACATATGTATCTATCGGTAATAGCTTTGATGATGAATATTTGACATAAAATAAACTGCACAGTAGAACAGGGTGCAGGTCTTATATAAGCATATAGGGATTCTATATAGCAAGGCGCACATGTAGAAACAACCCCACCCACGTCCCCTCTAACTGGCATCTTTCTCAGCGACCCCCTGAGGATCGGGGACTGCTCAGCGCACTTATGCTTCTCATGCAAGAGGTTAGCAGCAAGTCAACAGGCAGCATCCTGGCAGGGACAGCTGTCTACAGTAGGGCAGGGCTAAGATATCACAATGAGGAAGGAAGAATATGTTTAACTGTTTATACATCCGCTGGAATAGTATTGAAATGGGTCTATTTAGACAAGAGTTAGACAAGGGAAAACCTGAATATATAACTTTGAGTCTCTGCCTTTCATATATGTCACTTATTCTCCTATTTCGAAAAGTCTTTGTAATTGAGAGACTGAATGTGTAAGTCAAGAACCATGGATGAGTACAGAGAGGTTCCCCAGGGAAAACTGCTATATGGAGAGGAAACCCCAGACCCTTAGAGGAAAGCAGCCCTTAACTACCATCTGCACCTGCTCCTGGGGCTGAAACAGCCAGCTGTATGTCCTGAGTGCACCCTGCATCCCCCCTCCTGTCTCCCTGCAACGAGGTTTGTGTCTGGGCTCACACTGACTTCCCCTCACTGTGTATCTTTCGCACAGTAATACACGGCAGTGTCTTCAGATCTCAGGCTGTTCATTTGCACATACAGCGTGTTCTTGGAGTTGTCTCTGGAGATGGTGAATCGGCCCTTCACAGAGTCTGCATAGTTTGTGCTACCACCATCCCAACTAATAACTGAGATCCACTCCAGCCTCTTCCCTGGAGCCTGGCGGACCCAGCTCATGGCATAGCTACTGAAGGTGAATCCAGAGGCGGCACAGGAAAGTCTCAGAGACGCCCCAGGCTTCACCAAGCCTCCCCCAGACTCCACCAGCTCCACCTCACACTGCACACCTGCAAACACAGAGACATCCTGGTCAGGAGATTGTCAAACATCCACTGATTCCCTCACTCATAGCCACTCACATCCTCAGTGTCTCTTGCTCTCCATAAATTACCTTGTAAAATAGCCACAAGGACAACCCAGCTCAGCCCAAAGTCCATGGTGAGTGTTCTGTCCTGAACCCCGAATGGGAGCACGTGGGAATCTGGGGCTGGAGCTCCTCTCCCAGAGCTGCAGGGTCAGGGCTGGGGCTGCTTTATATCAGCAGACGAAGGACCCTATTTGCATGATCTTCTAGTATATAAGAGGCTATGTCGTTGAATGTCCTCAGAAAGGGCAGGGTCTCAGAGCAGGTGTGAGAGTCTTAGATTTTGTGGTGTTGATAGCAATTGGGAAATATAACTTTCATCGTGTGATTGTTCCAGAGTAAACCCTTAGGACCCATATGTCATCTTACATATGCACTCACAACCCGTCATGTAGCTGTCATTGTTACCCTCATGTTAGAGGTGTAAACTACACCCAGAGGAATGGAGGGTGTGTGTAGTGTCCAAGGAGAAACATGGGGTGACCGTTAGATCCAGCATCTGCACCTGAGCTCTGGGCCAGGCTGCTCTCTGGAACCTACTAGAGGACAGAGTTGGAGTTGCCGGGTGAGGTTTGCAGATCCCCCTCCTGTAATGAGGTCATGATGACTTTGCTCTCTTCTCGTGTTTACCTAAAACATATGGAGAGGTTCAGGGTTGATGAGAAGTATTTTCAAGAGTCTCTTATGTTCCAGTATCTTCCCTTCACTCCTTCCCTCCCAAGTCATGCATTTCTTCATTTGTAATTACTTTAATGAGGTTCTTGACATGTAACAAAGCGCACACACTCAGAATGAACACTCTGATGAATACTGACGGAAGCATAAGCATTATCAGGAGAGAAAAAATCAATTCCTCTCATTATTTTCAGTAGTTTCTGGGTTTCCTCCTTCCTGTCCCTTGTTATCTTCCATCCTGTCCCCACATCACCGTTGATCTTCCCTTGTTCCTTCTGGTTACTTTTCATTTTCTAGAATTTATAAAATTGGGAACATAATATAAGTTCAAAACAAAAAATATATACATATATATTTATTGTTATGGCTTATTTTACTCTGCACAAATATTTGTGAATACTCTCATGTTTTCGTGTGCATCAAGAATCCTGGTTTTAATAACAGGTTGCATTTCAAGAATGATCATAGCACGATTGGCTTATTTATTAAGCTGATGTGTGATATTGGAACTCTTTCCAGTTTCTGGGTGTTACAATAAAGCTGATACTCGTCTTGGAGACGCAGAGAGATGAGAAGCTGAGAAAATGCTTCTTATTTAGTGTACTTAAAACAGCCTCAAAATGAGGCAAGTTGCACATTATCAAAATCTCACCAATATATCAGATAATTATAGAACTAAGACAGCAACAAATTTAAATCTTGGAGAGAGACAAGTGCTCACAGAATAACAAAGACTAAGATTGTTAATGCTGCCATAGGCTGCTGAATGGAATAAAAACTACTACAAGATTAAACTAGAAATGGATGCTTTGAGGTCGAGTGTGGTTAGGGTGTAATAGTGTCCCAAGGTCTCCTAAGTAACTACCTCGCCAGTGTCAGCGTGGTCCTGCTAAAGTGTGAGTCAGATGGTGTTACCTCTATACCGACACATGTGTGTCTTCCTACCTGGGACAGCGCAGGATTCCTGCCTGAGCTGTTAGGTCCTCCTGCATCCTGGGGATGACCTTGGCCCTGGACTTGGATCTGCACTGTTTCATAGCATCTCCGTTCACAGTGTGACCTTTGTCCCCTCATCCAGTCCCACTGTGCCATATACTTACCACATATGAAATAGGATCGCACGCGTAAATGAATAAGAATGTTCCAGGTGCTGACTGACGCAGAAAACCCTGCCACAACCCCTGACAGTTTCTACTGACAGCAGCTCTTTATTTTGTTCACCGTCTCTGCTTAGGGAGGGCCTGGAGGAGAAGCCCACCCTGCCCCATACAGGGTCGCTGTGAGAGGCTCAAGTTCAGCGACAGGACCGGCTCCTGTGATGCACACTCACGTGTAAGGGAGGGTGACCCTGACTGTAGGCTGGGGGCTCAGCCGGGTCTGAGGGCTGGGCCTTGTGTCCACCTCGTGTGGACATTGCTTGGGCTCTGACATCCTTTCAGCACGATGGCTGGGTCAGCTGAGTGGTCTCTGCATCAGAGCCTTCCTCAGTGCAGTCACGTAGACACCTAGACAGAGCTTAACGTAAGACCCCAGATGTCATGCTCGTAATATTTACATAAGTGACTTGATACTTAGAGCTCCATCATTGACTGCCCATGAATTATTGTGGTCTCTTCATTTACAATTGAGAAAAATTGGAAGCCACAAATACGTTCTTCCATAAATTAGCAGATAAACAATGAGTGATGTATCCATGCTGTGAAATTGTATTCAGCAATCTAAATATTAAACTATTATACCATGAAACGACATGAGGGAATCCTAAATGCATATTGCTAATTAAAAAATCAGTCTGAAAACGTTCAATTTCACCTATTTCACATTTGAGAAAAGGCAAGTCTATATATAAAGTAAACAGATGAGCATTTAGCAGGAATTGGGGAGAAGGTGTTTGATATGTGAAACATGGGCAATATTTAAGGATGGTGAAGTTCTTCTCTATGAAATTGCAGTGGTGGAAACATTGCACTATGAACTTGTGAAAATATATATAGTAATAGAATAAAGAGTGAACCTTATTGAATATAAATGTAAATGTCACTTATAAGTCAGCGACTCAAGGATGGAACGATGCACACTGTATACATGATACCTAATATCATAGTGAATCTATGAATTAGCATGCCTGTAGAATGTGGGAAAATAGGTTTTGACCTAAGTGACTTTGGAAATGAGTGGAGTCTGAAGGCTAAGTTCTAAGCCACTGCACGTAAGCACTAGAACCTGGTGGATAACCGGTATTTCCATCAGGAATCAGGCTAAGCATTCGGTTACTGCTGTGCATGTGGAATTGAACAATTAGTAGCTGGATGGTATCGGTGGAGCCAGGCTTCTCACTGTTGGGTGGAAAGTAACAGACAAGCAAGGGGGAAAGGCTGGATTTCCCCAAGTGATGTTGCAGTAGGATCGGAGATATAAGAATGATCTCACTTTTACCTTCACACAGGTCAGAAGGTGAGATACAGAGATAGTTGCAGACGTGTGTGTGTATACGTGGAGTAGAGCACACAGATATATTTCCGAGGTCTTTTAGCTGATAGGGTCTAGAGGCAATGCCCCCAGTGGACAGGACACCAGCATTAGTGTCCTAATCCCAACTCTTCTGGTTGTTAATGCTACTCTCCAGAAAAGGATCCACGACTCATGTGAGGCCTGGCTAATTCCAGGCCCACAGAAGAGAATACACATGCTTATCCTGCAGATTCTTGTGGCACCAGAAAGTAAGGAAGTGTTCACACAATTGGATGGGTGCCCATAAAGGGGATACAGGAGACAATCTGAAAGAGCTCCTCATGGGTGACAAGCTGTAACAATTACAGAAGCAAAGAAAATGCCTTAGTATATAACCTTAACACAAGTTCTGAAACAAGTATCTTGATTCATACTTATATAAAGAGATGGAATAAATATATCTAATGGGGAAGGTAGGATAAATCTCCCGTAAGGAATAACTTCAGGAACCTCATCATGGTCATCCTCCCTTCAAGAAGGTGCACTTAACCCTCCATCCCTGAACGAGGCCTGGCGTAGAGATGTGATAGAAATTAAAGAGTGTCCTTGAGTTTCATGATGAATTTTTAGGTATAATATCCCAAACATCATTTGTAAAATCAATTTGTAATTTTTCTGTATCCATTAAAATTTCTGTCCTGAAACCAACAACAGCAACAGTAACAATAACTTCACTGAGAAGGGAATTAGGCACAGACTTGGAGAATGTGCTTTCTAATATCATATTTATAAAGGACTTGTATCATGAATATACAGCAAATTCACAGCTCAACAACAGTAACAAAGAGTGAAAATAATGAACCCTGTGCCAGTGATCTGAAGATACTTCCGCAAAGAAGAGATAAAAGGTTTGAACAAGATTCTTCATTAAGGAAACATAAAATAACACCATGACGAGATACTGCTACTCACTTATTACAACAGTTAAAGGCAAAATAATAAGCAATTCAAAGATTGGGGATGATGTAGAGTGAAAGGCCCCTCATCCGCTTGCTGGAAGGATGTCAGTGGCCGCCAATTGGAATATATTTGTCAATTTCTGAGAGAAAACCAGACACTCACCATAGGATTGAGGAGTGCGTTGGAAAAGTATTTACCAAATTTGTTTGAATATTTATGTTTATTCAAATAACTTCATACGGGTGCTTGTATCATCTTTACACCTTCGAGCCTTTACCACTCCCTAAATATGGGTTATGTACTCAGTTTTTATGGTTATTTTCCATACGATGATTATATACCTGTTTCTGTTCCCTTTTATCTATCTCTCTATTTTATCTAAATTTCTATTATCAATCTCCACACTAGATAACAAGGTACAGGAAACACAGCCCACATGTTACAACCCAACCTGTGTCCCGACATTTCAAAATGTCCTCTGAGGAGAAAATGACTGCAGTGCTGTATGGACATCAATTTCCGAATATCAACATGACTCATTCTATTCAAGTGAAAGGCATTGCATCAGACAGGACTGGAGAGGTTTTCAGGATGAGAGGAATTGGAAATCCATCTGATGCTGGAAAGCAGATGTAAAGTTCAACAGTAAAAATTATTTGTCATTAAACGATTAAAATCTTGACAACTAATAACACAAAGTAGTGACCTAATCTTCAAATAAAGGTCTCATGAAGAAATATTTCTGTGTGGCTCGTCCAAAGATAGATGGGGAAAGACAGACAAGCCTGACTCCATGTAAAAAGTCTCAAGTTTAGGGACAAGAAATTTCCCTGGAATCATTGTTCTTAGTTGTGGCATGCGAACTCTTAGTTGTGACATACATGTGGGATTTATTTACCCAACCAGGGATTGAACACGGGCCCCCTGCATTGGGAGCTCAGAGTCTTACCAACCACTGGGCCACCAGGGAAGTCTCTCCCTGGAATTATTACGGATGGAGACTGCAAAGGCGGCAGTGAACCAGGGAAGAAACCACAGCTTTAAGAGAAAATCACTCCATGACATCTGCATCTGCCCTGAATTGGGTCCTCTTGTTTCCTGATGACCCTGAGCGCCCCCTGGTGGTTGGAGAGGCCCCTGCAGGAAGAGTCGTGTCTAGACTCACCCTGACTTCTCACTGAAACTCCTGGGACAGTAACGCAGGGCTGTGTCCTAGGTCATCACGGAGCTGAGCTGCAGGGAAAACTGAATTTGTGAGCTGTCTCTGGAGGTGGAGAGTCATTTCTGGAGAGACATCTTGTATGCTGTGCTATTCCGAGACCCAAAGCACCCCAGTCACCCCAGCCCTTTCTGTGGGGGCTGAGGGTTCCAGTCTCAGCAGTCAGTACTGTTTGTGATGGAGAATCCAGAGACTGAGCAGGTAAGGGAGAGGGTCTTCAATAGTCCTGGGCCCGATTCCTGCACCAGCACCTGGGACAGGACACCTGGGGAAGTAGAAACAATGAGACACCCACTTCACAGATGTCACCCCATAACTCCACCTTCCTCAGACCCAGGAGATGCTCACAGCTGAGGGATGCCCGCAAGAGGAGGAATGACCAGAAGATTTTCATGCTCATTTTGATCAATGCTTTGACTTTCAGAGAGTTATGTCAGTGAAGATGAGAGCCCTGACTCTGAGTAGCACAGGTGCTGTGCTTCCCCCTTGAGCCTGGGTGTGATGTGCAGGTGGGAAGCATGATTCCATATAAAGATGATCCCGGCTGGTCCTTCTCTAGGGCTGTGGAAGAGGTTGCTGGCTGAGATCCAGGGTGGACACAGCTTCATGTCACCTCTGAAGAATGGGTGATGTTTCTTTTCCAATACGATACTTACATTTCCATATATGTCTATCTGCGTCTATATTATAGGTGTACTCGTTGGCTAGTGTGGCCATTACAGAATAACAGACTGGGTGGATTAAACAACAGCAATGGATTCCTCTCAGACCTGGAGGCAAGAAGTCTAAGGTCACGGTGTCAGCAGGTTTGGGTCCTTCTCAGGCCTTTCTCCTTTGCTTGCAGATGGACGTCTTCTCACTGAATCCTCAGATGGTCTTTTCTCTGTGTGTCTGTGTGCATCCCTGGTTTACTTGTATGTTCATTATTCCTCTTCTTAAGTGTGACAAAGACCCCTGACCACCCCTTAGCCAACAGGCTCCTTGTAATTCTCTTCTCAACTAGTCTTGATCTGTGGGCTTCTGTGTTTATATGTGCATGGCCAGGTTTTGTCAAGAGCCCTGCTAAGTGAGAATAATGAGAATCCCTTACCCTTGAACTCTGATCACCCGCAGTATTTGATCAAAGCCATCAAACCTCCTATCACCCACACAGTATCTGACCACCCTGGTCGCCCTTTAGCAAGAATCCTTTTGAGTCTATGTAACCAGAATCCCCTTAGCTTGTATTTCTTCTCTTAATAATTTCCAGTCCACTCCACCCCACCGTCTTCTTGGCCATAAGCCCCCACTTGCCAGGCTGTATTTGGAATTAAGGCAAGTTTCCAAGGCTGCATCCCATATGCAGCAGCGAGTTTTGTCTTCAGGTTTTGGGTGAGCTGCATATTGGAGACATGAGTATCATTTCACCACCCATGGCCATATAACGCATGCCTGAATGAAGCTGATGTCTCATGTATATTTTCCCTAAGTTCACTCACAGCCGTTTGTGCGTAGGGACACTAGACTTTCCTCAGCCCTATGCCTGGGACTACTTTAAACAATCGCCAAGAATCACAGAACTGTGAAAAGCATGGCACTAATTTGAGCCCAGAAAGTGGTCAATTACAGGATGGGAATTGAAACAAGAAAAGAGAGCATCATCGGATGAATGGATAAAGTAGATGTGGCACATATATACAATGGAATATTACTCAGCCATAAAAAGAAACGAAATTGAGCTATTTGTAATGAGGTGGATAGACCTCTAGTCTGTCATACAGAGTGAAGTAAGTCAGAAAGAAAAAGACAAATACTGTATGCTAACACATATATATGGAATTTAAGAAAAAAAAATGTCATGAAGAGCCTAGGGGTAATGCAGGAATAGAGACGCAGACCTCCTAGAGAACGGACTTGAGGTTATGGGGAGGGGGAGGGGTGAGCTGTGACGGGGCGAGAGAGTCATGGACATATACACACTAACAAACGTAGTAGGTTAGATAGCTAGTGGGAAGCAGCCACATGGCACGGGGATATTGGCTCGGTGCTTTGTGACAGCCTGGAGGGGTGGGATGGGGAGGGTGGGAGGGAGGGAGACGCAAGAGGGAGGACATATGGGAACACATGTTTATGTATGACTGATTCGCTTTGTTGTGGGGCAGAAACTAACACACCATTGTAAAGCAATTATACCCCAATAAAGATGTTAAAAAAAAAAAAAAAAAAGAGAGCATCACCTTGACTGACCTAACTGGGAATGTGTGTGTGTGTGTGTGTGTGTGTTGGGTGATTCAAAGAACCGGCCACATTGTAAATGTCCGTGAAAGATCACAAAATGACAGCATTAATTTTGGGGTGCTAATAAGCTAGCAAGTAGCTGAATTTGAAAATATGTAATCTGTGAATAACGAGGATCATTGCATGTGCAGAATTGGGGCGCTCTGGCACTAGAGTCTGTAACACTGCATGTTGCAGAACTCAACCTGCTTGTGCAGGTTGGCTGAAAGCAGGATGGTGTGTCTCTTCCTTCCACATGTACAAAAAGAGGACAAAAATTAATAATGTTTAAAAGTCTCATGTGCCTTCTCGGGATATTTACCAGTTTCACAAACATCACTCTCACACTGAACGTTACGGTGAGGCTCAGGGTTGCATTGAGCTCCTTTGTGAAAAAGAAAACTAAAGACATGAAAACCAACCTTAATTCCTGTATACTATATGTGTGTGTGTATGTATAGATATAAATATATTTATATATCTATAACTATAATAAAAATAAAATTAAACAAATATGTACATGCACACAAAATTTTCTAGACACAACATAATCCACAACAATGAACTAGTAGGATACAGAAGAGGGTGTCTGGTAGAGGTCCTGAGCAGGAAGTGGAAAGCACAGGTTCTACCAAGAATCCCCTCCCAGCCCTTATCTGCACCTGCCACAGGCCTCAGCCCTGTACTTGGTGCGTCCTGTGCGACCTCTGGTGGTAACGGGCCTCGGTGCAGGGAGGTTTGTGTCTGGGCTCACACTGACTTCCACTCACTGTGTCTCTCGCACAGTAATACACGGCTGTGTCTTCAGTTGTCAGGCTGCTCAGCGATAAGTAGACTTGACTCTTGGAGGTGTCCCTGGTGATGCTGAGCCGGGACTTAAGAGTTGGGTTATAATATGCGCTTCCACCACCATATATCCCCCCAACCCACTCCAGCCCCTTTCCTGGAGGCTGTCGGACCCAGGCTACAACACTGCTGGTTAATGAGAATCCAGAGACAGTGCAGGTGAGGGAGAGGGTCTGTGAGGGCTTCACCAGGCTGGGTCCCGACTCCTGCAGCTGCACCTGGGACAGGACACCTGTGGACAGAGAGAACCACGGTGACTCATGGGCTCAGATGCAGCTTCCCCATGTGTTCACGTCTGAATCCCTGAGACACTCACCTCTGGGAGCTGACACCAGGAAGAGGAAGAACCACAGTGGATTCATCTTCTTGCAGATGAGATTCCTGAAGCCCAGAAATTCTCTTCAAGCATGAGGAGAAACCCGAATTTAAGTGAACTGGTACTTTGTTTTTACCTTGTGACATAAGGGGATGTTTGCATACGGGAGGGACCAGTCTATAAAAATCGGAAAGTAGTGAAGGGAGGTCCCAGTCTCTGGGGCTCCACCTGAGGAGGGTGCTGACTGTGCCCTCAGAGAACTCAGCCCCCACCTGTGTTCCCCTCCCTATGCCTGGGGGTCTCTTTGTCCTGGAATGAAATGATGCTGAAGGGCTAGTCAGGAAGTCAGCTGTGCTCAAGGATTAACGGCAGATTTGGGGAATAGACTTTAATCCCGTGGAGGTATATATTTCACATAAATACCCATCACACATTCAGGGTCCTCCAAGATGTCAGACACAGACTCTTGTTTTTTCCTTTCTGCATTACCTCCTGTTTATTAGCTGGATACGCAAGTATTTGAGACAAACCATACATGTAATAATGACATTGAATTCAGACAGAGTGAGGTAAAATTTAATGTTTATCATAATTCACAACGGATTTCGTGTTTCCCTTAACTTGGGTGAACATTTCTTCACCTGAAACAGTTTAAATATTATCAAGACTTGCTCTGGAGGTGGATTTACTCTAAACAACTAAACACACCGTGTATTTTGTGGACAAGGTAGTCATTCTTGCTGAGATGGTCATGGATCCCGGCACTGCTGACGTGGCCAGTAGCCTGACTTGCCTGTTTCCTGTGCACAATTGAGTGTCTGCAGGAACACCGCGAGCTTCAGGGCTCCTTCCTTGCATGTGGACGTTGAGGAATCCCCAGGGCTAGCAAGGTCTAGAACAGACAGCTTCTGGAAGCTCCTCAGGACTCCAACATGCTGGGCAGGTGATCTGGTCACAGTGCACAGACTCACTCCTTGTAGAAGTGTTCATTTGTAACTCTGTCACAGCCAGTGACATTGGAGCTCAGGGAACACAGTTCCCACTGCACTGGGTGAGAGAACATGCATGATTCTTGGAAGTAAACCTTCACAGTGAATGGCTTGCAGAGTATGAGGCTGTCATGGTCAGAGGAAAGCCCCCACCTCAGGAAGCAGGTTCCATTGAAAAGTCCACCTGAGAGCAGCTATCCCGAGTCCCTGGGTCAGTGAGTCCTGGGACTGTGTCTGAGGTCACATCAGTATGTGCTGCTGGAGAGCAGAGCACAGCTCCATCGCATCTCGCTGTGGGCACTGAGGATGTGGCCTCACCATCTGCATTTCAGTCTGCAAGGATGTAAACTGGGGATCACGATGGTAATGGGATGTCTGAAATTTATAGTGGGGTTGCCAGGGGTGCTGAATGTTGACCTCAGTGTCATCAATGATGTTATCTCTCCTGGGAACCAGAAAGACCAATGTGAGTCCCCATCTCTGACTGACACCCTGTACATGTAGCCCTGGCTCCACTCCTGCCCTGAGAGGTCACACCTGTGGGTCTGGGGCAGGTCAGCTCTCCCTCAGCCCAGTGATTTCACCTGTACGTTGACTGATGTCGAGCCTGCTGTCTATGAGAAGATATTTACTCATACAATTTCATGAACAGAGTACTATACTTCTTCTAGCTTTTCCAATAATATCTACAGAGTAAATTAAATTCTAAAGAATCTGCCTGCTTGAATGTCGATAATAGGAGAACAAACAAAAGTAATATGGCAAGAATCACAGGACAAGCCTGGACCCTGTTGTCAGGACCTGAAAATTGAGCTGATATGCTGTGGGATAGGATAATGGAAGGGATGGCATCTAAAACCTAGAACCAGGTGGGCCCATTATTCAGCAGTGGAAGAAGGGCCTGCATTTGTACAGATACCCCAGCATGTGACCTGCCCTTCTTGAGATGGTGGATTAGAGGAGATACAGCCAAATTCAGGTTAACATAGAAGGATATATAGCAGGTGTCTTTATGTTTCAGTGGGTGGGGATGTGTTGTTAGGGTCTATTTAACCCTAGGAAAAATGTGTTAGGGCATCCGGACTGAAAAAAAGTTATTTTTCCTTTGTGGAGCTAATTGGAAGGAATTATGTCTGGAGACCAGATTATATGGTAATGCTGGAGGGAATATCCATTAGAGACGCCCAGTGGGTGATGGGAAATGAAGTGGGGAGACTTAAGTCATATTGCTTTGCTGGTTACCAGTGATGGTCACAGCAAAAGGGCCTGACCATCGTGATGGGAGGGAGAAGGGCTGATGGTGGTGGGTTCATGGGGGCGACGTGGACAGGTCTTTCTGATGGTCTCTGTGTTTTCCCTTATAAAATCTTGAGGGTATAAGCTCAGAATGAGGTGTGGACTTCAGGAACATTGAGACCAGATGGTTTAGGTCATTTTGTACCTTTGCTGGAATCACTGAGCAATGAAGAAGCAGGAACTATACTTGGAAATCAGCGGCGTCCTCGTGTGATGTTAGGTTTGTTGCCTTAGATGTTACTGACTGTAGAGACATTCGCTGTCCTCACATTACGTCTTCTAGATCCACTTGGAATCCAGTTTCAAATGTGAGGGATGTAGATGAAACATTTATTATGAAACAACGTGGTACCTAATTTTTAAGAGGCATAAGTCAAAATTATGGAAATGTGTTACTGAAATTGTAATTGTCAAACTCTTCTCTGGGGCAAAATAAATTAAAATCAATAATAAAAATTCAAGGTATTGATTGTGTTTTCAACCGTTGCTAAATCCATTGAATGTTTCGAGTTAGGATCATTCATAAACTCAGATCCGTCACGGGTAAAATTTATTGTTACGATATGGTCATTCTAACTTTGGACAGGGTAACCCAAGCGCTGACAGCACCTGGACCACCATCAAAAATGTTCTGAAACATAACCTGGTTCTTACTCCTCCTTGGGCCCCTGGTTACAAAAATTCTTTTACTGATCTTTGACCCCTGCCTTCTTTTAACCAACTTGTTTAGTTTGTTCTCTCTAGAACACAGCAGTCTTCTAGACAAGATGACAATAATGCAAAGATTCCAGCCACTCCTCAGAACAGGTCCTGCCAAGATAAGAAGTCACCCTGGGGCCCCTTAACAAAACGGAGCTCTGGGCTTCCCTGGTGGCGCAGTGGTTGAGAGTCCGCCTGCCGATGCAGGGGTCACGGGTTCGTGCCCCAGTCTGGGAAGATCCCACATGCCGCGCAGAGGCTGGGCCCGTGAGCCATGGCCGCTGAACCTGCGCGTCCGGAGCCTGTGCTCCGCAATGGGAGAGGCCACAACAGTGAGAGGCCTGCGTACCGCAAAAAAAAAAAAAAAAAAAAAAGAAGGAACAAGGTTTGTTCATAGACGCTTCCAGGCCTGAATTCCCCATGCCTGGTGATAAGAGTGTCCCTCTGCAAAGGAAAGCAGGGTCCGGCTGCTGGGTCCTGAAAAGCCAATAAAGAGGCAAAGTTGGTGAACGGAAAGTTTGCTTTATTTTGGCTGCCTGCACCCGGGGGTGGGGGACTGACTTCTCTCCAAAGGCCACCCCGCACTGAGCATCTGTGGGAAAGGGCTTTTATAGGCGGAAGGAGGGGCTACAGGCAGAAACGGCAGAGTCAGCTGTGACAGTCATCTTGCAGTTGGTCATGTGGTGGTCTGATCAGCCTCCTCTTGATTGTTTTAAGTAGAGTTAATCTTCAGGTCCAGGGTCGGTTTGTTCCCGTTTCTTTGAGGCCAGTTCTTACAATTGTGGCAGCTTATGTCATGGCTACAGTCTGGTCATTATGGAGTTAACTTCTTCCTCCTGGTGGGAGGTTCAGTATCTATAAGACGGCTCATGAGACATGGATAAGAATATTATCTGCAGCCCTTGAGGAGGAACTATAGGTGCTTGATTTGCTTAATGACTAAAGTATATTATTTAGTCTTGTTGGACAGTTTTCCCTTCTTTCTGCATTTGCTCGCTTCTCTGATTAAACTTATTCTTTGGCTAAATATTTGTCCACAGAAAAATGGCAGGTGGAAAGCATGAGATGAAGGACGATTTCATTTCCACGCCTAGATGTGGGGAGAGCACCTTTCACATGGGAGGTTTATTTCTTGCTTCAGGGTGACAGGGAGGAAGGTCAGCATGTCCCTGTGTACTGGCTCTGTCTTAAGTCACTTTGAGGCATATTTTCGGGTGACCTACCCTGGGCGCCAACACTCAGGGCCTCTTTAATTATTTTGTTTCTACATATGCACACCAAGCATGTGATGTAGGTAACGATTTACTTGAATCCTACAGATGTGAAGCTAAACTGCAGCCTGGAATTGGCACGTGATGTGCTGGAGAGCACACATCAGGACACAGTGAGACCTCCTGTCGAGGCCTGGGCTTCTCCACCCTGGACCTGGCCTCCCCTGCAAAGTTTCCTGGACAGAGGTGGGCCTGCCTGTAGGTCTGCAGGACTCTTCGTGGAACGAGAAGCTGTGGGACTTTTCTGCATTTTAGTGCTCACGTAAGATGCTGTGGAGAAGAAAGGAGAATAGACTTGTTTTCAGCAGCTTGTGAAAATTCATGTTATTATCCACCTGACTATAAACTTTTCCTACTAACTACATATGTGTCTATCGGTAATAGCTTTGATGATGAATATTTTACATAAAATAATCTGTGCAGTAGAAGAGGATGCAGGTATGATCTAAGCGTATAGGGATTCTACTGGCCCTGGAAGCAAGGCGCACATGTAGAAACACCCCCACCCACGTCCCTCTAACTGGCATCTTTCCCAGCGACCCCCTGAGGATCCGGGGCTGCTCAGCGCACTTATGCTTCTCATGCAAGAGGTTAGCAGCAAGTCAACAGGCAGCATCCTGGCAGGGACAGCTGGTCTATATTGGGCAGGGCTGAGATATCACAATGAGGAAGGAAGAATATGTTCAACTCTTTACACATCAGCTGGAATCATTTTGAAACGGGTCAATTTAGACAAGAGTTAGACAAGGGAAAACCTGAATATATAGCTTTGAGTCTCGGACTTTCATATATGACATTTATTCCCCTATTTCGAAAAGTCTTTCTAACTGAGAGACTGAATGTGTAAGTAAACAACCATGGATGAGTACAGAGAGGTTCCCCAGGGAAAACTGGTATATGGAGAGGAAACCCCAGACCCTTAGAGGAAAGCAGCCCTTAACTACCATCTGCACCTGCTCCTGGGGCTGAAACACCCAGTTGTATGTCCTGAGTTCCCGCTGCATCCCCCCTCCTGTCTCCCTGCAAGGAGGTTTGTGTCTGGGCTCACACTGACTTCCCCTCACTGTGTATCTTTCGCACAGTAATACACGGCCGTGTCCTCAGATCTCAGGCTGTTCATTTGCAGATACAGCGTGTTCTTGGAGTTGTCTCTGGAGATGGTGAATCGGCCCTTCACAGAGTCTGCATAGTATGTGCTACCACCACTACTAATAGCTGAGATCCACTCCAGCCCCTTCCCTGGAGCCTGGCGGACCCAGCTCATGGCATAGCTACTGAAGGTGAATCCAGAGGCTGCACAGGAGAGTCGCAGAGACCCCCCAGGCTTCACCAAGCCTCCCCCAGACTCCACCAGCTGCACTTCACACTGGACACCTGCAAACACAGAGACATCCTGGTCAGGAGACTGTCACACATCCACTGATTCCCTCACTCACATCCACTCACATCCTCCGTGTCTCTTGCTCTCCATATATTACCTTGTAAAATAGCCACAAGGACAACCCAGCTCAGCCCAAAGTCCATGGTGAGTGTTCTGTCCTGAGCCGTGAATGGGAGCACGTGGGAATCCGGGGCTGGAGCTCCTCTCCCAGAGCTGCAGGGTCAGGGCTGGGGCTGCTTTATATCAGCAGAGGAAGGATCCTATTTGCATGACCTTCTAGTATATAAGAGGCTATGTCGTTGAATGTCCTCAGAAAGGGCAGGGTCTCAGAGCAGGTGTGAGAGTCTTGGATTTTGGTGGTGTTGGTAGCATTTGGGAAATATAACTTTCATTGTGTGATTGTTCCAGAGTAAACTCTTAGGACTCGTATATCATCTTACATATGTACTCACATCCCGTGATGTAGCTGTCATTGTTACCCTCATATTAGAGGTGTAAACTATACCCAGAGGTTGGAGGGTGTGTGTAGTGTCCAAGGAGAAACATGGGGTGAGCGTTAGATCCAGGATCTGCACCTGAGCTCTGGGCCAGGCTGCTCCCTGGAACCTACTAGAGGACAGAGTTGGAGTTTCCGGGTGAGGTTTGCAGATCCCCCTCCTGTAATGAAGTCATGATGACTTTGCTCTGTTCTCGTGTTCACCTAAAACATATGGAGGTGGTCAGCGTTGATGAGAAGTATTTTCAAGAGTCTCTTATGTTTCAGTATCTTCCCTCCACTCCTTCCCTCCCAAGTCATGCATTCCTTTATTTGTAATTACTGTAATGAGGTTCTTGACATGTAATAAAGCGCACACACTCAGAATGAACACTGTGATGAATACTGACGGAGGCATAAGCATTATCAGGAGAGAAAAAATCAGTTCCTCTCATTATTTTCAGTAGTTTCTGGGTTTCCTCCTTCCTGTCCCTTGTTATCTTCCATCCTGTCCCCACATCACCGTTGATCTTCCCTTGTTCCTTCAGGTTACTTTTCATTTTCTAGAATTTATAAAAGTGGGAACATAACATAAGTCCAAAACAAAAAATATATACATATATATTTATTGTTATGGCTTATTTTACTCAACACAAATATTTGTGAATACTCTCATGTTTTCGTGTGTATCAAGAATCCTGGTTTTAATAACAGGTTGCATTTCAAGAATGATCATAGCACGATTGGCTTATTTATTAAGCTGATGTGTGATATTGGAACTGCTTCCAGTTTCTGGGTGTTACAATAAAGCTGATACTCGTCTTGGAGACGCAGAGAGATGAGAAGCTGAGAAAATGCTTCTTATTTAATGTTCTTAAAACAGCCTCAAAATGGGGCAAGTTGCACATTATCAAAATCTCACCAATTTATCAGATAATTATAGAACGAGGACAGCAGCAAATTTAAATCTTGGAGAGAGACAAGTGCTCACAGAATCACAAAGACTAAGATTGTTAATCCTGCCATAGGCT
The DNA here is from genome assembly GCF_964374135.1 of Grampus griseus. Taxonomy (NCBI): domain Eukaryota; kingdom Metazoa; phylum Chordata; class Mammalia; order Artiodactyla; family Delphinidae; genus Grampus; species Grampus griseus. The sequence goes on along the minus strand of NC_139018.1, from coordinate 144,982 downwards.
GCTGAATGGAATAAAAACTACTACAAGATTAAACTAGAAATGGATGCCTTGAGGTCGAGTGTGGTTAGGGTGTAATAGTGTCCCAACGTCTCCTAAGTAACTACCTCGCCAGTGTCAGCGTGGTCCTGCTAAAGTGTGAGTCAGATGGTGTTACCTGGCTATCCACACAGGTGTGTCTTCCTACCTGGGACAGCGCAGGATTCCTGCCTGAGCTCTTAGGTCCTCCTGCATCCTGGGGAGGACCTTGGCCCTGGACTTGGATCTGCACTGTTTCATAGCATCTCCACTCACAGTATGACCTTTGTCCCCTCATCCAGTCCCACTGTGCCATATACTTACCACATATGAAATAGGATCGCAGGCGGAAATGCATAAGAATGTTCCAGGTGCTGACTCATGCACAAAACCCTGCCACAACTCCTGACAGTTTCTACTGACAGCAGCTCTTTATTTTGTTCACCATCTCTGCTTAGGGAGGGCCTGGAGGAGAAGCCCACCCTGCCCCATGCAGGATCGCTGTGAGAGGCTCAAGTTCACCTGCAGTACCTGCTCTTGTGATGCACACTCACGTGTAAGGGAGGGTGACCCTGACTGTAGGCTGAGGCTCAGCCAGGTCTGAGGGCTGGCATTGGGTCCACCTCGTGTGGACATTGCTTGGGCTCTGACATCCTTTCAGCACGATGCCTGGGTCAGCTGAGTGGTCTCTGCATCAGAGCCCATTCTCCGTGCAGTCACTCACACACCTAGACAGAGCTTAATGTAAGACCCCAGAAGTCATGCTCGTAATATTTACATAACTGACTTGAAACTTAGAGCTCCATCATCGACTGCCCATGAATTATTGTGGTCTCTTCGTTTACAATTGAGAGAAAATGAAAGCCACAAATATGTTCTTCCACAAATTAGTACATAAACAATGCGTGATGTATCCATGCTGTGGAAGTGTATTCAGCAATTTAAATATTAAACTATTATACCATGAAAGGACATGAGGGAATCCTAAGTGCATATTGCTATTTAAAAATTCGGTCTGAAAACTTTCAATTTCACCTATTTCACATTTGGGAAAACTTCAGTCTATATATAAAGCAAGCAGATGAGCATTTAGCAGGAATTGGGGAGAAGATGTTTGATATGTGAAACATGGGCAATATTTAAGGATAGAGAAATTCTTCTCTATGAAATTGCGGTGGTGGAAACATTGCACTATGAACTTGTCAAAATATATATAGTAATAGGAGAAAGAGTGAACCTTATTGAATATAAATATTAATTTCATCTATAAGTCAGAGACTCAAGGATGGAACGATGCACACTGTATAGAGGATACCTAATATTTTAGTGAATTTTTGAATTAACATATTAACATGTTAATCAACATGTTAACAATTAACACGTGGACATTTACATTAACATGTAACATTAACATGTAAACAATTAACATTAACAAATAACATGTCTGAAGAAGGTGGAAAAATAGGTTTTGACCCAGGTCACTTGGCAATGTGTGGAGTCTGATGGCTAAATTGTAAGCACTGCACGTAAGCACTAGAACCCGGTGGATAACGGTATTTCCATCAGGAATCCGGCTAGAATTCTGTTACTACTGTGCATGTGGAATTGAACAATTAGTAGCTGGATGGCATCGGTGGAGCCAGGCTTCTCACTGTTGGGTGGAAAGTAACAGACAAGCAAGGGGGAAAGGCTGGATTTCCCCAAGTGATGTTGCACTAGGATCGGAGATGTAAGAATGATCTCACTTTTACCTTCACACAGGTCAGAAGGTGAGATACAGAGATAGTTGCAGACGTGTGTGTGTATACGTGGGGTAGAGCACACAGACATATTTCCAAGGTCTATTAGCTTATGGGTCTAGAGGCAATGCCGCCAGTGGACAGGACACCAGCATTAGTGTCCTAATACCCACCCTTCAGGTTGCTAATGCTATTCTCCAGAAAAGGATCCACGACTCATGTGAGGCCTGGCTAATTCCAGGGCCACAGAAGAGAATACACATGCTTATCCTGCAGATTCTTGTGGCACCAGAAAGTAAGGAAGTGTTCACACCAATGGATGGGTGCCCGTAAAGAGGATACAGGAGACAATCTGAAAGAGCTCCTCATGGCTGACAAGCTGTAACAATTACAGAAGCAAAGAAAATGCCTTAGTATATAACTTTAACACAAGTTCTGAAACAAGTATCTTGATTCATACTTATATAAAGAGATTGAATAAATATATCTAATGGGGAAGGTAGGATAAATCTCCCTTAAGGAATAACTTCAGGTACCTCATCATGGTCATCCTCCCTTCAGGAAGGTGCACTTAACCCTCCATCCCTGAAAGTGGCCTGGTGTAGGGACGTGGCAGAAATTATGGGTGTCTTTGAGTTTCATGATGAATCTTTAGTAATAATATCTCAAACATCATTCATAAAATAAATTTGTAATTTTTCTGTACCCATTAAAAATTCTGTCCTGAAAACAACAACAGCAACAGTAACAATAACTTCACTGAGAAGGGAATTAGGCACAGACTTGGAGTATGTGCTCTCTAATATCATATTTATAAAGGACTTGTATCATGAATATACAGCAAATTCACAGCTCAACAACAGTAACAAAAAATGAAAATAATGAACCCTGTGCCAGTGATCTGAAGATACTTCCGCAAAGAAGAGATAAAAGGTTTTAACAAGATTCTTCATTAAGGAAACATAAAATAACACCATGATGAGATACTGCTACTCACTTATTACAACAGTTAAAGGCAAAATAATAAGCAATTCAAATACTGGGGATGATGTAGAGCAAAAGGCCCCTCATCCGCTTGCTGGAAGGATGCCAGTGGCCGCCAATTGGAATATATTTGTCAATTTCTTAGAGAGAAAACCAGACACTCACCATGGGATCGAGGAGTGAGCTAGAAAAGTATTTACCAAATTTGTTTGAATATTTATGTTTATTCAAATAACTTCATACGTGTGCTTGTATCATCTTTACACCTTCGAGCCTTTACCACTCCCTAAAAAAGGGTTATGTAGTCAGTTTTTATGGTTATTTTCCAGACGATGATGATATACCTGTTTCTGTTCCCTTTTATCTATCTCTCTATTTTATCTAAATTTCTATTATCAATCTCCACACTAGATGACAAGTTGCAGGCAACACAGCCCACATGTTACAGCCCAGCCTGTGTCCCGACATTTCCAAAGGTCCCCTGAGCAGAGAATGACTGCAGTGCTGTATGGACGTCAATTTCCGAATATCAACATGACTCATTCTATTCAAGTGAAAGGCATTGCATCAGACAGGACTGGAGAGATTGTCAGGATGAGAGGAATTGGAAATCCATCTGATGGCGGAAAGCAGATTTAAAGTTCAACAGTAAAAATTATTTATGTCATTAAACGATTAAAAACTTGACAACTATTAACAGAAAGTAGTGACCTAACCTTCAAATAAAGGTCTCTTGGAGAAATATTTCTGTGTGGCTCTTCCTAAGATAGATGAGGAAAGACAGACAAGCCTGACTCCATGAAAAAGTCTCAAGTTTAGAGACAAGAAAGTTCCCTGGAATCATTGTGGATGAGGCTTTCAAGGCGGCAATGGTCCAGTGGAGAAACCACAGCTTCTGAGAGAAAATCCCTCCGTGACATCCTCTGCACCTGCCCTGAAATGGGTCCTCTTGTTTCCTCATGACCCTGATCGCCCACTGGTGGTTGGAGCGGCCCCTGCAGGGAGGGTCCTGTCTGGACTAACCCTGACTTCTCACTGGGCCTCCTGGGACAGTAACACAGGGCTGTGTCCTAGGTCATCACAGAGCTGAGCTGCAGGGAAAACTGAATTTGTGAGCTGTCTCTGGAGGTGGAGAGTCATTTCTGGAGAGACATCTTGTATGCTGTGCTATTCCCAGAACCAAAGCACCCCAGTCTCCTCAGCGCTTTCCCTGTGGGCTGAGGGATCCAGTCCCAGTAGCCAGCACTGTTTGTGATGGAGAATCCAGAGACTGAGCGGGTAAGGGAGAGGGTCTTCAATAGTCCTGGGCCCGATTCCTGCACCGGCACCTGGGACACGACACCTGGCGAAGGGGAAACAAGGAGACACCCAGTTCACAGATGTCACCCCATAACTCCACCTTCCTCAGACCCAGGAGATGCTCACAGCTGAGGGATGCCAGCAATAGGAGGAATGACCAGAAGATTTCCATGTTCATTTTGATCAATGCTTTGACTTTCAGAGAGTTATGTCAGTGAAGATGAGAACCCTGACTCTGAGTAGCACAGGTGCTGTGCTTTCCCCTTGAGCCTGGGTGTGATGTGCAGGTGGAAGCATGATTCCATATAAAGATGGTCCCGGCTGGTCCTTCTCTAGGGCTGTGGAGGAGGGTGCTGGCTGAGATCCAGGGTGGACACCGCTTCATGTCACCTCTGAAGAATGGGTGATGTTTCTTTTCCAATACGATACTTACATTTCCATATATGTCCATCTGCGTCTATATTATAGGTGTACTCGTTGGCTAGTGTGGCCATTACAGAATAACAGACTGGGTGGATTAAACAACAGCAATGGATTCCTCTCAGACCTGGAGGCAAGAAGTCTAAGGTCACGGTGTCAGCAGGTTTGGGTCCTTCTCAGGCCTTTCTCCTTTGCTTGCAGATGGACGTCTTCTCACTGAGTCCTCAGATGGTCTTTTCTCTGTGTGTCTGTGTGCATCCGTGCTTTACTTGTCTGTTCATTATTCCTCTTCTTAAGTGTGACAAAGACCCCTGACCACCCCTTAGCCAACAGGATCCTTGCAATTCTCTTCTCAACTAGTCTTGACCTGTGGGCTTCTGTGTTTATATGTGCATGGCCAGGTTTTGTCAAGAGCCCTGCTAAGTGAGAATAATGAGAATCCCCTACCCTTGAACTCTGATCACCCACAGTATTTGATCAAAGCCATCAAACCCCCTATCACCCACATGGTATCTGATCACCCTGGTCTCCCTTTAGCAAGAATCCTTTTGAGTCTATGTAACCAGAATCCCCTTAGCTTGTATTTCTTCTCTTAATTACTGTATACTATATGTGTGTGTATGTATAGATATAGATATATTTATATATATATAACTATAATAAAAATAAAATTAAGCAAATATGTACATGCACACAAAATTTTCTAGACACAACATAATCCACAACAATGAAATAGTAGGATACAGAAGAGGGTGTCTGGTGGAGGTCCTGAGCAGGAAGTGGAAAGCACAGGTTCTACCAAGAATTCCCTCCCAGCCCCTATCTGCACCTGCTACAGGCCTCAGCCCTGTACTTGGTGGGTCCTGTGCGACCCCTGGTGGTAACGGGCCTCGGTGCAGGGAGGTTTGTGTCTGGGCTCACTCTGACTTCCCCTCACTGTGTCTTTCGCACAGTAATACACGGCTGTGTCCTCAGTTGTCAGGCTGCTCAGCGATAAGTAGACTTGGCTCTTGGAGGTGTCCCTGGTGATGCTGAGCCGGGACTTAAGAGTTGGGTTATAATATGCGCTTCCACCAGTATATATCCCCCCAACCCACTCCAGCCCCTTTCCTGGAGCCTGGCGGACCCAGTGTACATCATAATTGGTTAATGAGAATCCAGAGACAGTGCAGGTGAGAGAGAGGGTCTGTGAGGGCTTCACCAGGCTGGGTCCCGACTCCTGCAGCTGCACCTGGGACAGGACACCTGTGGACAGAGAGAACCACGGTGACTCATGGGCTCAGATGCAGCTTCCCCATGTGTTCACGTCTGAATCCCTGAGACACTCACCTCTGGGAGCTGACACCAGGAAGAGGAAGAACCACAGTGGATTCATCTTCTTGCACATGGGATTCCTGAAGCCCAGAAAATCTATTCAATCATGAGGAGAAACCCGAATTTAAGTGAACTGGTACTTTGTTTTTACCTTGTGACATAAGGGGATGTTTGCATATGGGAGGGACCAGTCTATAAAAATCGGAAAGTAGTGAAGGGAGGTCCCAGTCTCTGGGGCTCCACCTGAGGAGGGTGCTGACTGTGCCCTCAGAGAACTCAGCCCCCACCTGGGGTCCTTTCCCTATGCCTGGGGGACTCTGTGTCCTGGAATGAAATGATGCTGAAGGGCTAGTCAGGAAGTCAGCTGTGCTCAAGGATTAACGGCAGGTTTGGGGAATAGACTTTAATCCCGTGGATGTATATATTTTACATAAATACCCATCACACATTCAGGGTCCTCCAAGATGTCAGACAGACTCTTGTTTTTTCCTTTCTGCATTACCTCATGTTTATTTCCTGGATGCTCAAGTACTTGAGACAAACCATACATGTAATAATGACATTGAATTCAGACAAAGTCAGGTAAAATTTAATGTTTATCATAATTCACAACGGATTTCGTGTTTCCCTTAATTTGGGTGAACATTTCCTCACCTGAAACAGTTTAAATATTATCAAGAGTTGCTCTGGAGGTGGATTTACTCTTAACAACTAAACACACCGTGTATTTTGTGGACAAGGTAGTCATTCTTGCTGTGATGGTCATGGATCCCAGCACTGCTGACATGGCCAGTAGCCTGACCTGCGTGTTTCCTGTGCACAACTGTGTGTCTGTAGGAACACCGCAAGCTTCAGGGATCCTTCCCTGTGGGTGGACTTTGAGGAATCCCCAGGGCTAGCAAGGCCTAAGAACAGGCAACTCCTGGAAGCTCCTCAGGACTCCAACATGCTGGGCAGGTGACCTGGTCACAGTGCACAGACTCACTCCTTCTAGAAGTGTTCATTTTTACTCTGCCTGTCACAGCCAGTGACATTGGAACTCAGGGAACACAGTTCCCACTGCACTGGGTGAGAGAACATGCATGATTCTTGGAAGTAAACCTTCACGTTGAATGGTTTGCCTAGTTTGAGGGTGTCATGGTCAGAGGAAAGCTCCCACTTCAGGAAGCAGGTTCTTTTGGAAAGTCCACCTGAGAGCAGCTATCCCGAGTCCCTGGGTCAGTGAGTCCTGGGACTGTGCCTGAGGTCATTTAAGTAAGTGGTGCTGGAGAGCAGAGCACAGCTCCATCACATCTCGCTGTGGGCACTGAGGATGTGGCCTCACCATCTGCATTTCAGTCTGCAAGGATGTAAACTGCGGATCACGATGGTAATGGTATGTCTGAAATTTATAGTGGGGTTGCCAGGGGTGCTGGATGTTGACCTCAGTGTCATCAGTGATGTTACTTCTCCTGGGAACCAGAAAGACCAATGTGAGTCCCCATCTCTGACTGACACCCTGTACATGTAGCGCTGGCTCCACTCCTGCCCTGAGAGGTCACACCTGTGGGTCTGGGGCAGGTCAGCTCTCCCTCAGCCCAGTGATTTCACCTGTGCACTGACTGGCGTCGAGCCTGCTGTCTGTGAGAAGATATTTACTCCATACTCTTTCATGAACACAGTACTATACTTCTTGTAGCTTTTCCAATAATATTTGCAGAGTAAATTAAACACTAAAGAATCTGCCTGCTTGAATGTTGATAGTAGGAGAGCCAACCACAGTGATAAGGGCAAGAATCAGAGGACAAGTCTGGACCCTGTTGTCAGGACCTGAAAATTGAGCTGATACACTGTGGGATAGGGGAGTGGAAGGGATGGCATCTAAAACCTGGAACCAGGTGGGCCCATTATTCAGCAGGTGGAAGAAGGGCCTGCATTTGTACAGATGCCCCAGCATCTGACCTGCCCTTCTTGAGCTGGTGGATTAGAGGAGATCCATACAAATTCGTGTTAACATAGAAGGATATATAGCAGGTGTCTTTATGTTTCAGTGGGTGGGGATGTGTTGTTAGGGTCTATTTAACCCTAGGAAAAATGTTTTAGTTCACCAGAACTAAAAAAAGTAATTTTTCCTTTGTGGAGATAATTGGGGTCCATTCAGTCCGGAGACCAGATCATATGATAATGCTGGAGGGAATATCCATTAGAGATGCCCAGTGGGTGATGGGAAAAAGAAGTGGGGAGACTTAAGTCATATTGCTTTGCTGGTTACCTGTGATGGTTACAGTAAGAGGGCCTGACCTTCGTGATAGGAGAGAGAAGGGCTGATGGTGGTGTGTTCATGGGGGCCACGTGGATAGGTCCTTCTGATGGTCTCTGTGTTTTCCCTTATAAAATCTTGAGAGTATAAGCTCAGAATGAGGTGTGGGCTTCAGGAACATTGAGACTAGATGGTTTAGGTCATTTTGTATCTTTTTTGGAAACACTGAGAAAGAAGAAGCAGGTGTTATACTTGGAAATCAGCGGCGTCCTGGTGTCATATTAGATTTGTTGCCTTAGATGTTACTGAATGTAGACAGATTCCCGATACTCATATTTCATCTTCTAGGTACACTTGGAATCAAGTTTCAAATGTGAGGGATGTAGATGAAACAATTATTATGAAACAACGTGGTATCTAAATTTCAAGAGGCATAAGTAAAAATTATGGAAATGTGTTACTGAAATTGAAATTGTCAAACTCTTCTCTGGGGCAAAATAAATTAAAATTAATAATAATAATTCAAGGTATTGATTTTGTTTCAACCATTGCTAAATCCATTGAGTCATTCCAGTTACAATCATTCATAAACTCAGATCCATCACAGGTAAAATTTATTGTTAGGAATCCGTCATTCTAACTGATGAAATCTCACTCTCTCATCAAGGATCTGTGTCTCTGTGGACACGCAGCACAGTTCTCACCAGCAACACAGGAGGAGGGTACGTTGGTACATTTCTACTTTTCCAGAGGAGCATCTCTGACGAAGTCCCCCCTCTGTTTTCCCATTCCCTCCTTGTGGTATCTGAAAGAGGCCTTTGAGTGTACTGTGATATGTTCCCACATGAAGTTCCCATGGCTTAGGAAGTGAAAGTTTAACTTCACTTTTCATTGTAATAGAAACATAACAACCAATAATTGAGAAGCAAAAAAAAAATACATTTGAAATTTACCCAGAGGTAAGCTAGAGATTGGCCGAAAATATTTGCAGAAGACATATCTAGTATATCTGAATGTTATCTAATATGTACCAAGAAGTCTTAAACTCAACCATAAGAAAGAAACAAAAGGATTAAAAAATGGGCTAAAATCCTTAACAGACACCTGACCAAAGAGACAAAGAGTTTGCAAATAAGGCTGTGGGAGAACATATGTCACAGGGAAGTGGCATTCCGAACAAGGACATATCCCTGAAAACTTACAAGAGTGGATCAGATCAGGACTCTGAGAACCTTAAACACCTGCAGGATGTGAAGCAGCAGGGGGTCCATTCACAGCTGGTGGGGATGCAGAACGGGGTGCACCTTGGGAGACATTTTGCATGCTTCCTGCAATACTAAACATACTCTTATCTATGTTTCAGCAGTAGTGCTCCTTTGTACGTATGTGAAAGACAGTAAGACTTTAGTCCAGAGAAAACCCTGCACACGATGCTCACTTAGCTTTATTGATATCTGCCGAAATTTGGACAAAGCGACATGTCCTTTCATAGAGAATGACTAATAAACTGTGTATATCCAGACAATGGACACTGAAATCTCATACCGATTTGCAGAAATATCGAATGGTGAGATGGAAATGCAAAGTAGAGATTCCAGAAGAACACACCTGGCAAGGTGATGTCAGCAGAGTGACAGTGTCCGTGAGGACTGAGGTTCCTAAGAGGTTGTACAGCGTGAGGCTGAACAGAAGACAACTTGGATTTGTCAGGAGGGAAATCTCCTCCTCTGCACTGTCTAGAGTTCCTGAGGCTGGACTGATAATAAAACTAGCAAAGACAGATTAACAGGAGAAAAGAAATCCATTTTAACCATAGGCATGGACGTGCCATAGAAATGGACCCAGAAGTGACCAAAGCAGGCAGGTTTTATATTTTTAGACAAAGATGCAATATTTGTGAGGAACTGGTAGAAGGAGGAAATGTATGCTTTTGGTGCTCAATTAGTGAAGAACCTAAGCAGGGTTTGGGGGTGGCTAGTGCATTAAAGAAAGAACAAGGTTTGTTCATAGAAGCTTCGGGGCCTGAATTCCCCACCCCTGGTGATAAGAGTGTCCCTCTGCAAAGGAAAGCAGGGTCCGGCTGCTCGGTCCTGAAAAGCCAATAAAGAGGCAAAGTTGGGAGAATGGAAAGTTTGCTTTATTTTGGCTGCCTGCACCCGGGGGTGTGGGACAGACTTCTCTCCAGAGGTCACCCCGCACTGAGCATCTGTGGGAAAGGGCTTTTATAGGCGGAAGGAGGGGCTACGGGCAGAAACGGCAGAGTCAGCTGTGACAGTCATCTTGCAGTTGGTCATGTGGTGGTCTGATCAGCCTCCTCTTGATTGTTTTAGGGAGAGTTAATCTTCAGGTCCAGGGTCGGTTTGTTCCCGTTTCTTTGAGGCCAGTTCTTGGAATTGTGGCAGCTTATGTCATGGCTACAGTCTCGTCATCATGGAGTTAACTTATTCCTCCTGGTGGGAGTTTCAGTATCTATAAGACGGCTCATGGGACATGGACAAGAATATTATCTATAGCCCTTGAGGAGGAACTAAATGTCCTTTTTTTGCTTAATGACAAAACTATTACTATTTAGTCTTATTGGAGAGTTTTCCTTTCTTTCTGCATTTGCTCACTTCTCAGATTAAACTTATTCTTTGGCTAAATTGTTTCTACAGAGGAAAGTCAGGTGGAGAGCATGAGGTGAAGGACCGTTTCACTTCCACACCTAAATGGGGGAGAGCACCTTTCACATGGGAGGTTTATTTCTCGTTTCAGGATGACTTGGAGGAAATTCAGAGTGTCCCTTAGTGCGCTCTGTCTTAAGTCACTTGGAGGCATATTTAGGGGTGCCCTACCCTGGACCTCAACACTCAGGGCCTCTTTTATTATTTTGTTTCTACATATGCACACCAAGCATGTGATGTAAGTGTCGGTTTACCTGCATCTTACAGATGTGAAGCTAAAGTGCAGCCTGGACTTGGCAGGTGATGTGCTGGAGAGCACACATCAGGACACAGCAAGGCCCCCTGTCCAGGCCTGGGCGTCTCCACCCTGGTTATGTTCGCTCCTGCAGGGGTTCCTGGACGGAGGAGGGCCCGCATAGTGGGGCTGCAGGACTCTTCGTGGAATGAGAAGCTGTGGGACTTTCCTGCGTTTTAGTGCTCACGTAAGATGCTGTGGTGAAGAAAGGAGAATAGACTTGTTTTCAGCAGCTTCTGAAAATTCATGTTATTATCCACCTGACTGTAAACTTTCCCTACCAACTACATATGTGTCTATTGGTAATAGCTGTGACGGTGAATATTTCACATAAAATAAACTGCGCAGTAGAAGAGGATGCAGGTATGATCTAAGCGTATAGGGATTCTATTGGGCCTGGAAGCAAGGCGCACATGTAGAAACACCCCCACCCACGTCCCCTCTAACTGGCATCTTTCCCAGCGACCACCTGAGGATCCGGGGCTGCTCAGCGCACTTATGCTTCTCATGCAAGAGGTTAGCAGCAAGTCAACAGCCAGCATCCTGGCAGGGACAGCTGGTCTACAGTAGGGCAGGGCTGAGATATCACAATGAGGAAGGAAGAATATGTTCAACTCTTTATACATCCGCTGGGATAGTTTTGAAACGGGTCAATTTAGACAAGATTTAGACAAGGGAAAACCTGAATATATAGCTTTGAGTCTCGGACTTTCATATATGACATTTTTTCCCGCAATTTGAAAAGCCTTTCTAATTCAGAGACTGAATGTAAGTCAAGAACCATGGATGAGTACAGAGAGGTTCCCCAGGGAAAACTGCTATATGGAGAGGAAACCCCAGACCCTTAGAGGAAAGCAGCCCTTAACTACCATCTGCACCTGCTCCAGGGACTGAACCACACAGCAGTTGTATGTCCTGAGTTCCCCCTGCATCCCCCCTCCTGTCCCCTGCAACGAGGTTTGTGTCTGGGCTCACACTGACTTCCCCTCACTGTGTATCTTTCGCACAGTAATACACGGCAGTGTCCTCAGATCTCAGGCTGTTCATTTGCAGATACAGCGTGTTCTTGGAGTTGTCTCTGGAGATGGTGAATCGGCCCTTCACAGAGTCTGCATAGTTTGTGCTACCACCACTCCAACTAATAACTGAGATCCACTCCAGCCCCTTCCCTGGAGCCTGGCGGACCCAGCTCATGGCATAATCATCAAAAGTAAATCCAGAGGCTGCACAGGAAAGTCTCAGAGACGCCCCAGGCTTCACCAGGCCTCCCCCAGACTCCACCAGCTGCACCTCACACTGCACACCTGCAAACACAGAGACATCCTGGTCAGGAGACTGTCACCCATCCACTGATTCCCTCACTCATATCCACTCACATCCTCAGTGTCTCTTGCTCTCCATAAATTACCTTGTAAAATAGCCACAAGGACAACCCAGCTCAGCCCAAAGTCCATGGTGAGTGTTCTGTCCGGAACCCCGAATGGAGCACGTGGAAATCCCGGGCTGGAGCTCCTCTCCCAGAGCTGCAGGGTCAGGGCTGGGGCTGCTTTATATCAGGAGAGGAAGGACCCTATTTGCATGACCTTCTAGTATATAAGACGCTATGTCGTTGAATGTCCTCAGAAAGGGCAGGGTCTCAGAGGAGGTGTGAGAGTCTTGGATTTTGTGGTGTTGATAGCAACTGGGAAATATAACTTTCATTGTGTGATTGTTCCAGAGTAAACCCTTAGGACCCATATGTCATCTTACATATGCACTCACATCCCGTGATGTAGCTGTCATTGTTACCCTCATGTTAGAGGTGTAAACTACACCCAGAGGAATGGAGGGTGTGTGTAGTGTCCAAGGAGAAACATGGGGTGAGCGTGAGATCCAGCATCTGCTCCTGAGCTCTGGGCCAGGCTGCTCTCTGGAAGCTACTACAGGACAGAGTTGGAGTTTCCGGGTGAGGTTTGCAGATCCCCCTCCTGTAATGAGGTCATGATGACTTTGCTCGCTTCTCGTGTTTACCTAAAACATATGGAGAGGTTCAGGGTTGATGATAAGTATTTTCAAGAGTCTCTTATGTTTCAGTATCTTCCCTTCACTTCTTCCCTCCCATGTCATGCATTCCTTTATTTGTAATTACTTTAATGAGGTTCTTGACATGTAACAAAGCGCACACACTCAGAATGAACACTGTGATGAATACTGACGGAGCCATCAGCATTATCAGGAGAGAACAAATCAATCCTCTCATTATTTTCAGTAGTTTCTGCATTTCCTCCTTCCTGTCCCTTGTTATCTTCCATCCTGTCCCCACATCACCGTTGATCTTCCCTTGTTCCTTCTGGTTACTTTTCATTTTCTAGAATTTATAAAATTGGGAACATAATATAAGTTCAAAACAAAAAATATATACATATATATTTATTTTCATGGCTTATTTTACTCTGCACAAATATTTGTGAATACTCTCATGTTTTCGTGTGCATCAAGAATCCTGGTTTTATTAACAGGTTGCATTAAAGAATGATCATAGCACGATTGGCTTATTTATTAAGCTGATGTGTGATATTGGAACTCTTTCCAGTTTCTGGGTGTTACAATAAAGCTGATACTCGTCTTGGAGACGCAGAGAGATGAGAAGCTGAGAAAATGCTTCTTATTTAGTGTTCTTAAAACAGCCTCAAAATGGGGCAAGTTGCACATTATCAAAATCTCACCAATATATCAGATAATTATAGAACGAAGACAGCAACAAATTTAAATCTTGGAGAGAGACAAGTACTCACTGAACTAACAAAGACTAAGATTGTTAATGCTGCCATAGGCTGCTGAATGGAATAAAAACTACTACAAGATTAAACTAGAAATGGATGCTTTGAGGTCGAGTGTGGTTAGGGTGTAATAGTGTCCCAAGGTCTCCTAAGTAACTACCTCGCCAGTGTCAGCGTGGTCCTGCTAAAGTGTGAGTCAGATGGTGTTACGTCTCTACCCACACAGGTGTGTCTTCCTACCTGGGACAGCCCAGGATTCCTGCCTGAGCTCTTAGGTCCTCCTGCATCCTGGGGAGGACCTTGGCCCTGGACTTGGATCTGCACTGTTTCATAGCATCTCCGCTCACAGTGTGGCCTTTGACCCCTCATCCAGTCCCACTGTGCCATATACTTACCACATATGAAATAGGATCGCACGTGGAAATGAATAAGTATCTTCCATGTGCTGACTGACGCAGAAAACCCTGCTACAACCCCTGACAGTTTCTACTGACAGCAGGTCTTTATTTTGTTCACCGTCTCTGCTTAGGGAGGGCCTGGAGGAGAAGCCCACCCTGCCCGATGCAGGGTCGCTGTGAGAGGCTCAAGTTCACCTGCAGGACCTGCTCCTCTGATGCACACTCACGTGTAAGGGAGGGTGACCCTGACTGTAGGCTGGGGGCTCAGCCAGGTCTGAGGGCTGGGCCTTGTGTCCACCTCGTGTGGACATTGCCTGGGCTCTGACATCCTTTCAGCACGATGCCTGGGTCAGCTGAGTGGTGTCTGCATCACAGCACTTTCTCCACGCAGTCACACACCTAGACAGAGCTTAATGTAAGACCCCAACGTCATGCTCGTAATATTTACGTAAGTGACTTGATACTTAGAGCTCCATCATCGACTGTCCATGAATTATTGTGGTCTCTTCATTTACAACTGAGAAAAATTGGAAGCCACAAATACGTTCTTCCATAAATTAGCAGATAAACAATGAGTGATGTATCCATGCTGTGAAATTGTATTCAGCAATCTAAATATTAAACTATTATACCATGAAACGACATGAGGGAATCCTAAATGCATACTGCTAATTAAAAAATCGGTCTGAAAACGTTCGGTTTCACCTATTTCACCTTTGGGAAAAGACAAGTCTATATATAAACCAATAAGATAAGCATTTAGCAGGAATTTGGGAGAAGGTTTTTCATAAGATAAACATGGACAATATTTAGGGATAGTGAAATTCTTCTCAATGAAACTGCAGTGGTGGAATCACTGCACTATGAATTTGTCAAAATATATACAGTAAGAGGAGAACCTTTTTAATATAAATATAAATTTCATTTAGAAGTTCAGAGACTGAAGGATGGAACAATGCACACTGTATACATGATAACTAATATCATAGTGAATCTATGAATTAACATGGCTGGAGAAGGTGGGAAAGTAGGTTTTGACCTAAGTGACTTTGGAAATGAGTGGAGTCTGAAGGCTAAGTTCTAAGCCACTGCACGTAAGCACTAGAGCCTGGTGGATAATGGTATTTCCATCAGGAGTCAGGCTAAGCATTCAGTTACTACCGTGCATGTGGAATTGAACAATTAGTAGCTGGATGGCATCGGTGGAGCCAGGCTTCTCACTGTTGGATGGAAAGTAACAGACAAGCAAGGGGGAAAATCTGGATTTAATCATGTGTTGTTGCACTAGGATTGGAGATGTAAGAATTGTCTCACATTTACCTTCACACAGGTCAGAAGGTGAGATACAGAGCTAGTTGCAGACATGTGTGTGTATACGTGGGGTAGTGCACACAGATATATTTCCAAGGTCTTTTAGCTTATAGGGTCTAGAGCCAATGCTCCCAGTAGACAGGACACCAGCATTAGTATCCTAATACCCAATCTTCTAATTCCTATTACTATTCTCCAGAAAAGGATCCACGACTCATGTGAGGCCTGGCTAATTCCAGGGCCACAGAAGAGAATACACATGCTTATCCTGCAGATTCTTGTAGCACCAGAAAGTGAGGAAGTGTTCACACAAATGGATGGGGGCCCGTAAAGAGGATACAGGAGACAATCTGAAAGAGCTCCCCGTGGCTGACAAGTGGTCACAATTACAGAAGCAAAGAAAATGCCTTACTATATAACCTCAACACATGGTATGAAACAAATACCTTGACTCGTACTTATATAAAGAGATTGAATAAATATATCTAATGGGAAGGTAGGATAAATCTCCCTTAAGGAATAACTTCAGATACCTCATCATGGTCATCCTCCCTTCAAGAAGGTGAACTTAACCCTCCATCCCTGAAAGTGCTCTGGAGTATGGACATGGCAGAAATTATGGGCGCCCTTGAGTTACATGATGAATTTTTAGATATAATACACCAAACATCATTCATCATATAAATTTGTAATTTTTCAGTATCCATTAAAAATTCTGTTCTGAAAACAACAATAGCAACTGTAGCAATAACTTCACTGATAAGGGAATTAGGCACAGACCTGGAGAATGTGCTTTCTAGTATCATATTCATAAGGACTTGTATCATGAATATACAGCAAATTAACAGCTCAATGACAGCAATCAATAATGAAAATAATGTACACTGTGCCAGTGATTTGAAGATACTTAAACATAGAAGAGATAAAGGTTTTAACAGGATTCTTCATTAAGGAAACATAAAATAACACGATGATGAAATACTGCTACTCAATTATTACAACAGTTAAAGCACAAAATAAAAAAAAATTTAAATACTGGGGATGATGTAGAGCAAAAGGCCCTCATCCGCTTGCTGGAAGGATGCCAGTGGCCGCCAATTGGAATATATTTGTCGATTTCTTAGAGCGAAAACCAGACACTCATCAAGTGATTGAGGAGTGAGCTAGAAGAGTATTTACAAAAGTTTTAAAAATATTTATGTTAATGCAAATAACTTCATACGGCTTCTTGTATCATCTTTACACCTTCGAGCCTTTACCACTCCCTAAATATGGGTTATGTAGTCAGTTTTTACGGTTATTTTCCATACGACTAGGATATACTTGTTTCTGTTCCATTTTATCTATCTCTCTGTTTTATCTAATTATCTAATATCAATCTCCACACTAGATGACAAGGTGCAGGCAACACAGCCTACATGTTACAGCCCAGCCTGTGTCCCGACATTTCCAAAGGTCCCCTGAGCAGAAAATGCCTGCAGTGCTGTATGGACATCAATTTCCGAATATCAGGATGACTCATACTATTCAAGTGAAAGGAGTTGCATCAGACAGGACTGGAGAGATTGTCAGGATGAGAGGAATTGGAAATCCATCTGATGGAATCCATCTGGTGGAAAGCAGATTTAAAGTTCAACAGTAAAAATTATTTATGTCATTAAACGATTAAAAACTTGACAACTAATAACAGAACGTAGTGACCTAACCTTCAAATAAAGGTCTCAAGAAGAAATATATCTGTGCAGCTCTTCCAAAGATAGATGGGGAAAGACAGACAAGCCTGAATCCATGAAAAACGTCTCAAGTTTAGAAACAAGAAAGTTTCCTGTAATCACTGTGGATGAGGCTTTCAAGGGCGGCAATGATCCAGTGGAGAAACCACAGCTTCTGAGAGAGAATCCCTCCATCCCAACCTCTGCACCTGCCCTGAAATGGGTCCTCTTGTTTCCAGATGACCCTGAGCGCCCCCTGGTGGTTGGAGCGGCCCCTGCAGGGAGGGTCGTGTCTGGACTCATCCTGACTTCTCACTGAACCAACTGGGACAGTAACACAGGGCTGTGTCCTAGGTCATCACGGAGCTGAGCTGCAGGGAAAACTGAATTTGTGAGCTGTCTCTGGAGGTAGAGAGTCATTTCTGGAGAGACATCTTGTATGCTGTGCTATTTCCCAGAACCAAAGCACCCCAGTCTCCTCAGCGCTTTCCCTGGGGGCTGAGGGATCCAGACCCAGCAGCCAGCACTGTCTGTGATGGAGAATCCAGAGACTGAGCGGGTAAGGGAGAGGGTCTTCCATAGTCCTGGGCCCGATTCCTGCACCGGCACCTGGGACACGACACCTGGCGAAGGGGAAACAAGGAGACATCCAGTTCACAGATGTCACCCCATAACTCCACCTTCCTCAGACCCAGGAGATGCTCACAGCTGAGGGATGCCAGCAATAGGAGGAATGACCAGAAGATTTCATGTTCATTTTGATCAATGCTTTGACTTTCAGAGAGTTATGTCAGTGAAGATGAGAACCCTGACTCTGAGTAGCACAGGTGCTGTGCTTTCCCCTTGAGCCTGGATGTGATGTGCAGGAGAGAAGCATGTTTCCATATAAAGATGGTCACGGCTGGTCCTTCTCTAGGGCTGTGGAGGAGGGTGCTGGTTGAGATCCAGGGTGGACACCGCTTCATGTCACCTCTGAAGAATGGGTGATGTTTCTTTTCCAGTACGATACTTACATTTCCATATATGTCTATCTGCATCTATATTATAGGTGTACTCGTTGGCTAGTGTGGCCATTACAGAATAACAGACTGGGTGGATTAAACAACAGCAATGGATTCCTCTCAGACCTGGAGGCAAGAAGTCTAAGGTCACGGTGTCAGCAGGTTTGGGTCCTTCTCAGACCTTTCTCCTTTGCTTGCAGATGGACGTCTTCTCACTGAGTCCTCCGATGGTCTTTTCTATGTGTGTCTGTGTGCATCCCAGGTTTACTTGTATGTTCATTATTCCTCTTCTTAAGTGTGACAAAGACCCCTGACCACCCCTTAGCCAACAGGCTCCTTGCAATTCTCTTCTCAACTAGTCTTGACCTGTGGGCTTCTGTGTTTATATGTGCATGGCCAGGTTTTGTCAAGAGCTCTGCTAAGTGAGAATAATGAGGATCCCCTACCCTTGAACTCTGATCACCGTCAATATTGGATCAAATCCTTCAAACCTCCCATCACCCACATGGTATCTGACCACCCTGGTCGCCCTTTAGCAAGAATCCTTTTGAGTCTATGTAACCAGAATCCCCTCAGCTTGTATTTCTTCTCTTAATAATTTCCAGTCCACTCCACCCCACCGCCTTCTTGGCCATAAGCCCCCCACTTGCCAGGCTGTATTTGGAATTAAGGCAAGTTTCCAAGGCTGCATCCCATATGCAGCAGCGAGTTTTGTCTTCAGGTTTCGGATGAACTTTATATTGGAGACATGAGTATCATTTCACCACCCATGGCCATATAACTCATGACTGAATGAAGCTGATGTCTCATGTACATTTTCCCTAAGTCCACTCACAGCCATTTGTGCGTAGGGACACTAGAGTGTTCCTCAGCCCTATGCCTGGGACTACTTTAAACAATTGCCAAGAATCACAGAAATGTGAAAAGCATGACACTAATGTGACCCCAAAAAGTGCTCAATTACAGGATGGGAGTTGAAACAAGAAAAGAGAGCATCACCTTGACTGACCTCAGCTGAGAATGTGTGTGTGTGTGTGTGTGTGTGTGTGTGTGCACTTGTGTGTTGCATGATTCAAACAAGCAGCTGCATTGTAAATGTCCGTGAATGACCACAAAATGACAGTATTTATTTTGTGGTGCTCATAAAAGATAGAAGTAGGTGAATTTGCAGTTATGGAATCTGTGAATAACGAGGATAATTGCACGTGCAGTATTGGAGCACTCTGGCGTTACAGTCTATAACACTGCCTGCTGCAGAATTCAGAATGTTTGTGCAGGTTGCCTGAAAGTAGGACGGTGTGTCTCTCCTTCCACATCTACAAAAGCAAAACAACAATTAATACTGTTTAAAAGTCTCATGTGCACTCTCAGGATATTTACACGTTTCACAAACTTCAGGCTGAAATTGAAAATTATGGTGAGCCGCAGGGTTGTTCTGAGCTCCTTTGAGAAAAAGGTAAATAAAGAAATGAAAAACAACCTTAATTCTTGAGTATTAAATGTGTCTGTGCATATGAATATATATATACACAACTATAATAAAAATAAAAATTAAGCAAATATGTACATGCACACAAAATTTTCTAGACACTTCATAATCCACAACAAAGAAATATTAGGATACAGAACAGGGTCTCTGGTAGAGGTCCTGGGCTGGAAGGGGAAAGTACAGGTTCTAACAAGAATTCCCTCCCAGCCCCTCTCTGCACCTGCCACAGGCCTCAGCCCTGTACTTGGTGGGTCCTGTGCGCCTCCTGGTGGTAACGGGCCCCCGTGCAGGGAGGTTTGTGTCTGGGCTCACACTGACTTCCCCTCACTGTGTCTCTCGCACAGTAATACACGGCTGTGTCCTCAGTTGTCAGGCTGCTCAGCGATAGGTAGACTTGGCTCTTGGAGGTGTCCCTGGTGATGCTGAGCCGGGACTTAAGAGTTGGGTTATAATCTGTGCTTCCACTACCATATATCCCCCCAACCCACTCCAGCCCCTTTCCTGGAGTCTGCCGGACCCAGGCTACAGCAGTGCTGGTTAATGAGAATCCAGAGACAGTGCAGGTGAGGGAGAGGGTCTGTGAGGGCTTCACCAGGCTGGGTCCCGACTCCTGCAGCTGCACCTGGGACAGGACACCTGTGGACAGAGAGAACCACGGTGACTCATGGGCTCAGATGCAGCTTCCCCATGTGTTCACGTCTGAATCCCTGAGACACTCACCTCTGGGAGCTGACACCAGGAAGAGGAAGAACCACAGTGGATTCATCTTCTTGCAGATGAGATTCATGAAGCCCAGAAAATCTATTCAATCATGAGGAGAAACCCGAATTTAAGTGAACTGGTACTTTGTTTTTACCTTGTGACATAAGGGGATGTTTGCATACGGGATGGACCAGTCTATAAAAATCGGAAAGTAGTGAAGGGAGGTCCCAGTCTCTGGGGCTCCACCTGAGGAGGGTGCTGACTGTGCCCTCAGAGAACTCAGCCCCACCTGGGGTCCCCTCCCTATGCCTGGGGACTCTGTGTCCAGGAATGAAATGATGCTGAAGGGATAGTCAGGAAGTCAGCTGTGCTCAAGGATTAACGGCAGATTTGGAGAATAGACTTTAATCCCGTGGAGGTATATATTTCACATAAATACCCATCACACATTCAGGGTCCTCCAAGATGTCAGACGCAGACTCTTGTTTTTTCCTTTCTGCATTACCTCATGTTTATATCCTGGATGCGCAAGTATTTGAGACAAACCATACATGTAATAATGACATTGAATTCAGACAAAGTCAGGTAAAATTGAATGTTTATCATAATTCACAACGGATTTCGTGTTTCCCTTAACTTGGGTGAACATTTCTTCACCTGAAAGAGTTTAAATATTATCAAGAATTGCTCTGGAGGTGGATTTACTCTTAACAACTAAACACACTGTGTATTTTGTGGACAAGCTAGTCATTCTTGCTGAGATGGTCATGGATCCCAGCACTGCTGACGTGGCCAGTAGCCTGACCTGCCTGTTTCCTGTGCACAACCGAGTGTCTGCAGGAACACCGCGAGCTTCAGGGTCCCTTCCTTGCAGGTGGACGTTGAGGAATCCCCAGGGCTAGCAAAGTCTAAGAACAGACAGCTCCTGGAAGCTCCTCAGGACTCCAACATGCTGGGCAGGTGACCCGGTCACAGTGCACAGACTCACTCCTTCTAGAAGTGTTCATTTGTAACTCTGTCACAGCCAGTGACATTGGAGCTCACGGAACACAGTTCCCACTGCACTGGGTGAGAGAACATGCATCATTCTTGGAAGTAAACCTTCACAGTGAATGGCTTGCAGAGTATGAGGGTGTCAGAGTCAGAGGAAAGTTCCCACCTCAGGAAGCAGGTTCCATTGAAAAGTCCACCTGAGAGCAGCTCTCCAGAATCCCTGGGTCAGAGAGTCCTGGGACTGTGTCTGAGGTCACATCAGTATGTGCTGCTGGAGAGCAGAGCACAGCTCCATCGCATCTCGCTGTGGGCACTGAGGAAGTGGCCTCACCATCTGCATTTCAGTCTGCAAGGATGTAAACTGCGGATCACGATGGTAATGGTATGTCTGAAATTTATAGTGGGGTTGCCAGGGGTGCTGAATGTTGACCTCAGTGTCATCAGTGATGTTATCTCTCCTGGGAACCAGAAAGACCAATGTGAGTCCCCATCTCTGACTGACACCCTGTACATGTAGCCCTGGCTCCACTCCTGCCCTGAGAGGTCACACCTGTGGGTCTGGGGCACGTCAGCTCTCCCTCAGCCCAGTGATTTCACCTGTACACTGACTGATGTCAAGCCTGCTGTCTATGAGAAGATATTTACTCCATACAATTTCATGAACAGAGTACTATACTTCTTCTAGCTTTTCCAATAATATTTGCAGAGTAAATTAAATTCTAAAGAATCTGCCTGCTTGAATGTCGATAATAGGAGAGCCAACAAACGTAATATGGGCAAGAATCACAGGACACGTCTGGACCCTGTTGTCAGGACCTGAATATTGAGCTGATACGCTGTGTGATAGGGGAATGGAGGGGATGGCATCTAAAACCTAGAATCAGGTGGGCCCATTATTCAGCAGGTGGAAGAAGGGCCTGTATTTGTACAGATGCCCCAGCATCTGACCTGCCCTTCTTGAGATGGTGGATTAGAGGAGATCCAGCCAAATTCAGGTTAACATAGAAGGATATATAACAGGTGTCTTTATGTTTCAGTGGATGGGGATGTGTTGTTAGGGTCTATTTAACCCTAGGAAAAATGTGTTAGGGCACCCGGACTAAAAAAAACTTATTTTTCCTTTGTGGAGCTAATTGGAAGGAATTATGTCTGGAGACGAGATCATATGGTAATTCTGGAGGGAATATCCATTAGAGATGCCCAGTGGGTAATGGGAAATGAAGTCGGGAGACTTAAGTCATATTGCTTTGCTGGTTACCAGTGATGGTCACAGCAAAAGGGCCTGACCATCGAGATGGGAGGGAGAAGGGCTGATGGTGGTGGGTTCATGGGGGCCACGTGGACAGGTCCTTCTGATGGTCTCTGTGTTTTCCCTTATAAAATCTTGAGGGTATAAGCTCAGAATGAGGTGTGGACTTCCGGAACATTGAGACCAGATGGTTTAGGTCATTTTGTACCTTTGCTGGAATCACTGAGCAATGAAGAAGCAGGAACTATACTTGGAAATCAGCGGCGTCCTCATGTGATGTTAGGTTTGTTGCCTTAGATGTTACTGACTGTAGAGACATTCGCTGTCCTCACATTACGTCTTCTAGATCCACTTGGAATCCAGTTTCAAATGTGAGGGATGTAGATGAAACATTTGTTATGAAACAACGTGGTACCTAATTTTTAAGAGGCATAAGTCAAAATTACGGAAATGTCTTACTGAAATTGTAATTGTCAAACTCTTCTATGGGCAAAATAAATTAAAATTATTAATAAAAATTCAAGGTATTGATTGTGTTTTCAACCGTTGCTAAATCCATTGAATGTTTCGAGTTAGGATCATTCATAAACTCAGATCCGTCACAGGTAAAATTTATTTTACGATATGGTCATTCTAAATTTGGACAGGGTAACCCAAGCGCTGACAGTACCTGGACCACCATCAAAAACTGCTATGAAACATAACCTGGTTCTTACTCCTCCTTGGGCCCCTGGTTACAATAATTCCTTTACTGATCTTTGACCCCTGCCTTCTTTTAACCAACTTGTTTAGTTTGTTCTCTCTAGAACACAGCAGTCTTCTAGACAAGGTGACAATAATGCAAAGATTCCAGCCACTCCTCAGAACAGGATACAGGTATGATTTAAGCGTATAGGGATTCTGTTGGGCCTGGAAGCAAGGAGCACATGTAGAAACACCCCCACCCACGTCCCTCTAACTGGCATCTTTCCCAGCGACCCCCTGAGGATCCGGGGCTGCTCAGCGCATTTATGCTTCTCATGCAAGAGGTTAGCAGGCAAGTCAATAGCCAGCATCCTGGCAGGGACAGCTGGTCTACAGTAGGGCAGGGCTGAGATATCACAATGAGGAAGGAAGAATATGTTTAACTGTTTATACATCCGCTGGGATAGTTTTGAAACGGGTCAATTTAGACAAGATTTAGACAAGGGAAAACCTGAATATACAGCTTTGAGTCTCGGAATTTCATATATGACATTGTTTCCCCTATTTCGAAAAGTCTTTCTAATTGAGAGACTGAATGTGTAAGTCAAGAACCATGGATGAGTACAGAGAGGTTCCCCAGGGAAAACTGCTATATGGAGAGGAAACCCCAGACCCTTAGAGGAAAGCAGCCCTTAACTACCATCTGTACCTGCTCCTGCGGCTGAACCGCCCAGTTGTATGTCCTGAGTGCCCCCTGCATCCCCCCTCCTGTCTCCCTGCAAGGAGGTTTGTGTCGGGGCTCACACTGACTTCCCCTCACTGTGTATCTTTCGCACAGTAATACACAGCCATGTCCTCAGATCTCAGGCTGTTCATTTGCAGATACAGCGTGTTCTTGGAGTTGTCTCTGGAGATGGTGAATCGGCCCTTCACAGAGACTGCATAGTTTGTGTAACCACCACTGCTACTAATACTTGAGATCCACTCCAGCCCCTTCCCTGGAGCCTGGCGGAACCAGCTCATGCCATAGCTACTGAAGGTGAATCCAGACGCTGCACAGGAGAGTCGCAGAGACCCCCCAGGCTGCACCAAGCCTCCCCCAGACTCCACCAGCTGCACCTCACACTGGACACCTGCAAACACAGAGACATCCTGGTCAGGAGACTGTCACACATCCACTGATTCCCTCACTCACATCCACTCACATCCTCAGTGTCTCTTGCTCTCCATAAATTACCTTGTAAAATAGCCACAAGGACAACCCAGCTCAGCCCAAAGTCCGTGGTGAGTGTTCTGTCCTGAACCCCGATGGGAGCACGTGGGAATCTGGGGCTGGAGCTCCTCTCCCAGAGCTGCAGGGTCAGGGCTGGGGCTGCTTTATATCAGCAGAGGAAGGACCCTATTTGCATGATCTTCTACTATATAAGAGGCTACGTCGTTGAATGTCCTCAGAAAGGGCAGGGTCTCAGAGCAGGTGTGAGAGTCTTGGATTTTGTGGTGTTGATAGCAACTGGGAAATATAACTTTCATTGTGTGATTGTTCCAGAGTAAACCCTTAGGACCCATATGTCATCTTACATATGCACTCACAACCCGTCATGTAGCTGTCATTGTTACCCTCATGTTAGAGGTGTAAACTACACCCAGAGGAATGGAGGGTGTGTGTAGTGTCCAAGGAGAAACATGGGGTGACCGTTAGATCCAGCATCTGCTCCTGAGCTCTGGGCCAGGCTGCTCCCTGGAACCTACTAGAGGACAGATTTGGAGTTGCCGGATGAGGTTTGCAGATCCCCCTCCTGTAATGAGGTCATGATGACTTTGCTCTCTTCTCGTGTTTACCTAAAACATATGGAGAGGTTCAGGGTTGATGAGAAGTATTTTCAAGAGTCTCTTATGTTTCAGTATCTTCCCTTCACTCCTTCCCTCCCAAGTCATGCATTTCTTCATTTGTAATTACTTTAATGAGGTTCTTGACATGTAACAAAGCGCACACACTCAGAATGAACACTGTGATGAATACTGACGGAGCCATCAGCATTATCAGGAGAGAACAAACCAATTCCTCTCATTATTTTCAGTAGTTTCTGCGTTTCCTCCTTCCTGTCCCTTGTTATCTTCCATCCTGTCCCCACATCACCGTTGATCTTCCCTTGTTCCTTCTGGTTACTTTTCATTTTCTAGAATTTATAAAATTGGGAACATAATATATGTTCAAAACAAAATATATATATATATATATATTTATTGTTATGGCTTATTTTAGTCAGCACAAAGATTTGTGAATACTCTCATGTTTTGTTTTTTTTTTAAAAGTCTCACTATCTTTATTTTTGTATTATTATTATTTTTTTTTTAGATGTTTGGGGTAGGAGTTTATTAATTAATTAATTTTTGCTGTGTTGGGTCTTCGTTTCTGTGCGAGGGCTTTCTCTAGTTGTGGCAAGCGGGGGCCACTCTTCATCGCGGTGCGCAGGCCTGTCACTATCGCGGCCTCTCTTGTTGCGGAGCACAGGCTCCAGACGCGCAGGCTCAGTAGTTGTGGCTCACGGGCCCAGTCACTCCGCGGCACGTGGGATCATCCCGGACCAGGGCTCGAACCCGTGTCCCCTGCACCAGCAGGCAGACTCTCAACCACTGCGCCAGCAGGGAAGCCCAATACTCTCATGTTTTTGTGTGTATCAAGAATCCTGGTTTTAATAACAGGTTGCATTTAAAGAATGATCATAGCACGATTGGCTTATTTATTAAGCTGATGTGTGATATTGGAACCCTTTCCAGTTTCTGGGTGTTACAATAAAGCTGATACTCGTCTTGGAGACGCAGAGAGATGAGAAGCTGAGAAAATGCTTCTTATTTAATGTTCTTAAAACAGCCTCAAAATGGGGCAAGTTGCACATTATCAAAATCTCACCAATTTATCAGATAATTATAGAACGAAGACAGCAGCAAATTTAAATCTTGGAGAGAGACAAGTGCTCACAGAATAACAAAGACGAGGATTGTTAATGCTGCCATAGGCTGCTGAATGGAACAAAAACTACTACAAGATTAAACTAGAAATGGATGCTTTGAGGTCCAGTATGGTTAGGGTGTAATAGTGTCCCAACGTCTCCTAACTACCTCGCCAGTGTCAGCGTGGTCCTGCTAAAGTGTGAGTCAGATGGTGTTACCTCTCTATCCGCACAGGTGTGTCTTCCTACCTGGGACAGCCCAGGATTCCTGCCTGAGCTCTTAGGTCCTCCTGCATCCTGGGGAGGAGGGCCTTGGCCCTGGACTTGGATCTGCACTGTTTCATAGCATCTCCGCTCACAGTGTGGCCTTTGTCCCCTCATCCAGTCCCACTGTGCCATATACTTACCACATATGGAATAGGATCTCAGGCGGAAATGCATAAGAATGTTCCAGGTGCTGACTCATGCACAAAACCCTGCCACAACCCCTGACAGTTTACACTGACAGCAGCTCTTTATTTTGTTCACCGTCTCTGCTTAGGGAGGGCCTGGAGGAGAAGCCCACCCTGCCCGATGCAGGGTCGCTGTGCAAGGCTCAAGTTCAGCGACAGGACCGGCTCCTGTGATGCACACTCACGTGTAAGGGAGGGTGACCCTGACTGTAGGCTGGGGGCTCAGCCGGGTCTGAGGGCTGGGCCTTGTGTCCACCTCGTGTGGACATTGCTTGGGCTCTGACATCCTTTCAGCACGATGGCTGGGTCAGCTGAGTGGTCTCTGCATCAGAGCCCTTCCTCCGCGCGGTCACTTACACACCTAGACAGAGCTTAACGTAAGACCCCAACGTCATGCTCGTAATATTTACATAAGTGACTTGATACTTAGAGCTCCATCATCGACTGCCCATGAATTATTGTGGTCTCTTCATTTACAACTGAGAAAAATTGGAAGCCACAAATACGTTCTTCCATAAATTAGTACATAAACAATGAGTGATGTATCCATGCTGTGGAATTGTATTCAACAGTTTAAATATTAAACTATTATACCATGAAAGGACATGAGGGAATCCTAAATGCATACTGCTAATTAAAAAATCGGTCTGAAAACGTTCAATTTCACGTATCTCACATTTGGGAAAAGGCAAGTCTATATATAAAGCAAACAGATGAGCATTTAGCAGGAATTGGGGAGAAGGTGTTTGATATGTGAAACATGGGCAATATTTAAGGATGGTGAAATTCTTCTCTATGAAATTGCAGTGGTGGAAACATTGCACTATGAACTTGTGAAAATATATATAGTAATAGAATAAAGAGTGAACCTTATTGAATATAAATGTAAATGTCACTTATAAGTCAGCGACTCAAGGATGGAACGATGCACACTGTATACATGATACCTAATATCATAGTGAATCTATGAATTAGCATGCCTGTAGAATGTGGGAAAATAGGTTTTGACCTAAGTGACTTTGGAAATGAGTGGAGTCTGAAGGCTAAGTTCTAAGCCACTGCATGTAAGCACTAGAACCTGGTGGATAACCGGTATTTCCATCAAGAATCAGGCTAAGCATTCAGTTACTGCTGTGCATGTGGAATTGAACAATTAGTAGCTGGATGGTATCGGTGGAGCCAGGCTTCTCACTGTTGGGTGGAAAGTAACAGACAAGCAAGGGGGAAAGGCTGGATTTCCCCAAGTGATGTTGCAGTAGGATCGGAGATGTAAGAATGATCTCACTTTTACCTTCACACAGGTCAGAAGGTGAGATACAGAGATAGTTGCAGACGTGTGTGTGTATACGTGGGGTAGAGCACACAGATATATTTCCGAGGTCTTTTAGTTGATAGGGTCTAGAAGCAATGCCCCCAGTGGACAGGACACCAGCATTAGTGTCCTAATATCCACCCTTCTGGTTGCTAATGCTATTCTCCAGAAAAGGATCCACGACTCATGTGAGGCCTGGCTAATTCCAGGGCCACAGAAGAGAATACACATGCTTATCCTGCAGATTCTTGTGGCACCAGAAAGTAAGGAAGTGTTCACACAAATGGATGGGTGCCCGTAAAGGGGATACAGGAGACAATCTGAAAGAGCTCCTCATGGGTGACAAGCTGTAACAATTACAGAAGCAAAGAAAATGCCTTAGTATATAACCTTAACACAAGTTCTGAAACAAGTATCTTGATTCATACTTATATAAAGAGATGGAATAAATATATCTAATGGGGAAGGTAGGATAAATCTCCCGTAAGGAATAACTTCAGGAACCTCATCATGGTCATCCTCCCTTCAAGAAGGTGCACTTAACCCTCCATCCCAGAACGAGGCCTGGCGTAGAGATTTGATAGATATAAAAGAGTGTCCTTGAGTTTCATGATGAATTTTTAGGTATAATATCCCAAACATCATTTGTAAAATCAATTTGTAGTTTTTCTGTATCCATTAAAATTTCTGTCCTGAAACCTACAACAGCAACAGTAACAATAACTTCACTGAGAAGGGAATTAGGCACAGACTTGGAGAATGTGCTTTCTAATATCATATTTATAAAGGACTTGTATCATGAATAGACAGCAAATTCACAGCTCAACAACAGTAACAAAAAATGAAAATAATGAACCCTGTGCCAGTGATCTGAAGATACTTCCACAAAGAAGAGATAAAAGGTTTGAACAAGATTCTTCATTAAGGAAACATAAAATAACACCATGACGAGATACTGCTTCTCACTTATTACAACAGTTAAAGGCAAACTAATAAGCAATTCAAAGATTGGGGATGATGTAGAGCGAAAGGCCCCTCATCCGCTTGCTGGAAGGATGCCAGTGGCCACCAATTGGAATATATTTGTCAATTTCTCAGATAGAAAACCAGACACTCACCATGGGATCGAGGAGTGAGCTAGAAAAGTATTTACAAAAGTTTTAAAAATATTTATGTTAATGCAAATAACTTCATACGGCTTCTTGTATCATCTTTACACCTTCGAGCCTTTACCACTCCCTAAATATGGGTTATGTAGTCAGTTTTTATGGTTATTTTCCATACGACTAGGATATACTTGTTTCTGTTCCATTTTATCTATCTCTCTATATTATCTAATTATCTAATATCAATCTCCACACTAGATGACAAGGTACAGGAAACAAAGCCTACATGTTACAGCCCAGCCTGTGTCCCGACATTTCCAAAGGTCCCCTGAGCAGAAAATGCCTGCAGTGCTGTATGGACATCAATTTCCGAATATCAACATGACTCATATTATTCAAGTGAAAGGCATTGCATCAGACAGGACTGGAGAGGTTGTCAGGATGAGAGGAATTGGAAATCCATCTGATGCTGGAAAGCAGATTTAAAGTTCAACAGTAAAAATTATTTATGTCATTAAACGGTTAAAAACGTGACAACTAATAACAGAAAGTAGTAACCTAATCTTCAAATAAAGGTCTCAAGAAGAAATATATCTGTGCAGCTCTTCCAAAGATAGATGGGGAAAGACAGACAAGCCTGAATCCATGAAAAACGTCTCAAGTTTAGAAACAAGAAAGTTTCCTGTAATCACTGTGGATGAGGCTTTCAAGGGCGGCAATGATCCAGTGGAGAAACCACAGCTTCTGAGAGAGAATCCCTCCATCCCAACCTCTGCACCTGCCCTGAAATGGGTCCTCTTGTTTCCAGATGACCCTGAGCGCCCCCTGGTGGTTGGAGCGCCCCCTGCAGGGAGGGTCGTGTCTGGACTCATCCTGACTTCTCACTGAACCAACTGGGACAGTAACACAGGGCTGTGTCCTAGGTCATCACGGAGCTGAGCTGCAGGGAAAACTGAATTTGTGAGCTGTCTCTGGAGGTGGAGAGTCATTTCTGGAGAGACATCTTGTATGCTGTGCTATTCCCAGAACCAAAGCACCCCAGTCACCCCAGCCCTTTCCCTGGGGGCTGAGGGATCCAGTCCCAGCAGCCAGCACTGTTTGTGATGGAGAATCCAGAGACTGAGCGGGTAAGAGAGAGGGTCTTCAATAGTCCTGGGCCCGATTCCTGCAGCAGCACCTGGGACAGTACGACTGCGAAGGAGAATCAAGGAGACACCCAGTTCACAGATGTCATTCCATAACCCCACCTTCCTCAGACCCAGGAGATGCTCACAGCTGAGGGATGCCCGCAAGAGGAGGAATGACCAGAAGATTTTCACGTTCATTTTGATCAATGCTTTGACTTTCAGAGAGTTATGTCAGTGAAGATGAGAACCCTGACTCTGAGTAGCACAGGTGCTGTGCTTTCCCCTTGAGCCTGGGTGTGATGTGCAGGTGGGAAGTGTGTCTCCATATAAAGATGGTCACGGCTGGTCCTTCTCTAGGGCTGTGGAGGAGGGTGCTGGCTGAGATCCAGGGTGGACACCGCTTCATGTCACCTCTGAAGAATGGGTGATGTTTCTTTTCCAATACGATACTTACATTTCCATATATGTCTATCTGCATCTATATTATAGGTGTACTCGTTGGCTAGTGTGGCCATTACAGAATAACAGACTGGGTGGATTAAACAACAGCAATGGATTCCTCTCAGACCTGGAGGCAAGAAGTCTAAAGTCACGGTATCAGCAGGTTTGGGTCCTTCTCAGGCCTTTCTCCTTTGCTTGCAGATGGACGTCTTCCCACTGAGTCCTCAGATGGTCTTTTCTCTGTGTGTCTGTGTGCATCCGTGCTTTGCTTGTATGTTCATTATTCCTCTTCTTAAGTGTGACAAAGACCCCTGACCACCCCTTAGCCAACAGGATCCTTGCAATTCTCTTCTCAACTAGTCTTGACCTGTGGGCTTCTGTGTTTATATGTGCATGGCCAGGTTTTGTCAAGAGCCCTGCTAAGTGAGAATAATGAGAATCCCCTTCCCTTGAACTCTGATCACCCTCAGTATTTGACCAAAGCCATCAAGCCCCCTATCACCCACATGGTATTTGAATACCCTGGTCTCCCTTTAGCAAGAATCCTTTTGAGTCTATGTAACCAGAATCCCCTTAGCTTGTATTTCTTCTCTTAATAATTTCCAGAGCACTCCACCCCACCGTCTTCTTGGCCATAAGACCCCCCTTGCCAGGCTGTATTTGGAATTAAGGCAAGTTTCCAAGGCTGCATCCCATATGCAGCAGCGAGTTTTGTCTTCAGGTTTTGGGTGAGCTGCATATTGGAGACATGAGTATCATTTCACCACCCATGGCCATATAACGCATGCCTGAATGAAGCTGATGTCTCATGTATATTTTCCCTAAGTCCACTCACAGCCGTTTGTGCGTAGGGACACTAGACTGTTCCTCAGCCCTATGCCTGGGACTACTTTAAACAATTGCCAAGAATCACAGAAATGTGAGAAGCATGGCACTAATTTGAGCCCAGAAAGTGCTCAATTACAGGATGGGAATTGAAACAAGAAAAGAGCATCACCTTGACTGACCTCACCTGGGAATGTGTGTGTGTGTGTGTGTGTGTGTTGGGTGATTCAAAGAACCGGCCACATTGTAAATGTCCGTGAAAGATCACAAAATGACAGCATTGATTTTGGGGTGCTAATAAGCTAGCAAGTAGCTGAATTTGAAAATATGTAATCTCTGAATAACGAGGATCATTGCATGTGCAGAATTGGGGCGCTCTGACACTAGAGTCTGTAACACTGCATGTTGCAGAACTCAACCTGCTTGTGCAGCTTGACTGAAAGCAGGATGGTGTGTCTCTTCCTTCCACATGTACAAAAAGAGGACAAAAATTAATAATGTTTAAAAGTCTCATGTGCCTTCTCGGGATATTTACCAGTTTCACAAACATCACTCTCACACTGAACGTTACGGTGAGGCTCAGGGTTGTATTGAGCTCCTTTGTGAAAAAGAAAACTAAAGACATGAAAACCAACCTTAATTCCTGTATACTATATGTGTGTGTGTATGTATAGATATAGATATATTTATATATCTATAACTATAATAAAAATAAAATTAAGCAAGTATGTACATGCACACAAAATTTTCTAGACACAACATAATCCACAACAATGAAATAGTAGGATACAGAAGAGGGTGTCTGGTGGAGGTCCTGAGCAGGAAGTGGAAAGCACAGGTTCTAACAAGAATTCCCTCCCAGCCCCTCTCTGCAGCTGCCCCAGGCTTCAGCCCTGTACTTGGTGGGTCCTGTGCGCCCCCTGGTGGTAACGGGCCCCCGTGCAGGGAGGTTTGTGTCTGGGCTCACACTGACTTCCCCTCACCGTGTCTCCCGCACAGTAATACACGGCTGTGTCCTCAGTTGTCAGGCTGCTCAGCGATAAGTAGACTTGGCTCTTGGAGGTTTCCCTGGTGATGCTGAGCCGGGACTTAAGAGGTGGGTTATAATATGCGCTTCCACCACCACCATATATCACCCCAACCCACTCCAGCCCCTTTCCTGGAGCCTGCCGGACCCAGGCTACAGCAGTGCTGGTTAATGAGAATCCAGAGACAGTGCAGGTGAGGGAGAGGGTCTGTGAGGGCTTCACCAGGCTGGGTCCCGACTCCTGCAGCTGCACCTGGGACAGGACACCTGTGGACAGAGAGAACCACGGTGACTCATGGGCTCAGATGCAGCTTCCCCATGTGTTCATGTCTGAATCCCTGAGA
Source organism: Grampus griseus (assembly GCF_964374135.1). Taxonomy (NCBI): domain Eukaryota; kingdom Metazoa; phylum Chordata; class Mammalia; order Artiodactyla; family Delphinidae; genus Grampus; species Grampus griseus. The sequence goes on along the minus strand of NC_139018.1, from coordinate 112,131 downwards.
AACTCACCTCTGGGAGCTGACACCAGGAAGAGGAAGAACCACAGTGGATTCATCTTCTTGCAGATGAGATTCCTGAAGCCCAGAAATTCTCTTCAAGCATGAGGAGAAACCCGAATTTAAGTGAACAGGTACTTTGTTTTTACCTTGTGGTCCAAGGGGATATTTGCATAAGGGAGGGACCTTTTTATAAAAAGCAGAAGGTAGTGAAGGGAGGTCCCAGTCTCTGGGACTCCACCTGAGGAGGGTGCTGACTGTGCCCTCAGAGAACTCAGCCCCCACCTGGGGTCCCCTCCCTATGCCTGGGGGACTCTGTGTCCAGGAATGAAATGATGCTGAAGGGGTAGTCAGGAAGTCAGCTGTGCTCAAGGATTAACGGCAGATTTGGGGAGTAGACGTTAATCCCATGGATGTATATATTTCACATAAATACCCATCACACATTCTGGGTCCTCCAAGATGTCAGACACAGACTCTTGTTTTTTCCTTTCTGCATTACCTCCTGTTTATTAGCTGGATGCGCAGGTATTTGAGAGAAACCATACATGTAATAATGACATTGAATTCAGACAGAGTGAGGTAAAATTTAATGTTTATCATAATTCACAACGGATTTCGTGTTTCCCTTAACTTGGGTGAACATTTCCTCACCTGAAACAGTTTAAATATTATCAAGAATTGCTCTGGAGGTGGATTTACTCTTAACAACTAAACACACCGTGTATTTTGTGGACAAGGTAGTCATTCTTGCTGTGATGGTCATGGATCCCAGCACTGCTGACATGGCCAGTAGCCTGACCTGCGTGTTTCCTGTGCACAACTGTGTGTCTGTAGGAACACCGCGAGCTTCAGGGCTCCTTCCCTGTGGGTGGACGTTGAGGAATCCCCAGGGCTAGCAAGGCCTAAGAACAGACAGCTCCTGGAAGCTCCTCAGGACTCCAACATGCTGGGCAGGTGATCTGGTCACAGTGCACAGACTCACTCCTTCTAGAAGTGTTCATTTGTAACTCTGTCACAGCCAGTGACATTGGAGCTCACTGAACACAGTTCCCAATGTGCTGGGTGAGAGAACATGCATGATTCTTGGAAGTAAACCTTCACAGTGAATGGCTTGCAGAGTATGAGGGTGTCATGGTCAGAGGAAAGCTCCCACTTCAGGAAGAAGGTTCTTTTGAAAAGTCCACCTGAGAGCAGCTCTCCAGAGTCCCTGGGTCAGTGAGTCCTGGGACTGTGCCTGAGGTCATATAAGTTACTGGTGCTGGAAAGCAGAGCACAGCTCCATCCCATCTCACTGTGGGCACTGAGGATGTGGCCTCACCATCTGCATTTCAGTCTGCAAGGATGTAAATTGGGGATCACGATGGTAATGGTATGTTTGAAATTTATAGTGGGGTTGCCAGGGGTGCTGGATGTTGACCTCAGTGTCATCAGTGATGTTACTTCTCCTGGGAACCAGAAAGACCAATGTGAGTCCCCATCTCTGACTGACACCCGGTACATGTAGCCCTGGCTCCACTCCTGCCCTGAGAGGTCACACCTGTGGGTCTGGGGCAGGTCAGCTCTCCCTCAGCCCAGTGATTTCACCTGTACGCTGACTGATTTCGAGCCTGCCGTCTGTGAGAAGATATTTACTCCATACTCTTTAATGAAAACAGTACGATACTTCTTCTAGCTTTCCCAATAATATTTGCAGAGTAAATTAAATACTAAAGAATCTGCCTGCTTGAGTGTCGATAATAGGAGAGCCAACCACAGTGATATGGGCAAGAATCACAGGACAAATCTGGACCCTGTTGTCAGGACCTGAAAATTGAGCTGATACGCTGTGGGGTAGGGAAGCGGAAGGGATGGCATCTAAAACCTAGAACCAGGTGGGCCCATTATTCAGCAGGTGGAAGGAGGGCCTGCATTTGTACAGATACCCCAGCATGTGACCTGCCCTTCTTGAGATGGTGGATTAGAGGAGATACAGCCAAATTCAGGTTAACAGAAGGATATGTAGCAGGTGTCTTTATGTTTCAGTGGGTGGGGATGTGTTGTTAGGGTCTATTTAAGCCTAGGAAAAATGTGTTAGTTCACCAGGAGTAAAAAAAAGTTATTTTTCCTTTGTGGAGAAAATTGGAGGGAATTATGTCTGGAGACTAGATCATATGGTAATGCTGGAGGGAATATCCATTACAGATGCCCAGTGGGTGATGGGAAATGAAGTGGGGAGATTTCAGTCATCTTGTTTGCAGTTTACCAGTGATGTTCACAGCAAGAGGGCCTGAACATTGTGATGGGAGGGAGAAGAGCTGATGGTGGTGGGTTCATAGGGCCACGTAGACAGGTCCTTCTGATGGTCACTGTGTTTTCCCTTATAAAATCTTGAGAATATAAGCTCAGAATGAGGTGTGGACTTCAGGAACATTGAGGACAGATGGTTTAGGTCATTTAGTATGTTTGTTGGAATCATTGAGAAAAGAAGCAGCAGGAAGTATACTTGGAAAACAGCAATGCCCTCGTGTGATATTAAATTAGTTGTCTTAGATGTTACTGACTGTAGAGACATTCGCTATCCTCACATTACATCTTCTAGGTCCACTTGGAATCCAGCTTCAAATGTGAGGGATGTAATGAAACCTTTATTATGAAACAACAAGGTATCTAAAATTTAAGAAGTATAAGTCAAAGTAATGGAAATGTGTTAGTGAAATTGTAATTGTCAAACTCTTCTCTGGGGCAACATAAATTAAAATTAATAATAATAATTCAAGGTATTGATTTTGTTTTCAACCATTGCTAAATACATTGAATCACTCACGTTACAATCATAGATAAACTCAGATCCGTCACGGGTAAAATTTATTGTTAGGAAACCGTCACTCTAACTGATGAAATCTCACTCTCTCATCAAGGATCTGTGTCTCTGTGGACACGCAGCACAGTTCTCACCAGCAACACAGGAAGGAGGGTACGTTGGTACATTTCTACTTTTCCAGAAGAGCATCTCTGAAGAAGTCCCGCCTCTGTTTTCCCATTCCCTCCTTGTGGTATCTGAAAGAGGCCTTTGAGTGTACTGTGGCATGTTCCCACATGAAGTTCCCATGGCTTAAGAAGTGAAAGTTTAACTTCACTTTTCATTGTAATAGAAACACAACAAGTAATAATTGAGAAGCAAAAAAAATACATTTAAAATTTACCCAGAGGCAAACTAGAAATTGGCAGAAAATATCTGCAAAAGACATATCTAGTATATCTGATTGTTATCTAATATGTACCAAGAAGCCTTAAACTCAACCATAAGAAAGAAACAAAAGGATTAAAAAATGGGCTAAAATACTTAACAGACACCTGACCAATAAGACAAAGTGTTTGCAAATAAGGCTGTGGGAGAACATATGTCACAGGGAAGTGGCATTCCGAACAAGGACATATCCCTGAAAACTTACCAGAGTGGATCAGATCAGGACTCTGAGAACCTTAAACACCTGCAGGATGTGAAGCAGCAGGTGGTCCATTCACAGGTGGTGGGGATGCAGAACGGGGTGCACCTTGGGAGACATTTTGGGGGATTCCTACAAAACTAAACATACCCGTTTCTATTATTCAGCAGTAGTGCTCCTTTGTATGTATCTGAAAGACAGTAAGACTTTAGTCCAGAGAAAACGCTGCCCACGATGCTTAGTTAGCTTTATTGATATCTGCTGAAATTTGGTAAAAATCAAAATGTCCTTTCATAGGGAATGACTAATAAACTGTATACATCCAGACAATGGACACTGAAATGTCACACCGATTTGAAGAAATAGCGAATGGTGAGATGGAAATGCAGAAAAGAGATGCCAGAAGAACACACCTGGCAAGGTGATGTCAGCAGAGTGACAGTGGCCGTGAGGACTGAGGTTCCTAAGACGTTGTACAGCGTGAGGCTGAAGCGAAGACAACTTGGACTTGTCAGGAGGGAAATCTCCTCCTCTGCCCCTCCTGAGTTCCTGAGGCTGGGCTGATAATAAAACTAGCAAAGACAGATTAACAGGAGAAAAGAAAACCATTTTAACCATAGGCATGGACGTGCCATAGAAATGGACCCAGAAGGGACCAAAGCAGGCAGCTTTTATATGTTTAGACAAAGATGCAATATTTGTGAGGAATTGGTAGAAGGAGGCAATGTGCGCTTTGGGTGCTCAATTAGTGAAGAACCTAAGCAGGGTTTGGGGGTGACTAGTGCATTAAAGACAGAACAAGGTTTGTTCATAAAGGTTCCAGGCCTGAATTCCCATCCCTGGTGATAAGAGTGTCCCTCTGCAATGGAAAGCAGGGTCCGGCTGCTGGGTCCTGAAATGCCAATAAAGAGGCAAAGTTGGTGAAAGGAAAGTTTGCTTTATTTTGACTGCCTAAACCGGGGGGTGCGGGAGCGAGTTCTCTCCAAAGGCCATCCTGCGCGGAGAATCTATGGGAAAACACTTTTACAGGCGGAAGGAGGGGCTACGGGCAGAAACGGCAGAGTCAGCTGTGACATCTTGCAGTTGGTCATGTGGTGGTCTGATCAGCCTCCTCTTGATTGTTTTAAGTAGAGTTAATCTTCAGGTCCAGGGTCGGTTTGTTCCCATTTCTTGAGGCCAGTTCTTGCAATTGTGGCAGCTTATGTCATGGCTACAGTCTGGTCATCATGGAGTTAACTTCTTCCTCCTGGTGGGAGTTTCAGTATCTATAAGACGGCTCATGGGACATGGACAAGAATATTATCTATAGCCCTTGAGGAGGAACTAAAGGTCCTTGATTTGCTTAATGACTAAACTATTATTACTTCGTTTTGTTGGCCACGTCGTTCCTTTCTAGATTTTCTCACTTCTCTGAGTTAACTTACTCTTAGGGTAAAATTTTGGCACAGAAAAAGGCAGGCAGAAGATATGCGGTAAAGGACCATTTCACTTCCACCACCAGGTACAGAGAGGGCACCTTTCACATTGGAGGTTTATTTCTTGCTTCAGGGTGACAGGGAGGAAGGTCAGAATGTCCCTCTGCACTGGCTCTGTCTTAAGTCACTTTGAGGCATATTTTCGGGTGCCCTACCCTGGGCGCCAACACTCAGGGCCTCTTTTATTATTTTGTTTCTACATATGCACACCAAGCATGTGATGTAGGTAATGATTTACTTGAATCCTACAGATGTGAAGCTAAACTGCAGCCTGGAATTGGCACGTGATATGCTGGAGAGCACACATCAGGACACAGGGAGACCTCCTGTCGAGGCCTGGGCTTCTCCACCCTGGACCTGGCCTCCCCTGCAAAGGTTCCTGGACAGAGGTGGGCCTGCCTGTAGGTCTGCAGGAGTCTTCGTGGAATGAGAACCTGAGTGATTTTCCTTCATTTTAGTGCTCACGTAAGATGCTGTGGTGAAGAAAGGAGAATAGACTTGTTCTCAGCAGCTTGTGAAAATTCATGTTATTATCCACCTGACTATAACCTTTCCCTACCAACTAAATATTTTCCTATTGGTAATAGCTTTGATGATGAATATTTGACATAAAATGAACTGCACAGTAGAAGAGGATGCAGGTCTTATATAAGCATATAGGGATTCTATATAGCAAGGAGCACATGTAGAAACACCCCCACCCACGTCCCCTCTAACTGGCATCTTTCCCAGCGACCCCCTGAGGATCCATAGCTGCTCGGCGTATTTATGCTTCTCATACAAGAGGTTAGCAGGCAAGTCAACAGCCAGCATCCTGGCAGGGACAGCTGGTCTACAGTAGGGCAGGGCTGAGATATCATAATGAGGAAGGAAGAATCTGTTTAACTCTTTATACATCTGTTGGGATAGTATTGAAACGGGTCTATTTAGACAAGAGTTAGACAAGGGAAAACCTGAATATATAACTTTGAGTCTCTGCCTTTCATATATGTCACTTATTCTCCTATTTCGAAAAGTCTTTGTAATTGAGAGACTGAATGTAGGAGTCAAGAACCATGGATGAGTACAGAGAGGTTCCCCAGGGAAAACTGGTATATGGAGAGGAAACCCCAGACCCTTAGAGGAAAGCAGCCCTTAACTACCATCTGCACCTGCTCCTGGGGCTGAAACACCCAGTTGTATGTCCTGAGTGCCCCCTGCATCCCCCCTCCTGTCTCCCTGCAAGGAGGTTTGTGTCTGGGCTCACACTGACTTCCCCTCACTGTGTACCTTTCGCACAGTAATACACGGCCGTGTCCTCAGATCTCAGGCTGTTCATTTGAAGATACAGCGTGTTCTTGGAGTTGTCTCTGGAGATGGTGAATCGGCCCTTCACAGAGTCTGCATAGTATGTGCTACCACCATCCCAACTAATACCTGAGATCCACTCCAGCCCCTTCCCTGGAGCTTGACGGACCCAGCTCATGGCATAATCATCAAAAGTAAATCCAGAGGCTGCACAGGAAAGTCTCAGAGAACCCCCAGGCTTCACCAAGCCTCCCCCAGACTCCACCAGCTGCACCTCACACTGCACACCTGCAAACACAGAGACATCCTGGTCAGGAGATTGTCACACATCCACTGATTCCCTCACTCATATCCATTCACATCCTCAGTATCTCTTGCTCTCCATAAATTACCTTGTAAAATAGCCACAAGGACAACCCAGCTCAGCCCAAAGTCCATGGTGAGTGTTCTGTCCTGAACCCCGAATGGAGCACGTGGGAATCCCAGGCTGGAGCTCCTCTCCCAGAGCTGCAGGATCAGGGCTGGGGCTGCTTTATATCAGCAGAGGAACGACCCTATTTGCATGACCTTCTAGTATATAAGAGGCTATGTCGTTGAATGTCCTCAGAAAGGGCAGGGCCTCAGAGCAGGTGTGAGAGTCTTGGATTTTGTGGTGTTGGTAGCAACTGGGAAATATAACTTTCATTGTGTGATTGTTCCAGAGTAAACCCTTAGGACCCATATGTCATCTTACATGTGCACTCACATCCCGTGATGTAGCTGTCATTGTTACCCTCATATTAGAGGTGTAAACTACACCCAGAGGAATGGAGGGTGTGTGTAGTGTCCAAGGAGAAACATGAGGTGACCGTTAGATCCAGCATCTGCTCCTGAGCTCTGGGCCAGGCTGCTCTCTGGAAGCTACTACAGGACAGAGTTGGAGTTTCCGGGTGAGGTTTGCAGATCCCCCTCCTGTAATGAGGTCATGATGACTTTGCTCTCTTCTCGTGTTTACCTAAAATATATGGAGGGGGTCAGCGTTGATGAGAAGTATTTTCAAGAGTCTCTTATGTTTCAGTATCTTCCCTTCACTCCTTCCCTCCCAAGTCATGCATTTCTTCATTTGTAATTACTTTAATGAGGTTCTTGACATGTAACAAAGCGCACACACTCAGAATGAACACTGTGATGAATACTGACGGAGCCATCAGCATTATCAGGAGAGAACAAACCAATTCCTCTCATTATTCTCAGTAGTTTCTGGGTTTCCTCCTTCCTGTCCCTTGTTATCTTCCATCCTGTCCCCTCATCACCGTTGATCTTCCCTTTTTACTGCAGGTTACTTTTCATTTTCTAGAATTTATAAAACTGTGAACATAACATAAGTTCAAAACAAAAAATATATATATATTTTTATTGTTATGGCTTATTTTACTCTGTTCAAATATTTGTGAATACTCTCATGTTTTCGTGTGTATCAAGAATCCTGGTTTTAATAACAGGTTGCATTTCAAGAATGATCATAGCATGATTGGCCTATTTATTAAGCTGATGTGTGATATTGGAACTCTTTCCAGTTTCTGGGTGTTACAATGAAGCTGATACTCGTCTTGGAGACGCAGAGAGATGAGAAGCTGAGAAAATGCTTCTTATTTAATGTTCTTAAAACAGCCTCAAAATGGGGCAAGTTGCACATTATCAAAATCTCACCAATTTATCAGATAATTATAGAACGAAGACAGCAACAAATTTAAAGCTTGGAGAGAGACAAGTGCTCACAGAATAACAAAGACTAAGATTGTTAATCCTGCCATAGGCTGCTGAATGGAATAAAAACTACTACAAGATTAAACTAGAAATGTTTGCCTTGAGGTCGAGTGTGGTTAGGGTGTAATAGTGTCCCAATGTCTCCTAAATACCTCGCCAGTGTCAGCGTGGTCCTGCTAAAGTGTGAGTCAGATGGTGTTACCTCTCTATCCACACAGGTGTGTCTTCCTACCTGGGACAGCTCAGGATTCCTGCCTGAGCTGTTAGGTCCTCCTGCATTCTGGGGAGGACCTTGGCCCTGGACTTGGATCTGCACTGTTTCATAGCATCTCCATTCACAGTGTGACCTTTGTCCCCTCATCCAGTCCCACTGTGCCATATACTTACCACATATGGAATAGGATCGCAGGCGGAAATGCATAAGAATGTTCCAGGTGCTGACTGACGCACAAAACCCTGCCACAACCCCTGACAGTTTACACTGACAGCAGCTCTTTATTTTGTTCACCGTCTCTGCTTAGGGAGGGCCTGGAGGAGAAGTCCACCCTGCCCGATGCAGGGTCACTGTGAGAGGTTCAAGTTCAGCGACAGGACCGGCTCCTGTGGCGGACACTCACGTGTAAGGGAGGTTGACCCTGACTGTAGGCTGGGGGCTCAGCTGGGTCTGAGGGCTGGGCCTTGTGTCCACCTCATGTGGACATTGCTTGGGCTCTGACATCCTTTAAGCACGATGCCTGGGTCAGCTGAGTGGTCTCTGCATCAGAGCCCATCCTCCATGCAGTCACTTACACACCTAGACAGAGCTTAATGTAAGACCCCAGAAGTCATGCTCGTAAAATTTACATAACTGACTTGAAACTTATATCTCTATCATAGACTTCCCATGAATTATTGTGGTCTCTTCATTTACAACTGAGAAAAAATGGAAGCCACAAATATGTTCTTCCACAAATTAGTACATAAACAATGAGTGATGTATCCATGCTGTGGAATTGTATTCAGCAATTTAAATATTAAACTATTATACCACGAAAGGACATGAGGGAATCCTAAATGCATATTGTTATTTAAAAATTTGGTCTGAAAACTTTCAATTTAACCTATTTCACATTTAGGAAAACTTCAGTCTATATATAAAGCAAGCAGATGAGCATTTAGCAGGAATTGGGGAGAAGATGTTTCATATGTGAAACATGGGCAATATTTAAGGATAGTGAAATTCTTCTCTATGAAATTGCAGTGGTGGAGACATTGCACTATGAACTTGTCAAAATATATAAAGTAATAGCAGAAAGAGAGAACCTTATTGAATATAAATATTAATTTCACTTATAAGTCAGAGACTCAAGGATGGAACGATGCACACTGTATAGATGATACCTAATATCATAGTGAATCTATGAATTAGCATTTCTGAAGAAGGTGGAAAAATAGGTTTTGACCTAAGGGACTTTGGAAATGAGTGGAGTCTGATGGCTAAGTTCTAAGCCACTGCACATAAGCACTAGAGTCTGGTGGATAACGGTATTTCCATCAGGAGTCAGGCTAAGAATTCTGTTACTACTGTGCATGTGGAATTGAACAATTAGTAGCAGGATGGCATCGGTGGAGCCAGGCTTCTCACTGTTGGATGGAAAGTAACAGACAAGCAAGGGGGAAAGTCTGGATTTCCCCAAGTGATGTTGCACTAGGATCAGAGATGTAAAAATGATCTCACTTTTACCTTCACACAGGTCAGAAGGTGAGATACAGAGATAGTTGCAGACGTGTGTGTGTATACGTGGGGTAGAGCACACAGATATATTTCCAGGTCTTTTAGCTGATAGGGTCTAGAGGCAATGCCCGCAGTGGACAGGACACCAGCATTAGTGTCCTAATCCCAACTCTTCTGGTTGTTAATGCTACTCTCCAGAAAAGGATCCACGACTCATGTGAGGCCTGGCTAATTCCAGGGCCACAGAAGAGAATACACATGCTTATCCTGCAGATTCTTGTGGCACCAGAAAGTAAGGAAGTGTTCACACAAATGGATGGGTGCCCGTAAAGGGGATACAGGAGACAATCTGAAAGAGCTCCTCATGGGTGACAAGCTGTAACAATTACAGAAGCAAAGAAAATGCCTTAGTATATAACCTTAACACAAGTTCTGAAACAAGTATCTTGATTCATACTTATATAAAGAGATGGAATAAATATATCTAATGGGGAAGGTAGGATAAATCTCCCGTAAGGAATAACTTCAGGTACCTCATCATGGTCATCCTCCCTTCAAGAAGGTGCACTTAACCCTCCATCCCAGAATGAGGCCTGGCGTAGAGATTTGATAGAAATTAAAGAGTGTCCTTGAGTTTCATGATGAATTTTTAGGTATAATATCCCAAACATCATTCGTAAAATCAATTTGTAGTTTTTCTGTATCCATTAAAATTTCTGTCCTGAAACCTACAACAGCAACAGTAACAATAACTTCACTGAGAAGGGAATTAGGCACAGACTTGGAGAATGTGCTCTCTAATATCATATTTATAAAGGACTTGTATCATGAATAGACAGCAAATTCACAGCTCAACAACAGTAACAAAGAGTGAAAATAATGAACCCTGTGCCAATGATCTGAAGATACTTCCGCAAAGAAGAGATAAAAGGCTTGAACAAGATTCTTCATTAAGGAAACATAAAATAACACCATGACGAGATACTGCTACTCACTTATTACAACAGTTAAAGGCAAACTAATAAGCAATTCAAAGATTAGGGATGATGTAGAGCGAAAGGCCCCTCATCCGCTTGCTGGAAGGATGCCAGTGGCCGCCAATTGGAATATATTTGTCAATTTCTTAGAGAGAAAACCAGACACTCACCATGGGATTGAGGAGTGCGCTGGAAAAGTATTTACCAAATTTGTTTGAATATTTATGTTTGTTTAAATAACTTCATACGGCTTCTTGTATCATCTTTACACCTTCCAGCCTTTACCACTCCCTAAAAATGGGTTATGTAGTCAGTTTTTATGGTTATTTTCCAGACGATGATGATATACCGGTTTCTGTTCCCTTTTATCTATCTCTCTATTTTATCTAATTATCTACTATCAATCTCCACACTAGATAACAAGGTGCAGGCAACACAGCCCACATGTTACAGCCCAACCTGTGTCCCGACATTTCAAAATGTCCTCTGAGGAGAAAATGACTGCAGTGCTGTATGGACATCAATTTCCGAATATCAACATGACTCATTCTATTCAAGTGAAAGGCATTGCATCAGACAGGACTGGAGAGATTTTCAGGATGAGAGGAATTGGAAATCCATCTGGTGGTGGAAAAGAGATGTATAGTTCAACAGTAAAAATTATTTGTCATTAAACGATTAAAATCTTGACAACTAATAACACAAAGTAGTGACCTAACCTTCAAATAAAGGTCTCATGAAGAAATATTTCTGTGTGGCTCGTCCAAAGATAGATGGGGAAAGACAGACAAGCCTGACTCCATGTAAAAAGTCTCAAGTTTAGGGACAAGAAATTTCCCTGGAATCATTGTTCTTAGTTGTGGCATGCGAACTCTTAGTTGTGACATACATGTGCGATTTATTTACCCTACCAGGGATTGAACACGGGCCCCCTGCATTGGGAGCTCAGAGTCTTACCAACCACTGGGCCACCAGGGAAGTCTCTCCCTGGAATTATTACGGATGGAGACTGCAAAGGCGGCAGTGAACCAGGGAAGAAACCACAGCTTTAAGAGAAAATCACTCCATGACATCTGCATCTGCCCTGAATTGGGTCCTCTTGTTTCCTGATGACCCTGCGCGCCCCCTGGTGGTTGGAGAGGCCCCTGCAGGGAGAGTCGTGTCTAGACTCACCCTGACTTCTCCCTGAAACTCCTGGGACAGTAACGCAGGGCTGTGTCCTAGGTCATCACGGAGCTGAGCTGCAGGGAAAACTGAATTTGTGAGCTGTCTCTGGAGGTGGAGAGTCATTTCTGGAGAGACAGCCTGTGTGCTGTGCTATTCCGAGACGCAAAGCACCCCAGTCACCCCAGCCCATTCCCTGTGGGCTGAGGGATCCATTCCCAGCAGTCAGCACTGTTTGTGATGGAGAATCCAGAGACTGACCAGGTAAGGGAGAGGGTCTTCAATAGTCCTGGGCCCGATTCTTGCACCAGCACCTGGGACAAGACACCTGGGGAAGTAGAAACAATGAGACACCCACTTCACAGATGTCACCCTGTAACTCCACCTTCCTCAGACCCAGGAGATGCTCACAGCTGAGGGATGCCAGCAAGAGAAGGAAGATTTTCATGTTAATTTGATTAATGCTTTGACTTTCAGAGAGTTATGTCAGTGACGATGAGAACCGTGACTCTGAGTAGCACAGGTGCTGTGCTTTCCCCTTGAGCCTGGGTGTGATGTGCAGGTGGGAAGCATGATTCCATATAAAGATGATCCCGGCTGGTCCTTCTCTAGGGTTCTGGAGGAGGGTGCTGGCTGAGATCCAGGGTGGACACCGCTTCATGTCACCTCTGAAGAATGGGTGATGTTTCTTTTCCAATACGATACTTAACATTTCCATATATGTCTATCTGCGTCTATATTATAGGTGTACTCGTTGGCTAGTGTGACCATTACAGAATAACTGGGTGGATTAAACAACAGCAATGGATTCCTCTCAGGCCTGGAGGCAAGAAGTCTAAGGTCACAGTGTCAGCAGGTTTGGGTCCTTCTCAGGCCTTTCTCCTTTGCTTGCAGATGGACGTCTTCTCACTGAGTCCTCAGATGGTCTTTTCTCTGTGTGTCTGTGTGCATCCCTGGTTTACTTGTATGTTCTTTATTCCTCTTCTTAAGTGTGACAAAGACCCCTGACCACCTCTTTGCCAACAGGATCCTTGTAATTCTCTTCTCAAGTAGTCTTGCCCTGTGGGCTTCTGTGTTTATATGTGCATGGCCAGGTTTTGTCAGCAGCCCTGCTAAGTAAGAATAATGAGAATCCCCTACCCTTGAACTCTGATCCCCCGCAGTATTTGATCAAAGCCATCAAACCTCCTATCACCCACACGGTATCTGACCACCCTGGTCTCCCTTTAGCAAGAATCCTTTTGAGGCTATGTAACCAGAATCCCGTTAGCTTGTATTTCTTCTCTTAATAATTTCCAGTCCACTCCACCCCACCGTCTTCTTGGCCATAAGCCCCCACTTGCCAGGCTGTATTTGGAATTAAGGCAAGTTTCCAAGGCTGCATCCCATATGCAGCAGCGAGTTTTGTCTTCAGGTTTTGGATGAACTTTATATTGGAAACATGAGTATCATTTTCACCACCCATGGCCATATAATTCATGACTGAATGAAGCTGATGTCTCATGTACATTTTCCCTAAGTCACTCACAGCCATTTGTGCGTAGGGACACTAGACTGTTCCTCAGCTGTATGCCTGGGACTACTTTAAACAATTGCCAAGAATCACAGAAATGTGAAAAGCATGGCACTAGTTTGACCCCAGAAAGTGCTCAATTACATGACGGGAGTTGAAACAAGAAAAGAGAGCATCACTTTGACTGACCTCAGCTCGGAATGTGTGTGTGCGTGTGTGTGTGTGTGCGCGTGCGCACGCGCACACATGTGTGTTGCGTGATTCAAACAAGCAGCTGCATTGTTAATGTCCATAAATGACCACAAAATGACAGTATTTATTTTGTGGTGCTCATAGAAGCTAGAAGTAGGTGAATTTGCAGATTTGGAATCTGTGAATAACGAGGATAATTGCACGTGCAGTATTGGAGCACTCTGGCGTTAGAGTCTATAACACTGCCTGCTGCAGAATTCAGAATGCTTGTGCAGGTTGCCCGAAAGCAGGACGGGGTGTCTTCCTTCCACATCTACAAAAGCAAAAGAACAATTAATACTGTTTAAAAATCTCATGTGCACTCTCAGGATATTTACAAGTTTCACGAACTTTAGGCTCAAATTGAAAATTATGGAGATCAGCAGGGTTGTTCTGAGCTCCTTTGAGAAAAAGGTAAATAAAGAAATGAAAAACAGCCTTAATTCTTGAGTATTATATGTGTCTGTGCATTATATGTGTCTGTGCGTATGGATATATATACACAACTATAATAAAAATAAAAATTAAGCAAATATGTACATGCACACAAAATTTTCTAGACACTTCATAATCCACAACAATGAAACATTAGGATACAGAACAGGTCTCTGGTGGAGCTCCTGGGCAGGAAGAGGAAAGCACAGGTTCTAACAAGAATTCCCTCCCAGCGCCTATCTGCACCTGCCACAGGCCTCAGCCCTGTACTTCGTGGGACCTGTGCGCCCCCGGGTGGTAACGGCACCCCCCCCCCCACCCCCGTGCAGGGAGGTTTGTGTCTGGGCTCACACTGACTTCCCCTCACTGTGTCTTTCGCACAGTAATACACGGCTGTGTCCTCAGTTGTCAGGCTGCTTAGTGATAAGTAGATTTGGCTCTTGGAGGTGTCCCTGGTGATGCTGAGCCGGGACTTAAGAGTTGGGTTATAATATGTGTCTCCATCATACCACATGTTACCAACCCACTCCAGCCCCTTTCCTGGAGGCTGTCGGACCCAGGCTACACCATAGCTGGTTAATGAGAATCCAGAGACAGTGCAGGTGAGGGAGAGGGTCTGTGAGGGCTTCACCAGGCTGGGTCCCGACTCCTGCAGCTGCACCTGGGACAGGACACCTGTGGACAGAGAGAAACACGGTGACTCATGGGCTCAGATGCAGCTTCCCCATGTGTTCACGTCTGAATCCCTGAGAAACTCACCTCTGGGAGCTGACACCAGGAAGAGGAAGAACCACAGTGGATTCATCTTCTTGCAGATGAGATTCCTGAAGCCCAGAAATTCTCTTCAAGCATGAGGAGAAACCCGAATTTAAGTGAACAGGTACTTTGTTTTTACCTTGTGGGCTAAGGGGATATTTGCATAAGGGAGGGACCTTTTTATAAAAAGCAGAAAGTAGTGAAGGGAGGTCCCAGTCTCTGGGGCTCCACCTGAGGAAGGTGCTGACTGTGCCCTCAGAGACCTCAGCCCCCACCTGGGGTCCCCTCCCTATGCCTGGGGGACTCTGTGTCCAGGAATGAAATGATGCTGAAGGGATAGTCAGGAAGTCAGCTGTGCTCAAGGATTAACGGCAGATTTGGGGAATAGACTTTAATCCCATGGATGTATATATTTCACATAAATACCCATCACACATTCAGGGTCCTCCAAGATGTCAGACAGAGACTCTTTTTCTTTCCTTTCTGCATTACCTCATGTTTATATCCTGGATGCACAAGTATTTGAGAGAAACCATACATGTAATAATGACATTGAATTCAGACAAAGTCAGGTAAAATTTATTGTTTATCATAATTCACAACGGATTTCATGTTTCCCTTAACTTGGGTGAACATTTCTTCACCTGAAACAGTTTAAATGTTATCAAGAGTTGCTCTGGAGGTGATTTACTCTTAACAACTAAATACACCGTGTATTTTGTGGACAAGGTAGTCATACTTGCTGAGATGGTCATGGATCCCAGCACTGCTGACATGGACAGTAGCCTGACCTGCGTGTTTCCTGTGCACAACTGTGTGTCTGTAGGAACACTGCGAGCTTCAGGGCTCCCTCCTTGCGGGTGGACGTTGAGGAATCCCCAGGGCTAGCAAGGTCTAAGAACAGGCAACTCCTGGAAGCTCCTCAGGACTCCAACATGCTGGGCAGGTGACCTGGTCACAGTGCACAGACTCACTCCTTCTAGAAGTGTTCATTTTTACTCTGCCTGTCACAGCCAGTGACATTGGAAGTCCAGGAACACAGTTCCCAGTGCACTGGGTGAGAGAACATGCATGATGATTGGAAGTAAACCTTCACAGTGAATGGCTTGCAGAGTATGTGGGTGTCATGGTCAGAGGAAATTCCTCACCTCAGGAAGCAGGTTCCCTTGAAAATTCCACCTGAGAGAAGCTCTCCCGAGTCCCTGGGTCACTGAGTCCTGGGACTGTGCCTGAGGTCACATCAGTAAATGGTGCTGGAGAACAGAACACAGCTCCATCCCATCTCGCTGTGGGCACTGAGGATGTGGCCTCACCATCTGCATTTCAGTCTGCAAGGATGTAAATTCGGGATCACGATGGTAATGGTATGTCTGAAATTTATAGTGGGGTTGCCAGGGGTGCTGGATGTTGACCTCAGTGTCATCAGTGATGTTACTTCTCCTGGGAACCAGAAAGACCAATGTGAGTCCCCATCTCTGACTGACACCCGGTACATGTAGCCCTGGCTCCACTCCTGCCCTGAGAGGTCACACCTGTGGGTCTGGGGCAGGTCAGCTCTCCCTCAGCCCAGTGATTTCACCTGTACGCTGACTGATTTCGAGCCTGCCGTCTGTGAGAAGATATTTACTCCATACTCTTTAATGAAAACAGTACGATACTTCTTCTAGCTTTCCCAATAATATTTGCAGAGTAAATTAAATACTAAAGAATCTGCCTGCTTGAGTGTCGATAATAGGAGAGCCAACCACAGTGATATGGGCAAGAATCACAGGACACATATGGACCCTGTTGTCAGGAACTGAAAATTGAGCTGATACGCTGTGGGACAGGATAATGGAAGGGATGGCATCTAAAACCTAGAACCAGGTGGGCCCATTATTCACCAAGTGGAAGAAGGGTCTGCATTTGTACAGATGCCCCAGCATCTGAGCTGCCCTTCTTCAGCTGGTCCATTAGAGGTGATCCAGCCAAATTCATCTTAACATAGAAGGATATATAGCAGATGTCTTTATGTTTCAGTGGTTGGCGATGTGTTGTTAGGGTCTATTTTTCCCTAGGAAAAATGTGTTAGGTCACCAGAACTACAAAAACATTAGTTTTCCTTTGTGGAGAAAATTGGAGGAAATTATGTCTGGAGACCGGATTATATGATAATGCTTGAGGGAATACCTATGAGAGATGTCCAGTGGGTGATGGGAAATGAAGTGGGGTGATTTCAGTCATCTGGCTCTGCAGGTTACCAGTGATGGTCACAGCAAGAGGGCCTGACCATCGTGATGGGAGGGAGAAAGGCTGATGGTGGTGGCTTGATGGAGACATTGTGGACAGGTCCTTCTGATGGTCTCTGTGTTTTACCTTATAAACTCTTGAGGGGATAAGCTCAGAATGAGGTGTGAGCTTCAGCAACATTGGGACCAGAGGGTTTAGGTCATTTAGTATCTTTGTTGAAATCATTGGGCAAAGAAGAACCGGGAACTATAGTTGGAAATCAGCAGCGTCTTCGTGTGATGTTAGATTTGTTGCCTTAGACGTTACTGAATGTGGAGACATTCACTGTCCTCACATTTCATCTTCTGGGTCCACTTGGAATCCAGTTTCAAATATGAGGGATGTAATGAAACATTTATTATGAAACAGCATGTTGGCTAAATTTTAAGAGGTACAAGTAAAAATTATGGAAATGTGTTACTGAAATTGTAATTGTCAAACTCTTCTCTGGGGCAACATAAATTAAAATTAATAATAATAATTCAAGGTATTGATTTTGTTTCAACCATTGCTAAATCCATTGAATCATTCAAGTTACAATCATTCATAAACTGAGATCCATCACGGGTAAAATTTATTGTTAGGAAACCGTCAATCTAACTGATGAAATCTCACTCTCTCATCAAGGATCTGTGTCTCTATGGACACGCAGCACAGTTCTCACCAGCAACACAGGAAGGAGGGTACGTTGGTACAGTTCTACTTTTCCAGAGGAGCATCTCTGAATAAGTCCTCCCTCTGTTTTCCCATTCCATCCTTGTGGTATCTGAAACAGGCCTTTGAGTGTACTGTGAGATGTTCCCACATAAAGTTTCCATGGCTTAGGAAGTGAAAGTTTGACTTCACTTTTCATTGTAATAGAAACACAACCAGTAATAATTGAGAAGCAAAAAAAAATATTTAAAATTTACCTAAATGCAATCTAGAGATTGGCAGAAAATATTTGCAAAAGACTTATCTAGTATATCTGATTGTTATCTAATATGTACCAAGAAGTCTTAACTCAACAATAAGAAAGAAGCAAAAGGATTAAAAAATGGGCTAAAGTCCTTAACAGACACCTGACCAAAAAGACAAAGAGTTTGCAAATAAGGCTGTGGGAGAACATATGTCACAGGGAAGTGCCAATGAGAACAAGGACACATCCCTGAAAACTTACAAGGGTGGATCAGATCAGGACTCTGAGAACCTTAAACACCTGCAGGATGTGAAGCAGCAGGGGGCCCATTCACAGGTGGTGGGGATGCAGAACAGGGTGCACCTTGGGAGACATTTTGGGGGCTTCTTGCAAAACTAAGCATACTGTTATCTGTGTTTCAGCAATAGTGCTCCTTTGTACGTATGTGAAAGACAGTAAGACTTTAGTCCAGAGAAAACCCTGCACACGATGCTCACTTAGCTTTATTCATATTTGCCACAATTTGGAAAAGACCAATATGTCCTTTCATAGGGAATGACTAATAAACTGTATACATCCAGACAATGGACACTGAAATGTCACACCGATTTGGAAGAAATATTGAAGGGTGAGACGGAAATGCAGAAAAGAGATGCCAGGAAAACACAATGGGCAAGGTGATGTCAGCAGAGTGAAAGTGGCCCCTGAGGACAGATGTTCCTAAGAGGTTGTACAGCGTGAGGCTGAAGCGAAGACAACTTGGACTTATCAGGAGGGAAATGTCCTCCTCTGCCCCTCTTGAGCTCCTGAGGCTGGACTGATAATAAAACTAACAAAGACGGATTAACAGGAGAAAAGAAAACCATTTTAACCATAGGCATGGACGTGCCACGGAAATGGACCCAGAAGGGACCAAAGCAGGCAGCTTTTATATGTTTAGACAAAGATGCAATATTTGTGAGGAATTGGTAGAAGGAGGCAATGTGCGCTTTTGGTGCTCAATTAGTGAAGAACCTAAGCAGGGTTTGGGGGTGGCTAGTGCATTAAAAAAAGAACAAGGTTTGTTCATAGAAGCTTCCAGGCCTGAATTCCCATCCCTGGTGATAAGAGTGTCCCTCTGCAATGGAAAGCAGGGTCCGGCTGCTGGGTCCTGAAATGCCAATAAAGAGGCAAAGTTGGTGAAAGGAAAGTTTGCTTTATTTTGGCTGCCTGCACCCGGGGGTGGGGGACAGACTTCTCTCCAAAGGCCACCCCGCACTGAGCATCTGTGGGAAAGGGCTTTTATAGGCGGAAGGAGGGGCTACAGGCAGAAACGGCAGAGTCAGCTGTGACAGTCATCTTGCAGTTGGTCATGTGGTGGTCTGATCAGCCTCCTCTTGATTGTTTTAGGGAGAGTTAATCTTCAGGTCCAGGGTCGGTTTGTTCCCATTTCTTTGAGGCCAGTTCTTGCAATTGTGGCAACTTATGTCATGGCTACATTCTGGTCATCATGCAGTTAACTTCTTCCTCCTGGTGGGAGTTTCAGTATCTATAAGACGGCTCATGGGCCATGGACAAGAATATTATCAATAGCCCTTGAGGAGGAACTAAAGGTCCTTGATTTGCTTAATAACTAAACTATTAGTTTTTAGTCTTGTTGGACAGTTTTCCTTTCTTTCTGCATTTGCTCGCTTCTCTGATTAAACTTATTCTTTGGCTAAATGTTTTTCCACAGAAAAAAGGCAGGTGGAAGGCGTGAGGTGAAGGACAATTTCATTTCCATGCATAGATGTGAGGAGAGCACCTTTCACATGGGAGGTTTATTTCTTGCTTCAGGGTGACACAGAGGAAAGTCAGCATGTCCCTCTGCACTGGCTCTGTCTTAAGTCACTTTGAGGCATATTATCGGGTGGCCTACCCTGGGCACCAACACTCAGGGCCTCTTTTATTATTTTGTTTCTACATATGCACACCAAGCATGTGATGTAGGTAACGTGACACTTGAATCCTACAGATGTGAAGCTAAACTGCAGCCTGGAATTGGCACATGATATGCTGGAGAGCACACATCAGGACACAGTGAGACCTCCTGTCGAGGCCTGGGTTCTCCACTCTGGACCTGGCCACCTCTGCAAAGGTTCCTGGACAGAGGTGGGCCTGCCTGTAGGTCTGCAGGACTCTTAGTGGAATGAGAACCTGAGTGGTTTTCCTGCATTTTAGTGCCGGGGACCAGCCCCAGCTGGACAGGTTTCACCCAAAGGGGAGACGGAGTCGGCGTGGACAGAGCACAAGACACCTCAGAGGATGCAAGGATCTGACAAATTTATTTTTCACGATTCCAAAGTATTTATACTATAAAATAATCTCATTTTCAATCTTAACAACCTCATTCCCATGCCAAAAAATCTCTTACACAAGCCATAAAACAAAAGTAATTTACATCAACAGATTACATCAGCAGGTTAAACAGGTTAAATAATCTTCTTATCGCTTATAGTCTCTTTCATCCCCTGTGGCCATAAAACCTCCCCGCCACCATACCCAAGTGTTTCCTAACATATCTCTAACTCCCCAGGAGGGCCAAAACCCATTCAATTTGTCTTCTAAAGTAAGCTTTTGCCACACAAATGCTCCTATTGTATTTCCCTGAACCCAACGCCCTGGCCTGGGAGTGGGGATTTCAGGTGTAGCCATTAAGGGAGCCGGAGTAATCACAATCTTTTTTGGTTTTACCCTAAGTTGGGGTCTTTCCCTAAACCCTCCATCGGAGCTGGAAATATTTCCCAACACTAATAGCAATCCCATAAAAATCACCTTAAGCAAAAGCAGGGGGGAACAAGGGGAACCACGCAGAGGAGAGCTTTGCTTCTCCATATTTGTACCTGACAGTACCAGCTTTGCTTGGCACTATGGGTCTCGTCCGTGCTGAGACTCAAAGGCACTTCCTACACGGCTCCCGGCATCTCCCCCTTTTTTATTTTTTAAAAAGGCAGTATGCAATTCCACTTTGGTTTTATATACACTCTGGAGGGCAGCTTGAATTAATCGGATGATGACTGGAAAAGAAATAAGGAGCAAAATTATAACCACTCCGGCAGCCCCATAATTTATTAAAATATGCATAAAGGAATTACCCTTAAAATAACTTTGTAAATTTTGTAAAAATTCTGCAGCAGCCTTAGAGGGATTCATATCATATTGAGAAGCTGCAATATCATGAATTTGTTTATGTAAATGTTCCAAATCAATTCCTAAATCACTAGAATTCCATATATTTAAAATGTGCATTTGAATTTTTTCCCAGGAGTATTCAGAATGATTTACTTTTAAGGGAGTAACACATATCCAAGAATATTTTTTATGGCATGTTAAAGATAGGCGAATTTTTAAAGCAGTAAGTTCTTGACCAATATGTAAAACTGCTTCTTCAAGGGCATCAACTTTAGCTTCTAACTTTCTATCTATTGCTTCCTGAGTCGCTAAAGCCAAGGATATATTTTTTGATAAATCATTAGCATATTGTGCTGTTTGTACTTCTTTTACTAAAGTATATGTTGCAACAGTAAAAGAACTCAGTATTCCTATCAAGGCGGAAATTCCCAAAATCAAAGTAGCCACAAATCTTTTTGGCCGCATGAGCTCTCCAACCTGTCTTACAATTTCCGCCCCTATATCTGTATACCAAGATTCATTAAGCGCTACTGGCAGCATAATATAAGCTGGTCTTTTTAACACCATTATGGTTGACACATTCATTTCAGGAATAATACAAGTGGTCAGTATGCATTGCTGACAGGTAATATAAAACCTCATATTATACTGCATAATCTGCAACTTTTCACTATCATTAGAAAGCAATAAGGAATACGGAGATGACACACAGGCTTGAACATGGTACTCTTCCACATGGGTAGTAGCTCTAACTAACATTATTTTATGAGTGGTTAAGGGTAATCTCCATAACTGAGATTGATAATAGGTTTTATTTTCATGAACAAAAGTATAGACAGGAGTCACCCATCCATGACTATTCCATCTATTTACCTTCAATGGACGGGGAATATAGGAATCATTCCATGGGTATAACAAGCCTTTCTCTAAATGTGTTCTATAATCTCCCTCAGGAAAATTAATACTCCAATCTGAAATATAATATCTAGTTCCAGGAATGGTTATTTTATTCTCTTTATTATACATACAATATATCCATGAAGGATATCCAGTTTCAATATCTATCCAAACCCATTTATCTGTAGCTTTCCCTGCAGCCTCATCACAATCATCATATCTAGGAGGATGAACATCTTTAACTGGATATTTATTAACATAAACTTGATTTTCTCCCACAACTTTCCCTAACAATGACCATAGATATCTTGTGGTTTTATCTTTTCCTACTGGCTTTTTAGGGGAATCTGTCAAGAATCCTGCATCAACTACTGACAAACATCCATTCTTTGTTCGACTATTTCCTATTGACCCTGAGCCAAGAAAAAAGCATATTGGAGGAAAGTCAGTCTGACCTGTTTTAGTGCTCACGTAAGATGCTGTGGTGAAGAAAGGAGAATAGATTTGTTTTCAGCAGCTTCTGAAAATGCATGTTATTATTCACCTGACTATAAACTTTCCCTATTAACTACACATGTGTCTATTGGTAATAGCTTTAACGATGAATATTTGACATAAAATAGTCTGCACAGGAGAACAGGATGTAGGTATTATCTAAGTGTAGGGACTCTATTGGGCCTGGAAGCAAGGCGCACATGTAGAAACACCCCCACCCACGTCCCCTCTAACTGGCATCTTTCCCAGCGACCCCCTGAGGATCCGGGGCTGCTCAGCGCATTTATGCTTCTCATGCAAGAGGTTAGCAGCAAGTCAACAGCCAGCATCCTGGCAGGGACAGCTGGTCTACAGTAGGGCAGGGCTGAGATATGATAATGAGGAAGGAAGAATATGTTTAACTGTTTATACATCCGCTGGGATAGTTTTGAAACGGGTCAATTTAGACAAGAATTAGACAAGGGAAAACCTGAATATATAGCTTTGAGTCTCGGACTTTCATATATGACATTTTTCCCCGAAATTTGAAAAGCCTTTCTAATTCAGAGACTGAATGTGTAACTGAAGAACCATGGATGAGTACAGAGAGGTTCCCCAGGGAAAACTGCTATATGGAGAGGAAACCCCAGACCCTTAGAGGAAAGCAGCCCTTAACTACCATCTGCACCTGCTCCTGGGGCTGAACCACACAGCAGTTGTATGTCCTGAGTGCCCCCTGCATCCCCCCTCCTCCCTCCCTGCAAGGAGGTTTGTGTCTGGGCTCACACTGACTTCCCCTCACTGTGTACCTTTCCCACAGTAATACACGGCCGTGTCCTCAGATCTCAGGCTGTTCATTTGCAGATACAGCGTGTTCTTGGAGTTGTCTCTGGAGATGGTGAATCGGCCCTTCACAGCGTCTGCATAGTATGTGCTACCACCACTACTAATAGCTGAGATCCACTCCAGCCCCTTCCCTGGAGCCTGGCGGACCCAGCTCATGCTATAGCTACTGAAGGTGAATCCAGAGGCTGCACAGGAGAGTCGCAGAGACCCCCCAGGCTTCACCAAGCCTCCCCCAGACTCCACCAGCTGCACCTCACACTGGACACCAGCAAACACAGAGACATCCTGGTTAGGAGACTGTCACACATCCACTGCTTCCCTCACTCATATCCACTCACATCTCAGTATCTCTTGCTCTCCATAAATTACCTTGTAAAATAGCCACAAGGACAACCCAGCTCAGCCCAAAGTCCATGGTGAGTGTTCTGTCCTGAGCCCTGAATGGGAGCACGTGGGAATCCGGGGCTGGAGCTCCTCTCCCAGAGCTGCAGGGTCAGGGCTGGGGCTGCTTTATATCAGCAGAGGAAGGACCCTATTTGCATGACCTTCTAGTATATAAGAGGCTATGTCGTTGAATGTCCTCAGAAAGGGCAGGGTCTCAGAGCAGGTGTGAGAGTCTTGGATTTTGTGGTGTTGATAGCAACTGGGAAATATAACTTTCATTGTGTGATTGTTCCGGAGTAAACCCTTAAGACCCATATATCATCTTACATATGCACTCACATCCCATGATGTAGCTGTCATTGTTACCCTCATATTAGAGGTGTAAACTACACCCAGAGGAATGGAGGGTGTGTGTAGTGTCCAAGGAGAAACATGGGGTGACCGTTAGATCCAGCATCTGCTCCTGAGCTCTGGGCCAGGCTGCTCCCTGGAACCTAGTACAGGACAGAGTTGGAGTTGCCGGGTGAGGTTTGCAGATCCCCCTCCTGTAATGAGGTCATGATGACTTCGCTCTCTTCTCGTGTTTACCTAAAACATATGGAGAGGTTCAGGGTTGATGAGAAGTATTTTCAAGAGTCTCTTATGTTCCAGTATCTTCCCTTCACTCCTTCCCTCCCAAGTCATGCATTTCTTTATTTGTAATTACTTTAATGAGGTTCTTGACATGTAACAAAGCGCACACACTCAGAATGAACACTGTGATGAATACTGACGGAGCCATCAGCATTATCAGGAGAGAACAAACCAATTCCTCTCATTATTCCCTGTAGTTTCTGGGTTTCCGCCTTCCTGTCCCTTGTTATCTTCAATCCTGTCCCCACATCACCGTTGATCTTCCCTTGTTCCTTCAGGTTACTTTTCATTTTCTAGAATTTATAAAAATCGGAACATAACATAAGTCCAAAACAAAATATATATATATATATATATTTATTGTTATGGCTTATTTTACTCTGCACAAATATTTGTGAATACTCTCATGTTTTCGTGTGTATCAAGAATCCTGGTTTTAATAACAGGTTGCATTTCAAGAATGATCATAGCACGATTGGCTTATTTATTAAGCTGATGTGTGATATTGGAACTCTTTCCAGTTTCTGGGTGTTACAATAAAGCTGATACTCGTCTTGGAGACGCAGAGAGATGAGAAGCTGAGAAAATGCTTCTTATTTAGTGTTCTTAAAACAGCCTCAAAATGGGGCAAGTTGCACATTATCAAAATCTCACCAATTTATCAGATAATTATAGAACGAAGACAGCAGCAAATTTAAATCTTGGAGAGAGACAAGTGCTCACAGAATAACAAAGACTAAGATTGTTAATGTTGCCATAGGCTGCTGAATTGAACAAAAACTACTACAAGATTAAACTAGAAATGTTTGCCTTGAAGTCAAGTGTGGTTAGGGTTTAATACTCTCCCAACGTCTCCTAAGTAACTACCTCGCCAGTGTCAGCGTGGTCCTGCTAAAGTGTGAGTCAGATGGTGTTACCTCTCTATCCACACAGATGTGTCTTCCTACCTGGGACAGCCCAGGATTCCTGCCTGAGCTCTTAGGTCCTCCTGCATCCTGGGGAGGACCTTGGCCCTGGACTTGGATCTGCACTGTTTCATAGCATCTCCGCTCACAGTGTGGCCTTTGACCCCTCATCCAGTCCCACTATGCCATATACTTACAACATATGAAATAGGATCACACGGGGGAATGAATAATTATGTTCCAGGTGCTGACTGACGCACAAAACCCTGCCACAACCCCTGACAGTTTCTACTGACAGCAGCTCTTTATT
Organism: Grampus griseus; assembly: GCF_964374135.1. NCBI lineage: Eukaryota > Metazoa > Chordata > Mammalia > Artiodactyla > Delphinidae > Grampus > Grampus griseus. The sequence goes on along the minus strand of NC_139018.1, from coordinate 86,646 downwards.
TTGTTCACCATCTCTGCTTAGGGAGGGCCTGGAGGAGAAGCCCACCCTGCCCGATGCAGGGTCGCTGTGCAAGGCTCAAGTTCACCTGCAGGAGCTGCTCCTGTGATGCACACTCATGTGTAAGGGAGGGTGACCCTGACTGTAGGCTGGGGGCTCAGCCAGGTCTGAGGGCTGGGCCTTGTGTCCACCTCGTGTGACATTGCTTGGTCTCTGACATCCTTTCAGCACGATGCCTGGGTCAGCTGAGTGGTCTCTGCATCAGAGCCCTTCCTCCGTGCGGTCACTTACACACCTAGACAGAGCTTAACGTAAGACCCCAACGTCATGCTCGTAATATTTACATAAGTGACTTGATACTTAGAGCTCCATCATCGACTGCCCATGAATTATTGTGGTCTCTTCATTTACAATTGAGAAAAATGAAAGCCACAAATACGTTCTTCCATAAATTAGCAGATAAACAATGAGTGATGTATCCATGCTGTGAAATTGTATTCAGCAATCTAAATATTAAACTATTATACCATGAAACGACATGAGGGAATCATAAATGCATACTGCTAATTAAAAAATCGGTCTGAAAACGTTCGGTTTCATCTATTTCACCTTTGGGAAAAGGCAAGTCTATATATAAACCAATAAGATAAGCATTTAGCAGGAATTTGGGAGAAGGTTTTTCATAAGATAAACATGGACAATATTTAGGGATAGTGAAATTCTTCTCAATGAAATTGTAGTGGTGGAATCATTGCACTATGAATTTGTCAAAATATATACAGTAAGAGGAGAACCTTTTTAATATAAATATAAATTTCATTTAGAAGTTCAGAGACTGAAGGATGGAACAATGCACACTGTATACATGATAACTAATATCATAGTGAATCTATGAATTAACATGGCTGGAGAAGGTGGGAAAGTAGGTTTTGACCTAAGTGACTTTGGAAATGAGTGGAGTCTGAAGGCTAAGTTCTAAGCCACTGCACGTAAGCACTAGAGCCTGGTGGATAACGGTATTTCCATCAGGAGTCAGGCTAAGCATTCAGTTACTACTGTGCATGTGGAATTGAACAATTAGTAGCTGGATGGCATCGGTGGAGACAGGTTTCTTACTGTTGGATGGAAAGTAACAGACAAGCAAGGTGGAAAATCTGGATTTAACCATGTGTTGTTGCACTAGGATTGGAGATGTAAGAATTGTCTCACATTTACTTTCACACAGGTCAGAAGGTGAGATACAGAGATAGTTGCAGACGTGTGTGTGTATACGTGGGGTAGAGCACACAGACATATTTCCAAGGTCTATTAGCTCATGGGTCTAGAGGCAATGCCGCCAGTGGACAGGACACCAGCATTAGTGTCCTAATACCCACCCTTCTGGTTGCTAATGCTACTCTCCAGAAAAGGATCCACGACTCATGTGAGGCCTGGCTAATTCCAGGCCCACAGAAGAGAATACACATGATTATCCTGCAGATTCTTGTAGCACCAGAAAGTAAGGAAGTCTTCACACAAATGGATGGGAGCCTGTAAAGAGGATACAGGAGACAATTTGAAAGAGCTCCTCATGGGTGACAAGTGGTCACAATTACAGAAGCAAAGAAAATGCCTTAGTATATAACCTTAACACAAGTTATGAAACAAGTATCTTGATTCATACTTATATAAAGAGATGGAATAAATATATCTAATGGGGAAGGTAGGATAAATCTCCCTTAAGGAATAACTTCAGGTACCTCATCATGGTCATGTTCCCTTCTAGAAGGTGAACTTAACCCTCCATCCCTGAAAGTGGCCTGGAGTATGAACATGGCAGAAGTTATGGGTGCCCTTCAGTTACATGATGAATTTTTAGATATAATACACCAAACATCATTCATCATATAAATTTGTAATTTTTCAGTATCCATTAAAAATTCTGTTCTGAAAACAACAATAGCAACAGTAACAATAACTTCACTGTTAAGGGAATTAGGCACAGACTTGGAGAATGTGCTTCCTAGTATCATATTCATAAGGACTTGTATCATGAATATACAGCAAATTAACAGCTCAACGACAGCAATAAATAATGAAAATAATGTACACAGTGCCAGTGATTTGAAGATACCTACACATAGAAGAGATAAAGGTTTTAAAAGGATTCTTCATTAAGGAAACATAAAATAACACGATGAAATACAGCTACTGACTTATTACAACAGTTGAAGCACAAAATAATAAAAAAGTTAAATACTGGGGATGATGTAGAGCAAAAGGCCCTCATCCGCTTGCTGGAAGGATGCCAGTGGCCGCCAATTGGAATATATTTGTCAATTTCTTAGAGAGAAAACCAGACACTCATCAAGTGATTGAGGCGTGAGCTAGAAAAATATTTACAAAAGTTTTAAAAATATTTATGTTAATGCAAATAACTTCATACGGGTTCTTGTATCATCTTTACACCTTCGAGCCTTTACCATTCCCTAAATATGGGTTATGTAGTCAGTTTTTATGGTTATTTTCCATACGACTAGGATATACTTGTTTCTGTTCCATTTTATCTATCTCTCTATTTTATCTAATTATCTATTATCAATCTCCACACTAGATGACAAGGTACAGGAAACAAAGCCCACATGTTACAGCCCAGCCTGTGTCCCGACATTTCCAAAGGTCCCCTGAGCAGAAAATGCCTGCAGTGCTGTATGGACATCAATTTCCGAATATCAACATGACTCATTCTATTCAAGTGAAAGGAGTTGCATCAGACAGGACTGGAGAGGTTTTCAGGATGAGAGGAATTGGAAATCCATCTGATGGCGGAAAGCAGATTTAAAGTTCAACAGTAAAAATTATTTATGTGATTAAACGATTAAAAACTTGACAACTAATAACAGAAAGTAGTAACCTAATCTTCAAATAAAGGTCTCAAGAAGAAATATATCTGTGCAGCTCTTCCAAAGATAGATGGGGAAAGACAGACAAGCCTGAATCCATGAAAAACGTCTGAAGTTTAGAGACAAGAAACTTCCCTGGAATCATTGTGGGTGAGGCTTCCGGGGTGGCAATGATCCAGTGGAGAAACCACAGCTTCTGAGAGAGAATCCCTCCATCCCAACCTCTGCACCTGCCCTGAAATGGGTCCACTTGTTTCCAGTTGACGCTGAGCGCCCCCTGGTGGTTGGAACGCCCCCTGCAGGGAGGGTCGTGTCTGGACTCACCCTGACTTCTCACTGAAACTCCTGGGACAGTAACACAGGGCTGAGTCCTAGGTCATCATGGAGCTGAGCTGCAGGGAAAACTGAATTTGTGAGCTGTCTCTGGAGGTGGAGAGTCATTTCTGGAGAGACATCTTGTATGCTGTGCTATTCCCAGAACCAAAGCACCCCAGTCACCTCAGCCCTTTCCCTGGGGGCTGAGGGATCCAGTCCCAGCAGCCAGCAATGTTTGTGATGGAGAATCCAGAGACTGAGCGGGTAAGGGAGAGGATCTTCAATAGTCCTGGACCCGATTCCTGCACCAGCACCTGGGACACGACGCCTGGTGAAGGAGAAACAAGGAGACACCCACTTCACAGATGTCACCCCATAACTCCACCTTCCTCAGACCTAGGAGATGCTCACAGCTGAGGGATGCCCACAAGAGGAGGAATGACCAGAAGATTTCCATGTTCATTTTGATCAATGCTCTGACTCTAAGAGAGTTATGTCAGTGAAGATGAGAACCCTGACTCTGAGTAGCACAGGTGCTGTGCTTTCCCCTTGAGCCTGGGTGTGATGTGCAGGTGGAAGCATGATTCCATATAAAGATGGTCCCGGCTGGTCCTTCTCTAGGGCTGTGGAGGAGGGTGCTGGCTGAGATCCAGGGTGGACACAGCTTCATGTCACCTCTGAAGAATGGGTGATGTTTCTTTTCCAATACGATACTTACATTTCCATATATGTCTATCTGCGTCTATATTATAGGTGTACTCGTTGGCTAGTGTGGCCATTACAGAATAACAGACTGGGTGGATTAAACAACAGCAATGGATTCCTCTCAGGCCTGGAGGCAAGAAGTCGAAGGTCACGGTGTCAGCAGGTTTGGGTCCTTCTCAGGCCTTTCTCCTTTGCTTGCAGATGGACGTCTTCCCACTGAGTCCTCAGATGGTCTTTTCTCTGTGTGTCTGTGTGCATCCGTGCTTTACTTGTATGTTCATTATTCCTCTTCTTAAGTGTGACAAAGACCCCTGACCACCCCTTAGGCAACAGGCTCCTTGTAATTCTCTTCTCAACTAGTCTTGCCCTGTGGGCTTCTGTGTTTATATGTGCATGGCCAGGTTTTGTGAAGGGCCCTGCTAAGTGAGAATAATGAGGATCCCCTACCCTTGAACTCTGATCACCCTCAGTATTTGATCAAAGCCATCAAACCTCCTATCACCCACACGGTATCTGATCACCCTGGTCTCCCTTTAGCAAGAATCCTTTTGAGTCTATGTAACCAGAATCCCCTTAGCTTGTATTTCTTCTGTTCATAATTTCGAGTGCACTCCACCCCCCGGCTTTTTGACCGTAAGCCCCCACTTGCCAGGCTCTATTTGGAATTAAGGCAAGTTTCCAAGGCTGCATCCCATATGCAGCAGCGAGTTTTGTCTTCAGGTTTTGGATGAACTTTATATTGGAAACATGAGTATCATTTTCACCACCCATGGCCATATAACACATGCCTGAATGAAGCTGATGTCTCATGTATATTTTCCCTAAGTCCACTCACAGCCATTTGTGCGTAGGGACACTAGACTGTTCCTCAGCCCTATGCCTGGGACTACTTTAAACAATTGCCAAGAATCACAGAACTGTGAAAAGCATGGCACTAGTTTGACCCCAGAAAGTGCTCAATTACAGGACGGGAGTTGAAACAATAAAAGAGAGCATCACCTTGACTGACCTCAGCTGGGAAAATGTGTGTGTGTGTGTGTGTGTGTGTGTGTGCGCGCGCGCATGTGTGTTGCCTGATTCAAACAACCGGCCACATTCTTAATGTCCGTGAATGACCACAAAATGACAGTATTTATTTTGTGGTGCTCATAAAAGCTAGAAGTAGGTGAATTTGCAGATTTGGGATCTGTGAATAACGAGGATAATTGCACGTGCAGTATTGGAGCACTCTGGCGTTAGAGTCTATAACACTGCCTGCTGCAGAATTCAGAATGCTTGTGCAGGTTGCCTGAAAGCAGGACGGTGTGTCTCTTCCTTCCACATCTACAAAAACAAAACAACAATTAATACGGTTTAAAAATCTCATGTGCATTGTCAGGATATTTACACGTTTCACAAACTTCAGGCTGAAATTGAACATTATGGTGAGCTGCAGGGTTTTTTTGAGCTCCTTTGAGAAAAAGATAAAGAAATGATAAACAACCTTAACTCTTGAGTATTATATTTGTCTGTGCATATGAATATATATATACACAACTATAATAAAAATGAAAAGCAAATATGTATATGCACACAAAATTTTTTAGACACTTCATAATCCACAGCAATGAAACATTAGGATACAGAACAGAGTCTCTGGTAGAGGTCCTGGGCAGGAAGAGGAAAGCACAGGTTCTAACAAGAGTTCCCTCCCAGCCCATATATGCACCTGCTGCAGGTCGCAGCCCTGTACTTGTTGGGTCCTGCACGCCCCCTCGTGGTAACGGGCCTCTGTGCAGGGAGGTTCGTGTCTGGGCTCACACTGACTTCCCCTCACTGTGTCTCTAGCACAGTAATACAGTGCTGTGTCTTCAGTTGTCAGGCTGCTCAGCGATAAGTAGACTTGGCTCTTGGAGGTGTCCCTGGTGATGCTGAGCCGGGACTTAAGAGTTGGGTTATAATATGCACTTCCACTATAACCCATCGCACCAACCCATACCAGCCCCTTTCCTGGAGCCTGCCGGACCCAGGATACATCATAGCTGGTTAATGAGAATCCAGAGACAGTGCAGGTGAGGGAGAGGGTCTGTGAGGGCTTCACCAGGCTGGGTCCCGACTCCTGCAGCTGCACCTGGGACAGGACACCTGTGGACAGAGAGAAACACGGTGACTCATGGGCTCAGATGCAGCTTCCCCATGTGTTCACGTCTGAATCCCTGAGAAACTCACCTCTGGGAGCTGACACCAGGAAGAGGAAGAACCACAGTGGATTCATCTTCTTGCAGATGAGATTCATGAAGCCCAGAAAATCTCTTCAAGCATGAGGAGAAACCCGAATTTAAGTGAACAGGTACTTTGTTTTTACCTTGTGGTCTAAGGGGATATTTGCATATAGGAGGGACCTTTTTATAAAAAGCCAAAAGTAGTGAAGGAACGTCTGTGTATATGGGGCTCCCCCTGTTAGCAGGGTGCTAACTGTGCCTTCAGAGAACTCAACCCTCACCTGGGGTCCCTTCCCTATGCCTGGGGGTCTCCGTGTCCAGGAATGAAATGAGGCTGAAGGGCTAGTCAGGAAGTCAGCTGTGCTCAAGGATTAACGGCAGATTTGGGGAATAGACTTTAATCCCGTGGATGTATATATTTCACATAAATACCCATCACACATTCAGGGTCCTCCAAGATGTCAGACACAGACTCTTGTTTTTTCCTTTCTGCATTACCTCAAGTTTATATCCTGGATACGCAGGTATTTGAGACAAACCATACATGTAATAATGACATTGAATTCAGACAAAGTCAGGTAAAATTGAATGTTTATCAAAATTCACAACAGAGTTCTTTTTCCCTTAATTTGGGTGAACATTTCTTCACCTGAAACAGTTTAAATATTATCAAGAGTTGCTCTGTAGGTGGATTTATTCTTAACAACTAAACACACCATGTATTTTGTGGACAAGGTAGTCACTCTTGCTGTGATGGTCATGGATCCCAGCACTGCTGACATGGACAGTAGCCTGACCTGCCTTTTTCCTGTGCACAACTGAGTGTCTGCAGGAACACCGCGAAATTCAGGGCTCCCTCCTTGCGGGTGGACGTTGAGGAATCCCCAGGGCTAGCAAGGTCTAAGAACAGACAGCTCCTGGAAGCTCGTCAGGACTCCAACATGCTGGGCAGGTGACCTGGTCACAGTGCACAGACTCACTCCCTCTAGAAGTGTTCATTTCTAACTCTCCCTGTCACAGCCAGTGACATTGGAGCTCAGGGAACACAGTTCCCACTGCACTGGGTGAGAGAACATGCAAGATTTTTAGAATTAAACCTTCACGCTGAATGGTTTGCAGAGTTTGAGGGTGTCATGGTCAGAGGAAAGCCCCCACTTCAGGAAGCAGGTTCCCTTGAAATGTCCACCTGAGAGCAGCTTTCCTGAGTCCCTGGGACACTGAGTCCTGGGACTGTGCCTGAGGTCATATAAGTAAATGGTGCTGGAGAGCAGAGCACAGCTCCATCCCATCTCGCTGTGGGCACTGAGGATGTGGCCTCACCATCTGCATTTCAGTCTGCAAGGATGTAAACTGGGGATCACGATAGTAACAGCATGTCTGAACTTTATAGTGGGTTTGCCATTAGTGTTGGATGTGTAATCAATGTCATTTTGATGTTACTTCTCCTGGGAACCAGAAAGACCAATCCGAGTTCTCTTCTCTGACCGACACATTTGTTCATGTAACACTGGCTCCACTCCTTCACTGAGATGTCACACCTGCGGGTCTGGGGCAGATCAGCACTTCCTCAGCCCTGCGATATCATCTGCATATTTACTAATGTAGAACCTGCTGTTTATGAAAAGCCCTTTCCTCCATACTATTTCATGAACATATTCCCAAATGTACCCCATTGCTTCTAGCTTTTTCAATAATATTAATAGAGAAAAATAAATAATAATCTTACTGACTAAATGTAGATAATAAGAGAGTCAACTAAAGCAGGATGAGCAAGAATCATAGGAAAAGTCAGGACCTGAAACGTGAGCTGATACACTGAGGGACAGGGGAGGGGAAGGGATGGCATCCAACACCTAGAACCAGGTGAGCCCATTATTCGCCAGGTGGAATCAGAGCCTGCATTTGAACAGATACACTGGCATATGACATGGCCTTCATGAGCTAGTAGACTGGAGGAAACCCATACAAATTCCTGTTCACATAGAAGGAAATATAACCGGTATCTTTATGTTTCAGTGGTTGGGGATGTGTTGTTAGGGTCTCTTCACCCCTAGGCAAAATGAGTTAGGCCATAAGCACTAAAATGTTATTTTTCCTTTGTGGAGAAAATTGGAGGGAATTATGTCTGGAGACTGGATCGTATGATAATGCTGGGGGGAATATCCATTAAAGACGCCCAATGGGTGATGGGAAAAAGAAGTGGTGAGATTTAAGTCATATTGCTTTGCAGGTTACCAGTGATGACACCAAGAGTTCCCCATCAGGGTGATGGGTGGGAGAATGACAGATAGTGGTGGGCTTCATGTTAAGCCCATGGACAGGTGCATCTGATGTTCTCTGTATTTCCCCTTATCAATGTTCCAGAGCATAAGCTCATAATGGGGTGTGGACTTCAAGAAAGTTTAAGCCAGATTGTTGAGGACATTTGTGGGCTTTGTTAGAATAATTGAGAAAAGAAGAAGCAGGAACTATACTTGGAATAACAGTAGGGTGAGGTTGAGGGTCAGGGTCAGGGTCAGGGTTAGGGGTTAGGGTTAGGGTTAGGGTTTAGGGTGAGGGTTAGGGTTAGAATTAGGGTACAGGTTAGGGTTAGGTTATGTGTTAGGGCACTGTTTAGGGTTAGGGCTAGGGATTGGATAGGAACCCCTTATCAGATATATATATTTTTTCCTTTTTTTTTTTTGGTACACTGGCCTCTCCCGTTGCAGAGCGCAGGCTCCGGACGCGCAGGCTCAGCGGCCATGGCTCACGGGCCCAGCTGCTCCACGGCATGTGGGATCCTCCCAGACCGGGGCACGAACCCGTGTCCCCTGCATCGGCAGGTGGACTCTCAACCACTGCGCCACCAGGGAAGCCCTATTTTTTCCATTTTTTTAAATTTATTTTTTAATGCCTGACATTGGAAGCTCTACATCTTGACTTTTGAGTGGTTGTTTTACTTTGTTTTTGTTATTGGACTATAGTTTATCATCATCATTTAACATATTTCAAACACACACAACACACAGTGTTGCATTGTACAGATGTACTGGAACTCGGTGTATAGTGGATAGCTATGGACACACACACACTTTTTCCCTCCCTGTTATTGTGGTAAGTCATGCTGAAATCCATGTCATCGTGACCGCAAGTGCATTTTCCCCAGTGTCTCCCACACACCCATTTGTTGTCTTTGGACGTTGTCACGGTCTATGCAGAGATAGATTTTTATTTCCATTTGTATGGGTTTGAGCGTATCAGCCTTTCCTTTCCAGCTCCTGGGCTTTCCCTGTACATTCGAAAGACTTCCTCCGTTCTAAAGTATGGAATGAAAACCGACTCATGCATTGTTGTTCTTTGAGCACTTGCTTGGTTTCGGTTTGCCAGTCCACGGCTTCCCTCCTTCGCAGGAGCCAGGATCTCGCGCTTGCACTCTGGGCAGCCCTTGCTGGCCACCAGGCCCCGCCGGCGTCTCCGTGGAATTTTAACCACCTGGAAATCGCGTGGCTAGTGTTGTCTCCAAGGCGGCAGACGCCAGCCAATATCTTCCCAGCCTCCTCTCCCCGCCCCCGCTCCCCCTGTCTGCTGCCGGGGTCGGTTGTGCCGTGCTGTGCCATGCGAAACCGGGAGCTAAGTGCCACGAGGATGCCTCAGGGCCGGGGCGGACGCCCTCCACCCGCCCCGGGACAAGCTCTGGCTTTGGGGCGGCCAGCGCTGCGTCCTCGCTCCCGGGCGCTCGGGGTCTGTCCCGCTTACGTTCGCGCCGGTTGTCGGCCGCCCTCTGGCGGCCTCTTTTATATCGCCTCTTCCGTCTGGAGCTCTGGCGCCCTTGGCGATGGATGGGACGCGGCCTCCGAGCGTGAAGCGGAGTTCCGGGCGCCCGGCGAAGCTGGCGGCACCTCTCCGGGTCACGCAGGGGCGTGGGCGCGTCATTCGCTCGCCGCGTTCTGGGCGCGCAGGCTCACTGGGGGTGGTCGCGCCGCGCTTCCGCCCGGACGTGGAGCCGCCTGGCCCGGCGTACTGGTACCCACCAGCGCCCCTTGGGCTGCATGAGCCACCCCGCGATGGCCCGGCGCTGCGGGGAGGAAAGGGAGGGCGTCCTGCACCCACGCAGACGCCCGTGGCGCGGGTGTTCTTTGCCGACCTTATTAATTTCCCCACTCCCTCTACACTTCCTGCTCCTGAGGAGAAGGCCGACCGGTACGTGCTGAGGCCCGTGGAGTGTGGAATGGACGCAGTGGCGGGCACGCTTGAGTCCCGGTGGTTGGATTCTTTCTGATAGATTTTTCGGAGTCGCACGCAGGAGGTGGGGACCGCCCCTGGCCATGAGAGGTAACCTGGGTAGGGTGGCACGGGTCTGGGTGTTGTCCCTCTTGGGGCCCAGTCGTCGGAGGTGCGTCTGCAGAATTTTCCCAAGTCGCCATCGAGAGACATTGACGGACCGGTACCTGCCAACTTGGGCGAACTGGAGAGGGCATGCCCCGCCCACTCCGCCCCTCATTCCTGGCACTCCTCCCCCCCGCCCCCCTTTGCTGCCACGCTACCCTGAGATGGCCGTGAGAGCTCAGGGGCTGGCAGTGATGGGGTAGTGCTGGGGACCGGTGGCTGGACTGAGCTGCTGGGGGACCCCTGCAATTTGTGAATAGCCAGCCCCCATTGCTGGGTGTGGGAAGTTTTTCACCTAATGTTGGCGGGTCTTTTTGCTGCTAGAGAAGTGTGGTTTTCTTCAGTGCGTGTTGCCAGGGACATTGGGCTTCTGGACGTGCATAGTGCTGTGGGTTTGACCACAACTTTGCACCTGGCTCTCCCGTTGCTTCTTGAGCTGCCTGCTGGGCGTGTGCATCGGCTCTTAGGTGTGTGTCCAGCTGACCCAATCCTACATCATACTCCATCTCTGGCCCCTGGCAGCCCGAGGGCATTGAGGCCATGCAGTGTGGGTCCTCTACTCTCATGTGGCTGTGATAACCTCATCTCACAGGTGTCATGTCATGCGTGAGATGTAATATTCCCAGAATTGTTGGGCACTGTCACCTGAGAAGAGGTCGCTGGTGAGGCTGAAGCAGGCCCTGCTGGTGACGGGCTCCCTGGGTCTCCCCTTTGGGGATTCCATGCACATGGATTGGTGGTTATGTCATGCTCTCCAGGGCTGGGGCTAAGTTGAACAAGATGAGGGCTGGAAGTTCAAAGCAAATGGGGCCACTCTTGTCCTGCCCTTGGGGCCCTTGCCTCTCCCCCCTGCCTACTGGTGGTGTGTGGAGCTCAGGAGTGGAGACTCTATCCCGACCTTAGTCTCTTGTCCTTTGCTTCAGGGCATCAGTGTGGCTGTGGTCCTCTGATGCGACAGACGCTTTTTCACCTTAGGAGGCATGCAGCAGACTGGTGGGATGGCTCTCCCCAGGGCACGGAGGGCCACTTGCAAGACCCATCCCCCGCTCTGCTGCATGCCTCCTTGGTGTGTGAGCATGTGTCACCTACTCTCTGTGGTGCCTCTGGAGTTGTACAGGTTGTCCCTCAGGTGCTGAAAATCAAGCAGTGCTGTTTCCTATTCCCAGCAAACCCCTTGTGTCACCACTGTGGTGGTGTGTCCTGTGCATAGCATTCTTGGGCGCCTTGATGGTAAGGTGGCACCTGTCCCACTTTCCGGGCAAGTACCTCATTGTGGTCATGCTTACTATGCTAGAGGGACTGAGGTTGCCAGGTGAATGCCATGAATACATTTTTGCCAGGACTTGTGTGCAATAGTGGGAGGCTGGGCAGCACAGAGAGGGGCTCAGTCAGACTTCAGGGTTAGGGTTAGGGTGAGGGTGAGGGTTAGGGTTAGGGTGAGGGTGAGGGTTAGGGTTAGGGTGAGGGTGAGGGTTAGGGTTAGGGTGAGGGACAGTTTCAGGAACTTGGTAAGACATGGGTGAGGATATTAGCTCAGGATAAAGTCAGGACTTTAGGTATTGATGGCCACAGGGCCTTAAGACAGTGTCAGGGCCTGACTTAGGATGAGCATCAGAGCCTTTGTTAGGTACAGTGTCAGGGCCTGAGTTAGGTGTAGTGTCAGGGCCTGAGTGACGAGCCTCCAGGCCTCAGTTAGGGACAGGGTCACGGCCTCGGGACTAATTTCAGGGCCTTAGTTAGGGACAGCATCAGGGCTTACTTTGTGACAGTTTTAGGACCTTAGTAAGACATGGGTGAGGATATTAGCTCAGGATAATGTCAGGACTTTAGATATTGATGTCCGCAGGGCCTTAGTTAGAGACAGTGTCAGGGCCTGAGTTAGGATTAGCATCAGAGCCTCTGTTAGGTACAGTGTCAGGGCCTGAGTTAGGAATAGTGTTAGGGCATTAGTTAGGGACAGTTCTGGGCCGGTTTTAGGACGAGCATCTAGGCCTTAGTTAGTGACAGTGTCCTGGCCTTGGGCCTAAATTCAGGTCTGTGTTAGGCACAGAGTAAGGGCTTCAGTTAGCATAAGAGGCAGGACAGTTGCTAGGGACAGGGTTAGGGTAAAGTTTAGGGACCGTGTCAGGAAATGACCTAGGGGTAGTGTCAAGACCTTCGTCCCTGAGAGTATCAGGGCCTTAATTAGATCCAGTATCAGGGCTGCAGGTAGGGACAGCATCAGAGCCTGACTTAGGGAGAGCGACAGGGCCTGATTTAGGCCTAGCGTTAGGCCCTTAGCTGGGGACACTGTCAGGGCATGATGTAGGGGCTGCATCAGGGCCTTTGTTGGGTCAGCATTAGGGTCTTAGTTAAAGACATGATCAGGGCCTGAGGTAGTCACAGTGTCAAGGCCTCAGTTAGGCATAGCTTCAGGGCCTGAGTTAGGCACAGCCTCAGGCCTTCACTTAGGGACAGCGACAAGGCTTTCTTAGGGAGAATTTCAGGACCTTGGTTAGAAATGGGTTAGGATATTAGCTCAGGATAGTGTCTAGGTTTTAGTTATTGCCGGCAGCAGGGACTGTATTGGGGACAGATTCCAGGCCTTAGTTAGAGACAGTGTCAGGGCCTTAGTTAGGACTAGGCTGGGCGTTAGTTAGGGAGAACATTAGGGCTTCAATGAGGATATGAGGCAGGAAATTAGCTCGGGACAGAGTCAGCTTCCAGGCGGGGGATAGTGTCAGCAAATGAGCTAGGGATAGCGTGAAGACCTTAGTTATTGAGAGCATCAGGGCCTTAGTTAGGACGAGTGTCAGGGCCTTAATCAGGACCAGTGTCAGGGCTTGATGTAGGGACAGCGTCAGAGCCTAAGTAAGCTACGGCAACAGGGCCTAAGTGAGGCCTTTATTTAGGGCCTGAGTGAGGGACAGTGTCAGGGCATGACCTAGGAGCAGGATAAGGGCCTCTGTAGGATCAGCCTTAGGGTCTTCGTTAAAGACATTATCAGGGCCTCTTTTAGGGACAGCCTCAGCGCCTCACTTAGGGACAGTGTCACGGCTTACTTTGGGATAGTTTCAGGACCTTGGTGATATAAGGATCAGTGTATTAGCTCAGGATAATGTCAGGACTTAAATATTGATGGCAGCAGGGCCTTAGTTAGAGACAGTGTCAGGGACTGAGTTAGGTGTAATGTCAGGGGCTTATTTAGACAAGAGACTCCAGGACCTTCCCTGAGTTCCAAAGGGCAGATTCGAACAGTTGCTAATCAGGGAAGGGAGGAGATGCAGAGAAAAGGGAGGAACCATCAAGAAACAATACTGCAGCCTTGGGGCAGGATCCTGGTTTTGCCTCAAGGGATACAGGTAAGAGTATCTTTGAGCTCTTTACCAACCTAAAACCCCCACAAAATAGAAGATTTTAGTCTTCTTTATTTCAGAGAAGCTCATCAAGAGACCATCTGAGGCCAGATTAGAGGGAGTTAAGGCCCTGTACACACACTATTCCTTAGGAGCAAGTGTGTCCTTAAACCATTGCTGTAAAACTCCTCACCAGATCGTACTGCATTGGGACGCATGGTTTTTGAGGGCACGAGTTTTCTGTGTCCCCCTTTGGCTGCCAAAGCAGTAAAGCCATTCTTTTCTACTTCCTCCAAACCTCTCCCTCTGAGATTCGATTTGGCACTGGTGCATAGTGGTCGAGTTTTCGACATCAAATTTAGTACCCAGTGTGGGACTGACTTGGGGATGGCCCCTGTGGGTCCCCTGACTCGATCGGACACTGAGATTTTCTCCACGCCAGCCTCTTTCGAGAGAGTGTAGGGTTGGAGAATTCCTTTGGAGGCCAGACCACCTGGGACCCTTGCCTGGAAAGGCTGAGCCCCAGTCGTCCCAGCAGTTAGAACTCTGGGGCAGGAATAGATGGTGGAAGAGGGACCTCCCTAGCAGCTGCCCAGGCCGTCTTTGCCTTGAGGACGTTCCTCTCTTCCTCCTGCCTGGGCTGCCCTGAATGTCCTGCTCCAAGGGATTATTGAGGAACCAAAAAAATAGCATTTGGGATGTTTCAGCACCTCAGCCAGCGTGTGGTAACTCCCCTGGCATGCAGTCTGAGGTCCTTTTAGCCCTGTACATTTGGGGGAACCTTGGTTCCCATTTGGGTGACTTTTCATTCCAGGAAATCTCATTTGGAAGGTGCACCCCTTGGACAGAGGTCACAGGCTAAGTTGAGACTTGGAAGATGATTTGAGTCTTGTGCTGTGTGGTTTTTGGTTTCTGTTTGGTTTCTGGCTCCGTTGGTTTGTGGCTTCCGTTGGTGTTTAGGATTTTGTTTTGTTTTTAGTCCGTGTGTGAGTGTTCTATGGTTCAAGCATAAGAAGTGCTTCTTCTTCAGTTCCATGTGGTAGCCAATGGGCAAAATCCTGGCAGACTGGTCAACCTATAGTTGTAAACCTAAGGCTAAGAAAAGAATGAAATTCTATTGTAGTTTTGTCTGTCCATTGTATGGATACACTCTTGAAAAATGAGGAATGGTGGTCTTTGAGTGGGAGCCTAAATGACTATACTATCCTTCAGCTAGAGTTCTTTTGTCACAGGAAGAGAAAGACAGAAGAAGTTCCATATATTCAAGCATTTATGAAGCTACGCAATAAAGAAAGTGAGCAGCTAGGTAACAGGCTGATGGTACAAAGAGAAAAGAAAGTCCCTTTGTAGTAGAGCTGGTTGTGTCTGAATGCGGAAAAAATAAGGGGCAACATAAGATGGATACAGAAGGTGATGAACATCTGTGCAAAGGGAACACTGAGGAAAGGGTTGTGCATGACCAGGATTTTCTAAGATGGATTTTGTTGGAAGTGGGTTAGGGCAAGCCTGGATTTGGTTTCTCCCTCCAAAGTTTCCTTGGAATGCTGCTTTTGATTGTGAACAGCTTGTGAGTTCCTTTGCCTGTGTCTGTGATCTGTACTTTTGTTTGAAATCTCTTTACTTTGGTTCAGTGAATAAGTGTTGTTTGGCCGATTCTAACAGTTCTTTTGATCTCCAGCTAACTTTGAGCTGCTTTCGAAGGCCCTTGAGCCATCTCAGAGAGAAATGTTTGATTAGTATGTTACATTACATGGAATTCCTAAAACTCTAGTATGTCCTGGTAAAATTTTATCAGTCATAATTCTAGTTATTTTTAAATGTAGTATGTAACAGCAGTAATGGTTTCTTTTGTCATTTACACTGTGATCAAATGTTTAACCATGACCTTTTGAGTCTTTATGTGATTTATAGATAGTTACTGTTGTGCTCTAACATTTTGCAAAAGTGCTCCATCTTCAAGAAGATCTATGTGAAGGGCCTTTTGGCAAGCACAGGTCTCTGATAAAGTTCATATCATAATGCCACACTGGGTAAGAAATGAAAAATGGTAATGGAGAATCGGATGGCTTCATAAAAAGTTAACAGAAGGATTGGTTACTGAGTGAACTGGTGAATATGTTTTTGTTATAATGTTTTTGTATTTTTGTTACTGGCTTTGATCTGTGTTTTCCAGACACAGGGAAGTCCTTCCCCTCAAGCTACTTAGGACTTGGAGCAATTGGATAAATGCCACCTCTGTATGGAAGTGTGTATTTATGAAAGTTACTGTGTTGGCTTCATTTTGCCCTGATGTTTAAGAGGAAAGGAAAATTACCTAGTGAAGTTATGAGAATGTAACTACTCATGATGTATCACTGTTTGCTTTAGGTCTACTGCTAAAAGCACATGTGCAATGCTTGTGTGACAATTGGGTATGAATAATAAAATGTATGGCCTATATAAAGCGTTTTCTCATTAACATTCCTCTGAGCATGTTCACGATACCTGATCAGTACTCCCCCAACGTGGATTAACTAGGCAAATATAAAGGAGGCCTAGCGCTGAGGGGCATGATCTACACGTGGGCCAAACAGCTGAATCATTCTGGCACTGAGGGATTGACATTTTGATCATCAATGCTTTCTATTGAAAGACTTGTAATCAAAAGGGAAAAAATCTCTTCACATATTGAGGTGTGAGGAAGTCACTCTGGCTTTTACATGGTTTAACTTAAATTTTACTGAGCAAACTGGCCTGTTTTGTGGCCTTTTGGGTATGAATTGTACATCTGCTTTGGCATTGAGGAGGGGAATGCATTTGACAGTCAAAGAGGAGTAACTATGGTTCAGACATACAAGATAAACCTAAGTGTCCATTGTAGATGTGATTTAGATGCATTCCTGTATTTTTTTTGTTTTCTTTTTTTTACATCTTTATTGGAGTATAATTGTTTTACAATGGTGTGTTAGTTTCTGCTTTATAACAAAGTGAATCAGTTATACATATACATATGTTCCCATATCTCTTCCCTCTTGCGTCTCCCTCCCTCCCACCCTCCCTATCCCACCCCTCTAGGTGGTCACAAAGCACCGAGCTGATCTCCCTGTGTATATCTTTTTGAATTCGTGTTTTTGTTTCCTTCAGAAAGATACCCCCAAGTGTAATTCCTGCATCATATGGTAGTTCTATTTTTAATTTCTTGAGGATCCTTTGTATTGTTTTCCACAGGGGCTGCACCAATGAACATTCCCAAGAGAATGCATGAGGGTTCTCCTCATCCTCGCCAGGGCTTGTTATTTGTTATCTTTTGGACGATAGCCAAGTTTTTAGGTGTGAGGTGATAATCTCATTGTTCTTTTGATGTGTGTTTCCCTGATGATAAGTGATATTGGTCATAGTTGCATATGTCTCTTGGTCATCTGTACGTACTCTTTGGAAAAATGTTCGGTCCCAATTTTTAATTGGGTTTTTGGTTTTTGGAGGTTCAGTTGTGTGAGTTCTTCATCTATTTTGGACATGAACCCCTTTTCAGACATATTGTTTGCAAATATTTTCTCACATTCAGTAGGCTGCCTCTTCATTTTGTGGATGGTTTCCTTTGCCATTGAAAAGCTTCGAAGTTGGATGGAGTCCCACTGGTTTATTCTGCTTTTGTTCCTCTTGCTTGGGGAGAAAGATCCAGAAAATATTGCTAAGACGGATGTCAAAGAGCAGACTGCTTACGTTTTCTTCGAGGAGCTTTATGGCTTCAGGTCTTACATTGAAGTATTTGATTCATTTTGAGGTTGCTTTTGTAGGTGGTATAAGAAAGGATTCCAGTTTGATTCTTGTGCATGTAGTTGTCCAGTTTTCCCACCACCATTCATTGAAGAGGCTGTCTTTTCCCCATTGTATAGTCTCACCTCCGTTGTCATAGATGAATTGACCATATATGCATATGTTTATTTTGAGGATCTCAATTCTTTTCCATGGATCTATGTGTATTTCTTATGTTCCTATACCATACTGTCTTGATTATTCTAGATATGTAGTATAGTTTGAAACAGGGAGTGTGATATGTCCAAGTTTGTGCTTCTTTCTTAAGATCGTATTGACTATTCAGGTTCTTTTCTGTTTCCTTACACATATTAGAATTCTTTGTTTTAGTTCTCATAAAATTCCACTGGTATTTTGATAAGAATGGCATCAAACCTCTAGATTGCTCTGGGGTGTGGAATCATTTTAACAATATGAATTCTTCCAATCCAGGAACACATTATGTCTGTGAATTTGTCTGTGTCGTCTCCAA
Organism: Grampus griseus; assembly: GCF_964374135.1. Taxonomy (NCBI): domain Eukaryota; kingdom Metazoa; phylum Chordata; class Mammalia; order Artiodactyla; family Delphinidae; genus Grampus; species Grampus griseus. Next base: position 68,579 of record NC_139018.1, on the reverse strand, counting down.
TTTCTTTCATCAGTGTCTTCCAGTTTTCTGAGTAAAGGTCTTTTACCTCCTGGGTTAGATGTATTCCTAGGTATTTCATTTTTGTTAATATCATTGTCAATGGGGTTGTTTTCTTAATTTCTCATTCTGATAGTTTGTTGCCAGTGTATAGAGATGCAACCGATTTCTAGAGGTTAATTTTGTATCCTGCAACTTAACTGAATTTTCCAATGAATTCCATTTGTTTGGGGGGGGTCACTTTAAGGATTTTCTGTATAAAACATCATGTTGGGACTTCCCCGGTGGCACAGGGGTTAAGACTCCGCACTCCCAATGTAGGGGGCCTGGGTTCGATCCCTGGTCAGGGAACTAGATCCCACATGCATGCCACAACTAAGAGTTTGCATGCCACAACTAAGGACCCCGCCTGAAACAACTAAGGAGCTCACGTGCCACAACTAAGTCCCAGCACAACCAGAATAAATAAATGAATAAATAAATAAATGAAATATAAGACATCATCTCATCTACAAACAGTGACAGTTTTACTTTTTCCTCTGCCATTGGATCCCTTTTATTTCTTTTTCTCATCTAATTACTATGTCTAGGACTTCCTAGACCATGTTGAATGAAAGTGGTGAGAGTGGTCAGGGTTAGAGTTAGGTGTAAGCAGAATTCGCCCTCTTCCCCTTCCTCCCTCCCCATCTCTCTGAGGCCTCCAGGCAGGACAGGACTAGTCCTGGGTCACACATGACTCAGGGAGTTGAAGTGGACTGCTGTTTCTCTGCCCCCCAGTCCTGGGCATAGTTTTGTATACGGTCTGTGTACCTTCTTTGACCAGGTGTCCATTTAGAGCTTCCCATATTTTTAATGGGGTTCTCTTGGAGTTCTTTGTATATTTTGAGACAAATTCTTTATTAGATACATTTGCAGATTTTTCCCCCCAGTGTGTGTTGTCTTTCGATTGTCTGAATGAGGTTTTTCACACAGTAGAAATCTTTACTTTTATAAAGTCGACAGAATCCCTTGTTTTTCTTTCTGGACTGCTTTTTTGTGTTGTGTGTTAAAACCACAAAGCTTGTGATCTACATGACCAAGCCCAAGCTCATAACAATTTTCTTTTATGTTTTCTCCTATAATTTTGAATAGTTTTGCATTTAAAACTTGTCTCTGAGTAATTTTGAGTGAATTTGGTGTAAGTTGTAAAGCTTGTGTCTACATTCATTTTACTCCATACGGTTTCCAATTCATTGTTCCTTAACTACTTTGGAGAAGCTATGGGATATTGTCTTCATTTGTTTGAATTTCCACAATTTAATGGGTTCAGCCAGAAGGGGGCGCTGTCTCCAGTAATCTGTGAGGGAGGCGCGGCCTGCACTTCCCGCACCGACCACAGGGTGGCGAGGAGCCCGCCTCTCTGACCCACAGCGCACGCGCGTTTCCCGCGGACGCGGCTCTGAGCACAGCTGAGGGGAGTTGTGTCTCCTCAGGCACCACCAGGCTGCGGCTGCTGACGGGCGCTCAGTCTCCTCAGGACTCGCTGGGGTTTCGGCTTCAGGACAACGTGGGGCTGCGTCCACGCTGACGGGAGCTGGGTTTCCTGAGGACGGAGGCGACGCCGGAGGAACAGGTGAGGAGACAGTGAGGAAAAGTGAGGAGAAACTTCCTGGGGGCAACTGACGCTGCTGGGGTCCGTCCTCTTGTGACCCAGGAAGGGCTTGGTGTGCAGAGCTGGGATTTTGGTCAGGCTGGTGTGCGGTGGAGCCGCGTGGGTTATGGGGTGTGCAGTCTTCCCCGCACCGTTTACCGTGGGGCTGCCCTTCCGCTCGGTGTGTCCCTGGCCCCCTTGTCGTAACTTAACGGCCCCCCCCCCCACCGTGCAGGGTGGGTTCTGGGCTCTCCGTCCCGTCCCTCTGGTCTGTGCGCCTGTTTTGAGCCAGTTCCGCGCTGTTTTGGGGACTGTAGCTTCGTGATGAAGTGTGAAGTCAGGGAGGGAGATGCCTGCGGCCCGTTCTCCTTTCTCAGGGTCGCCTTGGCTCTTCAGGGTCCTTTGTGGCTCCACACACATCTCAGGAGGATTTGCTCCACTTCTGCGAAAAACACCTTTGGAATTTCAGGACGGCCTGCCTTCCCTGTGTGCACTGCTTTGGGTGGAAAGGGCATTTTAGCAACAGTACTTCTTGCATTCCATGAGCACGGGGAGTCTTTCCACCGACTTGTGTCTTCTTCAATGTCTTCATGAGTGTCTTAAAGTTTTCAGGTCTTTCACATCCTCGGTTAAATTTATTCCTTGGTATTTTGTTTTTTTTGATGCAGTTGTAAATAGGGTTTTTTTCTCTTTGATGGTTCATTATTAGTGTTTAGAAATGCAGTTGAGTTGTGTGTACTGATTTTGCGTCTTTACTGAATTCATTTATTATTTGTAACAGTTTTTTTTTGGTGGAATGATGTGGAAAATTGAACTTCCAAAATCCCGCTGTTTCTACCACATCCAAGTCATCCGCAACAGGGAAGAAAGGGAAGTCCTTTATATTGGGAAGTCCTGATAAGTCTTTCCACAGTGCCTCTAAATGACCTGTGGACTTGGGGTGAACTGGATCTGGGTAAGGCTTGGCCTCTCTATGGAAGTTTGATGTTTCCTCTGCCTTTCTGGCATGGTTTTGACATGGTGTTTTAAAAAGTACCTGACTTCCCAGTAATTTCAAACGTACAGACAGCTTTACATACAGAAAAGCAAGTCTTGTATCTTGATTAAATATATTCCTAAATATTAATGCTGACATTATTTAAAATGTTATTGTTTTCATAAGTTCTTTTTCAGATTATTTATTGCTAGTATATATGTATAAGATAGATGTTTGTGAATTGATATTTTTTTCTATAACTTTGCTGAATTACTGCTTAATCAAATAATTTTTTGTTGTTATAGGAAGTTTTATATATAAGATGGTGTGATCTGTGTTCTGTGAATAGACACAGTTTTAATTTTTCCATTCACATGTGGATGCCTTTGGTTTCTTTCCTCCAAACTCTGGGTAGAACTTCCAGTACACTATTATCAGCGGTGGAGGCCAGCTTCCCGGCCTTGTTCCTGATTTCAGGAGTGAATCTTTCAGTTTTTAACATGGAGCATGGTGTTTGCTGTGGCTTTGTATACTGCTCTTTTTCATATGGAACAAACTTCCTTTTATTCCTACTTTCTTGAGTGTTTCTATCATGAAATAGCACTGGATTTTGATTATAGCTTTTCCTGCAGTAACTGATAGGATCATGTGCTTTGACTTCACTTCTTTATAGTTCTTCAGTACATTGCTTAGGTTTAATATGTTGAACAACCTGACATTTCCGGTGTGGAGATACTTGCTTATGGCATCATCCATTTAATGTTCTGTTGGCTCCATGTGGTTCTAATTTTGTGGAGGATTCTTGAATTCATATTTATAAGGTATACTGGTGTACTTTCTTTCTCATGCTGTATTTGTGTGACTTGATTAGATGTGGCTTGGTGTTGGTGCTTTGAAGGTCAGCATTAGGGCTGGGACTGGGTCATGGTTGCCCTAAGTGACCCCGCCCGTCGCAGCCCAGGTCGCCCGCCTCTGACCACCGCGTCCCCCCGCCAGCTCCGGCCCGGCCCTCTAGAGACTCCCCCGTACCCGGAGGGTAGGGCTGACTGTCCCTCGGTCTCCATCCCCCCTCTGCCCATCCGTCCGTCCTCCCTGAGTCAGGACACCGCGTCCTCCTTGAGGCTCCTGGATTCCGGCCTGGGGGACCCACACGCCCCCACGAACTGTGTCGACCACGAGGATTGTCACCTCAAGAGGCCCTGGAAGACGGACTCCCCGGGACCTCAGAATGGGACTTTGTGTGCACATGGGCCACCGCAGAGCTGCCCAGGGTGAGCTGAGGTCACTGACCTGTGTGCGGGCGTCCTCATGGGGGGCATTTGGACCCAGACACACGGGGGAGAAGGCGATGTCATGGCAGAGACGGAGACGGGGCTGGGAGTGGCCTGGGACCGACTGACCGCAGAACCCGCGGAGGAGCGGGCCCCCAGCACCTTGACTTCGGGCTCCAGGCCTGAGAGGAAGCGTCCCCTGTCCCAACCCCGCCCCCCATCTGGTGTTCTGTGCTGGGGCCACAGGAATCCCACACCCGGCCTGCAGGGTGCGGCAGTGTGCCTGCTGACACCCAGGACCGTCACCGGCCTCCCCCCCTCTGGGCATGACCCCCACTCCTCCTCAAGGAGGGACCCAGGGCCCAGGACCCCTGTCCCACACTTCCCCATCACAGCAACCTCCCCCCCTCACCCAGCCACCCCTGGGGCATCTCAGGCCTCAGAAAGGAGCCGCAGCAGCGTGGTGACTTGGCGAGTGGTCAGAGGCCACCGCACCCACCCCAAGACCTGAGTGTGGCCATCTGAGAAGGGACCCACAAGCCCCCCGATCCAGGCGCCGCGTTTCACAGGGCAGGTCCTCTTGCCGAGTCTCTGGAGGGGAGTGTCGAGCAGGGGTGACTGAGGCCTGTGAACATGTGGGCCAGAGAGGTCCTCCCCAGGAGCCCAGGCACAGTGAGCCCGGGGTGTGCATCCCTCCCCTCCTGTACCCCACGGAGTGAGGATAAAGCCCCAGTCACCCCCAAGAAGAGACAAGACACCCAGAGGACTAGACCCTCCACTGACCGGGGACTGAGTGTCCACCTCATTTCCCTGGAGAGAACAGTGTGTTCACTGGGACTACAGCCGGGCCCATGTGCCCACAGACACCCAGCTTTAGTGAACCAGCCACACAGCAAACCCCCTTCCAGGGGCCCCTGTGTTACTAGACGCAGCCTTCGGGGGAGGGGGCCGGCCCGAGCAAGGATGCACGTGCTCCAGCGCCGGGCACGCACTGCCCGTCCCCCTGCCCATCTCCCGGCCCCCTCCTGTGACCTGTTACCTCACCCCCTCAGGAACCCTCCTGTCCAGGCTCCGAGCACCCGCATTTCCCACTTCCACCCTGTCACTCTCCACTTCAATGTGCCCGTTTCCCCGCCAGGTGAAGTGGATGGCAAACGTCCCACACTGGTGTTTTCAGCAGTGTAGAAGGGGCTTCCTTTCTCTTGCCGGCTGGGGTCTGGCCGGACACCAGGAGCTTCCAGAGGCGCAGGGCTAGCTGCCGCCCTGCAGGGAGCAGCCCTGATCCTGCCCTACAGCGCCACCTGCTGGTCTCTCTGTCCTCCCATCCGGCACAGTCTTCACCTTCCCCGCTGCCTCTGATGGTCCCTCCACACTGTCTGGCGATCAGCCCCTCATGCCCACTGCTGTCACCCCCAGCTCCACACCCCTCCTCCAGCCTCAGAGATGACCCAGGACCCTTCCGGGGCTCCCCGCCTGCCCACCGTTGGTCGGTGTCCTCAGTCCACCTGTGCAGACAGGTGAGGATCCCCTCCAGAGGCTCCCAAACGCTTCACCCCTACATCCTCCCCGGGGTCGGCCCATGTCTTGTCAGGATGTTCCACCCTCAGCAAGCCCCCAAGTACATGGCAAGGGCAGGCATCAGGCCTGCTGCGTGCACTGCTGTGCGTCCTGCTCTATACACAGGCATGACCCTGCCCCAGGATGCAGGAAAGTCAGCCTTACCTCGGGACGTGGGGAGAGGGGCTGCCCACAGGGTGGATGTCAGCTCTCGGCTCATCAGGCAAGGGCAGCCGGGTTCTCGCTCCTTGGACCCTTTCTCACCCAGCCGGACCATGACCCGGCTTTGTTCCCACCCCTGTTGTCCCTCCATTGGCCTCGCTCTTGTGAGCAGAGCAGGACAGTGTGGTCTGTGGTTACAGGCTGAGACACACAGACACTGGCTGACCTGCGTGCACCCATGCTGACCCCACGGAACGGGCACTGCAGCACATCGTGGCTCCCAATATAATCTTCCCATGGTGCCTCTTGTAGTATGTGGACTCCTACAAGGGTGATTAGCATCCCCACTGTGGGTGAACTGGATCTGGGTAGGGCTTGGCCTCTGTAACAGAGTTTGATGTCTGTATTTCTGACATGGTATGACATGGTTGTTTTGATAAGTACTTTATTTTCTAGTAAATTTCAAGTGTATAAAAAACTTTAAATAGCAGTATAAAGTTTTCCACCTTCACAAAATACTCCAGTTTGTTTTACCCTGTGAGAGTGGGAGGGCCACTCTCCCAGGGAACCAGCACATAACCCCAAAGTGAGGAATAATTAAGGTTTCCACATTATAATCCTATCCACAGACCCGCTTCAACTTTCACTAGCTGCCCCAGCTTTGTGGAAATGTAATTTTCTATTCGAATCCAGTTTTCTCTTCTTGGAACCATCAGTGGGGCTTTTCCTCACTTTAAAAACCTTGCTGGATTGAAAGTGTACAAGATGAGCATGATCTGGGTGGGTTTTCTGTATGGCTTCTTTCACTTGGGATGTTTTCAGTGTTTAACCGCATTGTAACATTGATCATTATTTCATTCATTTTTTCCATTGGGATTAAAAACACATAACATTTACCATTTAAACCATTTTTTAAAAGCTTTTTTAAAAATATTTTATTTTATTTTCTATTTTTTGGCTGTGTCGGGTCTTTGTTGCTGCACGCAGGCTTTCTCTAGTTGCGGCAAGCGGGGGCTACTCTTCGTTGCCGTGTGCAAGCTTCTCATTGCGGTGGCTTCTCTCGTTACGGAGCACGGGCTCTAGGCACACAGGTTTCAGTAATTGTGGCATGAGGGCTCAGTAGCTGTGGCTCACGAGCTTAGTTACTCTGCGGCACGCAGGATCTTCCAGGACCAGGGCTTGAACCCGTGTCCCCTGCAGTTGGCAGGTGGATTCTTAACCACTGTGCCACGAGGAAAGCCCCAATTAAACCATTTGTAAGTATCCAGTTCTATGGCATTAACTACATTCACATTGTTGTAAAAATATCCTCACCATCCATCTCCAGAACTTTATTTTCCCCATGTGAAACCGTAGCCATTAAACACTGACTCCCCTCAACCTCTGGCAACCTTATTCTACTTTGTCTTTGGATTTGACTTATCTGCATACCTCATACTAGTGGAATCATAGAACGTTTGTCCTTTTTGTGTCTGGCTGGTTTCACTTAGCATAATGACTTCAAGGTTCATCCACATTGTAGCATGTGTGAGAATTACCTTAGCTTTAAAGGTTGAATCATATTCCATTGCATATATACTACACTGTACTTATCCATTCCTCTGTTGAAGGATGTGTTGTGTTGCCTCCACCTTTTGGCTATTGTGAATAATGTTGCTATGAATATGGGGTACAGATATCTGTTCCAGTCCTTGCTTTCTAATATTCTGGGTGTACACCCTGGAGTGGAATCAAGGGATCATACGTTTTCCATGTTTCTGAGGAGCCACCACACAATTTTCCACAGTGGCTGTATAATTTTACTTTATTCCTTTATATGACAGAATAATGCAGCTTATGGATCTGCCTTATTTTGCTTATCCGTTTACCTGCTGATGGACATTTAAATCTTTCCTACCCTGGGCTATTGTGAACAGCGCTGCTATGAATAATTGGTGTACAAGTTTTTGTTTGAATGCCTGTTTTCCATTTTTTTGGTATATATCTAGGAGTGGAGTTGTTGAACCACATGGTAATTATATTTTATATTTTTGAGTAAATGCTAAAGGTTTGTACACATAGACTGAACCATTGTACATATACACAAGTAACTTTTAAGGGTTCCAATTTCTCTGCATTGTTGCCAACATTTGTTATTTTTATTTACATATTTTAAAATTTATTTTAAAATTTATTTTTATTCTAGTGTGTGTGAAGGGGCATCACACTGTGGCTTTAATTTGCATTTTCATCATGTCTCCTGACATTTGACATCTTTTCATGTCCTTGTTGACCATTTGTATGTCTTGCCTGGAGAGCAGTCCATGCAAGTTATTTGTCTGTTTCAAAAAATTGTATTGTTTGTGTTTTTGTTGATGAGTTGGAAAAGTCCTGGGTACGTTCTAGGTAAAGAGTCTTATGAGATATATAATGTGCCAATATTGTCTTCCATTCTGTGGGCTGTCGTTTTACTTTCTGGATAGCCTCTTTTGATGCACAAAGGTTTGTAATTTTGAGGAAATCCAATTTATCTATTTTTTTCTTTCATTTCTTATGCTTTACTGTCAAATCTAAGAAACCATTGCTAAATTCGTGGTCCGGAAGATTTAATTCCTCGGTTTATTTGAGAGTTCATTCAGTCATCCCTCGGCGCCCACTAGGCCAGGCTTCAGGCCTGGGGCTGAGTCAGTGTGACGGTTCAGCGGTGACGGTTTAGGGTTATGGGTCATCGTTGGGGAGTCATGGTAGAGGGTTGTGGTTAAAGGGTCAGGGATTAGAGTTTAGGGGTCCGTGGTGAGGGTCTAGGGGTCTGGGGCTAGGGTTGTTACGGTTAGAGGTTAGGGTTCTTAGGGTAAAGGTTAGAGTTAGGTTTAAGCACAATTGGCCCTCATTGTCCTCCCCTCTCCTTCTCTGTGAAGCCTCCAGAATGGATAGGACTTGCCCAGGGTCAAACAGGAGTCAGGGAGCTGAGGTGAATAACTGTTTTTCTGGCCTCCCTTACCCCAGGCCTGGGCTCTGAGAGAAGAATGAAATGTCTGTTCTTGTTTCGGACTGTTTCTTATCCAACTCAACTTCTGTCAAGGATTGGGGAGGGTGTCAGAAGTCACGCATTGTTTCCTTCTGCCCTCCTACCTGGGAAGGGTGATGCTGGCCCTACTCTGCCTGGGCAGCCCCAGGTTCCAGCACAGCCCAGACAGGAGGGCACTCAGTGGACATGTGTGGATTTATACAGGACTGGGTGCAGTGACCTGCCAGTCCCCAGATGCTGCCTTCTTGAGGGCTGGTGGGGCCCTTCTGGCACTGGAGCCATCCTTTGTCCCATCTGAGTGGGCATGAATAGATGATCAAGTCTCAGGCAGGACAGCCCTCGACCTCTGACTATCCAGGCAGTCATCTGTGGTCCTCTAGCTCAGTCCAGCCTGGGCATTGTCAGGCCCTCATGCACAGATACGGAGCTGACCATGATGCCGGGCAATTCAAGAGCTACGTGGGTAGTGTACACATTCCTTTGAGAAGTTTCAACTACCAACATGCATGTGGCTGAGAAGAAGGCCTCCCGCTCACGGCCTCATAGGCTGCCAAGAGAGGTAATGATCCTCTAGACATTGGAGTGTGGCCCTGACACAACACCCATACAGCAGACCATGGCCCTGCAATCCTCTGTCCTTTCAGTCGTTAGAAACTTTTGACATTCATATTCATTAAGAATCAAAGATATGGGAGCAACTGGACCTCCCAGTGTGAGGTTTACACTGACACGCCATTGTCTTGGAGAGCCTTATGCATCCATGTGGCCTCTGGAAAGTCTGCCGATTATGGGTTCCATGGCATGGAATAATTCTCGAGCCTCCCGTTACTTCATTGCACAAGAGTTTCCTTACCACCCTAGCATTTGGTTTCTTCCTCTTAGTAAAGGAGAGAGAAGAAACTGGAAAAGGAGCAGTATTGTTTTTCAGGGATGGGCAATTAATATGGCCAGGGAGATGGCATAACTCAAGGACTCTCACCTCTCAGGGGCAGGAATGAGGTCTGTGTGTCTTCTGACGGCACATGGGCTGTTCTGGGCCAGCCTCTGAGATGTGAGGACCTGATGCCCAAGGAAAGAGACTAGAGTTTACCACCACCAATGATCCTGACTTTTCAGCAAGTGAAAGAACTTGCAGTCTTGGGAGGGACAGTAAGAGCACTGGATGAGTCACTGCAGCCCCTGACCCTAAGTGAACCCCTTTCTTTCTTTTGTGTCAGATTCTGTGCTGTGCAGTGAGCTGTCATTGACATAGAATCTGTTGCTTTATCCCAGCCAGCATCTGTTCTCAGGCCCAAGGGCCTCAGTTTCCTTTGGGAATTATATCTCACCTGCTTCTAGTCCAAACGGTTGCAGAAGGATGACCCCATGTTCCACCCAGCTCGAAGATGGGTTTACAACCCACATCTAGCCAGTCCCATTTTCCATCTTCTGGTGATGGGTCAAGGATGAGAATGCAACCCAAGCCAGACCAAAGGCATTTTAAAACCATGACTTTCTTGGAATCCAAGAAAAGGAGAAACTCTTTCTCGGAAAATGGATGGTGAGTGGTTGTCAGCCTAGAACTGCTGTTGGCCCAAGTGCAGTGAGAGAGCCTGTGCCTGTGAATGGGGTCCCCCAAAGGCACTGAGCAGGACAAAAGTTTGCAGAGAAGCAAGGTCACACTGAGACAGTGTGAGCCCCTGGACCTGCCAGGTCCAAACCCATTCTTCAACTTGCCACTTGCAAGTATTAATGTATTTCTACCCTTACAATAAATACTAGTTTACTTTACTTCCGTAAGTGTGTCCAGTCGCTGGGAAAAGAAAAAGTCCTGGTTGATACATCTGAGTCAATAATCCCTGACCCTTCCTCAGGTGTCCTCACTGGGTAGGCGTGGCTGGGGTAGGTGAAGACACTGGGTGGGGTCATATACTAGGGGAGCTGGCAAACAGCTCTGTCCCTGCTCCTTCCCTGTCCTGGGAGAGGGAAAGCCTGGAACAGTGATAGGATAGCCAGTAGGGGAAGAGGTTCCTCAGTGGTTAATTGGCCTTTTTGTGTTTTCCTTCATTTAGGGTCCATTTGGGTAATGTGTTTTTACAAAGAAATCCCCCTTTTCCTCTAGATTTCCAGTTTGTTACAGTAGGTTTCTCTTATTTGACGTTTAATTTTTCCTGTCTAATTTTCTACAGAATCATGACAAATAATGAACAAATACTCATAGTTTACTATTAAGTGAAGTCCCTATTCACGTTCCCTTTGTTATACCTTTCCTTGTTCCAGGATCTGAGAGGACATGCGGTCATCATGTCTGTTTAGACTCTTCTGGGCTCTGACAGTTGCTCAGACTCTTCTTGTTTCCATGACCTTGACAGCGTGGAGGAGGGATGCTCAGGTATTGTATAGACTGCCGGGCGCTGGGATTTGCTTGGTGGTTTTGTCGTGGTTAGACGTGGCTTTGCAAAAGCAGACCACAAAGGTGAAGTGCTTCCTCTTCACTATATATCAAGAGGACGGGCTCTTATGGGAACTTCTCCCTTATATTCTTAATTTTGGTCACCTAGCTGAGGTAATGTTTGTCAAGTTTTCCCACAGTGAGGTTAATTTTTTCCCATGTCCATCCTGTGTGTCTTATGTAGGAGGCAGTCATAATGCAGAAGCCACACTTGAGGAGAGAGGGGTTAGCTTCACATCCTTGATGGACAGCTGAGTGGCTATATACATTGTTTAGAAGCTTTCTGCATAGGAGATTTCTATTTAACACCATTCATCAAAAACTATGTAATTTATTTGTACCAGTTTGGACACGTGAATATTTATTGTAAACTTTTGGTTATCATCCAGCACTACATTATTAGACTGCTTAGTTAATTCTTGCTTTGGCTGTTGAGAGCTTTTTCCATTTGCTCTTGTTTTCATTTTACATAATTTTTCTTTTGTGGGTTTTAAAAATTTTTGGTACTTCCTTACTTTCTGATATTTTAAGGTTATCCTGCTTCATATATTTACTGTCTCAGTCCTAGCATCAGCCCTTTCTTCAAAGAGCCCTTGTTCCTTTTATTAGAGAATGGTATGAAAAACTTACATGTGGGAGCTAAATATGCTCAGCTGACAGTACATAGAAATATGTGCATGTATCCCAGCCTATGCACATACACATAATTATAAAGATTTCCATGTGGAACTATGTGTAGGCTAAAGAGAGTTTATACTGATATCTCCAACCGGATCTGTTATGACATGGATATTGTAACCTTCTCCCTTTGTTTGACTGTAACATCCAACTCCAGTGGTAAGAAACCTGGCTTCCACCGTTTGTCATTTATTAAATTCAATGCTTGTTCCATTTGGCGACTGATATCGTAGTTTCAGTACTGTTAGCTGCTACCCCTCCTGGGAAAGAACATAGAGTCCACTGTGTGTGTATGGCACATTTTGTCTTTGGCCTACAGATTCTGTACCTTTCCAAAGTTAACTTAGGTCAGCCCATTTGTCCCACTACCAACAGCGAGTTTTTTCATACATTTCTGAATCAGTTAGATTCTTTGTTACCTTCTGTACTGCAGTCTTTGACACTCCCATATCCTAGGTAGCTAAGTTTGAATAGATTGTAAATTACTTGTTGGGTTGTAACAATCTGTGGGTGTAGCCAAATGCAGTGACAGGTATTCACCACTGAAGTATCATATGGACTATTTCAGCCACATATTCCGTAAACTGTTTACCGTGTCAGTTTTGCCTTTTCTAGAATGTCATATAAAGGAGGTCATACAGTGTGTAGCTCTTCAGACTGGATTCTTTCACTTAGCAATGTAAGTGTTAGATGCATCTATTTTTTTTTTTTTGCACGGGTTGATGATCCATTCCTTTATATCTCTGAATACTATTGCATTGCACGTATATGAGAGGAAAAATAATTTTCCCTCTACACTTCTGTGTTCTTTATTGAGATCCCCCTTGTAATGAAAAAGAGATGAACTGGAGAAAAAAAACAGAAGTTTAATATATACCCTGCGTACCTCCTGTATACTTGAAAGATACCCAGGAAAACTGAGTCACTCCCTGAAATGGCCCAAGCCGTTACCTTAAATGCTATCTTCAGAACAAAAGCAAGATGTTAGGGAATGGAGGCAGCCATTTAAGGGAGGTTATTAGTCAAAGCCCAGTAAACAAGGGTATGGTTGTTACGCAGATTTACATCCAGGTCTATTTCATTGAAAAGCTTTTTTTAATTTTTTAAACATTTATTTATTTGGCTGCGCTGGGTCTTAGTTGCGGCCTGTGGAATCTTGAGTTGTAGCATGCGGGCTCTTAATTGCAGCATGCGGGATCTAGTTCCCTGAGCAGGGATTGAACCCTGGTCCCCTGCATTGGGAACATGGAGTCTTAACCACTGGACCAGCAGGGAAGTCCCAACAAGCTTTTCTTGGTATTTAGTCATCATTCAATTCCTGGTGCAGAGAGGGGCATACTCTTACAAATGGAGATATCCCTAATAAATGCAAATGCACCTCCTAAAGGGCATTTTCGACTTGGTTTTGATTGATTCTCCTGGGTCTGCTGCTTCTCAAATTACTCAGTCCAAAGTAATCCTTTTGTCAAATGGGCATATTTTGGGGTGGTGTATTCTGCTCCCCTTGACATGTATGTGCCCTAATTTGCTTATGAATTCACCTACAGAAGGACATCCTGATATCTTTAAGTTTTTAGCCATTGTGAATAGAGCTGCTGTGCATTACTTGATGCTAGTTTTGCTTTGAACACAGTTTTTCAAAGCAGTTGTCTAAATACAAGAGGTACACTTCTAGGATCCTAAGGTGAGACTTTTTAGATTTGGAAAAAACTGCCAAAGTGTCTTCCAAAGCTGGTTGTACATGCATTCCACCAGCATCTCGAGTATATTCTTGTATGCTTATTTACTGCCTGTTTATCTTCTTGGGCCAGGTGTGTGTTTCAACCTTTACCAAATTTTAATGGCGTTGTTGGCATAATTTGAGTACAAATCCTTTATCAGACATGTGTTTTGGGAATAGTTTCTTGCAGTTTGTGGTTTGTCTTCTGGTTTTCTGAATAAGGTCACCAGACCCAAAGTCATGTAGATTACCTTTTTTTCCTAGGATTTTTATAGTTTGGTAATTTAAATTTGTCTATGGGCATTTTGAGTGAATTTTGGTTTAAGTTGTAAAGTTTGTGTCTACATTCATTTCATTACATATGGTTTGTAATTAATTGCTCCTTAACACTCTTTTGAGAAGATACATTGAGATACTTGGCTCCATTTCAGTTTGGATTTCCAAACTTAGTATATACAGCAGAACTGCCTTCCACATGAGGCCTCTGGGTTTGTGAGTGCGGCACTCCCAGCACTTTTCTCACATCCCACAGGGGGCGCCGAACCCACCTGTCTGACCATGGGGGCACAGGTGCACCCTGCCCACAGACTTTGCTCTGTGACAAGCAGATAGGAGCTTTGTCTCCTGTCAGGGCTTAGGTTTCTGGACCATGAGGCATTGTCCACCCTGACAGGAGCTGGGTTTTCTGAGGAACAACTGGTGAGGAGACTCCACAAGAGGAAAAAATGAGCAAGTGTGGAGGATCCTCCTGTGCAGCTGACTGCTGGGTGGGTGGGGTGCATCTTCAGGGCACTCAGGAGAGAAAGGATTTAGTGTGGAATACTGTGCGCTTTTAGTTAGTTTTATGTGCAGTGTAGATGGTGACCAGTGTCATTCTTTGGAGACTGGTGTCTAGTTTTCCTGGCACTGTTTGTTGATGGTTTTAGGCAGAATAAACATTTTTTTTTACATCTTTATTGGAGTATAATTGCTTTACAATGGTGTGTTAGTTTCTGCTTTATAAAAAAGTGAATCAGTTATATATATACATATGTTCCCATATCTCTTCCCTGTTGCATCTCCCTCCCTCCCACCCTCCCTATCCCACCCCTCTAGGTGGTCACAATGCACCGAGCTGATCTCCCTATGCTATGCGGCTGCTTCCCACTAGCTGTCTGTTGTACGCTTGGTAGTTTATATATGTCCATGCCACTCTCTCACTTTGTCACAGCTTAGCCTTCCCCCTCCCCATATCCTCAAGTCCATTCTCTAGTAGGTCTGTGTCTTTATTCCTCTCTTACCCCTAGGTTCTTCATGACAGTTTTTTTCCCTTAAGTTCCATATATATGTGTCAGCATATGGTATTTGTCTTTCTCTTTCTGACTTAATTCACTCTGTATGACAGACTCTAGGTCTATCCACCTCATTACAAATAGCTGAATTTCGTTTCTTTTTATGGCTGACTAGTATTCCATTGTATATATTTGCCACATCTTCTTTATCCATTCATCTGATGATGGGCACTTAGGTTGTTTCCATCTTCGGGCTATTGTAAATAGAGCTGCAATGAACATTTTGGTACATGACTCTTTTTGAATTATGGTTTTCTCAGGGTATATGCCCAGTAGTGGGATTGCTTTGTCTTATGGTAGTTCTATTTGTAGTTTTTTAAGGAACCTCCATACTGTTCTCCATAGTAGCTGTACCAATTCCCATTCCCACCAGCAGTGCAAGAGTGTTCCCTTTTCTCCACACCCTCTCCAGCATTTATTGTTTCTAGATTTTTTGATGATGGCCATTCTGACTGGTGTGAGATCATATCTCATCATAGTTTTGATTAGCATTTCTCTAATGATTAGTGATGTTGAGCATTCTTTCATGTGTTTGTTGGCAGTCTGTATATCTTCTTTGGAGAAATGTCTCTTTAGGTCTTCTGCCCATTTTTGGATTGGGTTGTTTGTTTTTTTGATATTGAGCTGCATGTGTTGCTTGTATATTTTGGAGATTAATCCTTTATCCGTTGCTTCGTTTGCAAATATTTTCTCCCATTCTGAGGGTTGTCTTTTCATCTTTTTTTATGGTTTCCTTTTCTGTGCAAAAGCTTTTAAGTTCCATTAGGTCCCATTTGTTTATTTTTGTTTTTATTTCCATTTCTCTAGGAGGTGGGTCAAAAAGGATCTTGCTGTGATTTATGTCATCGAGTGTCCTGCCTATGTTTTCCTCTAAGAGTTTGATAGTTTCTGGCCTTACATTTAGGTCTTTAATCCGTTTTGAGCTTATTTTTGTGTATGGTGTTAGGGAGTCATGTAATCTCATACTTTTACATATACCCATCCAGTTTTCCCAGCACCACTTATTGAAGAGGCTGTCCTTTCTCCACTGTACATTCCTGCCTCCTTTATCAAAGATAAGGTGACCATATGTGCGTGGGTTTATCTCTGGGCTTTCTATCCTGTTCCATTGATCTATCTTTCTGTTTTTGTGCCAGTACCATACTGTCTTGATTACTGTAGCTTTGTAGTATAGTGTGAAGTCAGGGAGCCTGATGCCTCCAGCTCCGTTTTTCCTTCTAAAGATTGCTTTGGCTATCCGGGGTCTTTTGTGTTTCCATACAAATTGTGAAATTTTTTGATCTAGTTCTGTGAAAAATGCCAGTGGTAGTTTGATAGGGATTGCATTGAATATGTAGCTTGATTTGGGTAGTAGAATCATTTTCACAATGTTGATTCTTGCAATCCAAGAACATGGTATACCTCTCCATCTCTTTGTGTCATCCTTAATTTCTTTTATCAGTGTCTTATAATTTTCTGCATACAGGTCGCTTGTCTCCTTAGGTAGGTTTATTCCTAGATATTTTATTCTTTTTGTTGCAATGGTAAATGGGAGTGTTTTCTTGATGTCACTTTCAGATCTTTCATCATTAATGTATAGGAATCACAGAGATTTCTGTGCATTAATTTTGCATCCTGCTACTTTACCAAATTCATTGATTAGCCATGGTGGTTTTCTGGTGGCCTCTTTCGGATTCTCTGTGTATAGTATCATGTCATCTGCAAACAGTGACAGCTTTACTTCTTCTTTTCCGATTTGGATTCCTTTGATTTCCTTTTCTTCTCTGATTGCTGTGGCTAAAACTTCCAAAACTATGTTGAATAGGAGTGGTGAGAGTGGGCAACCTTGTCTTGTTCCTGATCTTAGTGGAAATGCTTTCAGTTTTTCACCATTGAGGACGATGTTGGCTGTGGGTTTGTCATATATGGCCTTTATTATGTTGAGGAAAGTTCCCTCTATGGCTGCTTTCTGGAGGGTTTTTATCAGAAATGGGTGTTGAATTTTGTCGAAAGCTTTGTCCGCATCTATTGAGATGACCATATGGTTTTTCTCCTTCAGTTTGTTAATATGGTGTATCACATTGATTGATTTGTGTATATTGAAGAATCCTTGCATTCCTGGAATAAACCCCACTTGATCATGGTGTATGATCCTTTTAATGTGCTGTTGGAGTCTGTTTGCTAGTATTCTGTTGAGGGTTTTTGCATCTATGTTCATCAGTGATATTGGCCTGTAGTTTTCTTTCTTTGTGACATCCCTGTGTGTTTTTTGTTTCAGGGTGATGGTGGCCTCGTAGAATGAGTTTGGAAGTGTTCCTCCCTCTGCTATATTTTGGAAGAGTTTGAGAAGGATAGGTGTTAGCTCTTCTCTAAATGTTTGATGGAATTCGCCTGTGAAGCCATCTGGTCCTGGGCTTTTGTTTGTTGGAAGATTTTTAATCACAGTTTCAATTTCAGTGCTTGTGATTGGTCTGTTCATATTTTCTGTTTCTTCCTGATTCAGCCTTGGCAGGTTGTGCATTTCTAAGAATTTGTCCATTTCTTCCAGGTTGTCCATTTTATTGGCATAGAGTTGTTTGTAGTAATCTCTCATGATCTTTTGTATTTCTACAGTGTCAGTTGTTACTTCTCCTTTTTCATTTCTAATTCTGTTGATTTGAGTCTTCTCCCTTTTTTCCTTGATGAGTCTGGCTAATGGTTTATCAATTTTGTTTATCTTCTCAAAGAACCAGCTTTTAGTTTTATTGATCTTTGCTATCGTTTCCTTCATTTCTTTTTCATTTATTTCTGATCTGATCTTTATGATTTCTTTCCTTCTGCTAACTTAGCGGGTTTTTTGTTCTTCTTTCTCTAATTTCTTTAGGTGCAAGGTTAGGTTGTGTTTTCGAGATGTTTCCTGTTTCTTAAGGTAGGATTGTATTGCTATAAACTTCCCTCTTAGAACGGCTTTTGCTGCATCCCATATGTTTTGGGTCGTCGTGTCTCCATTGTCATTTGTTTCTAGGTATTTTTTGATTTCCTCTTTGATTTCTTCAGTGATCACTTCATTATTAAGTAGTGTATTGTTTAGCCTCCATGTGTTTGTATTTTTTTACAGATATTTTCCTGTAATTGATGTCTAGTCTCATAGCGCTGTGGTCGGAAAAGATACTTGATACAATTTCAATTTTCTTAAATTTACCGAGGCTTGATTTGTGACCCAAGATATGATCTATCCTGGAGAATGTTCCATGAGCACTTGAGAAAAATGTATATTCTGTTGTTTTTGGATGGAATGTCCTATAAATATCAATTAAGTCCATCTTGTTTAATGTATCATTTAAAGCTTGTGTTTCCTTATTTATTTTCATTTTGGATGATCTGTCCATTGGTGAAAGTGGAGTGTTAAAGTCCCCTACTATGGGTGTGTTACTGTGGATTTCCCCTTGTATGGCTGTTAGTATTTGCCTTATGTATTGAGGTGCTCGTATGTTGGGTGCATAAATATTTACAATTGTTATAGTTTCTTCTTGGATCGATCCCTTGATCATTATGTAGTGTCCTTATTTGTCTCTAGTAATAGTCTTTATTTTAAAGTCTATTTTGTCTGATATGAGAATTGCTACTCCAGCTTTCTTTTGGTTTCCATTTGCATGGAATATCTTTTTCCCTCCCCTCACTTTCAGTCTGTATGTGTCTCTAGGTCTGAAGTGGCTGTCTTGTAGACAGCATATATATGGGTCTTGTTTTTGTATCCATTCAGCCAGTCTGTGTCTTTTGGTGGGAGCATTTAATACATTTACATTTAAGGTAATTATTGATATGTATGTTCCTATTCCCATTTTCTTAATTGTTTTGGGTTTGTTATTATAGGTCTTTTCCTTCTCTTGTGTTTCTTGCCTAGAGAAGATTCTTTAGCATTTGTTGTAAAGCTGGTTTGGTGGTGCTGAACTCTCTCAGCTCCTGCTTGTCTGTAAAGGTTTTAAATTCTCCATCAAATCTTAATGAGATCCTTGCTGGGTAGAGTAATCTTGGTTGCAGTTTTTTCTCCTTCATCACTTTAAATATGTCCTGCCAATCCCTTCTGGCTTGCAGAGTTTCTGCTGAAAGATCAGCTGTTAACTTTATAGGGATTTCCTTGTGTGTTATTTTTCCCTTGCTGCTTTTTTTTTTTTTTTTTTTTTTTTTGCGGTACGTGGGCCTCTCACTGTTGTGGCGTCTCCCGTTTTGGAGCACAGGCTCTGGACGCGCAGGGTCAGCGGCCATGGCTCACGGGCCCAGCCACTCCACGGCATCTGGGATCTTCCCGGACCGGGGCACGAACCCGTGTCCTCTGAATCAGCAGGTGGACTCTCAACCACTGCACCACCAGGGATGCCCTCCCTTGCTGCTTTTAATATGTTTTCTTTGTATTTAATTTTTGACAGTTTGATTAATATGTGTCTTGGTGTATTTCTCCTTTGATTTATCCTGTATGGGACTCTCTGTGCTTCCTGGACTTGATTAACTATTTCCTTTCCCATATTAGGGAAGTTTTCAACTATAATCTCTTCCAATATTTTGTCAGTCCCTTTCTTTTTCTCTTCTTCTTCTGGAACCCCTACAATTCGAATGTTGGTGTGTTTAATGTTGTCCCAGAGGTCTCAGACTGTCCTCAGTTCTTTTCATTCTTTATTCTTTATTCTGCTCTGCAGTAGTTATTTCCACTATTTTATCTTCCAGGTCAGTTATCCATTCTTCTGCCTCAGTTATTCTGCTATTGATCCCATCTAGAGTATTTTTAATTTCATTTATTGTGTTGTTCATCGTTGTTTGTTTCATCTTTAGTTCTTCTAGGTCCTTGTTAAATGTTTCTTGCATTTTGTCCATTCTATTTCCAAGATTTTGGATCATCTTTGCTATCATTATTCTGAATTCTTTTTCAGGTAGACTGCCTATTTCCTCTTCATTTGTTAGGTCTGGTGGGTTTTTATCTTGCTCCTTCATCTGCTGTGTGTTTTTCTGTCTTCTCATTTTGCTTATCTTACTGTGTTTGGGGTCTCCTTTTTGCAGGCTGCAGATTCGTAGTTCCCATTGTTTTTGGTGTCTGTCCCCCATGGCTAAGGTTGGTTCAGTGGGTTGTGTAGGCTTCCTGGTGGAGGGGACTAGTGCCTGTGTTCTGGTGGATGAGGCTTGATCTTGTCTTTCTGGTGGGCAGGTCCACGTCTGGTGGTGTGTTTTGGGGTGTCTGTGAACTTACTATGATTTTAGGCAGCCTCTCTGCTAATGGGTGGGGTTGTGTTCCTGTCTTGCTAGTTGTTTGGCATAGGGTGTCCAGCACTGTAGCTTGCTGGTCGTTGAGTGAAGCTGGGTGCTGGTGTTGAGATGGATATGTCTAGGAGATATCCCAGAGCCGTTTGATATTATGTGGAGCTGGGAGGTTTCTTGTGGACCAGTGTCCTGACGTTGGCTCTCCCACCTCAGAGGCACCGCACTGACTCCTGGCTGCAGCACCAAGAGCCTTTCATCCACACGGCTCAGAATAAAAGGGAGAAAAAGTAGAAAGAAAGAATTAGTAGAAGTAGAAAGAAAGAAAGAAGGAAAGAAGGAAAGAAAGAAAAAAAGGAGGGAGGGAGGGAGGAAGGAAGAAAGGAGGGAAGGAAGGAGAAAAAGAAAGAAAAGATAAAGTAAAAAAATAGAGTAAGATCAAATATAATAAAGTTATTAACTTAAAAAATAATTATTAAGAAAAAAATTTTTTAAAAACCGAAAAAAAACCCCAAACCAGATGGATAGAACCCTAGGACAAATGGTGGAAGCAAAGCTATACAGACAAAATCTCACACAGAAGCATACACATACACACTCACAAAAAGAGGAAAAGTGGAAAAATCATAAATCTTGCTCTCAAAGTCCACCTCCTCAATTTGGGATGATTCGTTGTCTATTCATGTATTCCACAGGTGCAGGGTACATCAAGTTGATTGTGGAGCTTTAATCCGCTGTTTCTGAGGCTGCTGGGAGAGATTTCCCTTTCTCTTTGTTCGCACAGCTCACGGGGCTCAGCTTTGGATTTGGCCCCGCCTCTGCGTGTAGGTCGCTGGAGGGCATCTGTTTTTTGCTCACACAGGACGGGGTTAAAGGAGCCACTGATTCGGGGGCTCTGGCTCACTCAGGCCGGGGGGGAGGGAGGGACACGGAGTGCGGGGCGGG
Source organism: Grampus griseus (assembly GCF_964374135.1). Lineage (NCBI taxonomy): Eukaryota > Metazoa > Chordata > Mammalia > Artiodactyla > Delphinidae > Grampus > Grampus griseus. The sequence continues at coordinate 47,669 of NC_139018.1, read as the reverse complement.
CCTGCGGCAGCAGAGGCCGGCGTGACGTTGCGGCAGCAGAGGCCGGCGTGACGTTGCACCAGCCTGAGGCGCGCCGTGCGTTCTCCCGGGGAAGTTGTCCCTGGATCCCGGGACCGTGGCCATGGCGGGCTGCACAGGCTCCCCGGAAGGGAGGTGTGGAGAGTGACCTGTGCTCGCACACAGGCTTCTTGTTGGTGGCAGCAGCAGCCTTAGCGTCTCCTGCCCGTCTCTGGGGTCCGCGCTGTTAGCCGCGGCTCGCGCCGTCTCTGGAGCTCCTTTAAGCGGCGCTCTTAATCTCCTCTCCTCGCGCACCAGGAAACAAAGAGGGAAGAAAAAGTCTCTTGCCTCTTCAGCAGGTCCAGACTTTTCCCCGGACTCCCTCCCGGCCAGCCGTGGCGCACTAACCCCCTGCCGTCTGTGTTCACGCCGCCACCCCCAGTCCTCTCCCTGCGCTCCGACCGAAGCCCGAGCCTCAACTCCCAGCCCCGCCCGCCCCGGTGGGGGAGCAGACAAGCCTCTCGGGCTGGTGAGTGCCGGTCGGCACCGATCCTCTGTGCGGGAATCTCCCCGCTTTGCCCCCGCACCCGTTGCTGTGCACTCCTCCGCGGCCCCAAAGCTCCCCCCTCCGCCTCTTGCAGTCTCTGCCCGCGAAGGGGCTCCTAGTGTGTGGAAACTTTTCCTCCTTCTCAGCTCCCTCCCACTGGTGCAGGGCCCGTCCCTATGCTTTTGTCCCTATTTATTCTTTTTTCTTTTGTCCTACCCAGGTACGTGGGGACTTTCTTGCCTTTTGGGAGTTCTGAGGTCTTCTGCCAGCTTTCAGTAGGTGTTCTGTAGGAGTTGTTCCACGTGTAGATGTATTTCTGGTGTATCTGTGGGGAGGAAGGTGATCTCCGAGTCTTACTCTTCCGCCATCTTCCCCCTCTCCCAAACACTTTAATAATAGTAATTTTTCTGATGCATGAGCATAGAATATTGTTTTCAATTGTGTCTTCAGTATCTTTATCAATGCTTTATAGTTTTCTGAGTATAGGTCTTTCATGTCCTTGGTTAAATTTATTGCTAAATAGTTCGTTCTTTTTGATGGAATTGTTTTCTTAATTTTTCTTTCTGGTGGATCATTATTAGTGTATAGAAACAAAACTGACTTGTGTATATTGATTCCATATTTTGCAACTTTACTGAATTTATTTTTTAACATATTCTTTGAAGTAATGTGAAAAATTTAAATACTAAAATCTCACAGTTTCTACTGCACCCCAGGTAATCCACAGGACCCAAGAGATGGTAGCTACTAATATACTCTTCCCATGGTGCTTCTTCATACCGTGCGGACTCCTACAAGGGAAATAAGTATCACAACTTTGGTTGAACGTGGTCTGGGTAAGTCTTGGCCTCTATAACAAAATTTGATATCTGTCTTATCTGAGTTTCTGGCATGATACTGACATGTTTGTCTAGAAAAGTAATTTACTTTCCAGTAATTTAAAATGTTCCGAAAAGTTGCAGTAATGGCAAAAAGTACTCACGTTTGCCACTTCACACAAAATGCTCAGTGTGTTTTGCCCACGGAACCAGCACATAACCCCTAAATGAAGAAATCCTGATGTCCACATTATAATTTAATACTCAGCCCCACTTCAACTTTCACCTACTGTCCCAACTGTATGAAAATGTCTTTTTCCATCCTGATCCAGTTTTCTTTTTCTGGACCCATTACTGAGTTTCTCCCTCATTTGGACAACCGTGATGGATTTGAAGCAGACAAGATGAATATGGGATCTAGGTGGCCTTTTCTGTATGGCTTTTTTCACTAAGAATATTTTTAATGTTCATTTTTGTAACAGATATCAGCGCTGCACTTTTTTTCATTGTCATTAAAAATACAAAACATGACTTTAGCATTTAATTCACTTTACGTATACAGTTTTGTGGTATTAACTACCTTCATATAGTTGCACAAGCAAGTTAACTAACATGTGTACCTCCTGTGTGCATGGCAGATACCCAGGAAATTGAGTAACACCCTGAAACAGCCCAAGACATCACCTTAAATACCGTCTTCATCTAAAAGGCAAAAAAAGGAAGGCTACAGTTGTTTCTGTCTACATTCATTTGATTGTATATGGTTTCCAATTGATGTTGTATAACTAGTTGTGGAGAAGTCATGGGGTAGGTGGCTTCATTTCAGTTTGAATTTCCAAATTTAGTGGATTCTGCAGGCTTGATACAAGGTTTACAAACTTCATATTGGGTCAGGACATCCCATGGTGTAACTGGTATTCATGGTCTGTTCAACAATTAAAGTTCTGTGTGATATGAGTTCATCCCGGAGTAATCCAGGTTATTACTGGAGGTAAACAAATGTTTCTGTTACACATTTGTCCCAGGATGAAAGGACAAGAGAAATAAGACCTAATTTATAAAAGTGCCTTCAAACTAATTGATACTGAAGTATAGTTGACCTACAATGTTGTGTTAATTTCTACTGTACAGCAAAGTGATTCATATATACATACATACATATATACATACATATATATATATTTTTGCGGTACGTGGGCCTCTCACTGCTGTGGCCTCTCCCGTTGCAGAGCACAGGCTCCAGACGCGCAGGCTTAGCGGCCATGGCTCACGGGCCCAGCCGCTCTGCGGCATGTGGGATCCTCCTGGACCGGGGCACTAATCCATGTCCCTTGCTTTGGCAGGTGGACTCTCAACCACTGCGCCACCAGGGAAGCCCTATATATATTTTTCATATTCTTTTCCATTATGGTTAATTACAGGGTATTGAATATAGTTCCCTGTGCTGTACAGTAAGACCTTGTTTATCCATCCTATATATAATAATTTGCATCTACTAATCCCAAACTCCCAATCCATCCCTCTCCCCTATCTTCCCCTTGACAACCACAAGTCTGTTTTCTATATTTGTGAGTCTGTTTTTGTTCTGCAGATAGGTTCATTTGGGTCTCATTTTATAATCCAGATATAAGTGATATCATATGGTATTTGTTGTTCTCTGTGTGACTTACTTCACTTTGTATGATAGCCTCTAGGTCCATCCGTGTAGCTGCAAATGACATTATTTCATTCTGTTTTATGGCTGAGTAATATTCCATTGTATATATGTACCACATCTTCTATATCCATTCATCTTTTGAGGGACATTCAGGTTGCTTCCATATCTTGGCTATTGTGAATAGTGCTGCTGTGAATGCTGGGGTGCACGTATCTTTTTGAATTATAGTTTTGTCTGGATGTGTGCCCAGGAGTGGGATTGCTGGTTCATATGGTAATTCTATTTTTAGTTTTTGAGGAACCTCCATGCTGTTTTCCATAGTGGCTGCATCAATTTACATTCCCACCAGTAGTGTAGGAGGGTTCCCTTTTCTCCACACCCCTTCCAGCATTTATTTCTAGACATTTTAATGATGGCCATTCTGACCACTGTGAGGTGGTAACTCACTGTAGTTTTGATTTGCATTCTCTAATAATTAGTGATGTGGAGCGTCTTTTCAGGTGCCTCTTGGCCATCTGTATGTCTTCGGAGAAATGTCTGTTTAGACCTTCTGCCTATTTTTTGATTTTTTTTTTCTTTTTTGAGTTGTATGAGCTGTTTGTATATTTTAGAATTAAGCCCTTGTTGGTTGCATCATTTGCGGGTATTTTCACCCAAACAGTGAGCACAGGTTCTGGAACAACTGGATACCCACATGCAGAAGAGGAAAGTTGGACCTTTACCTCCCCCTACCCCATATACAAAATCAACGCAAAATGGACCAAAGGCCTAGATGCAAGAACCAAAATTATAAAACTCGTAGAAGAAAACATGAGAGTACATCTTCATGACCTTGGATTTGGTCATGATTTCTTAGATCTACCAAAAGCACAAGCAACAAAAGACAAAATAGATGAATTGGACTTCCTCAAAATGAAAAACAGTTGTGTATAAAAGGAGCAAGGAATCAGATAATCCACCATCCAAAATGGCCCAAGATGTTTGCAAACCGTGTATCTGATAAAGGACTGTAGCCCACCAGCCAAGCCCCTGGTGGTCCAGTGCAGTGTCTGTGCGGCCCCTCCCGTCGTCGGTGATCAGGGGATTTCAGGCCCCACAGCACCCGAGGGGTGGACACGGGTCATTCTCAGCACCCTCAGGGAGGGAGTGCTGGATGGTTTTCAGCCCAGATGCCCTCCCATTACTGCCCTCAAAGGCTGAAGGCTTCAGCATGCCTCCAGAAGGACACAGAGTATTTGCAAGTCTTTGAGAACCAAGAGAACAGTCTTCACTTTTCTGAAAGGGCATCTTATTATTTCACAGCGTGACCATTTTCAATCTGGCTCTCAGGGGTGCCCTCCCACCTTCCTGATATCTCTGAGAGTGGCCACGGGGGTTTGGCTGTCCCCAGTCCCCACACCAGGTGACAAGGCCAGTGGGGCCAGACCCTGGTGGTCCTTAGCTTCGCTGGAGACTAACCCAGACTCTCAGCCTGAGATTGAACCTGGACGCCCCTGCTTCTCCCTGTCACCAATTCTCATCTCCTCCTCTGTCTTTCTTCCTCTTGCTTTTCAGTCTCAGATTTACCTGACGGCCACCACTCACAGTTCCTGCAGAGCCCAGAGATTTCTTCTCAAAGGAAAAGTTTTGGAAACTCAGAGGGATAAATAAGGAATGCAGCTGATTCCCGCCTTGTGCTGACGCCCAAGAGGGTGAGGAGAGTGAGTGTTTTCTCATTAGAATTTTAAATCCTCCAAGTAATAGATCATTGGGGGGCATCCAGTGTCTCCTGCTCATTCTAATAATGTCATTCCTGGATTTTAGTGTGGTAAATAATTTATATTATAAATATGCTGAGGGGGATATCCATTTAAGAATGTTAGAGGTAACTCCAAGGGATTTACAACAAACAAGGACACAGAAACCTGTGTCCAGACACTGGCTGAGAGACTCCTACCCTGAGCCGCAGCCCCCTGGAGGGCAGAGTGGCCATGACTCTCCTCCCGCAGGTGAGCCTACACAGGCATATCCCACATGGGAACACTGCATCGCACAATCTTAGAGTGGCTGATGGCAGGCAGCTGGCTAGAGATGCAGACAAGAGAAAACTGCCCAGCAGCCTGGGACAACCCGGGGGTGAGGCCTTAGGAAGGGCCAGTGTCAGAGCCTCAGAGATAACTTGAAGAGAGTTCAGGCTGTTAAGGACATTGTCAGAGATGCACTTAGGGACATGTTCAGGGCCTTAGTTATGGACAGGATCAGGGCATTATTTAGTGACAGCTTAGACTATAAGGGACAGCATCAGGGCCTAAGTTAGGGACAGTGTCAGTGCTTCAGTTAGAGATAACGTGAGAGCCTTAGTTAGACACAGTTCAGGCTGTTACTTAGGGATATCTTCAGGGCTTCAGAGCCAGCATCATGGCCATAATTAGAACCAGTGTCAGGGCGTCAGTTAGGGCCAAAACTAGGGTGTTAGTTAGGGAAAGAGTCAGGTCATTAGTTACAGACAGTGTCAGGGTTTTAGGTCGAGACAGCGGCAAGTCCTTAGTTAAGAAGAGTGTCGGGGCCTCACTTAGGGGCAGCGTCAGGATGTTCGTTAGGGAGAGTCAGGACATTAGAATTTCAGATTCTGAGGTAGAGACAGCATCACGGCCTTAGTTAGGGACAGCGTCAGAGACTACCTAGGGACATATTCAGGGCCTTAGTTACGGACAGGATCAGGGTGATACAGAGGAACACCTAAGGGTATTAGGGACATCTTCAGGGCCTCAATTAGGGATAGCATCAGGGTATTAGTTAGGGAAAGAGGCCATTATTATAGATAGTGTCAGTGCCTTAGGTAGAGAGAGCATCAGGACCTTAGTTAAGGACAGCGTCAGAGACATACTTAGGGACATATTCAGGGCCTTGGTTATGGACAGGATCAGGGCGTTATTGAGAGGTACATGAGGCTATTAGGGAGAGCATCAGCGTGTTAGGGAAAGAGTCGGCTGTTATTATAGACAGTGACAGTGCCTCAGGTAGAGACATCATCACAGCCTTAGTTAGGAAGAGGGTCAGGGCCTTGGTGAGGGACAGGGTCAGGCCAACAGTGAGGGACACCTAAGGCTATTAGGGACATCGTCAAGGCCTTAGATTGGACCAGCATCAGGGCTGTAGTATTGACCAGTGTCAGGGCATTAATGAGGGACAAAATTAGGGTGTTAGGGAAAGCGGTCATTAGTTACAGACAGTTTTAGGGCCTCAGGTAGAGTCGGCATCAAGGCCTTAGTTAGGAAGAGCATTGGGACGTTAGTTAGGGCCAGCAACAGGGCCTTAGTTAGGGACAGTGTTGTCAGGCCTTCAGAGATCACTTGAGGGCCTTCGTAAGAGACAGTGTAGGCCGTTAGTTAGGGACACTTCAGAGACTTTCTTAGGGATATATTCAGGGCCTTAGGAACAGAATCAGGGTGTTATTTTGTGACCACTTAGGCACTAAGGGACAGCATCAAAGCCTAAGTTAGGGAGGATGTCACAGTCTTGGGGATAGTGTTAGGGACTTTGTAAATATAGCTTAGGCCATTAGCTAGGGACAGTGTCAGGGGCTTATTAAGGGCAGTGTCAGAGACATAATGAGGGACATCTTCAGGGCCTTAGTTATGGGCAGGATCAGGTCCATACTTGGGACCTGTGTCAGGCCATTATTTAGGGGCAGTGTCAGGGCCTTCTGTAGAGACAGCATCAAGACCCTTAATTAGGAAGAGGGTCAGGACCTTAGGACAGGGTCAGAGATGTCCTCAGGCACATATTCAGGGGCTTAGTAATGGACAGGATCAGGACCCCAGTGAGGGACATCTAAGTCTATGAGGGACATCGTCAGGGCCTTAGATAGGGTCAGCATCAGGGCCGTAGTTAGGACCAGTGTCAGGGCGTTATTTAGGGACAAAATTAGGATGTTAGTTAAGGAAAAAGTCAGGAAATTAGTTACAGACAGTGTCAGCTTCTCAGGTAGAGACTTCAAGGTCTAGTGAGAGCATCAGCCTCTCAGGTAGGAGCTGTATCAGGCCATTACTTACGGACAGTGTCAAGGCCTTAATTAGGGAGAGTGTCAGGGCCTCAGAGAAAAACTTGAGGGCCTTAGTAAGAGACACTTCAGGCTGTTCGTTAGGGACATCATCAGGGCGTTCGTTATGGACAGGGTCAGGGTATTAGTGAAAGACAGCTCAGGCAATTAGGCACACCGTCAGGGCCTTGGGTAGGGGCAGTGTCGGGGAGTAGTTGGGGAAAGAGTGAGGCCGTTAGGTAAAGACAGACTCAGGGCCTTAGTTAGAGACAGTGTCAGGTTCTTCATTAGGCACACTGTCATGGCCTCAGTTAAAGATAACTTGAGGGTCTTAGTTAGAGATAGTGTCAGGGACTTAGTTATGGACATCTTTAGGGCCTCAGTTAGAGGTAATTTGAGGGCCTTAGTAAGAGACATTTTGGGTCATTAGTGACATCGTCTGGACCTTAGTGCCGTCTTCAGTGCATCATTTATGGGCCGTATCAGGGCATTAATGAGGAACAGCTCAAGTTATTAGGGACCGTGTCAGGGTCTTAGTTAGGGACTGTGTCAGGACCTTTGTTAGGGAAAGAGTAGGCCAGTAGTTAAAGACAGACTCAGGGCCTTAGTTAGAGACAGCCTCAGTCCTTAATTAGAGAGAGTGTCAGGGCCTCAGTTAAAGATAAGTTGAGGGCCTTTGTTAAGGACAGCCTCCAGGCCTCAGTTAGGGACAGGTTCACGGCCTCGGGACTAAATTCAGGGCCTTAGTTAGGAACAGCATCAGGGATTTAGTTAGCATAAGAGGCTCGACATTAGGTAAAGACAAGGTTAGGTTAAGGTCTAGGGATAGCGTCAGGAAATGACGTAGGGATAGTGTCAAGACCACAGCTACTTAGAGCATCAGTGCCTAATTTAGGACCAGTGTCAGGACGTCAGGTAGCGACAGCGTCAGAGCTGAACTTAGGGAGAGCGACAGGGCTTGAGTGAGGCCTACCGTCAGGGCCTTAGCTAGGGACAGTGTCACGGCATGACTTAGGAGCAGCATAAGTTCCTCGGTAGGATCAGCCTCAGGGGCTTTGCTAAAGCCATTATCAGAGCCTCTGTTAGGGACAGCCTCAGTGCCTCACTTAGGGACAGCGTCAGGGCTTACTTAGGGACAGTTTCAGGACCTTGGTAAGAGATGGGTCAGGAAATTAGTTCAGGATAGTGTCAGGACATTAGATATTGACGGCAGTAGGGCCTTAGTTAGGGATAGTGTCAAGGCCTTAGTTAGGACTAGCATATGTGCCTCTGTTAGGTACAGTGTCAGGGCCGGATTTAGGACGAGCATCTAGGCCTTATGGACAGTGTCGCAACCTTGGGACTAAATTCAGGGCCTGAGTTAGGCACAGCATAAAGGCTTCAGTTAGCATAAGAGGCAGGACAGTTGCTAGGGACAGGGTTAGGGTAAAGTTTAGGGATCGTGTCAGGAAATGACCTAGAGATAGCATGAAGACATTAGTCACTGAGAGTATCAGGGCCTTAATTAGAACCAGTATCAGGACTTCAGGTAGAGAGAGCATCAGTGCCTGACTTAGGGAGAGCAACAGGGCCTGAGTGAGGCCTAGCGTCAGGCTGTTAGCTGGGGACACTGTCAGGGCGTGATGTAGGAGCTGCATCAGGGCCTTTGTTGGGTCAGCAATAGGGTCTTTGTTAAAGACATCATCAGGGCCTGAGGTGGTCACAGCTTCAAGGCCTCAGGTAGGCATAGCTTCAGGGCCTGAGTTAGACACAGCCTCAGGCCTTCACTTAGGGACAGCGACAGGCCCTTGGTTAGAAATGGGTCAGGATGTTAGCTCAGGATAGTGTCTAGATTTTAGTTATTGCCAGCAGCAGGGCCTATATTAGGGACAGATTCCGGGCCTTAGTTAGAGACAGTGTCAGGGCCTTAGTTAGGACTAGTCTGGGCATTAGTTAGGGAGAGCATTAGGGCTTGACTGAGGATAAGAGGCAGGAAATTAGCTTGGGACAGAGTCAGCTTCCAGGCCAGGGATAGTGTCAGGAAATGAGCCAGGGATAGTGTGAAGAGCTTAGTTATTGAGAGCATCAGGGCCTTAGTTAGGACCAGTTTCAGGGCCTTAATCAGGACCAGTGTCTGGGCTTGATGTAGGGACAGCGTCAGAGCCTAACTAAGCTACGGGCAACAGGGCCTAAGTGAGGCCTATCTTTAGGGCCTGAGTGAGGGACAGTGTCAGGGCATGACGTAGGGGCAGGATAAGGGCCTCTGTAGGATCAGCCTTAGGGTCTTCGTTAAAGACATTATCAGGGCCTCTTTTAGGGACAGCCTCAGCGCCTCACTTAGGGACAGTGTCACAGCTTACTTTGCGACAGTTTCAGGACCTTGGTAATAGAAGGGTCAGTGTATTAGCTCAGGATAATGTCAGGACTTAAATATTGATGGCAGCAGGGCCTTAGTTAGAGACAGTGTCAGGGACTGAGTTAGGTGTAGTGTCAGGGTCTTAGTTAGGCTAGAGACTCCAGGACCTTCCCTGAGTTCCAAAGGGCAGATTCGGAACAGTTGCTAATCAGGGAAGGGAGGAGATGCAGAGAAAAGGGAGGAACCATCAAGAAACAATACTGCAGCCTTGGGGCAGGATCCCGGTTTTGCCTCAAGGGATACAGGTAAGAGTATCTTTGAGCTCTTTACCAACCTAAAACCCCCACAAAATAGAAGATTTTAGTCTTCTTTATTTCAGAGAAGCTCATCAAGAAATCATCTGAGGGCAGATTAAAGGGAGTTAAGGCCCTGTACACACACTAATCCTTAGGAGCAAGTGTGTCCTTAAACCATTGCTGTGAAACTCCTCACCAGATCGTACTGCATTGGGACACACGGTTGTTGAGGGCACGAGTTTTCTGTGTCCCCCTTTGGCTGCCAAAGCAGTAAAGCTATTCTTTTCTACTTCCTCCATACCTCTCTCTCTGAGATTCGATTTGGCACTGGTGAACAGAGGTTGAGTTTTCGACATGAAATTCAGTACTCAATGTGGGGCTGACTTCGGGATGGCCACTATGCGTCCCCTGACTTGATCAGACACTGAGATTTTCTCCACGCCAGCCTCTCGAGAGAGTGTAGGGTTGGAGAATTCCTTTGGAGGCCAGACCACCTGGGACCCTTGCCTGGAAAGGCTGAGCCCCAGTCGTTCCAGCAGTTAGAACTCTGGGGCAGGAATAGATGGTGGAAGAGGGACCTCCCTAGCAGCTGCCCAGGCCGTCTTTGCCTTGAGGACGTTCCTCTCTTCCTCCTGCCTGGGCTGCCCTGAATGTCCTACTCCAAGGGATTATTTTGAGGAACCAGAAAAATAGCATTTGAGATGTTTCAGCACCTCAGCCAGCGTGTGGTAACTCCCCTGGCATGCAGTCTGAGGTCCTTTTAGCCCTGTACATTTGGGGGAACCTTGGTTCCCATTTGGGTGACTTTTCATTCCAGGAAATCTCATTTGGAAGGTGCACCCCTTGGACAGAGGTCACAGGCTAAGTTGAGACTTGGAAGCTGATTTGAGTCTTGTGCTGTGTGGTTTTTGGTTTCTGTTTGGTTTCTGGCTCCTTTGGTTTGAGGCTTCCGTTGGTGTTTAGGATTTTGTTTTGTTTTTGTCCGTGCGTGAGTGTTCTATGGTTCAAGCATAAGAAGTGCTGCTTCTTCAGTTCCATGTGGTAGCCAATGGGCAAAATCCTGGCAGACTGGTCAACCTATAGTTGTAAACCTAAGGCTAAGAAAAGAATGAAATTCTATTGTAGTTTTGTCTGTCCAATGTATGGATACACTCTTGAAAAATGAGGAATGGTGGTCTTTGAGTGGGAGCCTAAATGACTATACTATCCTTCAGCTAGAGTTCTTTTGTCACAGGAAGAGAAAGACAGAAGAAGTTCCATATATTCAAGCATTTATGAAGCTACGCAATAAAGAAAGTGAGCAGCTAGGTAACAGGCTGATGGTACAAAGAGAAAGGAAAGTCCCTTTGTAGTAGAGCTGGTTGTGTCTGAATGCGGAAAAAAATAAGGGGCAACATAAGATGGATACAGAAGGTGATGAACATTTGTGAGAAGGGAACACTGAGGAAAGAGTTGTGCATGACCAGGATTTTCTAAGATGGATTTTGTTGGAAGTGGGTTAGGGCAAGCCTGGATTTGGATTCTCCCTCCAAAGTTTCCTTGGAATGCTGCTTTTGATTGTGAACAGCTTGTGAGTTCCTTTGCCTGTGTCTGTGATCTGTACTTTTGTTTGAAATCTCTTTACTTTGGTTCAGTGATTAAGTGTTGTTTGGCCGATTCTAACAGTTCTTTTGATCTCCAGCTAACTTTGAGCTGCTTTCGAAGGCCCTTGAGCCATCTCAGAGAGAAATGTTTGATTAGTATGTTACATTACATGGAATTCCTAAAACTCTAGTATGTCCTGGTAAAATTTTATCAGTCATAATTCTAGTTATTTTTAAATGTAGTATGTAACAGCAATAATGGTTTCTTTTGTCATTTACACTGTGATCAAATGTTTAACCATGACCTTTTGAGTCTTTATGTGATTTATAGATAGTTACTGTTGTGCTCTAACATTTTGCAAAAGTGCTCCATCTTCAAGAAGATCTATGTGAAGGGCCTTTTGGTAAGCACAGGTCTCTGATAAAGTTCATATCATAATGCCACACTGGGTAAGAAATGAAAAATGGTAATGGAGAATCGGATGGCTTCATAAAAAGTTAACAGAAGGATTGGTTACTGAGTGAACTGGTGAATATGTTTTTGTTATAATGTTTTTGTTTTTTTGTTACTGGCTTTGATCTGTGTTTTCCAGACACAGGGAAGTCCTTCCCCTCAAGCTACTTAGGACTTGGAGCAGTTGGATAAATGACACCTCTGTATGGAAGTGTGGATTTATGAAAGTTACTGTGTTGGCTTCATTTTGCCCTGATGTTTAAGAGGAAAGGAAAACTACCTAGTGAATTTATGAGAATGTAACTACTTGTGATGTATCACTGTTTGCTTTAGGTCTACTGCTAAAAGCACATGTGCAATGCTTGTGTGACAATTGAGTATGAATAACAAAATGTATGGCCTATATAAAGCGTTTTCTCATTAACATTCCTCTGAGCATGTTCACGATACCTGATCAGTACTCCCCCAACGTGGATTAACTAGGCAAATATAAAGGAGGCCTAGCGCTGAGGGGCATGATCTACACGTGGGCCAAACAGCTGAATCATTCTGGCACTGAGGGATTGACATTTTGATCATCAATGCTTTCTATTGAAAGACTTGTAATCAAAAGGGAAAAAATCTCTTCACATATTGAGGTGTGAGGAAGTCACTCTGGCTTATACATGGTTTAACTTAAATTTTACTGACCAAAGTGGCCTGTTTGTGGCCTTTTGGATGTGAATTGCACATCTGCTTTGGCATTGAGGAGGGGAATGCATTTGACAGTCAAAAAGGAGTAACTATGGTTCAGGCATACAAGATAAACCTAAGTGTCCATTGTAGATGTGATTTAGATGCATTCCTGTGTTTTGTTTTTCTTTTCTTTTTTCTTTTTACATCTTTATTGGAGTATAATTGCTTTACAATGGTGTGTTAGTTTCTGCTTTATAACAAAGTGCATCAGTTATACATATACATATGTTCCCATATCTCTTCCCTCTTGCGTCTCCCTCCATCCCACCCTCCCTATCCCACCCCTCTAGGTGGTCACAAAGCACCGAGCTGATCTCCCTGTGTATATCTTTTTGAATTCATGTTTTTGTTTCCTTCAGGAAGATATCCCCAAGTGTAATCCTTGCATCATATGGTAGTTCTATTTTTAATTTCTTGAGGAACCTCTGTACTGTTTTCCATAGTGGCTGCACCAATGAGCATTCCCAAGAGAATGCGTGAGGGTTCTCCTCATCCTCGCCAAGTCTTGTTATTGGTTGTCTTTTGGAGGATAGCCAAGTTTTTAGGTGTGAATCTCATTGTTCTTTTGATGTGCGTTTCCCTGATGATAAGTGATATTGGTCATAGTTTCATATGTCTCTTGGCCATCTGTACGTACTCTTTGGAAAAATGTTCGGTCCCAATTTTTAATTGGGTTTTTGGTTTTTGGAGGTTCAGTTGTGTGAGTTCTTCATCTATTTTGGACATGAACCCCTTTTCAGACATATTGTTTGCAAATATTTTCTCACATTCGGTAGGCTGCCTCTTCATTTTGTGGATGGTTTCCTTTGCCATTGAAAAGCTTCGAAGTTGGATGGAGTCCCACTGGTTTATTCTGCTTTTGTTCCTCTTGCTTGGGGAGAAAGATCCAGAAAATATTGCTAAGACGGATGTCAAAGAGCAGACTGCTTACGTTTTCTTCGAGGAGCTTTATGGCTTCAGGTCTTACACTGAAGTGTTTGATTCACTTTGAGGTTGCTTGTGTAGGTGGTATAAGAAAGGATTCCAGTTTGATTCTTGTGCATGTAGTTGTCCAGTTTTCCCACCACCATACATTGAAGAGGCTGTCTTTTCCCCATTGTATAGTCTCACCTCCGTCATAGATGAATTGACCATGTATGCCTATGTTTATTTTGGGGCTCTCAATTCTGTTCCATGGATCTCTGTGTATTTCTTATGTTCCTATACCATACTGTCTTGATTATTCTAGATATGTAGTATGGTTTGAAACAGGGAGTGTGATATGTCCAAGTTTGTGCTTCTTTCTTAAGATCGTATTGACTATTCAGGTTCTTTTTTGTTTCCTTACACATATTAGAATTCTTTGTTTTAGTTCTCATAAAATTCCGTTGGTGTTTTGATAGGAATGGCGTCAAATCTCTAGATTGCTCTGTGGTGTGGAATCATTTTAACAATATGAATTCTTCCAATCCATGAACACATTATATCTGTCCATTTGTCTGTGTCGTCTCCAATTTCTTTCATCCGTGTCTTCCAGTTTTCTGAGTACAGGTCCTTTACCTCCTGGGTTAGATGTATTCCTAGGTATTTCATTTCTGTTAATATCATTGTCAATGGGGTTGTTTTCTTAATTTCTCATTCTGATAGTTTGTTGCCAGTGGATAGAGATGCAACCGATTTCTAGAGGTTAATTTTGTATCCTGCAATTAACTGAATTTTCCAATGAATTCTATTTGTTTTGGGGGGTCATCTTCAGGATTTTCTATATAAAACATCATGTCGGGACTTCCCCGGTGGTCCAGTGGTTAAGACTCCGCGCTCCCAATGCAGGGGGCCTGGGTTCGATCCCTGGTCAGGGAACTAGATCCCACATGCACGCCACAACTAAGAGTTCGTATGCCACAACTAAGGAGCCCACCTGACGCAACTAAGGAGCTCACGTGCCACAACTAAGACCCAGCACAACAAGAATAAATAAATGAATAAATAAATAAATAAGTAAATGAAATATAAGACATCATCTCATCTACAAACAGTGACAGTTTTACTTTTTCCTCTGCCATTGGATCCCTTTTATTTCTTTTTCTCATCTAATTACTATGTCTAGGACTTCCTAGACCATGTTGAATGAAAGTGGTGAGAGTGGTCAGGGTTAGAGTTAGGTGTAAGCAGAATTCGCCCTCTTCCCCTTCCTCCCTCCCCATCTCTCTGAGGCCTCCAGGCAGGACAGGACTAGTCCTGGGTCACACATGACTCAGGGAGTTGAAGTGGACTGCTGTTTCTCTGCCCCCCAGTCCTGGGCATAGTTTTGTATACGGTCTGTGTACCTTCTTTGACCAGGTGTCCATTTAGAGCTTCCCATATTTTTAATGGGGTTCTCTTGGAGTTCTTTGTATATTTTGAGACAAATTCTTTATTAGATACATTGGCAGATTTTTTCCCCCCAGTGTGTGTTGTTTTTCGATTTTCTGAATGAGGTTTTTCACACAGTAGAAATCTTTAATTTTATAAAGTCGACAGAATCCCTTGTTTTTCTTTCTGGACTGCTTTTTTGTGTTGTGTGTTAAAACCACAAAGCTTGTGATCTACATGACCAAGCCCAAGCTCATATCAATTTTCTTTTATGTTTTCTCCTATAATTTTGAATAGTTTTGCATTTAAAACTTGTCTCTGAATCATTTTGAGTGAATTTGGTGTAAGTTGTAAAGCTTGTGTCTACATTCATTTTACTCCATACGGTTTCCAATTCATTGTTCCTTAATTACTTTGGAGAAGCTATGGGATATTGTCTTCATTTGTTTGAATTTCCACAATTTAATGGGTTTGGCAGTTCTGCCATCAGGGGGCGCTGTCTCCAGTGACCCGTGAGGGAGGCGCGGCCTGCACTTCCCGCACCGACCACAGGGTGGCGAGGAGCCCGCCTCTCTGACCCACAGCGCACGCGCGTTTCCCGCGGACGCGGCTCTGAGCACAGCTGAGGGGAGTTGTGTCTCCTCAGGCACCACCAGGCTGCGGCTGCTGACGGGCGCTCAGTCTCCTCAGGACTCGCTGGGGTTTCGGCTTCAGGACAACGTGGGGCTGCGTCCACGCTGACGGGAGCTGGGTTTCCTGAGGACGCAGGCAACGCCGGAGAAAAGGTGAGGAGACAAGAAAAGTGGGGAGAAGCTTCCTGGGGGCGACTGACGGCTGCCGGGGTTCCGTCTTCGTGCGACCCAGGAAGGGCTTGGTGTGCAGAGCTGGGATTTTGGTCAGGCTGGTGCGCGGTGGAGTCGCGTGGGTTACGGGGTGTGCCGTCTTCCCCGCACCGTTTACCGTGGGGCTGCCCTTCCGCTCGTTGTGTCCCTGGCCCCCTTGTCGTAACTTAACGCCCCCCCCCCCCCACCGTGCAGGGTGGGTTCTGGGCTCTCCGTCCCGTCCCTCTGGTCTGTGCGCCTGTTTTGAGCCAGTTCCGCAGTTTTGGGGACTGTAGCTCGTGATGAAGTGTGAAGTCAGGGAGGGAGATGCCTGCGGCCCGTTCTCCTTTCTCAGGGTCGCCTTGGCTCTTCAGGGTCCTTTGTGGCTCCACACACATCTCAGGAGGATTTGCTCCACTTCTGCGAAAAACACCGTTGGAATTTCAGGACGGCCTGCCTTCCCTGTGTGCACCGCTTTGGGTGGAACGGACATTTTAGCAACAGTACTTCTTGCATTCCATGAGCACGGGGAGTCTTTCCACCGACTTGTGTCTTCATCAGGGTCTTAAAGTTTTCAGGTCTTTCACATCCTCGGTTAAATTTATTCCTTGGTATTTTATTCTTTTTGATGCAGTTGTGAACAGGGTTTTTTTCTCTTTCTGATGCTTCATTATTAGTGTTTAGAAATGCAGTTGAGTTGTGTGTACTGATTTTGCGTCTTTACTGAATTCATTTATTATTTCTGATAGTTTTTTTGTGGAATGATGTGGAAAGTTTATTTTTGTGCCAGGCAGAAGGGAAGACACAGCTGGCTAGCGCCTCAAGAACTGGGCACCCCCCCCACCTCCTTGAGAATCAGAGAGGATTTTATATGTGGGGCTCTCGCAGTCCGGGGTATAGGATGAGGATAAAATTAGTGAAGGTCTTGCATTCCTCCTTTCCTTTGCATTATTTCAAAACAGTCATAGCTGGCATCAGGACGCCTGGTAATTGGGGTCTAGCAGTCTGGTAATTGCATACGTTTGCCTCTGGTTTATCGGCGGTGACCTCGTTTCTGAAATGCAAATAGTATAGGGGGTGATTTGTTAAGAGGGGCATATAGAATGTAAGTGCTGGACATAATAAGGTTAGGGAGTGAGAGGCAGGGGATGTAACTCACACGGAGTCAGGGGTGATGGGTGCCGAATGTAAATTACATAGTGTCAGGGAGTGAGGTTAGCTTTGTAAAGTACAAATGTCGTTATTACAGATTAGTTACAAAGTAAAACAAGGAGTGATGAACTCTTTCAGACCAGGTTATGTTTCTTCTCTAGCCTGTTCGCTGGTCCCTTTGTTTTCCTTGTTCTCAGGGGAAGGAAAACTTCATTTCTTCTTTTGCTGCAACAAGACTGGAGGAGCAGATGACAGTCACTGGGGCACAAGGAGAGTGGGAGCTTGGGAGACCCCAGTGTTACCGAACAAAATGTGGGTCATCTTGCCCGAGTGCAGTAAAGCCAGTCTACTGACACCGGGTTTGGTGAAGGAAAGTGCAGCTTTAATTGTAAAAGTGCCAATACAAGGAGGACAGGCGGCTTGTGCTCTAAAACCCCAAGCTCCCTGAAGGATTTCAGTAAAGCAATATTAAAGGTCAGATGAAGCAGGGGCGTCGCAGGGTATGTGATCTGCTGGTGCACAATTCTCTGTCTGATGGTGAAGTAACAGGCGGTTAACATTACAAATTCTTAGGCGCCAGAAGCTCCGGGGCTACCTGTTCATGATCATCAAGTAGTTAATTTCTTCCACTTCGTGGTGGAGGAAGCATGCATCAGACAGTGTTATCCAGGTACTTCAGAGAGGAGCTACAGCAGAGGATATGGGGGAGGGGTCTGTCCTGGGAAGGCCCTGTAGGTTCCTGCTTGGTTACATCCGGTGCCTGGGCTCAGCAACCTGGGAAGGTGGGGCTGCTCCTGGGTGTGCGGAGCTGGGGGCCCAGTCCTCTGAGGGGCCTGTTAGCCCCCAAGGTGAGATGGGGGTGCAGTGACTGGACAGAGGCGTCTGGCCTGGGGGAGGGGTCCAGGCTGGAAATGTCATGGGAATCATCGCAGGGAGGGACAGGAAAGGCAAAGTGGTGGCAGGTAGGTCACAGCAAACTTATGGGCAGGTGACTGCAGTCCTGGTGGAAGCAACTCAGCCAGAAAGGAGTGGCCGTCGGGCTCAGCTCCATTCTCCTGTCCCTTTGTAAAACCGCTGTGTCAGAGTTTGAGACACCACCAGGAGACGTCTGGGCCCAGTGCTGCCATGGCTTCATCAAAGGGCCCAGGGGGAATAGAGAACCACTGCAGGCCCTGCCCATGTCCGCACTGGGAATGAACCCCATCGGGGCTCCTGGGCTCGGAGACTTGAGGGAACCTCTGTCCTCAGGACCGGTCTTCCTCCCTCCTCTCACCTGCTGGTCAGAGGCCCAGGAACCGCCAACCTGGCTCCACCCCCAGGGCCTGGATTCTGGGACAGCTTAGGGGTAAGCAAGACCCTCATGCTCCTTTATCTGCCTGGGGGTGAGAATGTCTTAAACGCTGCAATTGACTGATTATGTAGGGCTAAATGTTTCCAGAAGGTATGGGTGGAAAGATGGGGTGTGAAATTCCTACGTCTGCAGGGTCTTCCCAGTATGAAGATCTGTGTGTTTCCCTCAGCCCGTCAACATCCTCCCAGGAAGCCCAGATCCAGGATTACGAGGGCAGAGGCTCTCCCCTTGCTTATCTGTAACTTCCCACTCCCACAGCAAGGCTGTGGCTGGCTCCCTGGCTCCCACCATCTGCCATTTATCTGTGCATTGCTCCTTTCCAGGTTACATGTGCAGAGGTTTCAGAATTGTTAGCTACTACAGCCTGGAAAGAACTTCGTAGAATAATGCCCACTGTTTATATACGGTCCATTTTGCCTTTAGTCTGCAGATTCCATTCATTTCCAAAGGTGACTTCGGTCAGCACCTTTTATCCCATCCCCTACAGTGAGTTGTTTCCGTATATTTCTAATTCAGTTAGATTCTGTGATATTATGTATTCCATCCTGCAACACTCCTACATCCTAAATAACTAAATTTGAATAGATTATGATTGACCCCTTGGGCTATGCACATCTGTGGGCTTAGACAAATGCATAGTGACAGGTATCCACCCTAGAGTATCACATGGACTACTTCAAACCCCCCACCCCATGATCTGCTTATCATCTATGTAGCTTTGCCTTTCCCAGAATGTCATCAATGGGGTCATACTGTGTGCAGCCTCCGCAGACCGGATTCTTTCACTTAGCAGTATATACTGAAGATTTATCCATGTCTTTCCATAGGTTGGTGGTGCATTCCTTTCTGCTGAGTAGTATTCCACTGCACGTGTATGGCAGGAAATACAATTTTCCCTCTACTTTTCTAGGTTCTTGGTTGAGGCCCCCCCTGCCCCTGTAATAAAAGACAGATTACCAGGAGAAAAGCAGAAGTTTAATAACATGTATACCTTCTGAATACAGGGGGGATACCACGGAAAACTGAGTCACTCACTCCCTGTAATGACCAAGACCATCCCCTTAAATACTGTCTTCAGCTAAAAACAGAAGAAAGATGCTGGGGAAGGGGGGAAGGCCAGTTACGGCAGGTTATCATGCAAAGCACAGTAAACAAGGAAGGGTAAGACTGTTTGCACATTTAAGTCAGGACTTCCCCATTGAAAAGAGTTACTTAAGATTTAATTATCCTTCTATTTTTGGTGCAAATAGGGACATACCCTTATAAATGGAGATTTCTCTGTTGTAAATGTCCTTCAAAAAACAGCAATCTCAGTCTTCTGAGATTTTTAAAAAATTTTATTATTTTTGGCTGCATTGGGTCTCCGTTGTTCGTGCAGGCTTTTCTCTGGTTGTGGCGAGCAGGGGCTACTCTTCATTGCGGTGTGTGGGCTTCTCATTGTGGTGGATTTTCTTGTCACGGAGCACAGGCTCTAGGTGTGTGGTCTTCAGTAGTTGTGGCACATGGGCTCAGTATTTGTGGTTCATAGGCTTAGTTGATCTGCGGCATGTGGGATCTTCCCAGACCAGGGCTCAAACCTGTGTCCACTGAATCGGCAGGTGGACTGTTAACCACTGAGCCACCAGGGAAGCCCTTTTTTTTTCTTTTTAAGCAGACCAATAATCCTTATGCCAGAGAGACATATTTTGGGGTGGCATATTTTACTCGCCTTGACATGGATGTACCCCAATTTGCTTATGCATTCATCTTTTGAAGGATATGCTGATTTCTTCAAGTTTTTAGCCATTATGGAAGTGCTGCTGTGCATAATTGCATCCTTGTTTGCATTTGGACATAGATTTTCAAAGCAGTTGCCTAAATTCTGGAAGTATGATTGTTGGATCCCAATGTGAGACTTGTTTAGCTTTGGAAAATCTGCCAAATTGTCTTACAAAGTGGCTGCACATGCATCCCCCCAGCTATGAGGGAGAGTTCCTTTTCTTCCTCACCCTCTAGCAATTGGTATTGTCATATTTTTGGAGCTTAGCAGTCTTAATAGGTGTGCTGTGATATCTCATGATTTTAATTTGTAATTCCCTAATGGTATATGATGTTGAGCTTGTTTCTTTCTTTTTGCTGTATGTGGGCCTCTCACTGCTGTGGTCTCTCCCGTTGTGGAGCACAGGCTCCGGACACGCAGGCTCAGTGGCCATGGCTCACAGGCCCAGCCGCTCCGCGGCACGTGGGATCCTCCTGGACCAGGGCACGAACCCGTGCCCCCCGCATCGGCAGGTGGACCCTCAACCACTGCGCCACCAGGGAAGCCCTTGAGCTTGTTTCTGTATGACTTTTACTATCTGTATATCTTTCTTGGCAGGATGTCTGTTCAGATCATGCTGTTGATGTTCATGCTGAGAGGAGTCCTGGTTGATACATCTGAGTCAATAAGCCTTGACCCTTCCTCAGGTGTCCTCACTGGGTAGGCATGGCTGGGGTAGGTGAAGACACTCGGTGGGGTCATATACTAGGGGAGCTGGCAAACAGCTCTGTCCCTGCTCCTTCCCTGTCCTGGGAGAGGGAAAGCCTGGAACAGTGATAGGATAGCCAGTAGGGGAAGAGGTTCCTCAGTGGTTAATTGGCCTTTTTGTGTTTTCCTTCATTTAGGGTCCATTTGGGTAATGTGTTTTTACAAAGAAATCCCCCTTTTCCTCTAGATTTCCAGTTTGTTACAGTAGGTTTCTCTTATTTGACGTTTAATTTTTCCTGTCTAATTTTCTACAGAATCATGACAAATAATGAACAAATACTCATAGTTTACTATTAAGTGAAGTCCCTATTCACGTTCCCTTTGTTATACCTTTCCTTGTTCCAGGATCTGAGAGGACATGCGGTCATCATGTCTGTTTAGACTCTTCTGGGCTCTGACAGTTGCTCAGACTCTTCTTGTTTCCATGACCTTGACAGCGTGGAGGAGGGATGCTCAGGTATTGTATAGACTGCCGGGCGCTGGGATTTGCTTGGTGGTTTTGTCGTGGTTAGACGTGGCTTTGCAAAAGCAGACCACAAAGGTGAAGTGCTTCCTCTTCACTATATATCAAGAGGACGGGCTCTTATGGGAACTTCTCCCTTATATTCTTAATTTTGGTCACCTAGCTGAGGTAATGTTTGTCAAGTTTTCCCACAGTGAGGTTAATTTTTTCCCATGTCCATCCTGTGTGTCTTATGTAGGAGGCAGTCATAATGCAGAAGCCACACTTGAGGAGAGAGGGGTTAGCTTCACATCCTTGATGGACAGCTGAGTGGCTATATACATTGTTTAGAAGCTTTCTGCATAGGAGATTTCTATTTAACACCATTCATCAAAAACTATGTAATTTATTTGTACCAGTTTGGACACGTGAATATTTATTGTAAACTTTTGGTTATCATCCAGCACTACATTATTAGACTGCTTAGTTAATTCTTGCTTTGGCTGTTGAGAGCTTTTTCCATTTGCTCTTGTTTTCATTTTACATAATTTTTCTTTTGTGGGTTTTAAAAATTTTTGGTACTTCCTTACTTTCTGATATTTTAAGGTTATCCTGCTTCATATATTTACTGTCTCAGTCCTAGCATCAGCCCTTTCTTCAAAGAGCCCTTGTTCCTTTTATTAGAGAATGGTATGAAAAACTTACATGTGGGAGCTAAATATGCTCAGCTGACAGTACATAGAAATATGTGCATGTATCCCAGCCTATGCACATACACATAATTATAAAGATTTCCATGTGGAACTATGTGTAGGCTAAAGAGAGTTTATACTGATATCTCCAACCGGATCTGTTATGACATGGATATTGTAACCTTCTCCCTTTGTTTGACTGTAACATCCAACTCCAGTGGTAAGAAACCTGGCTTCCACCGTTTGTCATTTATTAAATTCAATGCTTGTTCCATTTGGCGACTGATATCGTAGTTTCAGTACTGTTAGCTGCTACCCCTCCTGGGAAAGAACATAGAGTCCACTGTGTGTGTATGGCACATTTTGTCTTTGGCCTACAGATTCTGTACCTTTCCAAAGTTAACTTAGGTCAGCCCATTTGTCCCACTACCAACAGCGAGTTTTTTCATACATTTCTGAATCAGTTAGATTCTTTGTTACCTTCTGTACTGCAGTCTTTGACACTCCCATATCCTAGGTAGCTAAGTTTGAATAGATTGTAAATTACTTGTTGGGTTGTAACAATCTGTGGGTGTAGCCAAATGCAGTGACAGGTATTCACCACTGAAGTATCATATGGACTATTTCAGCCACATATTCCGTAAACTGTTTACCGTGTCAGTTTTGCCTTTTCTAGAATGTCATATAAAGGAGGTCATACAGTGTGTAGCTCTTCAGACTGGATTCTTTCACTTAGCAATGTAAGTGTTAGATGCATCTATTTTTTTTTTTTTGCACGGGTTGATGATCCATTCCTTTATATCTCTGAATACTATTGCATTGCACGTATATGAGAGGAAAAATAATTTTCCCTCTACACTTCTGTGTTCTTTATTGAGATCCCCCTTGTAATGAAAAAGAGATGAACTGGAGAAAAAAAACAGAAGTTTAATATATACCCTGCGTACCTCCTGTATACTTGAAAGATACCCAGGAAAACTGAGTCACTCCCTGAAATGGCCCAAGCCGTTACCTTAAATGCTATCTTCAGAACAAAAGCAAGATGTTAGGGAATGGAGGCAGCCATTTAAGGGAGGTTATTAGTCAAAGCCCAGTAAACAAGGGTATGGTTGTTACGCAGATTTACATCCAGGTCTATTTCATTGAAAAGCTTTTTTTAATTTTTTAAACATTTATTTATTTGGCTGCGCTGGGTCTTAGTTGCGGCCTGTGGAATCTTGAGTTGTGGCATGCGGGCTCTTAATTGCAGCATGCGGGATCTAGTTCCCTGAGCAGGGATTGAACCCTGGTCCCCTGCATTGGGAACATGGAGTCTTAACCACTGGACCAGCAGGGAAGTCCCAACAAGCTTTTCTTGGTATTTAGTCATCATTCAATTCCTGGTGCAGAGAGGGGCATACTCTTACAAATGGAGATATCCCTAATAAATGCAAATGCACCTCCTAAAGGGCATTTTCGACTTGGTTTTGATTGATTCTCCTGGGTCTGCTGCTTCTCAAATTACTCAGTCCAAAGTAATCCTTTTGTCAAATGGGCATATTTTGGGGTGGTGTATTCTGCTCCCCTTGACATGTATGTGCCCTAATTTGCTTATGAATTCACCTACAGAAGGACATCCTGATATCTTTAAGTTTTTAGCCATTGTGAATAGAGCTGCTGTGCATTACTTGATGCTAGTTTTGGTTTGAACACAGTTTTTCAAAGCAGTTGTCTAAATACAAGAGGTACACTTCTAGGATCCTAAGATGAGACTTTTTAGATTTGGAAAAAACTGCCAAAGTGTCTTCCAAAGCTGGTTGTACATGCATTCCACCAGCATCTCGAGTATATTCTTGTATGCTTATTTACTGCCTGTTTATCTTCTTGGGCCAGGTGTGTGTTTCAACCTTTACCAAATTTTAATGGCGTTGTTGGCATAATTTGAGTACAAATCCTTTATCAGACATGTGTTTTTGGAAATAGTTTCTTGCAGTTTGTGGTTTGTCTTCCGGTTTTCTGAATAACGTCACCAGACCCAAAGTCATGTAGATTACCTTTTTTTCCTAGGATTTTTATAGTTTGGTAATTTAAATTTGTCTATGGGCATTTTGAGTGAATTTTGGTTTAAGTTGTAAAGTTTGTGTCTACATTCATTTCATTACATATGGTTTGTAATTAATTGCTCCTTAATCCTCTTTTGAGAAGACACAGCGAGATACTTGGCTCCATTTCAGTTTGGATTTGCAAACTTAGTATATACAGCAGAACTGCCTTCCACATGAGGCCTCTGGGTTTGGGAGTGCGGCACTCCCGGCACTTTTCACACAACCCACAGGGGACGCCGAACCCACCTGTCTGACCCTGGGGGCACAGGTGCACCCTGCCCACAGACTTTGCTCTGTGACAAGCAGATAGGAGCTTTGTCTCCTGTCAGGGCTTAGGTTTCTGGACCATGAGGCATTGTCCACCCTGACAGGAGCTGGGTTTGCTAAGCAACCACTGGTGAGGAGACTCCACAAGAGGTAAAAATGAGCAAGTGTGGAGAATCCTCCTGTACAGCTGACTGCTGGATGGCTGGGGTGCATCTTCAGGGCACTCAGGAGAGAAAGGGTTTAATGTGGAATACTGTGCGCTTTTAGTTAGTTTTATGTGCAGTGTAGATGGTGACCAGTGTCGTTCTTTGGAGACTGGTGTCTGGTATTCCTGGCACTGCTTGTTGATGGTTTTAGGTAGAATAAACTTTTTTTTTTTACATCTTTATTGGAGTATAATTACTTTACAATGGTGTGTTAGTTTCTGCTTTATAACAAAGTGAATCAGTTATACAGATACATATGTTCCCATATCTCTTCCCTGTTGCATCTCCCTCCCTCCCACCCTCCCTATCCCACCCCTCTAGGTGGTCACAAAGCACCGAGCTGATCTCCCTGTGCTATGCGGCTGCTTCCCACTAGCTGTCTGTTGTACGCTTGGTAGTGTATATATGTCCATGCCACTCTCTCACTTTGTCACAGCTTAGCCTTCCCCCTCCCCATATCCTCAAGTCCATTCTCTAGTAGGTCTGTGTCTTTATTCCTCTCTTACCCCTAGGTTCTTTATGACATTTCTTTTTCTTAAGTTCCATATGTATATGTCAACATACGGTATCTGTCTTTCTCCTTCTGACTTACTTCACTCTGTATGACAGACTCAAGGTCCATCCACCTCATTACAAATCACTCAATTTCATTTCTTTTTATGGCTGAGTAATATTCCTTTGTATACATGTGCCACATCATCTTTATGCATACATCCGATAATGGACACTTAGGTTGTTTCCATCTCCTGGCTATTGTAAGTAGAGCTGCAATGAACATTTTGGTACATGACTCTTTTTGAATTATGGTTTTCTCAGGGTATGTGCCCAGTAGTGGGATTGCTGGGTCATATGGTAGTTCTAGTTGTAGTTTTTTAAGGAACCTCCATACTGTTCTCCATAGTGGCTGTACCAATTCCCGTTCCCACCAGCAGTGCAAGAGTGTTCCCTTTTCTCCACACTCTCTCCAGCATTTATTGTTTCTAGATTTTTTGATAATGGCCATTCTGACTGGTGTGAGATGATATCTCATTGTAGTTTTGATTTGCATTTCCCTAATGATTAATGACGTTGAGCATTCTTTCGTGTGTTTGTTGGCAGTCTGTATATCTTTTTGGAGAAATGTCTATTTAGGTCTTCTGCCCATTTTTGGATTGGGTTGTTTGTTTTTTTTTGTTATTGAGCTGCATGAGCTGCTTGTAAATTTTGGAAATTAATCCTTTGTCAGTTGCTTCGTTTGCAAATATTTTCTCCCATTCTGAGGGTTGTCTTTTGGTCCTTTTTATGGTTTCCTTTGCTGTGCAAAAGCTTTGAAGTTTCATTAGGTCCCATTTGTTTATTTTTGTTTTTATTTCCATTTCTCTGGGAGGTGGGTCAAAAAGGATCTTGCTGTGTTTTATGTTACAGAGTGTTCTGCCTGTTTTCCTCTAAGAGTTTGACAGTTTCTGGCGTTACATTTAGGTCTTTAATCCATTTTGAGCTTATTTTTGCGTATGGCGTTAGGGAGTGATGTAATCTCATACTTTTCCATGTTCCTGTCCAGTTTTCCCAGCACCACTTATTGAAGAGGCTGTCCTTTCTCCACTGTACATTCCTGCCTCCTTTATCAAAGATAAGGTGACCATATGTGCGGGGGTTTATCTCTGGGCTTTCTATCCTGTTCCATTGATCTATCTTTCTGTTTTTGTGCCAGTACCATACTGTCTTGATTACTGTAGCTTTGTAGTATAGTCTGAAGTCAGGGAGCCTGATGCCTCCAGCTCCGTTTTTCCTTCTAAAGATTGCTTTGGCTATCCGGGGTCTTTTGTGTTTCCATACAAATTGTGAAATTTTTTGATCTAGTTCTGTGAAAAATGCCAGTGGTAGTTTGATAGGGATTGCATTGAATATGTAGCTTCATTTGGGTAGTAGAACCATTTTCACAATGTTGATTCTTCCAATCCAAGAACATGGTATATCTCTCCATCTCTTTGTATCATCCTTAATTTC
Organism: Grampus griseus; assembly: GCF_964374135.1. Taxonomy (NCBI): domain Eukaryota; kingdom Metazoa; phylum Chordata; class Mammalia; order Artiodactyla; family Delphinidae; genus Grampus; species Grampus griseus. Next base: position 21,388 of record NC_139018.1, on the reverse strand, counting down.
TTTCCTCAGTGTCTTATAATTTTCTGCATACAGGTCTTTTGTCTCCTTGGGTAGGTTTATTCCTAGATGTTTGATTCTTGTTGCAATGGTAAATGGGAGTGTTCTCTTGATTTCACTTTCAGGTGCTTTCATCATTAGTGTATAGGAATGGCAGAGATTTCTGTGCATTAATTTTGCATCCTGCTACTTTACCAAATTCATTGATTAGCCACAGTGGTTTTCTGGTGGCCTCTTTCGGATTCTCTATGTATAGTATCATGTCATCTGCAAACAGTGACAGCTTTACTTCTTCTTTTCCGATTTGGATTCCTTTGATTTCCTTTTCTTCTCTGATTGCTGTGGCTAAAACTTCCAAAACTAGGTGGAATAAGAGTGGTGAGAGTGGGCAACCTTGTCTTATTCCTGATCTTAGTGGAAATGCTTTCAGTCTTTCACCATGGCGAACGATGTTGGCTGTGGGTTTGTCATATATGGCCTTTATTTTGTTGAGGAAAGTTCCCTCTATGGCTACTTTCTGGAGGGTTTTTATCATAAATGGGTGTTGAATTTTGTCAAAAGGTTTCTCTGCATGTACCGAGATGACCATGTGGTCTTTCTACTTCAGTTTGTTACTGTGGTGTGTCACGTTGATTGATTCACGTACATTGAAGAATCTTTGCGTTCCTGGAATGAACCCCACTTGATCATGGTGTATGATGATCCTTTTAATGTGCTGTTGGATTCTGTTTGCTAGTATTTTGTTGAGGATTTTTGCATCTATGTTCATCAGTGCTATTGGCCTGTAGTTTTCTTTCTTTGTGGCATCCTTCTCTGCTTTTGGTATCAGGGTGATGGTGGCCTCGTAGAATGAGTTTGGGAGTGTTCCTCCCTCTGCTATATTTTGGAAGAGTTTGAGAAGGATAGGCGTTAACTCTTTTCTAAATGTTTGATAGAATTCGCCTGTGAAGCCATCTGGTTCAGGGCATTTGTTTGTTGGAAGATTTTTAATCACAGTTTCCATTTCAGTGCTTGTGATTGTCTGTTCATAGTTTCTATTTCTTCCTGATTCAGTCTTGGCAGGTTGCGCATTTCTACGAATTTGTCCATGTCTTCCACGTTATCCGTTTTTTTGACCTAGAGTTGCTTGTAGTAATCTCTCATGATCTTTTGTATTTCTGCAGTGTCAGTTGTTACTTCTCCTTTTTCATTTCTAATTCTATTGATTTGAGTCTTCTCCCTTTTTTTCTTGATGAGTCTGGCTAATGGGTTATCAATTTTGTTTATCTTCTCAAGGAACCAGCTTTTAGTTTGATTGACCTTTGCTATCATTTCCTTCATTTCTTTTTCATTTATTTCTGATCTGATCTTTATGATTTCTTTCCTTCTGCTAACTTTGCGGGTTTTTTTGTTCTTCTTCCGCTAATTTCTTTAGGTGCAAGGCTAGGTTGTGTTTTCGAGATGTTTCCTGTTTCTTAAGGTAGGATTTTATTGCTATAAACTTCCCTCTTAGAACTGCTTTTGCTGCATCCCATAGGTTTTGGGTCGTCGTGTGTCCATTGTCATTTGTTTCTAGGTATTTTTTTTGATTTCCTCTTTGATTTCTTCAGTGATGGTTTCGTTATTAAGTAGTGTATGGTTCAGCCTCCACGTGTTTGTATGTTTTACAGATCTTTTCCTGGAATTGATGTCTAGTCTCATAGCGCTGTGGTCGGAAAAGATACTTGATACAATTTCAATTTTCTTAAATTTACCGAGGCTTGATTTGTGACCCAAGATATGATCTATCCTGGAGAATGTTCCATGAGCACTTGAGAAAAATGTGTATTCTGTTATTCTTGGATGGAATGTCCTATAAATATCAATTAAGTCCCTCTTGTTTAATGTATCATCATTTAAAGCTTGTGTTTCCTTATTTATTTTCATTTTGGATGACGTGTCCATTGGTGAAAGTGGGCTGTTAAAGTCCCCTACCATGAATGTGTTACTGTTGATATCCCCTTTTATGGCTGTTAGTATTTGCCTTATGTATTGAGGTGCTCCTATGTTGGGTGCATAAATATTTACAATTGTTATATCTTCCTCCTGGATTGATCCGTTGATCGTTATGTAGTTTCCTTCTGTGTCTCTTGTAATTCTAGTCTTTATTTTAAAGTCTATTTTGTCTGATAAGAGAATTGCTGCTCCAGCTTTCTTTTGGTTTCCATTTGCATGGCATATCTTTTTCCATCACCTCACTTTCAGTCTGTATGTGTCTCTAGGTGTGAAGTGGGTCTCTTGTAGAGAGCATATATATATGGGTCTTGTTTTTGTATCCATTCAGCGAGTCTGTGTCTTTTGGTGGGAGCATTTAATCCATTTACATTTAAGGTAATTATCGATATGTATGTTCCTATTGCCATCTTGTTAATTGTTTTGGGTGTGTTATTATAGGTCTTTTCCTTCTCTTGTGTTTCTTGCTTAGAGAAGATCCTTTAGCATTTGTTGTAATGCTGGTTTGGTGGTGCTGAACTCTCTCAGCTTTTGCTTGTCTCTAAAGGTTTTAATTTCTCCATCAAATCTGAATGAGATCCTTCCTGGGTAGGGTAATCTTGGTTGTAGTTTTTTCTCCTTCATCACTTTAAATATGTCCTACCAGTCCCTTCTGGCTTGCAGAGTTTCTTCTGAAAGATCAGCTGTTAATCTTATGGGGAATTCCCTTGTGTCATTTTTTGTTTTTCCCTTGCTGCTTTTAGTATGTGCAGCCTGCCATGCTATAGAGGTAAAGGGAAACTCAACTTGAGTACTTGCCTCAAGGTAAGGCCCTGAGTAGACAACGCACAAAGGGAGGCACGCGGCTGTTTCCATGAGGTCTTCATCGGGGTTCTGCCGTATTTTAAAGGAAGTACCCTTTTCAGGTCTCCTAGGCCCCTCCGGTGTGCATCAATTCCCTGCAGGGTCACTGAGTACCTCCAGACCCCTGTGGGCCTGCTGAGCAACATCGAGGCCGGTATGTTGGTCCCTCGAAGGCTCTCTGTGTATGCCGAGTGATGGGCAACACACTGCACGTTTCTTCAGGAGAGCTAAATTTCCAGAACCCTCGAACAGCCTCAGGACCACATTTCTGGCCAGTAGGACGTGCCATGGAAGTCTTCGTCATGGCCCTGGTCTGAGCTGCCAGGGGAAAACATTCTGCTTACAATTCTTCAAGGACCTCGTACGTGAAGTCACTCTGCTGGAGGAGAGATGCAGCATCCTACCATGCTGTGTCGCTAACGGGACCCTCAGCGTGAGCACTTGCCTCAAGGTAAGGCCCTGAATTCCCACGCAGAAGCGGAGGAATGCAGAAGTTTCCATGAGGCCGTAGCCGCTGCTCTGCCTTATTTTAATGAGAGTACGCTTTTCAGGACACCTAGGAGCCTCGTGAGGGCACCCTGTTCCCTGCAAGAACACTGAATACCGGCATGCTCCCCTGGGCCTGCTAAGCAACATCCAGGCTGTAGCCCTTTGGAGTCACTCTGTGTAAGCGGAGTGTAGGGCACCACACTGCACTCTTTCTTGGGAGAGCTTGATATCCCCAGCGCTCCCACAGGTTCATGAATACTGCTCTAGCAGGTTCCAACATGCCATGGAAGTGGGAATTACCGCCCTAGTCTGAGCGGAACTGAGCAAAGCACTCGGCTTCGCCTTTCATCTATGACCTCCTGCCTGAAGTCACCCCGCCTCCAGGGGAAAGTCAGCTTGCGTCCTGACTGCCACTAAAGCCGGTTCTTCGTCTGACACTGCCGGCTTTTGAAGAGCCACAGGCCCGGAGGCCTAGCTAGGGCGTACCTTGGTTGAGGCAGTTCACTACTTGCAGAACACACTGCTTCGAGAAGTTGACTGAGGGAAGGAACCACTGTGTAATCTGTGTCTCTTTTGACATGTGAGAAACCACAGGGATGGATGCTGCATGTGCCCGTGGAAATGGGGACCTGATGGAAGTAGCCTTGCTCTCCCAGTTTGAAAGCTCCATTCGTGCTGCCTTGAATCTACCTGAAATTCACTGCTGTTGACAGGCCTCTAGCCACTGTAGGCGTGCTCTGGGTAGAAAACGAGATTTCTGTAGCTAAACTGGTTGCTTCCATGGCCGTGGTGGAGCTCATATTGCCATGCTCTAGAGCTGACGGGAAACTCAAGGTGACTATTTGCCTGGAGGTAAGGCCCTGAGAAGCCTTGCAGAATGGGAGGCATGCGGCTGTTTCCACGAGTTCTTACTCTCTGATCTGCTTTATTTTAAAGGAAGTACCCTTTTCAGGACTCCTAGGCCCCTCCGGTGTGCATCAATTCCCTGCAGGGTCACTGAGTACCTCCAGACCCCTGTGGGCGTGCTGAGCAACATCGAGGCCGGTACGTTGGTCCCTTGGAGTCTCTCTGTGTATGACGTGTGATGGGCAACACACTGCACGTTACTTCAGGAGAGCTACATTGCCAGAGCACTCAAACAGCATCAGGACCACATTTATAGCCCGTCCAACGTGCCATGGAAGTCTTCATCAGGGCTCTCGTCTGAGCTGCCATGACAAAACACTCTGCTTAGAATTTTTTGAGGACCTCGTACCTGAAGTGACTATACTCAGGTAGGAAGTCAGCATCCTACCTAGCTGTGTGGTTAATGGAACATTAAATGGGAGCACTTGCCTCGAGGTAAGACCCTGAATTGCCGTGCAGATGTGGAGGCGTGCAACAGTTTCCATGAGGCCGTAGCCACTGCTCTGCATTATCTTAACGGCTGTACGCTTTTCAGGACACCTAGGAGCTTCGCGTGGGCACCGTATTCCCGGCAGGAACAGTGAGTACCCCTAGGCCCCCTTGGACCTGCTAAGCAACTGTCAGGCCTGTAACCCTTCGGAGCCACTCTGTGTATGCCGAGTGTATCGCAACACACTGCACTCCTTCATGGGACAGCTTGAAATCCCTAGCTCTCCCAGAGTTTCTTGAACACCCTTTTCGCACGTCCAACATGCCGGGGAAGTCTGACTCAATGCCCTACTCTGAGCTGCACTGAGAAAAACCCTCAGCTTCGAATTCCATCTAGGATCTCCTGCCTGAAGTCACCCTGCCTCCAGGAGAAAGTCAGCTTGCGTTTAGACTACCACTAAATCCCAGTTCTTCGTGTAACACTGCAGGCTTATGAAGAGCCATGGTCCCGGAAGCCTAGCTAGGGCGTACGTTGTTTGACGCAATTTACTAGATGCAGAGCACCCTGCTTCCAGGAGTGATTCAGGGAAGGAGCCACTGCGTTACCTGTGTCTCTTTTGACATGATAGAAACCAGAGGGATGTATGCTATGTGTGCCCATGGAAATGGGTGCCTGATGGAGCAAGCCTTGCTTTCCCATTTTGAAAGCTCCATGCATGCTGCCGTGAAGGACCTGAAATTCACTACTGTTGACAGGCCTCTAGCCAATGTACATCTAGCTCTGGGAATCAAATGAGTTTCCTGTATCTAAACCAGGTGCTTCCATGTTTGGGTTGGAGCTCAACCTGACATGGTCTTTTTCTAAAGGGAAATTCAATGTGAGTACTTGCTTCAAAGACAGGCCGTGAGTATCCGTACAGAAAGGTAGGCATGCAGCTGTTTCCAAGAGATCTTTGTGGCTGTTCTGCTGTATTTTAAAGGAAGTAACCTTTTCAGGACTACTAGGCCGGTTGGGTGTGCATCATTTCCCTCCAGGATCACTGAGTACCTCCAGAAGCCTGTGGGCCTACTGAACAACATCGAGGCCCATAAGTCGCACCCGTGGAGGCCCTCTATGTGTGCTGAGTGATGGGGAACACAGTGCATGTTCCTTAAGGAGAGCTACATTTCCAAAATTCTCGAACTGCCTCACAACCACATTTCTGGCCAGTGTGACATGCCATGGAAGTCTTCTTCATGACCGTCATCTGAGCTTCCATGGGAAAACATTCTGCTTACAATTCTTCTAGGACGTCGTACCTGAAGTCACTCTGCTCGAGGAGAAATTCAGCATTGTACCATGCTGTGTCGCTGACGGGGCACTCAGCGTGAGAACTTACCTCAAGGTAAGGCCCTGAATTGCCGTGCAGTTGCCAAGGCGAGCAGCAGTTTCCATGAGGCCGTAGCTGCTGCTCTGTGTTATCTTAACGGCTTTTCAGGACACCTAGGAGCTTCGCCTGGGCACCCGATTCCCGGCGGAACACTGAGTATCCCTGGACCCCCTGGGCCTGCTAAGCAACTTCCAGATCGGTATCCCTTTGGAACAGGTCTGTGTATAGCGAGTGTAGCACAACACACTGCATTCCTTCATGGGACAGCTTTAAATCCCCAGCTCTCCCAGAGTTTCTCGAAACCCTTTTTGCACGTCCAACATGCCGGGGAAGTCTGACTCAATGCCCTACTCTGAGCTGCACTGAGAAAAACCCTCGGCTTCGCATTCCATCTAGGACCACTTGCCTGAAGTCACGCAGCCTCCAGGAGAAATTCAGCTTGCGTTTCGGCTGCCACTTTAGCCCAGTTGTTCATGTAACACTGCAAGGTATTGAAGAGCCACAGGCCTGGAGGCCTAGCAAGGGTGTACCATGTTTGAGGCAGTTCGCTAGATGCCAAACACCGTGCTTCGAGGAGTTGATTCAGGGAAGGAACCACTGGGTAACCTGTGTCTTTTGACTTGTTAGAAACCACAGGGATGTATGCTGAGTGTGCCCGTGGCAATGGTTACCTGATGAAACTAGAGTTGCTTTCCCATTTTGAAAGCTTCATTCATGCTGCCTTGAAGCTACTTGAAATTCACTGCTGTAGACAGGCTACTAGCAACGGTAGGCCTGGTTCTGGGAAGGAAATGAGTTTCCTCTATCTAAAGCAGGTGCTTCCATGGCCGGGGTGGAGCTCAGCTTGCCGTGCTCTAGAGCTAGAGGGAAACTCAACGTGAGTACTTGCCTGGAGGAAAGGCCCTGAGTATCCGTACAGAAAGGGAGGCATGCATCTATTTGCATGCGGTCTTAGTGGCTGTTCTGCTGTATTTTAAAGGAAGTACCGTTTTAGGACTCCTAGGCCCCTCAGGTGTGAATCATTTCCCTCCCAGATCATTGAGTACCTCCAGACCCCTGTGGACCTGCTGAGCAACATCGAGGCACATAGGTCAGTCCCTCTGAGGCCCCCTGTGTATGCCGAATGATGGGCAACACAGTGCATGTTCCTTAAGGAGAGCTAAATATCCAGAATTCTCGAACTGCCTCAGGACCACATTTGTGGCCAGTCCGACGTGCCATGGAAGTCTTCGTCATGACTGTCATCTGAGCTGCCATAGGAAAACATTCTGCTACAATTTTTCGAGGAACTCGTACCTGAAGTCACTCTGCTCGAGAGGAAATTCAGCATCCTACCATGCTGTGTCGCTGATGGAGCATTCAGCGTTAGAACTTACCTCCAGGTAAGGCCCTGAATTGCCGTGAAGAAGCGGAGGCGTGCAGCAGTTTCCATGAGGCCGTAGCCACTGCTCTGCATTATCATAACGGCCGTACACTTTTCAGGACACCGAGGAGCTTCGCGTGGGCACCATATTCCCGACAGGAGCAGTGAGTACCCCCAGGCCCCGCTGGACCTGCTAAGCAACTGCCAGGCCTGTAACTCTTCGGAGCCACTCTGTGTATGCCGAGTGTATCGCAACACACTGCACTCCTTCATGGGACAGCTTGAAATCCCCAGCTCTCCCAGAGTTTCTCAAACACCCTTTTAGCATGTCCAACATACCGGGGAAGTCTGACTCAATGCCCTAGTCTGAGCTGCACTGAGAAAAACCCTCGGCTTCGCATTCCATCTAGGACCACTTGCCTGAAGTCACGCAGCCTCCAGGAGAAATTCAGCTTGCGTTTCGGCTGCCACTTTAGCCCAGTTGTTCATGTAACACTGCAAGGTATTGAAGAGCCACAGGCCTGGAGGCCTAGCAAGGGTGTACCATGTTTGAGGCAGTTCGCTAGATGCCAAACACCGTGCTTCGAGGAGTTGATTCAGGGAAGGAACCACTGGGTAACCTGTGTCTTTTGACTTGTTAGAAACCACAGGGATGTATGCTGAGTGTGCCCGTGGCAATGGTTACCTGATGAAACTAGAGTTGCTTTCCCATTTTGAAAGCTTCATTCATGCTGCCTTGAAGCTACTTGAAATTCACTGCTGTTGACAGGCCTCTAGCCACTATAGGCCTGGCTCTGGGAAGAAAATGAGTTTCCTCTATCTAAACCAGGTGCTTCCATGGTCGGGGTGGACCTCAGCCTGCCATGCTATAGAGCTAAGGGGAAACTCAACGTGAGAAGTTGCCTCGAGGAAAGGCCCTGAGTATCCGTACAGAAAGGCAGGCATGCAGCTGTTTCCCTGAGGTCTTAGTGGCTGTTCTGCTGTATTTTAAAGGAAGTACTGTTTTCGGAACTCCTAGGCCCCTCGGGTGTGCATCATTTCCCTCCAGGATCACTGAGTACCTCCAGACAGGTGTGGGCCTGCTGAGCAACATCGAGGCCCATAGGTTGGTCCCTCGGAGGCCCTCTTTGTATGCCGAGTGATGGGCAACACACTGAACATTACTTAAAGAGAGCTACATTTCCAGAGCCCTCAAACAGCCTCAGGATCACAGTTCTGGCCTGTCCGATGTGACATGGAAATGTTTGTCACGGCCCTCGTCTGAGCTGCCATGGGAAAGCACTCTGCTCAGAACTCATCGAGGACCTCGTACGTGAAGTTACTCTGCTCGTGGAGAAAGTCAGTGTCCTACCATGCTGTTTTGGTAACGGGACACTCAACGTGTGCACTTGTCTCAAGGTAAGGCCCTGAATTGCCGGGCAGAAGCGAAGTCGTGTATCAGTTTCCATGAGGCCGTAGCCGCTGCTCTGCATTATCTTAACGGCAGTTTGCTTTTCAGGACACCTAGGAGCCTCGCGTGGGCACCCTATTCCCGGCAGGAACGGTGAGTACCCCCAGGCCCCCCTGGGCCTGCTAAGCAACTTCCAGGCCTGTAGCCCTCTGGAGCCACTCTGTGTATGCCGAGTATAGGGCAAGACACTGCACTCTTTCTTGGGACGGCTTGAAATCCCCAGCATTCCCAGAGGTTCACGAACAGTGGTCTGGCAGGTCCAACATGCCGTGGTAGTCTGAATCATTGCCCTTGTCTGAGCTGCACTGGGAAAAACCCTCGGCATCACATTCCATCTAGGACCTCCTGCCTGAAGTCACCCTGCCTCCAGGAGAAAGTCGGCTTGCGTTGCAACTGCATCTAACGCCACGTTCTTCGTGTAACACTGCAGGCTTTTGAAGATACATAGGCCTGAGGGCCTACCTTGTGCATTCATTGGTTGACACATTTCTCTAGGTGCAGAACACCTTGCTTCGAGAAGTTCATTCAGGGAAGGAACCAGTGTGTAATCTGTGTGTCTTTTGACTTGTTAGAAACCACAGGGATGTATGCTGCATGTGCCCATGGAAAAGGGGGCCTGATGGTATTAGCCTTGCTTTCCCACTTTGAAAGCTCCAACATGCTGCCTTGAAGCTACCTGAAATTCACTGCTCTTGGCAGACCTCTAGCCACTGTAGGCATGGCTCTGGGAAGAAAATTAATTTTCTCTAGCTGAACCGGGTGCTTCCATGGCTGGGGTCGAGCTCAGCATGCCATGCTCTAGAGCTACAGGGAAATTCAACGTGAGTAATTGCCTCGAGGTAAATCCCTGAGTAGCCATTCAGAGAGGCAGTCATGCAGCTGTTTCCATGTGTTCTTAGTGGCTGTTCTGCTTTATTTTAGAGGAAGTACCGTTTTCAAGACTCCTGGGCCCCTTGGGTGTACATCATTTTCCCTCTAAGATCACTGAGTACCTCGAGACACCTGTGGGCCTGCTGAGCTACATCGAGGCCCATAGGTCAGTCCCTTGGAGGCCCTCTGTGTATGTCGAGTGATGGGCAACACACTGCACATTCCTTAAGTAGAGCTACATTTCCAGAGCCCTCGAACAGCCTCAGGACCACAGGTCTGGGCAGTCCGACGTGCCATGGAAATCTTTGTCATGGCCGTCGTCTGAGCTGCCATGGGAAAACACTCTGCTCAGAATTCTTTGAGGACCTCGTACCTGAATTCACTCTCCTTGAGGAGAAAGTCAGCATCCTACCATGCTGTGTTGCTCACGGGACACTCAGTGTGAGCACGTGCCTCAAGGTAAGGCCCTGAATTGCCGTGCAGAAGCGGAGGCATGCAGCAGTTTCCATGAGGCCGTAGCCGCTGCTGTGCATTATGTTAACGGCTGTACGCTTTTCAGGACACCTAGGAGCCTCACGTCTGCACCCTATTCCTGGCAAGAACCCTGAATACCCCCAGGACCCCCCTGGGCCTGCTAAGCAACATCCAGGCCCGTAGCCCTTTGGAGCCACTCTGTGTATGCCGAGTGTAGGGCAGCACACTGCACTCTTTCTTGGGACAGCTTGAAATCCCCAGCACTCCCAAAGGTTCACGAACACCGTTCCGGCAGGTCCAACATGCCGTGGAAGTCTGAATCATTGCCCTTGTCTGAGCTGCACTGAGAAAAACCCTCGGCATCACATTCCATCTAGAACCTCTTACCTGAAGTCACCCTGCCTCCAGGAGAAAGTCGGCTTCTGTTCCGACTGCATCTAAAGCCACGTTTTCCGTGTAACACTGCAGGCTTTTGAAGAGCCGCAGGCCTGGAGGCCTACCTAGGGGTTCCTTCATTGAGGCAGTTCGCTAGACACAGAAAACCCTGCTTTGAGGAGTTGATTCAAGGAAGGTACCACTGGGTAACCTGTGTCTCTTTTGACTTGTTAGAAACCACAGGGATGTATGCTGCATGTGCCCGTGGAAATGGGGGCCTGATGGAACTAGCCGTGCTTTCCCATTTCGAAAGCTCCATTCATTCATGCTGCCTTGAAGCTACCTGAAATTCACTGCTGTTGACAGGCCTCTAGGCACCGTAGGCATGGCTGTGGGAGGAGAATGAGTTTTCTCTAGCTAAACTGGGTGCTTCCTTGGCCGGGGTGGAGCTCATCGTGCCATGCTCTAGATCTAAAGGGAAACTCAACGTGAGTACTTGTCTCAAGGAAAGGCCCTGAAAAGACGTGCCTTTTCACAGGCAGGGAACATAGGAGATATTAGGACTTTGTGTGCAGAAAGGGAGGTATGCAGCTGTTTCCATGAGTCCTTAGTCACTGTTCTGCTTTATTTTAAAGGAAGTTCCCTTTTCAGCACTCCTATGTCCCTTGGGTGTGCATCATTTCCCTCCAGGATCACTGAGTACCTCCAGACCCCTGTGGGCCTGCTGAGCAAGATCGAGGAACATAGGTCGGTCCCTCGGAGGCCCTCTGTGTATTTCGAGTGATGGGCAACACACTGCACGTTCCTTATGAGAGCTACATTTCCAGAGCCCTCGCACAGCCTTCAGTACCTCATTTCTGGCTAGTCCGACGTGTCATGGAATACTTCATCATGGCCATCGTCTGAGCTGCCATGGGAAAACACTCTGCTTAGAATTCTTCGAGGAACTCGTATCTGAAGTCACTCTGCTCGAGGAGAAAGTCAGCATCCTACCATGCTGTGTCGCTACCGGGACACTCAGCGTGAGCACCTGCCTCAAGGTAACACCTACTGCATGCTGTGACCCATCTCAGCTGTGAGCACACAAGCCACAAGCATGTGCTGGGTCCTGTGAGCCTCCCAGCCAGTCCCTGAAGGTGAGGGCGGCCCTGCAGACCCCAGCCCTCTCCTCCACGTCTAGTAGGTAGAAGACCCACTTCTCCTTGCCATTCCAGAAGCGGTTCTGGGGATGTCCTGGGAAGGCTTCTGCGGTTATGCAGGCTGAGCCCCTGTTGCTACGCCGCCACTTCCCCACAAGATCCTCCAGAGCAAGCTGTTTGCCCTGTTGCCTGAATGACCTCCCAGAAGTTTTCTCAGGAAAGAATCAGGGGATTCTGTAGCAGCATCTGCAGGCAGCTCTGCATCTGAACCCACGTTCACATCTTCTGTGTAAACACCGAGAACCTTCCCTGACACGTGCCCCCGGGTGACCACCTCCGCATGCCGAGCACAGGCCCCAGTGTGGGCGTCAGACTGACCACCCGTCTCAGCCTCCTGTTGTTGTCAGAGCTGCTCCAGGCCCTGCTCGAGCCCTGTGCACCCACCTTTCACAGGGCTGTCCTCCACCCCCACCTTCAGCAGGAGTTCACCTAAGTATTTAAGTGAAGGGGTCCAGAGATAAGAAAGGAAGCTGCAAACAAAGAAACAGATGGAACCATCTGGGACCAAGATGGCAATGAGTGTGACCTCCAACAGACCCCGAATCTCATCACGTGTTGAATTTACTGTATCAGCATATTAAGTGACACACCCACCGGCGGCCATGGCTGGACATGAAGAACCAGAAACGGGTAAAAGGAGGTGGTACCCCAGCCCCTTGGAAGAAGCCCCGCCCCTTCCCCAGAAGGCCTCTTCATCCCATCACTAGCCTCCCTCCTCCTCCCTTTGTCTTTACTGTTTAAAATTAAACCTCTCTCTCCAGGAGGGCGAGAAGGTGACCTGTGAACTCAGTTCCCGCTTCTCCACTCTTTGGCCACTGAGTAGAGCCTGTGCTGTGTTGGTCTCGGCTTTGGTTCTGTTCTTTGCCTACTTGAACCCACGTGGAAAAAGGAAACCTCCCCCGCTGAGGCAGAGCGCCTCGCAGGCTGGGGCCCGAGCAGGGTCCACATGACTTCACCTGGTAACAGTCTGTAAGGGGACGGTGGTCTCTGCCCATGGGGTGGGGAGGGAACACCTACAGCCACAGCACCGGCTCCATGGACGGCACGGCCCCTCGTGGGCCTGGACCGTGTGCTCTCGTCCCCCCACGCCTGACACCCCTGACAGTCGTGACGCGGTGACACTGTGCTGGGCGTCCAGTCAGGAGGGATCAGAGGCAGCACCTGGTGCCAGGTGAGACGTGCCTTTTCACGGGCAGGGGACATAGGAGATATTAGGACTTTGTGTCTAGAAAACAAACCAAGCGGCTAGAAGGTGATCTGAGCCGTGGACTTGAAACCCATGTGCGAGGTGAGGGCTCCCACTGGACACTGGCTCGGGGGCCTCCGCACAGGCGAGACCACACCCGTGCTTCCCGCCCAACCCCTCCAGGCCTCCCTGCGGGCACAGCTGGGCCTGCGCCCCTCAGGCTCCCCGACCCAGAGCCTGGAGGGCTGATGCTGGCAGGGCCTGGGGACGCGAGGGGTCCCTCCACTAACGCTGCTCGGCCCCTCCTGCCCAGTGACCAGGGGCGGGAAGCCCCGTGGAGTCTGAGGCCCGGCGCGGGTGAAGCTCGCACCCCCCCCCCCCCCCCGCCAAGGACCCCCGGCACCACCCTGCTTCCTCAGGCCCACCGCCTGCCCCTCCTGGTGCCCGCGTCCCACCGACCCACATTCCTGGTGTGGACGTCCACGTGCACAAGCTGCTCCGTGTCCTGTTCCCGCATGGGACACCCCCATCCCTAATGACGGCCCGGACCCCGAATGTTCTGGGCAGGAAGAGGGCCGAGGAGGATGCCGGTCTGTCCCGCCTGCCTCCCAGGGGCCCAGACACAGGGCTCGGGGGCTGCTGGGCCTTGAGGTCTGGATGCTCCCAGGTGTGGGATGAACCTGCCACTGCCCGCTAGAGCTGCTCCTTCCGAGATTCGGGAACCAGGGGGACCCACCAAATGGAGCCCGTCCTCAGGCTCTGCTGCAAGTCTGCTCGGATTTGCTCTCCCGATCCTGAAGACAGACCTGCGGGAAACAGGGCCTGCGATTCCCACACTGACGGTGTTCTGTGGAATTTCCACTAGACCCCTTCCTACCCTGTTCTGAGCAAATTACTAGTCAGTCCATGCTACCATCACCCCACGAGCAGACCAGGAAGCTGAGGCTCCGAGAAGCCAAGTAATCCAGCCGGAAGCACAGCTGTGAGACCACGGAGTAGGGTCTGCACCCGCCGCCCGCCCAGGGGGACTGCCCACTCCTCACAGCTTCCACGCCTGTTCCCTTCACCCCCTCCCCAGGCCAGCTCACAGAGCTTCTTCTTGGAGGGATTCACTTACCTTCTTCTAACAGGATCCGTCTCACTATCCTGTTCTGGGATCACCCGGAAGGCTTGTCACTGAAGCACGATCAGCCTCACGTCACCAGGGCAGCTTTCCTGGATCACACTCACCACCTGCACGTCCACTCTCAGCTCAGACCCAGAAAGGCCCCCTCGGCCCTGAGCCCCATGGCTCTGCCTGGGCTCCCACCTCCTCCTGCCTGGTCCGTCCCTCTCATGTCCCCTGCAGGGTCACCAGGAGCTCCCACCTGCCCTAGGCAGGCTGTCTGCTCTGTCCTGGGGAAGCCTCCGTGGTGTGAGGTAGAAGACATAAGAGGTACCCGTGGGGCCTCCCTCACGCAGCCCAGTGGCCAGCACCCGCCTACTCACCTCATCACTCTTGATGGACGGGTTCAGGGGGCCCGTGGCATCTCCTGGTTCTCATTTCATCCCAGCACTGCCCACAGGGAAGTTGGTAAGCAACTCTGTGCCGGCTGCACAGAGAGGGCGCTCATACACACGCCCTACTCCCAGCACACAGGGCTCTCATCGCCAGGCCCCTCCCAGGATATGGAGCTCACCTGGGCAGGATCCCAGCAGCCCACGGTGCTCTCGTGGTCAGGCCCCTCCCAGGATACGGAGATCATCTGGACAGGCACCCAGCAGCCGCCGGGGCCCTCATGGTCAGGCCCCTCCCCAGGTATGGAGCTTACCTGGGCAGGCACCCAGGAACCGTGCACATAGCCCTCATTGCAGAGCACCCCCAGCTCACCTGTTGCTCAGAGCTGACCCTGAGCACCTCAGAGCAGGACCTGAACTAACAAACAGCAGCTCCGACAGGTCTGTGACCCTGGGCTTCACTCTGTGCGGCCTCCTTCCACCGAGTCTTCCAGAGGCTTCCACTGCAGCTGGGGCACCAGGCCTCTGTCTCCACCCACCACCCCTCCTCTCCCTGACTCCTGGGTTCCTTTCATTAGGAGAGGGTCTTGAAGTTGTCTCCCACTCATGGACCAGAGAAAACGATTAGAAAACAAGCAGGGCTGCAGCCCCGTGTCTATCCTGAGTCTCAGGACCCCCACACCTGTTCCTTGGACCTGGCCACTGCATCAAGGCCCATTTTCTGCAGCTATGAGCCCCTGAGGGCGAGGATTGGCTGACCTGGGCAGCCTGACCCGGCCCGCCAGCCCTCCCCAGGTGTGCCTGGGTTGAGATCAATATAAACACCACTCCAGGCAGCAAGAGCCCCTGTAGCTGTGCCTGACGCCATATTCTTTGTCCCGTCAGCAGTCTCGGGGCTGGGCTGGTGGGAGGGAGTAGGGCCCACGGCTCTGTGGGTGGCCCGGTGTGAGTGGGGCTCTGCTGGACTTTCTGCAGGAGTTGCTGGGCTGCCACCTGCAACAGGATGTGTCACCCATACCTGCCGCTGGAATTTCTCCCCGGGCAGAGGTGAGGAAGGAGAAAAGCAGTGGGGGCCTGGACAGGAGGGGTTCCTCAGGCAGGGAAATGGAAAGCTTCCAGAAGAGCGCCCGGGACCAGGACCATCCTGGCTGGCCTGCAGGCACAAACTCGGCCGGCGTGCTGTGGCTGGGGTGGCTCCAAGCCCTTTCCTCTAGGCTTTCAAGTCCTTGCACACGTTCAGGTGTTTTACCTGGGAAGGGTGGGAACAGTTCAGCAGCAGCTGGCCTGGGGCTCAGCTCACGTTTACTCACAGACGCCTCGGCACCGTCCCCCAGCCCTGCAATGAGAACGCTCCTTGCAGCGGGGGGCTTCTGGCTGCATGGGAGACGATTCCCCACGTCTGTTGGTCAGAATTGTTTACCACTGGGGCAAGTGTTCTGATAGGGTTTTCATCTGTGTAACTAGTGGGTTCTTAATTAGCAACGTGAACGGTGACCTCAGAGGTCCTGAATCAGGATGGAAATACTTATCCCCAACACGTACAGGCATAAAAACCTGGGGAGGGGGCTTCCCTGGTGGCTCAGTGGTTGAGAGTCTGCCTGCCGATGCAGGGGACACGGGTTCGTGACCCGGCCCGGGAGGATACCACATGCTGCGGAGCGGCTGGGCCCGTGAACCATGGCCGCTGAGCCTGTGCGTCCGGAGCCTGTGCTCTGCAACGGGAGAGGCTGCAACAGTGAGAGGCCCACGTACCGCAAAAAAAAAAAAAGGAAAAGAAAAATCCTGGGGAGGCTGTGTGCAGCCGGCACCCTTAGGGATTGGCTGCCGACTGACCCCTGAACATTCTGGTGTCCAGCCACTGCTTTAGGATTTCTGGGGCCCAATCTGACTCTATGGGTTCTGCAATCCAGCCTCTGTCGGCCTTTAATGAGACCCGCACTTCCAGGATCCTACAGAGCAGGGTCTGTGTGACTGTTCTGTGGCTTCTATAAAAAATGACCACAAGCTGGGTGGTTTAGAACAACAGGAATTCATCCTCCCCCAGTCTTGGAGACCAGACATCTGAGATCAAGGTGTTGCAGGACGGAAGTCTCTCCAGAGGCTCCGGGATAGGGTTCTTCCTGCCTTTTCCAGCTTCTGGGGTCTCCAGGCGTCCCCAGGCTTGTGGCTGCATCCGTCCCGTCTCTGCCTCTGTCTTCACGTAGTTTCTCCTCTATGTCTGTGTTTCTCCTCTTTCGTCTCTCATAAGGACTCTCTCAGTTGGATTGAGGGTCACCCTAACCCCAGATGACCTCACCTCTAGATCCTTAACTACATATACAAAGACCCTTTTCCCAGATATGGTCCTGTTCACGTGTTCTGGGGGGACACATCTTTTGGGGCCAGCATTCAACCCATTACCTGTGTATAAAATAACACTCTTTTAGGAGATTGCCAAGGTCCCGTATGGACTGGCAAAGACAGTAGCCATGTAGGTGGTGCACGTGGGGCCGTGGTGGTCTGGGGAGAATGAGGACCCTGGAATCACCGGGAAGGGATGAAGTCCTGGCTGCATTAGGTGAGCTCTTCCACCACGGGGTCCGTGGAAACAGCCACTCCACTCGGTCAGTGGAAAGGGACCCAGTGCCGAGTCCAGAAGTGGTTATGTTGCAAAGCTGGCTCTTCTGGGATCTCATCATCAGTAGCATCATGTAACCAATAACTACGGGCTTGGGGGAATCGGTTTCTGGCACATGATGACAGCACTGTCTCTTTAGGCTCATCCAGCCTAGAATAGGAATGTTTGAAGGAGAAGAGTTTGGGAGATTGTGAAGCTTGGTTGTCAAGGTAACTGAGCAGGTTTGTCAAGGTTGTCAAGGAAACTTCCTCCTTAAACTGAAGGCAGGGCTGGGAGAGCTGAACTCCAGGGATCTTTTAAAGGGGCTGCTCTGAAGCACCATCACCTGAGAGGAGGTCTCAGCATGAGCTGGGGTTTGAGAAAAGTGTGATGAGATTAAGCCTGACTTTCTGTGACAGCTGGGGAGGGGTTTGTAAAGCACCTTGGCTTTTAAGGCAAAGTTTGTTGCTGGAACAAAGTGTCTCCCAAAACTGGGCTGAAGTTCAAGATGTCTCTGTCCCTTTCTTGTGAGAGTCCAGGGCAGGTGGGTGTCAGGTCCCAGGCTCTGTCCCCGTTGCTTCTCCTCCGTGCTTCCAGGTGAGGGCTCCAACCAGCAGGGTGAGGTGATCAGGTGGGCATCATGCCCTCCATCCTAGGATGCAGGCTGGCCAAGGCCCTCACCACCTCCACCCCTTCCCCTTGCTAACATGAGACACTGCGCCCCAGCTGTAAGGGGTGGGAAGGCTGGGAGGTGCAGGGTAGCTGTGAACAGGAAAAAGGGAAATGGGTTCTGATGGGCAGCTGTGTGGCCCTGCTGTGAAGGTCACCTGGATGGTAGTGCACAGACTCTGGGGCCTGTGAAGCTTCGATGCTTTGTGGTTCTGGAAGTCCTATAGGAGACGGTCCACAGCAGGTGAAGCTAATGCTCTCTGGAGCTGGTGAAGCCAAAGATCTGCAGTTCAGACTGAAGGTGCCGATGTACATAGAGGGCAAAACCATCTCGTGTGAATGTAGTTCAGGCACGTTTAACATGAATGCAGCCATGTTAATGCCTAGCAGCTTCTATCTTGTGCCTCCCCTCAGGGACCCGCTCCTCAGTTCCTGGGGTTCCTGTAACCCACGTACAGGGGCATGGAGAGTGGGCTGTGTCCAGTCTGAGCTCTGAGTTAACCCTGCGTGTGAGTCTGCTCAGGACTGCCGTAACAAATAGCACAGACAGGGCAGCTTGGGTAGCAGACCTATCTCCCAGTCCTGGATGCTGTCGGAGATCAAGGTGTGTGCACGCTGGCTTCTCCTGAGGCCTCTCTCCTTGGTGCTTAAACAGCCATCTTCTCCCCAGGTCCTCACATGGTCTCCCCCTGTGCCTATCTGTGTCCTAATCTCTTCTTGTAGGACATCAATCCTATTGAATTAGGATCCACACTGTGACCTCATTTTTACCTTAATCACCTCTTTAAAAATCCCATCTCCAAATACAGCCACATCCTGGGGTCCTGGGGGTTAGGGATTCAGCATGTGAATTTGGGGGGACGTGATTGAGCCTATACCATCCTCCTTAGGAACCAGGTGTGGTTCGGTCCTTCCTTCCCTCAAGTCACACGAGGTGATGTAATGGCTCAAGGAGAGGCCACTCGTGTAGAGTTTGTGTCCCAGCTGGGGAACCCTCCTCTGCTGTCTTTGATGAGGCCGTGGCAGTGCCGGCCCAGTCCTGAGGTGAGCAGTTCTGGGGTTTCCTGCCATGTCTCCCGGCCTGCTGAGGTGCTCATTGTCAGGGAACCCAGGAGCCAGCAGCCTAGTGGGGATGCCGGGGGCTCTCAGGGCCTTGGCAGGTGTCTCTCCCGGCAGATACCCTAGTGAAAGTGGGGAAACATTTGGGGGATTACAGGTGGGAGAGAGTCCGTCTCGTTTATGCTTCAGAAAGACCAGGTTGGGGTGGGATGTGAGACGCACCGTGCGGGCAGGGAGCTTTGTCAGGCCTGATGGAGGAACCAGGCACCAGATCGGGCTTGGGCCAGGGTTGTGGGCGTGGAGGGGAATTAGTGTGGGAACTGGCCACAGACTGTTGTCGAAATCTCGGCTTCCCTGTGCACCCAGGCTGAACAGAAATACGGAGACGGGTTTTGGAGGAAGAGAGAGATGGCTTTATTTTTCTGCCAGGCAGTAGGGAAGACACAGCTGGCAAGTGCCTCAAGAACTGGGCACCCCCCCCCCCCCGCCCCGCTCCTTGAGAATCAGGGAAGATTTTATATGTGGAGCTCTTGCAGTCCGGGGTATAGGATAAGGATCAAAGTAGTGACGGTCTTGCATTCCTCCTTTCCTTTGCATAATTTCAAAACAGTCACAGTTGGCATCAGGCCGCCCGGTAAGTGGGGTCCAGCAGTTTGGTAATTGCGTCCGTTTGCCTCTGGTTTATCGGTGGTGACCTTGTTTCTGAAATGCAAAAACTATAGGGGGTGATTTGTTATGAGGGGCGTATAGAATGTAAGTGCTGGACATAATAAGGTTAGGGAGTGAGAGGCAGGGGATGTAACTCACACAGAGTCAGGGGTGATGGGTGCCGAATGTAAATTACATAGTGTCAGGGAGTGAGGTTAGCTTTGTAAAGTACAAATCTAGTTACTACAAATGAGTGACAAAGTAAAACAAGGAGTGATGAACTCTTTCAGGCCAGGTTATGTTTCTTCTCTAGCCTGTTCGCTGGTCCCTTTGTTTTCCTTGTTCTCAGGGGAAGGAAAACTTCATTTCTATTTTTGCTGCAATGTAGTGACAAGGCCCTGGCCCTTGGCTTTGTAGAAATCAATTTCCCCAGGAGACAGAAGACCCCAGTGTTACCGAACAAAACGTGGGTCCGCTTGCCCGAGTGCAGTAAAGCCAGTCTACTGACACCGGGTGCGGTGAAGGAAGGTGCAGCCTTAATTGTACAAGCGCCAATACAAGGAGGCCAGGTGGCTTGTGCTCTAAAACCCCAAACTCCCTGAAGGATTTTGGCAAAGCAATTTTAAAGGCCAAGTTAAGGAGGGGTGTCGCAGGGTATGTGATCAGCTGGTGCACAATTCTCTGGTTGATGGTGAGGTAACAGGCGGTTAACATTATAAATTCTTAGGCACCAGAAGCTCAGGGGATAGGGGTAGGGGTAGGGACGGGTTAGGGTGTAGGTTAGGGTTAGGGTACGGGTTAGGGTTAGGGTACAGGTTAGGGTATGGGTTAGGATTAGGGTATGGTTTAGGGTATGGGTATGGGTTAGGGTTAGTGTATGCTTTAGGGTTACGGTATTTATTAAACCTCTCCCACTCTCCAGATATTACTTAGCATGTAAAGGAATATAATTTGGGGTCCAGCCATGGAGAAGACGTTAGACACTAGGAGAAGACAAAGAACACACACATTATAAATAAATCACATTAGGATTTTGTTTTTAACCTGTCCATTAAAACACTAGTGCTTAGGAAATCTAATGGAGGCAGAAGCAGTAAAGGATACTTTTATGGGAATAACATCACAGGTTTTCTGTAGAATACACAGATTTTGACTGGTTAGAAAGTCAAGGAGGAATGCTTTTGTTCTGAAGATATAAACCCTCTTCTAAATTGAGCTGTTATTGGAAGTTAGAAATTTTTTGTTGCTGTTGTATTGTTTTGTGTCTTCATGAGTATTTTGCTTGCATCTCCCTTGTTAAACCTTTGTTTTGGGGAAGAGTGCCATTACTGGAAATGAGTTTACAGAATTATTCTCAAAACAGAAGGAAATAGTTCTCACCTAAATATTAAGAAATAATCTCTATACTGGTGTACTAACAGAATTATGATTCAGGGATAATAAGTCTATGAAATGTAATTAAACACACACAATATATTGTTTTCTTTCAAATTTCCATTGTTACTTTTAAAAAGTACAATTATAATTCAAATTCTTCGTAACAAGTGAAATTTAAAAAGATTAAAGGGAAAGATAATCTTTTACCACTTGCCATCCTTTCCCACTCCCTGAAACGACCAACGTAATGTGTAGCTTTCTCATTTATGCAGGTGTTCCTTACATGTGGAACATCATGTTTCTCACTGTAGAAAAACAGATTTAGCTCTCACACATTTTATAGGCTACATAACAGTCGAAAGAACAGAAGTACCAAGTATTTAAGACTTAGATTTTTGAGGGACACTCAGGTTAGTTTCTGTTTAATTTAGTTCTTGTGCTAATTTGTTTTACCCCAGAAAAACATTTCTTAAAATAAAAAAATTAAATTAGGGGTAAGGATTAGGGTATAGGGTTAGGGTTAGGGTAGGGTTTAGGGTTGGGGTTGGGGGTAAGGGTTAGGGATTAGGGTTTAGGTTAGGGTTAGTATCGGTTAGGGGTTAGGGTTTAGGGTTAGGTTT